>NC_084794.1:294532570-296932570 GCF_963169125.1 Humulus lupulus | reverse complement strand
ACATTTCAATGAAATTAGTGAAATCTCCAATTCACCAAAGGGGTACCCCTTTCAGAAATCTTCGATTTCTCTAATATGAATTCGAGCAATATTTTGATAGTGAATACTAAAGTATATGCGATGGTCATGGGCAGAAAAGTTGTAGGCCTATGTCTTAGGGTTCTATGTATAAAACCTCGTGCAATTCCGAGGTGTGTAGAGGGTGCTACAGTCAAAATTCTGAGAGATGTACGAATCTAAGGAAAAAACTTGCGAAAATTGCCATCGAAAAGGGGAATTTTTTTTGAAATGTTGACTTTAGGCTCCGTTTCGACTCCAATACATTCATTTACCCATGAGATCTCTTGGTGAAAAATGTCGAACGTGTAGAACACGAGGGCAGTACATTTCAAAGAAATTAGTGAAATCTCCAATTCACCAAAGGGGTACCCCTTTCAGAAATCTTCGATTTCTCTAATATGGATTCGAGCAATGTTTTGATAGTGAATACTAAAGAATATGCGATGGTCATGGGCAAAAAATTTGTAGGCCTATGTCTTAGGGTTCTATGTATAAAGCCTTGTGCAATTCTGAGGTGTGTAGATGGTGCTACAGTCAAAATACTGAGAGATGTACGAATATAAGGAAAAAACTTCCGAAAATTGCCATCAAAAAGGGGAATTTTTTTTGAAATGTTGACTTAAGGCTCCGTTTCGACTCCAATACATTCATTTACCCATGAGATCTCTTGGTGAAAAATATCGAACGAGTATAACACGAGGGCAGTACATTTCGGAGAAATTAGTGAAATCTCCAATTCACCAAAGGGGAACCCCTTTCAGAAATCTTCGATTTCTCTAATATGGATTCGAGCAATGTTTTGATAGTGAATACTAAAGAATATGCGATGGTCATGGGCAAAAAATTTGTAGGCCTATGTCTTAGGGTTCTATGTATAAAGCCTTGTGCAATTCTGAGGTGTGTAGATGGTGCTACAGTCAAAATACTGAGAGATGTACGAATATAAGGAAAAAACTTCCGAAAATTGCCATCAAAAAGGGGAATTTTTTTTGAAATGTTGACTTAAGGCTCCGTTTCGACTCCAATACATTCATTTACCCATGAGATCTCTTGGTGAAAAATATCGAACGAGTATAACACGAGGGCAGTACATTTCGGAGAAATTAGTGAAATCTCCAATTCACCAAAGGGGAACCCCTTTCAGAAATCTTCGATTTCTCTAATATGGATTCGAGCAATGTTTTGATAGTGAATACTAAATAATATGCGAGGGTCATGGGCACAAAAGTTGTAGGCCTATGTCTTAGGGTTCTATGTATAAAACCTCGTGCAATACCAAGGAGTGTAGAGGGTGATACAGTCAAAATACTGAGAGGTGTACGAATATAAGGAAAAATCTTGCGAAAATTGCCATCGAAAAGGGGAATATTTTTTGAAATGTTGACTTAAAGCTCCGTTTCAACTCCAATACATTCATTTACCCATGAGATCTCTTGGTGAAAAATATCGAACGAGTCGAACACGAGGGTAGAACATTTCTGAGAAATTAGTGAAATCTCCAATTCACCAAAGTGGTACCCCTTTCAGAATTCTTCGATTTCTCTAATATGAATTCGAGCAATGTTTTGATAGTGAATACTAAAGAATATGCAAGGGTCATGGGCACAAAAGTTGTAGGCCTATGTCTTAGGGTTCTATGTATAAAACCTCGTGCAATTCCAAGGTGTGCAGAGGGTGATACAGTCAAAATACTGAGAGATGTACGAATATAAGGAAAAAACTTGCGAAAATTGCCATAAAAAAGGGGAATTTTTTTTGAAATGTTGACTTAAGGCTCCGTTTTGACTCCAATACATTCATTTACCCATGAGATCTCTTGGTGAAAAATATCGAACGAGTAGAACACGAGGGCAGAACATTTCAAAGAAATTAGTGAAATCTCCAATTCACCAAAGGGGTACCCCTTTCAGAAATCTTCGATTTCTCTAATATGGATTCGAGCAATGTTTTGATAGTGAATACTAAAGAATATGCGATGGTCATGGGCAAAAAAGTTGTAGGCCTATATCTTAGGGTTCTATGTATAAAACCTCGTGCAATTCCAAGGTGTGTAGAGGGTGATACAGTCAAAATACTGAGAGATGTACGAATATAAGGAAAAAACTTGCGAAAATTGCCATCAAAAAGGGGAATTTTTTTTGAAATGTTGACTTAAGGCTCCGTTTCGACTCCGATACATTCATTTACCCATGATATCTCTTGGTGAAAAATATCGAACGAGTAGAAGACGAGGGCAGTACATTTCAATGAAATTAGTGAAATCTCCAATTCACCAAAGGGGTACCCCTTTCAGAAATCTTCGATTTCTCTAATATGAATTCGAGCAATATTTTGATAGTGAATACTAAAGTATATGCGATGGTCATGGGCAGAAAAGTTGTAGGCCTATGTCTTAGGGTTCTATGTATAAAACCTCGTGCAATTCCGAGGTGTGTAGAGGGTGCTACAGTCAAAATTCTGAGAGATGTACGAATCTAAGGAAAAAACTTGCGAAAATTGCCATCGAAAAGGGGAATTTTTTTTGAAATGTTGACTTTAGGCTCCGTTTCGACTCCAATACATTCATTTACCCATGAGATCTCTTGGTGAAAAATGTCGAACGTGTAGAACACGAGGGCAGTACATTTCAAAGAAATTAGTGAAATCTCCAATTCACCAAAGGGGTACCCCTTTCAGAAATCTTCGATTTCTCTAATATGGATTCGAGCAATGTTTTGATAGTGAATACTAAAGAATATGCGATGGTCATGGGCAAAAAAGTTGTAGGCCTATGTCTTAGGGTTCTATGTATAAAGCCTTGTGCAATTCTGAGGTGTGTAGATGGTGCTACAGTCAAAATACTGAGAGATGTACGAATATAAGGAAAAAACTTCCGAAAATTGCCATCAAAAAGGGGAATTTTTTTTGAAATGTTGACTTAAGGCTCCGTTTCGACTCCAATACATTCATTTACCCATGAGATCTCTTGGTGAAAAATATCGAACGAGTAGAACACGAGGGCAGTACATTTCGGAGAAATTAGTGAAATCTCCAATTCACCAAAGGGGAACCCCTTTCAGAAACTTCGATTTCTCTAATATGGATTCGAGCAATGTTTTGATAGTGAATACTAAATAATATGCGAGGGTCATGGGCACAAAAGTTGTAGGCCTATGTCTTAGGGTTCTATGTATAAAACCTCGTGCAATACCAAGGAGTGTAGAGGGTGATACAGTCAAAATACTGAGAGGTGTACGAATATAAGGAAAAATCTTGCGAAAATTGCCATCGAAAAGGGGAATTTTTTTTGAAATGTTGACTTAAAGCTCCGTTTCAACTCCAATACATTCATTTACCCATGAGATCTCTTGGTGAAAAATATCGAACGAGTCGAACACGAGGGTAGAACATTTCTGAGAAATTAGTGAAATCTCCAATTCACCAAAGTGGTACCCCTTTCAGAATTCTTCGATTTCTCTAATATGAATTCGAGCAATGTTTTGATAGTGAATACTAAAGAATATGCAAGGGTCATGGGCACAAAAGTTGTAGGCCTATGTCTTAGGGTTCTATGTATAAAACCTCGTGCAATTCCAAGGTGTGCAGAGGGTGATACAGTCAAAATACTGAGAGATGTACGAATATAAGGAAAAAACTTGCGAAAATTGCCATAAAAAAGGGGAATTTTTTTTGAAATGTTGACTTAAGGCTCCGTTTTGACTCCAATACATTCATTTACCCATGAGATCTCTTGGTGAAAAATATCGAACGAGTAGAACACGAGGGCAGAACATTTCAAAGAAATTAGTGAAATCTCCAATTCACCAAAGGGGTACCCCTTTCAGAAATCTTCGATTTCTCTAATATGGATTCGAGCAATGTTTTGATAGTGAATACTAAAGAATATGCGATGGTCATGGGCAAAAAAGTTGTAGGCCTATATCTTAGGGTTCTATGTATAAATCCTCGTGCAATTCCAAGGTGTGTAGAGGGTGATACAGTCAAAATACTGAGAGATGTACGAATATAAGGAAAAAACTTGCGAAAATTGCCATCAAAAAGGGGAATTTTTTTTGAAATGTTGACTTAAGGCTCCGTTTCGACTCCGATACATTCATTTACCCATGATATCTCTTGGTGAAAAATATCGAACGAGTAGAAGACGAGGGCAGTACATTTCAATGAAATTAGTGAAATCTCCAATTCACCAAAGGGGTACCCCTTTCAGAAATCTTCGATTTCTCTAATAAGAATTCGAGCAATATTTTGATAGTGAATACTAAAGTATATGCGATGGTCATGGGCAGAAAAGTTGTAGGCCTATGTCTTAGGGTTCTATGTATAAAACCTCGTGCAATTCCGAGGTGTGTAGAGGGTGCTACAGTCAAAATTCTGAGAGATGTACGAATCTAAGGAAAAAACTTGCGAAAATTGCCATCGAAAAGGGGAATTTTTTTTGAAATGTTGACTTTAGGCTCCGTTTCGACTCCAATACATTCATTTACCCATGAGATCTCTTGGTGAAAAATGTCGAACGTGTAGAACACGAGGGCAGTACATTTCAAAGAAATTAGTGAAATCTCCAATTCACCAAAGGGGTACCCCTTTCAGAAATCTTCGATTTCTCTAATATGGATTCGAGCAATGTTTTGATAGTGAATACTAAAGAATATGCGATGGTCATGGGCAAAAAAGTTGTAGGCCTATGTCTTAGGGTTCTATGTATAAAGCCTTGTGCAATTCTGAGGTGTGTAGATGGTGCTACAGTCAAAATACTGAGAGATGTACGAATATAAGGAAAAAACTTCCGAAAATTGCCATCAAAAAGGGGAATTTTTTTCGAAATGTTGACTTAAGGCTCCGTTTCGACTCCGATACATTCATTTACCCATGAGATCTCTTAAGGAAAAATATCGAACGAGTAGAACACGAGGGTAGTACATTTCGGAGAAATTAGTGAAATCTCCAATTCACCAAAGGGGTACCCCTTTCAGAAATCTTCGATTTCTCAAATATGAATTCGAACAATCTTTTGATAGTGAATACTAAAGAATATGCGATGTTCATGGGCAGAAAAGTTGTAGGCCTATGTCTTAGGGTTCTATGTATAAAACCTTGTGCAATTCCGAGGTGTGTAGAGGGTGATACAGTCAAAATACTGAGAGGTGTACGAATATAAGGAAAAAACTTGCGAAAATTGCGATCGAAAAGGGGATTTTTTTTTGAAATGTTGACTTAAGGCTCCGTTTCGACTCCAGTACATTCATTTACCCATGAGATCTCTTGGTGAAAAATATCGAACGAGTAGAACACGAGGGCAGTACATTTCGGAGAAATTAGTGAAATCTCCAATTCACCATAGGGGAACCCCTTTCAGAATTCTTCGATTTCTCTAATATGGATTCGAGCAATGTTTTGATAGTGAATACTAAATAATATGCGAGGGTCATGGGCACAAAAGTTGTAGGTCTATGTCTTAGGGTTCTATGTATAAAACCTCGTGCAATTCCAAGGAGTGTAGAGGGTGATACAGTCAAAATACTGAGAGATGTCCGAATATAAGGAAAAAACTTGCGAAAATTGCCATCGAAAAGGGGAATTTTTTTTGAAATGTTGACTTAAGGCTCCGTTTCAACTCCAATACATTCATTTACCCATGAGATCTCTTGGTGAAAAATATCGAACGAGTAGAACGAGGGCAGTACATTTCGGAGAAATTAGTGAAATCTCCAATTCCCCAAAGGGGTACCCCTTTCAGAAATCTTCGATTTCTCTAATATGGATTCGAGCAATGTTTTGATAGTGAATACTAAACAATATGCGAGGGTGATGGGCACAAAAGTTGTAGGCCTATGTCTTAGGGTCCTATGTATAAAACCTCGTGCAATTCCAAGGTGTGTAGAGGGTGCTACAGTCAAAATACTGAGAGATGTACGAATATAAGGAAAAAACTTGCTAAAATTGCCATCGAAAAGGGGAATTTTTTTTGAAATGTTGACTTAAGGCTCCGTTTCGACTCCAATACATTCATTTACCCATGAGATCTCTTGGTGAAAAATATCGAACGTGTAGAACACGAGGGCAGTACATTTCGGAGAAATTAGTGAAATCTCCAATTCACCAAATTGGTACCCCTTTCAGAAATCTTCGATTTCTCTAAAATGGATTCGAGCACTGTTTTCATAGTGAATACTAAAGAATATGCGAGGGTCATGGGCACAAAAGTTGTAGGCCTATGTCTTAGGGTTCTTTTTATAAAACCTCGTGCAATTCCAAGGTGTGCAGAGGGTGATACAGTCAAAATACTGAGAGATGTACGAATATAAGGAAAAAACTTGCGAAAATTGCCATAAAAAAGGGGAATATTTTTTGAAATGTTGACTTAAGGCTCCGTTTTGACTCCAATACATTCATTTACCCATGAGATCTCTTGGTGAAAAATATCGAACGAGTAGAACACGAGGGCAGAACATTTATGAGAAATTAGTGAATTCTCCAATTCACCAAAGGGGAACCCCTTTTAGAAATCTTCGAATTCTCTAATATAAATTCGAGAAATGTTTTGATAGTGAATACTAAAGAATATGCGAGGGTCATGGGCACAAAAGTTGTAGGCCTATGTCTTAGGGTTCTATGTATTAAACCTCGTGCTATTCCAAGGTGTGCAGAGGGTGATACAGTCAAAATACTGAGAGATGTACGAATATAAGGAAAAAACTTGCGAAAATTGCCATCGAAAAGGGGAATTTTTTTTGAAATGTTGACTTAAGGCTCCGTTTCGACTCCAATACATTCATTTACCCATGAGATCTCTTGGTGAAAAATATCGAACGAGTAGAACACGAGGGCAGTACATTTCGGAGAAATTAGTGAAATCTCCAATTCACCATAGGGGAACCCCTTTCAGAATTCTTCGATTTCTCTAATATGGATTCGAGCAATGTTTTGATAGTGAATACTAAATAATATGCGAGGGTCATGGGCACAAAAGTTGTAGGTCTATGTCTTAGGGTTCTATGTATAAAACCTCGTGCAATTCCAAGGAGTGTAGAGGGTGATACAGTCAAAATACTGAGAGATGTCCGAATATAAGGAAAAAACTTGCGAAAATTGCCATCGAAAAGGGGAATTTTTTTTGAAATGTTGACTTAAGGCTCCGTTTCAACTCCAATACATTCATTTACCCATGAGATCTCTTGGTGAAAAATATCGAACGAGTAGAACACGAGGGCAGTACATTTCGGAGAAATTAGTGAAATCTCCAATTCCCCAAAGGGGTACCCCTTTCAGAAATCTTCGATTTCTCTAATATGGATTCGAGCAATGTTTTGATAGTGAATACTAAACAATATGCGAGGGTGATGGGCACAAAAGTTGTAGGCCTATGTCTTAGGGTTCTATGTATAAAACCTCGTGCAATTCCAAGGTGTGTAGAGGGTGCTACAGTCAAAATACTGAGAGATGTACGAATATAAGGAAAAAACTTGCTAAAATTGCCATCGAAAAGGGGAATTTTTTTTGAAATGTTGACTTAAGGCTCCGTTTCGACTCCAATACATTCATTTACCCATGAGATCTCTTGGTGAAAAATATCGAACGTGTAGAACACGAGGGCAGTACATTTCGGAGAAATTAGTGAAATCTCCAATTCACCAAATTGGTACCCCTTTCAGAAATCTTCGATTTCTCTAAAATGGATTCGAGCACTGTTTTCATAGTGAATACTAAAGAATATGCGAGGGTCATGGGCACAAAAGTTGTAGGCCTATGTCTTAGGGTTCTATGTATAAAACCTCGTGCAATTCCAAGGTGTGCAGAGGGTGATACAGTCAAAATACTGAGAGATGTACGAATATAAGGAAAAAACTTGCGAAAATTGCCATAAAAAAGGGGAATATTTTTTGAAATGTTGACTTAAGGCTCCGTTTTGACTCCAATACATTCATTTACCCATGAGATCTCTTGGTGAAAAATATCGAACGAGTAGAACACGAGGGCAGAACATTTCTGAGAAATTAGTGAATTCTCCAATTCACCAAAGGGGAACCCCTTTTAGAAATCTTCGAATTCTCTAATATAAATTCGAGAAATGTTTTGATAGTGAATACTAAAGAATATGCGAGGGTCATGGGCACAAAAGTTGTAGGCCTATGTCTTAGGGTTCTATGTATTAAACCTCGTGCAATTCCAAGGTGTGCAGAGGGTGATACAGTAAAAATACTGAGAGATGTACGAATATAAGGAAAAAACTTGCGAAAATTGCCATCGAAAAGGGGAATTTTTTTTGAAATGTTGACTTAAGGCTCCGTTTCGACTCCAATACATTCATTTACCCATGAGATCTCTTGGTGAAAAATATCGAACGAGTAGAACACGAGGGCAGTACATTTCGGAGAAATTAGTGAAATCTCCAATTCACCAAAGGGGAACCCCTTTCAGAAATCTTCGATTTCTCTAATATGGATTCGAGCAATGTTTTGATAGTGAATACTAAATAATATGCGAGGGTCATGGGCACAAAAGTTGTAGGCCTATGTCTTAGGGTTCTATGTATAAAACCACGTGCAATTCCAAGGAGTGTAGAGGGTGATACAGTCAAAATACTGAGAGTTGTACGAATATAAGGAAAAATCTTGCGAAAATTGCCATCGAAAAGGGGAATTTTTGTTGAAATGTTGACTTAAGGCTCCGTTTCAACTCCAATACATTCATTTACCCATGAGATCTCTTGGTGAAAAATATCGAACGAGTCGAACACGAGGGTAGAACATTTCTGAGAAATTAGTGAAATCTCCAATTCACCAAAGTGGTACCCCTTTCAGAATTCTTCGATTTCTCTAATATGAATTCGAGCAATGTTTTGATAGTGAATACTAAAGAATATGCAAGGGTCATGGGCACAAAAGTTGTAGGCCTATGTCTTAGGGTTCTATGTATAAAACCTCGTGCAATTCCAAGGTGTGCAGAGGGTGATACAGTCAAAATACTGAGAGATGTACGAATATAAGGAAAAAACTTGCGAAAATTGCCATAAAAAAGGGGAATTTTTTTTGAAATGTTGACTTAAGGCTCCGTTTTGACTCCAATACATTCATTTACCCATGAGATCTCTTGGTGAAAAATATCGAACGAGTAGAACACGAGGGCAGAACATTTCAAAGAAATTAGTGAAATCTCCAATTCACCAAAGGGGTACCCCTTTCAGAAATCTTCGATTTCTCTAATATAGATTCGAGCAATGTTTTGATAGTGAATACTAAAGAATATGCGATGGTCATGGGCAAAAAAGTTGTAGGCCTATGTCTTAGGGTTCTATGTATAAAACCTCGTGCAATTCCAAGGTGTGTAGAGGGTGATACAGTCAAAATACTGAGAGATGTACGAATATAAGGAAAAAACTTGCGAAAATTGCCATCAAAAAGGGGAATTTTTTTTGAAATGTTGACTTAAGGCTCCGTTTCGACTCCGATACATTCATTTACCCATGATATCTCTTGGTGAAAAATATCGAACGAGTAGAAGACGAGGGCAGTACATTTCAATGAAATTAGTGAAATCTCCAATTCACCAAAGGGGTACCCCTTTCAGAAATCTTCGATTTCTCTAATATGAATTCGAGCAATATTTTGATAGTGAATACTAAAGTATATGCGATGGTCATGGGCAGAAAAGTTGTAGGCCTATGTCTTAGGGTTCTATGTATAAAACCTCGTGCAATTCCGAGGTGTGTAGAGGGTGCTACAGTCAAAATTCTGAGAGATGTACGAATCTAAGGAAAAAACTTGCGAAAATTGCCATCGAAAAGGGGAATTTTTTTTGAAATGTTGACTTTAGGCTCCGTTTCGACTCCAATACATTCATTTACCCATGAGATCTCTTGGTGAAAAATGTCGAACGTGTAGAACACGAGGGCAGTACATTTCAAAGAAATTAGTGAAATCTCCAATTCACCAAAGGGGTACCCCTTTCAGAAATCTTCGATTTCTCTAATATGGATTCGAGCAATGTTTTGATAGTGAATACTAAAGAATATGCGATGGTCATGGGCAAAAAAGTTGTAGGCCTATGTCTTAGGGTTCTATGTATAAAGCCTTGTGCAATTCTGAGGTGTGTAGATGGTGCTACAGTCAAAATACTGAGAGATGTACGAATATAAGGAAAAAACTTCCGAAAATTGCCATCAAAAAGGGGAATTTTTTTCGAAATGTTGACTTAAGGCTCCGTTTCGACTCCGATACATTCATTTACCCATGAGATCTCTTAAGGAAAAATATCGAACGAGTAGAACACGAGGGTAGTACATTTCGGAGAAATTAGTGAAATCTCCAATTCACCAAAGGGGTACCCCTTTCAGAAATCTTCGATTTCTCAAATATGAATTCGAACAATCTTTTGATAGTGAATACTAAAGAATATGCGATGTTCATGGGCAGAAAAGTTGTAGGCCTATGTCTTAGGGTTCTATGTATAAAACCTTGTGCAATTCCGAGGTGTGTAGAGGGTGATACAGTCAAAATACTGAGAGGTGTACGAATATAAGGAAAAAACTTGCGAAAATTGCGATCGAAAAGGGGATTTTTTTTTGAAATGTTGACTTAAGGCTCCGTTTCGACTCCAGTACATTCATTTACCCATGAGATCTCTTGGTGAAAAATATCGAACGAGTAGAACACGAGGGCAGTACATTTCGGAGAAATTAGTGAAATCTCCAATTCACCAAAGGGGTACCCCTTTCAGAAATCTTCGATTTCTCTAATATAGATTCGAGCAATGTTTTGATAGTGAATACTAAAGAATATGCGATGGTCATGGGCAAAAAAGTTGTAGGCCTATGTCTTAGGGTTCTATGTATAAAACCTCGTGCAATTCCAAGGTGTGTAGAGGGTGATACAGTCAAAATACTGAGAGATGTACGAATATAAGGAAAAAACTTGCGAAAATTGCCATCAAAAAGGGGAATTTTTTTTGAAATGTTGACTTAAGGCTCCGTTTCGACTCCGATACATTCATTTACCCATGATATCTCTTGGTGAAAAATATCGAACGAGTAGAAGACGAGGGCAGTACATTTCAATGAAATTAGTGAAATCTCCAATTCACCAAAGGGGTACCCCTTTCAGAAATCTTCGATTTCTCTAATATGAATTCGAGCAATATTTTGATAGTGAATACTAAAGTATATGCGATGGTCATGGGCAGAAAAGTTGTAGGCCTATGTCTTAGGGTTCTATGTATAAAACCTCGTGCAATTCCGAGGTGTGTAGAGGGTGCTACAGTCAAAATTCTGAGAGATGTACGAATCTAAGGAAAAAACTTGCGAAAATTGCCATCGAAAAGGGGAATTTTTTTTGAAATGTTGACTTTAGGCTCCGTTTCGACTCCAATACATTCATTTACCCATGAGATCTCTTGGTGAAAAATGTCGAACGTGTAGAACACGAGGGCAGTACATTTCAAAGAAATTAGTGAAATCTCCAATTCACCAAAGGGGTACCCCTTTCAGAAATCTTCGATTTCTCTAATATGGATTCGAGCAATGTTTTGATAGTGAATACTAAAGAATATGCGATGGTCATGGGCAAAAAAGTTGTAGGCCTATGTCTTAGGGTTCTATGTATAAAGCCTTGTGCAATTCTGAGGTGTGTAGATGGTGCTACAGTCAAAATACTGAGAGATGTACGAATATAAGGAAAAAACTTCCGAAAATTGCCATCAAAAAGGGGAATTTTTTTCGAAATGTTGACTTAAGGCTCCGTTTCGACTCCGATACATTCATTTACCCATGAGATCTCTTAAGGAAAAATATCGAACGAGTAGAACACGAGGGTAGTACATTTCGGAGAAATTAGTGAAATCTCCAATTCACCAAAGGGGTACCCCTTTCAGAAATCTTCGATTTCTCAAATATGAATTCGAACAATCTTTTGATAGTGAATACTAAAGAATATGCGATGTTCATGGGCAGAAAAGTTGTAGGCCTATGTCTTAGGGTTCTATGTATAAAACCTTGTGCAATTCCGAGGTGTGTAGAGGGTGATACAGTCAAAATACTGAGAGGTGTACGAATATAAGGAAAAAACTTGCGAAAATTGCGATCGAAAAGGGGATTTTTTTTTGAAATGTTGACTTAAGGCTCCGTTTCGACTCCAGTACATTCATTTACCCATGAGATCTCTTGGTGAAAAATATCGAACGAGTAGAACACGAGGGCAGTACATTTCGGAGAAATTAGTGAAATCTCCAATTCACCATAGGGGAACCCCTTTCAGAATTCTTCGATTTCTCTAATATGGATTCGAGCAATGTTTTGATAGTGAATACTAAATAATATGCGAGGGTCATGGGCACAAAAGTTGTAGGTCTATGTCTTAGGGTTCTATGTATAAAACCTCGTGCAATTCCAAGGAGTGTAGAGGGTGATACAGTCAAAATACTGAGAGATGTCCGAATATAAGGAAAAAACTTGCGAAAATTGCCATCGAAAAGGGGAATTTTTTTTGAAATGTTGACTTAAGGCTCCGTTTCAACTCCAATACATTCATTTACCCATGAGATCTCTTGGTGAAAAATATCGAACGAGTAGAACACGAGGGCAGTACATTTCGGAGAAATTAGTGAAATCTCCAATTCCCCAAAGGGGTACCCCTTTCAGAAATCTTCGATTTCTCTAATATGGATTCGAGCAATGTTTTGATAGTGAATACTAAACAATATGCGAGGGTGATGGGCACAAAAGTTGTAGGCCTATGTCTTAGGGTTCTATGTATAAAACCTCGTGCAATTCCAAGGTGTGTAGAGGGTGCTACAGTCAAAATACTGAGAGATGTACGAATATAAGGAAAAAACTTGCTAAAATTGCCATCGAAAAGGGGAATTTTTTTTGAAATGTTGACTTAAGGCTCCGTTTCGACTCCAATACATTCATTTACCCATGAGATCTCTTGGTGAAAAATATCGAACGTGTAGAACACGAGGGCAGTACATTTCGGAGAAATTAGTGAAATCTCCAATTCACCAAATTGGTACCCCTTTCAGAAAACTTCGATTTCTCTAAAATGGATTCGAGCACTGTTTTCATAGTGAATACTAAAGAATATGCGAGGGTCATGGGCACAAAAGTTGTAGGCCTATGTCTTAGGGTTCTATGTATAAAACCTCGTGCAATTCCAAGGTGTGCAGAGGGTGATACAGTCAAAATACTGAGAGATGTACGAATATAAGGAAAAAACTTGCGAAAATTGCCATAAAAAAGGGGAATATTTTTTGAAATGTTGACTTAAGGCTCCGTTTTGACTCCAATACATTCATTTACCCATGAGATCTCTTGGTGAAAAATATCGAACGAGTAGAACACGAGGGCAGAACATTTCTGAGAAATTAGTGAATTCTCCAATTCACCAAAGGGGAACCCCTTTTAGAAATCTTCGAATTCTCTAATATAAATTCGAGAAATGTTTTGATAGTGAATACTAAAGAATATGCGGGGGTCATGGGCACAAAAGTTGTAGGCCTATGTCTTAGGGTTCTATGTATTAAACCTCGTGCAATTCCAAGGTGTGCAGAGGGTGATACAGTCAAAATACTGAGAGATGTACGAATATAAGGAAAAAACTTGCGAAAATTGCCATCGAAAAGGGGAATTTTTTTTGAAATGTTGACTTAAGGCTCCGTTTCGACTCCAATACATTCATTTACCCATGAGATCTCTTGGTGAAAAATATCGAACGAGTAGAACACGAGGGCAGTACATTTCGGAGAAATTAGTGAAATCTCCAATTCACCAAAGGGGAACCCCTTTCAGAAATCTTCGATTTCTCTAATATGGATTCCAGCAATGTTTTGATAGTGAATACTAAATAATATACGAGGGTCATGGGCACAAAAGTTGTAGGCCTATGTCTTAGGGTTCTATGTATAAAACCTCGTGCAATTCCAAGGAGTGTAGAGGGTGATACAGTCAAAATACTGAGAGTTGTACGAATATAAGGAAAAATCTTGCGAAAATTGCCATCGAAAAGGGGAATTTTTGTTGAAATGTTGACTTAAGGCTCCGTTTCAACTCCAATACATTCATTTACCCATGAGATCTCTTGGTGAAAAATATCGAACGAGTCGAACACGAGGGCAGAACATTTCTGAGAAATTAGTGAAATCTCCAATTCACCAAAGTGGTACCCCTTTCAGAAATCTTCGATTTCTCTAATATGAATTCGAGCAATGTTTTGATAGTGAATACTAAAGAATATGCAAGGGTCATGGGCACAAAAGTTGTAGGCCTATGTCTTAGGGTTCTATGTATAAAACCTCGTGCAATTCCAAGGTGTGCAGAGGGTGATACAGTCAAAATACTGAGAGATGTACGAATATAAGGAAAAAACTTGCGAAAATTGCCATAAAAAAGGGGAATATTTTTTGAAATGTTGACTTAAGGCTCCGTTTTGACTCCAATACATTCATTTACCCATGAGATCTCTTGGTGAAAAATATCGAACGAGTAGAACACGAGGGCAGAACATTTCAAAGAAATTAGTGAAATCTCCAATTCACCAAAGGGGTACCCCTTTCAGAAATCTTCGATTTCTCTAATATGAATTCGAGCAATATTTTGATAGTGAATACTAAAGAATATGCGATGGTCATGGGCAAAAAAGTTGTAGGCCTATGTCTTAGGGTTCTATGTATAAAGCCTTGTGCAATTGTGAGGTGTGTAGATGGTGCTACAGTCAAAATACTGAGAGATGTACGAATATATGGAAAAAACTTCCGAAAATTGCCATCAAAAAGGGGAATTTTTTTCGAAATGTTGACTTAAGGCTCCGTTTCGACTCCGATACATTCATTTACCCATGAGATCTCTTAAGGAAAAATATCGAACGAGTAGAACACGAGGGTAGTACATTTCGGAGAAATTAGTGAAATCTCCAATTCACCAAAGGGGTACCCCTTTCAGAAATCTTCGATTTCTCAAATATGAATTCGAACAATCTTTTGATAGTGAATACTAAAGAATATGCGATGTTCATGGGCAGAAAAGTTGTAGGTCTATGTCTTAGGGTTCTATGTATAAAACCTTGTGCAATTCCGAGGTGTGTAGAGGGTGATACAGTCAAAATACTGAGAGGTGTACGAATATAAGGAAAAAACTTGCGAAAATTGCGATCGAAAAGGGGATTTTTTTTTGAAATGTTGACTTAAGGCTCCGTTTCGACTCCAGTACATTCATTTACCCATGAGATCTCTTGGTGAAAAATATCGAACGAGTAGAACACGAGGGCAGTACATTTCGGAGAAATTAGTGAAATCTCCAATTCACCATAGGGGAACCCCTTTCAGAATTCTTCGATTTCTCTAATATGGATTCGAGCAATGTTTTGATAGTGAATACTAAATAATATGCGAGGGTCATGGGCACAAAAGTTGTAGGTCTATGTCTTAGGGTTCTATGTATAAAACCTCGTGCAATTCCAAGGAGTGTAGAGGGTGATACAGTCAAAATACTGAGAGATGTCCGAATATAAGGAAAAAACTTGCGAAAATTGCCATCGAAAAGGGGAATTTTTTTTGAAATGTTGACTTAAGGCTCCGTTTCAACTCCAATACATTCATTTACCCATGAGATCTCTTGGTGAAAAATATCGAACGAGTAGAACACGAGGGCAGTACATTTCGGAGAAATTAGTGAAATCTCCAATTCCCCAAAGGGGTACCCCTTTCAGAAATCTTCGATTTCTCTAATATGGATTCGAGCAATGTTTTGATAGTGAATACTAAACAATATGCGAGGGTGATGGGCACAAAAGTTGTAGGCCTATGTCTTAGGGTTCTATGTATAAAACCTCGTGCAATTCCAAGGTGTGTAGAGGGTGCTACAGTCAAAATACTGAGAGATGTACGAATATAAGGAAAAAACTTGCTAAAATTGCCATCGAAAAGGGGAATTTTTTTTGAAATGTTGACTTAAGGCTCCGTTTCGACTCCAATACATTCATTTACCCATGAGATCTCTTGGTGAAAAATATCGAACGTGTAGAACACGAGGGCAGTACATTTCGGAGAAATTAGTGAAATCTCCAATTCACCAAATTGGTACCCCTTTCAGAAAACTTCGATTTCTCTAAAATGGATTCGAGCACTGTTTTCATAGTGAATACTAAAGAATATGCGAGGGTCATGGGCACAAAAGTTGTAGGCCTATGTCTTAGGGTTCTATGTATAAAACCTCGTGCAATTCCAAGGTGTGCAGAGGGTGATACAGTCAAAATACTGAGAGATGTACGAATATAAGGAAAAAACTTGCGAAAATTGCCATAAAAAAGGGGAATATTTTTTGAAATGTTGACTTAAGGCTCCGTTTTGACTCCAATACATTCATTTACCCATGAGATCTCTTGGTGAAAAATATCGAACGAGTAGAACACGAGGGCAGAACATTTCTGAGAAATTAGTGAATTCTCCAATTCACCAAAGGGGAACCCCTTTTAGAAATCTTCGAATTCTCTAATATAAATTCGAGAAATGTTTTGATAGTGAATACTAAAGAATATGCGAGGGTCATGGGCACAAAAGTTGTAGGCCTATGTCTTAGGGTTCTATGTATTAAACCTCGTGCAATTCCAAGGTGTGCAGAGGGTGATACAGTCAAAATACTGAGAGATGTACGAATATAAGGAAAAAACTTGCGAAAATTGCCATCGAAAAGGGGAATTTTTTTTGAAATGTTGACTTAAGGCTCCGTTTCGACTCCAATACATTCATTTACCCATGAGATCTCTTGGTGAAAAATATCGAACGAGTAGAACACGAGGGCAGTACATTTCGGAGAAATTAGTGAAATCTCCAATTCACCAAAGGGGAACCCCTTTCAGAAATCTTCGATTTCTCTAATATGGATTCCAGCAATGTTTTGATAGTGAATACTAAATAATATGCGAGGGTCATGGGCACAAAAGTTGTAGGCCTATGTCTTAGGGTTCTATGTATAAAACCTCGTGCAATTCCAAGGAGTGTAGAGGGTGATACAGTCAAAATACTGAGAGTTGTACGAATATAAGGAAAAATCTTGCGAAAATTGCCATCGAAAAGGGGAATTTTTGTTGAAATGTTGACTTAAGGCTCCGTTTCAACTCCAATACATTCATTTACCCATGAGATCTCTTGGTGAAAAATATCGAACGAGTCGAACACGAGGGCAGAACATTTCTGAGAAATTAGTGAAATCTCCAATTCACCAAAGTGGTACCCCTTTCAGAAATCTTCGATTTCTCTAATATGAATTCGAGCAATGTTTTGATAGTGAATACTAAAGAATATGCAAGGGTCATGGGCACAAAAGTTGTAGGCCTATGTCTTAGGGTTCTATGTATAAAACCTCGTGCAATTCCAAGGTGTGCAGAGGGTGATACAGTCAAAATACTGAGAGATGTACGAATATAAGGAAAAAACTTGCGAAAATTGCCATAAAAAAGGGGAATATTTTTTGAAATGTTGACTTAAGGCTCCGTTTTGACTCCAATACATTCATTTACCCATGAGATCTCTTGGTGAAAAATATCGAACGAGTAGAACACGAGGGCAGAACATTTCAAAGAAATTAGTGAAATCTCCAATTCACCAAAGGGGTACCCCTTTCAGAAATCTTCGATTTCTCTAATATGGATTCGAGCAATGTTTTGATAGTGAATACTAAAGAATATGCGACGGTCATGGGCAAAAAAGTTGTAGGCCTATGTCTTAGGGTTCTATGTATAAAACCTCGTGCAATTCCAAGGTGTGTAGAGGGTGATACAGTCAAAATACTGAGAGATGTACGAATATAAGGAAAAAACTTGCGAAAATTGCCATCAAAAAGGGGAATTTTTTTTGAAATGTTGACTTAAGGCTCCGTTTCGACTCCGATACATTCATTTACCCATGATATCTCTTGGAGAAAAATATCGAACGAGTAGAAGACGAGGGCAGTACATTTCAATGAAATTAGTGAAATCTCCAATTCACCAAAGGGGTACCCCTTTCAGAAATCTTCGATTTCTCTAATATGAATTCGAGCAATATTTTGATAGTGAATACTAAAGTATATGCGATGGTCATGGGCAGAAAAGTTGTAGGCCTATGTCTTAGGGTTCTATGTATAAAACCTCGTGCAATTCCGAGGTGTGTAGAGGGTGCTACAGTCAAAATTCTGAGAGATGTACGAATCTAAGGAAAAAACTTGCGAAAATTGCCATCGAAAAGGGGAATTTTTTTTGAAATGTTGACTTAAGGCTCCGTTTCGACTCCAATACATTCATTTACCCATGAGATCTCTTGGTGAAAAATATCGAACGAGTAGAACACGAGGGCAGTACATTTCGGAGAAATTAGTGAAATCTCCAATTCACCAAAGGGGAACCCCTTTCAGAAATCTTCGATTTCTCTAATATGGATTCGAGCAATGTTTTGATAGTGAATACTAAATAATATGCGAGGGTCATGGGCACAAAAGTTGTAGGCCTATGTCTTAGGGTTCTATGTATAAAACCTCGTGCAATTCCAAGGAGTGTAGAGGGTGATACAGTCAAAATACTGAGAGTTGTACGAATATAAGGAAAAATCTTGCGAAAATTGCCATCGAAAAGGGGAATTTTTGTTGAAATGTTGACTTAAGGCTCCGTTTCAACTCCAATACATTCATTTACCCATGAGATCTCTTGGTGAAAAATATCGAACGAGTCGAACACGAGGGCAGAACATTTCTGAGAAATTAGTGAAATCTCCAATTCACCAAAGTGGTACCCCTTTCAGAAATCTTCGATTTCTCTAATATGAATTCGAGCAATGTTTTGATAGTGAATACTAAAGAATATGCAAGGGTCATGGGCACAAAAGTTGTAGGCCTATGTCTTAGGGTTCTATGTATAAAACCTCGTGCAATTCCAAGGTGTGCAGAGGGTGATACAGTCAAAATACTGAGAGATGTACGAATATAAGGAAAAAACTTGCGAAAATTGCCATAAAAAAGGGGAATATTTTTTGAAATGTTGACTTAAGGCTCCGTTTTGACTCCAATACATTCATTTACCCATGAGATCTCTTGGTGAAAAATATCGAACGAGTAGAACACGAGGGCAGAACATTTCAAAGAAATTAGTGAAATCTCCAATTCACCAAAGGGGTACCCCTTTCAGAAATCTTCGATTTCTCTAATATGGATTCGAGCAATGTTTTGATAGTGAATACTAAAGAATATGCGATGGTCATGGGCAAAAAAGTTGTAGGCCTATGTCTTAGGGTTCTATGTATAAAACCTCGTGCAATTCCAAGGTGTGTAGAGGGTGATACAGTCAAAATACTGAGAGATGTACGAATATAAGGAAAAAACTTGCGAAAATTGCCATCAAAAAGGGGAATTTTTTTTGAAATGTTGACTTAAGGCTCCGTTTCGACTCCGATACATTCATTTACCCATGAGATCTCTTGGTGAAAAATATCGAACGAGTAGAACACGAGGGCAGTACATTTCGGAGAAATTAGTGAAATCTCCAATTCACCAAAGGGGAACCCCTTTCAGAAATCTTCGATTTCTCTAATATGGATTCGAGCAATGTTTTGATAGTGAATACTAAATAATATGCGAGGGTCATGGGCACAAAAGTTGTAGGCCTATGTCTTAGGGTTCTATGTATAAAACCTCGTGCAATTCCAAGGAGTGTAGAGGGTGATACAGTCAAAATACTGAGAGTTGTACGAATATAAGGAAAAATCTTGCGAAAATTGCCATCGAAAAGGGGAATTTTTGTTGAAATGTTGACTTAAGGCTCCGTTTCAACTCCAATACATTCATTTACCCATGAGATCTCTTGGTGAAAAATATCGAACGAGTCGAACACGAGGGCAGAACATTTCTGAGAAATTAGTGAAATCTCCAATTCACCAAAGTGGTACCCCTTTCAGAAATCTTCGATTTCTCTAATATGAATTCGAGCAATGTTTTGATAGTGAATACTAAAGAATATGCAAGGGTCATGGGCACAAAAGTTGTAGGCCTATGTCTTAGGGTTCTATGTATAAAACCTCGTGCAATTCCAAGGTGTGCAGAGGGTGATACAGTCAAAATACTGAGAGATGTACGAATATGAGGAAAAAACTTGCGAAAATTGCCATAAAAAAGGGGAATATTTTTTGAAATGTTGACTTAAGGCTCCGTTTTGACTCCAATACATTCATTTACCCATGAGATCTCTTGGTGAAAAATATCGAACGAGTAGAACACGAGGGCAGAACATTTCAAAGAAATTAGTGAAATCTCCAATTCACCAAAGGGGTACCCCTTTCAGAAATCTTCGATTTCTCTAATATGGATTCGAGCAATGTTTTGATAGTGAATACTAAAGAATATGCGATGGTCATGGGCAAAAAAGTTGTAGGCCTATGTCTTAGGGTTCTATGTATAAAACCTCGTGCAATTCCAAGGTGTGTAGAGGGTGATACAGTCAAAATACTGAGAGATGTACGAATATAAGGAAAAAACTTGCGAAAATTGCCATCAAAAAGGGGAATTTTTTTTGAAATGTTGACTTAAGGCTCCGTTTCGACTCCGATACATTCATTTACCCATGATATCTCTTGGTGAAAAATATCGAACGAGTAGAAGACGAGGGCAGTACATTTCAATGAAATTAGTGAAATCTCCAATTCACCAAAGGGGTACCCCTTTCAGAAATCTTCGATTTCTCTAATATGAATTCGAGCAATATTTTGATAGTGAATACTAAAGAATATGCGATGGTCATGGGCAAAAAAGTTGTAGGCCTATGTCTTAGGGTTCTATGTATAAAGCCTTGTGCAATTGTGAGGTGTGTAGATGGTGCTACAGTCAAAATACTGAGAGATGTACGAATATATGGAAAAAACTTCCGAAAATTGCCATCAAAAAGGGGAATTTTTTTCGAAATGTTGACTTAAGGCTCCGTTTCGACTCCGATACATTCATTTACCCATGAGATCTCTTAAGGAAAAATATCGAACGAGTAGAACACGAGGGTAGTACATTTCGGAGAAATTAGTGAAATCTCCAATTCACCAAAGGGGTACCCCTTTCAGAAATCTTCGATTTCTCAAATATGAATTCGAACAATCTTTTGATAGTGAATACTAAAGAATATGCGATGTTCATGGGCAGAAAAGTTGTAGGCCTATGTCTTAGGGTTCTATGTATAAAACCTTGTGCAATTCCGAGGTGTGTAGAGGGTGATACAGTCAAAATACTGAGAGGTGTACGAATATAAGGGAAAAACTTGCGAAAATTGCGATCGAAAAGGGGATTTTTTTTGAAATGTTGACTTAAGGCTCCGTTTCGACTCCAATACATTCATTTACCCATGAGATCTCTTGGTGAAAAATATCGAACGAGTAGAACACGAGGGCAGTAAATTTCGGAGAAATTAGTGAAATCTCCAATTCACCAAAGGGGTACCCCTTTCTGAAATCTTCGATTTCTCTAATATGGATTCGAGCAATGTTTTGATAGTGAATACTAAACAATATGCGAGGGTCATGGGCAAAAAAGTTGTAGGCCTATGTCTTAGGGTACTATGTATAAAACCTCGTGCAATTCCAAGGTGTGTAGAGGGTGATACAGTCAAAATACTGAGAGATGTACGAATATAAGGAAAAAACTTGCGAAAATTGCCATAAAAAAGGGGAATTTTTTTTGAAATGTTGACTTAAGGCACCGTTTCAACTCCGATACATTAATTTACCCATGAGATCTCTTAAGGAAAAATATCGAACGAGTAGAACACGAGGGTAGTACATTTCGGAGAAATTAGTGAAATCTCCAATTCACCAAAGGGGTACCCCTTTCAGAAATCTTCGATTTCTCAAATATGAATTCGAACAATCTTTTGATAGTGAATACTAAAGAATATGCGATGTTCATGGGCAGAAAAGTTGTAGGCCTATGTCTTAGGGTTCTATGTATAAAACTTTGTGCAATTCCGAGGTGTGTAGAGGGTGATACAGTCAAAATACTGAGGGGTGTACGAATATAAGGAAAAAACTTGCGAAAATTGCCATCGAAAAGGGAATTTTTTTTTTAAATGTTGACTTAAGGCTCCGTTTCGACTCCAATACATTCATTTACCCATGAGATCTCTTGGTGAAAAATATCGAACGAGTAGAACACGAGGGCAGTAAATTTCGGAGAAATTAGTGAAATCTCCAATTCACCAAAGGGGTACCCCTTTCTGAAATCTTCGATTTCTCTAAAATGGATTCGAGCAATGTTTTCATAGTGAATACTAAACAATATGCGAGGGTCATGGGCACAAAAGTTGTAGGCCTATGTCTTAGGGTTCTATGTATATAACCTCGTGCAATTCCAAGGTGTGTACAGGGTGATACAGTCAAAATACTGAGAGATGTACGAATATAAGGAAAAAACTTGTGAAAATTGCCATCGAAAAGGGGAATTTTTTTTGAAATGTTGACTTAAGGCTCCGTTTCGACTCCAATACATTCATTTACCCATGAGATCTCTTGGTAAATAATATCGAACATGTAGAACTCGAGGGCAGTACATTTCGGAGAAATTAGTGAAATCTCCAATTCACCAAAGGGGTACCCCTTCCAGAAATCTTCGATTTCTCTAATATGGATTCGAGCAATGTTTTGATAGTGAATACTAAAGAATATGCGAGGGTCATGGGCACAAAAGTTGTAGGCCTATGTCTTAGGGTTCTATGTATAAAACCTCGTGCAATTCCAAGGTGTGTAGAGGGTGATACTGTCAAAATACTGAGAGATGTACGAATATAAGGAAAAAACTTGCGAAAATTGCCATGAAAAAGGGGAATATTTTTTGAAATGTTGACTTAAGGCTCCGTTTCGACTCCGATACATTCATTTACCCATGAGATCTCTTAAGGAAAAATATCGAACGAGTAGAACACCATGGGCAGTACATTTCGGAGAAATTAGTGAAATCTCCAATTCACCAAAGCGGTACCCCTTTCAGAAATCTTCGATTTCTCTAATATGAATTCGAGCAATATTTTGATAGTGAATACTAAAGTATATGCGATGGTCATGGGCAGAAAAGTTGTAGGCCTATGTCTTAGGGTTCTATGTATAAAATCTTGTGCAATTCCGAGGTGTGTAGAGGGTGATACAGTCAAAATACTGAGAGGTGTACGAATATAAGGAAAAAACTTGCGAAAATTGCCATCGAAAAGGGATTTTTTTTTGAAATGTTGACTTGAGGCTCCGTTTCGACTCCAATACATTCATTTACCCATGAGATCTCTTGGTGAAAAATATCGAACGAGTAGAACACGAGGGCAGTAAATTTCGGAGAAATTAGTGAAATCTCCAATTCACCAAAGGGGTACCCCTTTCAGAAATCTTCGATTTCTCAAATTTAAATTCGAACAATCTTTTGATAGTGAATACTAAAGAATATGCGATGTTCATGGGCAGAAAAGTTGTAGGCCTATGTCTTAGGGTTCTATGTATAAAATCTTGTGCAATTCCGAGGTGTGTAGAGGGTGATACAGTCAAAATACTGAGAGGTGTACGAATATAAGGAAAAAACTTGCGAAAATTGCCATCGAAAAGGGGATTTTTTTTTGAAATGTTGACTTGAGGCTCCGTTTCGACTCCAATACATTCATTTCCCCATGAGATCTCTTGGTGAAAAATATCGAACGAGTAGAACACGAGGGCAGTAAATTTCGGAGAAATTAGTGAAATCTCCAATTCACCAAAGGGGTACCCCTTTCTGAAATCTTCGATTTCTCTAATATGGATTCGAGCAATGTTTTGATAGTGAATACTAAACAATATGCGAGGGTCATGGGCAAAAAAGTTGTAGGCCTATGTCTTAGGGTTCTATGTATAAAACCTCGTGCAATTCCAAGGTGTGTAGAGGGTGATACAGTCAAAATACTGAGAGATGTACGAATATAAGGAAAAAACTTGCGAAAATTGCCATCGAAAAGGGGAATTTTTTTTGAAATGTTGACTTAAGGCTCCGTTTCGACTCCAATACATTCATTTACCCATGAGATCTCTTGGTGAAAAATGTCGAACGTGTAGAACACGAGGGCAGTACATTTCAAAGAAATTAGTGAAATCTCCAATTCACCAAAGGGGTACCCCTTTCAAAAATCTTCGATTTCTCTAATATGGATTCGAGCAATGTTTTGATAGTGAATACTAAAGAATATGCGATGGTCATGGGCAAAAAAGTTGTAGGCCTATGTCTTAGGGTTCTATGTATAAAGCCTTGTGCAATTGTGAGGTGTGTAGATGGTGCTACAGTCAAAATACTGAGAGATGTACGAATATAAGGAAAAAACTTCCGAAAATTGCCATCAAAAAGGGGAATTTTTTTCGAAATGTTGACTTAAGGCTCCGTTTCGACTCCGATACATTCATTTACCCATGAGATCTCTTAAGGAAAAATATCGAACGAGTAGAACACGAGGGTAGTACATTTCGGAGAAATTAGTGAAATCTCCAATTCACCAAAGGGGTACCCCTTTCAGAAATCTTCGATTTCTCAAATATGAATTCGAACAATCTTTTGATAGTGAATACTAAAGAATATGCGATGTTCATGGGCAGAAAAGTTGTAGGCCTATGTCTTAGGGTTCTATGTATAAAACCTTGTGCAATTCCGAGGTGTGTAGAGGGTGATACAGTCAAAATACTGAGAGGTGTACGAATATAAGGGAAAAACTTGCGAAAATTGCGATCGAAAAGGGGATTTTTTTTTGAAATGTTGACTTAAGGCTCCGTTTCGACTCCAATACATTCATTTACCCATGAGATCTCTTGGTGAAAAATATCGAACGAGTAGAACACGAGGGCAGTAAATTTCGGAGAAATTAGTGAAATCTCCAATTCACCAAAGGGGTACCCCTTTCTGAAATCTTCGATTTCTCTAATATGGATTCGAGCAATGTTTTGATAGTGAATACTAAACAATATGCGAGGGTCATGGGAAAAAAAGTTGTAGGCCTATGTCTTAGGGTACTATGTATAAAACCTCGTGCAATTCCAAGGTGTGTAGAGGGTGATACAGTCAAAATACTGAGAGATGTACGAATATAAGGAAAAAACTTGCGAAAATTGCCATAAAAAAGGGGAATTTTTTTTGAAATGTTGACTTAAGGCACCGTTTCAACTCCGATACATTAATTTACCCATGAGATCTCTTAAGGAAAAATATCGAACGAGTAGAACACGAGGGTAGTACATTTCGGAGAAATTAGTGAAATCTCCAATTCACCAAAGGGGTACCCCTTTCAGAAATCTTCGATTTCTCAAATATGAATTCGAACAATCTTTTGATAGTGAATAATAAAGAATATGCGATGTTCATGGGCAGAAAAGTTGTAGGCCTATGTCTTAGGGTTCTATGTATAAAACTTTGTGCAATTCCGAGGTGTGTAGAGGGTGATACAGTCAAAATACTGAGGGGTGTACGAATATAAGGAAAAAACTTGCGAAAATTGCCATCGAAAAGGGAATTTTTTTTTTAAATGTTGACTTAAGGCTCCGTTTCGACTCCAATACATTCATTTACCCATGAGATCTCTTGGTGAAAAATATCGAACGAGTAGAACACGAGGGCAGTAAATTTCGGAGAAATTAGTGAAATCTCCAATTCACCAAAGGGGTACCCCTTTCTGAAATCTTCGATTTCTCTAATATGGATTCGAGCAATGTTTTCATAGTGAATACTAAACAATATGCGAGGGTCATGGGCACAAAAGTTGTAGGCCTATGTCTTAGGGTTCTATGTATAAAACCTCGTGCAATTCCAAGGTGTGTACAGGGTGATACAGTCAAAATACTGAGAGATGTACGAATATAAGGAAAAAACTTGTGAAAATTGCCATCGAAAAGGGGAATTTTTTTTGAAATGTTGACTTAAGGCTCCGTTTCGACTCCAATACATTCATTTACCCATGAGATCTCTTGGTAAATAATATCGAACGTGTAGAACTCGAGGGCAGTACATTTCGGAGAAATTAGTGAAATCTCCAATTCACCAAAGGGGTACCCCTTCCAGAAATCTTCGATTTCTCTAATATGGATTCGAGCAATGTTTTGATAGTGAATACTAAAGAATATGCGAGGGTCATGGGCACAAAAGTTGTAGGCCTATGTCTTAGGGTTCTATGTATAAAACCTCGTGCAATTCCAAGGTGTGTAGAGGGTGATACTGTCAAAATACTGAGAGATGTACGAATATAAGGAAAAAACTTGCGAAAATTGCCATGAAAAAGGGGAATATTTTTTGAAATGTTGACTTAAGGCTCCGTTTCGACTCCGATACATTCATTTACCCATGAGATCTCTTAAGGAAAAATATCGAACGAGTAGAACACCATGGGCAGTACATTTCGGAGAAATTAGTGAAATCTCCAATTCACCAAAGCGGTACCCCTTTCAGAAATCTTCGATTTCTCTAATATGAATTCGAGCAATATTTTGATAGTGAATACTAAAGTATATGCGATGGTCATGGGCAGAAAAGTTGTAGGCCTATGTCTTAGGGTTCTATGTATAAAATCTTGTGCAATTCCGAGGTGTGTAGAGGGTGATACAGTCAAAATACTGAGAGGTGTACGAATATAAGGAAAAAACTTGCGAAAATTGCCATCGAAAAGGGGATTTTTTTTTGAAATGTTGACTTGAGGCTCCGTTTCGACTCCAATACATTCATTTACCCATGAGATCTCTTGGTGAAAAATATCGAACGAGTAGAACACGAGGGCAGTAAATTTCGGAGAAATTAGTGAAATCTCCAATTCACCAAAGGGGTACCCCTTTCAGAAATCTTCGATTTCTCAAATTTGAATTCGAACAATCTTTTGATAGTGAATACTAAAGAATATGCGATGTTCATGGGCAGAAAAGTTGTAGGCCTATGTCTTAGGGTTCTATGTATAAAATCTTGTGCAATTCCGAGGTGTGTAGAGGGTGATACAGTCAAAATACTGAGAGGTGTACGAATATAAGGAAAAAACTTGCGAAAATTGCCATCGAAAAGGGGATTTTTTTTTGAAATGTTGACTTGAGGCTCCGTTTCGACTCCAATACATTCATTTCCCCATGAGATCTCTTGGTGAAAAATATCGAACGAGTAGAACACGAGGGCAGTAAATTTCGGAGAAATTAGTGAAATCTCCAATTCACCAAAGGGGTACCCCTTTCTGAAATCTTCGATTTCTCTAATATGGATTCGAGCAATGTTTTGATAGTGAATACTAAACAATATGCGAGGGTCATGGGCAAAAAAGTTGTAGGCCTATGTCTTAGGGTTCTATGTATAAAACTTCGTGCAATTCCAAGGTGTGTAGAGGGTGATTCAGTCAAAATACTGAGAGATGTACGAATATAAGGAAAAAACTTGCGAAAATTGCCATGAAAAAGGGGAATATTTTTTGAAATGTTGACTTAAGGCTCCGTTTCGACTCCGATACATTCATTTACCCATGATATCTCTTGGTGAAAAATATCGAACGAGTAGAAGACGAGGGCAGTACATTTCAAAGAAATTAGTGAAATCTCCAATTCACCAAAGGGGTACCCCTTTCAGAAATCTTCGATTTCTCTAATATGAATTCGAGCAATATTTTGATAGTGAATACTAAAGTATATGCGATGGTCATGGGCAGAAAAGTTGTAGGCCTATGTCTTAGGGTTCTATGTATAAAACCTCGTGCAATTCCGAGGTGTGTAGAGGGTGCTACAGTCAAAATTCTGAGAGATGTACGAATCTAAGGATAAAACTTGCGAAAATTGCCATCGAAAAGGGGAATTTATTTTGAAATGTTGACTTAAGGCTCCGTTTCGACTCCAATACATTCATTTACCCATGAGATCTCTTGGTGAAAAATATCGAACGTGTAGAACACGAGGGCAGTACATTTCGGAGAAATTAGTGAAATCTCCAATTCACCAACGGGGAACCCCTTTCAGAAATCTTTGATTTCTCTAATATGGATTCGAGCAATGTTTTGATAGTGAATACTAAAGAATATGCGAGGGTCATGGGCACAAAAGTTGTAGGCCTATGTCTTAGGGTTCTATGTATAAAACCTCGTGCAATTCCAAGGTGTGTAGAGGGTGATACAGTCAAAATACTGAGAGATGTACGAATATAAGGAAAAAACTTGCGAAAATTGCCATCGAAAAGGGGAATTTTTTTTGAAATGTTGACTTAAGGCTCCGTTTCGACTCCAATACATTCATTTACCCATGAGATCTCTTGGTGAAAAATATCGAACGAGTAGAACACGAGGGCAGAACATTTCTGAGAAATTAGTGAAATCTCCAATTCACCAAAGTGGTACCCCTTTCAGAAATCTTCGATTTCTCTAATATGAATTCGAGCAATGTTTTGATAGTGAATACTAAATAATATGCAAGGGTCATGGGCACAAAAGTTGTAGGCCTATGTCTTAGGGTTCTATGTATAAAACCTCGTGCAATTCCAAGCTGTGTAGAGGGTGATACAGTCAAAATACTGAGAGATGTACGAATATAAGGAAAAAACTTGCGAAAATTGCCATCGAAAAGGGGAATTTTTTTTGAAATGTTGACTTAAGGCTCCGTTTCGACTCCAATACATTCATTTACCCATGAGATCTCTTGGTGAAAAATATCGAACGAGTAGAACACGAGGGCAGAACATTTCTGAGAAATTAGTGAAATCTCCAATTCACCAAAGTGGTACCCCTTTCAGAAATCTTCGATTTCTCTAATATGAATTCGAGCAATGTTTTGATAGTGAATACTAAATAATATGCAAGGGTCATGGGCACAAAAGTTGTAGGC
The DNA here is from genome assembly GCF_963169125.1 of Humulus lupulus. Taxonomy (NCBI): domain Eukaryota; kingdom Viridiplantae; phylum Streptophyta; class Magnoliopsida; order Rosales; family Cannabaceae; genus Humulus; species Humulus lupulus. The sequence continues at coordinate 296,903,701 of NC_084794.1, read as the reverse complement.
CTATGTCTTAGGGTTCTATGTATAAAACCTCGTGCAATTCCAAGGTGTGCAGAGGGTGATACAGTCAAAATACTGAGAGATGTACGAATATAAGGAAAAAACTTGCGAAAATTGCCATAAAAAAGGGGAATATTTTTTGAAATGTTGACTTAAGGCTCCGTTTCGACTCCAATACATTCATTTACCCATGAGATCTCTTGGTGAAAAATATCGAACGAGTAGAACACGAGGGCAGAACATTTCGGAGAAATTAGTGAAATCTCCAATTCACCAAAGGGGTACCCCTTTCAGAAATCTTCGATTTCTCTAATATGGATTCGAGCAATGTTTTGATAGTGAATACTAAAGAATATGCGATGGTCATGGGAAAAAAAGTTGTAGGCCTATGTCTTAGGGTTCTATGTATAAAACCTCGTGCAATTCCAAGGTGTGTAGAGGGTGATACAGTCAAAATACTGAGAGATGTACGAATATAAGGAAAAAACTTGCGAAAATTGCCATAAAAAAGGGGAATTTTTTTTGAAATGTTGACTTAAGGCTCCGTTTCGACTCCGATACATTCATTTACCCATGAGATCTCTTAAGGAAAAATATCGAACGAGTAGAACACGAGGGCAGTACATTTCGGAGAAATTAGTGAAATCTCCAATTCACCAAAGGGGTACCCCTTTCAGAAATCTTCGATTTCTCTAATATGGATTCGAGCAATGTTTTTATAGTGAATAATAAACAATATGCGAGGGTCATGGGCACAAAAGTTGTAGGCCTATGTCTTAGGGTTCTATTTATAAAACCTCGTGCAATTCCAAGGTGTGTAGAGGGTGATACAGTCAAAATACTGAGAGATGTACGAATATAAGGAAAAAACTTGCGAAAATTGCCATCGAAAAGGGGAATTTTTTTTGAAATGTTGACTTGAGGCTCCGTTTCGACTCCAATGCATTCATTTACCCATGAGATCTCTTGGTAAAAAATATCGAACGTGTAGAACACGAGGGCAGTACATTTCGGAGAAATTAGTGAAATCTCCAATTCACCAAAGGGGTACCCCTTTCAGAAATCTTCGATTTCTCTAATATGGATTCGAGCAATGTTTTGATAGTGAATACTAAAGAATATGCGAGGGTCATGGGCACAAAAGTTGTAGGCCTATCTCTTAGGGTTCTATGTATAAAACCTCGTGCAATTCCAAGGTGTGTAGAGGGTGATACAGTCAAAATACTGAGAGATGTACGAAAATAAGGAAAAACTTGCGAAAATTCCCATCGAAAAGGGGAATTTTTTTTGAAATGTTGACTTAAGGCTCCGTTTCGACTCCAATACATTCATTTACCCATGAGATCTCTTGGTGAAAAATATCGAACGAGTAGAACACGAGGGCAGTACATTTCGGAGAAATTAGTGAAATCTCCAATTCACCAAAGGGGTACCCCTTTCAGAAATCTTCGATTTCTCTAATATGGATTCGAGCAATGTTTTGATAGTTAATACTAAAGAATATGCGAGGGTCATGGGCACAAAAGTTGTAGGCCTATGTCTTAGGGTTCTATGTATAAAACCTCGTGCAATTCCAAGGTGTGTAGAGGGTGATACAGTCAAAATACTGAGAGATGTACGAAAATAAGGAAAAACTTGCGAAAATTCCCATCGAAAAGGGGAATTTTTTTTGAAATGTTGACTTAAGGCTCCGTTTCGACTCCAATACATTCATTTACCCATGAGATCTCTTGGTGAAAAATATCGAACGAGTAGAACACGAGGGCAGTACATTTCGGAGAAATTAGTGAAATCTCCAATTCACCAAAGGGGTACCCCTTTCAGAAATCTTCGATTTCTCTAATATGGATTCGAGCAATGTTTTGATAGTGAATACTAAAGAATATGCGAGGGTCATGGGCACAAAAGTTGTAGGCCTATGTCTTAGGGTTCTATGTATAAAACCTCGTGCAATTCCAAGGTGTGTAGAGGGTGATACAGTCAAAATACTGAGAGATGTACGAAAATAAGGAAAAACTTGCGAAAATTCCCATCGAAAAGGGGAATTTTTTTTGAAATGTTGACTTAAGGCTCCGTTTCGACTCCAATACATTCATTTACCCATGAGATCTCTTGGTGAAAAATATCGAACGAGTAGAACACGAGGGCAGAACATTTCTGAGAAATTAGTGAAATCTCCAATTCACCAAAGTGGTACCCCTTTCAGAAATCTTCGATTTCTCTAATATGAATTCGAGCAATGTTTTGATAGTGAATACTAAATAATATGCAAGGGTCATGGGCACAAAAGTTGTAGGCCTATGTCTTAGGGTTCTATGTATAAAACCTCGTGCAATTCCAAGGTGTGCAGAGGGTGATACAGTCAAAATACTGAGAGATGTACGAATATAAGGAAAAAACTTGCGAAAATTGCCATAAAAAAGGGGAATATTTTTTGAAATGTTGACTTAAGGCTCCGTTTTGACTCCAATACATTCATTTACCCATGAGATCTCTTGGTGAAAAATATCGAACGAGTAGAACACGAGGGCAGAACATTTCAAAGAAATTAGTGAAATCTCCAATTCACCAAAGGGGTACCCCTTTCAGAAATCTTCGATTTCTCTAATATGGATTCGAGCAATGTTTTGATAGTGAATACTAAAGAATATGCGATGGTCATGGGAAAAAAAGTTGTAGGCCTATGTCTTAGGGTTCTATGTATAAAACCTCGTGCAATTCCAAGGTGTGTAGAGGGTGATACAGTCAAAATACTGAGAGATGTACGAATATAAGGAAAAAACTTGCGAAAATTGCCATAAAAAAGGGGAATTTTTTTTGAAATGTTGACTTAAGGCTCCGTTTCGACTCCGATACATTCATTTACCCATGAGATCTCTTAAGGAAAAATATCGAACGAGTAGAACACGAGGGCAGTACATTTCGGAGAAATTAGTGAAATCTCCAATTCACCAAAGGGGTACCCCTTTCAGAAATCTTCGATTTCTCTAATATGGATTCGAGCAATGTTTTGATAGTGAATACTAAAGAATATGCGAGGGTCATGGGCACAAAAGTTGTAGGCCTACCTCTTAGGGTTCTATGTATAAAACCTCGTGCAATTCCAAGGTGTGTAGAGGGTGATACAGTCAAAATACTGAGAGATGTACGAAAATAAGGAAAAACTTGCGAAAATTCCCATCGAAAAGGGGAATTTTTTTTGAAATGTTGACTTAAGGCTCCGTTTCGACTCCAATACATTCATTTACCCATGAGATCTCTTGGTGAAAAATATCGAACGAGTAGAACACGAGGGCAGTACATTTCGGAGAAATTAGTGAAATCTCCAATTCACCAAAGGGGTACCCCTTTCAGAAATCTTCGATTTCTCTAATATGGATTCGAGCAATGTTTTTATAGTGAATACTAAACAATATGCGAGGGTCATGGGCACAAAAGTTGTAGGCCTATGTCTTAGGGTTCTATGTATAAAACCTCGTGCAATTCCAAGGTGTGTAGAGGGTGATACAGTCAAAATACTGAGAGATGTACGAATATAAGGAAAAAACTTGCGAAAATTGCCATCGAAAAGGGGAATTTTTTTTGAAATGTTGACTTGAGGCTCCGTTTCGACTCCAATGCATTCATTTACCCATGAGATCTCTTGGTGAAAAATATCGAACGTGTAGAACACGAGGGCAGTACATTTCGGAGAAATTAGTGAAATCTCCAATTCACCAAAGGGGTACCCCTTTCAGAAATCTTCGATTTCTCTAATACGGATTCGAGCAATGTTTTGATAGTGAATACTAAAGAATATGCGAGGGTCATGGGCACAAAAGTTGTAGACCTATGTCTTAGGGTTCTATGTATAAAACCTCGTGCAATTCCAAGGTGTGTAGAGGGTGATACAGTCAAAATACTGAGAGATGTACGAATATAAGGAAAAAACTTGCGAAAATTGCCATAAAAAAGGGGAATTTTTTTTGAAATGTTGACTTAAGGCTCCGTTTCGACTCCGATACATTCATTTACCCATGAGATCTCTTAAGGAAAAATATCGAACGAGTAGAACACGAGGGCAGTACATTTCGGAGAAATTAGTGAAATCTCCAATTCACCAAAGGGGTACCCCTTTCAGAAATCTTCGATTTCTCTAATATGGATTCGAGCAATGTTTTGATAGTGAATACTAAAGAATATGCGAGGGTCATGGGCACAAAAGTTGTAGGCCTACCTCTTAGGGTTCTATGTATAAAACCTCGTGCAATTCCAAGGTGTGTAGAGGGTGATACAGTCAAAATACTGAGAGATGTACGAAAATAAGGAAAAACTTGCGAAAATTCCCATCGAAAAGGGGAATTTTTTTTGAAATGTTGACTTAAGGCTCCGTTTCGACTCCAATACATTCATTTACCCATGAGATCTCTTGGTGAAAAATATCGAACGAGTAGAACACGAGGGCAGTACATTTCGGAGAAATTAGTGAAATCTCCAATTCACCAAAGGGGTACCCCTTTCAGAAATCTTCGATTTCTCTAATATGGATTCGAGCAATGTTTTGATAGTGAATACTAAAGAATATGCGAGGGTCATGGGCACAAAAGTTGTAGGCCTATGTCTTAGGGTTCTATGTATAAAACCTCGTGCAATTCCAAGGTGTTTAGAGGGTGATACAGTCAAAATACTGAGAGATGTACGAAAATAAGGAAAAACTTGCGAAAATTCCCATCGAAAAGGGGAATTTTTTTTGAAATGTTGACTTAAGGCTCCGTTTCGACTCCGATACATTCATTTACCCATGAGATCTCTTAAGGAAAAATATCGAACGAGTAGAACACGAGGGCAGTACATTTCGGAGAAATTAGTGAAATCTCCAATTCACCAAAGGGGTACCCCTTTCAGAAATCTTCGATTTCTCTAATATGGATTCGAGCAATGTTTTTATAGTGAATACTAAACAATATGCGAGGGTCATGGGCACAAAAGTTGTAGGCCTATGTCTTAGGGTTCTATGTATAAAACCTCGTGCAATTCCAAGGTGTGTAGAGGGTGATACAGTCAAAATACTGAGAGATGTACGAATATAAGGAAAAAACTTGATAAAAATTGCCATAAAAAAGGGGAATATTTTTTGAAATGTTGACTTAAGGCTCCGTTTCGACTCCAATACATTCATTTACCCATGAGATCTCTTGGTGAAAAATATCGAACGAGTAGAACACGAGGGCAGTACATTTCGGAGAAATTAGTGAAATCTCCAATTCACCAAAGGGGTACCCCTTTCAGAAATCTTCGATTTCTCTAATATGGATTCGAGCAATGTTTTGATAGTGAATACTAAAGAATATGCGATGGTCATGGGAAAAAAAGTTGTAGGCCTATGTCTTAGGGTTCTATGTATAAAACCTCGTGCAATTCCAAGGTGTGTAGAGGGTGATACAGTCAAAATACTGAGAGATGTACGAATATAAGGAAAAAACTTGCGAAAATTGCCATAAAAAAGGGGAATTTTTTTTGAAATGTTGACTTAAGGCTCCGTTTCGACTCCGATACATTCATTTACCCATGAGATCTCTTAAGGAAAAATATCGAACGAGTAGAACACGAGGGCAGTACAATTTCGGAGAAATTAGTGAAATCTCCAATTCACCAAAGGGGTACCCCTTTCAGAAATCTTCGATTTCTCTAATATGGATTCGAGCAATGTTTTGATAGTGAATACTAAACAATATGCGAGGGTCATGGGCACAAAAGTTGTAGGCCTATGTCTTAGGGTTCTATGTATAAAACCTCGTGCAATTCCAAGGTGTGTAGAGGGTGATACAGTCAAAATACTGAGAGATGTACGAATATAAGGAAAAAACTTGCGAAAATTGCCATAAAAAAGGGGAATTTTTTTTGAAATGTTGACTTAAGGCTCCGTTTCGACTCCGATACATTCATTTACCCATGAGATCTCTTAAGGAAAAATATCGAACGAGTAGAACACGAGGGCAGTACATTTCGGAGAAATTAGTGAAATCTCCAATTCACCAAAGGGGTACCCCTTTCAGAAATCTTCGATTTCTCTAATATGGATTCGAGCAATGTTTTGATAGTGAATACTAAAGAATATGCGAGGGTCATGGGCACAAAAGTTGTAGGCCTACCTCTTAGGGTTCTATGTATAAAACCTCGTGCAATTCCAAGGTGTGTAGAGGGTGATACAGTCAAAATACTGAGAGATGTACGAAAATAAGGAAAAACTTGCGAAAATTCCCATCGAAAAGGGGAATTTTTTTTGAAATGTTGACTTAAGGCTCCGTTTCGACTCCAATACATTCATTTACCCATGAGATCTCTTGGTGAAAAATATCGAACGAGTAGAACACGAGGGCAGTACATTTCGGAGAAATTAGTGAAATCTCCAATTCACCAAAGGGGTACCCCTTTCAGAAATCTTCGATTTCTCTAATATGGATTCGAGCAATGTTTTTATAGTGAATACTAAACAATATGCGAGGGTCATGGGCACAAAAGTTGTAGGCCTATGTCTTAGGGTTCTATGTATAAAACCTCGTGCAATTCCAAGGTGTGTAGAGGGTGATACAGTCAAAATACTGAGAGATGTACGAATATAAGGAAAAAACTTGCGAAAATTGCCATCGAAAAGGGGAATTTTTTTTGAAATGTTGACTTGAGGCTCCGTTTCGACTCCAATGCATTCATTTACCCATGAGATCTCTTGGTGAAAAATATCGAACGTGTAGAACACGAGGGCAGTACATTTCGGAGAAATTAGTGAAATCTCCAATTCACCAAAGGGGTACCCCTTTCAGAAATCTTCGATTTCTCTAATACGGATTCGAGCAATGTTTTGATAGTGAATACTAAAGAATATGCGAGGGTCATGGGCACAAAAGTTGTAGACCTATGTCTTAGGGTTCTATGTATAAAACCTCGTGCAATTCCAAGGTGTGTAGAGGGTGATACAGTCAAAATACTGAGAGATGTACGAATATAAGGAAAAAACTTGCGAAAATTGCCATAAAAAAGGGGAATTTTTTTTGAAATGTTGACTTAAGGCTCCGTTTCGACTCCGATACATTCATTTACCCATGAGATCTCTTAAGGAAAAATATCGAATGAGTAGAACACGAGGGCAGTACATTTCGGAGAAATTAGTGAAATCTCCAATTCACCAAAGGGGTACCCCTTTCAGAAATCTTCGATTTCTCTAATATGGATTCGAGCAATGTTTTGATAGTGAATACTAAAGAATATGCGAGGGTCATGGGCACAAAAGTTGTAGGCCTACCTCTTAGGGTTCTATGTATAAAACCTCGTGCAATTCCAAGGTGTGTAGAGGGTGATACAGTCAAAATACTGAGAGATGTACGAAAATAAGGAAAAACTTGCGAAAATTCCCATCGAAAAGGGGAATTTTTTTTGAAATGTTGACTTAAGGCTCCGTTTCGACTCCAATACATTCATTTACCCATGAGATCTCTTGGTGAAAAATATCGAACGAGTAGAACACGAGGGCAGTACATTTCGGAGAAATTAGTGAAATCTCCAATTCACCAAAGGGGTACCCCTTTCAGAAATCTTCGATTTCTCTAATATGGATTCGAGCAATGTTTTGATAGTGAATACTAAAGAATATGCGAGGGTCATGGGCACAAAAGTTGTAGGCCTATGTCTTAGGGTTCTATGTATAAAACCTCGTGCAATTCCAAGGTGTTTAGAGGGTGATACAGTCAAAATACTGAGAGATGTACGAAAATAAGGAAAAACTTGCGAAAATTCCCATCGAAAAGGGGAATTTTTTTTGAAATGTTGACTTAAGGCTCCGTTTCGACTCCGATACATTCATTTACCCATGAGATCTCTTAAGGAAAAATATCGAACGAGTAGAACACGAGGGCAGTACATTTCGGAGAAATTAGTGAAATCTCCAATTCACCAAAGGGGTACCCCTTTCAGAAATCTTCGATTTCTCTAATATGGATTCGAGCAATGTTTTTATAGTGAATACTAAACAATATGCGAGGGTCATGGGCACAAAAGTTGTAGGCCTATGTCTTAGGGTTCTATGTATAAAACCTCGTGCAATTCCAAGGTGTGTAGAGGGTGATACAGTCAAAATACTGAGAGATGTACGAATATAAGGAAAAAACTTGATAAAAATTGCCATAAAAAAGGGGAATATTTTTTGAAATGTTGACTTAAGGCTCCGTTTCGACTCCAATACATTCATTTACCCATGAGATCTCTTGGTGAAAAATATCGAACGAGTAGAACACGAGGGCAGTACATTTCGGAGAAATTAGTGAAATCTCCAATTCACCAAAGGGGTACCCCTTTCAGAAATCTTCGATTTCTCTAATATGGATTCGAGCAATGTTTTGATAGTGAATACTAAAGAATATGCGATGGTCATGGGAAAAAAAGTTGTAGGCCTATGTCTTAGGGTTCTATGTATAAAACCTCGTGCAATTCCAAGGTGTGTAGAGGGTGATACAGTCAAAATACTGAGAGATGTACGAATATAAGGAAAAAACTTGCGAAAATTGCCATAAAAAAGGGGAATTTTTTTTGAAATGTTGACTTAAGGCTCCGTTTCGACTCCGATACATTCATTTACCCATGAGATCTCTTAAGGAAAAATATCGAACGAGTAGAACACGAGGGCAGTACAATTTCGGAGAAATTAGTGAAATCTCCAATTCACCAAAGGGGTACCCCTTTCAGAAATCTTCGATTTCTCTAATATGGATTCGAGCAATGTTTTGATAGTGAATACTAAACAATATGCGAGGGTCATGGGCACAAAAGTTGTAGGCCTATGTCTTAGGGTTCTATGTATAAAACCTCGTGCAATTCCAAGGTGTGTAGAGGGTGATACAGTCAAAATACTGAGAGATGTACGAATATAAGGAAAAAACTTGCGAAAATTGCCATAAAAAAGGGGAATTTTTTTTGAAATGTTGACTTAAGGCTCCGTTTCGACTCCGATACATTCATTTACCCATGAGATCTCTTAAGGAAAAATATCGAATGAGTAGAACACGAGGGCAGTACATTTCGGAGAAATTAGTGAAATCTCCAATTCACCAAAGGGGTACCCCTTTCAGAAATCTTCGATTTCTCTAATATGGATTCGAGCAATGTTTTTATAGTGAATACTAAACAATATGCGAGGGTCATGGGCACAAAAGTTGTAGGCCTATGTCTTAGGGTTCTATGTATAAAACCTCGTGCAATTCCAAGGTGTGTAGAGGGTGATACAGTCAAAATACTGAGAGATGTACGAATATAAGGAAAAAACTTGCGAAAATTGCCATCGAAAAGGGGAATTTTTTTTGAAATGTTGACTTGAGGCTCCGTTTCGACTCCAATGCATTCATTTACCCATGAGATCTCTTGGTGAAAAATATCGAACGTGTAGAACACGAGGGCAGTACATTTCGGAGAAATTAGTGAAATCTCCAATTCACCAAAGGGGTACCCCTTTCAGAAATCTTCGATTTCTCTAATATGGATTCGAGCAATGTTTTGATAGTGAATACTAAAGAATATGCGAGGGTCATGGGCACAAAAGTTGTAGGCCTATGTCTTAGGGTTCTATGTATAAAACCTCGTGCAATTCCAAGGTGTTTAGAGGGTGATACAGTCAAAATACTGAGAGATGTACGAAAATAAGGAAAAACTTGCGAAAATTCCCATCGAAAAGGGGAATTTTTTTTGAAATGTTGACTTAAGGCTCCGTTTCGACTCCGATACATTCATTTACCCATGAGATCTCTTAAGGAAAAATATCGAACGAGTAGAACACGAGGGCAGTACATTTCGGAGAAATTAGTGAAATCTCCAATTCACCAAAGGGGTACCCCTTTCAGAAATCTTCGATTTCTCTAATATGGATTCGAGCAATGTTTTTATAGTGAATACTAAACAATATGCGAGGGTCATGGGCACAAAAGTTGTAGGCCTATGTCTTAGGGTTCTATGTATAAAACCTCGTGCAATTCCAAGGTGTGTAGAGGGTGATACAGTCAAAATACTGAGAGATGTACGAAAATAAGGAAAAACTTGCGAAAATTCCCATCGAAAAGGGGAATTTTTTTTGAAATGTTGACTTAAGGCTCCGTTTCGACTCCAATACATTCATTTACCCATGAGATCTCTTGGTGAAAAATATCGAACGAGTAGAACACGAGGGCAGTACATTTCGGAGAAATTAGTGAAATCTCCAATTCACCAAAGGGGTACCCCTTTCAGAAATCTTCGATTTCTCTAATATGGATTCGAGCAATGTTTTGATAGTGAATACTAAAGAATATGCGAGGGTCATGGGCAAAAAAGTTGTAGGCCTATGTCTTAGGGTTCTATGTATAAAACCTCGTGCAATTCCAAGGTGTGTAGAGGGTGATACAGTCAAAATACTGAGAGATGTACGAATATAAGGAAAAAACTTGATAAAAATTGCCATAAAAAAGGGGAATATTTTTTGAAATGTTGACTTAAGGCTCCGTTTCGACTCCAATACATTCATTTACCCATGAGATCTCTTGGTGAAAAATATCGAACGAGTAGAACACGAGGGCAGTACATTTCGGAGAAATTAGTGAAATCTCCAATTCACCAAAGGGGTACCCCTTTCAGAAATCTTCGATTTCTCTAATATGGATTCGAGCAATGTTTTGATAGTGAATACTAAAGAATATGCGATGGTCATGGGAAAAAAAGTTGTAGGCCTATGTCTTAGGGTTCTATGTATAAAACCTCGTGCAATTCCAAGGTGTGTAGAGGGTGATACAGTCAAAATACTGAGAGATGTACGAATATAAGGAAAAAACTTGCGAAAATTGCCATAAAAAAGGGGAATTTTTTTTGAAATGTTGACTTAAGGCTCCGTTTCGACTCCGATACATTCATTTACCCATGAGATCTCTTAAGGAAAAATATCGAACGAGTAGAACACGAGGGCAGTACATTTCGGAGAAATTAGTGAAATCTCCAATTCACCAAAGGGGTACCCCTTTCAGAAATCTTCGATTTCTCTAATATGGATTCGAGCAATGTTTTTATAGTGAATACTAAACAATATGCGAGGGTCATGGGCACAAAAGTTGTAGGCCTATGTCTTAGGGTTCTATGTATAAAACCTCGTGCAATTCCAAGGTGTGTAGAGGGTGATACAGTCAAAATACTGAGAGATGTACGAATATAAGGAAAAAACTTGCGAAAATTGCCATCGAAAAGGGGAATTTTTTTTGAAATGTTGACTTGAGGCTCCGTTTCGACTCCAATGCATTCATTTACCCATGAGATCTCTTGGTGAAAAATATCGAACGTGTAGAACACGAGGGCAGTACATTTCGGAGAAATTAGTGAAATCTCCAATTCACCAAAGGGGTACCCCTTTCAGAAATCTTCGATTTCTCTAATATGGATTCGAGCAATGTTTTGATAGTGAATACTAAAGAATATGCGAGGGTCATGGGCACAAAAGTTGTAGGCCTATGTCTTAGGGTTCTATGTATAAAACCTCGTGCAATTCCAAGGTGTGTAGAGGGTGATACAGTCAAAATACTGAGAGATGTACGAAAATAAGGAAAAACTTGCGAAAATTGCCATCGAAAAGGGGAATTTTTTTTGAAATGTTGACTTAAGGCTCCGTTTCGACTCCAATACATTCATTTACCCATGAGATCTCTTGGTGAAAAATATCGAACGAGTAGAACACGAGGGCAGTACATTTCGGAGAAATTAGTGAAATCTCCAATTCACCAAAGGGGTACCCCTTTCAGAAATCTTCGATTTCTCTAATACGGATTCGAGCAATGTTTTGATAGTGAATACTAAAGAATATGCGAGGGTCATGGGCACAAAAGTTGTAGACCTATGTCTTAGGGTTCTATGTATAAAACCTCGTGCAATTCCAAGGTGTGTAGAGGGTGATACAGTCAAAATACTGAGAGATGTACGAATATAAGGAAAAAACTTGCGAAAATTGCCATAAAAAAGGGGAATTTTTTTTGAAATGTTGACTTAAGGCTCCGTTTCGACTCCGATACATTCATTTACCCATGAGATCTCTTAAGGAAAAATATCGAACGAGTAGAACACGAGGGCAGTACATTTCGGAGAAATTAGTGAAATCTCCAATTCACCAAAGGGGTACCCCTTTCAGAAATCTTCGATTTCTCTAATATGGATTCGAGCAATGTTTTTATAGTGAATACTAAACAATATGCGAGGGTCATGGGCACAAAAGTTGTAGGCCTATGTCTTAGGGTTCTATGTATAAAACCTCGTGCAATTCCAAGGTGTGTAGAGGGTGATACAGTCAAAATACTGAGAGATGTACGAATATAAGGAAAAAACTTGCGAAAATTGCCATCGAAAAGGGGAATTTTTTTTGAAATGTTGACTTGAGGCTCCGTTTCGACTCCAATGCATTCATTTACCCATGAGATCTCTTGGTGAAAAATATCGAACGTGTAGAACACGAGGGCAGTACATTTCGGAGAAATTAGTGAAATCTCCAATTCACCAAAGGGGTACCCCTTTCAGAAATCTTCGATTTCTCTAATACGGATTCGAGCAATGTTTTGATAGTGAATACTAAAGAATATGCGAGGGTCATGGGCACAAAAGTTGTAGACCTATGTCTTAGGGTTCTATGTATAAAACCTCGTGCAATTCCAAGGTGTGTAGAGGGTGATACAGTCAAAATACTGAGAGATGTACGAATATAAGGAAAAAACTTGCGAAAATTGCCATAAAAAAGGGGAATTTTTTTTGAAATGTTGACTTAAGGCTCCGTTTCGACTCCGATACATTCATTTACCCATGAGATCTCTTAAGGAAAAATATCGAACGAGTAGAACACGAGGGCAGTACATTTCGGAGAAATTAGTGATATCTCCAATTCACCAAAGGGGTACCCCTTTCAGAAATCTTCGATTTCTCTAATATGGATTCGAGCAATGTTTTGATAGTGAATACTAAACAATATGCGAGGGTCATGGGCACAAAAGTTGTAGGCCTATGTCTTAGGGTTCTATGTATAAAACCTCGTGCAATTCCAAGGTGTGTAGAGGGTGATACAGTCAAAATACTGAGAGATGTACGAATATAAGGAAAAAACTTGCGAAAATTGCCATAAAAAAGGGGAATTTTTTTTGAAATGTTGACTTAAGGCTCCGTTTCGACTCCGATACATTCATTTACCCATGAGATCTCTTAAGGAAAAATATCGAACGAGTAGAACACAAGGGCAGTACATTTCGGAGAAATTAGTGAAATCTCCAATTCACCAAAGGGGTACCCCTTTCAGAAATCTTCGATTTCTCTAATATGGATTCGAGCAATGTTTTGATAGTGAATACTAAACAATATGCGAGGGTCATGGGCACAAAAGTTGTAGGCCTATGTCTTAGGGTTCTATGTATAAAACCTCGTGCAATTCCAAGGTGTGTAGAGGGTGATACAGTCAAAATACTGAGAGATGTACGAATATAAGGAAAAAACTTGCGAAAATTGCCATCGAAAAGGGGAATTTTTTTTGAAATGTTGACTTGAGGCTCCGTTTCGACTCCAATGCATTCATTTACCCATGAGATCTCTTGGTGAAAAATATCGAACGTGTAGAACACGAGGGCAGTACATTTCGGAGAAATTAGTGAAATCTCCAATTCACCAAAGGGGTACCCCTTTCAGAAATCTTCGATTTCTCTAATATGGATTCGAGCAATGTTTTGATAGTGAATAGTAAAGAATATGCGAGGGTCATGGGCACAAAAGTTGTAGGCCTATGTCTTAGGGTTCTATGTATAAAACCTCGTGCAATTCCAAGGTGTGTAGAGGGTGATACAGTCAAAATACTGAGAGATGTACGAAAATAAGGAAAAACTTGCGAAAATTGCCATCGAAAAGGGGAATTTTTTTTGAAATGTTGACTTAAGGCTCCGTTTCGACTCCAATACATTCATTTACCCATGAGATCTCTTGGTGAAAAATATCGAACGAGTAGAACACGAGGGCAGTACATTTCGGAGAAATTAGTGAAATCTCCAATTCACCAAAGGGGTACCCCTTTCAGAAATCTTCGATTTCTCTAATATGGATTCGAGCAATGTTTTGATAGTGAATACTAAAGAATATGCGAGGGTCATGGGCACAAAAGTTGTAGGCCTATGTCTTAGGGTTCTATGTATAAAACCTCGTGCAATTCCAAGGTGTGTAGAGGGTGATACAGTCAAAATACTGAGAGATGTACGAAAATAAGGAAAAACTTGCGAAAATTGCCATCGAAAAGGGGAATTTTTTTTGAAATGTTGACTTAAGGCTCCGTTTCGACTCCAATACATTCATTTACCCATGAGATCTCTTGGTGAAAAATATCGAACGAGTAGAACACGAGGGCAGTACATTTCGGAGAAATTAGTGAAATCTCCAATTCACCAAAGGGGTACCCCTTTCAGAAATCTTCGATTTCTCTAATATGGATTCGAGCAATGTTTTGATAGTGAATACTAAAGAATATGCGAGGGTCATGGGCACAAAAGTTGTAGGCCTATGTCTTAGGGTTCTATGTATAAAACCTCGTGCAATTCCAAGGTGTGTAGAGGGTGATACAGTCAAAATACTGAGAGATGTACGAAAATAAGGAAAAACTTGCGAAAATTCCCATCGAAAAGGGGAATTTTTTTTGAAATGTTGACTTAAGGCTCCGTTTCGACTCCAATACATTCATTTACCCATGAGATCTCTTGGTGAAAAATATCGAACGAGTAGAACACGAGGGCAGTACATTTCGGAGAAATTAGTGAAATCTCCAATTCACCAAAGGGGTACCCCTTTCAGAAATCTTCGATTTCTCTAATATGGATTCGAGCAATGTTTTGATAGTGAATACTAAAGAATATGCGAGGGTCATGGGCACAAAAGTTGTAGGCCTATGTCTTAGGGTTCTATGTATAAAACCTCGTGCAATTCCAAGGTGTGTAGAGGGTGATACAGTCAAAATACTGAGAGATGTACGAATATAAGGAAAAAACTTGATAAAAATTGCCATAAAAAAGGGGAATATTTTTTGAAATGTTGACTTAAGGCTCCGTTTCGACTCCAATACATTCATTTACCCATGAGATCTCTTGGTGAAAAATATCGAACGAGTAGAACACGAGGGCAGTACATTTCGGAGAAATTAGTGAAATCTCCAATTCACCAAAGGGGTACCCCTTTCAGAAATCTTCGATTTCTCTAATATGGATTCGAGCAATGTTTTGATAGTGAATACTAAAGAATATGCGATGGTCATGGGAAAAAAAGTTGTAGGCCTATGTCTTAGGGTTCTATGTATAAATCCTCGTGCAATTCCAAGGTGTGTAGAGGGTGATACAGTCAAAATACTGAGAGATGTACGAATATAAGGAAAAAACTTGCGAAAATTGCCATAAAAAAGGGGAATTTTTTTTGAAATGTTGACTTAAGGCTCCGTTTCGACTCCGATACATTCATTTACCCATGAGATCTCTTAAGGAAAAATATCGAACGAGTAGAACACGAGGGCAGTACATTTCGGAGAAATTAGTGAAATCTCCAATTCACCAAAGGGGTACCCCTTTCAGAAATCTTCGATTTCTCTAATATGGATTCGAGCAATGTTTTGATAGTGAATACTAAACAATATGCGAGGGTCATGGGCACAAAAGTTGTAGGCCTATGTCTTAGGGTTCTATGTATAAAACCTCGTGCAATTCCAAGGTGTGTAGAGGGTGATACAGTCAAAATACTGAGAGATGTACGAATATAAGGAAAAAACTTGCGAAAATTGCCATAAAAAAGGGGAATTTTTTTTGAAATGTTGACTTAAGGCTCCGTTTCGACTCCGATACATTCATTTACCCATGAGATCTATTAAGGAAAAATATC
This sequence comes from Humulus lupulus, assembly GCF_963169125.1. Lineage (NCBI taxonomy): Eukaryota > Viridiplantae > Streptophyta > Magnoliopsida > Rosales > Cannabaceae > Humulus > Humulus lupulus. Next base: position 296,887,795 of record NC_084794.1, on the reverse strand, counting down.
GAACGAGTAGAACACGAGGGCAGTACATTTCGGAGAAATTAGTGAAATCTCCAATTCACCAAAGGGGTACCCCTTTCAGAAATCTTCGATTTCTCTAATATGGATTCGAGCAATGTTTTTATAGTGAATACTAAACAATATGCGAGGGTCATGGGCACAAAAGTTGTAGGCCTATGTCTTAGGGTTCTATGTATAAAACCTCGTGCAATTCCAAGGTGTGTAGAGGGTGATACAGTCAAAATACTGAGAGATGTACGAATATAAGGAAAAAACTTGCGAAAATTGCCATCGAAAAGGGGAATTTTTTTTGAAATGTTGACTTGAGGCTCCGTTTCGACTCCAATGCATTCATTTACCCATGAGATCTCTTGGTGAAAAATATCGAACGTGTAGAACACGAGGGCAGTACATTTCGGAGAAATTAGTGAAATCTCCAATTCACCAAAGGGGTACCCCTTTCAGAAATCTTCGATTTCTCTAATATGGATTCGAGCAATGTTTTGATAGTGAATAGTAAAGAATATGCGAGGGTCATGGGCACAAAAGTTGTAGGCCTATGTCTTAGGGTTCTATGTATAAAACCTCGTGCAATTCCAAGGTGTGTAGAGGGTGATACAGTCAAAATACTGAGAGATGTACGAAAATAAGGAAAAACTTGCGAAAATTGCCATCGAAAAGGGGAATTTTTTTTGAAATGTTGACTTAAGGCTCCGTTTCGACTCCAATACATTCATTTACCCATGAGATCTCTTGGTGAAAAATATCGAACGAGTAGAACACGAGGGCAGTACATTTCGGAGAAATTAGTGAAATCTCCAATTCACCAAAGGGGTACCCCTTTCAGAAATCTTCGATTTCTCTAATATGGATTCGAGCAATGTTTTGATAGTGAATACTAAAGAATATGCGAGGGTCATGGGCACAAAAGTTGTAGGCCTATGTCTTAGGGTTCTATGTATAAAACCTCGTGCAATTCCAAGGTGTGTAGAGGGTGATACAGTCAAAATACTGAGAGATGTACGAAAATAAGGAAAAACTTGCGAAAATTGCCATCGAAAAGGGGAATTTTTTTTGAAATGTTGACTTAAGGCTCCGTTTCGACTCCAATACATTCATTTACCCATGAGATCTCTTGGTGAAAAATATCGAACGAGTAGAACACGAGGGCAGTACATTTCGGAGAAATTAGTGAAATCTCCAATTCACCAAAGGGGTACCCCTTTCAGAAATCTTCGATTTCTCTAATATGGATTCGAGCAATGTTTTGATAGTGAATACTAAAGAATATGCGAGGGTCATGGGCACAAAAGTTGTAGGCCTATGTCTTAGGGTTCTATGTATAAAACCTCGTGCAATTCCAAGGTGTGTAGAGGGTGATACAGTCAAAATACTGAGAGATGTACGAATATAAGGAAAAAACTTGATAAAAATTGCCATAAAAAAGGGGAATATTTTTTGAAATGTTGACTTAAGGCTCTGTTTCGACTCCAATACATTCATTTACCCATGAGATCTCTTGGTGAAAAATATCGAACGAGTAGAATACGAGGGCAGTACATTTCAAAGAAATTAGTGAAATCTCCAATTCACCAAAGGGGTACCCCTTTCAGAAATCTTCGATTTCTCTAATACGGATTCGAGCAATGTTTTGATAGTGAATACTAAAGAATATGCGAGGGTCATGGGCACAAAAGTTGTAGGCCTATGTCTTAGGGTTCTATGTATAAAACCTCGTGAAATTCCAAGGTGTGTAGAGGGTGATACAGTCAAAATACTGAGATATGTACGAATATAAGGAAAAAACTTGCGAAAATTGCCATAAAAAAGGGGAATTTTTTTTGAAATGTTGACTTAAGGCTCCGTTTCGACTCCGATACATTCATTTACCCATGAGATCTCTTAAGGAAAAATATCGAACGAGTAGAACACGAGGGCAGTACATTTCGGAGAAATTAGTGAAATCTCCAATTCACCAAAGGGGTACCCCTTTCAGAAATCTTCGATTTCTCTAATATGGATTCGAGCAATGTTTTGATAGTGAATACTAAACAATATGCGAGGGTCATGGGCACAAAAGTTGTAGGCCTATGTCTTAGGGTTCTATGTATAAAACCTCGTGCAATTCCAAGGTGTGTAGAGGGTGATACAGTCAAAATACTGAGAGATGTACGAATATAAGGAAAAAACTTGCGAAAATTGCCATCGAAAAGGGGAATTTTTTTTGAAATGTTGACTTGAGGCTCCGTTTCGACTCCAATGCATTCATTTACCCATGAGATCTCTTGGTGAAAAATATCGAACGTGTAGAACACGAGGGCAGTACATTTCGGAGAAATTAGTGAAATCTCCAATTCACCAAAGGGGTACCCCTTTCAGAAATCTTCGATTTCTCTAATATGGATTCGAGCAATGTTTTGATAGTGAATAGTAAAGAATATGCGAGGGTCATGGGCACAAAAGTTGTAGGCCTATGTCTTAGGGTTCTATGTATAAAACCTCGTGCAATTCCAAGGTGTGTAGAGGGTGATACAGTCAAAATACTGAGAGATGTACGAAAATAAGGAAAAACTTGCGAAAATTGCCATCGAAAAGGGGAATTTTTTTTGAAATGTTGACTTAAGGCTCCGTTTCGACTCCAATACATTCATTTACCCATGAGATCTCTTGGTGAAAAATATCGAACGAGTAGAACACGAGGGCAGTACATTTCGGAGAAATTAGTGAAATCTCCAATTCACCAAAGGGGTACCCCTTTCAGAAATCTTCGATTTCTCTAATATGGATTCGAGCAATGTTTTGATAGTGAATAGTAAAGAATATGCGAGGGTCATGGGCACAAAAGTTGTAGGCCTATGTCTTAGGGTTCTATGTATAAAACCTCGTGCAATTCCAAGGTGTGTAGAGGGTGATACAGTCAAAATACTGAGAGATGTACGAAAATAAGGAAAAACTTGCGAAAATTGCCATCGAAAAGGGGAATTTTTTTTGAAATGTTGACTTAAGGCTCCGTTTCGACTCCGATACATTCATTTACCCATGAGATCTCTTAAGGAAAAATATCGAACGAGTAGAACACGAGGGCAGTACATTTCGGAGAAATTAGTGAAATCTCCAATTCACCAAAGGGGTACCCCTTTCAGAAATCTTCGATTTCTCTAATATGGATTCGAGCAATGTTTTGATAGTGAATAGTAAAGAATATGCGAGGGTCATGGGCACAAAAGTTGTAGGCCTATGTCTTAGGGTTCTATGTATAAAACCTCGTGCAATTCCAAGGTGTGTAGAGGGTGATACAGTCAAAATACTGAGAGATGTACGAAAATAAGGAAAAACTTGCGAAAATTGCCATCGAAAAGGGGAATTTTTTTTGAAATGTTGACTTAAGGCTCCGTTTCGACTCCAATACATTCATTTACCCATGAGATCTCTTGGTGAAAAATATCGAACGAGTAGAACACGAGGGCAGTACATTTCGGAGAAATTAGTGAAATCTCCAATTCACCAAAGGGGTACCCCTTTCAGAAATCTTCGATTTCTCTAATATGGATTCGAGCAATGTTTTGATAGTGAATACTAAAGAATATGCGAGGGTCATGGGCACAAAAGTTGTAGGCCTATGTCTTAGGGTTCTATGTATAAAACCTCGTGCAATTCCAAGGTGTGTAGAGGGTGATACAGTCAAAATACTGAGAGATGTACGAAAATAAGGAAAAACTTGCGAAAATTGCCATCGAAAAGGGGAATTTTTTTTGAAATGTTGACTTAAGGCTCCGTTTCGGCTCCAATACATTCATTTACCCATGAGATCTCTTGGTGAAAAATATCGAACGAGTAGAACACGAGGGCAGTACATTTCGGAGAAATTAGTGAAATCTCCAATTCACCAAAGGGGTACCCCTTTCAGAAATCTTCGATTTCTCTAATATGGATTCGAGCAATGTTTTGATAGTGAATACTAAAGAATATGCGAGGGTCATGGGCACAAAAGTTGTAGGCCTATGTCTTAGGGTTCTATGTATAAAACCTCGTGCAATTCCAAGGTGTGTAGAGGGTGATACAGTCAAAATACTGAGAGATGTACGAATATAAGGAAAAAACTTGATAAAAATTGCCATAAAAAAGGGGAATATTTTTTGAAATGTTGACTTAAGGCTCTGTTTCGACTCCAATACATTCATTTACCCATGAGATCTCTTGGTGAAAAATATCGAACGAGTAGAATACGAGGGCAGTACATTTCAAAGAAATTAGTGAAATCTCCAATTCACCAAAGGGGTACCCCTTTCAGAAATCTTCGATTTCTCTAATACGGATTCGAGCAATGTTTTGATAGTGAATACTAAAGAATATGCGAGGGTCATGGGCACAAAAGTTGTAGGCCTATGTCTTAGGGTTCTATGTATAAAACCTCGTGAAATTCCAAGGTGTGTAGAGGGTGATACAGTCAAAATACTGAGATATGTACGAATATAAGGAAAAAACTTGCGAAAATTGCCATAAAAAAGGGGAATTTTTTTTGAAATGTTGACTTAAGGCTCCGTTTCGACTCCGATACATTCATTTACCCATGAGATCTCTTAAGGAAAAATATCGAACGAGTAGAACACGAGGGCAGTACATTTCGGAGAAATTAGTGAAATCTCCAATTCACCAAAGGGGTACCCCTTTCAGAAATCTTCGATTTCTCTAATATGGATTCGAGCAATGTTTTGATAGTGAATACTAAACAATATGCGAGGGTCATGGGCACAAAAGTTGTAGGCCTATGTCTTAGGGTTCTATGTATAAAACCTCGTGCAATTCCAAGGTGTGTAGAGGGTGATACAGTCAAAATACTGAGAGATGTACGAATATAAGGAAAAAACTTGCGAAAATTGCCATCGAAAAGGGGAATTTTTTTTGAAATGTTGACTTGAGGCTCCGTTTCGACTCCAATGCATTCATTTACCCATGAGATCTCTTGGTGAAAAATATCGAACGTGTAGAACACGAGGGCAGTACATTTCGGAGAAATTAGTGAAATCTCCAATTCACCAAAGGGGTACCCCTTTCAGAAATCTTCGATTTCTCTAATATGGATTCGAGCAATGTTTTGATAGTGAATAGTAAAGAATATGCGAGGGTCATGGGCACAAAAGTTGTAGGCCTATGTCTTAGGGTTCTATGTATAAAACCTCGTGCAATTCCAAGGTGTGTAGAGGGTGATACAGTCAAAATACTGAGAGATGTACGAAAATAAGGAAAAACTTGCGAAAATTGCCATCGAAAAGGGGAATTTTTTTTGAAATGTTGACTTAAGGCTCCGTTTCGACTCCAATACATTCATTTACCCATGAGATCTCTTGGTGAAAAATATCGAACGAGTAGAACACGAGGGCAGTACATTTCGGAGAAATTAGTGAAATCTCCAATTCACCAAAGGGGTACCCCTTTCAGAAATCTTCGATTTCTCTAATATGGATTCGAGCAATGTTTTGATAGTGAATACTAAAGAATATGCGAGGGTCATGGGCACAAAAGTTGTAGGCCTATGTCTTAGGGTTCTATGTATAAAACCTCGTGCAATTCCAAGGTGTGTAGAGGGTGATACAGTCAAAATACTGAGAGATGTACGAAAATAAGGAAAAACTTGCGAAAATTGCCATCGAAAAGGGGAATTTTTTTTGAAATGTTGACTTAAGGCTCCGTTTCGACTCCAATACATTCATTTACCCATGAGATCTCTTGGTGAAAAATATCGAACGAGTAGAACACGAGGGCAGTACATTTCGGAGAAATTAGTGAAATCTCCAATTCACCAAAGGGGTACCCCTTTCAGAAATCTTCGATTTCTCTAATATGGATTCGAGCAATGTTTTGATAGTGAATACTAAAGAATATGCGAGGGTCATGGGCACAAAAGTTGTAGGCCTATGTCTTAGGGTTCTATGTATAAAACCTCGTGCAATTCCAAGGTGTGTAGAGGGTGATACAGTCAAAATACTGAGAGATGTACGAATATAAGGAAAAAACTTGATAAAAATTGCCATAAAAAAGGGGAATATTTTTTGAAATGTTGACTTAAGGCTCTGTTTCGACTCCAATACATTCATTTACCCATGAGATCTCTTGGTGAAAAATATCGAACGAGTAGAATACGAGGGCAGTACATTTCAAAGAAATTAGTGAAATCTCCAATTCACCAAAGGGGTACCCCTTTCAGAAATCTTCGATTTCTCTAATACGGATTCGAGCAATGTTTTGATAGTGAATACTAAAGAATATGCGAGGGTCATGGGCACAAAAGTTGTAGGCCTATGTCTTAGGGTTCTATGTATAAAACCTCGTGAAATTCCAAGGTGTGTAGAGGGTGATACAGTCAAAATACTGAGATATGTACGAATATAAGGAAAAAACTTGCGAAAATTGCCATAAAAAAGGGGAATTTTTTTTGAAATGTTGACTTAAGGCTCCGTTTCGACTCCGATACATTCATTTACCCATGAGATCTCTTAAGGAAAAATATCGAACGAGTAGAACACGAGGGCAGTACATTTCGGAGAAATTAGTGAAATCTCCAATTCACCAAAGGGGTACCCCTTTCAGAAATCTTCGATTTCTCTAATATGGATTCGAGCAATGTTTTGATAGTGAATACTAAACAATATGCGAGGGTCATGGGCACAAAAGTTGTAGGCCTATGTCTTAGGGTTCTATGTATAAAACCTCGTGCAATTCCAAGGTGTGTAGAGGGTGATACAGTCAAAATACTGAGAGATGTACGAATATAAGGAAAAAACTTGCGAAAATTGCCATCGAAAAGGGGAATTTTTTTTGAAATGTTGACTTGAGGCTCCGTTTCGACTCCAATGCATTCATTTACCCATGAGATCTCTTGGTGAAAAATATCGAACGTGTAGAACACGAGGGCAGTACATTTCGGAGAAATTAGTGAAATCTCCAATTCACCAAAGGGGTACCCCTTTCAGAAATCTTCGATTTCTCTAATATGGATTCGAGCAATGTTTTGATAGTGAATAGTAAAGAATATGCGAGGGTCATGGGCACAAAAGTTGTAGGCCTATGTCTTAGGGTTCTATGTATAAAACCTCGTGCAATTCCAAGGTGTGTAGAGGGTGATACAGTCAAAATACTGAGAGATGTACGAAAATAAGGAAAAACTTGCGAAAATTGCCATCGAAAAGGGGAATTTTTTTTGAAATGTTGACTTAAGGCTCCGTTTCGACTCCAATACATTCATTTACCCATGAGATCTCTTGGTGAAAAATATCGAACGAGTAGAACACGAGGGCAGTACATTTCGGAGAAATTAGTGAAATCTCCAATTCACCAAAGGGGTACCCCTTTCAGAAATCTTCGATTTCTCTAATATGGATTCGAGCAATGTTTTGATAGTGAATACTAAAGAATATGCGAGGGTCATGGGCACAAAAGTTGTAGGCCTATGTCTTAGGGTTCTATGTATAAAACCTCGTGCAATTCCAAGGTGTGTAGAGGGTGATACAGTCAAAATACTGAGAGATGTACGAAAATAAGGAAAAACTTGCGAAAATTGCCATCGAAAAGGGGAATTTTTTTTGAAATGTTGACTTAAGGCTCCGTTTCGACTCCAATACATTCATTTACCCATGAGATCTCTTGGTGAAAAATATCGAACGAGTAGAACACGAGGGCAGTACATTTCGGAGAAATTAGTGAAATCTCCAATTCACCAAAGGGGTACCCCTTTCAGAAATCTTCGATTTCTCTAATATGGATTCGAGCAATGTTTTGATAGTGAATACTAAAGAATATGCGAGGGTCATGGGCACAAAAGTTGTAGGCCTATGTCTTAGGGTTCTATGTATAAAACCTCGTGCAATTCCAAGGTGTGTAGAGGGTGATACAGTCAAAATACTGAGAGATGTACGAATATAAGGAAAAAACTTGATAAAAATTGCCATAAAAAAGGGGAATATTTTTTGAAATGTTGACTTAAGGCTCTGTTTCGACTCCAATACATTCATTTACCCATGAGATCTCTTGGTGAAAAATATCGAACGAGTAGAATACGAGGGCAGTACATTTCAAAGAAATTAGTGAAATCTCCAATTCACCAAAGGGGTACCCCTTTCAGAAATCTTCGATTTCTCTAATACGGATTCGAGCAATGTTTTGATAGTGAATACTAAAGAATATGCGAGGGTCATGGGCACAAAAGTTGTAGGCCTATGTCTTAGGGTTCTATGTATAAAACCTCGTGAAATTCCAAGGTGTGTAGAGGGTGATACAGTCAAAATACTGAGATATGTACGAATATAAGGAAAAAACTTGCGAAAATTGCCATAAAAAAGGGGAATTTTTTTTGAAATGTTGACTTAAGGCTCCGTTTCGACTCCGATACATTCATTTACCCATGAGATCTCTTAAGGAAAAATATCGAACGAGTAGAACACGAGGGCAGTACATTTCGGAGAAATTAGTGAAATCTCCAATTCACCAAAGGGGTACCCCTTTCAGAAATCTTCGATTTCTCTAATATGGATTCGAGCAATGTTTTGATAGTGAATACTAAACAATATGCGAGGGTCATGGGCACAAAAGTTGTAGGCCTATGTCTTAGGGTTCTATGTATAAAACCTCGTGCAATTCCAAGGTGTGTAGAGGGTGATACAGTCAAAATACTGAGAGATGTACGAATATAAGGAAAAAACTTGCGAAAATTGCCATAAAAAAGGGGAATTTTTTTTGAAATGTTGACTTAAGGCTCCGTTTCGACTCCGATACATTCATTTACCCATGAGATCTCTTAAGGAAAAATATCGAACGAGTAGAACACGAGGGCAGTACATTTCGGAGAAATTAGTGAAATCTCCAATTCACCAAAGGGGTACCCCTTTCAGAAATCTTCGATTTCTCTAATATGGATTCGAGCAATGTTTTTATAGTGAATACTAAACAATATGCGAGGGTCATGGGCACAAAAGTTGTAGGCCTATGTCTTAGGGTTATATGTATAAAACCTCGTGCAATTCCAAGGTGTGTAGAGGGTGATACAGTCAAAATACTGAGAGATGTACGAATATAAGGAAAAAACTTGCGAAAATTGCCATCGAAAAGGGGAATTTTTTTTGAAATGTTGACTTGAGGCTCCGTTTCGACTCCAATGCATTCATTTACCCATGAGATCTCTTGGTGAAAAATATCGAACGTGTAGAACACGAGGGCAGTACATTTCGGAGAAATTAGTGAAATCTCCAATTCACCAAAGGGGTACCCCTTTCAGAAATCTTCGATTTCTCTAATATGGATTCGAGCAATGTTTTGATAGTGAATAGTAAAGAATATGCGAGGGTCATGGGCACAAAAGTTGTAGGCCTATGTCTTAGGGTTCTATGTATAAAACCTCGTGCAATTCCAAGGTGTGTAGAGGGTGATACAGTCAAAATACTGAGAGATGTACGAATATAAGGAAAAACTTGCGAAAATTGCCATCGAAAAGGGGAATTTTTTTTGAAATGTTGACTTAAGGCTCCGTTTCGACTCCAATACATTCATTTACCCATGAGATCTCTTGGTGAAAAATATCGAACGAGTAGAACACGAGGGCAGTACATTTCGGAGAAATTAGTGAAATCTCCAATTCACCAAAGGGGTACCCCTTTCAGAAATCTTCGATTTCTCTAATATGGATTCGAGCAATGTTTTGATAGTGAATAGTAAAGAATATGCGAGGGTCATGGGCACAAAAGTTGTAGGCCTATGTCTTAGGGTTCTATGTATAAAACCTCGTGCAATTCCAAGGTGTGTAGAGGGTGATACAGTCAAAATACTGAGAGATGTACGAAAATAAGGAAAAACTTGCGAAAATTGCCATCGAAAAGGGGAATTTTTTTTGAAATGTTGACTTAAGGCTCCGTTTCGACTCCGATACATTCATTTACCCATGAGATCTCTTAAGGAAAAATATCGAACGAGTAGAACACGAGGGCAGTACATTTCGGAGAAATTAGTGAAATCTCCAATTCACCAAAGGGGTACCCCTTTCAGAAATCTTCGATTTCTCTAATATGGATTCGAGCAATGTTTTGATAGTGAATAGTAAAGAATATGCGAGGGTCATGGGCACAAAAGTTGTAGGCCTATGTCTTAGGGTTCTATGTATAAAACCTCGTGCAATTCCAAGGTGTGTAGAGGGTGATACAGTCAAAATACTGAGAGATGTACGAAAATAAGGAAAAACTTGCGAAAATTGCCATCGAAAAGGGGAATTTTTTTTGAAATGTTGACTTAAGGCTCCGTTTCGACTCCAATACATTCATTTACCCATGAGATCTCTTGGTGAAAAATATCGAACGAGTAGAACACGAGGGCAGTACATTTCGGAGAAATTAGTGAAATCTCCAATTCACCAAAGGGGTACCCCTTTCAGAAATCTTCGATTTCTCTAATATGGATTCGAGCAATGTTTTGATAGTGAATACTAAAGAATATGCGAGGGTCATGGGCACAAAAGTTGTAGGCCTATGTCTTAGGGTTCTATGTATAAAACCTCGTGCAATTCCAAGGTGTGTAGAGGGTGATACAGTCAAAATACTGAGAGATGTACGAAAATAAGGAAAAACTTGCGAAAATTGCCATCGAAAAGGGGAATTTTTTTTGAAATGTTTACTTAAGGCTCCGTTTCGACTCCAATACATTCATTTACCCATGAGATCTCTTGGTGAAAAATATCGAACGAGTAGAACACGAGGGCAGTACATTTCGGAGAAATTAGTGAAATCTCCAATTCACCAAAGGGGTACCCCTTTCAGAAATCTTCGATTTCTCTAATATGGATTCGAGCAATGTTTTGATAGTGAATACTAAAGAATATGCGAGGGTCATGGGCACAAAAGTTGTAGGCCTATGTCTTAGGGTTCTATGTATAAAACCTCGTGCAATTCCAAGGTGTGTAGAGGGTGATACAGTCAAAATACTGAGAGATGTACGAAAATAAGGAAAAACTTGATAAAAATTGCCATAAAAAAGGGGAATATTTTTTGAAATGTTGACTTAAGGCTCTGTTTCGACTCCAATACATTCATTTACCCATGAGATCTCTTGGTGAAAAATATCGAACGAGTAGAATACGAGGGCAGTACATTTCAAAGAAATTAGTGAAATCTCCAATTCACCAAAGGGGTACCCCTTTCAGAAATCTTCGATTTCTCTAATACGGATTCGAGCAATGTTTTGATAGTGAATACTAAAGAATATGCGAGGGTCATGGGCACAAAAGTTGTAGGCCTATGTCTTAGGGTTCTATGTATAAAACCTCGTGAAATTCCAAGGTGTGTAGAGGGTGATACAGTCAAAATACTGAGATATGTACGAATATAAGGAAAAAACTTGCGAAAATTGCCATAAAAAAGGGGAATTTTTTTTGAAATGTTGACTTAAGGCTCCGTTTCGACTCCGATACATTCATTTACCCATGAGATCTCTTAAGGAAAAATATCGAACGAGTAGAACACGAGGGCAGTACATTTCGGAGAAATTAGTGAAATCTCCAATTCACCAAAGGGGTACCCCTTTCAGAAATCTTCGATTTCTCTAATATGGATTCGAGCAATGTTTTGATAGTGAATACTAAAGAATATGCGAGGGTCATGGGCACAAAAGTTGTAGGCCTATGTCTTAGGGTTCTATGTATAAAACCTCGTGCAATTCCAAGGTGTGTAGAGGGTGATACAGTCAAAATACTGAGAGATGTACGAATATAAGGAAAAAACTTGCGAAAATTGCCATCGAAAAGGGGAATTTTTTTTGAAATGTTGACTTGAGGCTCCGTTTCGACTCCAATGCATTCATTTACCCATGAGATCTCTTGGTGAAAAATATCGAACGTGTAGAACACGAGGGCAGTACATTTCGGAGAAATTAGTGAAATCTCCAATTCACCAAAGGGGTACCCCTTTCAGAAATCTTCGATTTCTCTAATATGGATTCGAGCAATGTTTTGATAGTGAATAGTAAAGAATATGCGAGGGTCATGGGCACAAAAGTTGTAGGCCTATGTCTTAGGGTTCTATGTATAAAACCTCGTGCAATTCCAAGGTGTGTAGAGGGTGATACAGTCAAAATACTGAGAGATGTACGAAAATAAGGAAAAACTTGCGAAAATTGCCATCGAAAAGGGGAATTTTTTTTGAAATGTTGACTTAAGGCTCCGTTTCGACTCCAATACATTCATTTACCCATGAGATCTCTTGGTGAAAAATATCGAACGAGTAGAACACGAGGGCAGTACATTTCGGAGAAATTAGTGAAATCTCCAATTCACCAAAGGGGTACCCCTTTCAGAAATCTTCGATTTCTCTAATATGGATTCGAGCAATGTTTTGATAGTGAATACTAAAGAATATGCGAGGGTCATGGGCACAAAAGTTGTAGGCCTATGTCTTAGGGTTCTATGTATAAAACCTCGTGCAATTCCAAGGTGTGTAGAGGGTGATACAGTCAAAATACTGAGAGATGTACGAAAATAAGGAAAAACTTGCGAAAATTGCCATCGAAAAGGGGAATTTTTTTTGAAATGTTGACTTAAGGCTCCGTTTCGACTCCAATACATTCATTTACCCATGAGATCTCTTGGTGAAAAATATCGAACGAGTAGAACACGAGGGCAGTACATTTCGGAGAAATTAGTGAAATCTCCAATTCACCAAAGGGGTACCCCTTTCAGAAATCTTCGATTTCTCTAATATGGATTCGAGCAATGTTTTGATAGTGAATACTAAAGAATATGCGAGGGTCATGGGCACAAAAGTTGTAGGCCTATGTCTTAGGGTTCTATGTATAAAACCTCGTGCAATTCCAAGGTGTGTAGAGGGTGATACAGTCAAAATACTGAGAGATGTACGAATATAAGGAAAAAACTTGATAAAAATTGCCATAAAAAAGGGGAATATTTTTTGAAATGTTGACTTAAGGCTCTGTTTCGACTCCAATACATTCATTTACCCATGAGATCTCTTGGTGAAAAATATCGAACGAGTAGAATACGAGGGCAGTACATTTCAAAGAAATTAGTGAAATCTCCAATTCACCAAAGGGGTACCCCTTTCAGAAATCTTCGATTTCTCTAATACGGATTCGAGCAATGTTTTGATAGTGAATACTAAAGAATATGCGAGGGTCATGGGCACAAAAGTTGTAGGCCTATGTCTTAGGGTTCTATGTATAAAACCTCGTGAAATTCCAAGGTGTGTAGAGGGTGATACAGTCAAAATACTGAGATATGTACGAATATAAGGAAAAAACTTGCGAAAATTGCCATAAAAAAGGGGAATTTTTTTTGAAATGTTGACTTAAGGCTCCGTTTCGACTCCGATACATTCATTTACCCATGAGATCTCTTAAGGAAAAATATCGAACGAGTAGAACACGAGGGCAGTACATTTCGGAGAAATTAGTGAAATCTCCAATTCACCAAAGGGGTACCCCTTTCAGAAATCTTCGATTTCTCTAATATGGATTCGAGCAATGTTTTGATAGTGAATACTAAACAATATGCGAGGGTCATGGGCACAAAAGTTGTAGGCCTATGTCTTAGGGTTCTATGTATAAAACCTCGTGCAATTCCAAGGTGTGTAGAGGGTGATACAGTCAAAATACTGAGAGATGTACGAATATAAGGAAAAAACTTGCGAAAATTGCCATAAAAAAGGGGAATTTTTTTTGAAATGTTGACTTAAGGCTCCGTTTCGACTCCGATACATTCATTTACCCATGAGATCTCTTAAGGAAAAATATCGAACGAGTAGAACACGAGGGCAGTACATTTCGGAGAAATTAGTGAAATCTCCAATTCACCAAAGGGGTACCCCTTTCAGAAATCTTCGATTTCTCTAATATGGATTCGAGCAATGTTTTTATAGTGAATACTAAACAATATGCGAGGGTCATGGGCACAAAAGTTGTAGGCCTATGTCTTAGGGTTATATGTATAAAACCTCGTGCAATTCCAAGGTGTGTAGAGGGTGATACAGTCAAAATACTGAGAGATGTACGAATATAAGGAAAAAACTTGCGAAAATTGCCATCGAAAAGGGGAATTTTTTTTGAAATGTTGACTTGAGGCTCCGTTTCGACTCCAATGCATTCATTTACCCATGAGATCTCTTGGTGAAAAATATCGAACGTGTAGAACACGAGGGCAGTACATTTCGGAGAAATTAGTGAAATCTCCAATTCACCAAAGGGGTACCCCTTTCAGAAATCTTCGATTTCTCTAATATGGATTCGAGCAATGTTTTGATAGTGAATAGTAAAGAATATGCGAGGGTCATGGGCACAAAAGTTGTAGGCCTATGTCTTAGGGTTCTATGTATAAAACCTCGTGCAATTCCAAGGTGTGTAGAGGGTGATACAGTCAAAATACTGAGAGATGTACGAATATAAGGAAAAACTTGCGAAAATTGCCATCGAAAAGGGGAATTTTTTTTGAAATGTTGACTTAAGGCTCCGTTTCGACTCCAATACATTCATTTACCCATGAGATCTCTTGGTGAAAAATATCGAACGAGTAGAACACGAGGGCAGTACATTTCGGAGAAATTAGTGAAATCTCCAATTCACCAAAGGGGTACCCCTTTCAGAAATCTTCGATTTCTCTAATATGGATTCGAGCAATGTTTTGATAGTGAATAGTAAAGAATATGCGAGGGTCATGGGCACAAAAGTTGTAGGCCTATGTCTTAGGGTTCTATGTATAAAACCTCGTGCAATTCCAAGGTGTGTAGAGGGTGATACAGTCAAAATACTGAGAGATGTACGAAAATAAGGAAAAACTTGCGAAAATTGCCATCGAAAAGGGGAATTTTTTTTGAAATGTTGACTTAAGGCTCCGTTTCGACTCCGATACATTCATTTACCCATGAGATCTCTTAAGGAAAAATATCGAACGAGTAGAACACGAGGGCAGTACATTTCGGAGAAATTAGTGAAATCTCCAATTCACCAAAGGGGTACCCCTTTCAGAAATCTTCGATTTCTCTAATATGGATTCGAGCAATGTTTTGATAGTGAATAGTAAAGAATATGCGAGGGTCATGGGCACAAAAGTTGTAGGCCTATGTCTTAGGGTTCTATGTATAAAACCTCGTGCAATTCCAAGGTGTGTAGAGGGTGATACAGTCAAAATACTGAGAGATGTACGAAAATAAGGAAAAACTTGCGAAAATTGCCATCGAAAAGGGGAATTTTTTTTGAAATGTTGACTTAAGGCTCCGTTTCGACTCCAATACATTCATTTACCCATGAGATCTCTTGGTGAAAAATATCGAACGAGTAGAACACGAGGGCAGTACATTTCGGAGAAATTAGTGAAATCTCCAATTCACCAAAGGGGTACCCCTTTCAGAAATCTTCGATTTCTCTAATATGGATTCGAGCAATGTTTTGATAGTGAATACTAAAGAATATGCGAGGGTCATGGGCACAAAAGTTGTAGGCCTATGTCTTAGGGTTCTATGTATAAAACCTCGTGCAATTCCAAGGTGTGTAGAGGGTGATACAGTCAAAATACTGAGAGATGTACGAAAATAAGGAAAAACTTGCGAAAATTGCCATCGAAAAGGGGAATTTTTTTTGAAATGTTTACTTAAGGCTCCGTTTCGACTCCAATACATTCATTTACCCATGAGATCTCTTGGTGAAAAATATCGAACGAGTAGAACACGAGGGCAGTACATTTCGGAGAAATTAGTGAAATCTCCAATTCACCAAAGGGGTACCCCTTTCAGAAATCTTCGATTTCTCTAATATGGATTCGAGCAATGTTTTGATAGTGAATACTAAAGAATATGCGAGGGTCATGGGCACAAAAGTTGTAGGCCTATGTCTTAGGGTTCTATGTATAAAACCTCGTGCAATTCCAAGGTGTGTAGAGGGTGATACAGTCAAAATACTGAGAGATGTACGAAAATAAGGAAAAACTTGATAAAAATTGCCATAAAAAAGGGGAATATTTTTTGAAATGTTGACTTAAGGCTCTGTTTCGACTCCAATACATTCATTTACCCATGAGATCTCTTGGTGAAAAATATCGAACGAGTAGAATACGAGGGCAGTACATTTCAAAGAAATTAGTGAAATCTCCAATTCACCAAAGGGGTACCCCTTTCAGAAATCTTCGATTTCTCTAATACGGATTCGAGCAATGTTTTGATAGTGAATACTAAAGAATATGCGAGGGTCATGGGCACAAAAGTTGTAGGCCTATGTCTTAGGGTTCTATGTATAAAACCTCGTGAAATTCCAAGGTGTGTAGAGGGTGATACAGTCAAAATACTGAGATATGTACGAATATAAGGAAAAAACTTGCGAAAATTGCCATAAAAAAGGGGAATTTTTTTTGAAATGTTGACTTAAGGCTCCGTTTCGACTCCGATACATTCATTTACCCATGAGATCTCTTAAGGAAAAATATCGAACGAGTAGAACACGAGGGCAGTACATTTCGGAGAAATTAGTGAAATCTCCAATTCACCAAAGGGGTACCCCTTTCAGAAATCTTCGATTTCTCTAATATGGATTCGAGCAATGTTTTGATAGTGAATACTAAACAATATGCGAGGGTCATGGGCACAAAAGTTGTAGGCCTATGTCTTAGGGTTCTATGTATAAAACCTCGTGCAATTCCAAGGTGTGTAGAGGGTGATACAGTCAAAATACTGAGAGATGTACGAATATAAGGAAAAAACTTGCGAAAATTGCCATCGAAAAGGGGAATTTTTTTTGAAATGTTGACTTGAGGCTCCGTTTCGACTCCAATGCATTCATTTACCCATGAGATCTCTTGGTGAAAAATATCGAACGTGTAGAACACGAGGGCAGTACATTTCGGAGAAATTAGTGAAATCTCCAATTCACCAAAGGGGTACCCCTTTCAGAAATCTTCGATTTCTCTAATATGGATTCGAGCAATGTTTTGATAGTGAATAGTAAAGAATATGCGAGGGTCATGGGCACAAAAGTTGTAGGCCTATGTCTTAGGGTTCTATGTATAAAACCTCGTGCAATTCCAAGGTGTGTAGAGGGTGATACAGTCAAAATACTGAGAGATGTACGAAAATAAGGAAAAACTTGCGAAAATTGCCATCGAAAAGGGGAATTTTTTTTGAAATGTTGACTTAAGGCTCCGTTTCGACTCCAATACATTCATTTACCCATGAGATCTCTTGGTGAAAAATATCGAACGAGTAGAACACGAGGGCAGTACATTTCGGAGAAATTAGTGAAATCTCCAATTCACCAAAGGGGTACCCCTTTCAGAAATCTTCGATTTCTCTAATATGGATTCGAGCAATGTTTTGATAGTGAATACTAAAGAATATGCGAGGGTCATGGGCACAAAAGTTGTAGGCCTATGTCTTAGGGTTCTATGTATAAAACCTCGTGCAATTCCAAGGTGTGTAGAGGGTGATACAGTCAAAATACTGAGAGATGTACGAAAATAAGGAAAAACTTGCGAAAATTGCCATCGAAAAGGGGAATTTTTTTTGAAATGTTGACTTAAGGCTCCGTTTCGACTCCAATACATTCATTTACCCATGAGATCTCTTGGTGAAAAATATCGAACGAGTAGAACACGAGGGCAGTACATTTCGGAGAAATTAGTGAAATCTCCAATTCACCAAAGGGGTACCCCTTTCAGAAATCTTCGATTTCTCTAATATGGATTCGAGCAATGTTTTGATAGTGAATACTAAAGAATATGCGAGGGTCATGGGCACAAAAGTTGTAGGCCTATGTCTTAGGGTTCTATGTATAAAACCTCGTGCAATTCCAAGGTGTGTAGAGGGTGATACAGTCAAAATACTGAGAGATGTACGAATATAAGGAAAAAACTTGATAAAAATTGCCATAAAAAAGGGGAATATTTTTTGAAATGTTGACTTAAGGCTCTGTTTCGACTCCAATACATTCATTTACCCATGAGATCTCTTGGTGAAAAATATCGAACGAGTAGAATACGAGGGCAGTACATTTCAAAGAAATTAGTGAAATCTCCAATTCACCAAAGGGGTACCCCTTTCAGAAATCTTCGATTTCTCTAATACGGATTCGAGCAATGTTTTGATAGTGAATACTAAAGAATATGCGAGGGTCATGGGCACAAAAGTTGTAGGCCTATGTCTTAGGGTTCTATGTATAAAACCTCGTGAAATTCCAAGGTGTGTAGAGGGTGATACAGTCAAAATACTGAGATATGTACGAATATAAGGAAAAAACTTGCGAAAATTGCCATAAAAAAGGGGAATTTTTTTTGAAATGTTGACTTAAGGCTCCGTTTCGACTCCGATACATTCATTTACCCATGAGATCTCTTAAGGAAAAATATCGAACGAGTAGAACACGAGGGCAGTACATTTCGGAGAAATTAGTGAAATCTCCAATTCACCAAAGGGGTACCCCTTTCAG
This sequence comes from Humulus lupulus, assembly GCF_963169125.1. Lineage (NCBI taxonomy): Eukaryota > Viridiplantae > Streptophyta > Magnoliopsida > Rosales > Cannabaceae > Humulus > Humulus lupulus. Next base: position 296,869,348 of record NC_084794.1, on the reverse strand, counting down.
AAATCTTCGATTTCTCTAATATGGATTCGAGCAATGTTTTGATAGTGAATACTAAACAATATGCGAGGGTCATGGGCACAAAAGTTGTAGGCCTATGTCTTAGGGTTCTATGTATAAAACCTCGTGCAATTCCAAGGTGTGTAGAGGGTGATACAGTCAAAATACTGAGAGATGTACGAATATAAGGAAAAAACTTGCGAAAATTGCCATAAAAAAGGGGAATTTTTTTTGAAATGTTGACTTAAGGCTCCGTTTCGACTCCGATACATTCATTTACCCATGAGATCTCTTAAGGAAAAATATCGAACGAGTAGAACACGAGGGCAGTACATTTCGGAGAAATTAGTGAAATCTCCAATTCACCAAAGGGGTACCCCTTTCAGAAATCTTCGATTTCTCTAATATGGATTCGAGCAATGTTTTTATAGTGAATACTAAACAATATGCGAGGGTCATGGGCACAAAAGTTGTAGGCCTATGTCTTAGGGTTATATGTATAAAACCTCGTGCAATTCCAAGGTGTGTAGAGGGTGATACAGTCAAAATACTGAGAGATGTACGAATATAAGGAAAAAACTTGCGAAAATTGCCATCGAAAAGGGGAATTTTTTTTGAAATGTTGACTTGAGGCTCCGTTTCGACTCCAATGCATTCATTTACCCATGAGATCTCTTGGTGAAAAATATCGAACGTGTAGAACACGAGGGCAGTACATTTCGGAGAAATTAGTGAAATCTCCAATTCACCAAAGGGGTACCCCTTTCAGAAATCTTCGATTTCTCTAATATGGATTCGAGCAATGTTTTGATAGTGAATAGTAAAGAATATGCGAGGGTCATGGGCACAAAAGTTGTAGGCCTATGTCTTAGGGTTCTATGTATAAAACCTCGTGCAATTCCAAGGTGTGTAGAGGGTGATACAGTCAAAATACTGAGAGATGTACGAATATAAGGAAAAAACTTGATAAAAATTGCCATAAAAAAGGGGAATATTTTTTGAAATGTTGACTTAAGGCTCCGTTTCGACTCCAATACATTCATTTACCCATGAGATCTCTTGGTGAAAAATATCGAACGAGTAGAACACGAGGGCAGTACATTTCGGAGAAATTAGTGAAATCTCCAATTCACCAAAGGGGTACCCCTTTCAGAAATCTTCGATTTCTCTAATATGGATTCGAGCAATGTTTTGATAGTGAATACTAAAGAATATGCGAGGGTCATGGGCACAAAAGTTGTAGGCCTATGTCTTAGGGTTCTATGTATAAAACCTCGTGCAATTCCAAGGTGTGTAGAGGGTGATACAGTCAAAATACTGAGAGATGTACGAAAATAAGGAAAAACTTGCGAAAATTGCCATCGAAAAGGGGAATTTTTTTTGAAATGTTGACTTAAGGCTCCGTTTCGACTCCAATACATTCATTTACCCATGAGATCTCTTGGTGAAAAATATCGAACGAGTAGAACACGAGGGCAGTACATTTCGGAGAAATTAGTGAAATCTCCAATTCACCAAAGGGGTACCCCTTTCAGAAATCTTCGATTTCTCTAATATGGATTCGAGCAATGTTTTGATAGTGAATACTAAAGAATATGCGAGGGTCATGGGCACAAAAGTTGTAGGCCTATGTCTTAGGGTTCTATGTATAAAACCTCGTGCAATTCCAAGGTGTGTAGAGGGTGATACAGTCAAAATACTGAGAGATGTACGAATATAAGGAAAAAACTTGATAAAAATTGCCATAAAAAAGGGGAATATTTTTTGAAATGTTGACTTAAGGCTCTGTTTCGACTCCAATACATTCATTTACCCATGAGATCTCTTGGTGAAAAATATCGAACGAGTAGAATACGAGGGCAGTACATTTCAAAGAAATTAGTGAAATCTCCAATTCACCAAAGGGGTACCCCTTTCAGAAATCTTCGATATCTCTAATACGGATTCGAGCAATGTTTTGATAGTGAATACTAAAGAATATGCGAGGGTCATGGGCACAAAAGTTGTAGGCCTATGTCTTAGGGTTCTATGTATAAAACCTCGTGAAATTCCAAGGTGTGTAGAGGGTGATACAGTCAAAATACTGAGATATGTACGAATATAAGGAAAAAACTTGCGAAAATTGCCATAAAAAAGGGGAATTTTTTTTGAAATGTTGACTTAAGGCTCCGTTTCGACTCCGATACATTCATTTACCCATGAGATCTCTTAAGGAAAAATATCGAACGAGTAGAACACGAGGGCAGTACATTTCGGAGAAATTAGTGAAATCTCCAATTCACCAAAGGGGTACCCCTTTCAGAAATCTTCGATTTCTCTAATATGGATTCGAGCAATGTTTTGATAGTGAATACTAAACAATATGCGAGGGTCATGGGCACAAAAGTTGTAGGCCTATGTCTTAGGGTTCTATGTATAAAACCTCGTGCAATTCCAAGGTGTGTAGAGGGTGATACAGTCAAAATACTGAGAGATGTACGAATATAAGGAAAAAACTTGCGAAAATTGCCATAAAAAAGGGGAATTTTTTTTGAAATGTTGACTTAAGGCTCCGTTTCGACTCCGATACATTCATTTACCCATGAGATCTCTTAAGGAAAAATATCGAACGAGTAGAACACGAGGGCAGTACATTTCGGAGAAATTAGTGAAATCTCCAATTCACCAAAGGGGTACCCCTTTCAGAAATCTTCGATTTCTCTAATATGGATTCGAGCAATGTTTTTATAGTGAATACTAAACAATATGCGAGGGTCATGGGCACAAAAGTTGTAGGCCTATGTCTTAGGGTTCTATGTATAAAACCTCGTGCAATTCCAAGGTGTGTAGAGGGTGATACAGTCAAAATACTGAGAGATGTACGAATATAAGGAAAAAACTTGCGAAAATTGCCATCGAAAAGGGGAATTTTTTTTGAAATGTTGACTTGAGGCTCCGTTTCGACTCCAATGCATTCATTTACCCATGAGATCTCTTGGTGAAAAATATCGAACGTGTAGAACACGAGGGCAGTACATTTCGGAGAAATTAGTGAAATCTCCAATTCACCAAAGGGGTACCCCTTTCAGAAATCTTCGATTTCTCTAATATGGATTCGAGCAATGTTTTGATAGTGAATACTAAAGAATAGGCGAGGGTCATGGGAACAAAAGTTGTAGGCCTATGTCTTAGGGTTCTATGTATAAAACCTCGTGCAATTCCAAGGTGTGCAGAGGGTGATACAGTCAAAATACTGAGAGATGTACGAAAATAAGGAAAAACTTGCGAAAATTCCCATCGAAAAGGGGAATTTTTTTTGAAATGTTGACTTAAGGCTCCGTTTCGACTCCAATACATTCATTTACCCATGAGATCTCTTAAGGAAAAATATCGAACGAGTAGAACACGAGGGCAGTACATTTCGGAGAAATTAGTGAAATCTCCAATTCACCAAAGGGGTACCCCTTTCAGAAATCTTCGATTTCTCTAATATGGATTCGAGCAATGTTTTTATAGTGAATACTAAACAATATGCGAGGGTCATGGGCACAAAAGTTGTAGGCCTATGTCTTAGGGTTCTATGTATAAAACCTCGTGCAATTCCAAGGTGTGTAGAGGGTGATACAGTCAAAATACTGAGAGATGTACGAATATAAGGAAAAAACTTGCGAAAATTGCCATCGAAAAGGGGAATTTTTTTTTAAATGTTGACTTGAGGCTCCGTTTCGACTCCAATGCATTCATTTACCCATGAGATCTCTTGGTGAAAAATATCGAACGTGTAGAACACGAGGGCAGTACATTTCGGAGAAATTAGTGAAATCTCCAATTCACCAAAGGGGTACCCCTATCAGAAATCTTCGATTTCTCTAATATGGATTCGAGCAATGTTTTGATAGTGAATACTAAAGAATATGCGATGGTCATGGGAAAAAAAGTTGTAGGCCTATGTCTTAGGGTTCTATGTATAAAACCTCGTGCAATTCCAAGGTGTGTAGAGGGTGATACAGTCAAAATACTGAGAGATGTACGAATATAAGGAAAAAACTTGCGAAAATTGCCATCGAAAAGGGGAATTTTTTTTGAAATGTTGACTTGAGGCTCCGTTTCGACTCCAATGCATTCATTTACCCATGAGATCTCTTGGTGAAAAATATCGAACGTGTAGAACACGAGGGCAGTACATTTCGGAGAAATTAGTGAAATCTCCAATTCACCAAAGGGGTACCCCTTTCAGAAATCTTCGATTTCTCTAATATGGATTCGAGCAATGTTTTGATAGTGAATACTAAAGAATATGCGAGGGTCATGGGCACAAAAGTTGTAGGCCTATGTCTTAGGGTTCTATGTATAAAACCTCGTGCAATTCCAAGGTGTGTAGAGGGTGATACAGTCAAAATACTGAGAGATGTACGAATATAAGGAAAAAACTTGCGAAAATTGCCATCGAAAAGGGGAATTTTTTTTGAAATGTTGACTTGAGGCTCCGTTTCGACTCCAATGCATTCATTTACCCATGAGATCTCTTGGTGAAAAATATCGAACGTGTAGAACACGAGGGCAGTACATTTCGGAGAAATTAGTGAAATCTCCAATTCACCAAAGGGGTACCCCTTTCAGAAATCTTCGATTTCTCTAATATGGATTCGAGCAATGTTTTTATAGTGAATACTAAAGAATATGCGAGGGTCATGGGCACAAAAGTTGTAGGCCTATGTCTTAGGGTTCTATGTATAAAACCTCGTGCAATTCCAAGGTGTGTAGAGGGTGATACAGTCAAAATACTGAGAGATGTACGAAAATAAGGAAAAACTTGCGAAAATTCCCATCGAAAAGGGGAATTTTTTTTGAAATGTTGACTTAAGGCTCCGTTTCGACTCCAATACATTCATTTACCCATGAGATCTCTTAAGGAAAAATATCGAACGAGTAGAACACGAGGGCAGTACATTTCGGAGAAATTAGTGAAATCTCCAATTCACCAAAGGGGTACCCCTTTCAGAAATCTTCGATTTCTCTAATATGGATTCGAGCAATGTGTTTATAGTGAATACTAAACAATATGCGAGGGTCATGGGCACAAAAGTTGTAGGCCTATGTCTTAGGGTTCTATGTATAAAACCTCGTACAATTCCAAGGTGTGTAGAGGGTGATACAGTCAAAATACTGAGAGATGTACGAATATAAGGAAAAAACTTGATAAAAATTGCCATAAAAAAGGGGAATATTTTTTGAAATGTTGACTTAAGGCTCCGTTTCGACTCCAATACATTCATTTACCCATGAGATCTCTTGGTGAAAAATATCGAACGAGTAGAACACGAGGGCAGTACATTTCGGAGAAATTAGTGAAATCTCCAATTCACCAAAGGGGTACCCCTTTCAGAAATCTTCGATTTCTCTAATATGGATTCGAGCAATGTTTTGATAGTGAATACTAAAGAATATGCGAGGGTCATGGGCACAAAAGTTGTAGGCCTATGTCTTAGGGTTCTATGTATAAAACCTCGTGCAATTCCAAGGTGTGTAGAGGGTGATACAGTCAAAATACTGAGAGATGTACGAAAATAAGGAAAAACTTGCGAAAATTGCCATCGAAAAGGGGAATTTTTTTTGAAATGTTGACTTAAGGCTCCGTTTCGACTCCAATACATTCATTTACCCATGAGATCTCTTGGTGAAAAATATCGAACGAGTAGAACACGAGGGCAGTACATTTCGGAGAAATTAGTGAAATCTCCAATTCACCAAAGGGGTACCCCTTTCAGAAATCTTCGATTTCTCTAATATGGATTCGAGCAATGTTTTGATAGTGAATACTAAAGAATATGCGAGGGTCATGGGCACAAAAGTTGTAGGCCTATGTCTTAGGGTTCTATGTATAAAACCTCGTGCAATTCCAAGGTGTGTAGAGGGTGATACAGTCAAAATACTGAGAGATGTACGAATATAAGGAAAAAACTTGATAAAAATTGCCATAAAAAAGGGGAATATTTTTTGAAATGTTGACTTAAGGCTCTGTTTCGACTCCAATACATTCATTTACCCATGAGATCTCTTGGTGAAAAATATCGAACGAGTAGAATACGAGGGCAGTACATTTCAAAGAAATTAGTGAAATCTCCAATTCACCAAAGGGGTACCCCTTTCAGAAATCTTCGATATCTCTAATACGGATTCGAGCAATGTTTTGATAGTGAATACTAAAGAATATGCGAGGGTCATGGGCACAAAAGTTGTAGGCCTATGTCTTAGGGTTCTATGTATAAAACCTCGTGAAATTCCAAGGTGTGTAGAGGGTGATACAGTCAAAATACTGAGATATGTACGAATATAAGGAAAAAACTTGCGAAAATTGCCATAAAAAAGGGGAATTTTTTTTGAAATGTTGACTTAAGGCTCCGTTTCGACTCCGATACATTCATTTACCCATGAGATCTCTTAAGGAAAAATATCGAACGAGTAGAACACGAGGGCAGTACATTTCGGAGAAATTAGTGAAATCTCCAATTCACCAAAGGGGTACCCCTTTCAGAAATCTTCGATTTCTCTAATATGGATTCGAGCAATGTTTTGATAGTGAATACTAAACAATATGCGAGGGTCATGGGCACAAAAGTTGTAGGCCTATGTCTTAGGGTTCTATGTATAAAACCTCGTGCAATTCCAAGGTGTGTAGAGGGTGATACAGTCAAAATACTGAGAGATGTACGAATATAAGGAAAAAACTTGCGAAAATTGCCATAAAAAAGGGGAATTTTTTTTGAAATGTTGACTTAAGGCTCCGTTTCGACTCCGATACATTCATTTACCCATGAGATCTCTTAAGGAAAAATATCGAACGAGTAGAACACGAGGGCAGTACATTTCGGAGAAATTAGTGAAATCTCCAATTCACCAAAGGGGTACCCCTTTCAGAAATCTTCGATTTCTCTAATATGGATTCGAGCAATGTTTTTATAGTGAATACTAAACAATATGCGAGGGTCATGGGCACAAAAGTTGTAGGCCTATGTCTTAGGGTTCTATGTATAAAACCTCGTGCAATTCCAAGGTGTGTAGAGGGTGATACAGTCAAAATACTGAGAGATGTACGAATATAAGGAAAAAACTTGCGAAAATTGCCATCGAAAAGGGGAATTTTTTTTGAAATGTTGACTTGAGGCTCCGTTTCGACTCCAATGCATTCATTTACCCATGAGATCTCTTGGTGAAAAATATCGAACGTGTAGAACACGAGGGCAGTACATTTCGGAGAAATTAGTGAAATCTCCAATTCACCAAAGGGGTACCCCTTTCAGAAATCTTCGATTTCTCTAATATGGATTCGAGCAATGTTTTGATAGTGAATACTAAAGAATAGGCGAGGGTCATGGGAACAAAAGTTGTAGGCCTATGTCTTAGGGTTCTATGTATAAAACCTCGTGCAATTCCAAGGTGTGCAGAGGGTGATACAGTCAAAATACTGAGAGATGTACGAAAATAAGGAAAAACTTGCGAAAATTCCCATCGAAAAGGGGAATTTTTTTTGAAATGTTGACTTAAGGCTCCGTTTCGACTCCAATACATTCATTTACCCATGAGATCTCTTAAGGAAAAATATCGAACGAGTAGAACACGAGGGCAGTACATTTCGGAGAAATTAGTGAAATCTCCAATTCACCAAAGGGGTACCCCTTTCAGAAATCTTCGATTTCTCTAATATGGATTCGAGCAATGTTTTTATAGTGAATACTAAACAATATGCGAGGGTCATGGGCACAAAAGTTGTAGGCCTATGTCTTAGGGTTCTATGTATAAAACCTCGTGCAATTCCAAGGTGTGTAGAGGGTGATACAGTCAAAATACTGAGAGATGTACGAATATAAGGAAAAAACTTGCGAAAATTGCCATCGAAAAGGGGAATTTTTTTTTAAATGTTGACTTGAGGCTCCGTTTCGACTCCAATGCATTCATTTACCCATGAGATCTCTTGGTGAAAAATATCGAACGTGTAGAACACGAGGGCAGTACATTTCGGAGAAATTAGTGAAATCTCCAATTCACCAAAGGGGTACCCCTATCAGAAATCTTCGATTTCTCTAATATGGATTCGAGCAATGTTTTGATAGTGAATACTAAAGAATATGCGATGGTCATGGGAAAAAAAGTTGTAGGCCTATGTCTTAGGGTTCTATGTATAAAACCTCGTGCAATTCCAAGGTGTGTAGAGGGTGATACAGTCAAAATACTGAGAGATGTACGAATATAAGGAAAAAACTTGCGAAAATTGCCATCGAAAAGGGGAATTTTTTTTGAAATGTTGACTTGAGGCTCCGTTTCGACTCCAATGCATTCATTTACCCATGAGATCTCTTGGTGAAAAATATCGAACGTGTAGAACACGAGGGCAGTACATTTCGGAGAAATTAGTGAAATCTCCAATTCACCAAAGGGGTACCCCTTTCAGAAATCTTCGATTTCTCTAATATGGATTCGAGCAATGTTTTGATAGTGAATACTAAAGAATATGCGAGGGTCATGGGCACAAAAGTTGTAGGCCTATGTCTTAGGGTTCTATGTATAAAACCTCGTGCAATTCCAAGGTGTGTAGAGGGTGATACAGTCAAAATACTGAGAGATGTACGAATATAAGGAAAAAACTTGCGAAAATTGCCATCGAAAAGGGGAATTTTTTTTGAAATGTTGACTTGAGGCTCCGTTTCGACTCCAATGCATTCATTTACCCATGAGATCTCTTGGTGAAAAATATCGAACGTGTAGAACACGAGGGCAGTACATTTCGGAGAAATTAGTGAAATCTCCAATTCACCAAAGGGGTACCCCTTTCAGAAATCTTCGATTTCTCTAATATGGATTCGAGCAATGTTTTTATAGTGAATACTAAAGAATATGCGAGGGTCATGGGCACAAAAGTTGTAGGCCTATGTCTTAGGGTTCTATGTATAAAACCTCGTGCAATTCCAAGGTGTGTAGAGGGTGATACAGTCAAAATACTGAGAGATGTACGAAAATAAGGAAAAACTTGCGAAAATTCCCATCGAAAAGGGGAATTTTTTTTGAAATGTTGACTTAAGGCTCCGTTTCGACTCCAATACATTCATTTACCCATGAGATCTCTTAAGGAAAAATATCGAACGAGTAGAACACGAGGGCAGTACATTTCGGAGAAATTAGTGAAATCTCCAATTCACCAAAGGGGTACCCCTTTCAGAAATCTTCGATTTCTCTAATATGGATTCGAGCAATGTTTTGATAGTGAATACTAAAGAATATGCGAGGGTCATGGGCACAAAAGTTGTAGGCCTATGTCTTAGGGTTCTATGTATAAAACCTCGTGCAATTCCAAGGTGTGTAGAGGGTGATACAGTCAAAATACTGAGAGATGTACGAATATAAGGAAAAAACTTGATAAAAATTGCCATAAAAAAGGGGAATATTTTTTGAAATGTTGACTTAAGGCTCTGTTTCGACTCCAATACATTCATTTACCCATGAGATCTCTTGGTGAAAAATATCGAACGAGTAGAATACGAGGGCAGTACATTTCAAAGAAATTAGTGAAATCTCCAATTCACCAAAGGGGTACCCCTTTCAGAAATCTTCGATATCTCTAATACGGATTCGAGCATTGTTTTGATAGTGAATACTAAAGAATATGCGAGGGTCATGGGCACAAAAGTTGTAGGCCTATGTCTTAGGGTTCTATGTATAAAACCTCGTGAAATTCCAAGGTGTGTAGAGGGTGATACAGTCAAAATACTGAGATATGTACGAATATAAGGAAAAAACTTGCGAAAATTGCCATAAAAAAGGGGAATTTTTTTTGAAATGTTGACTTAAGGCTCCGTTTCGACTCCGATACATTCATTTACCCATGAGATCTCTTAAGGAAAAATATCGAACGAGTAGAACACGAGGGCAGTACATTTCGGAGAAATTAGTGAAATCTCCAATTCACCAAAGGGGTACCCCTTTCAGAAATCTTCGATTTCTCTAATATGGATTCGAGCAATGTTTTGATAGTGAATACTAAACAATATGCGAGGGTCATGGGCACAAAAGTTGTAGGCCTATGTCTTAGGGTTCTATGTATAAAACCTCGTGCAATTCCAAGGTGTGTAGAGGGTGATACAGTCAAAATACTGAGAGATGTACGAATATAAGGAAAAAACTTGCGAAAATTGCCATAAAAAAGGGGAATTTTTTTTGAAATGTTGACTTAAGGCTCCGTTTCGACTCCGATACATTCATTTACCCATGAGATCTCTTAAGGAAAAATATCGAACGAGTAGAACACGAGGGCAGTACATTTCGGAGAAATTAGTGAAATCTCCAATTCACCAAAGGGGTACCCCTTTCAGAAATCTTCGATTTCTCTAATATGGATTCGAGCAATGTTTTTATAGTGAATACTAAACAATATGCGAGGGTCATGGGCACAAAAGTTGTAGGCCTATGTCTTAGGGTTCTATGTATAAAACCTCGTGCAATTCCAAGGTGTGTAGAGGGTGATACAGTCAAAATACTGAGAGATGTACGAATATAAGGAAAAAACTTGCGAAAATTGCCATCGAAAAGGGGAATTTTTTTTGAAATGTTGACTTGAGGCTCCGTTTCGACTCCAATGCATTCATTTACCCATGAGATCTCTTGGTGAAAAATATCGAACGTGTAGAACACGAGGGCAGTACATTTCGGAGAAATTAGTGAAATCTCCAATTCACCAAAGGGGTACCCCTTTCAGAAATCTTCGATTTCTCTAATATGGATTCGAGCAATGTTTTGATAGTGAATACTAAAGAATATGCGAGGGTCATGGGCACAAAAGTTGTAGGCCTATGTCTTAGGGTTCTATGTATAAAACCTCGTGCAATTCCAAGGTGTGTAGAGGGTGATACAGTCAAAATACTGAGAGATGTACGAATATAAGGAAAAAACTTGCGAAAATTGCCATCGAAAAGGGGAATTTTTTTTGAAATGTTGACTTGAGGCTCCGTTTCGACTCCAATGCATTCATTTACCCATGAGATCTCTTGGTGAAAAATATCGAACGTGTAGAACACGAGGGCAGTACATTTCGGAGAAATTAGTGAAATCTCCAATTCACCAAAGGGGTACCCCTTTCAGAAATCTTCGATTTCTCTAATATGGATTCGAGCAATGTTTTTATAGTGAATACTAAAGAATATGCGAGGGTCATGGGCACAAAAGTTGTAGGCCTATGTCTTAGGGTTCTATGTATAAAACCTCGTGCAATTCCAAGGTGTGTAGAGGGTGATACAGTCAAAATACTGAGAGATGTACGAAAATAAGGAAAAACTTGCGAAAATTCCCATCGAAAAGGGGAATTTTTTTTGAAATGTTGACTTAAGGCTCCGTTTCGACTCCAATACATTCATTTACCCATGAGATCTCTTAAGGAAAAATATCGAACGAGTAGAACACGAGGGCAGTACATTTCGGAGAAATTAGTGAAATCTCCAATTCACCAAAGGGGTACCCCTTTCAGAAATCTTCGATTTCTCTAATATGGATTCGAGCAATGTTTTGATAGTGAATACTAAAGAATATGCGAGGGTCATGGGCACAAAAGTTGTAGGCCTATGTCTTAGGGTTCTATGTATAAAACCTCGTGCAATTCCAAGGTGTGTAGAGGGTGATACAGTCAAAATACTGAGAGATGTACGAATATAAGGAAAAAACTTGATAAAAATTGCCATAAAAAAGGGGAATATTTTTTGAAATGTTGACTTAAGGCTCTGTTTCGACTCCAATACATTCATTTACCCATGAGATCTCTTGGTGAAAAATATCGAACGAGTAGAATACGAGGGCAGTACATTTCAAAGAAATTAGTGAAATCTCCAATTCACCAAAGGGGTACCCCTTTCAGAAATCTTCGATATCTCTAATACGGATTCGAGCATTGTTTTGATAGTGAATACTAAAGAATATGCGAGGGTCATGGGCACAAAAGTTGTAGGCCTATGTCTTAGGGTTCTATGTATAAAACCTCGTGAAATTCCAAGGTGTGTAGAGGGTGATACAGTCAAAATACTGAGATATGTACGAATATAAGGAAAAAACTTGCGAAAATTGCCATAAAAAAGGGGAATTTTTTTTGAAATGTTGACTTAAGGCTCCGTTTCGACTCCGATACATTCATTTACCCATGAGATCTCTTAAGGAAAAATATCGAACGAGTAGAACACGAGGGCAGTACATTTCGGAGAAATTAGTGAAATCTCCAATTCACCAAAGGGGTACCCCTTTCAGAAATCTTCGATTTCTCTAATATGGATTCGAGCAATGTTTTGATAGTGAATACTAAACAATATGCGAGGGTCATGGGCACAAAAGTTGTAGGCCTATGTCTTAGGGTTCTATGTATAAAACCTCGTGCAATTCCAAGGTGTGTAGAGGGTGATACAGTCAAAATACTGAGAGATGTACGAATATAAGGAAAAAACTTGCGAAAATTGCCATAAAAAAGGGGAATTTTTTTTGAAATGTTGACTTAAGGCTCCGTTTCGACTCCGATACATTCATTTACCCATGAGATCTCTTAAGGAAAAATATCGAACGAGTAGAACACGAGGGCAGTACATTTCGGAGAAATTAGTGAAATCTCCAATTCACCAAAGGGGTACCCCTTTCAGAAATCTTCGATTTCTCTAATATGGATTCGAGCAATGTTTTTATAGTGAATACTAAACAATATGCGAGGGTCATGGGCACAAAAGTTGTAGGCCTATGTCTTAGGGTTCTATGTATAAAACCTCGTGCAATTCCAAGGTGTGTAGAGGGTGATACAGTCAAAATACTGAGAGATGTACGAATATAAGGAAAAAACTTGCGAAAATTGCCATCGAAAAGGGGAATTTTTTTTGAAATGTTGACTTGAGGCTCCGTTTCGACTCCAATGCATTCATTTACCCATGAGATCTCTTGGTGAAAAATATCGAACGTGTAGAACACGAGGGCAGTACATTTCGGAGAAATTAGTGAAATCTCCAATTCACCAAAGGGGTACCCCTTTCAGAAATCTTCGATTTCTCTAATATGGATTCGAGCAATGTTTTGATAGTGAATACTAAAGAATAGGCGAGGGTCATGGGAACAAAAGTTGTAGGCCTATGTCTTAGGGTTCTATGTATAAAACCTCGTGCAATTCCAAGGTGTGCAGAGGGTGATACAGTCAAAATACTGAGAGATGTACGAAAATAAGGAAAAACTTGCGAAAATTCCCATCGAAAAGGGGAATTTTTTTTGAAATGTTGACTTAAGGCTCCGTTTCGACTCCAATACATTCATTTACCCATGAGATCTCTTAAGGAAAAATATCGAACGAGTAGAACACGAGGGCAGTACATTTCGGAGAAATTAGTGAAATCTCCAATTCACCAAAGGGGTACCCCTTTCAGAAATCTTCGATTTCTCTAATATGGATTCGAGCAATGTTTTTATAGTGAATACTAAACAATATGCGAGGGTCATGGGCACAAAAGTTGTAGGCCTATGTCTTAGGGTTCTATGTATAAAACCTCGTGCAATTCCAAGGTGTGTAGAGGGTGATACAGTAAAAATACTGAGAGATGTACGAATATAAGGAAAAAACTTGCGAAAATTGCCATCGAAAAGGGGAATTTTTTTTTAAATGTTGACTTGAGGCTCCGTTTCGACTCCAATGCATTCATTTACCCATGAGATCTCTTGGTGAAAAATATCGAACGTGTAGAACACGAGGGCAGTACATTTCGGAGAAATTAGTGAAATCTCCAATTCACCAAAGGGGTACCCCTATCAGAAATCTTCGATTTCTCTAATATGGATTCGAGCAATGTTTTGATAGTGAATACTAAAGAATATGCGATGGTCATGGGAAAAAAAGTTGTAGGCCTATGTCTTAGGGTTCTATGTATAAAACCTCGTGCAATTCCAAGGTGTGTAGAGGGTGATACAGTCAAAATACTGAGAGATGTACGAATATAAGGAAAAAACTTGCGAAAATTGCCATCGAAAAGGGGAATTTTTTTTGAAATGTTGACTTGAGGCTCCGTTTCGACTCCAATGCATTCATTTACCCATGAGATCTCTTGGTGAAAAATATCGAACGTGTAGAACACGAGGGCAGTACATTTCGGAGAAATTAGTGAAATCTCCAATTCACCAAAGGGGTACCCCTTTCAGAAATCTTCGATTTCTCTAATATGGATTCGAGCAATGTTTTGATAGTGAATACTAAAGAATAGGCGAGGGTCATGGGAACAAAAGTTGTAGGCCTATGTCTTAGGGTTCTATGTATAAAACCTCGTGCAATTCCAAGGTGTGCAGAGGGTGATACAGTCAAAATACTGAGAGATGTACGAAAATAAGGAAAAACTTGCGAAAATTCCCATCGAAAAGGGGAATTTTTTTTGAAATGTTGACTTAAGGCTCCGTTTCGACTCCAATACATTCATTTACCCATGAGATCTCTTAAGGAAAAATATCGAACGAGTAGAACACGAGGGCAGTACATTTCGGAGAAATTAGTGAAATCTCCAATTCACCAAAGGGGTACCCCTTTCAGAAATCTTCGATTTCTCTAATATGGATTCGAGCAATGTTTTTATAGTGAATACTAAACAATATGCGAGGGTCATGGGCACAAAAGTTGTAGGCCTATGTCTTAGGGTTCTATGTATAAAACCTCGTGCAATTCCAAGGTGTGTAGAGGGTGATACAGTCAAAATACTGAGAGATGTACGAATATAAGGAAAAAACTTGCGAAAATTGCCATCGAAAAGGGGAATTTTTTTTTAAATGTTGACTTGAGGCTCCGTTTCGACTCCAATGCATTCATTTACCCATGAGATCTCTTGGTGAAAAATATCGAACGTGTAGAACACGAGGGCAGTACATTTCGGAGAAATTAGTGAAATCTCCAATTCACCAAAGGGGTACCCCTATCAGAAATCTTCGATTTCTCTAATATGGATTCGAGCAATGTTTTGATAGTGAATACTAAAGAATATGCGATGGTCATGGGAAAAAAAGTTGTAGGCCTATGTCTTAGGGTTCTATGTATAAAACCTCGTGCAATTCCAAGGTGTGTAGAGGGTGATACAGTCAAAATACTGAGAGATGTACGAATATAAGGAAAAAACTTGCGAAAATTGCCATCGAAAAGGGGAATTTTTTTTGAAATGTTGACTTGAGGCTCCGTTTCGACTCCAATGCATTCATTTACCCATGAGATCTCTTGGTGAAAAATATCGAACGTGTAGAACACGAGGGCAGTACATTTCGGAGAAATTAGTGAAATCTCCAATTCACCAAAGGGGTACCCCTTTCAGAAATCTTCGATTTCTCTAATATGGATTCGAGCAATGTTTTGATAGTGAATACTAAAGAATATGCGAGGGTCATGGGCACAAAAGTTGTAGGCCTATGTCTTAGGGTTCTATGTATAAAACCTCGTGCAATTCCAAGGTGTGTAGAGGGTGATACAGTCAAAATACTGAGAGATGTACGAATATAAGGAAAAAACTTGCGAAAATTGCCATCGAAAAGGGGAATTTTTTTTGAAATGTTGACTTGAGGCTCCGTTTCGACTCCAATGCATTCATTTACCCATGAGATCTCTTGGTGAAAAATATCGAACGTGTAGAACACGAGGGCAGTACATTTCGGAGAAATTAGTGAAATCTCCAATTCACCAAAGGGGTACCCCTTTCAGAAATCTTCGATTTCTCTAATATGGATTCGAGCAATGTTTTTATAGTGAATACTAAAGAATATGCGAGGGTCATGGGCACAAAAGTTGTAGGCCTATGTCTTAGGGTTCTATGTATAAAACCTCGTGCAATTCCAAGGTGTGTAGAGGGTGATACAGTCAAAATACTGAGAGATGTACGAAAATAAGGAAAAACTTGCGAAAATTCCCATCGAAAAGGGGAATTTTTTTTGAAATGTTGACTTAAGGCTCCGTTTCGACTCCAATACATTCATTTACCCATGAGATCTCTTAAGGAAAAATATCGAACGAGTAGAACACGAGGGCAGTACATTTCGGAGAAATTAGTGAAATCTCCAATTCACCAAAGGGGTACCCCTTTCAGAAATCTTCGATTTCTCTAATATGGATTCGAGCAATGTGTTTATAGTGAATACTAAACAATATGCGAGGGTCATGGGCACAAAAGTTGTAGGCCTATGTCTTAGGGTTCTATGTATAAAACCTCGTACAATTCCAAGGTGTGTAGAGGGTGATACAGTCAAAATACTGAGAGATGTACGAATATAAGGAAAAAACTTGCGAAAATTGCCATCGAAAAGGGGAATTTTTTTTGAAATGTTGACTTGAGGCTCCGTTTCGACTCCAATGCATTCATTTACCCATGAGATCTCTTGGTGAAAAATATCGAACGTGTAGAACACGAGGGCAGTACATTTCGGAGAAATTAGTGAAATCTCCAATTCACCAAAGGGGTACCCCTTTCAGAAATCTTCGATTTCTCTAATATGGATTCGAGCAATGTTTTGATAGTGAATACTAAAGAATATGCGATGGTCATGGGAAAAAAAGTTGTAGGCCTATGTCTTAGGGTTCTATGTATAAAACCTCGTGCAATTCCAAGGTGTGTAGAGGGTGATACAGTCAAAATACTGAGAGATGTACGAAAATAAGGAAAAACTTGCGAAAATTCCCATCGAAAAGGGGAATTTTTTTTGAAATGTTGACTTGAGGCTCCGTTTCGACTCCAATGCATTCATTTACCCATGAGATCTCTTGGTGAAAAATATCGAACGTGTAGAACACGAGGGCAGTACATTTCGGAGAAATTAGTGAAATCTCCAATTCACCAAAGGGGTACCCCTTTCAGAAATCTTCGATTTCTCTAATACGGATTCGAGCAATGTTTTGATAGTGAATACTAAAGAATATGCGAGGGTCATGGGCACAAAAGTTGTAGGCCTATGTCTTAGGGTTCTATGTATAAAACCTCGTGCAATTCCAAGGTGTGTAGAGGGTGATACAGTCAAAATACTGAGAGATGTACGAATATTAGGAAATAACTTCCGAAAATTGCCATCAAAAAGGGGAATTTTTTTTGAAATGTTGACTTAATGCTCCGTTTCGACTCCGATACATTCATTTACCCATGAGATCTCTTAAGGAAAAATATCGAACGAGAAGAACACGAGGGCAGTACATTTCGGAGAAATTAGTGAAATCTCCAATTCACCAAAGGGGTACCCCTATCAGAAATCTTCGATTTCTCTAATATGGATTCGAGCAGTCTTTTGATAGTGAATACTAAAGAATATGCGAGGGTCATGGGCACAAAAGTTGTAGGCCAATGTCTTAGGGTTCTATTTATAAAACCTCGTGAAATTCCAAGGTGTGTAGAGGGCGATACAGTCAAAATCCTGAGAGATGTACGAATATTAGGAAATAACTTCCGAAAATTGCCATCAAAAAGGGGATTTTTTTTTGAAATGTTGACTTAAGGCTCCGTTTCGACTCCAATACATTCATTTACCCATGAGATCTCTTGGTGAAAAATATCGAACGTGTAGAACACGAGGGCAGTACATTTCGGAGAAATTAGTGAAATCTCCAATTCACCAAAGGGGTACCCCTTTCAGAAATCTTCGATTTCTCTAATATGGATTCGAGCAATGTTTTGATAGTGAATACTAAAGAATATGCGAGGGTCATGGGCACAAAAGTTGTAGGCCTATGTCTTAGGGTTCTATGTATAAAACCTCGTGCAATTCCAAGGTGTGTAGAGGGTGATACAGTCAAAATACTGAGAGATGTACGAATATAAGGAAAAACTTGCGAAAATTGCCATCGAAAAGGGGAATTTTTTTTGAAATGTTGACTTGAGGCTCCGTTTCGACTCCAATGCATTCATTTACCCATGAGATCTCTTGGTGAAAAATATCGAACGTGTAGAACACGAGGGCAGTACATTTCGGAGAAATTAGTGAAATCTCCAATTCACCAAAGGGGTACCCCTTTCAGAAATCTTCGATTTCTCTAATATGGATTCGAGCAATGTTTTTATAGTGAATACTAAAGAATATGCGAGGGTCATGGGCACAAAAGTTGTAGGCCTATGTCTTAGGGTTCTATGTATAAAACCTCGTGCAATTCCAAGGTGTGTAGAGGGTGATACAGTCAAAATACTGAGAGATGTACGAAAATAAGGAAAAACTTGCGAAAATTCCCATCGAAAAGGGGAATTTTTTTTGAAATGTTGACTTAAGGCTCCGTTTCGACTCCAATACATTCATTTACCCATGAGATCTCTTAAGGAAAAATATCGAACGAGTAGAACACGAGGGCAGTACATTTCGGAGAAATTAGTGAAATCTCCAATTCACCAAAGGGGTACCCCTTTCAGAAATCTTCGATTTCTCTAATATGGATTCGAGCAATGTGTTTATAGTGAATACTAAACAATATGCGAGGGTCATGGGCACAAAAGTTGTAGGCCTATGTCTTAGGGTTCTATGTATAAAACCTCGTGCAATTCCAAGGTGTGTAGAGGGTGATACAGTCAAAATACTGAGAGATGTACGAATATAAGGAAAAAACTTGCGAAAATTGCCATCGAAAAGGGGAATTTTTTTTGAAATGTTGACTTGAGGCTCCGTTTCGACTCCAATGCATTCATTTACCCATGAGATCTCTTGGTGAAAAATATCGAACGTGTAGAACACGAGGGCAGTACATTTCGGAGAAATTAGTGAAATCTCCAATTCACCAAAGGGGTACCCCTTTCAGAAATCTTCGATTTCTCTAATATGGATTCGAGCAATGTTTTGATAGTGAATACTAAAGAATATGCGATGGTCATGGGAAAAAAAGTTGTAGGCCTATGTCTTAGGGTTCTATGTATAAAACCTCGTGCAATTCCAAGGTGTGTAGAGGGTGATACAGTCAAAATACTGAGAGATGTACGAATATAAGGAAAAAACTTGCGAAAATTGCCATCGAAAAGGGGAATTTTTTTTGAAATGTTGACTTGAGGCTCCGTTTCGACTCCAATGCATTCATTTACCCATGAGATCTCTTGGTGAAAAATATCGAACGTGTAGAACACGAGGGCAGTACATTTCGGAGAAATTAGTGAAATCTCCAATTCACCAAAGGGGTACCCCTTTCAGAAATCTTCGATTTCTCTAATATGGATTCGAGCAATGTTTTGATAGTGAATACTAAAGAATATGCGAGGGTCATGGGCACAAAAGTTGTAGGCCTATGTCTTAGGGTTCTATGTATAAAACCTCTTGCAATTCCAAGGTGTGTAGAGGGTGATACAGTCAAAATACTGAGAGATGTACGAAAATAAGGAAAAACTTGCGAAAATTCCCATCGAAAAGGGGAATTTTTTTTGAAATGTTGACTTAAGGCTCCGTTTCGACTCCAATACATTCATTTACCCATGAGATCTCTTAAGGAAAAATATCGAACGAGTAGAACACGAGGGCAGTACATTTCGGAGAAATTAGTGAAATCTCCAATTCACCAAAGGGGTACCCCTTTCAGAAATCTTCGATTTCTCTAATATGGATTCGAGCAATGTTTTTATAGTGAATACTAAACAATATGCGAGGGTCATGGGCACAAAAGTTGTAGGCCTATGTCTTAGGGTTCTATGTATAAAACCTCGTGCAATTCCAAGGTGTGTAGAGGGTGATACAGTCAAAATACTGAGAGATGTACGAAAATAAGGAAAAACTTGCGAAAATTCCCATCGAAAAGGGGAATTTTTTTTGAAATGTTGACTTGAGGCTCCGTTTCGACTCCAATGCATTCATTTACCCATGAGATCTCTTGGTGAAAAATATCGAACGTGTAGAACACGAGGGCAGTACATTTCGGAGAAATTAGTGAAATCTCCAATTCACCAAAGGGGTACCCCTTTCAGAAATCTTCGATTTCTCTAATATGGATTCGAGCAATGTTTTGATAGTGAATACTAAAGAATATGCGAGGGTCATGGGCACAAAAGTTGTAGGCCTATGTCTTAGGGTTCTATGTATAAAACCTCGTGCAATTCCAAGGTGTGTAGAGGGTGATACAGTCAAAATACTGAGAGATGTACGAATATTAGGAAATAACTTCCGAAAATTGCCATCAAAAAGGGGAATTTTTTTTGAAATGTTGACTTAATGCTCCGTTTCGACTCCGATACATTCATTTACCCATGAGATCTCTTAAGGAAAAATATCGAACGAGAAGAACACGAGGGCAGTACATTTCGGAGAAATTAGTGAAATCTCCAATTCACCAAAGGGGTACCCCTATCAGAAATCTTCGATTTCTCTAATATGGATTCGAGCAGTCTTTTGATAGTGAATACTAAAGAATATGCGAGGGTCATGGGCACAAAAGTTGTAGGCCAATGTCTTAGGGTTCTATTTATAAAACCTCGTGAAATTCCAAGGTGTGTAGAGGGCGATACAGTCAAAATCCTGAGAGATGTACGAATATTAGGAAATAACTTCCGAAAATTGCCATCAAAAAGGGGATTTTTTTTTGAAATGTTGACTTAAGGCTCCGTTTCGACTCCAATACATTCATTTACCCATGAGATCTCTTGGTGAAAAATATCGAACGTGTAGAACACGAGGGCAGTACATTTCGGAGAAATTAGTGAAATCTCCAATTCACCAAAGGGGTACCCCTTTCAGAAATCTTCGATTTCTCTAATATGGATTCGAGCAATGTTTTGATAGTGAATACTAAAGAATATGCGAGGGTCATGGGCACAAAAGTTGTAGGCCTATGTCTTAGGGTTCTATGTATAAAACCTCGTGCAATTCCAAGGTGTGTAGAGGGTGATACAGTCAAAATACTGAGAGATGTACGAATATAAGGAAAAACTTGCGAAAATTGCCATCGAAAAGGGGAATTTTTTTTGAAATGTTGACTTGAGGCTCTGTTTCGACTCCAATGCATTCATTTACCCATGAGATCTCTTGGTGAAAAATATCGAACGTGTAGAACACGAGGGCAGTACATTTCGGAGAAATTAGTGAAATCTCCAATTCACCAAAGGGGTACCCCTTTCAGAAATCTTCGATTTCTCTAATATGGATTCGAGCAATGTTTTTATAGTGAATAATAAAGAATATGCGAGGGTCATGGGCACAAAAGTTGTAGGCCTATGTCTTAGGGTTCTATGTATAAAACCTCGTGCAATTCCAAGGTGTGTAGAGGGTGATACAGTCAAAATACTGAGAGATGTACGAAAATAAGGAAAAACTTGCGAAAATTCCCATCGAAAAGGGGAATTTTTTTTGAAATGTTGACTTAAGGCTCCGTTTCGACTCCAATACATTCATTTACCCATGAGATCTCTTAAGGAAAAATATCGAACGAGTAGAACACGAGGGCAGTACATTTCGGAGAAATTAGTGAAATCTCCAATTCACCAAAGGGGTACCCCTTTCAGAAATCTTCGATTTCTCTAATATGGATTCGAGCAATGTTTATATAGTGAATACTAAACAATATGCGAGGGTCATGGGCACAAAAGTTGTAGGCCTATGTCTTAGGGTTCTATGTATAAAACCTCGTGCAATTCCAAGGTGTGTAGAGGGTGATACAGTCAAAATACTGAGAGATGTACGAAAATAAGGAAAAACTTGCGAAAATTCCCATCGAAAAGGGGAATTTTTTTTGAAATGTTGACTTGAGGCTCCGTTTCGACTCCAATGCATTCATTTACCCATGAGATCTCTTGGTGAAAAATATCGAACGTGTAGAACACGAGGGCAGTACATTTCGGAGAAATTAGTGAAATCTCCAATTCACCAAAGGGGTACCCCTTTCAGAAATCTTCGATTTCTCTAATATGGATTCGAGCAATGTTTTGATAGTGAATACTAAAGAATATGCGAGGGTCATGGGCACAAAAGTTGTAGGCCTATGTCTTAGGGTTCTATGTATAAAACCTCGTGCAATTCCAAGGTGTGTAGAGGGTGATACAGTCAAAATACTGAGAGATGTACGAATATTAGGAAATAACTTCCGAAAATTGCCATCAAAAAGGGGAATTTTTTTTGAAATGTTGACTTAATGCTCCGTTTCGACTCCGATACATTCATTTACCCATGAGATCTCTTAAGGAAAAATATCGAACGAGAAGAACACGAGGGCAGTACATTTCGGAGAAATTAGTGAAATCTCCAATTCACCAAAGGGGTACCCCTATCAGAAATCTTCGATTTCTCTAATATGGATTCGAGCAGTCTTTTGATAGTGAATACTAAAGAATATGCGAGGGTCATCGGCACAAAAGTTGTAGGCCAATGTCTTAGGGTTCTATTTATAAAACCTCGTGAAATTCCAAGGTGTGTAGAGGGCGATACAGTCAAAATCCTGAGAGATGTACGAATATTAGGAAATAACTTCCGAAAATTGCCATCAAAAAGGGGATTTTTTTTTGAAATGTTGACTTAAGGCTCCGTTTCGACTCCAATACATTCATTTACCCATGAGATCTCTTGGTGAAAAATATCGAACGTGTAGAACACGAGGGCAGTACATTTCGGAGAAATTAGTGAAATCTCCAATTCACCAAAGGGGTACCCCTTTCAGAAATCTTCGATTTCTCTAATATGGATTCGAGCAATGTTTTGATAGTGAATACTAAAGAATATGCGAGGGTCATGGGCAAAAAAGTTGTAGGCCTATGTCTTAGGGTTCTATGTATAAAACCTCGTGCAATTCCAAGGTGTGTAGAGGGTGATACAGTCAAAATACTGAGAGATGTACGAATATAAGGAAAAACTTGCGAAAATTGCCATCGAAAAGGGGAATTTTTTTTGAAATGTTGACTTGAGGCTCCGTTTCGACTCCAATGCATTCATTTACCCATGAGATCTCTTGGTGAAAAATATCGAACGTGTAGAACACGAGGGCAGTACATTTCGGAGAAATTAGTGAAATCTCCAATTCACCAAAGGGGTACCCCTTTCAGAAATCTTCGATTTCTCTAATATGGATTCGAGCAATGTTTTTATAGTGAATACTAAAGAATATGCGAGGGTCATGGGCACAAAAGTTGTAGGCCTATGTCTTAGGGTTCTATGTATAAAACCTCGTGCAATTCCAAGGTGTGTAGAGGGTGATACAGTCAAAATACTGAGAGATGTACGAAAATAAGGAAAAACTTGCGAAAATTCCCATCGAAAAGGGGAATTTTTTTTGAAATGTTGACTTAAGGCTCCGTTTCGACTCCAATACATTCATTTACCCATGAGATCTCTTAAGGAAAAATATCGAACGAGTAGAACACGAGGGCAGTACATTTCGGAGAAATTAGTGAAATCTCCAATTCACCAAAGGGGTACCCCTTTCAGAAATCTTCGATTTCTCTAATATGGATTCGAGCAATGTGTTTATAGTGAATACTAAACAATATGCGAGGGTCATGGGCACAAAAGTTGTAGGCCTATGTCTTAGGGTTCTATGTATAAAACCTCGTGCAATTCCAAGGTGTGTAGAGGGTGATACAGTCAAAATACTGAGAGATGTACGAATATAAGGAAAAAACTTGCGAAAATTGCCATCGAAAAGGGGAATTTTTTTTGAAATGTTGACTTGAGGCTCCGTTTCGACTCCAATGCATTCATTTACCCATGAGATCTCTTGGTGAAAAATATCGAACGTGTAGAACACGAGGGCAGTACATTTCGGAGAAATTAGTGAAATCTCCAATTCACCAAAGGGGTACCCCTTTCAGAAATCTTCGATTTCTCTAATATGGATTCGAGCAATGTTTTGATAGTGAATACTAAAGAATATGCGATGGTCATGGGAAAAAAAGTTGTAGGCCTATGTCTTAGGGTTCTATGTATAAAACCTCGTGCAATTCCAAGGTGTGTAGAGGGTGATACAGTCAAAATACTGAGAGATGTACGAATATAAGGAAAAAACTTGCGAAAATTGCCATCGAAAAGGGGAATTTTTTTTGAAATGTTGACTTGAGGCTCCGTTTCGACTCCAATGCATTCATTTACCCATGAGATCTCTTGGTGAAAAATATCGAACGTGTAGAACACGAGGGCAGTACATTTCGGAGAAATTAGTGAAATCTCCAATTCACCAAAGGGGTACCCCTTTCAGAAATCTTCGATTTCTCTAATATGGATTCGAGCAATGTTTTGATAGTGAATACTAAAGAATATGCGAGGGTCATGGGCACAAAAGTTGTAGGCCTATGTCTTAGGGTTCTATGTATAAAACCTCGTGCAATTCCAAGGTGTGTAGAGGGTGATACAGTCAAAATACTGAGAGATGTACGAATATAAGGAAAAACTTGCGAAAATTGCCATCGAAAAGGGGAATTTTTTTTGAAATGTTGACTTAAGGCTCCGTTTCGACTCCAATGCATTCATTTACCCATGAGATCTCTTGGTGAAAAATATCGAACGTGTAGAACACGAGGGCAGTACATTTCGGAGAAATTAGTGAAATCTCCAATTCACCAAAGGGGTACCCCTTTCAGAAATCTTCGATTTCTCTAATATGGATTCGAGCAATGTTTTTATAGTGAATACTAAAGAATATGCGAGGGTCATGGGCACAAAAGTTGTAGGCCTATGTCTTAGGGTTCTATGTATAAAACCTCGTGCAATTCCAAGGTGTGTAGAGGGTGATACAGTCAAAATACTGAGAGATGTACGAAAATAAGGAAAAACTTGCGAAAATTCCCATCGAAAAGGGGAATTTTTTTTGAAATGTTGACATAAGGCTCCGTTTCGACTCCAATACATTCATTTACCCATGAGATCTCTTAAGGAAAAATATCGAACGAGTAGAACACGAGGGCAGTACATTTCGGAGAAATTAGTGAAATCTCCAATTCACCAAAGGGGTACCCCTTTCAGAAATCTTCGATTTCTCTAATATGGATTCGAGCAATGTTTTGATAGTGAATACTAAAGAATATGCGAGGGTCATGGGCACAAAAGTTGTAGGCCTATGTCTTAGGGTTCTATGTATAAAACCTCGTGCAATTCCAAGGTGTGTAGAGGGTGATACAGTCAAAATACTGAGAGATGTACGAATATAAGGAAAAACTTGCGAAAATTGCCATCGAAAAGGGGAATTTTTTTTGAAATGTTGACTTGAGGCTCCGTTTCGACTCCAATGCATTCATTTACCCATGAGATCTCTTGGTGAAAAATATCGAACGTGTAGAACACGAGGGCAGTACATTTCGGAGAAATTAGTGAAATCTCCAATTCAACAAAGGGGTACCCCTTTCAGAAATCTTCGATTTCTCTAATATGGATTCGAGCAATGTTTTTATAGTGAATACTAAAGAATATGCGAGGGTCATGGGCACAAAAGTTGTAGGCCTATGTCTTAGGGTTCTATGTATAAAACCTCGTGCAATTCCAAGGTGTGTAGAGGGTGATACAGTCAAAATACTGAGAGATGTACGAAAATAAGGAAAAACTTGCGAAAATTCCCATCGAAAAGGGGAATTTTTTTTGAAATGTTGACATAAGGCTCCGTTTCGACTCCAATACATTCATTTACCCATGAGATCTCTTAAGGAAAAATATCGAACGAGTAGAACACGAGGGCAGTACATTTCGGAGAAATTAGTGAAATCTCCAATTCACCAAAGGGGTACCCCTTTCAGAAATCTTCGATTTCTCTAATATGGATTCGAGCAATGTTTTGATAGTGAATACTAAAGAATATGCGAGGGTCATGGGCACAAAAGTTGTAGGCCTATGTCTTAGGGTTCTATGTATAAAACCTCGTGCAATTCCAAGGTGTGTAGAGGGTGATACAGTCAAAATACTGAGAGATGTACGAATATAAGGAAAAACTTGCGAAAATTGCCATCGAAAAGGGGAATTTTTTTTGAAATGTTGACTTGAGGCTCCGTTTCGACTCCAATGCATTCATTTACCCATGAGATCTCTTGGTGAAAAATATCGAACGTGTAGAACACGAGGGCAGTACATTTCGGAGAAATTAGTGAAATCTCCAATTCACCAAAGGGGTACCCCTTTCAGAAATCTTCGATTTCTCTAATATGGATTCGAGCAATGTTTTTATAGTGAATACTAAAGAATATGCGAGGGTCATGGGCACAAAAGTTGTAGGCCTATGTCTTAGGGTTCTATGTATAAAACCTCGTGCAATTCCAAGGTGTGTAGAGGGTGATACAGTCAAAATACTGAGAGATGTACGAAAATAAGGAAAAACTTGCGAAAATTCCCATCGAAAAGGGGAATTTTTTTTGAAATGTTGACTTAAGGCTCCGTTTCGACTCCAATACATTCATTTACCCATGAGATCTCTTAAGGAAAAATATCGAACGAGTAGAACACGAGGGCAGTACATTTCGGAGAAATTAGTGAAATCTCCAATTCACCAAAGGGGTACCCCTTTCAGAAATCTTCGATTTCTCTAATATGGATTCGAGCAATGTTTTTATAGTGAATACTAAACAATATGCGAGGGTCATGGGCACAAAAGTTGTAGGCCTATGTCTTAGGGTTCTATGTATAAAACCTCGTGCAATTCCAAGGTGTGTAGAGGGTGATACAGTCAAAATACTGAGAGATGTACGAATATAAGGAAAAAACTTGCGAAAATTGCCATCGAAAAGGGGAATTTTTTTTGAAATGTTGACTTGAGGCTCCGTTTCGACTCCAATGCATTCATTTACCCATGAGATCTCTTGGTGAAAAATATCGAACGTGTAGAACACGAGGGCAGTACATTTCGGAGAAATTAGTGAAATCTCCAATTCACCAAAGGGGTACCCCTTTCAGAAATCTTCGATTTCTCTAATATGGATTCGAGCAATGTTTTGATAGTGAATACTAAAGAATATGCGATGGTCATGGGAAAAAAAGTTGTAGGCCTATGTCTTAGGGTTCTATGTATAAAACGTCGTGCAATTCCAAGGTGTGTAGAGGGTGATACAGTCAAAATACTGAGAGATGTACGAATATAAGGAAAAAACTTGCGAAAATTGCCATCGAAAAGGGGTATTTTTTTTGAAATGTTGACTTGAGGCTCCGTTTCGACTCCAATGCATTCATTTACCCATGAGATCTCTTGGTGAAAAATATCGAACGTGTAGAACACGAGGGCAGTACATTTCGGAGAAATTAGTGAAATCTCCAATTCACCAAAGGGGTACCCCTTTCAGAAATCTTCGATTTCTCTAATATGGATTCGAGCAATGTTTTGATAGTGAATACTAAAGAATATGCGAGGGTCATGGGCACAAAAGTTGTAGGCCTATGTCTTAGGGTTCTATGTATAAAACCTCGTGCAATTCCAAGGTGTGTAGAGGGTGATACAGTCAAAATACTGAGAGATGTACGAAAATAAGGAAAAACTTGCGAAAATTCCCATCGAAAAGGGGAATTTTTTTTGAAATGTTGACTTAAGGCTCCGTTTCGACTCCAATACATTCATTTACCCATGAGATCTCTTAAGGAAAAATATCGAACGAGTAGAACACGAGGGCAGTACATTTCGGAGAAATTAGTGAAATCTCCAATTCACCAAAGGGGTACCCCTTTCAGAAATCTTCGATTTCTCTAATATGGATTCGAGCAATGTTTTTATAGTGAATACTAAACAATATGCGAGGGTCATGGGCACAAAAGTTGTAGGCCTATGTCTTAGGGTTCTATGTATAAAACCTCGTGCAATTCCAAGGTGTGTAGAGGGTGATACAGTCAAAATACTGAGAGATGTACGAAAATAAGGAAAAACTTGCGAAAATTCCCATCGAAAAGAGGAAATTTTTTTGAAATGTTGACTTAAGGCTCCGTTTCGACTCCAATACATTCATTTACCCATGAGATCTCTTAAGGAAAAATATCGAACGAGTAGAACACGAGGGCAGTACATTTCGGAGAAATTAGTGAAATCTCCAATTCACCAAAGGGGTACCCCTTTCAGAAATCTTCGATTTCTCTAATATGGATTCGAGCAATGTTTTTATAGTGAATACTAAACAATATGCGAGGTTCATGGGCACAAAAGTTGTAGGCCTATGTCTTAGGGTTCTATGTATAAAACCTCGTGCAATTCCAAGGTGTGTAGAGGGTGATACAGTCAAAATACTGAGAGATGTACGAATATATGGAAAAAACTTGCGAAAATTCCCATCGAAAAGGGGAATTTTTTTTGAAATGTTGACTTGAGGCTCCGTTTCGACTCCAATGCATTCATTTACCCATGAGATCTCTTGGTGAAAAATATCGAACGTGTAGAACACGAGGGCAGTACATTTCGGAGAAATTAGTGAAATCTCCAATTCACCAAAGGGGTACCCCTTTCAGAAATCTTCGATTTCTCTAATATGGATTCGAGCAATGTTTTGATAGTGAATACTAAACAATATGCGAGGGTCATGGGCACAAAAGTTGTAGGCCTATGTCTTAGGGTTCTATGTATAAAACCTCGTGCAATTCCAAGGTGTGTAGAGGGTGATACAGTCAAAATACTGAGAGATGTACGAATATTAGGAAATAACTTCCGAAAATTGCCATCGAAAAGGGGAATTTTTTTTGAAATGTTGACTTGAGGCTCCGTTTCGACTCCAATGCATTCATTTACCCATGAGATCTCTTGGTGAAAAATATCGAACGTGTAGAACACGAGGGCAGTACATTTCGGAGAAATTAGTGAAATCTCCAATTCACCAAAGGGGTACCCCTTTCAGAAATCTTCGATTTCTCTAATATGGATTCGAGCAATGTTTTTATAGTGAATACTAAAGAATATGCGAGGGTCATGGGCACAAAAGTTGTAGGCCTATGTCTTAGGGTTCTATGTATAAAACCTCGTGCAATTCCAAGGTGTGTAGAGGGTGATACAGTCAAAATACTGAGAGATGTACGAAAATAAGGAAAAACTTGCGAAAATTCCCATCGAAAAGGGGTATTTTTTTTGAAATGTTGACTTAAGGCTCCGTTTCGACTCCAATACATTCATTTACCCATGAGATCTCTTAAGGAAAAATATCGAACGAGTAGAACACGAGGGCAGTACATTTCGGAGAAATTAGTGAAATCTCCAATTCACCAAAGGGGTACCCCTTTCAGAAATCTTCGATTTCTCTAATATGGATTCGAGCAATGTTTTGATAGTGAATACTAAAGAATATGCGAGGGTCATGGGCACAAAAGTTGTAGGCCTATGTCTTAGGGTTCTATGTATAAAACCTCGTGCAATTCCAAGGTGTGTAGAGGGTGATACAGTCAAAATACTGAGAGATGTACGAAAATAAGGAAAAACTTGCGAAAATTGCCATAAAAAAGGGGAATATTTTTTGAAATGTTGACTTAAGGCTCCGTTTCGACTCCAATACATTCATTTACCCATGAGATCTCTTGGTGAAAAATATCGAACGAGTAGAACACGAGGGCAGTACATTTCGGAGAAATTAGTGAAATCTCCAATTCACCAAAGGGGAACCCCTTTCAGAAATCTTCGATTTCTCTAATACGGATTCGAGCAATGTTTTGATAGTGAATACTAAAGAATATGCGAGGGTCATGGGCACAAAAGTTGTAGGCCTATGTCTTAGGGTTCTATGTATAAAACCTCGTGCAATTCCAAGGTGTGTAGAGGGTGATACAGTCAAAATACTGAGAGATGTACGAATATTTGGAAAAACTTGCGAAAATTGCCATCAAAAAGGGGAAATTTTTTTGAAATGTTGACTTAATGCTCCGTTTCGACTCCGATACATTCATTTACCCATGAGATCTCTTAAGGAAAAATATCGAACGAGAAGAACACGAGGGCAGTACATTTCGGAGAAATTAGTGAAATCTCCAATTCACCAAAGGGGTACCCCTATCAGAAATCTTCGATTTCTCTAATATGGATTCGAGCAGTCTTTTGATAGTGAATACTAAAGAATATGCGAGGGTCATGGGCACAAAAGTTGTAGGCCAATGTCTTAGGGTTCTATTTATAAAACCTCGTGAAATTCCAAGGTGTGTAGAGGGCGATACAGTCAAAATCCTGAGAGATGTACGAATATATGGAAAAAACTTGCGAAAATTCCCATCGAAAAGGGGAATTTTTTTTTGAAATGTTGACTTAAGGCTCCGTTTCGACTCCAATACATTCATTTACCCATGAGATCTCTTGGTGAAAAATATCGAACGTGTAGAACACGAGGGCAGTACATTTCGGAGAAATTAGTGAAATCTCCAATTCACCAAAGGGGTACCCCTTTCAGAAATCTTCGATTTCTCTAATATGGATTCGAGCAATGTTTTGATAGTGAATACTAAAGAATATGCGAGGGTCATGGGCACAAAAGTTGTAGGCCTATGTCTTAGGGTTCTATGTATAAAACCTCGTGCAATTCCAAGGTGTGTAGAGGGTGATACAGTCAAAATACTGAGAGATGTACGAATATAAGGAAAAACTTGCGAAAATTGCCATCGAAAAGGGGAATTTTTTTTGAAATGTTGACTTGAGGCTCCGTTTCGACTCCAATGCATTCATTTACCCATGAGATCTCTTGGTGAAAAATATCGAACGTGTAGAACACGAGGGCAGTACATTTCGGAGAAATTAGTGAAATCTCCAATTCACCAAAGGGGTACCCCTTTCAGAAATCTTCGATTTCTCTAATATGGATTCGAGCAATGTTTTGATAGTGAATACTAAAGAATATGCGATGGTCATGGGAAAAAAAGTTGTAGGCCTATGTCTTAGGGTTCTATGTATAAAACCTCGTGCAATTCCAAGGTGTGTAGAGGGTGATACAGTCAAAATACTGAGAGATGTACGAAAATAAGGAAAAACTTGCGAAAATTCCCATCGAAAAGGGGAATTTTTTTTGAAATGTTGACTTAAGGCTCCGTTTCGACTCCAATACATTCATTTACCCATGAGATCTCTTGGTGAAAAATATCGAACGAGTAGAACACGAGGGCAGTACATTTCGGAGAAATTAGTGAAATCTCCAATTCACCAAAGGGGTACCCCTTTCAGAAATCTTCGATTTCTCTAATATGGATTCGAGCAATGTTTTGATAGTGAATACTAAAGAATATGCGAGGGTCATGGGCACAAAAGTTGTAGGCCTATGTCTTAGGGTTCTATGTATAAAACCTCGTGCAATTCCAAGGTGTGTAGAGGGTGATACAGTCAAAATACTGAGAGATGTACGAATATAAGGAAAAAACTTGATAAAAATTGCCATAAAAAAGGGGAATATTTTTTGAAATGTTGACTTAAGGCTCCGTTTCGACTCCAATACATTCATTTACCCATGAGATCTCTTGGTGAAAAATATCGAACGAGTAGAATACGAGGGCAGTACATTTCAAAGAAATTAGTGAAATCTCCAATTCACCAAAGGGGAACCCCTTTCAGAAATCTTCGATTTCTCTAATACGGATTCGAGCAATGTTTTGATAGTGAATACTAAAGAATATGCGAGGGTCATGGGCACAAAAGTTGTAGGCCTATGTCTTAGGGTTCTATGTATAAAACCTCGTGCAATTCCAAGGTGTGTAGAGGGTGATACAGTCAAAATACTGAGAGATGTACGAATATTAGGAAATAACTTCCGAAAATTGCCATCAAAAAGGGGAATTTTTTTTGAAATGTTGACTTAATGCTCCGTTTCGACTCCGATACATTCATTTACCCATGAGATCTCTTAAGGAAAAATATCGAACGAGAAGAACACGAGGGCAGTACATTTCGGAGAAATTAGTGAAATCTCCAATTCACCAAAGGGGTACCCCTATCAGAAATCTTCGATTTCTCTAATATGGATTCGAGCAGTCTTTTGATAGTGAATACTAAAGAATATGCGAGGGTCATGGGCACAAAAGTTGTAGGCCAATGTCTTAGGGTTCTATTTATAAAACCTCGTGAAATTCCAAGGTGTGTAGAGGGCGATACAGTCAAAATCCTGAGAGATGTACGAATATTAGGAAATAACTTCCGAAAATTGCCATCAAAAAGGGGATTTTTTTTTGAAATGTTGACTTAAGGCTCCGTTTCGACTCCAATACATTCATTTACCCATGAGATCTCTTGGTGAAAAATATCGAACGTGTAGAACACGAGGGCAGTACATTTCGGAGAAATTAGTGAAATCTCCAATTCACCAAAGGGGTACCCCTTTCAGAAATCTTCGATTTCTCTAATATGGATTCGAGCAATGTGTTTATAGTGAATACTAAACAATATGCGAGGGTCATGGGCACAAAAGTTGTAGGCCTATGTCTTAGGGTTCTATGTATAAAACCTCGTGCAATTCCAAGGTGTGTAGAGGGTGATACAGTCAAAATACTGAGAGATGTACGAATATAAGGAAAAAACTTGCGAAAATTGCCATCGAAAAGGGGAATTTTTTTTGAAATGTTGACTTGAGGCTCCGTTTCGACTCCAATGCATTCATTTACCCATGAGATCTCTTGGTGAAAAATATCGAACGTGTAGAACACGAGGGCAGTACATTTCGGAGAAATTAGTGAAATCTCCAATTCACCAAAGGGGTACCCCTTTCAGAAATCTTCGATTTCTCTAATATGGATTCGAGCAATGTTTTGATAGTGAATACTAAAGAATATGCGATGGTCATGGGAAAAAAAGTTGTAGGCCTATGTCTTAGGGTTCTATGTATAAAACCTCGTGCAATTCCAAGGTGTGTAGAGGGTGATACAGTCAAAATACTGAGAGATGTACGAATATAAGGAAAAAACTTGCGAAAATTGCCATCGAAAAGGGGAATTTTTTTTGAAATGTTGACTTGAGGCTCCGTTTCGACTCCAATGCATTCATTTACCCATGAGATCTCTTGGTGAAAAATATCGAACGTGTAGAACACGAGGGCAGTACATTTCGGAGAAATTAGTGAAATCTCCAATTCACCAAAGGGGTACCCCTTTCAGAAATCTTCGATTTCTCTAATATGGATTCGAGCAATGTTTTGATAGTGAATACTAAAGAATATGCGAGGGTCATGGGCACAAAAGTTGTAGGCCTATGTCTTAGGGTTCTATGTATAAAACCTCTTGCAATTCCAAGGTGTGTAGAGGGTGATACAGTCAAAATACTGAGAGATGTACGAAAATAAGGAAAAACTTGCGAAAATTCCCATCGAAAAGGGGAATTTTTTTTGAAATGTTGACTTAAGGCTCCGTTTCGACTCCAATACATTCATTTACCCATGAGATCTCTTAAGGAAAAATATCGAACGAGTAGAACACGAGGGCAGTACATTTCGGAGAAATTAGTGAAATCTCCAATTCACCAAAGGGGTACCCCTTTCAGAAATCTTCGATTTCTCTAATATGGATTCGAGCAATGTTTTTATAGTGAATACTAAACAATATGCGAGGGTCATGGGCACAAAAGTTGTAGGCCTATGTCTTAGGGTTCTATGTATAAAACCTCGTGCAATTCCAAGGTGTGTAGAGGGTGATACAGTCAAAATACTGAGAGATGTACGAAAATAAGGAAAAACTTGCGAAAATTCCCATCGAAAAGGGGAATTTTTTTTGAAATGTTGACTTGAGGCTCCGTTTCGACTCCAATGCATTCATTTACCCATGAGATCTCTTGGTGAAAAATATCGAACGTGTAGAACACGAGGGCAGTACATTTCGGAGAAATTAGTGAAATCTCCAATTCACCAAAGGGGTACCCCTTTCAGAAATCTTCGATTTCTCTAATATGGATTCGAGCAATGTTTTGATAGTGAATACTAAAGAATATGCGAGGGTCATGGGCACAAAAGTTGTAGGCCTATGTCTTAGGGTTCTATGTATAAAACCTCGTGCAATTCCAAGGTGTGTAGAGGGTGATACAGTCAAAATACTGAGAGATGTACGAATATTAGGAAATAACTTCCGAAAATTGCCATCAAAAAGGGGAATTTTTTTTGAAATGTTGACTTAATGCTCCGTTTCGACTCCGATACATTCATTTACCCATGAGATCTCTTAAGGAAAAATATCGAACGAGAAGAACACGAGGGCAGTACATTTCGGAGAAATTAGTGAAATCTCCAATTCACCAAAGGGGTACCCCTATCAGAAATCTTCGATTTCTCTAATATGGATTCGAGCAGTCTTTTGATAGTGAATACTAAAGAATATGCGAGGGTCATGGGCACAAAAGTTGTAGGCCAATGTCTTAGGGTTCTATTTATAAAACCTCGTGAAATTCCAAGGTGTGTAGAGGGCGATACAGTCAAAATCCTGAGAGATGTACGAATATTAGGAAATAACTTCCGAAAATTGCCATCAAAAAGGGGATTTTTTTTTGAAATGTTGACTTAAGGCTCCGTTTCGACTCCAATACATTCATTTACCCATGAGATCTCTTAAGGAAAAATATCGAACGAGTAGAACACGAGGGCAGTACATTTCGGAGAAATTAGTGAAATCTCCAATTCACCAAAGGGGTACCCCTTTCAGAAATCTTCGATTTCTCTAATATGGATTCGAGCAATGTGTTTATAGTGAATACTAAACAATATGCGAGGGTCATGGGCACAAAAGTTGTAGGCCTATGTCTTAGGGTTCTATGTATAAAACCTCGTGCAATTCCAAGGTGTGTAGAGGGTGATACAGTCAAAATACTGAGAGATGTACGAATATAAGGAAAAACTTGCGAAAATTGCCATCGAAAAGGGGAATTTTTTTTGAAATGTTGACTTGAGGCTCCGTTTCGACTCCAATGCATTCATTTACCCATGAGATCTCTTGGTGAAAAATATCGAACGTGTAGAACACGAGGGCAGTACATTTCGGAGAAATTAGTGAAATCTCCAATTCACCAAAGGGGTACCCCTTTCAGAAATCTTCGATTTCTCTAATATGGATTCGAGCAATGTTTTGATAGTGAATACTAAAGAATATGCGATGGTCATGGGAAAAAAAGTTGTAGGCCTATGTCTTAGGGTTCTATGTATAAAACCTCGTGCAATTCCAAGGTGTGTAGAGGGTGATACAGTCAAAATACTGAGAGATGTACGAAAATAAGGAAAAACTTGCGAAAATTCCCATCGAAAAGGGGAATTTTTTTTGAAATGTTGACTTGAGGCTCCGTTTCGACTCCAATGCATTCATTTACCCATGAGATCTCTTGGTGAAAAATATCGAACGAGTAGAACACGAGGGCAGTACATTTCGGAGAAATTAGTGAAATCTCCAATTCACCAAAGGGGTACCCCTTTCAGAAATCTTCGATTTCTCTAATATGGATTCGAGCAATGTTTTGATAGTGAATACTAAAGAATATGCGAGGGTCATGGGCACAAAAGTTGTAGGCCTATGTCTTAGGGTTCTATGTATAAAACCTCGTGCAATTCCAAGGTGTGTAGAGGGTGATACAGTCAAAATACTGAGAGATGTACGAATATAAGGAAAAAACTTGATAAAAATTGCCATAAAAAAGGGGAATATTTTTTGAAATGTTGACTTAAGGCTCCGTTTCGACTCCAATACATTCATTTACCCATGAGATCTCTTGGTGAAAAATATCGAACGAGTAGAATACGAGGGCAGTACATTTCAAAGAAATTAGTGAAATCTCCAATTCACCAAAGGGGAACCCCTTTCAGAAATCTTCGATTTCTCTAATACGGATTCGAGCAATGTTTTGATAGTGAATACTAAAGAATATGCGAGGGTCATGGGCACAAAAGTTGTAGGCCTATGTCTTAGGGTTCTATGTATAAAACCTCGTGCAATTCCAAGGTGTGTAGAGGGTGATACAATCAAAATACTGAGAGATGTACGAATATTAGGAAATAACTTCCGAAAATTGCCATCAAAAAGGGGAATTTTTTTTGAAATGTTGACTTAATGCTCCGTTTCGACTCCGATACATTCATTTACCCATGAGATCTCTTAAGGAAAAATATCGAACGAGAAGAACACGAGGGCAGTACATTTCGGAGAAATTAGTGAAATCTCCAATTCACCAAAGGGGTACCCCTATCAGAAATCTTCGATTTCTCTAATATGGATTCGAGCAGTCTTTTGATAGTGAATACTAAAGAATATGCGAGGGTCATGGGCACAAAAGTTGTAGGCCAATGTCTTAGGGTTCTATTTATAAAACCTCGTGAAATTCCAAGGTGTGTAGAGGGCGATACAGTCAAAATCCTGAGAGATGTACGAATATTAGGAAATAACTTCCGAAAATTGCCATCAAAAAGGGGATTTTTTTTTGAAATGTTGACTTAAGGCTCCGTTTCGACTCCAATACATTCATTTACCCATGAGATCTCTTGGTGAAAAATATCGAACGTGTAGAACACGAGGGCAGTACATTTCGGAGAAATTAGTGAAATCTCCAATTCACCAAAGGGGTACCCCTATCAGAAATCGAAGATTTCTCTAATATGGATTCGAGCAGTCTTTTGATAGTGAATACTAAAGAATATGCGAGGGTCATGGGCACAAAAGTTGTAGGCCAATGTCTTAGGGTTCTATTTATAAAACCTCGTGAAATTCCAAGGTGTGTAGAGGGCGATACAGTCAAAATCCTGAGAGATGTACGAATATTAGGAAATAACTTCCGAAAATTGCCATCAAAAAGGGGATTTTTTTTTGAAATGTTGACTTAAGGCTCCGTTTTGACTCCAATACATTCATTTACCCATGAGATCTCTTGGTGAAAAATATCGAACGTGTAGAACACGAGGGCAGTACATTTCGGAGAAAATAGTGAAATCTCCAATTCACCAAAGGGGTACCCCTTTCAGAAATCTTCGATTTCTCTAATATGGATTCGAGCAATGTTTTGATAGTGAATACTAAAGAATATGCGAGGGTCATGGGCACAAAAGTTGTAGGCCTATGTCTTAGGGTTCTATGTATAAAACCTCGTGCAATTCCAAGGTGTGTAGAGGGTGATACAGTCAAAATACTGAGAGATGTACGAATATAAGGAAAAACTTGCGAAAATTGCCATCGAAAAGGGGAATTTTTTTTGAAATGTTGACTTGAGGCTCCGTTTCGACTCCAATGCATTCATTTACCCATGAGATCTCTTGGTGAAAAATATCGAACGAGTAGAACACGAGGGCAGTACATTTCGGAGAAATTAGTGAAATCTCCAATTCACCAAAGGGGTACCCCTTTCAGAAATCTTCGATTTCTCTAATATGGATTCGAGCAATGTTTTGATAGTGAATACTAAAGAATATGCGAGGGTCATGGGCACAAAAGTTGTAGGCCTATGTCTTAGGGTTCTATGTATAAAACCTCGTGCAATTCCAAGGTGTGTAGAGGGTGATACAGTCAAAATACTGAGAGATGTACGAATATAAGGAAAAAACTTGATAAAAATTGCCATAAAAAAGGGGAATATTTTTTGAAATGTTGACTTAAGGCTCCGTTTCGACTCCAATACATTCATTTACCCATGAGATCTCTTGGTGAAAAATATCGAACGAGTAGAATACGAGGGCAGTACATTTCAAAGAAATTAGTGAAATCTCCAATTCACCAAAGGGGAACCCCTTTCAGAAATCTTCGATTTCTCTAATACGGATTCGAGCAATGTTTTGATAGTGAATACTAAAGAATATGCGAGGGTCATGGGCACAAAAGTTGTAGGCCTATGTCTTAGGGTTCTATGTATAAAACCTCGTGCAATTCCAAGGTGTGTAGAGGGTGATACAGTCAAAATACTGAGAGATGTACGAATATTAGGAAATAACTTCCGAAAATTGCCATCAAAAAGGGGAATTTTTTTTGAAATGTTGACTTAATGCTCCGTTTCGACTCCGATACATTCATTTACCCATGAGATCTCTTAAGGAAAAATATCGAACGAGAAGAACACGAGGGCAGTACATTTCGGAGAAATTAGTGAAATCTCCAATTCACCAAAGGGGTACCCCTATCAGAAATCTTCGATTTCTCTAATATGGATTCGAGCAGTCTTTTGATAGTGAATACTAAAGAATATGCGAGGGTCATGGGCACAAAAGTTGTAGGCCAATGTCTTAGGGTTCTATTTATAAAACCTCGTGAAATTCCAAGGTGTGTAGAGGGCGATACAGTCAAAATCCTGAGAGATGTACGAATATTAGGAAATAACTTCCGAAAATTGCCATCAAAAAGGGGATTTTTTTTTGAAATGTTGACTTAAGGCTCCGTTTCGACTCCAATACATTCATTTACCCATGAGATCTCTTGGTGAAAAATATCGAACGTGTAGAACACGAGGGCAGTACATTTCGGAGAAATTAGTGAAATCTCCAATTCACCAAAGGGGTACCCCTATCAGAAATCGAAGATTTCTCTAATATGGATTCGAGCAGTCTTTTGATAGTGAATACTAAAGAATATGCGAGGGTCATGGGCACAAAAGTTGTAGGCCAATGTCTTAGGGTTCTATTTATAAAACCTCGTGAAATTCCAAGGTGTGTAGAGGGCGATACAGTCAAAATCCTGAGAGATGTACGAATATTAGGAAATAACTTCCGAAAATTGCCATCAAAAAGGGGATTTTTTTTTGAAATGTTGACTTAAGGCTCCGTTTTGACTCCAATACATTCATTTACCCATGAGATCTCTTGGTGAAAAATATCGAACGTGTAGAACACGAGGGCAGTACATTTCGGAGAAATTAGTGAAATCTCCAATTCACCAAAGGGGTACCCCTTTCAGAAATCTTCGATTTCTCTAATATGGATTCGAGCAATGTTTTGATAGTGAATACTAAAGAATATGCGAGGGTCATGGGCACAAAAGTTGTAGGCCTATGTCTTAGGGTTCTATGTATAAAACCTCGTGCAATTCCAAGGTGTGTAGAGGGTGATACAGTCAAAATACTGAGAGATGTACGAATATAAGGAAAAACTTGCGAAAATTGCCATCGAAAAGGGGAATTTTTTTTGAAATGTTGACTTGAGGCTCCGTTTCGACTCCAATGCATTCATTTACCCATGAGATCTCTTGGTGAAAAATATCGAACGTGTAGAACACGAGGGCAGTACATTTCGGAGAAATTAGTGAAATCTCCAATTCACCAAAGGGGTACCCCTTTCAGAAATCTTCGATTTCTCTAATATGGATTCGAGCAATGTTTTGATAGTGAATACTAAAGAATATGCGATGGTCATGGGAAAAAAAGTTGTAGGCCTATGTCTTAGGGTTCTATGTATAAAACCTCGTGCAATTCCAAGGTGTGTAGAGGGTGATACAGTCAAAATACTGAGAGATGTACGAAAATAAGGAAAAACTTGCGAAAATTCCCATCGAAAAGGGGAATTTTTTTTGAAATGTTGACTTAAGGCTCCGTTTCGACTCCAATACATTCATTTACCCATGAGATCTCTTGGTGAAAAATATCGAACGAGTAGAACACGAGGGCAGTACATTTCGGAGAAATTAGTGAAATCTCCAATTCACCAAAGGGGCACCCCTTTCAGAAATCTTCGATTTCTCTAATATGGATTCGAGCAATGTTTTGATAGTGAATACTAAAGAATATGCGAGGGTCATGGGCACAAAAGTTGTAGGCCTATGTCTTAGGGTTCTATGTATAAAACCTCGTGCAATTCCAAGGTGTGTAGAGGGTGATACAGTCAAAATACTGAGAGATGTACGAATATAAGGAAAAAACTTGATAAAAATTGCCATAAAAAAGGGGAATATTTTTTGAAATGTTGACTTAAGGCTCCGTTTCGACTCCAATACATTCATTTACCCATGAGATCTCTTGGTGAAAAATATCGAACGAGTAGAATACGAGGGCAGTACATTTCAAAGAAATTAGTGAAATCTCCAATTCACCAAAGGGGTACCCCTTTCAGAAATCTTCGATTTCTCTAATACGGATTCGAGCAATGTTTTGTTAGTGAATACTAAAGAATATGCGAGGGTCATGGGCACAAAAGTTGTAGGCCTATGTCTTAGGGTTCTATGTATAAAACCTCGTGCAATTCCAAGGTGTGTAGAGGGTGATACAGTCAAAATACTGAGAGATGTACGAATATTAGGAAATAACTTCCGAAAATTGCCATCAAAAAGGGGAATTTTTTTTGAAATGTTGACTTAATGCTCCGTTTCGACTCCGATACATTCATTTACCCATGAGATCTCTTAAGGAAAAATATCGAACGAGAAGAACACGAGGGCAGTACATTTCGGAGAAATTAGTGAAATCTCCAATTCACCAAAGGGGTACCCCTATCAGAAATCTTCGATTTCTCTAATATGGATTCGAGCAGTCTTTTGATAGTGAATACTAAAGAATATGCGAGGGTCATGGGCACAAAAGTTGTAGGCCAATGTCTTAGGGTTCTATTTATAAAACCTCGTGAAATTCCAAGGTGTGTAGAGGGCGATACAGTCAAAATCCTGAGAGATGTACGAATATTAGGAAATAACTTCCGAAAATTGACATCAAAAAGGGGATTTTTTTTTGAAATGTTGACTTAAGGCTCCGTTTCGACTCCAATACATTCATTTACCCATGAGATCTCTTGGTGAAAAATATCGAACGTGTAGAACACGAGGGCAGTACATTTCGGAGAAATTAGTGAAATCTCCAATTCACCAAAGGGGTACCCCTTTCAGAAATCTTCGATTTCTCTAATATGGATTCGAGCAATGTTTTGATAGTGAATACTAAAGAATATGCGAGGGTCTTGGGCACAAAAGTTGTAGGCCTATGTCTTAGGGTTCTATGTATAAAACCTCGTGCAATTCCAAGGTGTGTAGAGGGTGATACAGTCAAAATACTGAGAGATGTACGAATATAAGGAAAAACTTGCGAAAATTGCCATCGAAAAGGGGAATTTTTTTTGAAATGTTGACTTGAGGCTCCGTTTCGACTCCAATGCATTCATTTACCCATGAGATCTCTTGGTGAAAAATATCGAACGTGTAGAACACGAGGGCAGTACATTTCGGAGAAATTAGTGAAATCTCCAATTCACCAAAGGGGTACCCCTTTCAGAAATCTTCGATTTCTCTAATATGGATTCGAGCAATGTTTTGATAGTGAATACTAAAGAATATGCGAGGGTCATGGGCACAAAAGTTGTAGGCCTATGTCTTAGGGTTCTATGTATAAAACCTCGTGCAATTCCAAGGTGTGTAGAGGGCGATACAGTCAAAATCCTGAGAGATGTACGAATATTAGGAAAAAACTTCCGAAAATTGCCATCGAAAAGGGGATTTTTTTTTTAAATGTTGACTTAAGGCTCCGTTTCGACTCCGATACATTCATTTACCCATGAGATCTCTTAAGGAAAAATATCGAACGAGAAGAACACGAGGGCAGTACATTTCGGAGAAATTAGTGAAATCTCCAATTCACCAAAGGGGTACCCCTTTCAGAAATCTTCGATTTCTCTAATATGGATTCGAGCAATGTTTTGATAGTGAATACTAAAGAATATGCGAGGGTCATGGGCACAAAAGTTGTAGGCCTATGTCTTAGGGTTCTATGTATAAAACCTCGTGCAATTCCAAGGTGTGTAGAGGGTGATACAGTCAAAATACTGAGAGATGTACGAAAATAAGGAAAAACTTGCGAAAATTCCCATCGAAAAGGGGAATTTTTTTTGAAATGTTGACTTAAGGCTCCGTTTCGACTCCAATACATTCATTTACCCATGAGATCTCTTGGTGAAAAATATCGAACGAGTAGAACACGAGGGCAGTACATTTCGGAGAAATTAGTGAAATCTCCAATTCACCAAAGGGGCACCCCTTTCAGAAATCTTCGATTTCTCTAATATGGATTCGAGCAATGTTTTGATAGTGAATACTAAAGAATATGCGAGGGTCATGGGCACAAAAGTTGTAGGCCTATGTCTTAGGGTTCTATGTATAAAACCTCGTGCAATTCCAAGGTGTGTAGAGGGTGATACAGTCAAAATACTGAGAGATGTACGAATATAAGGAAAAAACTTGATAAAAATTGCCATAAAAAAGGGGAATATTTTTTGAAATGTTGACTTAAGGCTCCGTTTCGACTCCAATACATTCATTTACCCATGAGATCTCTTGGTGAAAAATATCGAACGAGTAGAATACGAGGGCAGTACATTTCAAAGAAATTAGTGAAATCTCCAATTCACCAAAGGGGTACCCCTTTCAGAAATCTTCGATTTCTCTAATACGGATTCGAGCAATGTTTTGTTAGTGAATACTAAAGAATATGCGAGGGTCATGGGCACAAAAGTTGTAGGCCTATGTCTTAGGGTTCTATGTATAAAACCTCGTGCAATTCCAAGGTGTGTAGAGGGTGATACAGTCAAAATACTGAGAGATGTACGAATATTAGGAAATAACTTCCGAAAATTGCCATCAAAAAGGGGAATTTTTTTTGAAATGTTGACTTAATGCTCCGTTTCGACTCCGATACATTCATTTACCCATGAGATCTCTTAAGGAAAAATATCGAACGAGAAGAACACGAGGGCAGTACATTTCGGAGAAATTAGTGAAATCTCCAATTCACCAAAGGGGTACCCCTATCAGAAATCTTCGATTTCTCTAATATGGATTCGAGCAGTCTTTTGATAGTGAATACTAAAGAATATGCGAGGGTCATGGGCACAAAAGTTGTAGGCCAATGTCTTAGGGTTCTATTTATAAAACCTCGTGAAATTCCAAGGTGTGTAGAGGGCGATACAGTCAAAATCCTGAGAGATGTACGAATATTAGGAAATAACTTCCGAAAATTGACATCAAAAAGGGGATTTTTTTTTGAAATGTTGACTTAAGGCTCCGTTTCGACTCCAATACATTCATTTACCCATGAGATCTCTTGGTGAAAAATATCGAACGTGTAGAACACGAGGGCAGTACATTTCGGAGAAATTAGTGAAATCTCCAATTCACCAAAGGGGTACCCCTTTCAGAAATCTTCGATTTCTCTAATATGGATTCGAGCAATGTTTTGATAGTGAATACTAAAGAATATGCGAGGGTCTTGGGCACAAAAGTTGTAGGCCTATGTCTTAGGGTTCTATGTATAAAACCTCGTGCAATTCCAAGGTGTGTAGAGGGTGATACAGTCAAAATACTGAGAGATGTACGAATATAAGGAAAAACTTGCGAAAATTGCCATCGAAAAGGGGAATTTTTTTTGAAATGTTGACTTGAGGCTCCGTTTCGACTCCAATGCATTCATTTACCCATGAGATCTCTTGGTGAAAAATATCGAACGTGTAGAACACGAGGGCAGTACATTTCGGAGAAATTAGTGAAATCTCCAATTCACCAAAGGGGTACCCCTTTCAGAAATCTTCGATTTCTCTAATATGGATTCGAGCAATGTTTTGATAGTGAATACTAAAGAATATGCGAGGGTCATGGGCACAAAAGTTGTAGGCCTATGTCTTAGGGTTCTATGTATAAAACCTCGTGCAATTCCAAGGTGTGTAGAGGGCGATACAGTCAAAATCCTGAGAGATGTACGAATATTATGAAAAAACTTCCGAAAATTGCCATCGAAAAGGGGATTTTTTTTTTAAATGTTGACTTAAGGCTCCGTTTCGACTCCGATACATTCATTTACCCATGAGATCTCTTAAGGAAAAATATCGAACGAGAAGAACACGAGGGCAGTACATTTCGGAGAAATTAGTGAAATCTCCAATTCACCAAAGGGGTACCCCTTTCAGAAATCTTCGATTTCTCTAATATGGATTCGAGCAATGTTTTGATAGTGAATACTAAAGAATATGCGAGGGTCATGGGCACAAAAGTTGTAGGCCTATGTCTTAGGGTTCTATGTATAAAACCTCGTGCAATTCCAAGGTGTGTAGAGGGTGATACAGTCAAAATACTGAGAGATGTACGAAAATAAGGAAAAACTTGCGAAAATTCCCATCGAAAAGGGGAATTTTTTTTGAAATGTTGACTTAAGGCTCCGTTTCGACTCCAATACATTCATTTACCCATGAGATCTCTTGGTGAAAAATATCGAACGAGTAGAACACGAGGGCAGTACATTTCGGAGAAATTAGTGAAATCTCCAATTCACCAAAGGGGTACCCCTTTCAGAAATCTTCGATTTCTCTAATATGAATTCGAGCAATGTTTTGATAGTGAATACTAAAGAATATGCGAGGGTCATGGGCACAAAAGTTGTAGGCCTATGTCTTAGGGTTCTATGTATAAAACCTCGTGCAATTCCAAGGTGTGTAGAGGGTGATACAGTCAAAATACTGAGAGATGTACGAATATAAGGAAAAAACTTGCGAAAATTGCCATAAAAAAGGGGAATTTTTTTTGAAATGTTGACTTGAGGCTCCGTTTCGACTCCAATGCATTCATTTACCCATGAGATCTCTTGGTGAAAAATATCGAACGTGTAGAACACGAGGGCAGTACATTTCGGAGAAATTAGTGAAATCTCCAATTCACCAAAGGGGTACCCCTTTCAGAAATCTTCGATTTCTCTAATATGGATTCGAGCAATGTTTTGATAGTGAATACTAAAGAATATGCGATGGTCATGGGAAAAAAAGTTGTAGGCCTATGTCTTAGGGTTCTATGTATAAAACCTCGTGCAATTCCAAGGTGTGTAGA
The DNA here is from genome assembly GCF_963169125.1 of Humulus lupulus. Taxonomy (NCBI): domain Eukaryota; kingdom Viridiplantae; phylum Streptophyta; class Magnoliopsida; order Rosales; family Cannabaceae; genus Humulus; species Humulus lupulus. Next base: position 296,824,807 of record NC_084794.1, on the reverse strand, counting down.
GGGTGATACAGTCAAAATACTGAGAGATGTACGAATATAAGGAAAAAACTTGCGAAAATTGCCATAAAAAAGGGGAATTTTTTTTGAAATGTTGACTTAAGGCTCCGTTTCGACTCCGATACATTCATTTACCCATGAGATCTCTTAAGGAAAAATATCGAACGAGTAGAACACGAGGGCAGTACATTTCGGAGAAATTAGTGAAATCTCCAATTCACCAAAGGGGTACCCCTTTCAGAAATCTTCGATTTCTCTAATATGGATTCGAGCAATGTTTTTATAGTGAATACTAAACAATATGCGAGGGTCATGGGCACAAAAGTTGTAGGCCTATGTCTTAGGGTTCTATGTATAAAACCTCGTGCAATTCCAAGGTGTGCAGAGGGTGATACAGTCAAAATACTGAGAGATGTACGAATATAAGGAAAAAACTTGCGAAAATTGCCATCGAAAAGGGGAATTTTTTTTGAAATGTTGACTTGAGGCTCCGTTTCGACTCCAATGCATTCATTTACCCATGAGATCTCTTGGTGAAAAATATCGAACGTGTAGAACACGAGGGCAGTACATTTCGGAGAAATTAGTGAAATCTCCAATTCACCAAAGGGGTACCCCTTTCAGAAATCTTCGATTTCTCTAATATGGATTCGAGCAATGTTTTGATAGTGAATACTAAAGAATATGCGAGGGTCATGGGCACAAAAGTTGTAGGCCTATGTCTTAGGGTTCTATGTATAAAATCTCGTGCAATTCCAAGGTGTGTAGAGGGTGATACAGTCAAAATACTGAGAGATGTACGAAAATAAGGAAAAACTTGCGAAAATTCCCATCGAAAAGGGGAATTTTTTTTGAAATGTTGACTTAAGGCTCCGTTTCGACTCCAATACATTCATTTACCCATGAGATCTCTTGGTGAAAAATATCGAACGAGTAGAACACGAGGGCAGTACATTTCGGAGAAATTAGTGAAATCTCCAATTCACCAAAGGGGTACCCCTTTCAGAAATCTTCGATTTCTCTAATATGAATTCGAGCAATGTTTTGATAGTGAATACTAAAGAATATGCGAGGGTCATGGGCACAAAAGTTGTAGGCCTATGTCTTAGGGTTCTATGTATAAAACCTCGTGCAATTCCAAGGTGTGTAGAGGGTGATACAGTCAAAATACTGAGAGATGTACGAATATAAGGAAAAAACTTGCGAAAATTGCCATAAAAAAGGGGAATTTTTTTTTAAATGTTGACTTAAGGCTCCGTTTCGACTCCGATACATTCATTTACCCATGAGATCTCTTAAGGAAAAATATCGAACGAGTAGAACACGAGGGCAGTACATTTCGGAGAAATTAGTGAAATCTCCAATTCACCAAAGGGGTACCCCTTTCAGAAATCTTCGATTTCTCTAATATGGATTCGAGCAATGTTTTTATAGTGAATACTAAACAATATGCGAGGGTCATGGGCACAAAAGTTGTAGGCCTATGTCTTAGGGTTCTATGTATAAAACCTCGTGCAATTCCAAGGTGTGCAGAGGGTGATACAGTCAAAATACTGAGAGATGTACGAATATAAGGAAAAAACTTGCGAAAATTGCCATCGAAAAGGGGAATTTTTTTTGAAATGTTGACTTGAGGCTCCGTTTCGACTCCAATGCATTCATTTACCCATGAGATCTCTTGGTGAAAAATATCGAACGTGTAGAACACGAGGGCAGTACATTTCGGAGAAATTAGTGAAATCTCCAATTCACCAAAGGGGTACCCCTTTCAGAAATCTTCGATTTCTCTAATATGGATTCGAGCAAGGTTTTGATAGTGAATACTAAAGAATATGCGAGGGTCATGGGCACAAAAGTTGTAGGCCTATGTCTTAGGGTTCTATGTATAAAACCTCGTGCAATTCCAAGGTGTGTAGAGGGTGATACAGTCAAAATACTGAGAGATGTACGAAAATAAGGAAAAACTTGCGAAAATTCCCATCGAAAAGGGGAATTTTTTTTGAAATGTTGACTTAAGGCTCCGTTTCGACTCCAATACATTCATTTACCCATGAGATCTCTTGGTGAAAAATATCGAACGAGTAGAACACGAGGGCAGTACATTTCGGAGAAATTAGTGAAATCTCCAATTCACCAAAGGGGTACCCCTTTCAGAAATCTTCGATTTCTCTAATATGAATTTGAGCAATGTTTTGATAGTGAATACTAAAGAATATGCGAGGGTCATGGGCACAAAAGTTGTAGGCCTATGTCTTAGGGTTCTATGTATAAAACCTCGTGCAATTCCAAGGTGTGTAGAGGGTGATACAGTCAAAATACTGAGAGATGTACGAATATAAGGAAAAAACTTGCGAAAATTGCCATCGAAAAGGGGAATTTTTTTTGAAATGTTGACTTGAGGCTCCGTTTCGACTCCAATGCATTCATTTACCCATGAGATCTCTTGGTGAAAAATATCGAACGTGTAGAACACGAGGGCAGTACATTTCGGAGAAATTAGTGAAATCTCCAATTCACCAAAGGGGTACCCCTTTCAGAAATCTTCGATTTCTCTAATATGGATTCGAGCAATGTTTTGATAGTGAATACTAAAGAATATGCGAGGGTCATGGGCACAAAAGTTGTAGGCATATGTCTTAGGGTTCTATGTATAAAACCTCGTGCAATTCCAAGGTGTGTAGAGGGTGATACAGTCAAAATACTGAGAGATGTACGAAAATAAGGAAAAAACTTGCGAAAATTCCCATCGAAAAGGGGAATTTTTTTTGAAATGTTGACTTAAGGCTCCGTTTCGACTCCAATACATTCATTTACCCATGAGATCTCTTGGTGAAAAATATCGAACGAGTAGAACACGAGGGCAGTACATTTCGGAGAAATTAGTGAAATCTCCAATTCACCAAAGGGGTACCCCTTTCAGAAATCTTCGATTTCTCTAATATGGATTCGAGCAATGTTTTGATAGTGAATACTAAAGAATATGCGAGGGTCATGGGCACAAAAGTTGTAGGCCTATGTCTTAGGGTTCTATGTATAAAACCTCGTGCAATTCCAAGGTGTGTAGAGGGTGATACAGTCAAAATACTGAGAGATGTACGAATATAAGGAAAAAACTTGCGAAAATTGCCATAAAAAAGGGGAATTTTTTTTGAAATGTTGACTTAAGGCTCCGTTTCGACTCCGATACATTCATTTACCCATGAGATCTCTTAAGGAAAAATATCGAACGAGTAGAACACGAGGGCAGTACATTTCGGAGAAATTAGTGAAATCTCCAATTCACCAAAGGGGTACCCCTTTCAGAAATCTTCGATTTCTCTAATATGGATTCGAGCAATGTTTTTATAGTGAATACTAAACAATATGCGAGGGTCATGGGCACAAAAGTTGTAGGCCTATGTCTTAGGGTTCTATGTATAAAACCTCGTGCAATTCCAAGGTGTGCAGAGGGTGATACAGTCAAAATACTGAGAGATGTACGAATATAAGGAAAAAACTTGCGAAAATTGCCATCGAAAAGGGGAATTTTTTTTGAAATGTTGACTTGAGGCTCCGTTTCGACTCCAATGCATTCATTTACCCATGAGATCTCTTGGTGAAAAATATCGAACGTGTAGAACACGAGGGCAGTACATTTCGGAGAAATTAGTGAAATCTCCAATTCACCAAAGGGGTACCCCTTTCAGAAATCTTCGATTTCTCTAATATGGATTCGAGCAATGTTTTGATAGTGAATACTAAAGAATATGCGAGGGTCATGGGCACAAAAGTTGTAGGCCTATGTCTTAGGGTTCTATGTATAAAATCTCGTGCAATTCCAAGGTGTGTAGAGGGTGATACAGTCAAAATACTGAGAGATGTACGAAAATAAGGAAAAACTTGCGAAAATTCCCATCGAAAAGGGGAATTTTTTTTGAAATGTTGACTTAAGGCTCCGTTTCGACTCCAATACATTCATTTACCCATGAGATCTCTTGGTGAAAAATATCGAACGAGTAGAACACGAGGGCAGTACATTTCGGAGAAATTAGTGAAATCTCCAATTCACCAAAGGGGTACCCCTTTCAGAAATCTTCGATTTCTCTAATATGAATTCGAGCAATGTTTTGATAGTGAATACTAAAGAATATTCGAGGGTCATGGGCACAAAAGTTGTAGGCCTATGTCTTAGGGTTCTATGTATAAAACCTCGTACAATTCCAAGGTGTGTAGAGGGTGATACAGTCAAAATACTGAGAGATGTACGAATATAAGGAAAAAACTTGCGAAAATTGCCATAAAAAAGGGGAATTTTTTTTTAAATGTTGACTTAAGGCTCCGTTTCGACTCCGATACATTCATTTACCCATGAGATCTCTTAAGGAAAAATATCGAACGAGTAGAACACGAGGGCAGTACATTTCGGAGAAATTAGTGAAATCTCCAATTCACCAAAGGGGTACCCCTTTCAGAAATCTTCGATTTCTCTAATATGGATTCGAGCAATGTTTTTATAGTGAATACTAAACAATATGCGAGGGTCATGGGCACAAAAGTTGTAGGCCTATGTCTTAGGGTTCTATGTATAAAACCTCGTGCAATTCCAAGGTGTGCAGAGGGTGATACAGTCAAAATACTGAGAGATGTACGAATATAAGGAAAAAACTTGCGAAAATTGCCATCGAAAAGGGGAATTTTTTTTGAAATGTTGACTTGAGGCTCCGTTTCGACTCCAATGCATTCATTTACCCATGAGATCTCTTGGTGAAAAATATCGAACGTGTAGAACACGAGGGCAGTACATTTCGGAGAAATTAGTGAAATCTCCAATTCACCAAAGGGGTACCCCTTTCAGAAATCTTCGATTTCTCTAATATGGATTCGAGCAATGTTTTGATAGTGAATACTAAAGAATATGCGAGGGTCATGGGCACAAAAGTTGTAGGCCTATGTCTTAGGGTTCTATGTATAAAACCTCGTGCAATTCCAAGGTGTGTAGAGGGTGATACAGTCAAAATACTGAGAGATGTACGAAAATAAGGAAAAACTTGCGAAAATTCCCATCGAAAAGGGGAATTTTTTTTGAAATGTTGACTTAAGGCTCCGTTTCGACTCCAATACATTCATTTACCCATGAGATCTCTTGGTGAAAAATATCGAACGAGTAGAACACGAGGGCAGTACATTTCGGAGAAATTAGTGAAATCTCCAATTCACCAAAGGGGTACCCCTTTCAGAAATCTTCGATTTCTCTAATATGAATTTGAGCAATGTTTTGATAGTGAATACTAAAGAATATGCGAGGGTCATGGGCACAAAAGTTGTAGGCCTATGTCTTAGGGTTCTATGTATAAAACCTCGTGCAATTCCAAGGTGTGTAGAGGGTGATACAGTCAAAATACTGAGAGATGTACGAATATAAGGAAAAAACTTGCGAAAATTGCCATCGAAAAGGGGAATTTTTTTTGAAATGTTGACTTGAGGCTCCGTTTCGACTCCAATGCATTCATTTACCCATGAGATCTCTTGGTGAAAAATATCGAACGTGTAGAACACGAGGGCAGTACATTTCGGAGAAATTAGTGAAATCTCCAATTCACCAAAGGGGTACCCCTTTCAGAAATCTTCGATTTCTCTAATATGGATTCGAGCAATGTTTTGATAGTGAATACTAAAGAATATGCGAGGGTCATGGGCACAAAAGTTGTAGGCATATGTCTTAGGGTTCTATGTATAAAACCTCGTGCAATTCCAAGGTGTGTAGAGGGTGATACAGTCAAAATACTGAGAGATGTACGAAAATAAGGAAAAACTTGCGAAAATTCCCATCGAAAAGGGGAATTTTTTTTGAAATGTTGACTTAAGGCTCCGTTTCGACTCCAATACATTCATTTACCCATGAGATCTCTTGGTGAAAAATATCGAACGAGTAGAACACGAGGGCAGTACATTTCGGAGAAATTAGTGAAATCTCCAATTCACCAAAGGGGTACCCCTTTCAGAAATCTTCGATTTCTCTAATATGGATTCGAGCAATGTTTTGATAGTGAATACTAAAGAATATGCGAGGGTCATGGGCACAAAAGTTGTAGGCCTATGTCTTAGGGTTCTATGTATAAAACCTCGTGCAATTCCAAGGTGTGTAGAGGGTGATACAGTCAAAATACTGAGAGATGTACGAATATAAGGAAAAACTTGCGAAAATTGCCATCGAAAAGGGGAATTTTTTTTGAAATGTTGACTTGAGGCTCCGTTTCGACTCCAATGCATTCATTTACCCATGAGATCTCTTGGTGAAAAATATCGAACGTGTAGAACACGAGGGCAGTACATTTCGGAGAAATTAGTGAAATCTCCAATTCACCAAAGGGGTACCCCTTTCAGAAATCTTCGATTTCTCTAATATGGATTCGAGCAATGTTTTGATAGTGAATACTAAAGAATATGCGATGGTCATGGGAAAAAAAGTTGTAGGCCTATGTCTTAGGGTTCTATGTATAAAACCTCGTGCAATTCCAAGGTGTGTAGAGGGTGATACAGTCAAAATACTGAGAGATGTACGAATATAAGGAAAAAACTTGCGAAAATTGCCATAAAAAAGGGGAATTTTTTTTGAAATGTTGACTTAAGGCTCCGTTTCGACTCCGATACATTCATTTACCCATGAGATCTCTTAAGGAAAAATATCGAACGAGTAGAACACGAGGGCAGTACATTCCGGAGAAATTAGTGAAATCTCCAATTCACCAAAGGGGTACCCCTTTCAGAAATCTTCGATTTCTCTAATATGGATTCGAGCAATGTTTTTATAGTGAATACTAAACAATATGCGAGGGTCATGGGCACAAAAGTTGTAGGCCTATGTCTTAGGGTTCTATGTATAAAACCTCGTGCAATTCCAAGGTGTGTAGAGGGTGATACAGTCAAAATACTGAGAGATGTACGAATATAAGGAAAAAACTTGCGAAAATTGCCATCGAAAAGGGGAATTTTTTTTGAAATGTTGACTTGAGGCTCCGTTTCGACTCCAATGCATTCATTTACCCATGAGATCTCTTGGTGAAAAATATCGAACGTGTAGAACACGAGGGCAGTACATTTCGGAGAAATTAGTGAAATCTCCAATTCACCAAAGGGGTACCCCTTTCAGAAATCTTCGATTTCTCTAATATGGATTCGAGCAATGTTTTGATAGTGAATACTAAAGAATATGCGATGGTCATGGGAAAAAAAGTTGTAGGCCTATGTCTTAGGGTTCTATGTATAAAACCTCGTGCAATTCCAAGGTGTGTAGAGGGTGATACAGTCAAAATACTGAGAGATGTACGAATATAAGGAAAAAACTTGCGAAAATTCCCATCGAAAAGGGGAATTTTTTTTGAAATGTTGACTTAAGGCTCCGTTTCGACTCCAATACATTCATTTACCCATGAGATCTCTTGGTGAAAAATATCGAACGAGTAGAACACGAGGGCAGTACATTTCGGAGAAATTAGTGAAATCTCCAATTCACCAAAGGGGTACCCCTTTCAGAAATCTTCGATTTCTCTAATATGAATTTGAGCAATGTTTTGATAGTGAATACTAAAGAATATGCGAGGGTCATGGGCACAAAAGTTGTAGGCCTATGTCTTAGGGTTCTATGTATAAAACCTCGTGCAATTCCAAGGTGTGTAGAGGGTGATACAGTCAAAATACTGAGAGATGTACGAATATAAGGAAAAAACTTGCGAAAATTGCCATCGAAAAGGGGAATTTTTTTTGAAATGTTGACTTGAGGCTCCGTTTCAACTCCAATGCATTCATTTACCCATGAGATCTCTTGGTGAAAAATATCGAACGTGTAGAACACGAGGGCAGTACATTTCGGAGAAATTAGTGAAATCTCCAATTCACCAAAGGGGTACCCCTTTCAGAAATCTTCGATTTCTCTAATATGGATTCGAGCAATGTTTTGATAGTGAATACTAAAGAATATGCGAGGGTCATGGGCACAAAAGTTGTAGGCATATGTCTTAGGGTTCTATGTATAAAACCTCGTGCAATTCCAAGGTGTGTAGAGGGTGATACAGTCAAAATACTGAGAGATGTACGAAAATAAGGAAAAACTTGCGAAAATTCCCATCGAAAAGGGGAATTTTTTTTGAAATGTTGACTTAAGGCTCCGTTTCGACTCCAATACATTCATTTACCCATGAGATCTCTTGGTGAAAAATATCGAACGAGTAGAACACGAGGGCAGTACATTTCGGAGAAATTAGTGAAATCTCCAATTCACCAAAGGGGTACCCCTTTCAGAAATCTTCGATTTCTCTAATATGAATTCGAGCAATGTTTTGATAGTGAATACTAAAGAATATGCGAGGGTCATGGGCACAAAAGTTGTAGGCCTATGTCTTAGGGTTCTATGTATAAAACCTCGTGCAATTCCAAGGTGTGTAGAGGGTGATACAGTCAAAATACTGAGAGATGTACGAATATAAGGAAAAAACTTGATAAAAATTGCCATAAAAAAGGGGAATATTTTTTGAAATGTTGACTAAAGGCTCCGTTTCGACTCCGATACATTCATTTACCCATGAGATCTCTTAAGGAAAAATATCGAACGAGTAGAACACGAGGGCAGTACATTTCGGAGAAATTAGTGAAATCTCCAATTCACCAAAGGGGTACCCCTTTCAGAAATCTTCGATTTCTCTAATATGAATTCGAGCAATGTTTTGATAGTGAATACTAAAGAATATGCGAGGGTCATGGGCACAAAAGTTGTAGACCTATGTCTTAGGGTTCTATGTATAAAACCTCGTGCAATTCCAAGGTGTGTAGAGGGTGATACAGTCAAAATACTGAGAGATGTACGAATATAAGGAAAAAACTTGATAAAAATTGCCATAAAAAAGGGGAATATTTTTTGAAATGTTGACTAAAGGCTCCGTTTCGACTCCGATACATTCATTTACCCATGAGATCTCTTAAGGAAAAATATCGAACGAGTAGAACACGAGGGCAGTACATTTCGGAGAAATTAGTGAAATCTCCAATTCACCAAAGGGGTACCCCTTTCAGAAATCTTCGATTTCTCTAATATGAATTCGAGCAATGTTTTGATAGTGAATACTAAAGAATATGCGAGGGTCATGGGCACAAAAGTTGTAGGCCTATGTCTTAGGGTTCTATGTATAAAACCTCGTGCTATTCCAAGGTGTGTAGAGGGTGATACAGTCAAAATACTGAGAGATGTACGAATATAAGGAAAAAACTTGATAAAAATTGCCATAAAAAAGGGGAATATTTTTTGAAATGTTGACTAAAGGCTCCGTTTCGACTCCGATACATTCATTTACCCATGAGATCTCTTAAGGAAAAATATCGAACGAGTAGAACACGAGGGCAGTACATTTCGGAGAAATTAGTGAAATCTCCAATTCACCAAAGGGGTACCCCTTTCAGAAATCTTCGATTTCTCTAATATGAATTCGAGCAATGTTTTGATAGTGAATACTAAAGAATATGCGAGGGTCATGGGCACAAAAGTTGTAGGCCTATGTCTTAGGGTTCTATGTATAAAACCTCGTGCAATTCCAAGGTGTGTAGAGGGTGATACAGTCAAAATACTGAGAGATGTACGAATATAAGGAAAAAACTTGATAAAAATTGCCATAAAAAAGGGGAATATTTTTTGAAATGTTGACTAAAGGCTCCGTTTCGACTCCGATACATTCATTTACCCATGAGATCTCTTAAGGAAAAATATCGAACGAGTAGAACACGAGGGCAGTACATTTCGGAGAAATTAGTGAAATCTCCAATTCACCAAAGGGGTACCCCTTTCAGAAATCTTCGATTTCTCTAATATGAATTCGAGCAATGTTTTGATAGTGAATACTAAAGAATATGCGAGGGTCATGGGCACAAAAGTTGTAGGCCTATGTCTTAGGGTTCTATGTATAAAACCTCGTGCAATTCCAAGGTGTGTAGAGGGTGATACAGTCAAAATACTGAGAGATGTACGAATATAAGGAAAAAACTTGATAAAAATTGCCATAAAAAAGGGGAATATTTTTTGAAATGTTGACTTAAGGCTCCGTTTCGACTCCAATACATTCATTTACCCATGAGATCTCTTGGTGAAAAATATCGAACGAGTAGAATACGAGGGCAGTACATTTCAAAGAAATTAGTGAAATCTCCAATTCACCAAAGGGGTACCCCTTTCAGAAATCTTCGATTTCTCTAATACGGATTCGAGCAATAATTTTATAGTGAATACTAAAGAATATGCGAGGGTCATGGGCACAAAAGTTGTAGGCCTATGTCTTAGGGTTCTATGTATAAAACCTCGTGCAATTCCAAGGTGTGTAGAGGGTGATACAGTCAAAATACTGAGAGATGTACGAATATAAGGAAAAAACTTGCGAAAATTGCCATCGAAAAGGGGAATTTTTTTTGAAATGTTGACTTAAGGCTCCGTTTCGACTCCAATACATTCATTTACCCATGAGATCTGTTGGTGAAAAATATCGAACGAGTAGAACACGAGGGCAGTACATTTCGGAGAAATTAGTGAAATCTCCAATTCACCAAAGGGGTACCCCTTTCAGAAATCTTCGATTTCTCTAATATGAATTCGAGCAATGTTTTGATAGTGAATACTAAAGAATATGCGAGGGTCATGGGCACAAAAGTTGTAGGCCTATGTCTTAGGGTTCTATGTATAAAACCTCGTGCAATTCCAAGGTGTGTAGAGGGTGATACAGTCAAAATACTGAGAGATGTACGAATATAAGGAAAAAACTTGATAAAAATTGCCATAAAAAAGGGGAATATTTTTTGAAATGTTGACTAAAGGCTCCGTTTCGACTCCGATACATTCATTTACCCATGAGATCTCTTAAGGAAAAATATCGAACGAGTAGAACACGAGGGCAGTACATTTCGGAGAAATTAGTGAAATCTCCAATTCACCAAAGGGGTACCCCTTTCAGAAATCTTCGATTTCTCTAATATGAATTCGAGCAATGTTTTGATAGTGAATACTAAAGAATATGCGAGGGTCATGGGCACAAAAGTTGTAGGCCTATGTCTTAGGGTTCTATGTATAAAACCTCGTGCAATTCCAAGGTGTGTAGAGGGTGATACAGTCAAAATACTGAGAGATGTACGAATATAAGGAAAAAACTTGATAAAAATTGCCATAAAAAAGGGGAATATTTTTTGAAATGTTGACTAAAGGCTCCGTTTCGACTCCGATACATTCATTTACCCATGAGATCTCTTAAGGAAAAATATCGAACGAGTAGAACACGAGGGCAGTACATTTCGGAGAAATTAGTGAAATCTCCAATTCACCAAAGGAGTACCCCTTTCAGAAATCTTCGATTTCTCTAATATGAATTCGAGCAATGTTTTGATAGTGAATACTAAAGAATATGCGAGGGTCATCGGCACAAAATTTGTAGGCCTATGTCTTAGGGTTCTATGTATGAAACCTCGTGAAATTCCAAGGTGTGTAGAGGGCGATACAGTCAAAATCCTGAGAGATGTACGAATATTAGGAAATAACTTCCGAAAATTGCCATCAAAAAGGGGATTTTTTTTTGAAATGTTGACTTAAAGCTCCGTTTCGACTCCGATACATTCATTTACCCATGAGATCTCATAAGGAAAAATATTGAACGAGTAGAACACAATGGGCAGAACATTTCGGAGAAATTAGAGAAATCTCCAATTCACCAAGGGGGTACCACTTTCAGAAATCTTCGATTTCTCTAATATGAATTCGAGCAATGTTTTGATAGTGAATACTAAAGAATATGCGAGGGTCATGGGCACAAAAGTTGTAGGTCTATGTGTTAGGGTTCTATGTATAAAATCTCGTGCAATTCCAAGGTGTGTAGAGGGTGATACAGTCAAAATATGGAGAGATGTACGAATATAAGGTAAAAACTTACGAAAATTGCCATCAAAAAGGGGAATTTTTTTTGAAATGTTGACTTAAGGCTCCGTTTCGACTCCAATACATTCATTTACCCATGAGATCTCTTGGTGAAAAATATCGAACGAGTAGAACACGAGGGCAGTACATTTCGGAGAAATTAGTGAAATCTCCAATTCACCAAAGGGGTACCCCTTTCAGAAATCTTCGATTTCTCTAATATGAATTCGAGCAATGTTTTGATAGTGAATACTAAAGAATATGCGAGGGTCATGGGCACAAAAGTTGTAGGCCTATGTCTTAGGGTTCTATGTATAAAACCTCGTGCAATTCCAAGGTGTGTAGAGGGTGATACAGTCAAAATACTGAGAGATGTACGAATATAAGGAAAAAACTTGATAAAAATTGCCATAAAAAAGGGGAATATTTTTTGAAATGTTGACTTAAGGCTCCGTTTCGACTCCAATACATTCATTTACCCATGAGATCTCTTGGTGAAAAATATCGAACGAGTACAACACGAGGGTAGAACATTTCTGATAAATTAGTGAAATCTCCAATTCACCAAAGGGGTACCCCTTTCAGAAATCTTCGATTTCTCTAATATGAATTCGAGCAATGTTTTGATAGTGAATACTAAAGAATATGCGATGGTCATGGGCAAGAAAGTTGTAGGCCTATGTCTTAGGGTTCTATGTGTAAAACCTCGTGCAATTCCAAGGTGTGTAGAGGGTGATACAGTCAAAATACTGAGAGATGTACGAATATAAGGAAAAAACTTGCGAAAATTGCCATCAAAAAGGGGAATTTTTTTTGAAATGTTGACTAAAGGCTCCGTTTCGACTCCGATACATTCATTTACCCATGAGATCTCTTAAGGAAAAATATCGAACGAGTAGAACACGAGGGCAGTACATTTCGGAGAAATTAGTGAAATCTCCAATTCACCAAAGGGGTACCCCTTTCAGAAATCTTCGATTTCTCTAATATGGATTCGAGCAATGTTTTGATAGTGAATACTAAACAATATGCGAGGGTCATGGGCACAAAAGTTGTAGGCCTATGTCTTAGGGTTCTATGTATAAAACCTCGTGCAATTCCAAGGTGTGTAGAGGGTGATACAGTAAAAATACTGAGAGATGTCCGAATATAAGGAAAAAACTTGCGAAAATTGCCATCGAAAAGGGGAATTTTTTTTGAAATGTTGACTTAAGGCTCCGTTTCGACTCCAATGCATTCATTTACCCATGAGATCTCTTGGTGAAAAATATCGAACGAGTAGAACACGAGGGCAGTACATTTCGGAGAAATTAGTGAAATCTCCAATTCCCCAAAGGGGTACCCCTTTCAGAAATCTTCGATTTCTCTAATATGGATTCGAGCAATGTTTTGATAGTGAATACTAAACAATATGCGAGGGTCATGGGCACAAAAGTTGTAGGCCTATGTCTTAGGGTTCTATGTATAAAACTTCGTGCAATTCCAATGTGTGTAGAGGGTGATACAGTCAAAATACTGAGAGATGTACGAATATAAGGAAAAAACTTGCGAAAATTGCCATCGAAAAGGGGAATTTTTTTTGAAATGTTGACTTAAGGCTCCGTTTCGACTCCAATACATTCATTTACCCATGAGATCTCTTGGTGAAAAATATCGAACGTGTAGAACTCGAGGGCAGTACATTTCGGAGAAATTAGTGAAATCTCCAATTCACCAAAGGGGTACCCCTTTCAGAAATCTTCGATTTCTCTAATATGGATTCGAGCAATGTTTTGATAGTGAATACTAAAGAATATGCGAGGGTCATGGGCACAAAAGTTGTAGGCCTATGTCTTAGGGTTCTATGTATATAACCTCGTGCAATTCCAAGGTGTGTAGAGGGTGATACAGTCAAAATACTGAGAGATGTACGAAAATAAGGAAAAACTTGCGAAAATTCCCATCGAAAAGGGGAATTTTTTTTGAAATGTTGACTTAAGGCTCCGTTTCGACTCCAATACATTCATTTACCCATGAGATCTCTTGGTGAAAAATATCGAACGAGTAGAACACGAGGGCAGTACATTTCGGAGAAATTAGTGAAATCTCCAATTCACCAAAGGGGTACCCCTTTCAGAAATCTTCGATTTCTCTAATATGAATTCGAGCAATGTTTTGATAGTGAATACTAAAGAATATGCGAGGGTCATGGGCACAAAAGTTGTAGGCCTATGTCTTAGGGTTCTATGTATAAAACCTCGTGCAATTCCAAGGTGTGTAGAGGGTGATACAGTCAAAATACTGAGAGATGTACGAATATAAGGAAAAAACTTGATAAAAATTGCCATAAAAAAGGGGAATATTTTTTGAAATGTTGACTTAAGGCTCCGTTTCGACTCCAATACATTCATTTACCCATGAGATCTCTTGGTGAAAAATATCGAACGAGTAGAATACGAGGGCAGTACATTTCAAAGAAATTAGTGAAATCTCCAATTCACCAAAGGGGTACCCCTTTCAGAAATCTTCGATTTCTCTAATACGGATTCGAGCAATGTTTTGATAGTGAATACTAAAGAATATGCGAGGGTCATGGGCACAAAAGTTGTAGGCCTATGTCTTAGGGTTCTATGTATAAAACCTCATGCAATTCCAAGGTGTGTAGAGGGTGATACAGTCAAAATACTGAGAGATGTACGAATATTAGGAAATAACTTCCGAAAATTGCCATCAAAAAGGGGAATTTTTTTTGAAATGTTGACTTAAGGCTCCGTTTCGACTCCGATACATTCATTTACCCATGAGATCTCTTAAGGAAAAATATCGAACGAGAAGAACACGAGGGCAGTACATTTCGGAGAAATTAGTGAAATCTCCAATTCACCAAAGGGGTACCCCTTTCAGAAATCTTCGATTTCTCTAATATGGATTCGAGCAATGTTTTGATAGTGAATATTAAAGAATATGCGAGGGTCATGGGCACAAAAGTTGTAGGACTATGTCTTAGGGTTCTATGTATAAAACCTCGTGCAATTCCAAGGTGTGTAGAGGGTGATACAGTCAAAATACTGAGAGATGTACGAATATAAGGAAAAACTTGCGAAAATTGCCATCGAAAAGGGGAATTTTTTTTGAAATGTTGACTTAAGGCTCCGTTTCGACTCCAATACATTCATTTACCCATGAGATCTCTTGGTGAAAAATATCGAACGTGTAGAACACGAGGGCAGTACATTTCGGAGAAATTAGTGAAATCTCCAATTCACCAAAGGGGTACCCCTTTCAGAAATCTTCGATTTCTCTAATATGGATTCGAGCAATGTTTTGATAGTGAATACTAAAGAATATGCGAGGGTCATGGGCACAAAAGTTGTAGGCCTATGTCTTAGGGTTCTATGTATAAAACCTCGTGCAATTCCAAGGTGTGTAGAGGGTGATACACTAAAAATACTGAGAGATGTACGAATATAAGGAAAAAACTTGATAAAAATTGCCATAAAAAAGGGGAATATTTTTTGAAATGTTGACTTAAGGCTCCGTTTCGACTCCAATACATTCATTTACCCATGAGATCTCTTGGTGAAAAATATCGAACGTGTAGAACACGAGGGCAGTACATTTCGGAGAAATTAGTGAAATCTCCAATTCACCAAAGGGGTACCCCTATCAGAAATCTTCGATTTCTCTAATATGGATTCGAGCAGTCTTTTGATAGTGAATACTAAAGAATATGCGAGGGTCATGGGCACAAAAGTTTTAGGCCAATGTCTTAGGGTTCTATTTATAAAACCTCGTGAAATTCCAAGGTGTGTAGAGGGCGATACAGTCAAAATCCTGAGAGATGTACGAATATTAGGAAATAACTTCCGAAAATTGCCATCAAAAAGGGGATTTTTTTTTGAAATGTTGACTTAAGTCTCCGTTTCGACTCCGATACATTCATTTACCCATGAGATCTCATAAGGAAAAATATTGAACGAGTAGAACACAATGGGCAGAACATTTCGGAGAAATTAGAGAAATCTCCAATTCACCAAGGGGGAACCACTTTCAGAAATCTTCGATTTCTCTAATATGAATTCGAGCAATGTTTTGATAGTGAATAAAAAAGAATATGCGAGGGTCATGGGCACAAAAGTTGTAGGTCTATGTGTTAGGGTTCTATGTATAAAATCTCGTGCAATTCCAAGGTGTGTAGAGGGTGATACAGTCAAAATATGGAGAGATGTACGAATATAAGGTAAAAACTTACGAAAATTGCCAACCAAAAGGGGAATTTTTTTTGAAATGTTGACTTAAGGCTCCGTTTCGACTCCAATACATTCATTTACCCATGAGATCTCTTGGTGAAAAATATCGAACGAGTAGAACACGAGGGCAGTACATTTCAAAGAAATTAGAGAAATCTCCAATTCACCAAGGGGGTACCACTTTCAGAAATCTTCGATTTCTCTAATATGAATTCGAGCAATGTTTTGATAGTGAATACTAAAGAATATGCGAGGGTCATGGGCACAAAAGTTGTAGGTCTATGTGTTAGGGTTCTATGTATAAAATCTCGTGCAATTCCAAGGTGTGTAGAGGGTGATACAGTCAAAATATGGAGAAATGTACGAATATAAGGTAAAAACTTACGAAAATTGCCATCAAAAAGGGGAATTTTTTTTGAAATGTTGACTTAAGGCTCCGTTTCGACTCCAATACATTCATTTACCCATGAGATCTCTTGGTGAAAAATATCGAACGAGTAGAACACGAGGGCAGTACATTTCGGAGAAATTAGTGAAATCTCCAATTCACCAAAGGGGTACCCCTTTCAGAAATCTTCGATTTCTCTAATATGAATTCGAGCAATGTTTTGATAGTGAATACTAAATAATATGCGAGGGTCATGGGCACAAAAGTTGTAGGCCTATGTCTTAGGGTTCTATGTATAAAACCTCGTGCAATTCCAAGGTGTGTAGAGGGTGATACAGTCAAAATACTGAGAGATGTACGAATATAAGGAAAAAACTTGATAAAAATTGCCATATAAAAGGGGAATATTTTTTGAAATTTGACTTAAGGCTCCGTTTCGACTCCAATACATTCATTTACCCATGAGATCTCTTGGTGAAAAATATCGAACGAGTACAACACGAGGGTAGAACATTTCTGATAAATTAGTGAAATCTCCAATTCACCAAAGGGGTACCCCTTTCAGAAATCTTCGATTTCTCTAATACGGATTCGAGCAATGTTTTGATAGTGAATACTAAAGAATATGCGAGGGTCATGGGCACAAAAGTTGTAGGTCTATGTCTTAGGGTTCTATGTATAAAACCTCGTGCAATTCCAAGGTGTGTAGAGGGTGATACAGTCAAAATACTGAGAGATGTACGAATATTAGGAAATAACTTCCGAAAATTGCCATCGAAAAGGGGAATTTTTTTTGAAATGTTGACTTAAGGCTCCGTTTCGACTCCAATACATTCATTTACCCATGAGATCTCTTGGTGAAAAATATCGAACGTGTAGAACTCGAGGGCAGTACATTTCGGAGAAATTAGTGAAATCTCCAATACACCAAAGGGGTACCCCTTTCAGAAATCTTCAATTTCTCTAATATGGATTCGAGCATTGTTTTGATAGTGAATACTAAAGAATATGCGAGGGTCATGGGCATAAAAGTTGTAGGCCTATGTCTTACGGTTCTATGTATAAAACCTCGTGCAATTCCAAGGTCTGTAGAGGGTGATACAGTCAAAATACTGAGAGATGTACGAATATAAGGAAAAAACTTGATAAAAATTGCCATAAAAAAGGGGAATATTTTTTGAAATGTTGACTTAAGGCTCCGTTTCGACTCCAATACATTCATTTACCCATGAGATCTCTTGGTGAAAAATATCGAACGAGTACAACACGAGGGTAGAACATTTCTGATAAATTAGTGAAATCTCCAATTCACCAAAGGGGTACCCCTTTCAGAAATCTTCGATTTCTCTAATACGGATTCGAGCAATGTTTTGATAGTGAATACTAAAGAATATGCGATGGTCATGGGCAAGAAAGTTGTAGGCCTATGTCTTAGGGTTCTATGTGTAAAACCTCGTGCAATTCCAAGGTGTGTAGAGGGTGATACAGTCAAAATACTGAGAGATGTACGAATATAAGGAAAAAACTTGCGAAAATTGCCATCAAAAAGGGGAATTTTTTTTGAAATGTTGACTTAAGGCTCCGTTTCGACTCCGATACATTCATTTACCCATGAGATCTCTTAAGGAAAAATATCGAACGAGTAGAACACGAGGGCAGTACATTTCGGAGAAATTAGTGAAATCTCCAATTCACCAAAGGGGTACCCCTTTCAGAAATCTTCGATTTCTCTAATATGGATTCGAGCAATGTTTTGATAGTGAATACTAAACAATATGCGAGGATCATGGGCACAAAAGTTGTAGGCCTATGTCTTAGGGTTCTATGTATAAAACCTCGTGCAATTCCAAGGTGTGTAGAGGGTGATACAGTAAAAATACTGAGAGATGTCCGAATATAAGGAAAAAACTTGCGAAAATTGCCATCGAAAAGGGGAATTTTTTTTGAAATGTTGACTTAAAGCTCCGTTTCGACTCCAATACATTCATTTACCCATGAGATCTCTTGGTGAAAAATATCGAACGAGTAGAACACGAGGGCAGTACATTTCGGAGAAATTAGTGAAATCTCCAATTCCCCAAAGGGGTACCCCTTTCAGAAATCTTCGATTTCTCTAATATGGATTCGAGCAATGTTTTGATAGTGAATACTAAACAATATGCGAGGGTCATGGGCACAAAAGTTGTAGGTCTATGTCTTAGGGTTCTATGTATAAAACTTCGTGCAATTCCAATGTGTGTAGAGGGTGATACAGTCAAAATACTGAGAGATGTACGAATATAAGGAAAAAACTTGCGAAAATTGCCATCGAAAAGGGGAATTTTTATTGAAATGTTGACTTAAGGCTCCGTTTCGACTCCCATACATTCATTTACCCATGAGATCTCTTGGTGAAAAATATCGAACGTGTAGAACTCGAGGGCAGTACATTTCGGAGAAATTAGTGAAATCTCCAATTCACCAAAGGGGTACCTCTTTCAGAAATCTTCAATTTCTCTTATATGGATTCGAGCATTGTTTTGATAGTGAATACTAAAGAATATGCGAGGGTCATGGGCACAAAAGTTGTAGGCCTATGTCTTAGGGTTCTATGTATAAAACCTCGTGCAATTCCAAGGTGTGTAGAGGGTGATACAGTAAAAATACTGAGAGATGTACGAATATAAGGAAAAAACTTGCGAAAATTGCCATCGAAAAGGGGAATTTTTTTTGAAATGTTGACTTAAGGCTCCGTTTCGACTCCAATACATTCATTTACCCATGAGATCTCTTGGTGAAAAATATCGAACGAGTAGAACACGAGGGCAGTACATTTCGGAGAAATTAGTGAAATCTCCAATTCCCCAAAGGGGTACCCCTTTCAGAAATCTTCGATTTCTCTAATATGGATTCGAGCAATGTTTTGATAGTGAATACTAAAGAATATGCGAGGGTCATCGGCACAAAATTTATAGGCCTATGTCTTAGGGTTCTATGTATGAAACCTCGTGAAATTCCAAGGTGTGTAGAGGGCGATACAGTCAAAATCCTGAGAGATGTACGAATATAAGGAAAAAACTTGATAAAAATTGCCATAAAAAAGGGGAATATTTTTTGAAATGTTGACTTAAGGCTCCGTTTCGACTCCAATACATTGATTTACCCATGAGATCTCTTGGTGAAAAATATCGAACGAGTACAACACGAGGGTAGAACATTTCTGATAAATTAGTGAAATCTCCAATTCACCAAAGGGGTACCCCTTTCAGAAATCTTCGATTTCTCTAATACGGATTCGAGCAATGTTTTGATAGTGAATACTAAAGAATATGCGATGGTCATGGGCAAGAAAGTTGTAGGCCTATGTCTTAGGGTTCTATGTGTAAAACCTCGTGCAATTCCAAGGTGTGTAGAGGGTGATACAGTCAAAATACTGAGAGATGTACGAATATAAGGAAAAAACTTGCGAAAATTGCCATCAAAAAGGGGAATTTTTTTTGAAATGTTGACTTAAGGCTCCGTTTCGACTCCGATACATTCATTTACCCATGAGATCTCTTAAGGAAAAATATCGAACGAGTAGAACACGAGGGCAGTACATTTCGGAGAAATTAGTGAAATCTCCAATTCACCAAAGGGGTACCCCTTTCAGAAATCTTCGATTTCTCTAATATGGATTCGAGCAATGTTTTGATAGTGAATACTAAACAATATGCGAGGATCATGGGCACAAAAGTTGTAGGCCTATGTCTTAGGGTTCTATGTATAAAACCTCGTGCAATTCCAAGGTGTGTAGAGGGTGATACAGTAAAAATACTGAGAGATGTCCGAATATAAGGAAAAAACTTGCGAAAATTGCCATCGAAAAGGGGAATGTTTTTTTGAAATGTTGACTTAAAGCTCCGTTTCGACTCCAATACATTCATTTACCCATGAGATCTCTTGGTGAAAAATATCGAACGAGTAGAACACGAGGGCAGTACATTTCGGAGAAATTAGTGAAATCTCCAATTCCCCAAAGGGGTACCCCTTTCAGAAATCTTCGATTTCTCTAATATGGATTCGAGCAATGTTTTGATAGTGAATACTAAACAATATGCGAGGGTCATGGGCACAAAAGTTGTAGGTCTATGTCTTAGGGTTCTATGTATAAAACTTCGTGCAATTCCAATGTGTGTAGAGGGTGATACAGTCAAAATACTGAGAGATGTACGAATATAAGGAAAAAACTTGCGAAAATTGCCATCGAAAAGGGGAATTTTTATTGAAATGTTGACTTAAGGCTCCGTTTCGACTCCCATACATTCATTTACCCATGAGATCTCTTGGTGAAAAATATCGAACGTGTAGAACTCGAGGGCAGTACATTTCGGAGAAATTATTGAAATCTCCAATTCACCAAAGGGGTACCCCTTTCAGAAATCTTCAATTTCTCTTATATGGATTCGAGCATTGTTTTGATAGTGAATACTAAAGAATATGCGAGGGTCATGGGCACAAAAGTTGTAGGCCTATGTCTTAGGGTTCTATGTATAAAACCTCGTGCAATTCCAAGGTGTGTAGAGGGTGATACAGTAAAAATACTGAGAGATGTACGAATATAAGGAAAAAACTTGCGAAAATTGCCATCGAAAAGGGGAATTTTTTTTGAAATGTTGACTTAAGGCTCCGTTTCGACTCCAATACATTCATTTACCCATGAGATCTCTTGGTGAAAAATATCGAACGAGTAGAACACGAGGGCAGTACATTTCGGAGAAATTAGTGAAATCTCCAATTCCCCAAAGGGGTACCCCTTTCAGAAATCTTCGATTTCTCTAATATGGATTCGAGCAATGTTTTGATAGTGAATACTAAAGAATATGCGAGGGTCATCGGCACAAAATTTATAGGCCTATGTCTTAGGGTTCTATGTATGAAACCTCGTGAAATTCCAAGGTGTGTAGAGGGCGATACAGTCAAAATCCTGAGAGATGTACGAATATAAGGAAAAAACTTGATAAAAATTGCCATAAAAAAGGGGAATATTTTTTGAAATGTTGACTTAAGGCTCCGTTTCGACTCCAATACATTGATTTACCCATGAGATCTCTTGGTGAAAAATATCGAACGAGTACAACACGAGGGTAGAACATTTCTGATAAATTAGTGAAATCTCCAATTCACCAAAGGGGTACCCCTTTCAGAAATCTTCGATTTCTCTAATACGGATTCGAGCAATGTTTTGATAGTGAATACTAAAGAATATGCGATGGTCATGGGCAAGAAAGTTGTAGGCCTATGTCTTAGGGTTCTATGTGTAAAACCTCGTGCAATTCCAAGGTGTGTAGAGGGTGATACAGTCAAAATACTGAGAGATGTACGAATATAAGGAAAAAACTTGCGAAAATTGCCATCAAAAAGGGGAATTTTTTTTGAAATGTTGACTTAAGGCTCCGTTTCGACTCCGATACATTCATTTACCCATGAGATCTCTTAAGGAAAAATATCGAACGAGTAGAACACGAGGGCAGTACATTTCGGAGAAATTAGTGAAATCTCCAATTCACCAAAGGGGTACCCCTTTCAGAAATCTTCGATTTCTCTAATATGGATTCGAGCAATGTTTTGATAGTGAATACTAAACAATATGCGAGGATCATGGGCACAAAAGTTGTAGGCCTATGTCTTAGGGTTCTATGTATAAAACCTCGTGCAATTCCAAGGTGTGTAGAGGGTGATACAGTAAAAATACTGAGAGATGTCCGAATATAAGGAAAAAACTTGCGAAAATTGCCATCGAAAAGGGGAATGTTTTTTTGAAATGTTGACTTAAAGCTCCGTTTCGACTCCAATACATTCATTTACCCATGAGATCTCTTGGTGAAAAATATCGAACGAGTAGAACACGAGGGCAGTACATTTCGGAGAAATTAGTGAAATCTCCAATTCCCCAAAGGGGTACCCCTTTCAGAAATCTTCGATTTCTCTAATATGGATTCGAGCAATGTTTTGATAGTGAATACTAAACAATATGCGAGGGTCATGGGCACAAAAGTTGTAGGTCTATGTCTTAGGGTTCTATGTATAAAACTTCGTGCAATTCCAATGTGTGTAGAGGGTGATACAGTCAAAATACTGAGAGATGTACGAATATAAGGAAAAAACTTGCGAAAATTGCCATCGAAAAGGGGAATTTTTATTGAAATGTTGACTTAAGGCTCCGTTTCGACTCCCATACATTCATTTACCCATGAGATCTCTTGGTGAAAAATATCGAACGTGTAGAACTCGAGGGCAGTACATTTCGGAGAAATTATTGAAATCTCCAATTCACCAAAGGGGTACCCCTTTCAGAAATCTTCAATTTCTCTTATATGGATTCGAGCATTGTTTTGATAGTGAATACTAAAGAATATGCGAGGGTCATGGGCACAAAAGTTGTAGGCCTATGTCTTAGGGTTCTATGTATAAAACCTCGTGCAATTCCAAGGTGTGTAGAGGGTGATACAGTAAAAATACTGAGAGATGTACGAATATAAGGAAAAAACTTGCGAAAATTGCCATCGAAAAGGGGAATTTTTTTTGAAATGTTGACTTAAGGCTCCGTTTCGACTCCAATACATTCATTTACCCATGAGATCTCTTGGTGAAAAATATCGAACGAGTAGAACACGAGGGCAGTACATTTCGGAGAAATTAGTGAAATCTCCAATTCCCCAAAGGGGTACCCCTTTCAGAAATCTTCGATTTCTCTAATATGGATTCGAGCAATGTTTTGATAGTGAATACTAAAGAATATGCGAGGGTCATCGGCACAAAATTTATAGGCCTATGTCTTAGGGTTCTATGTATGAAACCTCGTGAAATTCCAAGGTGTGTAGAGGGCGATACAGTCAAAATCCTGAGAGATGTACGAATATAAGGAAAAAACTTGCGAAAATTGCCATCGAAAAGGGGAATTTTTTTTGAAATGTTGACTTAAAGCTCCGTTTCGACTCCAATACATTCATTTACCCATGAGATCTCTTGGTGAAAAATATCGAACGTGTAGAACTCGAGGGCAGTACATTTCGGAGAAATTAGTGAAATCTCCAATTCACCAAAGGGGTACCCCTTTCAGAAATCTTCAATTTCTCTTATATGGATTCGAGCATTGTTTTGATAGTGAATACTATAGAATATGCGAGGGTGATGGGCACAAAAGTTGTAGGCCTATGTCTTAGGGTTCTATGTATAAAACCTCGTGCAATTCCAAGGTGTGTAGAGGGTGATACAGTAAAAATACTGAGAGATGTACGAATATAAGGAAAAAACTTGCGAAAATTGCCATCGAAAAGGGGAATTTTTTTTGAAATGTTGACTTAAAGCTCCGTTTCGACTCCGATACATTCATTTACCCATGAGATCTCATAAGGAAAAATATTGAACGAGTAGAACACAATGGGCAGAACATTTCGGAGAAATTAGAGAAATCTCCAATTCACCAAGGGGGTACCACTTTCAGAAATCTTCGATTTCTCTAATATGAATTCGAGCAATGTTTTGATAGTGAATACTAAAGAATATGCGAGGGTCATGGGCACAAAAGTTGTAGGTCTATGTGTTAGGGTTCTATGTATAAAATCTCGTGCAATTCCAAGGTTTGTAGAGGGTGATACAGTCAAAATATGGAGAGATGTACGAATATAAGGTAAAAACTTACGAAAATTGCCATCAAAAAGGGGAATTTTTTTTGAAATGTTGACTTAAGGCTCCGTTTCGACTCCAATACATTCATTTACCCATGAGATCTCTTGGTGAAAAATATCGAACGAGTAGAACACGAGGGCAGTACATTTCGGAGAAATTAGTGAAATCTCCAATTCACCAAAGGGGTACCCCTTTCAGAAATCTTCGATTTCTCTAATATGAATTCGAGCAATGTTTTGATAGTGAATACTAAAGAATATGCGAGGGTCATGGGCACAAAAGTTGTAGGCCTATGTCTTAGGGTTCTATGTATAAAACCTCGTGCAATTCCAAGGTGTGTAGAGGGTGATACAGTCAAAATACTGAGAGATGTACGAATATAAGGAAAAAACTTGATAAAAATTGCCATAAAAAAGGAGAATATTTTTTGAAATGTTGACTTAAGGCTCCGTTTCGACTCCGATACATTAATTTACCCATGAGATCTCATAAGGAAAAATATTGAACGAGTAGAACACAATGGGCAGAACATTTCGGAGAAATTAGAGAAATCTCCAATTCACCAAGGGGGTACCACTTTCAGAAATCTTCGATTTCTCTAATATGAATTCGAGCAATGTTTTGATAGTGAATACTAAAGAATATGCGAGGGTCATGGGCACAAAAGTTGTAGGTCTATGTGTTAGGGTTCTATGTATAAAATCTCGTGCAATTCCAAGGAGTGTAGAGGGTGATACAGTAAAAATATGGAGAGATGTACGAATATAAGGTAAAAACATACGAAAATTGCCATCAAAAAGGGGAATTTTTTTTGAAATGTTGACTTAAGTCTCCGTTTCGACTCCAATACATTCATTTACCCATGAGATCTCTTGGTGAAAAATATCGAACGAGTAGAACACGAGGGCAGTACATTTCGGAGAAATTAGTGAAATCTCCAATTCACCAAAGGGGTACCCCTTTCAGAAATCTTCGATTTCTCTAATATGAATTCGAGCAATGTTTTGATAGTGAATACTAAAGAATATGCGAGGGTCATGGGCACAAAAGTTGTAGGCCTATGTCTTAGGGTTCTATGTATAAAACCTCGTGCAATTCCAAGGTTTTTAGAGGGTGATACAGTCAAAATACTGAGAGATGTACGAATATAAGGAAAAAACTTGCGAAAATTGCCATCAAAAAGGGGAATTTTTTTTGAAATGTTGACTTAAGGCTCCGTTTCGACTCCGATACATTCATTTACCCATGAGATCTCTTAAGGAAAAATATCGAACGAGTAGAACACGAGGGCAGTACATTTCGGAGAAATTAGTGAAATCTCCAATTCACCAAAGGGGTACCCCTTTCAGAAATCTTCGATTTCTCTAATATGGATTCGAGCAATGTTTTGATAGTGAATACTAAAGAATATGCGAGGGTCATGGGCACAAAAGTTGTAGGCCTATGTCTTAGGGTTCTATGTATAAAACCTCGTGCAATTCCAAGGTGTGTAGAGGGTGATACAGTCAAAATACTGAGAGATGTACGAAAATAAGGAAAAACTTGCGAAAATTGCCATCAAAAAGGGGAATTTTTTTTGAAATGTTGACTTAAGGCTCCGTTTCGACTCCGATACATTCATTTACCCATGAGATCTCTTAAGGAAAAATATCGAACGAGTAGAACACGAGGGCAGTACATTTCGGAGAAATTAGTGAAATCTCCAATTCACCAAAGGGGTACCCCTTTCAGAAATCTTCGATTTCTCTAATATGGATTCGAGCAATGTTTTGATAGTGAATACTAAACAATATGCGAGGGTCATGGGCACAAAAGTTGTAGGCCTATGTCTTAGGGTTCTATGTATAAAACCTCGTGCAATTCCAAGGTGTGTAGAGGGTGATACAGTCAAAATACAGAGAGGTGTACGAATATTAGGAAATAACTTCCGAAAATTGCCATCAAAAAGGGGAATTTTTTTTGAAATGTTGACTTAAGGCTCCGTTTCGACTCCGATACATTCATTTACCCATGAGATCTCTTAAGGAAAAATATCGAACGAGAAGAACACGAGGGCAGTACATTTCGGAGAAATTAGTGAAATCTCCAATTCACCAAAGGGGTACCCCTATCAGAAATCTTCGATTTCTCTAATATGGATTCGAGCAGTCTTTTGATAGTGAATACTAAAGAATATGCGAGGGTCATGGGCACAAAAGTTGTAGGCCTATGTCTTAGGGTTCTATGTATAAAACCTTGTGCAATTCCAAGGTGTGTAGAGGGTGATACAGTCAAAATACAGAGAGGTGTACGAATATAAGGAAAAAACTTGCGAAAATTGCCATAGAAAAGGGGAATTTTTTTTGAATTGTTGACTTAAGGCTCCGTTTAGACTCCAATACATTCATTTACCCATGAGATCTCTTGGTGAAAAATATCGAGCGAGAAGAACACGAGGGCAGTACATTTCGGAGAAATTAGTGAAATCTCCAATTCACCAAAGGGGTACCCCTTTCAGAAATCTTCGATTTCTCTAATATGAATTCGAGCAATGTTTTGATAGTGAATACTAAACAATATGCGAGGGTCATGGGCACAAAAGTTGTAGGTCTTTGTCTTAGGGTTCTATGTATAAAACCTCGTGCAATTCCAAGGTGTGTAGAGGGTGATACAGTCAAAATACTGAGAGATGTACGAATATATGGAAAAAACTTGCGAAAATTGCCATAAAAAAGGGGAATATTTATTGAAATGTTGACTTAAGGCTCCGTTTAGACTCCAATACATTCATTTATCCATGAGATCTCTTGGTGAAGAATATCGAACGAGTAGAACACGAGGGTAGAACATTTCTGAGAAATTAGTGAAATCTCCAATTCACCAAATTGGTACCCCTTTCAGAAATCTTCGATTTCTCTAATATGGATTCGAGCAATGTTTTGATAGTGAATACTAAAGAATATGCGTGGGTCATGGGCACAAAAGTTGTAGGTCTATGTCTTAGGGTTCTGTGTATAAAACCTCGTGCAAGTCCCAGGTGTGTAGAGGGTGATACAGTCAAAATGTTGAGAGATGTACGAATATAAGGAAAAAACTTGATAAAATTTCCATCAAAAAGGGGAATTTTTTTTGAAAAGGTCACTTAAGGCTCCGTTTCGACTCCAATATATTCATTTACCCATGAGATCTCTTGGTGAAAAATATCGAACGAGTAGAACACGAGGGCAGTACATTTCAAAGAAATTAGTGAAATCTCCAATTCACCAAAGGGGAACCCCTTTCAGAAATATTCGATTTCTCAAATATGAATTCGAGCAATCTTTTGATAGTGAATACTAAAGAATATGCGAGGGTCATGGCCACAAAAGTTGTAGGCCAATGTCTTAGGGTTCTATATATAAAACCTCGTGCAATTCCAAGGTGTGTAGAGGGCGATACAGTCAAAATCCTGAGTGATGTACGAATATTAGGAAATAACTTCCGAAAATTGCCATCAAAAAGGGGATTTTTTTTTGAAATGTTGACTTAAGGCTCCGTTTCGACTCCAATATATTCATTTACCCATGAGATCTCTTAAGGAAAAATATCGAACGAGTAGAACACGAGGGTAGTACATTTCGGAGAAATTAGTGAAATCTCCAAATCACCAAAGGGGTACCCCTATCAGAAATCTTGGATTTCTCTACTATGGATTAGAGCCATGTTTTGATAGTGAATACTAAAGAATATGCGAGGGTCATGGGCACAAAATTTGTAGGCCTATGTCTTAGGGTTCTATGTATAAAACCTCGTGCAATTCCGAGGTGTGTAGAGGGAGATACAGTCAAAATACTGAGAGATGTACGAATATAAGGAAAAATCTTGCGAAAATTGCCATAAAAAAGGGGAATTTTTTTTGAAATGTTGACTTAAGGCTCCGTTTCGACTCCGATACATTCATTTACCCATGAGATCTCTTAAGGAAAAATATCGAACAAGTAGAACACGAGGGCAGTACATTTCGGAGAAATTAGTGAAATCTCCAATTCACCAAAGGGGTACCCCTTTCAGAAATCTTCGATTTCTCTAATATGAATTCGAGCAATGTTTTGATAGTGAATACTAAAGAATATGCGAGGGTCATGGGCACAAAAGTTGTAGGTCTTTGTCTTAGGGTTCTATGTATAAAACCTCGTGCAATTCCAAGGTGTGTAGAGGGTGATACAGTCAAAATACTGAGAGATGTACGAATATATGGAAAAAACTTGCGAAAATTGCCATAAAAAAGGGGAATATTTATTGAAATGTTGACTTAAGGCTCCGTTTAGAATCCAATACATTCATTTATCCATGAGATCTCTTGGTGAAGAATATCGAACGAGTAGAACACGAGGGTAGAACATTTCTGAGAAATTAGTGAAATCTCCAATTCACCAAATTGGTACCCCTTTCAGAAATCTTCGATTTCTCTAATATGGATTCGAGCAATGTTTTGATAGTGAATACTAAAGAATATGCGTGGGTCATGGGCACAAAAGTTGTAGGTCTATGTCTTAGGGTTCTGTGTATAAAACCTCGTGCAAGTCCCAGGTGTGTAGAGGGTGATACAGTCAAAATGTTGAGAGATGTACGAATATAAGGAAAAAACTTGATAAAATTTCCATCAAAAAGGGGAATTTTTTTTGAAAAGGTCACTTAAGGCTCCGTTTCGACTCCAATATATTCATTTACCCATGAGATCTATTGGTGAAAAATATCGAACGAGTAGAACACGAGGGCAGTACATTTCAAAGAAATTAGTGAAATCTCCAATTCACCAAAGGGGAACCCCTTTCAGAAATATTCGATTTCTCAAATATGAATTCGAGCAATCTTTTGATAGTGAATACTAAAGAATATGCGAGGGTCATGGCCACAAAAGTTGTAGGCCAATGTCTTAGGGTTCTATATATAAAACCTCGTGCAATTCCAAGGTGTGTAGAGGGCGATACAGTCAAAATCCTGAGTGATGTACGAATATTAGGAAATAACTTCCGAAAATTGCCATCAAAAAGGGGATTTTTTTTTGAAATGTTGACTTAAGGCTCCGTTTCGACTCCAATATATTCATTTACCCATGAGATCTCTTAAGGAAAAATATCGAACGAGTAGAACACGAGGGTAGTACATTTCGGAGAAATTAGTGAAATCTCCAAATCACCAAAGGGGTACCCCTATCAGAAATCTTGGATTTCTCTACTATGGATTAGAGCCATGTTTTGATAGTGAATACTAAAGAATATGCGAGGGTCATGGGCACAAAATTTGTAGGCCTATGTCTTAGGGTTCTATGTATAAAACCTCGTGCAATTCCGAGGTGTGTAGAGGGAGATACAGTCAAAATACTGAGAGATGTACGAATATAAGGAAAAATCTTGCGAAAATTGCCATAAAAAAGGGGAATTTTTTT
This sequence comes from Humulus lupulus, assembly GCF_963169125.1. Classification (NCBI taxonomy): domain Eukaryota; kingdom Viridiplantae; phylum Streptophyta; class Magnoliopsida; order Rosales; family Cannabaceae; genus Humulus; species Humulus lupulus. The sequence continues at coordinate 296,795,222 of NC_084794.1, read as the reverse complement.
TGAAATGTTGACTTAAGGCTCCGTTTCGACTCCGATACATTCACTTACCCATGAGATCTCTTAAGGAAAAATATCGAACAAGTAGAACACGAGGGCAGTACATTTCGGAGAAATTAGTGAAATCTCCAATTCACCAAAGGGGTACCCCTTTCAGAAATCTTCGATTTCTCTAATATGAATTCGAGCAATGTTTTGATAGTGAATACTAAAGAATATGCGAGGGTCATGGGCACAAAAGTTGTAGGTCTTTGTCTTAGGGTTCTATGTATAAAACCTCGTGCAATTCCAAGGTGTGTAGAGGGTGATACAGTCAAAATACTGAGAGATGTACGAATATATGGAAAAAACTTGCGAAAATTGCCATAAAAAAGGGGAATATTTATTGAAATGTTGACTTAAGGCTCCGTTTAGACTCCAATACATTCATTTATCCATGAGATCTCTTGGTGAAGAATATCGAACGAGTAGAACACGAGGGTAGAACATTTCTGAGAAATTAGTGAAATCTCCAATTCACCAAATTGGTACCCCTTTCAGAAATCTTCGATTTCTCTAATATGGATTCGAGCAATGTTTTGATAGTGAATACTAAAGAATATGCGTGGGTCATGGGCACAAAAGTTGTAGGTCTATGTCTTAGGGTTCTGTGTATAAAACCTCGTGCAAGTCCCAGGTGTGTAGAGGGTGATACAGTCAAAATGTTGAGAGATGTACGAATATAAGGAAAAAACTTGATAAAATTTCCATCAAAAAGGGGAATTTTTTTTGAAAAGTTCACTTAAGGCTCCGTTTCGACTCCAATATATTCATTTACCCATGAGATCTCTTGGGGGAAAATATCGAACGAGTAGAACACGAGGGCAGTACATTTCAAAGAAATTAGTGAAATCTCCAATTCACCAAAGGGGAACCCCTTTCAGAAATATTCGATTTCTCAAATATGAATTCGAGCAATCTTTTGATAGTGAATACTAAAGAATATGCGAGGGTCATGGGCACAAAAGTTGTAGGCCAATGTCTTAGGGTTCTATATATAAAACCTCGTGCAATTCCAAGGTGTGTAGAGGGCGATACAGTCAAAATCCTGAGTGATGTACGAATATTAGGAAATAACTTCCGAAAATTGCCATCAAAAAGGGGATTTTTTTTTGAAATGTTGACTTAAGGCTCCGTTTCGACTCCAATATATTCATTTACCCATGAGATCTCTTAAGGAAAAATATCGAACGAGTAGAACACGAGGGTAGTACATTTCGGAGAAATTAGTGAAATCTCCAATTCACCAAAGGGGTACCCCTATCAGAAATCTTGGATTTCTCTACTATGGATTAGAGCCATGTTTTGATAGTGAATACTAAAGAATATGCGAGGGTCATGGGCACAAAATCTGTAGGCCTATGTCTTAGGGTTCTATGTATAAAACCTCGTGCAATTCCGAGGTGTGTAGAGGGTGATACAGTCAAAATACTGAGAGATGTACGAATATAAGGAAAAATCTTGCGAAAATTGCCATAAAAAAGGGGAATTTTTTTTGAAATGTTGACTTAAGGCTCCGTTTCGACTCCGATACATTCATTTACCCATGAGATCTCTTAAGGAAAAATATCGAACAAGTAGAACACGAGGGCAGTACATTTCGGAGAAATTAGTGAAATCTCCAATTCACCAAAGGGGTACCCCTTTCAGAAATCTTCGATTTCTCTAATATGAATTCGAGCAATGTTTTGATAGTGAATACTAAACAATATGCGAGGGTCATGGGCACAAAAGTTGTAGGTCTTTGTCTTAGGGTTCTATGTATAAAACCTCGTGCAATTCCAAGGTGTGTAGAGGGTGATACAGTCAAAATACTGAGAGATGTACGAATATAAGGAAAAAACTTGCGAAAATTGCCATAAAAAAGGGGAATATTTTTTGAAATGTTGACTTAAGGCTCCGTTTCGACTCCATTACATTCATTTACCCATGAGATCTCTTGGTGAAAAATATCGAACGAGTCGAACACGAGGGCAGTACATTTCGGAGAAATTAGTGAAATCTCCAATTCACCAAAGGGGTACCCCTATCAGAAATCTTCGATTTCTCTAATATGGATTCGATTTATCTTTTGATAGTGAATACTAAAGAATATGCGAGGGTCATGGGCACAAAATTTTTAGGCCTATGTCTTAGGGTTCTATGTATAAAACCTTGTGCAATTCCGAGGTGTGTAGAGGGTGATACAGTCAAAATACAGAGAGGTGTACGAATATAAGGAAAAAACTTGCGAAAATTGCCATAGAAAAGGGGAATTTTTTTTGAAAAGTTTACTTAAGGCTCCGTTTCGACTCCAATATATTCATTTACCCATGAGATCTCTTGGGGGAAAATATCGAACGAGTAGAAGGCGAGGGCAGTACATTTCAAAGAAATTAGTGAAATCTCCAATTCACCAAAGGGGAACCCCTTTCAGAAATCTTCGATTTCTCAAATATGAATTCGAGCAATCTTTTGATAGTGAATACTAATGAATATGCGAGGGTCATGGGCCCAAAAGTTGTAGGCCTATGTCTTAGGGTTCTATGTATAAAACCTCGTGCAATTCCAAGGTGTGTAGAGGGTGATACAGTCAAAATACTGAGAGATGTACGAATATAAGGAAAAAACTTGCGAAAATTGCCATAAAAAAGGGGAATTTTTTTTGAAATGTTGACTTAAGGCTCCGTTTCGACTCCAATACATTCATTTACCCATGAGATCTCTTGGTGAAAAATATCGAACGAGTAGAACACGAGGGCAGTACATTTCAGAGAAATTAGTGAAATCTCCAATTCACCAAAGGGGTACCCCTTTCAGAAATCTTCGATTTCTCTAATATGAATTCGAGCAATGTTTTGATAGTGAATACTAAAGAATATGCGAGGGTCATGGGCACAAAAGTTGTAGGTATTTGTCTTAGGGTTCTATGTATAAAACCTCGTGCAATTCCAAGGTGTGTAGAGGGTGATACAGTCAAAATACTGAGAGATGTACGAATATAAGGAAAAAACTTGCGAAAATTGCCATAAAAAAGGGGACTATTTTTTGAAAAGTTGACTTAAGGCTCCGTTTCGACTCCATTACATTCATTTACCCATGAGATCTCTTGGTGAAAAATATCGAACGAGTCGAACACGAGGGCAGTACATTTCGGAGAAATTAGTGAAATCTCCAATTCACCAAAGGGGTACCCCTATCAGAAATCTTCGATTTCTCTAATATGGATTCGATTTATCTTTTGATAGTGAATACTAAAGAATATGCGAGGGTCATGGGCACTAAATTTTTAGGCCTATGTCTTAGGGTTCTATGTATAAAACCTTGTGCAATTCCGAGGTGTGTAGAGGGTGATACAGTCAAAATACAGAGAGGTGTACGAATATAAGGAAAAAACTTGCGAAAATTGCCATAGAAAAGGGGAATTTTTTTTGAAAAGTTTACTTAAGGCTCCGTTTCGACTCCAATATATTCATTTACCCATGAGATCTCTTGGGGGAAAATATCGAACGAGTAGAAGGCGAGGGCAGTACATTTCAAAGAAATTAGTGAAATCTCCAATTCACCAAAGGGGAACCCCTTTCAGAAATCTTCGATTTCTCAAATATGAATTCGAGCAATCTTTTGATAGTGAATACTAATGAATATGCGAGGGTCATGGGCCCAAAAGTTGTAGGCCTATGTCTTAGGGTTCTATGTATAAAACCTCGTGCAATTCCAAGGTGTGTAGAGGGTGATACAGTCAAAATACTGAGAGATGTACGAATATAAGGAAAAAACTTGCGAAAATTGCCATAAAAAAGGGGAATTTTTTTTGAAATGTTGACTTAAGGCTCCGTTTCGACTCCAATACATTCATTTACCCATGAGATCTCTTGGTGAAAAATATCGAACGAGTAGAACACGAGGGCAGTACATTTCAGAGAAATTAGTGAAATCTCCAATTCACCAAAGGGGTACCCCTTTCAGAAATCTTCGATTTCTCTAATATGAATTCGAGCAATGTTTTGATAGTGAATACTAAAGAATATGCGAGGGTCATGGGCACAAAAGTTGTAGGTATTTGTCTTAGGGTTCTATGTATAAAACCTCGTGCAATTCCAAGGTGTGTAGAGGGTGATACAGTCAAAATACTGAGAGATGTACGAATATAAGGAAAAACCTTGCGAAAATTGCCATAAAAAAGGGGACTATTTTTTGAAAAGTTGACTTAAGGCTCCGTTTCGACTCCATTACATTCATTTACCCATGAGATCTCTTGGTGAAAAATATCGAACGAGTCGAACACGAGGGCAGTACATTTCGGAGAAATTAGTGAAATCTCCAATTCACCAAAGGGGTACCCCTATCAGAAATCTTCGATTTCTCTAATATGGATTCGATTTATCTTTTGATAGTGAATACTAAAGAATATGCGAGGGTCATGGGCACTAAATTTTTAGGCCTATGTCTTAGGGTTCTATGTATAAAACCTTGTGCAATTCCGAGGTGTGTAGAGGGTGATACAGTCAAAATACAGAGAGGTGTACGAATATAAGGAAAAAACTTGCGAAAATTGCCATAGAAAAGGGGAATTTTTTTTGAAAAGTTTACTTAAGGCTCCGTTTCGACTCCAATATATTCATTTACCCATGAGATCTCTTGGTGAAAAATATCGAACGAGTAGAACACGAGGGCAGTACATTTCAGAGAAATTAGTGAAATCTCCAATTCCCCAAAGGGGTACCCCTTTCAGAAATCTTCGATTTCTCTAATATGGATTCGAGCAATGTTTTGATAGTGAATACTAAAGAATATGCGAGGGTCATGGGCACAAAAGTTGTAGGCTTATGTCTTAGGGTTCTATGTATAAAACCTCGTGCAATTCCAAGGTGTGTAGAGGGTGATACAGTCAAAATACTGAGAGATGTACGAATATAAGGAAAAAACTTGCGAAAATTGCCATCGAAAAGGGGAATTTTTTTTGAAATGTTGACTTGAGGCTCCGTTTCGACTCCAATACATTCATTTACCCATGAGATCTCTTCGTGAAAAATATCGAACGTGTAGAACACGAGGGCAGTACATTTCGGAGAAATTAGTGAAATCTCCAATTCACCAAAGGGGTACCCCTTTCAGAAATCTTCGATTTCTCTAATATGGATTCGAGCAATGTTTTGATAGTGAATAATAAAGAATATGCGAGGGTCATGGGCACAAAAGTTGTAGGCCTATGTCTTAGGGTTCTATGTATAAAACCTCGTGCTATTCCAAGGTGTGTAGAGGGTGATACAGTCAAAATACTGAGAGATGTATGAAAATTAGGAAAAACTTGCGAAAATTCCCATCGAAAAGGGGAATTTTTTTTGAAATGTTGACTTAAGGCTCCGTTTCGACTCCAATACATTCATTTACCCATGAGATCTCTTGGTGAAAAATATCGAACGAGAAGAACACGAGGGCAGTACATTTCGGAGAAATTAGTGAAATCTCCAATTCACCAAAGGGGTACCCCTTTCAGAAATCTTCGATTTCTCTAATATGAATTCGAGCAATGTTTTGATAGTGAATACTAAAGAATATGCGAGGGTCATGGGCACAAAAGTTGTAGGCCTATGTCTTAGGGTTCTATGTATAAAACCTCGTGCAATTCCAAGGTGTGTAGAGGGTGATACAGTCAAAATACTGAGAGATGTACGAATATAAGGAAAAAACTTCCGAAAATTGCCATAAAAAAGGGGAATATTTTTTGAAATGTTGACTTAAGGCTCCGTTTCGACTCCAATACATTCATTTACCCATGAGATCTCTTGGTGAAAAATATCGAACGAGTAGAATACGAGGGCAGTACATTTCAACGAAATTAGTGAAATCTCCAATTCACCAAAGGGGTACCCCTTTCAGAAATCTTCGATTTCTCAAATATGAATTCGAGCAATCTTTTGATAGTGAATACTAATGAATATGCGAGGGTCATGGGCACAAAAGTTGTAGGCCTATGTCTTAGGGTTCTATGTATAAAACCTCGTGCTATTCCAAGGTGTGTAGAGGGTGATACAGTCAAAATACTGAGAGATGTATGAAAATAAGGAAAAACTTGCGAAAATTCCCATCGAAAAGGGGAATTTTTTTTGAAATGTTGACTTAAGGCTCCGTTTCGATTCCAATACATTCATTTACCCATGAGATCTCTTGGTGAAAAATATCGAACGAGAAGAACACGAGGGCAGTACATTTCGGAGAAATTAGTGAAATCTCCAATTCACCAAAGGGGTACCCCTTTCAGAAATCTTCGATTTCTCTAATATGAATTCGAGCAATGTTTTGATAGTGAATACTAAAGATTATGCGAGGGTCATGGGCACAAAAGTTGTAGGCCTATTTCTTAGGGTTCTATGTATAAAACCTCGTGCAATTCCAAGGTGTGTAGAGGGTGATACAGTCAAAATACTGAGAGATGTACGAATATTAGGAAATAACTTCCGAAAATTGCCATCAAAAAGGGGAATTTTTTTTGAAATGTTGACTTAAGGCTCCGTTTCGACTCCAATACATTCATTTACCCATGAGATCTCTTGGTGAAAAATATCGAACGAGTACAACACGAGGGTAGAACATTTCTGATAAATTAGTGAAATCTCCAATTCACCAAAGGGGTACCCCTTTCATAAATCTTCGATTTCTCTAATACGGATTGGAGCAATGTTTTGATAGTGAATACTAAAGAATATACGAGGGTCATGGGCACAAAAGTTGTAGGCCTATGTCTTAGGGTTCTATGTATAAAACCTTGTGCAATTCCGAGGTGTATAGAGGGTGATACAGTCAAAATACAGAGAGGTGTACGAATATAAGGAAAAAACTTGCGAAAATTGCCATAGAAAAGGGGAATTTTTTTTGAATAGTTGACTTAAGGCTCCGTTTAGACTCCAATACATTCATTTACCCATGAGATCTCTTGGTGAAAAATATCGAACGAGAAGAACACGAGGGCAGTACATTTCGGAGAAATTAGTGAAATCTCCAATTCACCAAAGGGGTGCCCCTATCAGAAATCTTGGATTTCACTAATATGGATTAGAGCCATGTTTTGATAGTGAATACTAAATAATATGCGAGGGTCATGGGCACAAAAGTTGTAGGCCTATGTCTTAAGATTCTATGTATAAAACCTCGTGCAATTCCGATGTGTGTAGAGGGTGATACAGTCAAAATACTGAGAGATGTACGAATATAAGGAAAAAACTTGCAAAAATTGCCATAAAAAAGGAGAATTTTTTTTGAAATGTTGACTTAAGGCTCCGTTTCGACTCCGATACATTCATTTACCCATGAGATCTCTTAAGGAAAAATATCGAACGAGTAGAACACCATGGGCAGTACATTTCGGAGAAATTAGTGAAATCTCCAATTCACCAAAGGGGTACCCCTTTCAGAAATCTTCGATTTCTCTAATATGAATTCGAGCAATGTTTTGATAGTGAATACTAAAGAATATGCGAGGGTCATGGGCACAAAAGTTGTAGGTCTATGTCTTAGGGTTCTATGTATAAAACCTCATGCCATTCCAAGGTGTGTAGAGGGTGATACAGTCAAAATACTGAGAGATGTACGAATATAAGGTAAAAACTTACGAAAATTGCCATCAAAAAGGGGAATTTTTTTTGAAATGTTGACTTAAGGCTCCGTTTCGACGCTAATACATTCATTTACCCATGAGATCTCTTGGTGAAAAATATCGAACGAGTAGAACACGAGGGCAGTACATTTCGGAGAAATTAGTGAAATCTCCAATTCACCAAAGGGGTACCCCTTTCAGAAATCTTCGATTTCTCTAATATGGATTCGAGCAATGTTTTGATAGTGAATACTAAATAATATGCGAGGATCATGGGCACAAAAGTTGTAGGCCTATGTCTTAGGGTTCTATGTATAAAACCTCGTGCAATTCCAAGGTGTGTAGAGGGTGATACAGTCAAAATACTGAGAGATGTACGAATATAAGGAAAAAACTTGCGAAAATTGCCATAGAAAAGGGGAATATTTTTTGAAATGTTGACTTAAGGCTCCGTTTCGACTCCAATATATTCATTTACCCATGAGATCTCTTTAGGAAAAATATCGTACGAGTAGAACACGAGGGTAGTACATTTCGGAGAAATTAGTGAAATCTCCAATTCACCAAAGGGGTACCCCTATCAGAAATCTTGGATTTCTCTAATATGGATTATAGCCATGTTTTGATAGTGAATACTAAAGAATATGCGAGGGTCATGGGCACAAAAGTTGTAGGCCTATGTCTTAGGGTTCTATGTATAAAACCTCATGCAATTCCGAGGTGTGTAGAGGGTGATACAGTCAAAATACTGAGAGATGTACGAATATAAGGAAAAAACTTGCGAAAATTGCCATAGAAAAGGGGAATATTTTTTGAAATGTTGACTTAAGGCTCCGTTTCGACTCCAATATATTCATTTACCCATGAGATCTCTTTAGGAAAAATATCGTACGAGTAGAACACGAGGGTAGTACATTTCGGAGAAATTAGTGAAATCTCCAATTCACCAAAGGGGTACCCCTATCAGAAATCTTGGATTTCACTAATATGGATTAGAGCCATGTTTTGATAGTGAATACTAAAGAATATGCGAGGGTCATGGGCACAAAAGTTGTAGGCCTATGTCTTAAGATTCTATGTATAAAACCTCGTGCAATTCCGATGTGTGTAGAGGGTGATACAGTCAAAATACTTAGAGATGTACGAATATAAGGAAAAAACTTGCAAAAATTGCCATAAAAAAGGAGAATTTTTTTTGAAATGTTGACTTAAGGCTCCGTTTCGACTCCGATACATTCATTTACCCATGAGATCTCTTAAGGAAAAATATCGAACGAGTAGAACACCATGGGCAGTACATTTCGGAGAAATTAGTGAAATCTCCAATTCACCAAAGGGGTACCCCTTTCAGAAATCTTCGATTTCTCTAATATGAATTCGAGCAATGTTTTGATAGTGAATACTAAAGAATATGCGAGGGTCATGGGCACAAAAGTTGTAGGTCTATGTCTTAGGGTTCTATGTATAAAACCTCATGCCATTCCAAGGTGTGTAGAGGGTGATACAGTCAAAATACTGAGAGATGTACGAATATAAGGTAAAAACTTACGAAAATTGCCATCAAAAAGGGGAATTTTTTTTGAAATGTTGACTTAAGGCTCCGTTTCGACTCCAATACATTCATTTACCCATGAGATCTCTTGGTGAAAAATATCGAACGAGTAGAACACGAGGGCAGTACATTTCGGAGAAATTAGTGAAATCTCCAATTCACCAAAGGGGTACCCCTTTCAGAAATCTTCGATTTCTCTAATATGGATTCGAGCAATGTTTTGATAGTGAATACTAAATAATATGCGAGGATCATGGGCACAAAAGTTGTAGGCCTATGTCTTAGGGTTCTATGTGTAAAACCTTGTGCCATTCCAAGGTGTGTAGAGGGTGATACAGTCAAAATACTGAGAGATGTACGAATATAAGGAAAAAACTTGCGAAAATTGCCATAGAAAAGGGGAATATTTTTTGAAATGTTGACTTAAGGCTCCGTTTCGACTCCAATACATTCATTTACCCATGAGATCTCTTTAGGAAAAATATCGTACGAGTAGAACACGAGGGCAGTACATTTCGGAGAAATTAGTGAAATCTCCAATTCACCAAAGGGGTACCCCTTTCAGAAATCTTCGATTTCTCTAATATGGATTCGAGCAATGTTTTGATAGTGAATACTAAATAATATGCGAGGGTCATGGGCACAAAAGTTGTAGACCTATGTCTTAGGGTTCTATGTGTAAAACCTTGTGCAATTCCAAGGTGTGTAGAGGGTGATACAGTCAAAATACTGAGAGATGTACGAATATAAGGAAAAAACTTGCGAAAATTGCCATAGAAAAGGGGAATATTTTTTGAAATGTTGACTTAAGGCTCCGTTTCGACTCCAATATATTCATTTACCCATGAGATCTCTTTAGGAAAAATATCGTACGAGTAGAACACGAGGGTAGTACATTTCGGAGAAATTAGTGAAATCTCCAATTCACCAAAGGGGTACCCCTATCAGAAATCTTGGATTTCTCTAATATGGATTATAGCCATGTTTTGATAGTGAATACTAAAGAATATGCGAGGGTCATGGGCACAAAAGTTGTAGGCCTATGTCTTAGGGTTCTATGTATAAAACCTCATACAATTCCGAGGTGTGTAGAGGGTGATACAGTCAAAATACTGAGAGATGTACGAATATAAGGATAAAACTTGCAAAAATTGCCATAAAAAAGGAGAATTTTTTTTGAAATGTTGACTTAAGGCTCCGTTTCGACTCCGATACATTCATTTACCCATGAGATCTCTTAAGGAAAAATATCGAACGAGTAGAACACCATGGGCAGTACATTTCGGAGAAATTAGTGAAATCTCCAATTCACCAAAGGGGTACCCCTTTCAGAAATCTTCGATTTCTCTAATATGAATTCGAGCAATGTTTTGATAGTGAATACTAAAGAATATGCGAGGGTCATGGGCACAAAAGTTGTAGGTCTATGTCTTAGGGTTCTATGTATAAAACCTCATGCCATTCCAAGGTGTGTAGAGGGTGATACAGTCAAAATACTGAGAGATGTACGAATATAAGGTAAAAACTTACGAAAATTGCCATCAAAAAGGGGAATTTTTTTTGAAATGTTGACTTAAGGCTCCGTTTCGACTCCAATACATTCATTTACCCATGAGATCTCTTGGTGAAAAATATCGAACGAGTAGAACACGAGGGCAGTACATTTCGGAGAAATTAGTGAAATCTCCAATTCACCAAAGGGGTACCCCTTTCAGAAATCTTCGATTTCTCTAATATGGATTCGAGCAATGTTTTGATAGTGAATACTAAATAATATGCGAGGATCATGGGCACAAAAGTTGTAGGCCTATGTCTTAGGGTTCTATGTGTAAAACCTTGTGCAATTCCAAGGTGTGTAGAGGGTGATACAGTCAAAATACTGAGAGATGTACGAATATAAGGAAAAAACTTGCGAAAATTGCCATAGAAAAGGGGAATATTTTTTGAAATGTTGACTTAAGGCTCCGTTTCGACTCCAATATATTCATTTACCCATGAGATCTCTTTAGGAAAAATATCGTACGAGTAGAACACGAGGGTAGTACATTTCGGAGAAATTAGTGAAATCTCCAATTCACCAAAGGGGTACCCCTATCAGAAATCTTGGATTTCTCTAATATGGATTATAGCCATGTTTTGATAGTGAATACTAAAGAATATGCGAGGGTCATGGGCACAAAAGTTGTAGGCCTATGTCTTAGGGTTCTATGTATAAAACCTCATGCAATTCCGAGGTGTGTAGAGGGTGATACAGTCAAAATACTGAGAGATGTACGAATATAAGGATAAAACTTGCAAAAATTGCCATAAAAAAGGAGAATTTTTTTTGAAATGTTGACTTAAGGCTCCGTTTCGACTCCGATACATTCATTTACCCATGAGATCTCTTAAGGAAAAATATCGAACGAGTAGAACACCATGGGCAGTACATTTCGGAGAAATTAGTGAAATCTCCAATTCACCAAAGGGGTACCCCTTTCAGAAATCTTCGATTTCTCTAATATGAATTCGAGCAATGTTTTGATAGTGAATACTAAAGAATATGCGAGGGTCATGGGCACAAAAGTTGTAGGTCTATGTCTTAGGGTTCTATGTATAAAACCTCATGCCATTCCAAGGTGTGTAGAGGGTGATACAGTCAAAATACTGAGAGATGTACGAATATAAGGTAAAAACTTGCGAAAATTGCCATAAAAAAGGGGAATTTTTTTTGAAATGTTGACTTAAGGCTCCGTTTCGACTCCGATACATTCATTTACCCATGAGATCTCTTAAGGAAAAATATCGAACGAGTAGAACACCATGGGCAGTACATTTCGGAGAAATTAGTGAAATCTCCAATTCACCAAAGCGGTACCCCTTTCAGAAATCTTCGATTTCTCTAATATGAATTCGAGCAATGTTTTGATAGTGAATACTAAAGAATATACGAGGGTCATGGGCACAAAAGTTGTAGGCCTATGTCTTAGGGTTCTATGTATAAAACCTTGTGCAATTCCGAGGTGTGTAGACGGTGATACAGTCAAAATACAGAGAGGTGTACGAATATAAGGAAAAAACTTGCGAAAATTGCCATAGAAAAGGGGAATTTTTTTTGAATTGTTGACTTAAGGCTCCGTTTCGACTCCGATACATTCATTTACCCATGAGATCTCTTAAGGAAAAATATCGAACGAGTAGAACACCATGGGCAGTACATTTCGGAGAAATTAGTGAAATCTCCAATTCACCAAAGGGGTACCCCTTTCAGAAATCTTCGATTTCTCTAATATGAATTCGAGCAATGTTTTGATAGTGAATACTAAAGAATATGCGAGGGTCATGGGCACAAAAGTTGTAGGTCTATGTCTTAGGGTTCTATGTATAAAACCTCATGCCATTCCAAGGTGTGTAGAGGGTGATACAGTCAAAATACTGAGAGATGTACGAATATAAGGTAAAAACTTACGAAAATTGCCATCAAAAAGGGGAATTTTTTTTGAAATGTTGACTTAAGGCTCCGTTTCGACTCCAATACATTCATTTACCCATGAGATCTCTTGGTGAAAAATATCGAACGAGTAGAACACGAGGGCAGTACATTTCGGAGAAATTAGTGAAATCTCCAATTCACCAAAGGGGTACCCCTTTCAGAAATCTTCGATTTCTCTAATATGGATTCGAGCAATGTTTTGATAGTGAATACTAAATAATATGCGAGGATCATGGGCACAAAAGTTGTAGGCCTATGTCTTAGGGTTCTATGTATAAAACCTCGTGCAATTCCAAGGTGTGTAGAGGGTGATACAGTCAAAATACTGAGAGATGTACGAATATAAGGAAAAAACTTGCGAAAATTGCCATAGAAAAGGGGAATATTTTTTGAAATGTTGACTTAAGGCTCCGTTTCGACTCCAATATATTCATTTACCCATGAGATCTCTTTAGGAAAAATATCGTACGAGTAGAACACGAGGGTAGTACATTTCGGAGAAATTAGTGAAATCTCCAATTCACCAAAGGGGTACCCCTATCAGAAATCTTGGATTTCTCTAATATGGATTATAGCCATGTTTTGATAGTGAATACTAAAGAATATGCGAGGGTCATGGGCACAAAAGTTGTAGGCCTATGTCTTAGGGTTCTATGTATAAAACCTCATGCAATTCCGAGGTGTGTAGAGGGTGATACAGTCAAAATACTGAGAGATGTACGAATATAAGGATAAAACTTGCGAAAATTGCCATAAAAAAGGGGAATTTTTTTTGAAATGTTGACTTAAGGCTCCGTTTCGACTCCGATACATTCATTTACCCATGAGATCTCTTAAGGAAAAATATCGAACGAGTAGAACACCATGGGCAGTACATTTCGGAGAAATTAGTGAAATCTCCAATTCACCAAAGCGGTACCCCTTTCAGAAATCTTCGATTTCTCTAATATGAATTCGAGCAATGTTTTGATAGTGAATACTAAAGAATATGCGAGGGTCATGGGCACAAAAGTTGTAGGCCTATGTCTTAGGGTTCTATGTATAAAACCTTGTGCAATTCTGAGGTGTGTAGACGGTGATACAGTCAAAATACAGAGAGGTGTACGAATATAAGGAAAAAACTTGCGAAAATTGCCATAGAAAAGGGGAATTTTTTTTGAATTGTTGACTTAAGGCTCCGTTTCGACTCCAATACATTCATTTACCCATGAGATCTCTTGGTGAAAAATATCGAACGAGTAGAACACGAGGGCAGTACATTTCGGAGAAATTAGTGAAATCTCCAATTCACCAAAGGGGTACCCCTTTCAGAAATCTTCGATTTCTCTAATATGGATTCGAGCAATGTTTTGATAGTGAATACTAAATAATATGCGAGGATCATGGGCACAAAAGTTGTAGGCCTATGTCTTAGGGTTCTATGTATAAAACCTCGTGCAATTCCAAGGTGTGTAGAGGGTGATACAGTCAAAATACTGAGAGATGTACGAATATAAGGAAAAAACTTGCGAAAATTGCCATAGAAAAGGGGAATATTTTTTGAAATGTTGACTTAAGGCTCCGTTTCGACTCCAATATATTCATTTACCCATGAGATCTCTTTAGGAAAAATATCGTACGAGTAGAACACGAGGGTAGTACATTTCGGAGAAATTAGTGAAATCTCCAATTCACCAAAGGGGTACCCCTATCAGAAATCTTGGATTTCTCTAATATGGATTATAGCCATGTTTTGATAGTGAATACTAAAGAATATGCGAGGGTCATGGGCACAAAATTTGTAGGCCTATGTCTTAGGGTTCTATGTATAAAACCTCATGCAATTCCGAGGTGTGTAGAGGGTGATACAGTCAAAATACTGAGAGATGTACGAATATAAGGATAAAACTTGCGAAAATTGCCATAAAAAAGGGGAATTTTTTTTGAAATGTTGACTTAAGGCTCCGTTTCGACTCCGATACATTCATTTACCCATGAGATCTCTTAAGGAAAAATATCGAACGAGTAGAACACCATGGGCAGTACATTTCGGAGAAATTAGTGAAATCTCCAATTCACCAAAGCGGTACCCCTTTCAGAAATCTTCGATTTCTCTAATATGAATTCGAGCAATGTTTTGATAGTGAATACTAAAGAATATACGAGGGTCATGGGCACAAAAGTTGTAGGCCTATGTCTTAGGGTTCTATGTATAAAACCTTGTGCAATTCCGAGGTGTGTAGACGGTGATACAGTCAAAATACAGAGAGGTGTACGAATATAAGGAAAAAACTTGCGAAAATTGCCATAGAAAAGGGGAATTTTTTTTGAATTGTTGACTTAAGGCTCCGTTTCGACTCCGATACATTCATTTACCCATGAGATCTCTTAAGGAAAAATATCGAACGAGTAGAACACCATGGGCAGTACATTTCGGAGAAATTAGTGAAATCTCCAATTCACCAAAGGGGTACCCCTTTCAGAAATCTTCGATTTCTCTAATATGAATTCGAGCAATGTTTTGATAGTGAATACTAAAGAATATGCGAGGGTCATGGGCACAAAAGTTGTAGGTCTATGTCTTAGGGTTCTATGTATAAAACCTCATGCCATTCCAAGGTGTGTAGAGGGTGATACAGTCAAAATACTGAGAGATGTACGAATATAAGGTAAAAACTTACGAAAATTGCCATCAAAAAGGGGAATTTTTTTTGAAATGTTGACTTAAGGCTCCGTTTCGACTCCAATACATTCATTTACCCATGAGATCTCTTGGTGAAAAATATCGAACGAGTAGAACACGAGGGCAGTACATTTCGGAGAAATTAGTGAAATCTCCAATTCACCAAAGGGGTACCCCTTTCAGAAATCTTCGATTTCTCTAATATGGATTCGAGCAATGTTTTGATAGTGAATACTAAATAATATGCGAGGATCATGGGCACAAAAGTTGTAGGCCTATGTCTTAGGGTTCTATGTATAAAACCTCGTGCAATTCCAAGGTGTGTAGAGGGTGATACAGTCAAAATACTGAGAGATGTACGAATATAAGGAAAAAACTTGCGAAAATTGCCATAGAAAAGGGGAATATTTTTTGAAATGTTGACTTAAGGCTCCGTTTCGACTCCAATATATTCATTTACCCATGAGATCTCTTTAGGAAAAATATCGTACGAGTAGAACACGAGGGTAGTACATTTCGGAGAAATTAGTGAAATCTCCAATTCACCAAAGGGGTACCCCTATCAGAAATCTTGGATTTCTCTAATATGGATTATAGCCATGTTTTGATAGTGAATACTAAAGAATATGCGAGGGTCATGGGCACAAAAGTTGTAGGCCTATGTCTTAGGGTTCTATGTATAAAACCTCATGCAATTCCGAGGTGTGTAGAGGGTGATACAGTGAAAATACTGAGAGATGTACGAATATAAGGATAAAACTTGCGAAAATTGCCATAAAAAAGGGGAATTTTTTTTGAAATGTTGACTTAAGGCTCCGTTTCGACTCCGATACATTCATTTACCCATGAGATCTCTTAAGGAAAAATATCGAACGAGTAGAACACCATGGGCAGTACATTTCGGAGAAATTAGTGAAATCTCCAATTCACCAAAGCGGTACCCCTTTCAGAAATCTTCGATTTCTCTAATATGAATTCGAGCAATGTTTTGATAGTGAATACTAAAGAATATGCGAGGGTCATGGGCACAAAAGTTGTAGGCCTATGTCTTAGGGTTCTATGTATAAAACCTTGTGCAATTCTGAGGTGTGTAGACGGTGATACAGTCAAAATACAGAGAGGTGTACGAATATAAGGAAAAAACTTGCGAAAATTGCCATAGAAAAGGGGAATTTTTTTTGAATTGTTGACTTAAGGCTCCGTTTCGACTCCAATACATTCATTTACCCATGAGATCTCTTGGTGAAAAATATCGAACGAGTAGAACACGAGGGCAGTACATTTCGGAGAAATTAGTGAAATCTCCAATTCACCAAAGGGGTACCCCTTTCAGAAATCTTCGATTTCTCTAATATGGATTCGAGCAATGTTTTGATAGTGAATACTAAATAATATGCGAGGATCATGGGCACAAAAGTTGTAGGCCTATGTCTTAGGGTTCTATGTATAAAACCTCGTGCAATTCCAAGGTGTGTAGAGGGTGATACAGTCAAAATACTGAGAGATGTACGAATATAAGGAAAAAACTTGCGAAAATTGCCATAGAAAAGGGGAATATTTTTTGAAATGTTGACTTAAGGCTCCGTTTCGACTCCAATATATTCATTTACCCATGAGATCTCTTTAGGAAAAATATCGTACGAGTAGAACACGAGGGTAGTACATTTCGGAGAAATTAGTGAAATCTCCAATTCACCAAAGGGGTACCCCTATCAGAAATCTTGGATTTCTCTAATATGGATTATAGCCATGTTTTGATAGTGAATACTAAAGAATATGCGAGGGTCATGGGCACAAAATTTGTAGGCCTATGTCTTAGGGTTCTATGTATAAAACCTCATGCAATTCCGAGGTATGTAGAGGGTGATACAGTCAAAATACTGAGAGATGTACGAATATAAGGATAAAACTTGCGAAAATTGCCATAAAAAAGGGGAATTTTTTTTGAAATGTTGACTTAAGGCTCCGTTTCGACTCCGATACATTCATTTACCCATGAGATCTCTTAAGGAAAAATATCGAACGAGTAGAACACCATGGGCAGTACATTTCGGAGAAATTAGTGAAATCTCCAATTCACCAAAGCGGTACCCCTTTCAGAAATCTTCGATTTCTCTAATATGAATTCGAGCAATGTTTTGATAGTGAATACTAAAGAATATACGAGGGTCATGGGCACAAAAGTTGTAGGCCCATGTCTTAGGGTTCTATGTATAAAACCTTGTGCAATTCCGAGGTGTGTAGACGGTGATACAGTCAAAATACAGAGAGGTGTACGAATATAAGGAAAAAACTTGCGAAAATTGCCATAGAAAAGGGGAATTTTTTTTGAATTGTTGACTTAAGGCTCCGTTTCGACTCCGATACATTCATTTACCCATGAGATCTCTTAAGGAAAAATATCGAACGAGTAGAACACCATGGGCAGTACATTTCGGAGAAATTAGTGAAATCTCCAATTCACCAAAGGGGTACCCCTTTCAGAAATCTTCGATTTCTCTAATATGAATTCGAGCAATGTTTTGATAGTGAATACTAAAGAATATGCGAGGGTCATGGGCACAAAAGTTGTAGGTCTATGTCTTAGGGTTCTATGTATAAAACCTCATGCCATTCCAAGGTGTGTAGAGGGTGATACAGTCAAAATACTGAGAGATGTACGAATATAAGGTAAAAACTTACGAAAATTGCCATCAAAAAGGGGAATTTTTTTTGAAATGTTGACTTAAGGCTCCGTTTCGACTCCAATACATTCATTTACCCATGAGATCTCTTGGTGAAAAATATCGAACGAGTAGAACACGAGGGCAGTACATTTCGGAGAAATTAGTGAAATCTCCAATTCACCAAAGGGGTACCCCTTTCAGAAATCTTCGATTTCTCTAATATGGATTCGAGCAATGTTTTGATAGTGAATACTAAATAATATGCGAGGATCATGGGCACAAAAGTTGTAGGCCTATGTCTTAGGGTTCTATGTATAAAACCTCGTGCAATTCCAAGGTGTGTAGAGGGTGATACAGTCAAAATACTGAGAGATGTACGAATATAAGGAAAAAACTTGCGAAAATTGCCATAGAAAAGGGGAATATTTTTTGAAATGTTGACTTAAGGCTCCGTTTCGACTCCAATATATTCATTTACCCATGAGATCTCTTTAGGAAAAATATCGTACGAGTAGAACACGAGGGTAGTACATTTCGGAGAAATTAGTGAAATCTCCAATTCACCAAACGGGTACCCCTATCAGAAATCTTGGATTTCTCTAATATGGATTATAGCCATGTTTTGATAGTGAATACTAAAGAATATGCGAGGGTCATGGGCACAAAAGTTGTAGGCCTATGTCTTAGGGTTCTATGTATAAAACCTCATGCAATTCCGAGGTGTGTAGAGGGTGATACAGTCAAAATACTGAGAGATGTACGAATATAAGGATAAAACTTGCGAAAATTGCCATAAAAAAGGGGAATTTTTTTTGAAATGTTGACTTAAGGCTCCGTTTCGACTCCGATACATTCATTTACCCATGAGATCTCTTAAGGAAAAATATCGAACGAGTAGAACACCATGGGCAGTACATTTCGGAGAAATTAGTGAAATCTCCAATTCACCAAAGCGGTACCCCTTTCAGAAATCTTCGATTTCTCTAATATGAATTCGAGCAATGTTTTGATAGTGAATACTAAAGAATATGCGAGGGTCATGGGCACAAAAGTTGTAGGCCTATGTCTTAGGGTTCTATGTATAAAACCTTGTGCAATTCTGAGGTGTGTAGACGGTGATACAGTCAAAATACAGAGAGGTGTACGAATATAAGGAAAAAACTTGCGAAAATTGCCATAGAAAAGGGGAATTTTTTTTGAATTGTTGACTTAAGGCTCCGTTTCGACTCCAATACATTCATTTACCCATGAGATCTCTTGGTGAAAAATATCGAACGAGTAGAACACGAGGGCAGTACATTTCGGAGAAATTAGTGAAATCTCCAATTCACCAAAGGGGTACCCCTTTCAGAAATCTTCGATTTCTCTAATATGGATTCGAGCAATGTTTTGATAGTGAATACTAAATAATATGCGAGGATCATGGGCACAAAAGTTGTAGGCCTATATCTTAGGGTTCTATGTATAAAACCTCGTGCAATTCCAAGGTGTGTAGAGGGTGATACAGTCAAAATACTGAGAGATGTACGAATATAAGGAAAAAACTTGCGAAAATTGCCATAGAAAAGGGGAATATTTTTTGAAATGTTGACTTAAGGCTCCGTTTCGACTCCAATATATTCATTTACCCATGAGATCTCTTTAGGAAAAATATCGTACGAGTAGAACACGAGGGTAGTACATTTCGGAGAAATTAGTGAAATCTCCAATTCACCAAAGGGGTACCCCTATCAGAAATCTTGGATTTCTCTAATATGGATTATAGCCATGTTTTGATAGTGAATACTAAAGAATATGCGAGGGTCATGGGCACAAAATTTGTAGGCCTATGTCTTAGGGTTCTATGTATAAAACCTCATGCAATTCCGAGGTGTGTAGAGGGTGATACAGTCAAAATACTGAGAGATGTACGAATATAAGGATAAAACTTGCGAAAATTGCCATAAAAAAGGGGAATTTTTTTTGAAATGTTGACTTAAGGCTCCGTTTCGACTCCGATACATTCATTTACCCATGAGATCTCTTAAGGAAAAATATCGAACGAGTAGAACACCATGGGCAGTACATTTCGGAGAAATTAGTGAAATCTCCAATTCACCAAAGCGGTACCCCTTTCAGAAATCTTCGATTTCTCTAATATGAATTCGAGCAATGTTTTGATAGTGAATAATAAAGAATATACGAGGGTCATGGGCACAAAAGTTGTAGGCCTATGTCTTAGGGTTCTATGTATAAAACCTTGTGCAATTCCGAGGTGTGTAGACGGTGATACAGTCAAAATACAGAGAGGTGTACGAATATAAGGAAAAAACTTGCGAAAATTGCCATAGAAAAGGGGAATTTTTTTTGAATTGTTGACTTAAGGCTCCGTTTCGACTCCGATACATTCATTTACCCATGAGATCTCTTAAGGAAAAATATCGAACGAGTAGAACACCATGGGCAGTACATTTCGGAGAAATTAGTGAAATCTCCAATTCACCAAAGGGGTACCCCTTTCAGAAATCTTCGATTTCTCTAATATGAATTCGAGCAATGTTTTGATAGTGAATACTAAAGAATATGCGAGGGTCATGGGCACAAAAGTTGTAGGTCTATGTCTTAGGGTTCTATGTATAAAACCTCATGCCATTCCAAGGTGTGTAGAGGGTGATACAGTCAAAATACTGAGAGATGTACGAATATAAGGTAAAAACTTACGAAAATTGCCATCAAAAAGGGGAATTTTTTTTGAAATGTTGACTTAAGGCTCCGTTTCGACTCCAATACATTCATTTACCCATGAGATCTCTTGGTGAAAAATATCGAACGAGTAGAACACGAGGGCAGTACATTTCGGAGAAATTAGTGAAATCTCCAATTCACCAAAGGGGTACCCCTTTCAGAAATCTTCGATTTCTCTAATATGGATTCGAGCAATGTTTTGATAGTGAATACTAAATAATATGCGAGGATCATGGGCACAAAAGTTGTAGGCCTATGTCTTAGGGTTCTATGTATAAAACCTCGTGCAATTCCAAGGTGTGTAGAGGGTGATACAGTCAAAATACTGAGAGATGTACGAATATAAGGAAAAAACTTGCGAAAATTGCCATAGAAAAGGGGAATATTTTTTGAAATGTTGACTTAAGGCTCCGTTTCGACTCCAATATATTCATTTACCCATGAGATCTCTTTAGGAAAAATATCGTACGAGTAGAACACGAGGGTAGTACATTTCGGAGAAATTAGTGAAATCTCCAATTCACCAAAGGGGTACCCCTATCAGAAATCTTGGATTTCTCTAATATGGATTATAGCCATGTTTTGATAGTGAATACTAAAGAATATGCGAGGGTCATGGGCACAAAAGTTGTAGGCCTATGTCTTAGGGTTCTATGTATAAAACCTCATGCAATTCCGAGGTGTGTAGAGGGTGATACAGTGAAAATACTGAGAGATGTACGAATATAAGGATAAAACTTGCGAAAATTGCCATAAAAAAGGGGAATTTTTTTTGAAATGTTGACTTAAGGCTCCGTTTCGACTCCGATACATTCATTTACCCATGAGATCTCTTAAGGAAAAATATCGAACGAGTAGAACACCATGGGCAGTACATTTCGGAGAAATTAGTGAAATCTCCAATTCACCAAAGCGGTACCCCTTTCAGAAATCTTCGATTTCTCTAATATGAATTCGAGCAATGTTTTGATAGTGAATACTAAAGAATATGCGAGGGTCATGGGCACAAAAGTTGTAGGCCTATGTCTTAGGGTTCTATGTATAAAACCTTGTGCAATTCTGAGGTGTGTAGACGGTGATACAGTCAAAATACAGAGAGGTGTACGAATATAAGGAAAAAACTTGCGAAAATTGCCATAGAAAAGGGGAATTTTTTTTGAATTGTTGACTTAAGGCTCCGTTTCGACTCCAATACATTCATTTACCCATGAGATCTCTTGGTGAAAAATATCGAACGAGTAGAACACGAGGGCAGTACATTTCGGAGAAATTAGTGAAATCTCCAATTCACCAAAGGGGTACCCCTTTCAGAAATCTTCGATTTCTCTAATATGGATTCGAGCAATGTTTTGATAGTGAATACTAAATAATATGCGAGGATCATGGGCACAAAAGTTGTAGGCCTATGTCTTAGGGTTCTATGTATAAAACCTCGTGCAATTCCAAGGTGTGTAGAGGGTGATACAGTCAAAATACTGAGAGATGTACGAATATAAGGAAAAAACTTGCGAAAATTGCCATAGAAAAGGGGAATATTTTTTGAAATGTTGACTTAAGGCTCCGTTTCGACTCCAATATATTCATTTACCCATGAGATCTCTTTAGGAAAAATATCGTACGAGTAGAACACGAGGGTAGTACATTTCGGAGAAATTAGTGAAATCTCCAATTCACCAAAGGGGTACCCCTATCAGAAATCTTGGATTTCTCTAATATGGATTATAGCCATGTTTTGATAGTGAATACTAAAGAATATGCGAGGGTCATGGGCACAAAATTTGTAGGCCTATGTCTTAGGGTTCTATGTATAAAACCTCATGCAATTCCGAGGTATGTAGAGGGTGATACAGTCAAAATACTGAGAGATGTACGAATATAAGGATAAAACTTGCGAAAATTGCCATAAAAAAGGGGAATTTTTTTTGAAATGTTGACTTAAGGCTCCGTTTCGACTCCGATACATTCATTTACCCATGAGATCTCTTAAGGAAAAATATCGAACGAGTAGAACACCATGGGCAGTACATTTCGGAGAAATTAGTGAAATCTCCAATTCACCAAAGCGGTACCCCTTTCAGAAATCTTCGATTTCTCTAATATGAATTCGAGCAATGTTTTGATAGTGAATACTAAAGAATATACGAGGGTCATGGGCACAAAAGTTGTAGGCCTATGTCTTAGGGTTCTATGTATAAAACCTTGTGCAATTCCGAGGTGTGTAGACGGTGATACAGTCAAAATACAGAGAGGTGTACGAATATAAGGAAAAAACTTGCGAAAATTGCCATAGAAAAGGGGAATTTTTTTTGAATTGTTGACTTAAGGCTCCGTTTCGACTCCGATACATTCATTTACCCATGAGATCTCTTAAGGAAAAATATCGAACGAGTAGAACACCATGGGCAGTACATTTCGGAGAAATTAGTGAAATCTCCAATTCACCAAAGGGGTACCCCTTTCAGAAATCTTCGATTTCTCTAATATGAATTCGAGCAATGTTTTGATAGTGAATACTAAAGAATATGCGAGGGTCATGGGCACAAAAGTTGTAGGTCTATGTCTTAGGGTTCTATGTATAAAACCTCATGCCATTCCAAGGTGTGTAGAGGGTGATACAGTCAAAATACTGAGAGATGTACGAATATAAGGTAAAAACTTACGAAAATTGCCATCAAAAAGGGGAATTTTTTTTGAAATGTTGACTTAAGGCTCCGTTTCGACTCCAATACATTCATTTACCCATGAGATCTCTTGGTGAAAAATATCGAACGAGTAGAACACGAGGGCAGTACATTTCGGAGAAATTAGTGAAATCTCCAATTCACCAAAGGGGTACCCCTTTCAGAAATCTTCGATTTCTCTAATATGGATTCGAGCAATGTTTTGATAGTGAATACTAAATAATATGCGAGGATCATGGGCACAAAAGTTGTAGGCCTATGTCTTAGGGTTCTATGTATAAAACCTCGTGCAATTCCAAGGTGTGTAGAGGGTGATACAGTCAAAATACTGAGAGATGTACGAATATAAGGAAAAAACTTGCGAAAATTGCCATAGAAAAGGGGAATATTTTTTGAAATGTTGACTTAAGGCTCCGTTTCGACTCCAATATATTCATTTACCCATGAGATCTCTTTAGGAAAAATATCGTACGAGTAGAACACGAGGGTAGTACATTTCGGAGAAATTAGTGAAATCTCCAATTCACCAAAGGGGTACCCCTATCAGAAATCTTGGATTTCTCTAATATGGATTATAGCCATGTTTTGATAGTGAATACTAAAGAATATGCGAGGGTCATGGGCACAAAAGTTGTAGGCCTATGTCTTAGGGTTCTATGTATAAAACCTCATGCAATTCCGAGGTGTGTAGAGGGTGATACAGTCAAAATACTGAGAGATGTACGAATATAAGGATAAAACTTGCGAAAATTGCCATAAAAAAGGGGAATTTTTTTTGAAATGTTGACTTAAGGCTCCGTTTCGACTCCGATACATTCATTTACCCATGAGATCTCTTAAGGAAAAATATCGAACGAGTAGAACACCATGGGCAGTACATTTCGGAGAAATTAGTGAAATCTCCAATTCACCAAAGCGGTACCCCTTTCAGAAATCTTCGATTTCTCTAATATGAATTCGAGCAATGTTTTGATAGTGAATACTAAAGAATATGCGAGGGTCATGGGCACAAAAGTTGTAGGCCTATGTCTTAGGGTTCTATGTATAAAACCTTGTGCAATTCTGAGGTGTGTAGACGGTGATACAGTCAAAATACAGAGAGGTGTACGAATATAAGGAAAAAACTTGCGAAAATTGCCATAGAAAAGGGGAATTTTTTTTGAATTGTTGACTTAAGGCTCCGTTTCGACTCCAATACATTCATTTACCCATGAGATCTCTTGGTGAAAAATATCGAACGAGTAGAACACGAGGGCAGTACATTTCGGAGAAATTAGTGAAATCTCCAATTCACCAAAGGGGTACCCCTTTCAGAAATCTTCGATTTCTCTAATATGGATTCGAGCAATGTTTTGATAGTGAATACTAAATAATATGCGAGGATCATGGGCACAAAAGTTGTAGGCCTATGTCTTAGGGTTCTATGTATAAAACCTCGTGCAATTCCAAGGTGTGTAGAGGGTGATACAGTCAAAATACTGAGAGATGTACGAATATAAGGAAAAAACTTGCGAAAATTGCCATAGAAAAGGGGAATATTTTTTGAAATGTTGACTTAAGGCTCCGTTTCGACTCCAATATATTCATTTACCCATGAGATCTCTTTAGGAAAAATATCGTACGAGTAGAACACGAGGGTAGTACATTTCGGAGAAATTAG
The DNA here is from genome assembly GCF_963169125.1 of Humulus lupulus. NCBI lineage: Eukaryota > Viridiplantae > Streptophyta > Magnoliopsida > Rosales > Cannabaceae > Humulus > Humulus lupulus. The sequence goes on along the minus strand of NC_084794.1, from coordinate 296,770,193 downwards.
TGAAATCTCCAATTCACCAAAGGGGTACCCCTATCAGAAATCTTGGATTTCTCTAATATGGATTATAGCCATGTTTTGATAGTGAATACTAAAGAATATGCGAGGGTCATGGGCACAAAATTTGTAGGCCTATGTCTTAGGGTTCTATGTATAAAACCTCATGCAATTCCGAGGTGTGTAGAGGGTGATACAGTCAAAATACTGAGAGATGTACGAATATAAGGATAAAACTTGCGAAAATTGCCATAAAAAAGGGGAATTTTTTTTGAAATGTTGACTTAAGGCTCCGTTTCGACTCCGATACATTCATTTACCCATGAGATCTCTTAAGGAAAAATATCGAACGAGTAGAACACCATGGGCAGTACATTTCGGAGAAATTAGTGAAATCTCCAATTCACCAAAGCGGTACCCCTTTCAGAAATCTTCGATTTCTCTAATATGAATTCGAGCAATGTTTTGATAGTGAATAATAAAGAATATACGAGGGTCATGGGCACAAAAGTTGTAGGCCTATGTCTTAGGGTTCTATGTATAAAACCTTGTGCAATTCCGAGGTGTGTAGACGGTGATACAGTCAAAATACAGAGAGGTGTACGAATATAAGGAAAAAACTTGCGAAAATTGCCATAGAAAAGGGGAATTTTTTTTGAATTGTTGACTTAAGGCTCCGTTTCGACTCCGATACATTCATTTACCCATGAGATCTCTTAAGGAAAAATATCGAACGAGTAGAACACCATGGGCAGTACATTTCGGAGAAATTAGTGAAATCTCCAATTCACCAAAGGGGTACCCCTTTCAGAAATCTTCGATTTCTCTAATATGAATTCGAGCAATGTTTTGATAGTGAATACTAAAGAATATGCGAGGGTCATGGGCACAAAAGTTGTAGGTCTATGTCTTAGGGTTCTATGTATAAAACCTCATGCCATTCCAAGGTGTGTAGAGGGTGATACAGTCAAAATACTGAGAGATGTACGAATATAAGGTAAAAACTTACGAAAATTGCCATCAAAAAGGGGAATTTTTTTTGAAATGTTGACTTAAGGCTCCGTTTCGACTCCAATACATTCATTTACCCATGAGATCTCTTGGTGAAAAATATCGAACGAGTAGAACACGAGGGCAGTACATTTCGGAGAAATTAGTGAAATCTCCAATTCACCAAAGGGGTACCCCTTTCAGAAATCTTCGATTTCTCTAATATGGATTCGAGCAATGTTTTGATAGTGAATACTAAATAATATGCGAGGATCATGGGCACAAAAGTTGTAGGCCTATGTCTTAGGGTTCTATGTATAAAACCTTGTGCAATTCCAAGGTGTGTAGAGGGTGATACAGTCAAAATACTGAGAGATGTACGAATATAAGGAAAAAACTTGCGAAAATTGCCATAGAAAAGGGGAATATTTTTTGAAATGTTGACTTAAGGCTCCGTTTCGACTCCAATATATTCATTTACCCATGAGATCTCTTTAGGAAAAATATCGTACGAGTAGAACACGAGGGTAGTACATTTCGGAGAAATTAGTGAAATCTCCAATTCACCAAAGGGGTACCCCTATCAGAAATCTTGGATTTCTCTAATATGGATTATAGCCATGTTTTGATAGTGAATACTAAAGAATATGCGAGGGTCATGGGCACAAAATTTGTAGGCCTATGTCTTAGGGTTCTATGTATAAAACCTCATGCAATTCCGAGGTGTGTAGAGGGTGATACAGTCAAAATACTGAGAGATGTACGAATATAAGGATAAAACTTGCGAAAATTGCCATAAAAAAGGGGAATTTTTTTTGAAATGTTGACTTAAGGCTCCGTTTCGACTCCGATACATTCATTTACCCATGAGATCTCTTAAGGAAAAATATCGAACGAGTAGAACACCATGGGCAGTACATTTCGGAGAAATTAGTGAAATCTCCAATTCACCAAAGCGGTACCCCTTTCAGAAATCTTCGATTTCTCTAATATGAATTCGAGCAATGTTTTGATAGTGAATACTAAAGAATATACGAGGGTCATGGGCACAAAAGTTGTAGGCCTATGTCTTAGGGTTCTATGTATAAAACCTTGTGCAATTCCGAGGTGTGTAGACGGTGATACAGTCAAAATACAGAGAGGTGTACGAATATAAGGAAAAAACTTGCGAAAATTGCCATAGAAAAGGGGAATTTTTTTTGAATTGTTGACTTAAGGCTCCGTTTCGACTCCGATACATTCATTTACCCATGAGATCTCTTAAGGAAAAATATCGAACGAGTAGAACACCATGGGCAGTACATTTCGGAGAAATTAGTGAAATCTCCAATTCACCAAAGGGGTACCCCTTTCAGAAATCTTCGATTTCTCTAATATGAATTCGAGCAATGTTTTGATAGTGAATACTAAAGAATATGCGAGGGTCATGGGCACAAAAGTTGTAGGTCTATGTCTTAGGGTTCTATGTATAAAACCTCATGCCATTCCAAGGTGTGTAGAGGGTGATACAGTCAAAATACTGAGAGATGTACGAATATAAGGTAAAAACTTACGAAAATTGCCATCAAAAAGGGGAATTTTTTTTGAAATGTTGACTTAAGGCTCCGTTTCGACTCCAATACATTCATTTACCCATGAGATCTCTTGGTGAAAAATATCGAACGAGTAGAACACGAGGGCAGTACATTTCGGAGAAATTAGTGAAATCTCCAATTCACCAAAGGGGTACCCCTTTCAGAAATCTTCGATTTCTCTAATATGGATTCGAGCAATGTTTTGATAGTGAATACTAAATAATATGCGAGGATCATGGGCACAAAAGTTGTAGGCCTATGTCTTAGGGTTCTATGTATAAAACCTTGTGCAATTCCAAGGTGTGTAGAGGGTGATACAGTCAAAATACTGAGAGATGTACGAATATAAGGAAAAAACTTGCGAAAATTGCCATAGAAAAGGGGAATATTTTTTGAAATGTTGACTTAAGGCTCCGTTTCGACTCCAATATATTCATTTACCCATGAGATCTCTTTAGGAAAAATATCGTACGAGTAGAACACGAGGGTAGTACATTTCGGAGAAATTAGTGAAATCTCCAATTCACCAAAGGGGTACCCCTATCAGAAATCTTGGATTTCTCTAATATGGATTATAGCCATGTTTTGATAGTGAATACTAAAGAATATGCGAGGGTCATGGGCACAAAAGTTGTAGGCCTATGTCTTAGGGTTCTATGTATAAAACCTCATGCAATTCCGAGGTGTGTAGAGGGTGATACAGTCAAAATACTGAGAGATGTACGAATATAAGGATAAAACTTGCGAAAATTGCCATAAAAAAGGGGAATTTTTTTTGAAATGTTGACTTAAGGCTCCGTTTCGACTCCGATACATTCATTTACCCATGAGATCTCTTAAGGAAAAATATCGAACGAGTAGAACACCATGGGCAGTACATTTCGGAGAAATTAGTGAAATCTCCAATTCACCAAAGCGGTACCCCTTTCAGAAATCTTCGATTTCTCTAATATGAATTCGAGCAATGTTTTGATAGTGAATACTAAAGAATATGCGAGGGTCATGGGCACAAAAGTTGTAGGCCTATGTCTTAGGGTTCTATGTATAAAACCTTGTGCAATTCTGAGGTGTGTAGACGGTGATACAGTCAAAATACAGAGAGGTGTACGAATATAAGGAAAAAACTTGCGAAAATTGCCATAGAAAAGGGGAATTTTTTTTGAATTGTTGACTTAAGGCTCCGTTTCGACTCCAATACATTCATTTACCCATGAGATCTCTTGGTGAAAAATATCGAACGAGTAGAACACGAGGGCAGTACATTTCGGAGAAATTAGTGAAATCTCCAATTCACCAAAGGGGTACCCCTTTCAGAAATCTTCGATTTCTCTAATATGGATTCGAGCAATGTTTTGATAGTGAATACTAAATAATATGCGAGGATCATGGGCACAAAAGTTGTAGGCCTATGTCTTAGGGTTCTATGTATAAAACCTCGTGCAATTCCAAGGTGTGTAGAGGGTGATACAGTCAAAATACTGAGAGATGTACGAATATAAGGAAAAAACTTGCGAAAATTGCCATAGAAAAGGGGAATATTTTTTGAAATGTTGACTTAAGGCTCCGTTTCGACTCCAATATATTCATTTACCCATGAGATCTCTTTAGGAAAAATATCGTACGAGTAGAACACGAGGGTAGTACATTTCGGAGAAATTAGTGAAATCTCCAATTCACCAAAGGGGTACCCCTATCAGAAATCTTGGATTTCTCTAATATGGATTATAGCCATGTTTTGATAGTGAATACTAAAGAATATGCGAGGGTCATGGGCACAAAATTTGTAGGCCTATGTCTTAGGGTTCTATGTATAAAACCTCATGCAATTCCGAGGTGTGTAGAGGGTGATACAGTCAAAATACTGAGAGATGTACGAATATAAGGATAAAACTTGCGAAAATTGCCATAAAAAAGGGGAATTTTTTTTGAAATGTTGACTTAAGGCTCCGTTTCGACTCCGATACATTCATTTACCCATGAGATCTCTTAAGGAAAAATATCGAACGAGTAGAACACCATGGGCAGTACATTTCGGAGAAATTAGTGAAATCTCCAATTCACCAAAGCGGTACCCCTTTCAGAAATCTTCGATTTCTCTAATATGAATTCGAGCAATGTTTTGATAGTGAATAATAAAGAATATACGAGGGTCATGGGCACAAAAGTTGTAGGCCTATGTCTTAGGGTTCTATGTATAAAACCTTGTGCAATTCCGAGGTGTGTAGACGGTGATACAGTCAAAATACAGAGAGGTGTACGAATATAAGGAAAAAACTTGCGAAAATTGCCATAGAAAAGGGGAATTTTTTTTGAATTGTTGACTTAAGGCTCCGTTTCGACTCCGATACATTCATTTACCCATGAGATCTCTTAAGGAAAAATATCGAACGAGTAGAACACCATGGGCAGTACATTTCGGAGAAATTAGTGAAATCTCCAATTCACCAAAGGGGTACCCCTTTCAGAAATCTTCGATTTCTCTAATATGAATTCGAGCAATGTTTTGATAGTGAATACTAAAGAATATGCGAGGGTCATGGGCACAAAAGTTGTAGGTCTATGTCTTAGGGTTCTATGTATAAAACCTCATGCCATTCCAAGGTGTGTAGAGGGTGATACAGTCAAAATACTGAGAGATGTACGAATATAAGGTAAAAACTTACGAAAATTGCCATCAAAAAGGGGAATTTTTTTTGAAATGTTGACTTAAGGCTCCGTTTCGACTCCAATACATTCATTTACCCATGAGATCTCTTGGTGAAAAATATCGAACGAGTAGAACACGAGGGCAGTACATTTCGGAGAAATTAGTGAAATCTCCAATTCACCAAAGGGGTACCCCTTTCAGAAATCTTCGATTTCTCTAATATGGATTCGAGCAATGTTTTGATAGTGAATACTAAATAATATGCGAGGATCATGGGCACAAAAGTTGTAGGCCTATGTCTTAGGGTTCTATGTATAAAACCTTGTGCAATTCCAAGGTGTGTAGAGGGTGATACAGTCAAAATACTGAGAGATGTACGAATATAAGGAAAAAACTTGCGAAAATTGCCATAGAAAAGGGGAATATTTTTTGAAATGTTGACTTAAGGCTCCGTTTCGACTCCAATATATTCATTTACCCATGAGATCTCTTTAGGAAAAATATCGTACGAGTAGAACACGAGGGTAGTACATTTCGGAGAAATTAGTGAAATCTCCAATTCACCAAAGGGGTACCCCTATCAGAAATCTTGGATTTCTCTAATATGGATTATAGCCATGTTTTGATAGTGAATACTAAAGAATATGCGAGGGTCATGGGCACAAAATTTGTAGGCCTATGTCTTAGGGTTCTATGTATAAAACCTCATGCAATTCCGAGGTGTGTAGAGGGTGATACAGTCAAAATACTGAGAGATGTACGAATATAAGGATAAAACTTGCGAAAATTGCCATAAAAAAGGGGAATTTTTTTTGAAATGTTGACTTAAGGCTCCGTTTCGACTCCGATACATTCATTTACCCATGAGATCTCTTAAGGAAAAATATCGAACGAGTAGAACACCATGGGCAGTACATTTCGGAGAAATTAGTGAAATCTCCAATTCACCAAAGCGGTACCCCTTTCAGAAATCTTCGATTTCTCTAATATGAATTCGAGCAATGTTTTGATAGTGAATACTAAAGAATATACGAGGGTCATGGGCACAAAAGTTGTAGGCCTATGTCTTAGGGTTCTATGTATAAAACCTTGTGCAATTCCGAGGTGTGTAGACGGTGATACAGTCAAAATACAGAGAGGTGTACGAATATAAGGAAAAAACTTGCGAAAATTGCCATAGAAAAGGGGAATTTTTTTTGAATTGTTGACTTAAGGCTCCGTTTCGACTCCGATACATTCATTTACCCATGAGATCTCTTAAGGAAAAATATCGAACGAGTAGAACACCATGGGCAGTACATTTCGGAGAAATTAGTGAAATCTCCAATTCACCAAAGGGGTACCCCTTTCAGAAATCTTCGATTTCTCTAATATGAATTCGAGCAATGTTTTGATAGTGAATACTAAAGAATATGCGAGGGTCATGGGCACAAAAGTTGTAGGTCTATGTCTTAGGGTTCTATGTATAAAACCTCATGCCATTCCAAGGTGTGTAGAGGGTGATACAGTCAAAATACTGAGAGATGTACGAATATAAGGTAAAAACTTACGAAAATTGCCATCAAAAAGGGGAATTTTTTTTGAAATGTTGACTTAAGGCTCCGTTTCGACTCCAATACATTCATTTACCCATGAGATCTCTTGGTGAAAAATATCGAACGAGTAGAACACGAGGGCAGTACATTTCGGAGAAATTAGTGAAATCTCCAATTCACCAAAGGGGTACCCCTTTCAGAAATCTTCGATTTCTCTAATATGGATTCGAGCAATGTTTTGATAGTGAATACTAAATAATATGCGAGGATCATGGGCACAAAAGTTGTAGGCCTATGTCTTAGGGTTCTATGTATAAAACCTTGTGCAATTCCAAGGTGTGTAGAGGGTGATACAGTCAAAATACTGAGAGATGTACGAATATAAGGAAAAAACTTGCGAAAATTGCCATAGAAAAGGGGAATATTTTTTGAAATGTTGACTTAAGGCTCCGTTTCGACTCCAATATATTCATTTACCCATGAGATCTCTTTAGGAAAAATATCGTACGAGTAGAACACGAGGGTAGTACATTTCGGAGAAATTAGTGAAATCTCCAATTCACCAAAGGGGTACCCCTATCAGAAATCTTGGATTTCTCTAATATGGATTATAGCCATGTTTTGATAGTGAATACTAAAGAATATGCGAGGGTCATGGGCACAAAAGTTGTAGGCCTATGTCTTAGGGTTCTATGTATAAAACCTCATGCAATTCCGAGGTGTGTAGAGGGTGATACAGTCAAAATACTGAGAGATGTACGAATATAAGGATAAAACTTGCGAAAATTGCCATAAAAAAGGGGAATTTTTTTTGAAATGTTGACTTAAGGCTCCGTTTCGACTCCGATACATTCATTTACCCATGAGATCTCTTAAGGAAAAATATCGAACGAGTAGAACACCATGGGCAGTACATTTCGGAGAAATTAGTGAAATCTCCAATTCACCAAAGCGGTACCCCTTTCAGAAATCTTCGATTTCTCTAATATGAATTCGAGCAATGTTTTGATAGTGAATACTAAAGAATATGCGAGGGTCATGGGCACAAAAGTTGTAGGCCTATGTCTTAGGGTTCTATGTATAAAACCTTGTGCAATTCTGAGGTGTGTAGACGGTGATACAGTCAAAATACAGAGAGGTGTACGAATATAAGGAAAAAACTTGCGAAAATTGCCATAGAAAAGGGGAATTTTTTTTGAATTGTTGACTTAAGGCTCCGTTTCGACTCCAATACATTCATTTACCCATGAGATCTCTTGGTGAAAAATATCGAACGAGTAGAACACGAGGGCAGTACATTTCGGAGAAATTAGTGAAATCTCCAATTCACCAAAGGGGTACCCCTTTCAGAAATCTTCGATTTCTCTAATATGGATTCGAGCAATGTTTTGATAGTGAATACTAAATAATATGCGAGGATCATGGGCACAAAAGTTGTAGGCCTATGTCTTAGGGTTCTATGTATAAAACCTCGTGCAATTCCAAGGTGTGTAGAGGGTGATACAGTCAAAATACTGAGAGATGTACGAATATAAGGAAAAAACTTGCGAAAATTGCCATAGAAAAGGGGAATATTTTTTGAAATGTTGACTTAAGGCTCCGTTTCGACTCCAATATATTCATTTACCCATGAGATCTCTTTAGGAAAAATATCGTACGAGTAGAACACGAGGGTAGTACATTTCGGAGAAATTAGTGAAATCTCCAATTCACCAAAGGGGTACCCCTATCAGAAATCTTGGATTTCTCTAATATGGATTATAGCCATGTTTTGATAATGAATACTAAAGAATATGCGAGGGTCATGGGCACAAAAGTTGTAGGCCTATGTCTTAGGGTTCTATGTATAAAACCTCATGCAATTCCGAGGTGTGTAGAGGGTGATACAGTCAAAATACTGAGAGATGTACGAATATAAGGATAAAACTTGCGAAAATTGCCATAAAAAAGGGGAATTTTTTTTGAAATGTTGACTTAAGGCTCCGTTTCGACTCCGATACATTCATTTACCCATGAGATCTCTTAAGGAAAAATATCGAACGAGTAGAACACCATGGGCAGTACATTTCGGAGAAATTAGTGAAATCTCCAATTCACCAAAGCGGTACCCCTTTCAGAAATCTTCGATTTCTCTAATATGAATTCGAGCAATGTTTTGATAGTGAATACTAAAGAATATGCGAGGGTCATGGGCACAAAAGTTGTAGGCCTATGTCTTAGGGTTCTATGTATAAAACCTTGTGCAATTCTGAGGTGTGTAGACGGTGATACAGTCAAAATACAGAGAGGTGTACGAATATAAGGAAAAAACTTGCGAAAATTGCCATAGAAAAGGGGAATTTTTTTTGAATTGTTGACTTAAGGCTCCGTTTCGACTCCAATACATTCATTTACCCATGAGATCTCTTGGTGAAAAATATCGAACGAGTAGAACACGAGGGCAGTACATTTCGGAGAAATTAGTGAAATCTCCAATTCACCAAAGGGGTACCCCTTTCAGAAATCTTCGATTTCTCTAATATGGATTCGAGCAATGTTTTGATAGTGAATACTAAATAATATGCGAGGATCATGGGCACAAAAGTTGTAGGCCTATGTCTTAGGGTTCTATGTATAAAACCTCGTGCAATTCCAAGGTGTGTAGAGGGTGATACAGTCAAAATACTGAGAGATGTACGAATATAAGGAAAAAACTTGCGAAAATTGCCATAGAAAAGGGGAATATTTTTTGAAATGTTGACTTAAGGCTCCGTTTCGACTCCAATATATTCATTTACCCATGAGATCTCTTTAGGAAAAATATCGTATGAGTAGAACACGAGGGTAGTACATTTCGGAGAAATTAGTGAAATCTCCAATTCACCAAAGGGGTACCCCTATCAGAAATCTTGGATTTCTCTAATATGGATTATAGCCATGTTTTGATAGTGAATACTAAAGAATATGCGAGGGTCATGGGCACAAAATTTGTAGGCCTATGTCTTAGGGTTCTATGTATAAAACCTCATGCAATTCCGAGGTGTGTAGAGGGTGATACAGTCAAAATACTGAGAGATGTACGAATATAAGGATAAAACTTGCGAAAATTGCCATAAAAAAGGGGAATTTTTTTTGAAATGTTGACTTAAGGCTCCGTTTCGACTCCGATACATTCATTTACCCATGAGATCTCTTAAGGAAAAATATCGAACGAGTAGAACACCATGGGCAGTACATTTCGGAGAAATTAGTGAAATCTCCAATTCACCAAAGCGGTACCCCTTTCAGAAATCTTCGATTTCTCTAATATGAATTCGAGCAATGTTTTGATAGTGAATACTAAAGAATATACGAGGGTCATGGGCACAAAAGTTGTAGGCCTATGTCTTAGGGTTCTATGTATAAAACCTTGTGCAATTCCGAGGTGTGTAGACGGTGATACAGTCAAAATACAGAGAGGTGTACGAATATAAGGAAAAAACTTGCGAAAATTGCCATAGAAAAGGGGAATTTTTTTTGAATTGTTGACTTAAGGCTCCGTTTCGACTCCGATACATTCATTTACCCATGAGATCTCTTAAGGAAAAATATCGAACGAGTAGAACACCATGGGCAGTACATTTCGGAGAAATTAGTGAAATCTCCAATTCACCAAAGGGGTACCCCTTTCAGAAATCTTCGATTTCTCTAATATGGATTCGAGCAATGTTTTGATAGTGAATACTAAATAATATGCGAGGATCATGGGCACAAAAGTTGTAGGCCTATGTCTTAGGGTTCTATGTATAAAACCTCGTGCAATTCCAAGGTGTGTAGAGGGTGATACAGTCAAAATACTGAGAGATGTACGAATATAAGGAAAAAACTTGCGAAAATTGCCATAGAAAAGGGGAATATTTTTTGAAATGTTGACTTAAGGCTCCGTTTCGACTCCAATATATTCATTTACCCATGAGATCTCTTTAGGAAAAATATCGTACGAGTAGAACACGAGGGTAGTACATTTCGGAGAAATTAGTGAAATCTCCAATTCACCAAAGGGGTACCCCTATCAGAAATCTTGGATTTCTCTAATATGGATTATAGCCATGTTTTGATAGTGAATACTAAAGAATATGCGAGGGTCATGGGCACAAAATTTGTAGGCCTATGTCTTAGGGTTCTATGTATAAAACCTCATGCAATTCCGAGGTGTGTAGAGGGTGATACAGTCAAAATACTGAGAGATGTACGAATATAAGGATAAAACTTGCGAAAATTGCCATAAAAAAGGGGAATTTTTTTTGAAATGTTGACTTAAGGCTCCGTTTCGACTCCGATACATTCATTTACCCATGAGATCTCTTAAGGAAAAATATCGAACGAGTAGAACACCATGGGCAGTACATTTCGGAGAAATTAGTGAAATCTCCAATTCACCAAAGCGGTACCCCTTTCAGAAATCTTCGATTTCTCTAATATGAATTCGAGCAATGTTTTGATAGTGAATACTAAAGAATATACGAGGGTCATGGGCACAAAAGTTGTAGGCCTATGTCTTAGGGTTCTATGTATAAAACCTTGTGCAATTCCGAGGTGTGTAGACGGTGATACAGTCAAAATACAGAGAGGTGTACGAATATAAGGAAAAAACTTGCGAAAATTGCCATAGAAAAGGGGAATTTTTTTTGAATTGTTGACTTAAGGCTCCGTTTCGACTCCGATACATTCATTTACCCATGAGATCTCTTAAGGAAAAATATCGAACGAGTAGAACACCATGGGCAGTACATTTCGGAGAAATTAGTGAAATCTCCAATTCACCAAAGGGGTACCCCTTTCAGAAATCTTCGATTTCTCTAATATGAATTCGAGCAATGTTTTGATAGTGAATACTAAAGAATATGCGAGGGTCATGGGCACAAAAGTTGTAGGTCTATGTCTTAGGGTTCTATGTATAAAACCTCATGCCATTCCAAGGTGTGTAGAGGGTGATACAGTCAAAATACTGAGAGATGTACGAATATAAGGTAAAAACTTACGAAAATTGCCATCAAAAAGGGGAATTTTTTTTGAAATGTTGACTTAAGGCTCCGTTTCGACTCCAATACATTCATTTACCCATGAGATCTCTTGGTGAAAAATATCGAACGAGTAGAACACGAGGGCAGTACATTTCGGAGAAATTAGTGAAATCTCCAATTCACCAAAGGGGTACCCCTTTCAGAAATCTTCGATTTCTCTAATATGGATTCGAGCAATGTTTTGATAGTGAATACTAAATAATATGCGAGGATCATGGGCACAAAAGTTGTAGGCCTATGTCTTAGGGTTCTATGTATAAAACCTTGTGCAATTCCAAGGTGTGTAGAGGGTGATACAGTCAAAATACTGAGAGATGTACGAATATAAGGAAAAAACTTGCGAAAATTGCCATAGAAAAGGGGAATATTTTTTGAAATGTTGACTTAAGGCTCCGTTTCGACTCCAATATATTCATTTACCCATGAGATCTCTTTAGGAAAAATATCGTACGAGTAGAACACGAGGGTAGTACATTTCGGAGAAATTAGTGAAATCTCCAATTCACCAAAGGGGTACCCCTATCAGAAATCTTGGATTTCTCTAATATGGATTATAGCCATGTTTTGATAGTGAATACTAAAGAATATGCGAGGGTCATGGGCACAAAAGTTGTAGGCCTATGTCTTAGGGTTCTATGTATAAAACCTCATGCAATTCCGAGGTGTGTAGAGGGTGATACAGTCAAAATACTGAGAGATGTACGAATATAAGGATAAAACTTGCGAAAATTGCCATAAAAAAGGGGAATTTTTTTTGAAATGTTGACTTAAGGCTCCGTTTCGACTCCGATACATTCATTTACCCATGAGATCTCTTAAGGAAAAATATCGAACGAGTAGAACACCATGGGCAGTACATTTCGGAGAAATTAGTGAAATCTCCAATTCACCAAAGCGGTACCCCTTTCAGAAATCTTCGATTTCTCTAATATGAATTCGAGCAATGTTTTGATAGTGAATACTAAAGAATATGCGAGGGTCATGGGCACAAAAGTTGTAGGCCTATGTCTTAGGGTTCTATGTATAAAACCTTGTGCAATTCTGAGGTGTGTAGACGGTGATACAGTCAAAATACAGAGAGGTGTACGAATATAAGGAAAAAACTTGCGAAAATTGCCATAGAAAAGGGGAATTTTTTTTGAATTGTTGACTTAAGGCTCCGTTTCGACTCCAATACATTCATTTACCCATGAGATCTCTTGGTGAAAAATATCGAACGAGTAGAACACGAGGGCAGTACATTTCGGAGAAATTAGTGAAATCTCCAATTCACCAAAGGGGTACCCCTTTCAGAAATCTTCGATTTCTCTAATATGGATTCGAGCAATGTTTTGATAGTGAATACTAAATAATATGCGAGGATCATGGGCACAAAAGTTGTAGGCCTATGTCTTAGGGTTCTATGTATAAAACCTCGTGCAATTCCAAGGTGTGTAGAGGGTGATACAGTCAAAATACTGAGAGATGTACGAATATAAGGAAAAAACTTGCGAAAATTGCCATAGAAAAGGGGAATATTTTTTGAAATGTTGACTTAAGGCTCCGTTTCGACTCCAATATATTCATTTACCCATGAGATCTCTTTAGGAAAAATATCGTACGAGTAGAACACGAGGGTAGTACATTTCGGAGAAATTAGTGAAATCTCCAATTCACCAAAGGGGTACCCCTATCAGAAATCTTGGATTTCTCTAATATGGATTATAGCCATGTTTTGATAATGAATACTAAAGAATATGCGAGGGTCATGGGCACAAAAGTTGTAGGCCTATGTCTTAGGGTTCTATGTATAAAACCTCATGCAATTCCGAGGTGTGTAGAGGGTGATACAGTCAAAATACTGAGAGATGTACGAATATAAGGATAAAACTTGCGAAAATTGCCATAAAAAAGGGGAATTTTTTTTGAAATGTTGACTTAAGGCTCCGTTTCGACTCCGATACATTCATTTACCCATGAGATCTCTTAAGGAAAAATATCGAACGAGTAGAACACCATGGGCAGTACATTTCGGAGAAATTAGTGAAATCTCCAATTCACCAAAGCGGTACCCCTTTCAGAAATCTTCGATTTCTCTAATATGAATTCGAGCAATGTTTTGATAGTGAATACTAAAGAATATACGAGGGTCATGGGCACAAAAGTTGTAGGCCTATGTCTTAGGGTTCTATGTATAAAACCTTGTGCAATTCCGAGGTGTGTAGACGGTGATACAGTCAAAATACAGAGAGGTGTACGAATATAAGGAAAAAACTTGCGAAAATTGCCATAGAAAAGGGGAATTTTTTTTGAATTGTTGACTTAAGGCTCCGTTTCGACTCCGATACATTCATTTACCCATGAGATCTCTTAAGGAAAAATATCGAACGAGTAGAACACCATGGGCAGTACATTTCGGAGAAATTAGTGAAATCTCCAATTCACCAAAGGGGTACCCCTTTCAGAAATCTTCGATTTCTCTAATATGAATTCGAGCAATGTTTTGATAGTGAATACTAAAGAATATGCGAGGGTCATGGGCACAAAAGTTGTAGGTCTATGTCTTAGGGTTCTATGTATAAAACCTCATGCCATTCCAAGGTGTGTAGAGGGTGATACAGTCAAAATACTGAGAGATGTACGAATATAAGGTAAAAACTTACGAAAATTGCCATCAAAAAGGGGAATTTTTTTTGAAATGTTGACTTAAGGCTCCGTTTCGACTCCAATACATTCATTTACCCATGAGATCTCTTGGTGAAAAATATCGAACGAGTAGAACACGAGGGCAGTACATTTCGGAGAAATTAGTGAAATCTCCAATTCACCAAAGGGGTACCCCTTTCAGAAATCTTCGATTTCTCTAATATGGATTCGAGCAATGTTTTGATAGTGAATACTAAATAATATGCGAGGATCATGGGCACAAAAGTTGTAGGCCTATGTCTTAGGGTTCTATGTATAAAACCTTGTGCAATTCCAAGGTGTGTAGAGGGTGATACAGTCAAAATACTGAGAGATGTACGAATATAAGGAAAAAACTTGCGAAAATTGCCATAGAAAAGGGGAATATTTTTTGAAATGTTGACTTAAGGCTCCGTTTCGACTCCAATATATTCATTTACCCATGAGATCTCTTTAGGAAAAATATCGTACGAGTAGAACACGAGGGTAGTACATTTCGGAGAAATTAGTGAAATCTCCAATTCACCAAAGGGGTACCCCTATCAGAAATCTTGGATTTCTCTAATATGGATTATAGCCATGTTTTGATAGTGAATACTAAAGAATATGCGAGGGTCATGGGCACAAAAGTTGTAGGCCTATGTCTTAGGGTTCTATGTATAAAACCTCATGCAATTCCGAGGTGTGTAGAGGGTGATACAGTCAAAATACTGAGAGATGTACGAATATAAGGATAAAACTTGCGAAAATTGCCATAAAAAAGGGGAATTTTTTTTGAAATGTTGACTTAAGGCTCCGTTTCGACTCCGATACATTCATTTACCCATGAGATCTCTTAAGGAAAAATATCGAACGAGTAGAACACCATGGGCAGTACATTTCGGAGAAATTAGTGAAATCTCCAATTCACCAAAGCGGTACCCCTTTCAGAAATCTTCGATTTCTCTAATATGAATTCGAGCAATGTTTTGATAGTGAATACTAAAGAATATGCGAGGGTCATGGGCACAAAAGTTGTAGGCCTATGTCTTAGGGTTCTATGTATAAAACCTTGTGCAATTCTGAGGTGTGTAGACGGTGATACAGTCAAAATACAGAGAGGTGTACGAATATAAGGAAAAAACTTGCGAAAATTGCCATAGAAAAGGGGAATTTTTTTTGAATTGTTGACTTAAGGCTCCGTTTCGACTCCAATACATTCATTTACCCATGAGATCTCTTGGTGAAAAATATCGAACGAGTAGAACACGAGGGCAGTACATTTCGGAGAAATTAGTGAAATCTCCAATTCACCAAAGGGGTACCCCTTTCAGAAATCTTCGATTTCTCTAATATGGATTCGAGCAATGTTTTGATAGTGAATACTAAATAATATGCGAGGATCATGGGCACAAAAGTTGTAGGCCTATGTCTTAGGGTTCTATGTATAAAACCTCGTGCAATTCCAAGGTGTGTAGAGGGTGATACAGTCAAAATACTGAGAGATGTACGAATATAAGGAAAAAACTTGCGAAAATTGCCATAGAAAAGGGGAATATTTTTTGAAATGTTGACTTAAGGCTCCGTTTCGACTCCAATATATTCATTTACCCATGAGATCTCTTTAGGAAAAATATCGTACGAGTAGAACACGAGGGTAGTACATTTCGGAGAAATTAGTGAAATCTCCAATTCACCAAAGGGGTACCCCTATCAGAAATCTTGGATTTCTCTAATATGGATTATAGCCATGTTTTGATAGTGAATACTAAAGAATATGCGAGGGTCATGGGCACAAAAGTTGTAGGCCTATGTCTTAGGGTTCTATGTATAAAACCTCATGCAATTCCGAGGTGTGTAGAGGGTGATACAGTCAAAATACTGAGAGATGTACGAATATAAGGATAAAACTTGCGAAAATTGCCATAAAAAAGGGGAATTTTTTTTGAAATGTTGACTTAAGGCTCCGTTTCGACTCCGATACATTCATTTACCCATGAGATCTCTTAAGGAAAAATATCGAACGAGTAGAACACCATGGGCAGTACATTTCGGAGAAATTAGTGAAATCTCCAATTCACCAAAGCGGTACCCCTTTCAGAAATCTTCGATTTCTCTAATATGAATTCGAGCAATGTTTTGATAGTGAATACTAAAGAATATGCGAGGGTCATGGGCACAAAAGTTGTAGGCCTATGTCTTAGGGTTCTATGTATAAAACCTTGTGCAATTCTGAGGTGTGTAGACGGTGATACAGTCAAAATACAGAGAGGTGTACGAATATAAGGAAAAAACTTGCGAAAATTGCCATAGAAAAGGGGAATTTTTTTTGAATTGTTGACTTAAGGCTCCGTTTCGACTCCAATACATTCATTTACCCATGAGATCTCTTGGTGAAAAATATCGAACGAGTAGAACACGAGGGCAGTACATTTCGGAGAAATTAGTGAAATCTCCAATTCACCAAAGGGGTACCCCTTTCAGAAATCTTCGATTTCTCTAATATGGATTCGAGCAATGTTTTGATAGTGAATACTAAATAATATGCGAGGATCATGGGCACAAAAGTTGTAGGCCTATGTCTTAGGGTTCTATGTATAAAACCTCGTGCAATTCCAAGGTGTGTAGAGGGTGATACAGTCAAAATACTGAGAGATGTACGAATATAAGGAAAAAACTTGCGAAAATTGCCATAGAAAAGGGGAATATTTTTTGAAATGTTGACTTAAGGCTCCGTTTCGACTCCAATATATTCATTTACCCATGAGATCTCTTTAGGAAAAATATCGTATGAGTAGAACACGAGGGTAGTACATTTCGGAGAAATTAGTGAAATCTCCAATTCACCAAAGGGGTACCCCTATCAGAAATCTTGGATTTCTCTAATATGGATTATAGCCATGTTTTGATAGTGAATACTAAAGAATATGCGAGGGTCATGGGCACAAAATTTGTAGGCCTATGTCTTAGGGTTCTATGTATAAAACCTCATGCAATTCCGAGGTGTGTAGAGGGTGATACAGTCAAAATACTGAGAGATGTACGAATATAAGGATAAAACTTGCGAAAATTGCCATAAAAAAGGGGAATTTTTTTTGAAATGTTGACTTAAGGCTCCGTTTCGACTCCGATACATTCATTTACCCATGAGATCTCTTAAGGAAAAATATCGAACGAGTAGAACACCATGGGCAGTACATTTCGGAGAAATTAGTGAAATCTCCAATTCACCAAAGCGGTACCCCTTTCAGAAATCTTCGATTTCTCTAATATGAATTCGAGCAATGTTTTGATAGTGAATACTAAAGAATATACGAGGGTCATGGGCACAAAAGTTGTAGGCCTATGTCTTAGGGTTCTATGTATAAAACCTTGTGCAATTCCGAGGTGTGTAGACGGTGATACAGTCAAAATACAGAGAGGTGTACGAATATAAGGAAAAAACTTGCGAAAATTGCCATAGAAAAGGGGAATTTTTTTTGAATTGTTGACTTAAGGCTCCGTTTCGACTCCGATACATTCATTTACCCATGAGATCTCTTAAGGAAAAATATCGAACGAGTAGAACACCATGGGCAGTACATTTCGGAGAAATTAGTGAAATCTCCAATTCACCAAAGGGGTACCCCTTTCAGAAATCTTCGATTTCTCTAATATGGATTCGAGCAATGTTTTGATAGTGAATACTAAATAATATGCGAGGATCATGGGCACAAAAGTTGTAGGCCTATGTCTTAGGGTTCTATGTATAAAACCTCGTGCAATTCCAAGGTGTGTAGAGGGTGATACAGTCAAAATACTGAGAGATGTACGAATATAAGGAAAAAACTTGCGAAAATTGCCATAGAAAAGGGGAATATTTTTTGAAATGTTGACTTAAGGCTCCGTTTCGACTCCAATATATTCATTTACCCATGAGATCTCTTTAGGAAAAATATCGTACGAGTAGAACACGAGGGTAGTACATTTCGGAGAAATTAGTGAAATCTCCAATTCACCAAAGGGGTACCCCTATCAGAAATCTTGGATTTCTCTAATATGGATTATAGCCATGTTTTGATAGTGAATACTAAAGAATATGCGAGGGTCATGGGCACAAAATTTGTAGGCCTATGTCTTAGGGTTCTATGTATAAAACCTCATGCAATTCCGAGGTGTGTAGAGGGTGATACAGTCAAAATACTGAGAGATGTACGAATATAAGGATAAAACTTGCGAAAATTGCCATAAAAAAGGGGAATTTTTTTTGAAATGTTGACTTAAGGCTCCGTTTCGACTCCGATACATTCATTTACCCATGAGATCTCTTAAGGAAAAATATCGAACGAGTAGAACACCATGGGCAGTACATTTCGGAGAAATTAGTGAAATCTCCAATTCACCAAAGCGGTACCCCTTTCAGAAATCTTCGATTTCTCTAATATGAATTCGAGCAATGTTTTGATAGTGAATACTAAAGAATATACGAGGGTCATGGGCACAAAAGTTGTAGGCCTATGTCTTAGGGTTCTATGTATAAAACCTCGTGCAATTCCAAGGTGTGTAGAGGGTGATACAGTCAAAATACTGAGAGATGTACGAATATAAGGAAAAAACTTGCGAAAATTGCCATAGAAAAGGGGAATATTTTTTGAAATGTTGACTTAAGGCTCCGTTTCGACTCCAATATATTCATTTACCCATGAGATCTCTTTAGGAAAAATATCGTACGAGTAGAACACGAGGGTAGTACATTTCGGAGAAATTAGTGAAATCTCCAATTCACCAAAGGGGTACCCCTATCAGAAATCTTGGATTTCTCTAATATGGATTATAGCCATGTTTTGATAGTGAATACTAAAGAATATGCGAGGGTCATGGGCACAAAATTTGTAGGCCTATGTCTTAGGGTTCTATGTATAAAACCTCATGCAATTCCGAGGTGTGTAGAGGGTGATACAGTCAAAATACTGAGAGATGTACGAATATAAGGATAAAACTTGCGAAAATTGCCATAAAAAAGGGGAATTTTTTTTGAAATGTTGACTTAAGGCTCCGTTTCGACTCCGATACATTCATTTACCCATGAGATCTCTTAAGGAAAAATATCGAACGAGTAGAACACCATGGGCAGTACATTTCGGAGAAATTAGTGAAATCTCCAATTCACCAAAGCGGTACCCCTTTCAGAAATCTTCGATTTCTCTAATATGAATTCGAGCAATGTTTTGATAGTGAATACTAAAGAATATACGAGGGTCATGGGCACAAAAGTTGTAGGCCTATGTCTTAGGGTTCTATGTATAAAACCTTGTGCAATTCCGAGGTGTGTAGACGGTGATACAGTCAAAATACAGAGAGGTGTACGAATATAAGGAAAAAACTTGCGAAAATTGCCATAGAAAAGGGGAATTTTTTTTGAATTGTTGACTTAAGGCTCCGTTTCGACTCCGATACATTCATTTACCCATGAGATCTCTTAAGGAAAAATATCGAACGAGTAGAACACCATGGGCAGTACATTTCGGAGAAATTAGTGAAATCTCCAATTCACCAAAGGGGTACCCCTTTCAGAAATCTTCGATTTCTCTAATATGAATTCGAGCAATGTTTTGATAGTGAATACTAAAGAATATGCGAGGGTCATGGGCACAAAAGTTGTAGGTCTATGTCTTAGGGTTCTATGTATAAAACCTCATGCCATTCCAAGGTGTGTAGAGGGTGATACAGTCAAAATACTGAGAGATGTACGAATATAAGGTAAAAACTTACGAAAATTGCCATCAAAAAGGGGAATTTTTTTTGAAATGTTGACTTAAGGCTCCGTTTCGACTCCAATACATTCATTTACCCATGAGATCTCTTGGTGAAAAATATCGAACGAGTAGAACACGAGGGCAGTACATTTCGGAGAAATTAGTGAAATCTCCAATTCACCAAAGGGGTACCCCTTTCAGAAATCTTCGATTTCTCTAATATGGATTCGAGCAATGTTTTGATAGTGAATACTAAATAATATGCGAGGATCATGGGCACAAAAGTTGTAGGCCTATGTCTTAGGGTTCTATGTATAAAACCTTGTGCAATTCCAAGGTGTGTAGACGGTGATACAGTCAAAATACAGAGAGGTGTACGAATATAAGGAAAAAACTTGCGAAAATTGCCATAGAAAAGGGGAATTTTTTTTGAATTGTTGACTTAAGGCTCCGTTTCGACTCCAATACATTCATTTACCCATGAGATCTCTTGGTGAAAAATATCGAACGAGTAGAACACGAGGGCAGTACATTTCGGAGAAATTAGTGAAATCTCCAATTCACCAAAGGGGTACCCCTTTCAGAAATCTTCGATTTCTCTAATATGGATTCGAGCAATGTTTTGATAGTGAATACTAAATAATATGCGAGGATCATGGGCACAAAAGTTGTAGGCCTATGTCTTAGGGTTCTATGTATAAAACCTCGTGCAATTCCAAGGTGTGTAGAGGGTGATACAGTCAAAATACTGAGAGATGTACGAATATAAGGAAAAAACTTGCGAAAATTGCCATAGAAAAGGGGAATATTTTTTGAAATGTTGACTTAAGGCTCCGTTTCGACTCCAATATATTCATTTACCCATGAGATCTCTTGGTGAAAAATATCGAACGAGTAGAACAAGAGGGCAGTTCATTTCGGAGAAATTAGTGAAATCTCCAATTCACCAAAGGGGTACCCCTTTCTGAAATCTTCGATTTCTCTAATATGGATTCGAGCAATGTTTTGATAGTGAATACTAAAGAATATGCGAGGATCATGGGCACAAAAGTTTTAGGCCTATGTCTTAGGGTTCTATGTATAAAACCTCGTGCAATTCCAAGGTGTGTAGAGGGTGATACAGTCAAAATACTGAGAGATGTACGAATATAAGGAAAAAACTTGCGAAAATTGCCATAGAAAAGGGGAATATTTTTTGAAATGTTGACTTAAGGCTCCGTTTCGACTCCAATATATTCATTTACCCATGAGATCTCTTAAGGAAAAATATCGAACGAGTAGAACACCATGGGCAGTACATTTCGGAGAAATTAGTGAAATCTCCAATTCACCAAAGCGGTACCCCTTTCAGAAATCTTCGATTTCTCTAATATGAATTCGAGCAATGTTTTTATAGTGAATACTAAAGAATATGCGAGGGTCATGGGCACAAAAGTTGTAGTTCTATGTCTTAGGGTTCTATGTATAAAACCTCGTGCCATTCCAAGGTGTGTAGAGGGTGATACAGTCAAAATACTGAGAGATGTACGAATATAAGGAAAAAACTTGCGAAAATTGCCATAAAAAAGGGGAATATTTTTTGAGATGATGACTTAAGGCTCCGTTTCGACTCCGATACATTCATTTACCCATGAGATCTCTTGGTGAAAAATATCGAACGAGTAGAACAAGAGGGCAGTACATTTCGGAGTAATTAGTGAAATCTCCAATTCACCAAAGGGGTACCCCTATCAGAAATCTTCGATTTCTCTAATATGGATTCGAGCAATATTTTGATAGTGAATACTAAAGAATATGCGAGGGTCATGGGCACAAAAGTTGTAGGCCTATGTCTTAGGGTTCTATGTATAAAACCTCGTCCAATTCCAAGGTGTGTAGAGGGTGATACAGTCAAAATACTGAGAGATGTACGAATATAAGGATAAAACTTGCGAAAATTGCCATAAAAAAGGGGAATTTTTTTTGAAATGTTGACTTAAGGCTCCGTTTCGACTCCGATACATTCATTTACCCATGAGATCTCTTAAGGAAAAATATCGAACGAGTAGAACACCATGGGCAGTACATTTCGGAGAAATTAGTGAAATCTCCAATTCACCAAAGCGGTACCCCTTTCAGAAATCTTCGATTTCTCTAATATGAATTCGAGCAATGTTTTGATAGTGAATACTAAAGAATATACGAGGGTCATGGGCACAAAAGTTGTAGGCCTATGTGTTAGGGTTCTATGTATAAAACTTCGTGCAATTCCAAGGTGTGTAGAGGGTGATACAGTAAAAATACTGAGAGATGTACGAATATAAGGTAAAAACTTACGAAAATTGCCATAAAAAAGGGGAATTTTTTTTGAAATGTTGACTTAAGGCTCCGTTTCGACTCCAATACATTCATTTACCCATAGAGATCTCTTGTTGAAAAATATCGAACGAATAGAACACGAGGGCAGTACATTTCGGAGAAATTAGTGAAATCTCCAATTCACCAAAGGGGTACCCCTTTCAGAAATCTTCGATTTCTCTAATATGGATTCGAGCAATGTTTTGATAGTGAATACTAAAGAATATGCGAGGGTCATGGGCACAAAATTTGTAGGCCTATGTCTTAGGGTTCTATGTATAAAACCTCGTGCAATTCCGAGGTGTGTAGAGGGTGATACAGTCAAAATACTGAGAGATGTACGAATATAAGGAAAAAACTTGCGAAAATTGCCATAAAAAAGGGGAATTTTTTTTGAAATGTTGACTTAAGGCTCCGTTTCGACTCCGATACATTCATTTACCCATGAGATCTCTTAAGGAAAAATATCGAACGAGTAGAACATAATGGGCAGTACATTTCGGAGAAATTAGAGAAATCTCCAATTCACCAAGGGGGTACCCCTTTCAGAAATCTTCGATTTCTCTAATATGAATTCGAGCAATGTTTTGATAGTGAATACTAAAGAATATGCGAGGGTCATGGGCACAAAAGTTGTAGGTCTATGTGTTAGGGTTCTATGTATAAAACTTCGTGCAATTCCAAGGTGTGTAGAGGGTGATACAGTCAAAATACTGAGAGATGTACGAATATAAGGTAAAAACTTACGAGAATTGCCATCGAAAAGGGGAATTTTTTTTGAAATGTTGACTTAAGGCTCCGTTTCGACTCCAATACATTCATTTACCCATGAGATCTCTTGGTGAAAAATATCGAACGAGTAGAACACGAGGGCAGTACATTTCGGAGAAATTAGTGAAATCTCCAATTCACCAAAGGGGTACCCCTTTCAGAAATCTTCGATTTCTCTAATATGGATTCGAGCAATGTTTTGATAGTGAATACTAAAGAATATGCGAGGGTCATGGGCACAAAAGTTGTAGGCCTATGTCTTAGGGTTCTATGTATAGAACCTCGTGCAATCCGAGGTGTGTAGAGGGTGATACAGTAAAAATACTGAGAGATGTACGAATATAAGGTAAAAACTTACGAAAATTGCCATCAAAAAGGGGAATTTTTTTTGAAATGTTGACTTAAGGCTCCGTTTCGACTCCGATACATTCATTTACCCATGAGATCTCTTAAGGAAAAATATCGAACGAGTAGAACACAATGGGCAGTACATTTCGGAGAAATTAGAGAAATCTCCAATTCACCAAGGGGGTACCCCTTTCAGAAATCTTCGATTTCTCTAATATGAATTCGAGCAATGTTTTGATAGTGAATACTAAAGAATATGCGAGGGTCATGGGCACAAAAGTTGTAGGTCCATGTGTTAGGGTTCTATGTATAAAACCTCGTGCAATTCCAAGGTGTGTAGAGGGTGATACAGTCAAAATACTCAGCGATGTACGAATATAAGGTAAAATCTTACGAAAATTGCCATCAAAAAGGGGAATTTTTTTTGAAATGTTGACTTAAGGCTCCGTTTCGACTCCAATACATTCATTTACCCATGAGATCTCTTGGTGAAAAATATCGAACGAGTAGAACACGAGGGCAGTACATTTCGGAGAAATTAGTGAAATCTCCAATTCACCAAAGGGGTACCCCTTTCAGAAATCTTCGATTTCTCTAATATGAATTCGAGCAATGTTTTGATAGTGAATACTAAATAATATGCGAGGGTCATGGGCACAAAAGTTGTAGGCCTATGTCTTAGGGTTCTATGTATAAAACGTCGTGCAATTCCAAGGTGTGTAGAGGGTGATACAGTCAAAATACTGAGAGATGTACGAATATAAGGAAAAAACTTGCGAAAATTGCCATAAAAAAGGGGAATATTTTTTGAAATGTTGACTTAAGGCTCCGTTTCGACTCCAATACATTCATTTACCCATGAGATCTCTTGGTGAAAAATATCGAACGAGTAGAACACGAGGGTAGAACATTTCTGAGAAATTAGTGAAATCTCCAATTCACCAAATTGGTACCCCTTTCAGAAATCTTCGATTTCTCTAATATGGATTCGAGCAATGTTTTGATAGTGAATAATAAATAATATGCGAGGGTCATGGGCACAAAAGTTGTAGGTCTATGTCTTAGGGTTCTATGTATAAAACCTCGTGCAAGTCCCAGGTGTGTAGAGGGTGATACAGTCAAAATGTTGAGAGATGTACGAATATAAGGAAAAAACTTGATAAAATATCCATCAAAAAGGGGAATTTTTTTTGAAAAGTTGACTTAAGGCTCCGTATCGACTCCAATATATTCATTTACCCATGAGATCTCTTGGGGGAAAATATCGAACGAGTAGAACACAATGGGCAGTACATTTCGGAGAAATTAGAGAAATCTCCAATTCACCAAGGGGGAACCCCTTTCAGAAATCTTCGATTTCTCTAATATGAATTCGAGCAATGTTTTGATAGTGAATACTAAAGAATATGCGAGGGTCATGGGCACAAAAGTTGTAGGTCTATGTGTTAGGGTTCTATGTATAAAACTTCGTGCAATTCCAAGGTGTGTAGAGGGTGATACAGTCAAAATACTGAGAGATGTACGAATATAAGGTAAAAACTTACGAAAATTGCCATCAAAAAGGGGAATTTTTTTTGAAATGTTGACTTAAGGCTCCGTTTCGACTCCAATACATTAATTTACCCATGAGATCTCTTGGTGAAAAATATCGAACGAGTAGAACACGAGGGCAGTACATTTCGGAGAAATTAGTGAAATCTCCAATTCACCAAAGGGGTACCCCTTTCAGAAATCTTCGATTTCTCTAATATGAATTCGAGCAATGTTTTGATAGTGAATACTAAAGAATATGCGAGGGTCATGGGCACAAAAGTTGTAGGTCTATGTGTTAGGGTTCTATGTATAAAACTTCGTGCAATTCCAAGGTGTGTAGAGGGTGATACAGTAAAAATACTGAGAGATGTACGAATATAAGGTAAAAACTTACGAAAATTGCCATAAAAAAGGGGAATTTTTTTTGAAATGTTGACTTAAGGCTCCGTTTCGACTCCAATACATTCATTTACCCATGAGATCTCTTGGTGAAAAATATCGAACGAGTAGAACACGAGGGCAGTACATTTCGGAGAAATTAGTGAAATCTCCAATTCACCAAAGGGGTACCCCTTTCAGAAATCTTCGATTTCTCTAATATGGATTCGAGCAATGTTTTGATAGTGAATACTAAAGAATATGCGAGGGTCATGGGCACAAAAGTAGTAGGCCTATGTCTTAGGGTTCTATGTATAAAACCTCGTGCAATTCCGAGGTGTGTAGAGGGTGATACAGTCAAAATACTGAGAGATGTACGAATATAAGGAAAAACTTACGAAAATTGCCATAAAAAAGGGGAATTTTTTTTGAAATGTTGACTTAAGGCTCCGTTTCGACTCCAATACATTCATTTACCCATGAGATCTCTTAAGGAAAAATATCGAACGAGTAGAACACAATGGGCAGTACATTTCGGAGAAATTAGAGAAATCTCCAATTCACCAAGGGGGTACCCCTTTCAGAAATCTTCGATTTCTCTAATATGAATTCGAGCAATGTTTTGATAGTGAATACTAAAGAATATGCGAGGGTCATGGGCACAAAAGTTGTAGGTCTATGTGTTAGGGTTCTATGTATAAAACTTCGTGCAATTCCAAGGTGTGTAGAGGGTGATACAGTCAAAATACTGAGAGATGTACGAATATAAGGTAAAAACTTACGAAAATTGCCATAAAAAAGGGGAATTTTTTTTGAAATGTTGACTTAAGGCTCCGTTTCGACTCCAATACATTCATTTACCCATGAGATCTCTTGGTGAAAAATATCGAACGAGTAGAACACGAGGGCAGTACATTTCGGAGAAATTAGTGAAATCTCCAATTCACCAAAGGGGTACCCCTTTCAGAAATCTTCGATTTCTCTAATATGGATTCGAGCAATGTTTTGATAGTGAATACTAAAGAATATGCGAGGGTCATGGGCACAAAATTTGTAGGCCTATGTCTTAGGGTTCTATGTATAAAACCTCGTGCAATTCCGAGGTGTGTAGAGGGTGATACAGTCAAAATACTGAGAGATGTACGAATATAAGGAAAAAACTTGCGAAAATTCCCATAAAAAAGGGGAATTTTTTTTGAAATGTTGACTTAAGGCTCCGTTTCGACTCCGATACATTCATTTACCCATGAGATCTCTTAAGGAAAAATATCGAACGAGTAGAACACAATGGGCAGTACATTTCGGAGAAATTAGAGAAATCTCCAATTCACCAAGGGGGTACCCCTTTCAGAAATCTTCGATTTCTCTAATATGAATTCGAGCAATGTTTTGATAGTGAATACTAAAGAATATGCGAGGGTCATGGGCACAAAAGTTGTAGGTCTATGTGTTAGGGTTCTATGTATAAAACTTCGTGCAATTCCAAGGTGTGTTGAGGGTGATACAGTCAAAATACTGAGAGATGTACGAATATAAGGTAAAAACTTACGAAAATTGCCATAAAAAAGGGGAATTTTTTTTGAAATGTTGACTTAAGGCTCCGTTTCGACTCCAATACATTCATTTACCCATGAGATCTCTTGGTGAAAAATATCGAACGAGTAGAACACGAGGGCAGTACATTTCGGAGAAATTAGTGAAATCTCCAATTCACCAAAGGGGTACCCCTTTCAGAAATCTTCGATTTCTCTAATATGGATTCGAGCAATGTTTTGATAGTGAATACTAAAGAATATGCGAGGGTCATGGGCACAAAATTTGTAGGCCTATGTCTTAGGGTTCTATGTATAAAACCTCGTGCAATTCCGAGGTGTGTAGAGGGTGATACAGTCAAAATACTGAGAGATGTACGAATATAAGGAAAAAACTTGCGAAAATTCCCATAAAAAAGGGGAATTTTTTTTGAAATGTTGACTTAAGGCTCCGTTTCGACTCCGATACATTCATTTACCCATGAGATCTCTTAAGGAAAAATATCGAACGAGTAGAACACAATGGGCAGTACATTTCGGAGAAATTAGAGAAATCTCCAATTCACCAAGGGGGTACCCCTTTCAGAAATCTTCGATTTCTCTAATATGAATTCGAGCAATGTTTTGATAGTGAATACTAAAGAATATGCGAGGGTCATGGGCACAAAAGTTGTAGGTCTATGTGTTAGGGTTCTATGTATAAAACTTCGTGCAATTCCAAGGTGTGTTGAGGGTGATACAGTCAAAATACTGAGAGATGTACGAATATAAGGTAAAAACTTACGAAAATTGCCATAAAAAAGGGGAATTTTTTTTGAAATGTTGACTTAAGGCTCCGTTTCGACTCCAATACATTCATTTACCCATGAGATCTCTTGGTGAAAAATATCGAACGAGTAGAACACGAGGGCAGTACATTTCGGAGAAATTAGTGAAATCTCCAATTCACCAAAGGGGTACCCCTTTCAGAAATCTTCGATTTCTCTAATATGGATTCGAGCAATGTTTTGATAGTGAATACTAAAGAATATGCGAGGGTCATGGGCACAAAAGTAGTAGGCCTATGTCTTAGGGTTCTATGTATAAAACCTCGTGCAATTCCGAGGTGTGTAGAGGGTGATACAGTCAAAATACTGAGAGATGTACGAATATAAGGAAAAACTTACGAAAATTGCCATAAAAAAGGGGAATTTTTTTTGAAATGTTGACTTAAGGCTCCGTTTCGACTCCAATACATTCATTTACCCATGAGATCTCTTGGTGAAAAATATCGAACGAGTAGAACACGAGGGCAGTACATTTCGGAGAAATTAGTGAAATCTCCAATTCACCAAAGGGGTACCCCTTTCAGAAATCTTCGATTTCTCTAATATGGATTCGAGCAATGTTTTGATAGTGAATACTAAAGAATATGCGAGGGTCATGGGCACAAAAGTTGTAGGCCTATGTCTTAGGGTTCTATGTATAAAACCTCGTGCAATTCCGAGGTGTGTAGAGGGCGATACAGTCAAAATACTGAGAGATGTACGAATATTAGGAAATAACTTCCGAAAATTGCCATAAAAAAGGGGAATTTTTTTTGAAATGTTGACTTAAGGCTCCGTTTCGACTCCGATACATTCATTTACCCATGAGATCTCTTAAGGAAAAATATCGAACGAGTAGAACACGAGGGTAGTACATTTCGGAGAAATTAGTGAAATCTCCAATTCACCAAAGGGGTACCCCTATCAGAAATCTTGGATTTCTCTAATATGGATTAGAGCCATGATTTGATAGTGAATACTAAAGAATATGCGAGGGTCATGGGCACAAAAGTTGTAGGTCTATGTGTTAGGGTTCTATGTATAAAACTTCGTGCAATTCCAAGGTGTGTAGAGGGTGATACAGACAAAATACTGAGAGATGTACGAATATAAGGTAAAAACTTACGAAAATTGCCATCAAAAAGGGGAATTTTTTTTGAAATGTTGACTTAAGGCTCCGTTTCGACTCCAATACATTAATTTACCCATGAGATCTCTTGGTGAAAAATATCGAACGAGTAGAACACGAGGGCAGTACATTTCGGAGAAATTAGTGAAATCTCCAATTCACCAAAGGGGTACCCCTTTCAGAAATCTTCGATTTCTCTAATATGAATTCGAGCAATGTTTTGATAGTGAATACTAAAGAATATGCGAGGGTCATGGGCACAAAAGTTGTAGGTCTATGTGTTAGGGTTCTATGTATAAAACTTCGTGCAATTCCAAGGTGTGTAGAGGGTGATACAGTCAAAATACTGAGAGATGTACGAATATAAGGTAAAAACTTACGAAAATTGCCATAAAAAAGGGGAATTTTTTTTGAAATGTTGACTTAAGGCTCCGTTTCGACTCCAATACATTCATTTACCCATGAGATCTCTTGGTGAAAAATATCGAACGAGTAGAACACGAGGGCAGTACATTTCGGAGAAATTAGTGAAATCTCCAATTCACCAAAGGGGTACCCCTTTCAGAAATCTTCGATTTCTCTAATATGGATTCGAGCAATGTTTTGATAGTGAATACTAAAGAATATGCGAGGGTCATGGGCACAAAATTTGTAGGCCTATGTCTTAGGGTTCTATGTATAAAACCTCGTGCAATTCCGAGGTGTGTAGAGGGTGATACAGTCAAAATACTGAGAGATGTACGAATATAAGGAAAAAACTTGCGAAAATTCCCATAAAAAAGGGGAATTTTTTTTGAAATGTTGACTTAAGGCTCCGTTTTGACTCCGATACATTCATTTACCCATGAGATCTCTTAAGGAAAAATATCGAACGAGTAGAACACAATGGGCAGTACATTTCGGAGAAATTAGAGAAATCTCCAATTCACCAAGGGGGTACCCCTTTCAGAAATCTTTGATTTCTCTAATATGAATTCGAGCAATGTTTTGATAGTGAATACTAAAGAATATGCGAGGGTCATGGGCACAAAAGTTGTAGGTCTATGTGTTAGGGTTCTATGTATAAAACTTCGTGCAATTCCAAGGTGTGTAGAGGGTGATACAGTCAAAATACTGAGAGATGTACGAATATAAGGTAAAAACTTACGAAAATTGCCATAAAAAAGGGGAATTTTTTTTGAAATGTTGACTTAAGGCTCCGTTTCGACTCCAATACATTCATTTACCCATGAGATCTCTTGGTGAAAAATATCGAACGAGTAGAACACGAGGGCAGTACATTTCGGAGAAATTAGTGAAATCTCCAATTCACCAAAGGGGTACCCCTTTCAGAAATCTTCGATTTCTCTAATATGGATTCGAGCAATGTTTTGATAGTGAATACTAAAGAATATGCGAGGGTCATGGGCACAAAATTTGTAGGCCTATGTCTTAGGGTTCTATGTATAAAACCTCGTGCAATTCCGAGGTGTGTAGAGGGTGATACAGTCAAAATACTGAGAGATGTACGAATATAAGGAAAAAACTTGCGAAAATTCCCATAAAAAAGGGGAATTTTTTTTGAAATGTTGACTTAAGGCTCCGTTTCGACTCCGATACATTCATTTACCCATGAGATCTCTTAAGGAAAAATATCGAACGAGTAGAACACAATGGGCAGTACATTTCGGAGAAATTAGAGAAATCTCCAATTCACCAAGGGGGTACCCCTTTCAGAAATCTTCGATTTCTCTAATATGAATTCGAGCAATGTTTTGATAGTGAATACTAAAGAATATGCGAGGGTCATGGGCACAAAAGTTGTAGGTCTATGTGTTAGGGTTCTATGTATAAAACTTCGTGCAATTCCAAGGTGTGTTGAGGGTGATACAGTCAAAATACTGAGAGATGTACGAATATAAGGTAAAAACTTACGAAAATTGCCATAAAAAAGGGGAATTTTTTTTGAAATGTTGACTTAAGGCTCCGTTTCGACTCCAATACATTCATTTACCCATGAGATCTCTTGGTGAAAAATATCGAACGAGTAGAACACGAGGGCAGTACATTTCGGAGAAATTAGTGAAATCTCCAATTCACCAAAGGGGTACCCCTTTCAGAAATCTTCGATTTCTCTAATATGAATTCGAGCAATGTTTTGATAGTGAATACTAAAGAATATGCGAGGGTCATGGGCACAAAAGTTGTAGGCCTATGTCTTAGGGTTCTATGTATAAAACCTCGTGCAATTCCGAGGTGTGTAGAGGGCGATACAGTCAAAATACTGAGAGATGTACGAATATTAGGAAATAACTTCCGAAAATTGCCATAAAAAAGGGGAATTTTTTTTGAAATGTTGACTTAAGGCTCCGTTTCGACTCCGATACATTCATTTACCCATGAGATCTCTTAAGGAAAAATATCGAACGAGTAGAACACGAGGGTAGTACATTTCGGAGAAATTAGTGAAATCTCCAATTCACCAAAGGGGTACCCCTATCAGAAATCTTGGATTTCTCTAATATGGATTAGAGCCATGTTTTGATAGTGAATACTAAACAATATGCGAGGGTCATGGGCACAAAAGTTGTAGGTCTATGTCTTAGGGTTCTATGTATAAAACCTCGTGCAAGTCCCAGGTGTGTAGAGGGTGATACAGTCAAAATTTTGAGAGATGTACGAATATAAGGAAAAAACTTGATAAAATTTCCATCAAAAAGGGGAATTTTTTTTGAAAAGTTGACTTAAGGCTCCGTTTCGACTCCAATATATTCATTTACCCATGAGATATCTTGGGGGAAAATATCGAACGAGTAGAACACGAGGGCAGTACATTTCAAAGAAATTAGTGAAATCTCCAATTCACCAAAGGGGAACCCCTTTCAGAAATCTTCGATTTCTCAAATATGAATTCGAGCAATCTTTTGATAGTGAATACTAAAGAATATGCGAGGGTCATGGGCACAAAAGTTGTAGGTCTATGTGTTAGGGTTCTATGTATAAAACTTCGTGCAATTCCAAGGTGTGTAGAGGGTGATACAGTAAAAATAATGAGAGATGTACGAATATAAGGTAAAAACTTACGAAAATTGCCATAAAAAAGGGGAATTTTTTTTGAAATGTTGACTTAAGGCTCCATTTCGACTCCAATACATTCATTTACCCATAGAGATCTCTTGTTGAAAAATATCGAACGAATAGAACACGAGGGCAGTAGATTTCGGAGAAATTAGTGAAATCTCCAATTCACCAAAGGGGTACCCCTTTCAGAAATCTTCGATTTCTCTAATATGGATTCGAGCAATGTTTTCATAGTGAATACTAAAGAATATGCGAGGGTCATGGGCACAAAATTTGTAGGCCTATGTCTTAGGGTTCTATGTATAAAACCTCGTGCAATTCCGAGGTGTGTAGAGGGTGATACAGTCAAAATACTGAGAGATGTACGAATATAAGGAAAAAACTTGCGAAAATTCCCATAAAAAAGGGGAATTTTTTTTGAAATGTTGACTTAAGGCTCCGTTTCGACTCCGATACATTCATTTACCCATGAGATCTCTTAAGGAAAAATATCGAACGAGTAGAACACAATGGGCAGTACATTTCGGAGAAATTAGAGAAATCTCCAATTCACCAAGGGGGTACCCCTTTCAGAAATCTTCGATTTCTCTAATATGAATTCGAGCAATGTTTTGATAGTGAATACTAAAGAATATGCGAGGGTCATGGGCACAAAAGTTGTAGGTCTATGTGTTAGGGTTCTATGTATAAAACTTCGTGCAATTCCAAGGTGTGTAGAGGGTGATACAGTCAAAATACTGAGAGATGTACGAATATAAGGTAAAAACTTACGAAAATTGCCATAAAAAAGGGGAATTTTTTTTGAAATGTTGACTTAAGGCTCCGTTTCGACTCCAATACATTCATTTACCCATGAGATCTCTTGGTGAAAAATATCGAACGAGTAGAACACGAGGGCAGTACATTTCGGAGAAATTAGTGAAATCTCCAATTCACCAAAGGGGTACCCCTTTCAGAAATCTTCGATTTCTCTAATATGGATTCGAGCAATGTTTTGATAGTGAATACTAAAGAATATGCGAGGGTCATGGGCACAAAAGTTGTAGGTCTATGTCTTAGGGTTCTATGTATAAAACCTCGTGCAAGTCCCAGGTGTGTAGAGGGTGATACAGTCAAAATTTTGAGAGATGTACGAATATAAGGAAAAAACTTGATAAAATTTCCATCAAAAAGGGGAATTTTTTTTGAAAAGTTGACTTAAGGCTCCGTTTCGACTCCAATATATTCATTTACCCATGAGATATCTTGGGGGAAAATATCGAACGAGTAGAACACGAGGGCAGTACATTTCAAAGAAATTAGTGAAATCTCCAATTCACCAAAGGGGAACCCCTTTCAGAAATCTTCGATTTCTCAAATATGAATTCGAGCAATCTTTTGATAGTGAATACTAAAGAATATGCGAGGGTCATGGGCACAAAAGTTGTAGGTCTATGTGTTAGGGTTCTATGTATAAAACTTCGTGCAATTCCAAGGTGTGTAGAGGGTGATACAGTAAAAATACTGAGAGATGTACGAATATAAGGTAAAAACTTACGAAAATTGCCATAAAAAAGGGGAATTTTTTTTGAAATGTTGACTTAAGGCTCCATTTCGACTCCAATACATTCATTTACCCATAGAGATCTCTTGTTGAAAAATATCGAACGAATAGAACACGAGGGCAGTAGATTTCGGAGAAATTAGTGAAATCTCCAATTCACCAAAGGGGTACCCCTTTCAGAAATCTTCGATTTCTCTAATATGGATTCGAGCAATGTTTTGATAGTGAATACTAAAGAATATGCGAGGGTCATGGGCACAAAATTTGTAGGCCTATGTCTTAGGGTTCTATGTATAAAACCTCGTGCAATTCCGAGGTGTGTAGAGGGTGATACAGTCAAAATACTGAGAGATGTACGAATATAAGGAAAAAACTTGCGAAAATTCCCATAAAAAAGGGGAATTTTTTTTGAAATGTTGACTTAAGGCTCCGTTTCGACTCCGATACATTCATTTACCCATGAGATCTCTTAAGGAAAAATATCGAACGAGTAGAACACAATGGGCAGTACATTTCGGAGAAATTAGAGAAATCTCCAATTCACCAAGGGGGTACCCCTTTCAGAAATCTTCGATTTCTCTAATATGAATTCGAGCAATGTTTTGATAGTGAATACTAAAGAATATGCGAGGGTCATGGGCACAAAAGTTGTAGGTCTATGTGTTAGGGTTCTATGTATAAAACTTCGTGCAATTCCAAGGTGTGTAGAGGGTGATACAGTCAAAATACTGAGAGATGTACGAATATAAGGTAAAAACTTACGAAAATTGCCATAAAAAAGGGGAATTTTTTTTGAAATGTTGACTTAAGGCTCCGTTTCGACTCCAATACATTCATTTACCCATGAGATCTCTTGGTGAAAAATATCGAACGAGTAGAACACGAGGGCAGTACATTTCGGAGAAATTAGTGAAATCTCCAATTCACCAAAGGGTTACCCCTTTCAGAAATCTTCGATTTCTCTAATATGGATTCGAGCAATGTTTTGATAGTGAATACTAAAGAATATGAGAGGGTCATGGGCACAAAAGTTGTAGGCCTATGTCTTAGGGTTCTATGTATAAAACCTCGTGCAATTCCGAGGTGTGTAGAGGGCGATACAGTCAAAATACTGAGAGATGTACGAATATTAGGAAATAACTTCCGAAAATTGCCATAAAAAAGGGGAATTTTTTTTGAAATGTTGACTTAAGGCTCCGTTTCGACTCTGATACATTCATTTACCCATGAGATCTCTTAAGGAAAAATATCGAACGAGTAGAACACGAGGGTAGTACATTTCGGAGAAATTAGTGAAATCTCCAATTCACCAAAGGGGTACCCCTATCAGAAATCTTGGATTTCTCTAATATGGATTAGAGCCATGTTTTGATAGTGAATACTAAACAATATGCGAGGGTCATGGGCACAAAAGTTGTAGGTCTATGTCTTAGGGTTCTATGTATAAAACCTCGTGCAAGTCCCAGGTGTGTAGAGGGTGATACAGTCAAAATTTTGAGAGATGTACGAATATAAGGAAAAAACTTGATAAAATTTCCATCAAAAAGGGGAATTTTTTTTGAAAAGTTGACTTAAGGCTCCGTTTCGACTCCAATATATTCATTTACCCATGAGATATCTTGGGGGAAAATATCGAACGAGTAGAACACGAGGGCAGTACATTTCAAAGAAATTAGTGAAATCTCCAATTCACCAAAGGGGAACCCCTTTCAGAAATCTTCGATTTCTCAAATATGAATTCGAGCAATCTTTTGATAGTGAATACTAAAGAATATGCGAGGGTCATGGGCACAAAAGTTGTAGGTCTATGTGTTAGGGTTCTATGTATAAAACTTCGTGCAATTCCAAGGTGTGTAGAGGGTGATACAGTAAAAATAATGAGAGATGTACGAATATAAGGTAAAAACTTACGAAAATTGCCATAAAAAAGGGGAATTTTTTTTGAAATGTTGACTTAAGGCTCCATTTCGACTCCAATACATTCATTTACCAATAGAGATCTCTTGTTGAAAAATATCGAACGAATAGAACACGAGGGCAGTAGATTTCGGAGAAATTAGTGAAATCTCCAATTCACCAAAGGGGTACCCCTTTCAGAAATCTTCGATTTCTCTAATATGGATTCGAGCAATGTTTTCATAGTGAATACTAAAGAATATGCGAGGGTCATGGGCACAAAATTTGTAGGCCTATGTCTTAGGGTTCTATGTATAAAACCTCGTGCAATTCCGAGGTGTGTAGAGGGTGATACAGTCAAAATACTGAGAGATGTACGAATATAAGGAAAAAACTTGCGAAAATTCCCATAAAAAAGGGGAATTTTTTTTGAAATGTTGACTTAAGGCTCCGTTTCGACTCCGATACATTCATTTACCCATGAGATCTCTTAAGGAAAAATATCGAACGAGTAGAACACAATGGGCAGTACATTTCGGAGAAATTAGAGAAATCTCCAATTCACCAAGGGGGTACCCCTTTCAGAAATCTTCGATTTCTCTAATATGAATTCGAGCAATGTTTTGATAGTGAATACTAAAGAATATGCGAGGGTCATGGGCACAAAAGTTGTAGGTCTATGTGTTAGGGTTCTATGTATAAAACTTCGTGCAATTCCAAGGTGTGTAGAGGGTGATACAGTCAAAATACTGAGAGATGTACGAATATAAGGTAAAAACTTACGAAAATTGCCATAAAAAAGGGGAATTTTTTTTGAAATGTTGACTTAAGGCTCCGTTTCGACTCCAATACATTCATTTACCCATGAGATCTCTTGGTGAAAAATATCGAACGAGTAGAACACGAGGGCAGTACATTTCGGAGAAATTAGTGAAATCTCCAATTCACCAAAGGGGTACCCCTTTCAGAAATCTTCGATTTCTCTAATATGGATTCGAGCAATGTTTTGATAGTGAATACTAAAGAATATGCGAGGGTCATGGGCACAAAAGTTGTAGGTCTATGTCTTAGGGTTCTATGTATAAAACCTCGTGCAAGTCCCAGGTGTGTAGAGGGTGATACAGTCAAAATTTTGAGAGATGTACGAATATAAGGAAAAAACTTGATAAAATTTCCATCAAAAAGGGGAATTTTTTTTGAAAAGTTGACTTAAGGCTCCGTTTCGACTCCAATATATTCATTTACCCATGAGATATCTTGGGGGAAAATATCGAACGAGTAGAACACGAGGGCAGTACATTTCAAAGAAATTAATGAAATCTCCAATTCACCAAAGGGGAACCCCTTTCAGAAATCTTCGATTTCTCAAATATGAATTCGAGCAATCTTTTGATAGTGAATACTAAAGAATATGCGAGGGTCATGGGCACAAAAGTTGTAGGTCTATGTGTTAGGGTTCTATGTATAAAACTTCGTGCAATTCCAAGGTGTGTAGAGGGTGATACAGTAAAAATACTGAGAGATGTACGAATATAAGGTAAAAACTTACGAAAATTGCCATAAAAAAGGGGAATTTTTTTTGAAATGTTGACTTAAGGCTCCATTTCGACTCCAATACATTCATTTACCCATAGAGATCTCTTGTTGAAAAATATCGAACGAATAGAACACGAGGGCAGTAGATTTCGGAGAAATTAGTGAAATCTCCAATTCACCAAAGGGGTACCCCTTTCAGAAATCTTCGATTTCTCTAATATGGATTCGAGCAATGTTTTGATAGTGAATACTAAAGAATATGCGAGGGTCATGGGCACAAAATTTGTAGGCCTATGTCTTAGGGTTCTATGTATAAAACCTCGTGCAATTCCGAGGTGTGTAGAGGGCGATACAGTCAAAATACTGAGAGATGTACGAATATTAGGAAATAACTTCCGAAAATTGCCATAAAAAAGGGGAATTTTTTTTGAAATGTTGACTTAAGGCTCCGTTTCGACTCTGATACATTCATTTACCCATGAGATCTCTTAAGGAAAAATATCGAACGAGTAGAACACGAGGGTAGTACATTTCGGAGAAATTAGTGAAATCTCCAATTCACCAAAGGGGTACCCCTATCAGAAATCTTGGATTTCTCTAATATGGATTAGAGCCATGTTTTGATAGTGAATACTAAACAATATGCGAGGGTCATGGGCACAAAAGTTGTAGGTCTATGTCTTAGGGTTCTATGTATAAAACCTCGTGCAAGTCCCAGGTGTGTAGAGGGTGATACAGTCAAAATTTTGAGAGATGTACGAATATAAGGAAAAAACTTGATAAAATTTCCATCAAAAAGGGGAATTTTTTTTGAAAAGTTGACTTAAGGCTCCGTTTCGACTCCAATATATTCATTTACCCATGAGATATCTTGGGGGAAAATATCGAACGAGTAGAACACGAGGGCAGTACATTTCAAAGAAATTAGTGAAATCTCCAATTCACCAAAGGGGAACCCCTTTCAGAAATCTTCGATTTCTCAAATATGAATTCGAGCAATCTTTTGATAGTGAATACTAAAGAATATGCGAGGGTCATGGGCACAAAAGTTGTAGGCCAATGTCTTAGGGTTCTATATATAAAACCTCGTGCAATTCCAAGGTGTGTAGAGGGTGATACAGTCAAAATACTGAGAGATTTACGAATATAAGGAAAAAAACTTGCGAGAATTGCCATCGAAAAGGGGAATTTTTTTTTGAAATGTTGACTTAAGGCTCCGTTTCGACTCCAATACATTCATTTACCCATAGAGATCTCTTGTTGAAAAATATCGAACGAGTAGAACACGAGGGCAGTACATTTCGGAGAAATTAGTGAAATCTCCAATTCACCAAAGGGGTACCCCTTTCAGAAATCTTCGATTTCTCTAATATGGATTCGAGCAATGTTTTGATAGTGAATACTAAAGAATATGCGAGGGTCATGGGCACAAAAGTTGTAGGCCTATGTCTTAGGGTTCTATGTATAAAACCTCGTGCAATTCCGAGGTGTGTAGAGGGTGATACAGTCAAAATACTGAGAGATGTACGAATATAAGGAAAAAACTTGCGAAAATTGCCATAAAAAAGGGGAATTTTTTTTGAAATGTTGACTTAAGGCTCCGTTTCGACTCCGATACATTCATTTACCCATGAGATCTCTTAAGGAAAAATATCGAACGAGTAGAACATAATGGGCAGTACATTTCGGAGAAATTAGAGAAATCTCCAATTCACCAAGGGGGTACCCCTTTCAGAAATCTTCGATTTCTCTAATATGAATTCGAGCAATGTTTTGATAGTGAATACTAAAGAATATGCGAGGGTCATGGGCACAAAAGTTGTAGGTCTATGTGTTAGGGTTCTATGTATAAAACTTCGTGCAATTCCAAGGTGTGTAGAGGGTGATACAGTCAAAATACTGAGAGATGTACGAATATAAGGTAAAAACTTACGAAAATTGCCATAAAAAAGGGGAATTTTTTTTGAAATGTTGACTTAAGGCTCCGTTTCGACTCCAATACATTCATTTACCCATGAGATCTCTTGGTGAAAAATATCGAACGAGTAGAACACGAGGGCAGTACATTTCGGAGAAATTAGTGAAATCTCCAATTCACCAAAGGGGTACCCCTTTCAGAAATCTTCGATTTCTCTAATATGGATTCGAGCAATGTTTTGATAGTGAATACTAAAGAATATGCGAGGGTCATGGGCACAAAAGTTGTAGGCCTATGTCTTAGGGTTCTATGTATAAAACCTCGTGCAATTCTGAGGTGTGTAGAGGGCGATACAGTCAAAATACTGAGAGATGTACGAATATTAGGAAATAACTTCCGAAAATTGCCATAAAAAAGGGGAATTTTTTTTGAAATGTTGACTTAAGGCTCCGTTTCGACTCCGATACATTCATTTACCCATGAGATCTCTTAAGGAAAAATATCGAACGAGTAGAACACGAGGGTAGTACATTTCGGAGAAATTAGTGAAATCTCCAATTCACCAAAGGGGTACCCCTATCAGAAATCTTGGATTTCTCTAATATGGATTAGAGCCATGTTTTGATAGTGAATACTAAAGAATATGCGAGGGTCATGGGCACAAAAGTTGTAGGTCTATGTCTTAGGGTTCTATGTATAAAACCTCGTGCAAGTCCCAGGTGTGTAGAGGGTGATACAGTCAAAATTTTGAGAGATGTACGAATATAAGGAAAAAACTTGATAAAATTTCCATCAAAAAGGGGAATTTTTTTTGAAAAGTTGACTTAAGGCTCCGTTTCGACTCCAATATATTCATTTACCCATGAGATATCTTGGGGGAAAATATCGAACGAGTAGAACACGAGGGCAGTACATTTCAAAGAAATTAGTGAAATCTCCAATTCACCAAAGGGGAACCCCTTTCAGAAATCTTCGATTTCTCAAATATGAATTCGAGCAATCTTTTGATAGTGAATACTAAAGAATATGCGAGGGTCATGGGCACAAAAGTTGTAGGCCAATGTCTTAGGGTTCTATATATAAAACCTCGTGCAATTCCAAGGTGTGTAGAGGGTGATACAGTCAAAATACTGAGAGATTTACGAATATAAGGAAAAAAACTTGCGAGAATTGCCATCGAAAAGGGGAATTTTTTTTTGAAATGTTGACTTAAGGCTCCGTTTCGACTCCAATACATTCATTTACCCATAGAGATCTCTTGTTGAAAAATATCGAACGAGTAGAACACGAGGGCAGTACATTTCGGAGAAATTAGTGAAATCTCCAATTCACCAAAGGGGTACCCCTTTCAGAAATCTTCGATTTCTCTAATATGGATTCGAGCAATGTTTTGATAGTGAATACTAAAGAATATGCGAGGGTCATGGGCACAAAAGTTGTAGGCCTATGTCTTAGGGTTCTATGTATAAAACCTCGTGCAATTCCGAGGTGTGTAGAGGGTGATACAGTCAAAATACTGAGAGATGTACGAATATAAGGAAAAAACTTGCGAAAATTGCCATAAAAAAGGGGAATTTTTTTTGAAATGTTGACTTAAGGCTCCGTTTCGACTCCGATACATTCATTTACCCATGAGATCTCTTAAGGAAAAATATCGAACGAGTAGAACATAATGGGCAGTACATTTCGGAGAAATTAGAGAAATCTCCAATTCACCAAGGGGGTACCCCTTTCAGAAATCTTCGATTTCTCTAATATGAATTCGAGCAATGTTTTGATAGTGAATACTAAAGAATATGCAAGGGTCATGGGCACAAAAGTTGTAGGTCCATGTGTTAGGGTTCTATGTATAAAATCGCGTGCCATTCCAAGGTGTGTAGAGGGTGATACAGTCAAAATACTGAGAGATGTACGAATATAAGGTAAAAACTTACGAAAATTGCCATCAAAAAGGGGAATTTTTTTTGAAATGTTGACTTAAGGCTCCGTTTCGACTCCAATACATTCATTTACCCATGAGATCTCTTGGTGAAAAATATCGAACGATTAGAACACGAGGGCAGTACATTTCGGAGAAATTAGTGAAATCTCCAATTCACCAAAGGGGTACCCCTTTCAGAAATCTTCGATTTCTCTAATATGAATTCGAGCAATGTTTTGATAGTGAATACTAAAGAATATGCGAGGGTCATGGGCACAAAAGTTGTAGGCCTATGTCTTAGGGTTCTATGTATAAAACCTCGTGCAATTTCAAGGTGTGTAGAGGGCGATACAGTCAAAATACTGAGAGATGTACGAATATAAGGAAAAAACTTGATAAAAATTGCCATAAAAAAGGGGAATATTTTTTGAAATGTTGACTTAAGGCTCCGTTTCGACTCCAATACATTCATTTACCCATGAGATCTCTTGGTGAAAAATATCGAACGAGTAGAACACGAGGGTAGAACATTTCTGATAAATTAGTGAAATCTCCAATTCACCAAATTGGTACCCCTTTCAGAAATCTTCGATTTCTCTAATATGGATTCGAGCAATGTTTTGATAGTGAATACTACAGAATATGCGAGGGTCATGGGCACAAAAGTTGTAGGTCTATGTCTTAGGGTTCTATGTATAAAACCTCGTGCAATTCCCAGGTGTGTAGAGGGTGATACAGCCAAAATACTGAGAGATGTACGAATATAAGGAAAAAACTTGCGAAAATTGCCATAAAAAAGGGGAATATATTTTGAAATGTTGACTTAAGGCTCCGTTTCGACTCCAATACATTCATTTACCCATGAGATCTCTTGGTGAAAAATATCGAACGAGTAGAACACGAGGGTAGAACATTTCTGATAAATTAGTGAAATCTCCAATTCACCAAATTGGTACCCCTTTCAGAAATCTTCGATTTCTCTAATATGGATTCGAGCAATGTTTTGATAGTGAATACTACAGAATATGCGAGGGTCATGGGCACAAAAGTTGTAGGTCTATGTCTTAGGGTTCTATGTATAAAACCTCGTGCAATTCCCAGGTGTGTAGAGGGTGATACAGCCAAAATACTGAGAGATGTACGAATATAAGGAAAAAACTTGCGAAAATTGCCATAAAAAAGGGGAATATATTTTGAAATGTTGACTTAAGACTCCGTTTCGACTCCAATACATTCATTTACCCATGAGATCTCTTGGTGAAAAATATCGAACGAGTAGAACACGAGGGTAGAACATTTCTGAGAAATTAGTGAAATCTCCAATTCACCAAATTGGTACCCCTTTTAGAAATCTTCGATTTCTCTAATATGGATTCGAGCAATGTTTTGATAGTGAATACTAAATAATATGCAAGGGTCATGGGCACAAAAGTTGTAGGTCTATGTCTTAGGGTTCTATGTATAAAACCTCGTCCAATTCCCAGGTGTGTAGAGGGTGATACAGTCAAAATATTGAGAGATGTACGAATATAAGGAAAAAACTTGATAAAATTTCCATCAAAAAGGGGAATTTTTTTTGAAAAGTTGACTTAAGGCTCCGTTTCGACTCCAATATATTCATTTACCCATGAGATCTCTTGGGGGAAAATATCGAATGAGTAGAACATGACGGCAGTACATTTCAAAGAAATTAGTGAAATCTCCAATTCACCAAAGGGGAACCCCTTTCAGAAATCTTCGATTTCTCAAATATGAATTCGAGCAATCTTTTGATAGTGAATACTAAATAATATGCGAGGGTCATGGGAACAAAAGTTGTAGGCCAATGTCTTAGGGTTCTATATATAAAACCTCGTGCAATTCCAAGGTGTGTAGAGGGTGATACAGTCAAAATACTGAGAGATTTACGAATATAAGGAAAAAACTTGCGAAAATTGCCATCGAAAAGGGGAATTTTTTTTGAAATGTTGACTTAAGGCTCCGTTTCGACTCCAATACATTCATTTACCCATGAGATCTCTTGTTGAAAAATATCGAACGAGTAGAACACGAGGGCAGTACATTTCGGAGAAATTAGTGAAATCTCCAATTCACCAAAGGGGTACCCCTTTCAGAAATCTTCGATTTCTCTAATATGAATTCGAGCAATGTTTTGATAGTGAATACTAAAGAATATGCGAGGGTCATGGGCACAAAAGATGTAGGCCTATGTCTTAGGGTTCTATGTATAAATCCTCGTGCAATTCCGAGGTGTGTAGAGGGTGATACAGTCAAAATACTGAGAGATGTAGGAATATTAGGAAATAACTTCCGAAAATTGCCATAAAAAAGGGGAATTTTTTTTGAAATGTTGACTTAAGGCTCCGTTTCGACTCCGATACATTCATTTACCCATGAGATCTCTTATGGAAAAATATCGAACGAGTAGAACACAATGGGCAGTACATTTCGGAGAAATTAGTGAAATCTCCAATTCACCAAGTGGGTACCCCTTTCAAAAATCTTCGATTTCTCT
Organism: Humulus lupulus; assembly: GCF_963169125.1. Classification (NCBI taxonomy): domain Eukaryota; kingdom Viridiplantae; phylum Streptophyta; class Magnoliopsida; order Rosales; family Cannabaceae; genus Humulus; species Humulus lupulus. Next base: position 296,726,810 of record NC_084794.1, on the reverse strand, counting down.
AATATGGATTCGAGCAATGTTTTGATAGTGAATACTAAAGAATATGCGAGGGTCATGGGCACAAAAGTTGTAGGTCTATGTCTTAGGGTTCTATGTATAAAACCTCGTGCAAGTCCCAGGTGTGTAGAGGGTGATACAGTCAAAATTTTGAGAGATGTACGAATATAACGAAAAAACTTGATAAAATTTCCATCAAAAAGGGGAATTTTTTTTGAAAAGTTGACTTAAGGCTCCGTTTCGACTCCAATATATTCATTTACCCATGAGATCTCTTGGGGGAAAATATCGAACGAGTAGAACACGAGGGCAGTACATTTCAAAGAAATTAGTGAAATCTCCAATTCACCAAAGGGGAACCCCTTTCAGAAATCTTCGATTTCTCAAATATGAATTCGAGCAATCTTTTGATAGTGAATACTAAAGAATATGCGAGGGTCATGGGCACAAAAGTTGTAGGCCAATGTCTTAGGGTTCTATATATAAAACCTCGTGCAATTCCAAGGTGTGTAGAGGTTGATACAGTCAAAATAATGAGAGATTTACGAATATAAGGAAAAAACTTGCGAGAATTGCCATCGAAAAGGGGAATTTTTTTTTGAAATGTTGACTTAAGGCTCCGTTTCGACTCCAATACATTCATTTACCCATAGAGATCTCTTGTTGAAAAATATCGAACGAGTAGAACACGAGGGCAGTACATTTCGGAGAAATTAGTGAAATCTCCAATTCACCAAAGGGGTACCCCTTTCAGAAATCTTCGATTTCTCTAATATGAATTCGAGCAATGTTTTGATAGTGAATACTAAAGAATATGCGAGGGTCATGGGCACAAAAGATGTAGGCCTATGTCTTAGGGTTCTATGTATAAATCCTCGTGCAATTCCGAGGTGTGTAGAGGGTGATACAGTCAAAATACTGAGAGATGTACGAATATTAGGAAATAACTTCCGAAAATTGCCATAAAAAAGGGGAATTTTTTTTGAAATGTTGACTTAAGGCTCCGTTTCGACTCCGATACATTCATTTACCCATGAGATCTCTTATGGAAAAATATCGAACGAGTAGAACACAATGGGCAGTACATTTCGGAGAAATTAGTGAAATCTCCAATTCACCAAGTGGGTACCCCTTTCAAAAATCTTCGATTTCTCTAATATGGATTCGAGCAATGTTTTGATAGTGAATACTAAAGAATATGCGAGGGTCATGGGCACAAAAGTTGTAGGTCTATGTCTTAGGTTTCTATGTATAAAACCTCGTGCAAGTCCCAGGTGTGTAGAGGGTGATACAGTCAAAATTTTGAGAGATGTACGAATATAACGAAAAAACTTGATAAAATTTCCATCAAAAAGGGGAATTTTTTTTGAAAAGTTGACTTAAGGCTCCGTTTCGACTCCAATATATTCATTTACCCATGAGATCTCTTGGGGGAAAATATCGAACGAGTAGAACACGAGGGCAGTACATTTCAAAGAAATTAGTGAAATCTCCAATTCACCAAAGGGGAACCCCTTTCAGAAATCTTCGATTTCTCAAATATGAATTCGAGCAATCTTTTGATAGTGAATACTAAAGAATATGCGAGGGTCATGGGCACAAAAGTTGTAGGCCAATGTCTTAGGGTTCTATATATAAAACCTCGTGCAATTCCAAGGTGTGTAGAGGTTGATACAGTCAAAATACTGAGAGATTTACGAATATAAGGAAAAAACTTGCGAGAATTGCCATCGAAAAGGGGAATTTTTTTTTGAAATGTTGACTTAAGGCTCCGTTTCGACTCCAATACATTCATTTACCCATAGAGATCTCTTGTTGAAAAATATCGAACGAGTAGAACACGAGGGCAGTACATTTCGGAGAAATTAGTGAAATCTCCAATTCACCAAAGGGGTACCCCTTTCAGAAATCTTCGATTTCTCTAATATGGATTCGAGCAATGTTTTGATAGTGAATACTAAAGAATATGCGAGGGTCATGGGCACAAAAGTTGTAGGCCTATGTCTTAGGGTTCTATGTATAAAACCTCGTGCAATTCCGAGGTGTGTAGAGGGTGATACAGTCAAAATAATGAGATGTACGAATATAAGGAAAAAACTTGCGAAAATTGCCATAAAAAAGGGGAATTTTTTTTGAAATGTTGACTTAAGGCTCCGTTTCGACTCCGATACATTCATTTACCCATGAGATCTCTTAAGGAAAAATATCGAACGAGTAGAACACAATGGGCAGTACATTTCGGAGAAATTAGAGAAATCTCCAATTCACCAAGGGGGTACCCCTTTCAGAAATCTTCGATTTCTCTAATATGAATTCGAGCAATGTTTTGATAGTGAATACTAAAGAATATGCAAGGGTCATGGGCACAAAAGTTATAGGCCTATGTCTTAGGGTTCTATGTATAAAACCTCGTGCAATTCCAAGGTGTGTAGAGGGTGATACAGTCAAAATACTGAGAGATGTACGAATATAAGGAAAAAACTTGCGAAAATTGCCATAAAAAAGGGGAATATTTTTTGAAATGTTGACTTAAGGCTCCGTTTCGACTCCAATACATTCATTTACCCATGAGATCTCTTGATGAAAAATATCGAACGAGTAGAACACGAGGGTAGAACATTTCTGAGAAATTAGTGAAATCTCCAATTCACCAAATTGGTACCCCTTTCAGAAATCTTCGATTTCTCTAATATGGATTCGAGCAATGTTTTGATAGTGAATAATAAATAATATGCGAGGGTCATGGGCACAAAAGTTGTAGGTCTATGTCTTAGGGTTCTATGTATAAAACCTCGTGCAAGTCCCAGGTGTGTAGAGGGTGATACAGTCAAAATGTTGAGAGATGTACGAATATAAGGAAAAAACTTGATAAAATATCCATCAAAAAGGGGAATTTTTTTTGAAAAGTTGACTTAAGGCTCCGTATCGACTCCAATATATTCATTTACCCATGAGATCTCTTGGGGGAAAATATCGAACGAGTAGAACACAATGGGCAGTACATTTCGGAGAAATTAGAGAAATCTCCAATTCACCAAGGGGGAACCCTTTCAGAAATCTTCGATTTCTCTAATATGAATTCGGGCAATGTTTTGATAGTGAATACTAAAGAATATGCGAGGGTCATGGGCACAAAAGTTGTAGGTCTATGTGTTAGGGTTCTATGTATAAAACTTCGTGCAATTCCAAGGTGTGTAGAGGGTGATACAGTCAAAATACTGAGAGATGTACGAATATAACGTAAAAACTTACGAAAATTGCCATCAAAAAGGGGAATTTTTTTTTGAAATGTTGACTTAAGGCTCCGTTTCGACTCCAATACATTCATTTACCCATGAGATCTCTTGGTGAAAAATATCGAACGAGTAGAACACGAGGGTAGAACATTTCTGATAAATTAGTGAAATCTCCAATTCACCAAATTGGTACCCCTTTCAGAAATCTTCGATTTCTCTAATACGGATTCGAGCAATGTTTTGATAGTGAATACTAAAGAATATGCGAGGATCAATGGCACAAAAGTTGTAGGTCTATGTCTTAGGGTTCTATGTATAAAACCTGGTGCAATTCCCAGGTGTGTAGAGGGTGATACAGCCAAAATACTGAGAGATGTACGAATATAAGGAAAAAACTTGCGAAAATTGCCATAAAAAAGGGGAATATATTTTGAAATGTTGACTTAAGACTCCGTTTCGACTCCAATACATTCATTTACCCATGAGATCTCTTGGTGAAAAATATAGAACGAGTAGAACACGAGGGTAGAACATTTCTGAGAAATTAGTGAAATCTCCAATTCACCAAATTGGTACCCCTTTCAGAAATCTTCGATTTCTCTAATATGGATTCGAGCAATGTTTTGATAGTGAACACTAAAGAATATGCGAGGGTCATGGGCACAAAATTTGTAGGCCTATGTCTTAGGGTTCTATGTATAAAACCTCGTGCAATTCCGAGGTATGTAGAGGGTGATACAGTCAAAATACTGAGAGATTTACGAATATAAGGAAAAATCTAGCAAAATTGCCATAAAAAAGGGGAATTTTTTTTGAAATGTTGACTTAAGGCTCCGTTTCGACTCCGATACATTCATTTACCCATGAGATCTCTTAAGGAAAAATATCGAACGAGTAGAACACCATGGGCAGTACATTTCGGAGAAATTAGAGAAATCTCCAATTCACCAAAGGGGAACCCCTTTCAGAAATCTTCGATTTCTCTAATATGAATTCGAGCAATGTTTTGATAGTGAATACTAAAGAATATGTGAGGGTCATGGGCACAAAAGTTGTAGGTCTATGTCTTAGGGTTCTATGTATAAAACCTCGTGCAATTCCAAGGTGTGTAGAGGGTGATACAGTCAAAATACTCAGAGATTTACGAATATAAGGTAAAAACTTACGAAAATTGCCATCAAAAAGGGAAATTTTTTTTGAAATGTTGACTTAAGGCTCCGTTTCGACTCCAATACATTCATTTACCCATGAGATCTCTTGGTGAAAAATATCGAACGAGTAGAACACGAGGGCAGTACATTTCGGAGAAATTAGTGAAATCTCCAATTCACCAAAGGGGTACCCCTTTCAGAAATCTTCGATTTCTCTAATATGAATTCGAGCAATGTTTTGATAGTGAATACTAAATAATATGCGAGGGTCATGGGCACAAAAGTTATAGGCCTATGTCTTAGGGTTCTATGTATAAAACCTCGTGCTATTCCAAGGTGTGTAGAGGGTGATACAGTCAAAATACTGAGAGATGTACGAATATAAGGAAAAAACTTGCGAAAATTGCCATAAAAAAGGGGAATATTTTTTGAAATGTTGACTTAAGGCTCCGTTTCGACTCCAATACATTCATTTACCCATGAGATCTCTTGGTGAAAAATATCGAACGAGTAGAACACGAGGGTAGAACATTTCTGAGAAATTAGTGAAATCTCCAATTCACCAAATTGGTACCCCTTTCAGAAATCTTCGATTTCTCTAATATGGATTCGAGCAATGTTTTGATAGTGAATACTAAATAATATGCGAGGGTCATGGGCACAAAAGTTGTAGGTCTATGTCTTAGGGTTCTATGTATAAAACCTCGTGCAAGTCCCAGGTGTGTAGAGGGTGATACAGTCAAAATGTTGAGAGATGTACGAATATAAGGAAAAAACTTGATAAAATTTCCATCAAAAAGGGGAATTTTTTTTGAAAAGTTGACTTAAGGCTCCGTATCGACTCCAATATATTCATTTACCCATGAGATCTCTTGGGGGAAAATATCGAACGAGTAGAACACGAGGGCAGTACATTTCAAAGAAATTAGTGAAATCTCCAATTCACCAAAGGGGAACCCCTTTCAGAAATCTTCGATTTCTCAAATATGAATTCGAGCAATCTTTTGATAGTGAATACTAAAGAATATGCGAGGGTCATGGGCACAAAAGTTGTAGGTCTATGTCTTAGGGTTCTATGTATAAAACCTCGTGCAAGTCCCAGGTGTGTAGAGGGTGATACAGTCAAAATGTTGAGAGATGTACGAATATAAGGAAAAAACTTGATAAAATATCCATCAAAAAGGGGAATTTTTTTTGAAAAGTTGACTTAAGGCTCCGTATCGACTCCAATATATTCATTTACCCATGAGATCTCTTGGGGGAAAATATCGAACGAGTAGAACACAATGGGCAGTACATTTCGGAGAAATTAGAGAAATCTCCAATTCACCAAGGGGGAACCCTTTCAGAAATCTTCGATTTCTCTAATATGAATTCGGGCAATGTTTTGATAGTGAATACTAAAGAATATGCGAGGGTCATGGGCACAAAAGTTGTAGGTCTATGTGTTAGGGTTCTATGTATAAAACTTCGTGCAATTCCAAGGTGTGTAGAGGGTGATACAGTCAAAATACTGAGAGATGTACGAATATAACGTAAAAACTTACGAAAATTGCCATCAAAAAGGGGAATTTTTTTTGAAATGTTGACTTAAGGCTCCGTTTCGACTCCAATACATTCATTTACCCATGAGATCTCTTGGTGAAAAATATCGAACGAGTAGAACACGAGGGTAGAACATTTCTGATAAATTAGTGAAATCTCCAATTCACCAAATTGGTACCCCTTTCAGAAATCTTCGATTTCTCTAATACGGATTCGAGCAATGTTTTGATAGTGAATACTAAAGAATATGCGAGGATCAATGGCACAAAAGTTGTAGGTCTATGTCTTAGGGTTCTATGTATAAAACCTGGTGCAATTCCCAGGTGTGTAGAGGGTGATACAGCCAAAATACTGAGAGATGTACGAATATAAGGAAAAAACTTGCGAAAATTGCCATAAAAAAGGGGAATATATTTTGAAATGTTGACTTAAGACTCCGTTTCGACTCCAATACATTCATTTACCCATGAGATCTCTTGGTGAAAAATATAGAACGAGTAGAACACGAGGGTAGAACATTTCTGAGAAATTAGTGAAATCTCCAATTCACCAAATTGGTACCCCTTTCAGAAATCTTCGATTTCTCTAATATGGATTCGAGCAATGTTTTGATAGTGAACACTAAAGAATATGCGAGGGTCATGGGCACAAAATTTGTAGGCCTATGTCTTAGGGTTCTATGTATAAAACCTCGTGCAATTCCGAGGTATGTAGAGGGTGATACAGTCAAAATACTGAGAGATTTACGAATATAAGGAAAAATCTAGCAAAATTGCCATAAAAAAGGGGAATTTTTTTTGAAATGTTGACTTAAGGCTCCGTTTCGACTCCGATACATTCATTTACCCATGAGATCTCTTAAGGAAAAATATCGAACGAGTAGAACACCATGGGCAGTACATTTCGGAGAAATTAGAGAAATCTCCAATTCACCAAAGGGGAACCCCTTTCAGAAATCTTCGATTTCTCTAATATGAATTCGAGCAATGTTTTGATAGTGAATACTAAAGAATATGTGAGGGTCATGGGCACAAAAGTTGTAGGTCTATGTCTTAGGGTTCTATGTATAAAACCTCGTGCAATTCCAAGGTGTGTAGAGGGTGATACAGTCAAAATACTCAGAGATTTACGAATATAAGGTAAAAACTTACGAAAATTGCCATCAAAAAGGGAAATTTTTTTTGAAATGTTGACTTAAGGCTCCGTTTCGACTCCAATACATTCATTTACCCATGAGATCTCTTGGTGAAAAATATCGAACGAGTAGAACACGAGGGCAGTACATTTCGGAGAAATTAGTGAAATCTCCAATTCACCAAAGGGGTACCCCTTTCAGAAATCTTCGATTTCTCTAATATGAATTCGAGCAATGTTTTGATAGTGAATACTAAATAATATGCGAGGGTCATGGGCACAAAAGTTATAGGCCTATGTCTTAGGGTTCTATGTATAAAACCTCGTGCTATTCCAAGGTGTGTAGAGGGTGATACAGTCAAAATACTGAGAGATGTACGAATATAAGGAAAAAACTTGCGAAAATTGCCATAAAAAAGGGGAATATTTTTTGAAATGTTGACTTAAGGCTCCGTTTCGACTCCAATACATTCATTTACCCATGAGATCTCTTGGTGAAAAATATCGAACGAGTAGAACACGAGGGTAGAACATTTCTGAGAAATTAGTGAAATCTCCAATTCACCAAATTGGTACCCCTTTCAGAAATCTTCGATTTCTCTAATATGGATTCGAGCAATGTTTTGATAGTGAATACTAAATAATATGCGAGGGTCATGGGCACAAAAGTTGTAGGTCTATGTCTTAGGGTTCTATGTATAAAACCTCGTGCAAGTCCCAGGTGTGTAGAGGGTGATACAGTCAAAATGTTGAGAGATGTACGAATATAAGGAAAAAACTTGATAAAATTTCCATCAAAAAGGGGAATTTTTTTTGAAAAGTTGACTTAAGGCTCCGTATCGACTCCAATATATTCATTTACCCATGAGATCTCTTGGGGGAAAATATCGAACGAGTAGAACACGAGGGCAGTACATTTCAAAGAAATTAGTGAAATCTCCAATTCACCAAAGGGGAACCCCTTTCAGAAATCTTCGATTTCTCAAATATGAATTCGAGCAATCTTTTGATAGTGAATACTAAAGAATATGCGAGGGTCATGGGCACAAAAGTTGTAGGTCTATGTCTTAGGGTTCTATGTATAAAACCTCGTGCAAGTCCCAGGTGTGTAGAGGGTGATACAGTCAAAATGTTGAGAGATGTACGAATATAAGGAAAAAACTTGATAAAATATCCATCAAAAAGGGGAATTTTTTTTGAAAAGTTGACTTAAGGCTCCGTATCGACTCCAATATATTCATTTACCCATGAGATCTCTTGGGGGAAAATATCGAACGAGTAGAACACAATGGGCAGTACATTTCGGAGAAATTAGAGAAATCTCCAATTCACCAAGGGGGAACCCTTTCAGAAATCTTCGATTTCTCTAATATGAATTCGGGCAATGTTTTGATAGTGAATACTAAAGAATATGCGAGGGTCATGGGCACAAAAGTTGTAGGTCTATGTGTTAGGGTTCTATGTATAAAACTTCGTGCAATTCCAAGGTGTGTAGAGGGTGATACAGTCAAAATACTGAGAGATGTACGAATATAACGTAAAAACTTACGAAAATTGCCATCAAAAAGGGGAATTTTTTTTGAAATGTTGACTTAAGGCTCCGTTTCGACTCCAATACATTCATTTACCCATGAGATCTCTTGGTGAAAAATATCGAACGAGTAGAACACGAGGGTAGAACATTTCTGATAAATTAGTGAAATCTCCAATTCACCAAATTGGTACCCCTTTCAGAAATCTTCGATTTCTCTAATACGGATTCGAGCAATGTTTTGATAGTGAATACTAAAGAATATGCGAGGATCAATGGCACAAAAGTTGTAGGTCTATGTCTTAGGGTTCTATGTATAAAACCTGGTGCAATTCCCAGGTGTGTAGAGGGTGATACAGCCAAAATACTGAGAGATGTACGAATATAAGGAAAAAACTTGCGAAAATTGCCATAAAAAAGGGGAATATATTTTGAAATGTTGACTTAAGACTCCGTTTCGACTCCAATACATTCATTTACCCATGAGATCTCTTGGTGAAAAATATAGAACGAGTAGAACACGAGGGTAGAACATTTCTGAGAAATTAGTGAAATCTCCAATTCACCAAATTGGTACCCCTTTCAGAAATCTTCGATTTCTCTAATATGGATTCGAGCAATGTTTTGATAGTGAACACTAAAGAATATGCGAGGGTCATGGGCACAAAATTTGTAGGCCTATGTCTTAGGGTTCTATGTATAAAACCTCGTGCTATTCCGAGGTATGTAGAGGGTGATACAGTCAAAATACTGAGAGATGTACGAATATAAGGAAAAATCTAGCAAAATTGCCATAAAAAAGGGGAATTTTTTTTGAAATGTTGACTTAAGGCTCCGTTTCGACTCCGATACATTCATTTACCCATGAGATCTCTTAAGGAAAAATATCGAACGAGTAGAACACCATGGGCAGTACATTTCGGAGAAATTAGTGAAATCTCCAATTCACCAAAGGGGAACCCCTTTCAGAAATCTTCGATTTCTCTAATATGAATTCGAGCAATGTTTTGATAGTGAATACTAAAGAATATGTGAGGGTCATGGGCACAAAAGTTGTAGGCCAATGTCTTAGGGTTCTATATATGAAACCTCGTGCAATTCCAAGGTGTGTAGAGGGCGATACAGTCAAAATCCTGAGAGATGTACGAATATTAGGAAATAACTTCCGAAAATTGCCATCAAAAAGGGGATTTTTTTTTTAAATGTTGACTTAAGGCTCCGTTTCGACTCCAATATATTCATTTACCCATGAGATCTCTTAAGGAAAAATATCGAACGAGTAGAACACGAGGGCAGTACATTTCTGAGAAATTAGTGAAATCTCCAATTCACCAAAGGGGTACCCCTTTCAAGAATCTTCGATTTCTCTAATATGGATTCGAGCAATGTTTTGATAGTGAATACTAAAGAATATGCGAGGGTCATGGGCACAAAAGTTGTAGACCTATGTCTTAGGGTTCTATGTATAAAACCTCGTGCAATTCCGAGGTGTGTAGAGGGTGATACAGTCAAAATACTGAGAGATGTACGAATATAGGGAAAAAACTTGCGAAAATAGCCATAAAAAAGGGGAATTTTTTTTGAAATGTTGACTTATGGCTCCGTTTCGACTCCGATACATTCATTTACCCATGATATCTCTTAAGGAAATATATCGAACGAGTAGAACACAATGGGCAGTACATTTCGGAGAAATTTGAGAAATCTCCAATTCACCAAGGGGGTACCCCTTTCAGAAATCTTCGATTTCTCTAATATGAATTCGAGCAATGTTTTGATAGTGAATACTAAAGAATATGCGAGGGTCATGGGCACAAAAGTTGTAGGTCGATGTGTTAGGGTTATATGTATAAAACTTCGTGCAATTCCAAGGTGTGTAGAGGGTGATACAGTCAAAATACTGAGACATGTACGAATATAAGGTAAAAACTTACGAAAATTGCCATCAAAAAGGGGAATTTTTTTTGAAATGTTGACTTAAGGCTCCGTTTCGACTCCAATACATTCATTTACCCATGAGATCTCTTGGTGAAAAATATCGAACGAGTAGAACACGAGGGCAGTACATTTCGGAGAAATTAGTGAAATCTCCAATTCACCAAAGGGGTACCCCTTTCAGAAATCTTCGATTTCTCTAAGATGAATTCGAGCAATGTTTTGATAGTGAATACTAAAGAATATGCGAGGGTCATGGGCACAAAAGTTGTAGGCCTATGTCTTAGGGTTCTATGTATAATACCTCGTGCAATTCCAAGGTGTGTAGAGGGTGATACAGTCAAAATAATGAGAGATGTACGAATATAAGGAAAAAACTTGATAAAAATTGCCATAAAAAAGGGGAATATTTTTTGAAATGTTGACTTAAGGCTCCGTTTCGACTCCAATACATTCATTTACCCATGAGATCTCTTGGTGAAAAATATCGAACGAGTAGAACACGAGGGTAGAACATTTCTGATAAATTAGTGAAATCTCCAATTCACCAAATTGGTACCCCTTTCAGAAATCTTCGATTTCTCTAATATGGATTCGAGCAATGTTTTGATAGTGAATACTAAAGAATATGCGAGGATCATGGGCACAAAAGTTGTAGGTCTATGTCTTAGGGTTCTATGTATAAAACCTCGTGCAATTCCCAGGTGTGTAGAGGGTGATACAGCCAAAATACTGAGAGATGTACGAATATAAGGAAAAAACTTGCGAACATTGCCATAAAAAAGGGGAATATATTTTGAAATGTTGACTTAAGACTCCGTTTCGACTCCAATACATTCATTTACCCATGAGATCTCTTGGTGAAAAATATCGAACGAGTAGAACACGAGGGTAGAACATTTCTGAGAAATTAGTGAAATCTCCAATTCACCAAATTGGTACCCCTTTCAGAAATCTTCGATTTCTCTAATATGGATTCGAGCAATGTTTTGATAGTGAATACTAAAGAATATGCGAGGGTCATGGGCACAAAAGTTGTAGGTCTATGTCTTAGGGTTCTATGTATAAAACCTCGTCCAATTCCCAGGTGTGTAGAGGGTGATACAGTTAAAATGTTGAGAGATGTACGAATATAAGGAAAAAACTTGATAAAATTTCCATCAAAAAGGGGAATTGTTTTTGAAAAGTTGACTTAAGGCTCCGTATCGACTCCAATATATTCATTTACCCATGAGATCTCTTGGGGGAAAATATCGAACGAGTAGAACACGAGGGCAGTACATTTCAAAGAAATTAGTGAAATCTCCAATTCACCAAAGGGGAACCCCTTTCAGAAATCTTCGATTTCTCAAATATGAATTCGAGCAATCTTTTGATAGTGAATACTAAAGAATATGCGAGGGTCATGGGCACAAAAGTTGTAGGCCAATGTCTTAGGGTTCTATATATAAAACCTCGTGCAATTCCAAGGTGTGTAGAGGGCGATACAGTCAAAATCCTGAGAGATGTACGAATATTAGGAAATAACTTCCGAAAATTGCCATCAAAAAGGGGATTTTTTTTTTAAATGTTGACTTAAGGCTCCGTTTCGACTCCAATATATTCATTTACCCATGAGATCTCTTAAGGAAAAATATCGAACGAGTAGAACACGAGGGCAGTACATTTCTGAGAAATTAGTGAAATCTCCAATTCACCAAAGGGGTACCCCTTTCAGAAATCTTCGATTTCTCTAATATGGATTCGAGCAATGTTTTGATAGTGAATACTAAAGAATATGCGAGGGTCATGGGCACAAAAGTTGTAGGCCTATGTCTTAGGGTTCTATGTATAAAACCTCGTGCAATTCCGAGGTGTGTAGAGGGTGATACAGTCAAAATACTGAGAGATGTACGAATTTAAGGAAAAAACTTGCGAAAATTGCCATAAAAAAGGGGAATTTTTTTTGAAATGTTGACTTAAGGCTCCGTTTCGACTCCGATACATTCATTTACCCATGATATCTCTTAAGGAAATATATCGAATGAGTAGAACACAATGGGCAGTACATTTCGGAGAAATTTGAGAAATCTCCAATTCACCAAGGGGGTACCCCTTTCAGAAATCTTCGATTTCTCTAATATGAATTCGAGCAATGTTTTGATAGTGAATACTAAAGAATATGCGAGGGTCATGGGCACAAAAGTTGTAGGTCGATGTGTTAGGGTTCTATGTATAAAACTTCGTGCAATTCCAAGGTGTGTAGAGGGTGATACAGTCAAAATACTGAGACATGTACGAATATAAGGTAAAAACTTACGAAAATTGCCATCAAAAAGGGGAATTTTTTTTGAAATGTTGACTTAAGGCTCCGTTTCGACTCCAATACATTCATTTACCCATGAGATCTCTTTGTGAAAAATATCGAACGAGTAGAACACGAGGGCAGTACATTTCGGAGAAATTAGTGAAATCTCCAATTCACCAAAGGGGTACCCCTTTCAGAAATCTTCGATTTCTCTAATATGAATTCGAGCAATGTTTTGATAGTGAATACTAAAGAATATGCGAGGGTCATGGGCACAAAAGTTGTAGGCCTATGTCTTAGGGTTCTATGTATAAAACATCGTGCAATTCCAAGGTGTGTAGAGGGTGATACAACCAAAATACTGAGAGATGTACGAATATAAGGAAAAAACTTGCGAAAATTGCCATAAAAAAGGGGAATATATTTTGAAATGTTGACTTAAGACTCCGTTTCGACTCCAATACATTCATTTACCCATGAGATCTCTTGGTGAAAAATATCGAACGAGTAGAACACGAGGGTAGAACATTTCTGAGAAATTAGTGAAATCTCCAATTCACCAAATTGGTACCCCTTTCAGAAATCTTCGATTTCTCTAATATGGATTCGAGCAATGTTTTGATAGTGAATACTAAAGAATATGCGAGGGTCATGGGCACAAAAGTTGTAGGTCTATGTCTTAGGGTTCTATGTATAAAACCTCGTCCAATTCCCAGGTGTGTAGAGGGTGATACAGTCAAAATATTGAGAGATGTACGAATATAAGGAAAAAACTTGATAAAATTTCCATCAAAAAGGGGAATTTTTTTTGAACAGTTGACTTAAGGCTCCGTTTCGACTCCAATATATTCATTTACCCATGAGATCTCTTGGGGGAAAATATCGAACGAGTAGAACACGAGGGCAGTACATTTCAAAGAAATTAGTGAAATCTCCAATTCACCAAAGGGGAACCCCTTTCAGAAATCTTCGATTTCTCAAATATGAATTCGAGAAATCTTTTCATAGTGAATACTAAATAATATGCGAGGGTCATGGGAACAAAAGTTGTAGGCCAATGTCTTAGGGTTCTATATATAAAACCTCGTGCAATTCCAAGGTGTGTAGAGGGTGATTCAGTCAAAATACTGAGAGATGTACGAATATAAGGAAAAAACTTGATAAAATTTCCATCAAAAAGGGGAATTTTTTTTGAAATGTTGACTTAAGGCTCCGTTTCGACTCCAATATATTCATTTACCCATGAGATCTCTTGGGGGGAAATATCGAACGAGTAGAACACGAGGGCAGTACATTTCGGAGAAATTAGTGAAATCTCCAATTCACCAAAGGGGTACCCCTTTCAGAAATCTTCGATTTCTCTAATATGATTTCGAGCAATGTTTTGATAGTGAATACTAAAGAATATGCGAGGGTCATGGGCACAAAAGTTGTAGGCCTATGTCTTAGGGTTTTATGTACAAAACCTCGTGCAATTCCGAGGTGTGTAGAGGGTGATACAGTCAAAATACTGAGAGATGTACGAATATTAGGAAATAACTTCCGAAAATAGCCATAAAAAAGGGGAATTTTTTTTGAAATGTTGACTTAAGGCTCCGTTTCGACTCCGATACAGTCATTTACCCATGATATCTCTTAAGGAAAAATATCGAACGAGTAGAACACAATGGGCAGTACATTTCGGAGAAATTAGTGAAATCTCCAATTCACCAAGTGGGTACCCCTTTCAGAAATCTTCGATTTCTCTAATATGGATTCGAGCAATGTTTTGATAGTGAATACTAAAGAATATGCGAGGGTCATGGGCACAAAAGTTGTAGGTCTATGTCTTAGGGTTCTATGTATAAAACCTCGTGCAAGTCCCAGGTGTGTAGAGGGTGATACAGTCAAAATATTGAGAGATGTACGAATATAAGGAAAAAACTTGATAAAATTTCCATCAAAAAGGGGAATTTTTTTTGAAAAGTTGACTTAAGGCTCCGTAACGACTCCAATATATTCATTTACCCATGAGATCTCTTGGGGGAAAATATCGAACGAGTAGAACACGAGGGCAGTACATTTCAAAGAAATTAGTGAAATCTCCAATTCACCAAAGGGGAACCCCTTTCAGAAATCTTCGATTTCTCAAATATGAATTCGAGCAATCTTTTGATAGTGAATACTAAAGAATATGCGAGGGTCATGGGCACAAAAGTTGTAGGCCAGTGTCTTAGGGTTCTATATATAAAACCTCGTGCAATTCCAAGGTGTGTAGAGGGTGATACAGTCAAAATACTGAGAGATTTACGAATATAAGGAAAAAACTTGCGAAAATTGCCATCGAAAAGGGGAATTTTTTTTGAAATGTTGACTTAAGGCTCCGTTTCGACTCCAATACATTCATTTACCCATGAGATCTCTTGTTGAAAAATATCGAACGAGTAGAACACGAGGGCAGTACATTTCGGAGAAATTAGTGAAATCTCCAATTCACCAAAGGGGTACCCCTTTCAGAAATCTTCGATTTCTCTAATATGAATTCGAGCAATGTTTTGATAGTGAATACTAAAGAATATGCGAGGGTCATGGGCGCAAAAGTTGTAGGCCTATGTCTTAGGGTTCTATGTACAAAACCTCGTGTAATTCCGAGGTGTGTAGAGGGTGATACAGTCAAAATACTGAGAGATGTACGAATATTAGGAAATAACTTCCGAAAATTGCCATAAAAAAGGGGAATTTTTTTTGAAATGTTGACTTAAGGCTCCGTTTCGACTCCGATACAGTCATTTACCCATGAGATCTCTTAAGGAAAAATATCGAACGAGTAGAACACAATGGGCAGTACATTTCGGAGAAATTAGTGAAATCTCCAATTCACCAAAGGGGTACCCCTTTCAGAAATCTTCGATTTCTCTAATATGAATTCGAGCAATGTTTTGATAGTGAATACTAAAGAATATGCGAGGGTCATGGGCACAAAAGTTGTAGGCCTATGTCTTAGAGTTCTATGTACAAAACCTCGTGCAATTCCGAGGTGTGTAGAGGGTGATACAGTCAAAATACTGAGAGATGTACGAATATTAGGAAATAACTTCCGAAAATTGCCATAAAAAAGGGGAATTTTTTTTGAAATGTTGACTTAAGGCTCCGTTTCGACTCCGATACAGTCATTTACCCATGATATCTCTTAAGGAAAAATATCGAACGAGTAGAACACAATGGGCAGTACATTTCGGAGAAATTAGTGAAATCTCCAATTCACCAAGTGGGTACCCCTTTCAGAAATCTTCGATTTCTCTAATATGGATTCGAGCAATGTTTTGATAGTGAATACTAAAGAATATGCGAGGGTCATGGGCACAAAAGTTGTAGGTCTATGTCTTAGGGTTCTATGTATAAAACCTCGTGCAAGTCCCAGGTGTGTAGAGGGTGATACAGTCAAAATGTTGAGAGATGTACGAATATAAGGAAAAAACTTGATAAAATTTCCATCAAAAAGGGGAATTTTTTTTGAAAAGTTGACTTAAGGCTCCGTATCGACTCCAATATATTCATTTACCCATGAGATCTCTTGGGGGAAAATATCGAATGAGTAGAACACGAGTGCAGTACATTTCAAAGAAATTAGTGAAATCTCCAATTCACCAAAGGGGAACCCCTTTCAGAAATCTTCGATTTCTCAAATATGAATTCGAGCAATCTTTTGATAGTGAATACTAAAGAATATGCGAGGGTCATGGGCACAAAAGTTGTAGGCCAATGTCTTAGGGTTCTATATATAAAACCTCGTGCAATTCCAAGGTGTGTAGAGGGCGATACAGTCAAAATCCTGAGAGATGTACGAATATTAGGAAATAACTTCCGAAAATTGCCATAAAAAAGGGGAATATTTTTTGAAATGTTGACTTAAGGCTCCGTTTCGACTCCAATACATTCATTTACCCATGAGATCTCTTGGTGAAAAATATAGAACGAGTAGAACACGAGGGTAGAACATTTCTGAGAAATTAGTGAAATCTCCAATTCACCAAATTGGTACCCCTTTCAGAAATCTTCGATTTCTCTAATATGGATTCGAGCAATGTATTCATAGTGAATACTAAAGAATATGCGAGGGTCATGGGCACAAAAGTTGTAGGTCTATGTCTTAGGGTTCTATATATAAAACCTCGTGCAATTCCAAGGTGTGTAGAGGGTGATACAGTCAAAATACTGAGAGATGTACGCATATAAGGGAAAAACTTGATAAAATTTCCATCAAAAAGGGGAATTTTTTTTGAAATGTTGACTTAAGGCTCCGTTTCGACTCCAATATATTCATTTACCCATGAGATCTCTTGGGGGAAAATATCGAACGAGTAGAACACGAGGGCAGTACATTTCGGAGAAATTAGTGAAATCTCCAATTCACCAAAGGGGTACCCCTTTCAGAAATCTTCGATTTCTCTAATATGAATTCGAGCAATGTTTTGATAGTGAATACTAAAGAATATGCGAGGGTCATGGGCACAAAAGTTGTAGGCCTATGTCTTAGGGTTCTATGTACAAAACCTCGTGCAATTCCGAGGTGTGTTGAGGGTGATACAGTCAAAATACTGAGAGATGTACGAATATTAGGAAATAACTTCCGAAAATTGCCATAAAAAAGGGGAATTTTTTTTGAAATGTTGACTTAAGGCTCCGTTTCGACTCCGATACAGTCATTTACCCATGATATCTCTTAAGGAAAAATATCGAACGAGTAGAACACAATGGGCAGTACATTTCGGAGAAATTAGTGAAATCTCCAATTCACCAAGTGGGTACCCCTTTCAGAAATCTTCGATTTCTCTAATATGGATTCGAGCAATGTTTTGATAGTGAATACTAAAGAATATGCGAGGGTCATGGGCACAAAAGTTGTAGGTCTATGTCTTAGGGTTCTATGTATAAAACCTCGTGCATGTCCCAGGTGTGTAGAGGGTGATACAGTCAAAATGTTGAGAGATGTACGAATATAAGGAAAAAACTTGATAAAATTTCCATCAAAAAGGGGAATTTTTTTTGAAAAGTTGACTTAAGGCTCCGTATCGACTCCAATATATTCATTTACCCATGAGATCTCTTGGGGGAAAATATCGAACGAGTAGAACACGAGGGCAGTACATTTCAAAGAAATTAGTGAAATCTCCAATTCACCAAAGGGGAACCCCTTTCAGAAATCTTCGATTTCTCAAATATGAATTCGAGCAATCTTTTGATAGTGAATACTAAAGAATATGCGAGGGTCATGGGCACAAAAGTTGTAGGCCAATGTCTTAGGGTTCTATATATAAAACCTCGTGCAATTCCAAGGTGTGTAGAGGGTGATACAGTCAAAATACTGAGAGATTTACGAATATAAGGAAAAAACTTGCGAAAATTGCCATCGAAAAGGGGAATTTTTTTTAAAATGTTGACTTAAGGCTCCGTTTCAACTCCAATACATTCATTTACCCATGAGATCTCTTGTTAAAAATTTCGAACGAGTAGAACACGAGGGCAGTACATTTCGGAGAAATTAGAGAAATCTCCAATTCACCAATGGGGTACCCCTTTCAGAAATCTTCGATTTCTCTAATATGAATTCGAGCAATGTTTTGATAGTGAATACTAAAGAATATGCGAGGGTCATGGGCACAAAAGTTGTAGGCCTATGTCTTAGGGTTCTATGTACAAAACCTCGTGTAATTCCGAGGTGTGTAGAGGGTGATACAGTCAAAATACTGAGAGATGTACGAATATTAGGAAATAACTTCCGAAAATTGCCATAAAAAAGGGGAATTTTTTTTGAAATGTTGACTTAAGGCTCCGTTTCGACTCCGATACAGTCATTTACCCATGAGATCTCTTAAGGAAAAATATCGAACGAGTAGAACACAATGGGCAGTACATTTCGGAGAAATTATTGAAATCTCCAATTCACCAAGTGGGTACCCCTTTCAGAAATCTTCGATTTCTCTAATATGTATTCGAGCAATCTTTTGATAGTGAATACTAAATAATATGCGAGGGTCATGGGAACAAAAGTTGTAGGCCAATGTCTTAGGGTTCTATATATAAAACCTCGTGCAATTCCAAGGTGTGTAGAGGGTGATTCAGTCAAAATACTGAGAGATGTACGAATATAAGGAAAAAACTTGATAAAATTTCCATCAAATAGGGGAATTTTTTTTGAAATGTTGACTTAAGGCTCCGTTTCGACTCCAATATATTCATTTACCCATGAGATCTCTTGGGGGAAAATATCGAACGAGTAGAACACGAGGGCAGTACATTTCGGAGAAATTAGTGAAATCTCCAATTCACCAAAGGGGTACCCCTTTCAGAAATCTTGGATTTCTCTAATATGAATTCGAGCAATGTTTTGATAGTGAATACTAAAGAATATGCGAGGGTCATGGGCACAAAAGTTGTAGGCCTATGTCTTAGGGTTCTATGTACAAAACCTCGTGTAATTCCGAGGTGTGTAGAGGGTGATACAGTCAAAATACTGAGAGATGTACGAATATTAGGAAATAACTTCCGAAAATTGCCATAAAAAAGGGGAATTTTTTTTGAAATGTTGACTTAAGGCTCCGTTTCGACTCCGATACAGTCATTTACCCATGAGATCTCTTAAGGAAAAATATCGAACGAGTAGAACACAATGGGCAGTACATTTCGGAGAAATTAGTGAAATCTCCAATTCACCAAGTGGGTACCCCTTTCAGAAATCTTCGATTTCTCTAATATGTATTCGAGCAATCTTTTGATAGTGAATACTAAATAATATGCGAGGGTCATGGGAACAAAAGTTGTAGGCCAATGTCTTAGGGTTCTATATATAAAACCTCGTGCAATTCCAAGGTGTGTAGAGGGTGATTCAGTCAAAATACTGAGAGATGTCCGAATATAAGGAAAAAACTTGATAAAATTTCCATCAAAAAGGGGAATTTTTTTTGAAATGTTGACTTAAGGCTCCGTTTCGACTCCAATATATTCATTTACCCATGAGATCTCTTGGGGGAAAATATCGAACGAGTAGAACACGAGGGCAGTACATTTCAAAGAAATTAGTGAAATCTCCAATTCACCAAAGGGGAACCCCTTTCAGAAATCTTCGATTTCTCAAATATGAATTCGAGCAATCTTTTGATAGTGAATACTAAAGAATATGCGAGGGTCATGGGCACAAAAGTTGTAGGCCAATGTCTTAGGGTTCTATATATAAAACCTCGTGCAATTCCAAGGTGTGTAGAGGGCGATACAGTCAAAATCCTGAGAGATGTACGAATATTAGGAAATAACTTCCAAAAATTGCCATCAAAAAGGGGATTTTTTTTTTAAATGTTGACTTAAGGCTCCGTTTCGACTCCAATATATTCATTTACCCATGAGATCTCTTAAGGAAAAATATCGAACGAGTAGAACACGAGGGCAGTACATTTCGGAGAAATTATTGAAATCTCCAATTCACCAAAGGGGTACCCCTTTCAGAAATCTTCGATTTCTCTAATATGAATTCGAGCAATGTTTTGATAGTGAATACTAAATAATAAGCGAGGGTCATGGGCACAAAAGTTGTAGGCCTATGTCTTAGGGTTCTATGTATAAAACCTCGTGCAATTCCAAGGTGTGTAGAGGGTGATACAGTCAAAATACTGAGAGATGTACGAATATAAGGATAAAACTTGCGAAAATTGCCATAAAAAAGGGGAATTTTTTTTGAAATGTTGACTTAAGGCTCCGTTTCAACTCCGATACATTCATTTACCCATGAGATCTCTTAAGGAAAAATATCGAACGAGTAGAACACAATGGGCAGTACATTTCGGAGAAATTAGAGAAATCTCCAATTCACCAAGGGGGTACCCCTTTCAGAAATCTTCGATTTCTCTAATATGAATTCGAGCAATGTTTTGATAGTGAATACTAAAGAATATGCGAGGGTCATGGGCACAAAAGTTGTAGGCCTATGTCTTAGGGTTCTATGTATAAAACCTCGTGTAATTCCAAGGTGTGTAGAGGGTGATACAGTCAAAATACTGAGAGATGTACGAATATAAGGAAATAACTTCCGAAAATTGCCATCAAAAAGGGGAATTTTTTTTGAAATGTTGACTTAAGGCTCCGTTTCGACTCCAATAAATTCATTTACCCATGAGATCTCTTGGGGGAAAATATCGAACGAGTAGAACACGAGGGCAGTACATTTCGGAGAAATTAGTGAAATCTCCAATTCACCAAAGGGGTACCCCTTTCAGAAATCTTGGATTTCTCTAATATGAATTCGAGCAATGTTTTGATAGTGAATACTAAAGAATATGCGAGGGTCATGGGCACAAAAGTTGTAGCCCTATGTCTTAGGGTTCTATGTACAAAACCTCGTGTAATTCCGAGGTGTGTAGAGGGCGATACAGTCAAAATCCTGAGAGATGTACGAATATTAGGAAATAACTTCCGAAAATTGCCATCAAAAAGGGGTTTTTTTTTTAAATGTTGACTTAAGGCTCCGTTTCGACTCCAATATATTCATTTACCCATGAGATCTCTTAAGGAAAAATATCGAACGAGTAGAACACGAGGGCAGTACATTTCGGAGAAATTAGTGAAATCTCCAATTCACCAAAGGGGTACCCCTTTCAGAAATCTTCGATTTCTCTAATATGAATTCGAGCAATGTTTTGATAGTGAATACTAAATAATAAGCGAGGGTCATGGGCACAAAAGTTGTAGGCCTATGTCTTAGGGTTCTATGTATAAAACCTCGTGCAATTCCAAGGTGTGTAGAGGGTGATACAGTCAAAATACTGAGAGATGTACGAATATAAGGATAAAACTTGCGAAAATTGCCATAAAAAAGGGGAATTTTTTTTGAAATGTTGACTTAAGGCTCCGTTTCAACTCCGATACATTCATTTACCCATGAGATCTCTTAAGGAAAAATATCGAACAAGTAGAACACAATGGGCAGTACATTTCGGAGAAATTAGAGAAATCTCCAATTCACCAAGGGGGTACCCCTTTCAGAAATTTTCGATTTCTCTAATATGAATTCGAGCAATGTTTTGATAGTGAATACTAAAGAATATGCGAGGGTCATGGGCACAAAAGTTGTAGGCCTATGTCTTAGGGTTCTATGTATAAAACCTCGTGTAATTCCAAGGTGTGTAGAGGGTGATACAGTCAAAATACTGAGAGATGTACGAATATACGGAAATAACTTCCGAAAATTGCCATCAAAAAGGGGAATTTTTTTTGAAATGTTGACTTAAGGCTCCGTTTCGACTCCAATATATTCATTTACCCATGAGATCTCTTGGGGGAAAATATCGAACGAGTAGAACACGAGGGCAGTACATTTCGGAGAAATTAGTGAAATCTCCAATTCACCAAAGGGGTACCCCTTTCAGAAATCTTCGATTTCTCTAATATGAATTCGAGCAATGTTTTG
The DNA here is from genome assembly GCF_963169125.1 of Humulus lupulus. Taxonomy (NCBI): domain Eukaryota; kingdom Viridiplantae; phylum Streptophyta; class Magnoliopsida; order Rosales; family Cannabaceae; genus Humulus; species Humulus lupulus. The sequence goes on along the minus strand of NC_084794.1, from coordinate 296,704,558 downwards.
ATAGTGAATACTAAAGAATATGCGAGGGTCATGGGCACAAAAGTTGTAGGCCTATGTCTTAGGGTTCTATGTATAAAACCTCGTGTAATTCCAAGGTGTGTAGAGGGTGATACAGTCAAAATACTGAGAGATGTACGAATATAAGGAAAAAACTTGCGAAAATTGCCATAAAAAAGGGGAATATTTTTTGAAATGTTGACTTAAGGCTCCGTTTCGACTCCAATACATTCATTTACCCATGGGATCTCTTGGTGAAAAATATAGAACGAGTAGAACACGAGGGTAGAACATTTCTGAGAAATTAGTGAAATCTCCAATTCACCAAATTGGTACCCCTTTCAGAAATCTTCGATTTCTCTAATATGGATTCGAGCAATGTTTTCATAGTGAATACTAAAGAATATGCGAGGGTCATGGGCACAAAAGTTGTAGGTCTATGTCTTAGGGTTCTATATATAAAACCTCGTGCAATTCCAAGGTGTGTAGAGGGTGATACAGTCAAAATACTGAGAGATGTACGCATATAAGGGAAAAACTTGATAAAATTTCCATCAAAAAGGGGAATTTTTTTTGAAATGTTGACTTAAGGCTCCGTTTCGACTACAATATATTCATTTACCCATGAGATCTCTTGGGGGAAAATATCGAACGAGTAGAACACGAGGGCAGTACATTTCGGAGAAATTAGTGAAATCTCCAATTCACCAAAGGGGTACCCCTTTCAGAAATCTTCGATTTCTCTAATATGGATTCGAGCAATGTTTTCATAGTGAATACTAAATAATATGCGAGGGTCATGGGCACAAAAGTTGTAGGCCTATGTCTTAGGGTTCTATGTACAAAACCTCGTGCAATTCCGAGGTGTGTAGAGGGCGATACAGTCAAAATACTGAGAGATGTACGAATATTAGGAAATAACTTCCGAAAATTGCCATAAAAAAGGGGAATTTTTTTTGAAATGTTGACTTAAGGCTCCGTTTCGACTCCGATACAGTCATTTACCCATGAGATCTCTTAAGGAAAAATATCGAACGAGTAGAACACAATGGGCAGTACATTTCGGAGAAATTAGTGAAATCTCCAATTCACCAAGTGGGTACCCCTTTCAGAAATCTTCGATATCTCTAATATGTATTCGAGCAATCTTTTGATAGTGAATACTAAATAATATGCGAGGGTCATGGGAACAAAAGTTGTAGGCCAATGTCTTAGGGTTCTATATATAAAACCTCGTGCAATTCCAAGGTGTGTAGAGGGTGATTCAGTCAAAATACTGAGAGATGTCCGAATATAAGGAAAAAACTTGATAAAATTTCCATCAAAAAGGGGAATTTTTTTTGAAATGTTGACTTAAGGCTCCGTTTCGACTCCAATATATTCATTTACCCATGAGATCTCTTGGGGGAAAATATCGAACGAGTAGAACACGAGGGCAGTACATTTCAAAGAAATTAGTGAAATCTCCAATTCACCAAAGGGGAACCCCTTTCAGAAATCTTCGATTTCTCAAATATGAATTCGAGCAATCTTTTGATAGTGAATACTAAAGAATATGCGAGGGTCATGGGCACAAAAGTTGTAGGCCAATGTCTTAGGGTTCTATATATAAAACCTCGTGCAATTCCAAGGTGTGTAGAGGGCGATACAGTCAAAATACTGAGAGATGTACGAATATTAGGAAATAACTTCCGAAAATTGCCATCAAAAAGGGGATTTTTTTTTTAAATGTTGACTTAAGGCTCCGTTTCGACTCCAATATATTCATTTACCCATGAGATCTATTAAGGAAAAATATCGAACGAGTAGAACACGAGGGCAGTACATTTCGGAGAAATTAGTGAAATCTCCAATTCACCAAAGGGGTACCCCTTTCAGAAATCTTCGATTTCTCTAATATGAATTCGAGCAATGTTTTGATAGTGAATACTAAATAATAAGCGAGGGTCATGGGCACAAAAGTTGTAGGCCTATGTCTTAGGGTTCTATGTATAAAACCTCGTGCAATTCCAAGGTGTGTAGAGGGTGATACAGTCAAAATACTGAGAGATGTACGAATATAAGGATAAAACTTGCGAAAATTTCCATAAAAAAGGGGAATTTTTTTTGAAATGTTGACTTAAGGCTCCGTTTCAACTCCGATATATTCATTTACCCATGAGATCTCTTAAGGAAAAATATCGAACGAGTAGAACACAATGGGCAGTACATTTCGGAGAAATTAGAGAAATCTCCAATTCACCAAGGGGGTACCCCTTTCAGAAATCTTCGATTTCTCTAATATGAATTCGAGCAATGTTTTGATAGTGAATACTAAAGAATATGCGAGGGTCATGGGCACAAAAGTTGTAGGCCTATGTCTTAGGGTTCTATGTATAAAACCTCGTGTAATTCCAAGGTGTGTAGAGGGTGATACAGTCAAAATACTGAGAGATGTACGAATATACGGAAATAACTTCCGAAAATTGCCATCAAAAAGGGGAATTTTTTTTGAAATGTTGACTTAAGGCTCCGTTTCGACTCCAATATATTCATTTACCCATGAGATCTCTTGGGGGAAAATATCGAACGAGTAGAACACGAGGGCAGTACATTTCGGAGAAATTAGTGAAATCTCCAATTCACCAAAGGGGTACCCCTTTCAGAAATCTTCGATTTCTCTAATATGAATTCGAGCAATGTTTTGATAGTGAATACTAAAGAATATGCGAGGGTCATGGGCACAAAAGTTGTAGGCCTATGTCTTAGGGTTCTATGTATAAAACCTCGTGTAATTCCAAGGTGTGTAGAGGGTGATACAGTCAAAATACTGAGAGATGTACGAATATAAGGAAAAAACTTGCGAAAATTGCCATAAAAAAGGGGAATATTTTTTGAAATGTTGACTTAAGGCTCCGTTTCGACTCCAATACATTCATTTACCCATGGGATCTCTTGGTGAAAAATATAGAACGAGTAGAACACGAGGGTAGAACATTTCTGAGAAATTAGTGAAATCTCCAATTCACCAAATTGGTACCCCTTTCAGAAATCTTCGATTTCTCTAATATGGATTCGAGCAATGTTTTCATAGTGAATACTAAAGAATATGCGAGGGTCATGGGCACAAAAGTTGTAGGTCTATGTCTTAGGGTTCTATATATAAAACCTCGTGCAATTCCAAGGTGTGTAGAGGGTGATACAGTCAAAATACTGAGAGATGTACGCATATAAGGGAAAAACTTGATAAAATTTCCATCAAAAAGGGGAATTTTTTTTGAAATGTTGACTTAAGGCTCCGTTTCGACTACAATATATTCATTTACCCATGAGATCTCTTGGGGGAAAATATCGAACGAGTAGAACACGAGGGCAGTACATTTCGGAGAAATTAGTGAAATCTCCAATTCACCAAAGGGGTACCCCTTTCAGAAATCTTCGATTTCTCTAATATGGATTCGAGCAATGTTTTCATAGTGAATACTAAAGAATATGCGAGGGTCATGGGCACAAAAGTTGTAGGCCTATGTCTTAGGGTTCTATGTACAAAACCTCGTGCAATTCCGAGGTGTGTAGAAGGTGATACAGTCAAAATACTGAGAGATGTACGAATATTAGGAAATAACTTCCGAAAATTGCCATAAAAAAGGGGAATTTTTTTTGAAATGTTGACTTAAGGCTCCGTTTCGACTCCGATACAGTCATTTACCCATGATATCTCTTAAGGAAAAATATCGAACGAGTAGAACACAATGGGCAGTACATTTCGGAGAAATTAGTGAAATCTCCAATTCACCAAGTGGGTACCCCTTTCAGAAATCTTCGATTTCTCTAATATGGATTCGAGCAATGTTTTGATAGTGAATACTAAAGAATATGCGAGGGTCATGGGCACAAAAGTTGTAGGTCTATGTCTTAGGGTTCTATGTATAAAACCTCGTGCAAGTCCCAGGTGTGTAGAGGGTGATACAGTCAAAATGTTGAGAGATGTACGAATATAAGGAAAAAACTTGATAAAATTTCCATCAAAAAAGGGAATTTTTTTTGAAAAGTTGACTTAAGGCTCCGTATCGACTCCAATATATTCATTTACCCATGAGATCTCTTGGGGGAAAATATCGAACGAGTAGAACACGAGGGCAGTACATTTCAAAGAAATTAGTGAAATCTCCAATTCACCAAAGGGGAACCCCTTTCAGAAATCTTCGATTTCTCAAATATGAATTCGAGCAATCTTTTGATAGTGAATACTAAAGAATATGCGAGGGTCATGGGCACAAAAGTTGTAGGCCAATGTCTTAGGGTTCTATATATAAAACCTCGTGCAATTCCAAGGTGTGTAGAGGGTGATACAGTCAAAATACTGAGAGATTTACGAATATAAGGAAAAAACTTGCGAAAATTGCCATCGAAAAGGGGAATTTTTTTTAAAATGTTGACTTAAGGCTCCGTTTCAACTCCAATACATTCATTTACCCATGAGATCTCTTGTTGAAAAATATCGAACGAGTAGAACACGAGGGCAGTACATTTCGGAGAAATTAGTGAAATCTCCAATTCACCAAAGGGGTACCCCTTTCAGAAATCTTCGATTTCTCTAATATGAATTCGAGCAATGTTTTGATAGTGAATACTAAAGAATATGCGAGGGTCATGGGCACAAAAGTTGTAGGCCTATGTCTTAGGGTTCTATGTACAAAACCTCGTGTAATTCCGAGGTGTGTAGAGGGTGATACAGTCAAAATACTGAGAGATGTACGAATATTAGGAAATAACTTCCGAAAATTGCCATAAAAAAGGGGAATTTTTTTTGAAATGTTGACTTAAGGCTCCGTTTCGACTCCGATACAGTCATTTACCCATGAGATCTCTTAAGGAAAAATATCGAACGAGTAGAACACAATGGGCAGTACATTTCGGAGAAATTAGTGAAATCTCCAATTCACCAAGTGGGTACCCCTTTCAGAAATCTTCGATTTCTCTAATATGTATTCGAGCAATCTTTTGATAGTGAATACTAAATAATATGCGAGGGTCATGGGAACAAAAGTTGTAGGCCAATGTCTTAGGGTTCTATATATAAAACCTCGTGCAATTCCAAGGTGTGTAGAGGGTGATTCAGTCAAAATACTGAGAGATGTACGAATATAAGGAAAAAACTTGATAAAATTTCCATCAAAAAGGGGAATTTTTTTTGAAATGTTGACTTAAGGCTCCGTTTCGACTCCAATATATTCATTTACCCATGAGATCTCTTGGGGGAAAATATCGAACGAGTAGAACACGAGGGCAGTACATTTCAAAGAAATTAGTGAAATCTCCAATTCACCAAAGGGGAACCCCTTTCAGAAATCTTCGATTTCTCAAATATGAATTCGAGCAATCTTTTGATAGTGAATACTAAAGAATATGCGAGGGTCATGGGCACAAAAGTTGTAGGCCAATGTCTTAGGGTTCTATATATAAAACCTCGTGCAATTCCAAGGTGTGTAGAGGGTGATACAGTCAAAATACTGAGAGATTTACGAATATAAGGAAAAAACTTGCGAAAATTGCCATCGAAAAGGGGAATTTTTTTTAAAATGTTGACTTAAGGCTCCGTTTCAACTCCAATACATTCATTTACCCATGAGATCTCTTGTTGAAAAATATCGAACGAGTAGAACACGAGGGCAGTACATTTCGGAGAAATTAGTGAAATCTCCAATTCACCAAAGGGGTACCCCTTTCAGAAATCTTGGATTTCTCTAATATGAATTCGAGCAATGTTTTGATAGTGAATACTAAAGAATATGCGAGGGTCATGGGCACAAAAGTTGTAGGCCTATGTCTTAGGGTTCTATGTACAAAACCTCGTGTAATTCCGAGGTGTGTAGAGGGTGATACAGTCAAAATACTGAGAGATGTACGAATATTAGGAAATAACTTCCGAAAATTGCCATAAAAAAGGGGAATTTTTTTTGAAATGTTGACTTAAGGCTCCGTTTCGACTCCGATACAGTCATTTACCCATGAGATCTCTTAAGGAAAAATATCGAACGAGTAGAACACAATGGGCAGTACATTTCGGAGAAATTAGTGAAATCTCCAATTCACCAAGTGGGTACCCCTTTCAGAAATCTTCGATTTCTCTAATATGTATTCGAGCAATCTTTTGATAGTGAATACTAAATAATATGCGAGGGTCATGGGAACAAAAGTTGTAGGCCAATGTCTTAGGGTTCTATATATAAAACCTCGTGCAATTCCAAGGTGTGTAGAGGGTGATTCAGTCAAAATACTGAGAGATGTACGAATATAAGGAAAAAACTTGATAAAATTTCCATCAAAAAGGGGAATTTTTTTTGAAATGTTGACTTAAGGCTCCGTTTCGACTCCAATATATTCATTTACCCATGAGATCTCTTGGGGGAAAATATCGAACGAGTAGAACACGAGGGCAGTACATTTCGGAGAAATTAGTGAAATCTCCAATTCACCAAAGGGGTACCCCTTTCAGAAATCTTGGATTTCTCTAATATGAATTCGAGCAATGTTTTGATAGTGAATACTAAAGAATATGCGAGGGTCATGGGCACAAAAGTTGTAGGCCTATGTCTTAGGGTTCTATGTACAAAACCTCGTGTAATTCCGAGGTGTGTAGAGGTTGATACAGTCAAAATACTGAGAGATGTACGAATATTAGGAAATAACTTCCGAAAATTGCCATAAAAAAGGGGAATTTTTTTTGAAATGTTGACTTAAGGCTCCGTTTCGACTCCGATACAGTCATTTACCCATGAGATCTCTTAAGGAAAAATATCGAACGAGTAGAACACAATGGGCAGTACATTTCGGAGAAATTAGTGAAATCTCCAATTCACCAAGTGGGTACCCCTTTCAGAAATCTTCGATATCTCTAATATGTATTCGAGCAATCTTTTGATAGTGAATACTAAATAATATGCGAGGGTCATGGGAACAAAAGTTGTAGGCCAATGTCTTAGGGTTCTATATATAAAACCTCGTGCAATTCCAAGGTGTGTAGAGGGTGATTCAGTCAAAATACTGAGAGATGTCCGAATATAAGGAAAAAACTTGATAAAATTTCCATCAAAAAGGGGAATTTTTTTTGAAATGTTGACTTAAGGCTCCGTTTCGACTCCAATATATTCATTTACCCATGAGATCTCTTGGGGGAAAATATCGAACGAGTAGAACACGAGGGCAGTACATTTCAAAGAAATTAGTGAAATCTCCAATTCACCAAAGGGGAACCCCTTTCAGAAATCTTCGATTTCTCAAATATGAATTCGAGCAATCTTTTGATAGTGAATACTAAAGAATATGCGAGGGTCATGGGCACAAAAGTTGTAGGCCAATGTCTTAGGGTTCTATATATAAAACCTCGTGCAATTCCAAGGTGTGTAGAGGGCGATACAGTCAAAATCCTGAGAGATGTACGAATATTAGGAAATAACTTCCGAAAATTGCCATCAAAAAGGGGATTTTTTTTTTAAATGTTGACTTAAGGCTCCGTTTCGACTCCAATATATTCATTTACCCATGAGATCTATTAAGGAAAAATATCGAACGAGTAGAACACGAGGGCAGTACATTTCGGAGAAATTAGTGAAATCTCCAATTCACCAAAGGGGTACCCCTTTCAGAAATCTTCGATTTCTCTAATATGAATTCGAGCAATGTTTTGATAGTGAATACTAAATAATAAGCGAGGGTCATGGGCACAAAAGTTGTAGGCCTATGTCTTAGGGTTCTATGTATAAAACCTCGTGCAATTCCAAGGTGTGTAGAGGGTGATACAGTCAAAATACTGAGAGATGTACGAATATAAGGATAAAACTTGCGAAAATTTCCATAAAAAAGGGGAATTTTTTTTGAAATGTTGACTTAAGGCTCCGTTTCAACTCCGATATATTCATTTACCCATGAGATCTCTTAAGGAAAAATATCGAACGAGTAGAACACAATGGGCAGTACATTTCGGAGAAATTAGAGAAATCTCCAATTCACCAAGGGGGTACCCCTTTCAGAAATCTTCGATTTCTCTAATATGAATTCGAGCAATGTTTTGATAGTGAATACTAAAGAATATGCGAGGGTCATGGGCACAAAAGTTGTAGGCCTATGTCTTAGGGTTCTATGTATAAAACCTCGTGTAATTCCAAGGTGTGTAGAGGGTGATACAGTCAAAATACTGAGAGATGTACGAATATACGGAAATAACTTCCGAAAATTGCCATCAAAAAGGGGAATTTTTTTTGAAATGTTGACTTAAGGCTCCGTTTCGACTCCAATATATTCATTTACCCATGAGATCTCTTGGGGGAAAATATCGAACGAGTAGAACACGAGGGCAGTACATTTCGGAGAAATTAGTGAAATCTCCAATTCACCAAAGGGGTACCCCTTTCAGAAATCTTCGATTTCTCTAATATGAATTCGAGCAATGTTTTGATAGTGAATACTAAAGAATATGCGAGGGTCATGGGCACAAAAGTTGTAGGCCTATGTCTTAGGGTTCTATGTATAAAACCTCGTGTAATTCCAAGGTGTGTAGAGGGTGATACAGTCAAAATACTGAGAGATGTACGAATATAAGGAAAAAACTTGCGAAAATTGCCATAAAAAAGGGGAATATTTTTTGAAATGTTGACTTAAGGCTCCGTTTCGACTCCAATACATTCATTTACCCATGGGATCTCTTGGTGAAAAATATAGAACGAGTAGAACACGAGGGTAGAACATTTCTGAGAAATTAGTGAAATCTCCAATTCACCAAATTGGTACCCCTTTCAGAAATCTTCGATTTCTCTAATATGGATTCGAGCAATGTTTTCATAGTGAATACTAAAGAATATGCGAGGGTCATGGGCACAAAAGTTGTAGGTCTATGTCTTAGGGTTCTATATATAAAACCTCGTGCAATTCCAAGGTGTGTAGAGGGTGATACAGTCAAAATACTGAGAGATGTACGCATATAAGGGAAAAACTTGATAAAATTTCCATCAAAAAGGGGAATTTTTTTTGAAATGTTGACTTAAGGCTCCGTTTCGACTACAATATATTCATTTACCCATGAGATCTCTTGGGGGAAAATATCGAACGAGTAGAACACGAGGGCAGTACATTTCGGAGAAATTAGTGAAATCTCCAATTCACCAAAGGGGTACCCCTTTCAGAAATCTTCGATTTCTCTAATATGGATTCGAGCAATGTTTTCATAGTGAATACTAAAGAATATGCGAGGGTCATGGGCACAAAAGTTGTAGGCCTATGTCTTAGGGTTCTATGTACAAAACCTCGTGCAATTCCGAGGTGTGTAGAAGGTGATACAGTCAAAATACTGAGAGATGTACGAATATTAGGAAATAACTTCCGAAAATTGCCATAAAAAAGGGGAATTTTTTTTGAAATGTTGACTTAAGGCTCCGTTTCGACTCCGATACAGTCATTTACCCATGATATCTCTTAAGGAAAAATATCGAACGAGTAGAACACAATGGGCAGTACATTTCGGAGAAATTAGTGAAATCTCCAATTCACCAAGTGGGTACCCCTTTCAGAAATCTTCGATTTCTCTAATATGGATTCGAGCAATGTTTTGATAGTGAATACTAAAGAATATGCGAGGGTCATGGGCACAAAAGTTGTAGGTCTATGTCTTAGGGTTCTATGTATAAAACCTCGTGCAAGTCCCAGGTGTGTAGAGGGTGATACAGTCAAAATGTTGAGAGATGTACGAATATAAGGAAAAAACTTGATAAAATTTCCATCAAAAAAGGGAATTTTTTTTGAAAAGTTGACTTAAGGCTCCGTATCGACTCCAATATATTCATTTACCCATGAGATCTCTTGGGGGAAAATATCGAACGAGTAGAACACGAGGGCAGTACATTTCAAAGAAATTAGTGAAATCTCCAATTCACCAAAGGGGAACCCCTTTCAGAAATCTTCGATTTCTCAAATATGAATTCGAGCAATCTTTTGATAGTGAATACTAAAGAATATGCGAGGGTCATGGGCACAAAAGTTGTAGGCCAATGTCTTAGGGTTCTATATATAAAACCTCGTGCAATTCCAAGGTGTGTAGAGGGTGATACAGTCAAAATACTGAGAGATTTACGAATATAAGGAAAAAACTTGCGAAAATTGCCATCGAAAAGGGGAATTTTTTTTAAAATGTTGACTTAAGGCTCCGTTTCAACTCCAATACATTCATTTACCCATGAGATCTCTTGTTGAAAAATATCGAACGAGTAGAACACGAGGGCAGTACATTTCGGAGAAATTAGTGAAATCTCCAATTCACCAAAGGGGTACCCCTTTCAGAAATCTTCGATTTCTCTAATATGAATTCGAGCAATGTTTTGATAGTGAATACTAAAGAATATGCGAGGGTCATGGGCACAAAAGTTGTAGGCCTATGTCTTAGGGTTCTATGTACAAAACCTCGTGTAATTCCGAGGTGTGTAGAGGGTGATACAGTCAAAATACTGAGAGATGTACGAATATTAGGAAATAACTTCCGAAAATTGCCATAAAAAAGGGGAATTTTTTTTGAAATGTTGACTTAAGGCTCCGTTTCGACTCCGATACAGTCATTTACCCATGAGATCTCTTAAGGAAAAATATCGAACGAGTAGAACACAATGGGCAGTACATTTCGGAGAAATTAGTGAAATCTCCAATTCACCAAGTGGGTACCCCTTTCAGAAATCTTCGATTTCTCTAATATGTATTCGAGCAATCTTTTGATAGTGAATACTAAATAATATGCGAGGGTCATGGGAACAAAAGTTGTAGGCCAATGTCTTAGGGTTCTATATATAAAACCTCGTGCAATTCCAAGGTGTGTAGAGGGTGATTCAGTCAAAATACTGAGAGATGTACGAATATAAGGAAAAAACTTGATAAAATTTCCATCAAAAAGGGGAATTTTTTTTGAAATGTTGACTTAAGGCTCCGTTTCGACTCCAATATATTCATTTACCCATGAGATCTCTTGGGGGAAAATATCGAACGAGTAGAACACGAGGGCAGTACATTTCGGAGAAATTAGTGAAATCTCCAATTCACCAAAGGGGTACCCCTTTCAGAAATCTTGGATTTCTCTAATATGAATTCGAGCAATGTGTTGATAGTGAATACTAAAGAATATACGAGGGTCATGGGCACAAAAGTTGTAGGCCTATGTCTTAGGGTTCTATGTACAAATCCTCGTGTAATTCCGAGGTGTGTAGAGGTTGATACAGTCAAAATACTGAGAGATGTACGAATATTAGGAAATAACTTCCGAAAATTGCCATAAAAAAGGGGAATTTTTTTTGAAATGTTGACTTAAGGCTCCGTTTCGACTCCGATACAGTCATTTACCCATGAGATCTCTTAAGGAAAAATATCGAACGAGTAGAACACAATGGGCAGTACATTTCGGAGAAATTAGTGAAATCTCCAATTCACCAAGTGGGTACCCCTTTCAGAAATCTTCGATATCTCTAATATGTATTCGAGCAATCTTTTGATAGTGAATACTAAATAATATGCGAGGGTCATGGGAACAAAAGTTGTAGGCCAATGTCTTAGGGTTCTATATATAAAACCTCGTGCAATTCCAAGGTGTGTAGAGGGTGATTCAGTCAAAATACTGAGAGATGTCCGAATATAAGGAAAAAACTTGATAAAATTTCCATCAAAAAGGGGAATTTTTTTTGAAATGTTGACTTAAGGCTCCGTTTCGACTCCAATATATTCATTTACCCATGAGATCTCTTGGGGGAAAATATCGAACGAGTAGAACACGAGGGCAGTACATTTCAAAGAAATTAGTGAAATCTCCAATTCACCAAAGGGGAACCCCTTTCAGAAATCTTCGATTTCTCAAATATGAATTCGAGCAATCTTTTGATAGTGAATACTAAAGAATATGCGAGGGTCATGGGCACAAAAGTTGTAGGCCAATGTCTTAGGGTTCTATATATAAAACCTCGTGCAATTCCAAGGTGTGTAGAGGGCGATACAGTCAAAATCCTGAGAGATGTACGAATATTAGGAAATAACTTCCGAAAATTGCCATCAAAAAGGGGATTTTTTTTTTAAATGTTGACTTAAGGCTCCGTTTCGACTCCAATATATTCATTTACCCATGAGATCTATTAAGGAAAAATATCGAACGAGTAGAACACGAGGGCAGTACATTTCGGAGAAATTAGTGAAATCTCCAATTCACCAAAGGGGTACCCCTTTCAGAAATCTTCGATTTCTCTAATATGAATTCGAGCAATGTTTTGATAGTGAATACTAAATAATAAGCGAGGGTCATGGGCACAAAAGTTGTAGGCCTATGTCTTAGGGTTCTATGTATAAAACCTCGTGCAATTCCAAGGTGTGTAGAGGGTGATACAGTCAAAATACTGAGAGATGTACGAATATAAGGATAAAACTTGCGAAAATTTCCATAAAAAAGGGGAATTTTTTTTGAAATGTTGACTTAAGGCTCCGTTTCAACTCCGATATATTCATTTACCCATGAGATCTCTTAAGGAAAAATATCGAACGAGTAGAACACAATGGGCAGTACATTTCGGAGAAATTAGAGAAATCTCCAATTCACCAAGGGGGTACCCCTTTCAGAAATCTTCGATTTCTCTAATATGAATTCGAGCAATGTTTTGATAGTGAATACTAAAGAATATGCGAGGGTCATGGGCACAAAAGTTGTAGGCCTATGTCTTAGGGTTCTATGTATAAAAACTCGTGTAATTCCAAGGTGTGTAGAGGGTGATACAGTCAAAATACTGAGAGATGTACGAATATAAGGAAATAACTTCCGAAAATTGCCATCAAAAAGGGGAATTTTTTTTGAAATGTTGACTTAAGGCTCCGTTTCGACTCCAATATATTCATTTACCCATGAGATCTCTTGGGGGAAAATATCGAACGAGTAGAACACGAGGGCAGTACATTTCGGAGAAATTAGTGAAATCTCCAATTCACCAAAGGGGTACCCCTTTCAGAAATCTTCGATTTCTCTAATATGAATTCGAGCAATGTTTTGATAGTGAATACTAAAGAATATGCGAGGGTCATGGGCACAAAAGTTGTAGGCCTATGTCTTAGGGTTCTATGTATAAAACCTCGTGTAATTCCAAGGTGTGTAGAGGGTGATACAGTCAAAATACTGAGAGATGTACGAATATAAGGAAAAAACTTGCGAAAATTGCCATAAAAAAGGGGAATATTTTTTGAAATGTTGACTTAAGGCTCCGTTTCGACTCCAATACATTCATTTACCCATGGGATCTCTTGGTGAAAAATATAGAACGAGTAGAACACGAGGGTAGAACATTTCTGAGAAATTAGTGAAATCTCCAATTCACCAAATTGGTACCCCTTTCAGAAATCTTCGATTTCTCTAATATGGATTCGAGCAATGTTTTCATAGTGAATACTAAAGAATATGCGAGGGTCATGGGCACAAAAGTTGTAGGTCTATGTCTTAGGGTTCTATATATAAAACCTCGTGCAATTCCAAGGTGTGTAGAGGGTGATACAGTCAAAATACTGAGAGATGTACGCATATAAGGGAAAAACTTGATAAAATTTCCATCAAAAAGGGGAATTTTTTTTGAAATGTTGACTTAAGGCTCCGTTTCGACTCCAATATATTCATTTACCCATGAGATCTCTTGGGGGAAAATATCGAACGAGTAGAACACGAGGGCAGTACATTTCGGAGAAATTAGTGAAATCTCCAATTCACCAAAGGGGTACCCCTTTCAGAAATCTTCGATTTCTCTAATATGGATTCGAGCAATGTTTTCATAGTGAATACTAAAGAATATGCGAGGGTCATGGGCACAAAAGTTGTAGGCCTATGTCTTAGGGTTCTATGTACAAAACCTCGTGCAATTCCGAGGTGTGTAGAAGGTGATACAGTCAAAATACTGAGAGATGTATGAATATTAGGAAATAACTTCCGAAAATTGCCATAAAAAAGGGGAATTTTTTTTGAAATGTTGACTTAAGGCTCCGTTTCGACTCCGATACAGTCATTTACCCATGATATCTCTTAAGGAAAAATATCGAACGAGTAGAACACAATGGGCAGTACATTTCGGAGAAATTAGTGAAATCTCCAATTCACCAAGTGGGTACCCCTTTTAGAAATCTTCGATTTCTCTAATATGGATTCGAGCAATGTTTTGATAGTGAATACTAAAGAATATGCGAGGGTCATGGGCACAAAAGTTGTAGGTCTATGTCTTAGGGTTCTATGTATAAAACCTCGTGCAAGTCCCAGGTGTGTAGAGGGTGATACAGTCAAAATGTTGAGAGATGTACGAATATAAGGAAAAAACTTGATAAAATTTCCATCAAAAAGGGGAATTTTTTTTGAAAAGTTGACTTAAGGCTCCGTATCGACTCCAATATATTCATTTACCCATGAGATCTCTTGGGGGAAAATATCGAACGAGTAGAACACGAGGGCAGTACATTTCAAAGAAATTAGTGAAATCTCCAATTCACCAAAGGGGAACCCCTTTCAGAAATCTTCGATTTCTCAAATATGAATTCGAGCAATCTTTTGATAGTGAATACTAAAGAATATGCGAGGGTCATGGGCACAAAATTTGTAGGCCAATGTCTTAGGGTTCTATATATAAAACCTCGGGCAATTCCAAGGTGTGTAGAGGGTGATACAGTCAAAATACTGAGAGATTTACGAATATAAGGAAAAAACTTGCGAAAATTGCCATCGAAAAGGGGAATTTTTTTTAAAATGTTGACTTAAGGCTCCGTTTCAACTCCAATACATTCATTTACCCATGAGATCTCTTGTTGAAAAATATCGAACGAGTAGAACACGAGGGCAGTACATTTCGGAGAAATTAGTGAAATCTCCAATTCACCAAAGGGGTACCCCTTTCAGAAATCTTGGATTTCTCTAATATGAATTCGAGCAATGTTTTGATAGTGAATACTAAAGAATATGCGAGGGTCATGGGCACAAAAGTTGTAGGCCTATGTCTTAGGGTTCTATGTACAAAACCTCGTGTAATTCCGAGGTGTGTAGAGGGTGATACAGTCAAAATACTGAGAGATGTACGAATATTAGGAAATAACTTCCGAAAATTGCCATAAAAAAGGGGAATTTTTTTTGAAATGTTGACTTAAGGCTCCGTTTCGACTCCGATACAGTCATTTACCCATGAGATCTCTTAAGGAAAAATATCGAACGAGTAGAACACAATGGGCAGTACATTTCGGAGAAATTAGTGAAATCTCCAATTCACCAAGTGGGTACCCCTTTCAGAAATCTTCGATTTCTCTAATATGTATTCGAGCAATCTTTTGATAGTGAATACTAAATAATATGCGAGGGTCATGGGAACAAAAGTTGTAGGCCAATGTCTTAGGGTTCTATATATAAAACCTCGTGCAATTCCAAGGTGTGTAGAGGGTGATTCAGTCAAAATACTGAGAGATGTCCGAATATAAGGAAAAAACTTGATAAAATTTCCATCAAAAAGGGGAATTTTTTTTGAAATGTTGACTTAAGGCTCCGTTTCGACTCCAATATATTCATTTACCCATGAGATCTCTTGGGGGAAAATATCGAACGAGTAGAACACGAGGGCAGTACATTTCAAAGAAATTAGTGAAATCTCCAATTCACCAAAGGGGAACCCCTTTCAGAAATCTTCGATTTCTCAAATATGAATTCGAGCAATCTTTTGATAGTGAATACTAAAGAATATGCGAGGGTCATGGGCACAAAAGTTGTAGGCCAATGTCTTAGGGTTCTATATATAAAACCTCGTGCAATTCCAAGGTGTGTAGAGGGCGATACAGTCAAAATCCTGAGAGATGTACGAATATTAGGAAATAACTTCCGAAAATTGCCATCAAAAAGGGGATTTTTTTTTTAAATGTTGACTTAAGGCTCCGTTTCGACTCCAATATATTCATTTACCCATGAGATCTCTTAAGGAAAAATATCGAACGAGTAGAACACGAGGGCAGTACATTTCGGAGAAATTAGTGAAATCTCCAATTCACCAAAGGGGTACCCCTTTCAGAAATCTTGGATTTCTCTAATATGAATTCGAGCAATGTTTTGATAGTGAATACTAAATAATAAGCGAGGGTCATGGGGACAAAAGTTGTAGGCCTATGTCTTAGGGTTCTATGTATAAAACCTCGTGCAATTCCAAGGTGTGTAGAGGGTGATACAGTCAAAATACTGAGAGATGTACGAATATAAGGATAAAACTTGCGAAAATTGCCATAAAAAAGGGGAATTTTTTTTGAAATGTTGACTTAAGGATCCGTTTCAACTCCGATACATTCATTTACCCATGAGATCTCTTGAGGAAAAATATCGAACGAGTAGAACACAATGGGCAGTACATTTCGGAGAAATTAGAGAAATCTCCAATTCACCAAGGGGGTACCCCTTTCAGAAATCTTCGATTTCTCTAATATGAATTCGAGCAATGTTTTGATAGTGAATACTAAAGAATATGCGAGGGTCATGGGCACAAAAGTTGTAGGCCTATGTCTTAGGGTTCTATGTATAAAACCTCGTGTAATTCCAAGGTGTGTAGAGGGTGATACAGTCAAAATACTGAGAGATGTACGAATATAAGGAAATAACTTCCGAAAATTGCCATCAAAAAGGGGAATTTTTTTTGAAATGTTGACTTCAGGCTCCGTTTCGACTCCAATATATTCATTTACCCATGAGATCTCTTGGGGGAAAATATCGAACGAGTAGAACACGAGGGCAGTACATTTCGGAGAAATTAGTGAAATCTCCAATTCACCAAAGGGGTACCCCTTTCAGAAATCTTCGATTTCTCTAATATGAATTCGAGCAATGTTTTGATAGTGAATACTAAAGAATATGCGAGGGTCATGGGCACAAAAGTTGTAGGCCTATGTCTTAGGGTTCTATGTATAAAACCTCGTGTAATTCCAAGGTGTGTAGAGGGTGATACAGTCAAAATACTGAGAGATTTACGAATATAAGGAAAAAACTTGCGAAAATTGCCATAAAAAAGGGGAATATTTTTTGAAATGTTGACTTAAGGCTCCGTTTCGACTCCAATACATTCATTTACCCATGGGATCTCTTGGTGAAAAATATAGAACGAGTAGAACACGAGGGTAGAACATTTCTGAGAAATTAGTGAAATCTCCAATTCACCAAATTGGTACCCCTTTCAGAAATCTTCGATTTCTCTAATATGGATTCGAGCAATGTTTTCATAGTGAATACTAAAGAATATGCGAGGGTCATGGGCACAAAAGTTGTAGGTCTATGTCTTAGGGTTCTATATATAAAACCTCGTGCAATTCCAAGGTGTGTAGAGGGTGATACAGTCAAAATACTGAGAGATGTACGCATATAAGGGAAAAACTTGATAAAATTTCCATCAAAAAGGGGAATTTTTTTTGAAATGTTGACTTAAGGCTCCGTTTCGACTCCAATATATTCATTTACCCATGAGATCTCTTGGGGGAAAATATCGAACGAGTAGAACACGAGGGCAGTACATTTCGGAGAAATTAGTGAAATCTCCAATTCACCAAAGGGGTACCCCTTTCAGAAATCTTCGATTTCTCTAATATGAATTCGAGCAATGTTTTGATAGTGAATACTAAAGAATATGCGAGGGTCATGGGCACAAAAGTTGTAGGCCTATGTCTTAGGGTTCTATGTACAAAACCTCGTGCAATTCCGAGGTGTGTAGAGGGTGATACAGTCAAAATACTGAGAGATGTACGAATATTAGGAAATAACTTCCGAAAATTGCCATAAAAAAGGGGAATTTTTTTTGAAATGTTGACTTAAGGCTCCGTTTCGACTCCGATACAGTCATTTACCCATGATATCTCTTAAGGAAAAATATCGAACGAGTAGAACACAATGGGCTGTACATTTCGGAGAAATTAGTGAAATCTCCAATTCACCAAGTGGGTACCCCTTTCAGAAATCTTCGATTTCTCTAATATGGATTCGAGCAATGTTTTGATAGTGAATACTAAAGAATATGCGAGGGTCATGGGCACAAAAGTTGTAGGTCTATGTCTTAGGGTTCTATGTATAAAACCTCGTGCAAGTCCCAGGTGTGTAGAGGGTGATACAGTCAAAATGTTGAGAGATGTACGAATATAAGGAAAAAACTTGATAAAATTTCCATCAAAAAGGGGAATTTTTTTTGAAAAGTTGACTTAAGGCTCCGTATCGACTCCAATATATTCATTTACCCATGAGATCTCTTGGGGGAAAATATCGAACGAGTAGAACACGAGGGCAGTACATTTCAAAGAAATTAGTGAAATCTCCAATTCACCAAAGGGGAACCCCTTTCAGAAATCTTCGATTTCTCAAATATGAATTCGAGCAATCTTTTGATAGTGAATACTAAAGAATATGCGAGGGTCATGGGCACAAAAGTTGTAGGCCAGTGTCTTAGGGTTCTATATATAAAACCTCGTGCAATTCCAAGGTGTGTAGAGGGTGATACAGTCAAAATACTGAGAGATTTACGAATATAAGGAAAAAACTTGCGAAAATTGCCATCGAAAAGGGGAATTTTTTTTGAAATGTTGACTTAAGGCTCCGTTTCGACTCCAATACATTCATTTACCCATGAGATCTCTTGTTGAAAAATATCGAACGAGTAGAACACGAGGGCAGTACATTTCGGAGAAATTAGTGAAATCTCCAATTCACCAAAGGGGTACCCCTTTCAGAAATCTTCGATTTCTCTAATATGAATTCGAGCAATGTTTTGATAGTGAATACTAAAGAATATGCGAGGGTCATGGGCGCAAAAGTTGTAGGCCTATGTCTTAGGGTTCTATGTACAAAACCTCGTGTAATTCCGAGGTGTGTAGAGGGTGATACAGTCAAAATACTGAGAGATGTACGAATATTAGGAAATAACTTCCGAAAATTGCCATAAAAAAGGGGAATTTTTTTTGAAATGTTGACTTAAGGCTCCGTTTCGACTCCGATACAGTCATTTACCCATGAGATCTCTTAAGGAAAAATATCGAACGAGTAGAACACAATGGGCAGTACATTTCGGAGAAATTAGTGAAATCTCCAATTCACCAAGTGGGTACCCCTTTCAGAAATCTTCGATTTCTCTAATATGTATTCGAGCAATCTTTTGATAGTGAATACTAAATAATATGCGAGGGTCATGGGAACAAAAGTTGTAGGCCAATGTCTTAGGGTTCTATATATAAAACCTCGTGCAATTCCAAGGTGTGTAGAGGCTGATTCAGTCAAAATACTGAGAGATGTACGAATATAAGGAAAAAACTTGATAAAATTTCCATCGAAAAGGGGAATTTTTTTTGAAATGTTGACTTAAGGCTCCGTTTCGACTCCAATATATTCATTTACCCATGAGATCTCTTGGGGGAAAATATCGAACGAGTAGAACACGAGGGCAGTACATTTCGGAGAAATTAGTGAAATCTCCAATTCACCAAAGGGGTACCCCTTTCAGAAATCTTGGATTTCTCTAATATGAATTCGAGCAATGTTTTGATAGTGAATACTAAAGAATATGCGAGGGTCATGGGCACAAAAGTTGTAGGCCTATGTCTTAGGGTTCTATGTACAAAACCTCGTGTAATTCCGAGGTGTGTAGAGGGTGATACAGTCAAAATACTGAGAGATGTACGAATATTAGGAAATAACTTCCGAAAATTGCCATAAAAAAGGGGAATTTTTTTTGAAATGTTGACTTAAGGCTCCGTTTCGACTCCGATACAGTCATTTACCCATGAGATCTCTTAAGGAAAAATATCGAACGAGTAGAACACAATGGGCAGTACATTTCGGAGAAATTAGTGAAATCTCCAATTCACCAAGTGGGTACCCCTTTCAGAAATCTTCGATTTCTCTAATATGTATTCGAGCAATCTTTTGAAAGTGAATACTAAATAATATGCGAGGGTCATGGGAACAAAAGTTGTAGGCCAATGTCTTAGGGTTCTATATATAAAACCTCGTGCAATTCCAAGGTGTGTAGAGGGTGATTCAGTCAAAATACTGAGAGATGTACGAATATAAGGAAAAAACTTGATAAAATTTCCATCAAAAAGGGGAATTTTTTTTGAAATGTTGACTTAAGGCTCCGTTTCGACTCCAATATATTCATTTACCCATGAGATCTCTTGGGGGAAAATATCGAACGAGTAGAACACGAGGGCAGTACATTTCGGAGAAATTAGTGAAATCTCCAATTCACCAAAGGGGTACCCCTTTCAGAAATCTTGGATTTCTCTAATATGAATTCGAGCAATGTTTTGATATTGAATACTAAAGAATATGCGAGGGTCATGGGCACAAAAGTTGTAGGCCTATGTCTTAGGGTTCTATGTACAAAACCTCGTGCAATTCCGAGGTGTGTAGAGGGTGATACAGTCAAAATACTGAGAGATGTACGAATATTAGGAAATAACTTCCGAAAATTGCCATAAAAAAGGGGAATTTTTTTTGAAATGTTGACTTAAGGCTCCGTTTCGACTCCGATACAGTCATTTACCCATGAGATCTCTTAAGGAAAAATATTGAACGAGTAGAACACAATGGGCAGTACATTTCGGAGAAATTAGTGAAATCTCCAATTCACCAAGTGGGTACCCCTTTCAGAAATCTTCGATTTCTCTAATATGGATTCGAGCAATGTTTTGATAGTGAATACTAAAGAATATGCGAGGGTCATGGGCACAAAAGTTGTAGGTCTATGTCTTAGGGTTCTATGTATAAAACCTCGTGCAAGTCCCAGGTGTGTAGAGGGTGATACAGTCAAAATGTTGAGAGATGTACGAATATAAGGAAAAAACTTGATAAAATTTCCATCAAAAAGGGGAATTTTTTTTGAAAAGTTGACTTAAGGCTCCGTATCGACTCCAATATATTCATTTACCCATGAGATCTCTTGGGGGAAAATATCGAACGAGTAGAACACGAGGGCAGTACATTTCAAAGAAATTAGTGAAATCTCCAATTCACCAAAGGGGAACCCCTTTCAGAAATCTTCGATTTCTCAAATATGAATTCGAGCAATCTTTTGATAGTGAATACTAAAGAATATGCGAGGGTCATGGGCACAAAAGTTGTAGGCCAATGTCTTAGGGTTCTATATATAAAACCTCGTGCAATTCCAAGGTGTGTAGAGGGCGATACAGTCAAAATCCTGAGAGATGTACGAATATTAGGAAATAACTTCCGAAAATTGCCATCAAAAAGGGGATTTTTTTTTTAAATGTTGACTTAAGGCTCCGTTTCGACTCCAATATATTCATTTACCCATGAGATCTCTTAAGGAAAAATATCGAACGAGTAGAACACGAGGGCAGTACATTTCGGAGAAATTAGTGAAATCTCCAATTCACCAAAGGGGTACCCCTTTCAGAAATCTTCGATTTCTCTAATATGAATTCGAGCAATGTTTTGATAGTGAATACTAAATAATAAGCGAGGATCATGGGCACAAAAGTTGTAGGCCTATGTCTTAGGGTTCTATGTTTAAAACCTCGTGCAATTCCAAGGTGTGTAGAGGGTGATACAGTCAAAATACTGAGAGATGTACGAATATAAGGATAAAACTTGCGAAAATTGCCATAAAAAAGGGGAATTTTTTTTGAAATGTTGACTTAAGGCTCCGTTTCAACTCCGATACATTCATTTACCCATGAGATCTCTTAAGGAAAAATATCGAACGAGTAGAACACAATGGGCAGTACATTTCGGAGAAATTAGAGAAATCTCCAATTCACCAAGGGGGTACCCCTTTCAGAAATCTTCGATTTCTCTAATATGAATTCGAGCAATGTTTTGATAGTGAATACTAAAGAATATGCGAGGGTCATGGGCACAAAAGTTGTAGGCCTATGTCTTAGGGTTCTATGTATAAAACCTCGTGTAATTCCAAGGTGTGTAGAGGGTGATACAGTCAAAATACTGAGAGATGTACGAATATAAGGAAATAACTTCCGAAAATTGCCATCAAAAAGGGGAATTTTTTTTGAAATGTTGACTTAAGGCTCCGTTTCGACTCCAATATATTCATTTACCCATGAGATCTCTTGGGGGAAAATATCGAACGAGTAGAACACGAGGGCAGTACATTTCGGAGAAATTAGTGAAATCTCCAATTCACCAAAGGGGTACCCCTTTCAGAAATCTTCGATTTCTCTAATATGAATTCGAGCAATGTTTTGATAGTGAATACTAAATAATAAGCGAGGATCATGGGCACAAAAGTTGTAGGCCTATGTCTTAGGGTTCTATGTTTAAAACCTCGTGCAATTCCAAGGTGTGTAGAGGGTGATACAGTCAAAATACTGAGAGATGTACGAATATAAGGATAAAACTTGCGAAAATTGCCATAAAAAAGGGGAATTTTTTTTGAAATGTTGACTTAAGGCTCCGTTTCGACTCCAATACATTCATTTACCCATGGGATCTCTTGGTGAAAAATATAGAACGAGTAGAACACGAGGGTAGAACATTTCTGAGAAATTAGTGAAATCTCCAATTCACCAAATTGGTACCCCTTTCAGAAATCTTCGATTTCTCTAATATGGATTCGAGCAATGTTTTCATAGTGAATACTAAAGAATATGCGAGGGTCATGGGCACAAAAGTTGTAGGTCTATGTCTTAGGGTTCTATATATAAAACCTCGTGCAATTCCAAGGTGTGTAGAGGGTGATACAGTCAAAATACTGAGAGATGTACGCATATAAGGGAAAAACTTGATAAAATTTCCATCAAAAAGGGGAATTTTTTTTGAAATGTTGACTTAAGGCTCCGTTTCGACTCCAATATATTCATTTACCCATGAGATCTCTTGGGGGAAAATATCGAACGAGTAGAACACGAGGGCAGTACATTTCGGAGAAATTAGTGAAATCTCCAATTCACCAAAGGGGTACCCCTTTCAGAAATCTTCGATTTCTCTAATATGAATTCGAGCAATGTTTTGATAGTGAATACTAAAGAATATGCGAGGGTCATGGGCACAAAAGTTGTAGGCCTATGTCTTAGGGTTCTATGTACAAAACCTCGTGCAATTCCGAGGTGTGTAGAGGGTGATACAGTCAAAATACTGAGAGATGTACGAATATTAGGAAATAACTTCCGAAAATTGCCATAAAAAAGGGGAATTTTTTTTGAAATGTTGACTTAAGGCTCCGTTTCGACTCCGATACAGTCATTTACCCATGATATCTCTTAAGGAAAAATATCGAACGAGTAGAACACAATGGGCAGTACATTTCGGAGAAATTAGTGAAATCTCCAATTCACCAACTGGGTACCCCTTTCAGAAATCTTCGATTTCTCTAATATGGATTCGAGCAATGTTTTGATAGTGAATACTAAAGAATATGCGAGGGTCATGGGCACAAAAGTTGTAGGTCTATGTCTTAGGGTTCTATGTATAAAACCTCGTGCAAGTCCCAGGTGTGTAGAGGGTGATACAGTCAAAATGTTGAGAGATGTACGAATATAAGGAAAAAACTTGATAAAATTTCCATCAAAAAGGGGAATTTTTTTTGAAAAGTTGACTTAAGGCTCCGTATCGACTCCAATGTATTCATTTACCCATGAGATCTCTTGGGGGAAAATATCGAACGAGTAGAACACGAGGGCAGTACATTTCAAAGAAATTAGTGAAATCTCCAATTCACCAAAGGGGAACCCCTTTCAGAAATCTTCGATTTCTCAAATATGAATTCGAGCAATCTTTTGATAGTGAATACTAAAGAATATGCGAGGGTCATGGGCACAAAAGTTGTAGGCCAATGTCTTAGGGTTCTATATATAAAACCTCGTGCAATTCCAAGGTGTGTAGAGGGTGATACAGTCAAAATACTGAGAGATTTACGAATATAAGGAAAAAACTTGCGAAAATTGCCATCGAAAAGGGGAATTTTTTTTGAAATGTTGACTTAAGGCTCCGTTTCGACTCCAATACATTCATTTACCCATGAGATCTCTTGTTGAAAAATATCGAACGAGCAGAACACGAGGGCAGTACATTTCGGAGAAATTAGTGAAATCTCCAATTCACCAAAGGGGTACCCCTTTCAGAAATCTTCGATTTCTCTAATATTAATTCGAGCAATGTTTTGATAGTGAATACTAAAGAATATGCGAGGGTCATGGGCACAAAAGTTGTAGGCCTATGTCTTAGGGTTCTATGTACAAAACCTCGTGTAATTCCGAGGTGTGTAGAGGGTGATACAGTCAAAATACTGAGAGATGTACGAATATTAGGAAATAACTTCCGAAAATTGCCATAAAAAAGGGGAATTTTTTTTGAAATGTTGACTTAAGGCTCCGTTTCGACTCCGATACAGTCATTTACCCATGAGATCTCTTAAGGAAAAATATCGAACGAGTAGAACACAATGGGCAGTATATTTCGGAGAAATTAGTGAAATCTCCAATTCACCAAGTGGGTACCCCTTTCAGAAATCTTCGATTTCTCTAATATGTATTCGAGCAATCTTTTGATAGTGAATACTAAATAATATGCGAGGGTCATGGGAACAAAAGTTGTAGGCCAATGTCTTAGGGTTCTATATATAAAACCTCGTGCAATTCCAAGGTGTGTAGAGGGTGATTCAGTCAAAATACTGAGAGATGTCCGAATATAAGGAAAAAACTTGATAAAATTTCCATCGAAAAGGGGAATTTTTTTTGAAATGTTGACTTAAGGCTCCGTTTCGACTCCAATATATTCATTTACCCATGAGATCTCTTGGGGGAAAATATCGAACGAGTAGAACACGAGGGCAGTACATTTCGGAGAAATTAGTGAAATCTCCAATTCACCAAAGGGGTACCCCTTTCAGAAATCTTGGATTTCTCTAATATGAATTCGAGCAATGTTTTGATAGTGAATACTAAAGAATATGCGAGGGTCATGGGCACATAAGTTGTAGGCCTATGTCTTAGGGTTCTATGTACAAAACCTCGTGCAATTCCGAGGTGTGTAGAGGGTGATACAGTCAAAATACTGAGAGATGTACGAATATTAGGAAATAACTTCCGAAAATTGCCATAAAAAAGGGGAATTTTTTTTGAAATGTTGACTTAAGGCTCCGTTTCGACTCCGATACAGTCATTTACCCATGAGATCTCTTAAGGAAAAATATCGAACGAGTAGAACACAATGGGCAGTACATTTCGGAGAAATTAGTGAAATCTCCAATTCACCAAGTGGGTACCCCTTTCAGAAATCTTCGATTTCTCTAATATGGATTCGAGCAATGTTTTGATAGTGAATACTAAAGAATATGCGAGGGTCATGGGCACAAAAGTTGTAGGCCTATGTCTTAGGGTTCTATGTATAAAACCTCGTGTAATTCCAAGGTGTGTAGAGGGTGATACAGTCAAAATACTGAGAGATGTACGAATATAAGGAAAAAACTTGCGAAATTGCCATAAAAAAGGGGAATATTTTTTGAAATGTTGACTTAAGGCTCCGTTTCGACTCCAATACATTCATTTACCCATGAGATCTCTTGGTGAAAAATATAGAACGAGTAGAACACGAGGGTAGAACATTTCTGAGAAATTAGTGAAATCTCCAATTCACCAAGGGGGTACCCCTTTCAGAAATCTTCGATTTCTCAAATATGAATTCGAGCAATCTTTTGAAAGTGAATACTAAAGAATATGCGAGGGTCATGGGCACAAAAGTTGTAGGCCTATGTATTAGGGTTCTATGTATAAAACCCTGTGGAATTCCGAGGGTTGTAGAGGGTGATACAGTCAAAATACTGAGAGATGTACGAATATAAGGAAAAAACTTGCGAAAATTGCCATCAAAAAGGGGAATTTTTTTTGAAAAGTTTACTTAAGGCTCCGTTTCGACTCCAATATATTCATTTACCCATGAGATCTCTTGGGGGAAAATATCGAACGAGTAGAACACGAGGGCAGTACATTTCAAAGAAATTAGTGAAATCTCCAATTCACCAAAGGGGAACCCCTTTCAGAAATCTTCAATTTCTCAAATATGAATTCGAGCAATGTTTTGATAGTGAATCCTAAATAATATGCGAGGGTCATGGGCACAAAAGTTGTAGGCCTATGTCTTAGGGTTCTATGTATAAAACCTTGTGCTATTCCGAGGTGTGTAGAGGGTGATACAGTCAAAATACTGAGAGGGGTACGAATACAAGGAAAAAACTTGCGAAAATTGCCATCGAAAAGTGGATTTTTTTTTGAAATGTTGACTTAAGGCTCCGTTTCGACTCCAATACATTCATTTACCCATGAGATCTCTTGGTGAAAAATATCGAATGAGTAGAACACGAGGGCAGTACATTTCGGAGAAATTAGTAAAATCTCCAATTCACCAAAGGGGAACCCCTATCAGAAATCTTCGATTTCTCTAATATGGATTCGAGCAATATTATAATAGTGAATACTAAAGAATATGCGAGGGTCATGGGCACAAAAGTTGAAGGCCTATGTCTTAGGGTTCTATGTATAAAACCTTGTGCAATTCCGAGGTGTGTAGAGGGTGATACAGTCAAAATACAGAGAGGTGTACGAATATAAGGAAAAAACTTGCGAAAATTGCCATAGAAAAGGGGAATTTTTTTTGAATTGTTGACTTAAGGCTCCGTTTCTTCTCCAATACATTCATTTACCCATGAGATCTCTTGGTGAAAAATATCGAACGAGTAGAATACGAGGGCAGTACATTTCAAAGAAATTAGTGAAATCTCCAATTCACCAAAGGGGTACCCCTTTCAGAAATCTTCGATTTCTCTAATATGGATTCGAGCAATGTTTTGATAGTGAATACTAAAGAATATGCGAGGGTCATGGGCACAAAAGTTGTAGGCCTATGTCTTAGGGTTCTATGTATAAAACCTTGTGCAATTCCGAGGTGTGTAGAGGGTGATACAGTCAAAATACTGAGAGATGTACGAATATAAGGAAAAAACTTGCGAAAATTGCCATCAAAAAGGGGAATTTTTTTTGAAATGTTGACTTAAGGCTCCGTTTCGACTCCAATACATTCATTTACCCATGAGATCTCTTGGTGAAAAATATCGAACGAGTAGAACACAATGGGCAGTACATTTCGGAGAAATTAGTGAAATCTCCAATTCACCAAGGGGGTACCCCTTTCAGAAATCTTCGATTTCTCTAATATGAATTCGAGCAATGTTTTGATAGTGAATACTAAAGAATATGCGAGGGTCATGGGCACAAAAGTTGTAGGCCTATGTCTTAGGGTTCTATGTATAAAACCTCGTGCAATTCCAAGGTGTGTAGAGGGTGATACAGTCAAAATACTGAGAGATGTACGAATATAAGGAAAAAACTTGCGAAAATTGCAATAAAAAAGGGGAATATTTTTTGAGATGTTGACTTAAGGCTCCGTTTCGACTCCGATACATTCATTTACCCATGAGATCTCTTGGTGAAAAATATCGAACGAGTAGAATACGAGGGGAGTACATTTCAAAGAAATTAGTGAAATCTCCAATTCACCAAAGGGGTACCCCTTTCAGAAATCTTCGATCTCTCTAATATGAATTCGAGCAATTTTTTGATAGTGAATACTAAAGAATATGCGATGGTCATGGGCACAAAAGTTGTAGGCCTATGTCTTAGGGTTCTATGTATAATACCTCGTGCAATTCCGAGGTGTGTAGAGGGTGGTACAGTCAAAATACTGAGAGATGTACGAATATAAGGAAAAAACTTGCGAAAATTGCCATCAAAAAGGGGAATTTTTTTTGAAACGTTGACTTAAGGCTCCGTTTCGACTCCAATACATTCATTTACCCATGAGATCTCTTAAGGAAAAATATCGAACGAGTAGAACACAATGGGCAGTACATTTCGGAGAAATTAGTGAAATCTCCAATTCACCAAGGGGGTACCCCTTTCAGAAATCTTCGATTTCTCAAATATGAATTCGAGCAATCTTTTGATAGTGAATACTAAAGAATATGCGAGGGTCATGGGCACAAAAGTTGTAGGCCTATGTATTAGGGTTCTATGTATAAAACCCTGTGGAATTCCGAGGGTTGTAGAGGGTGATACAGTCAAAATACTGAGAGATGTACGAATATAAGGAAAAAACTTGCGAAAATTGCCATCAAAAAGGGGAATTTTTTTTGAAATGTTGACTTAAGGCTCCGTTTCGACTCCAATATATTCATTTACCCATGAGATCTCTTAAGGAAAAATATCGAACGAGTAGAACACGAGGGTAGTACATTTCGGAGAAATTAGTGAAATCTCTAATTCACCAAAGGGGTACCCCTTTCAGAAATCTTCGATTTCTCAAATATGAATTCGAGTAATGTTTTGATAGTGAATACTAAAGAATATGCGAGGGTAATGGGCACAAAAGTTGTAGGCCTATGTCTTAGGGTTCTATGTATCAGATTCCGTGAAAATCTGAGGTGTGTAGAGGGTGATACAGTCAAAATACTAAGAGATATACGAATATATGGAAGAAACTTGCGAAAATTGCCATCAAAAAGGGGAATTTTTTTTTAAATGTTGACTTAAGGCACCGTTTTGACTCCAATATATTCATTTCCCCATGAGTTCTCTTAGGGAAAAATATCGAACGAGTTGAACAAGAGGGTAATACAATTTGGAGAAATTTATGAAATCTCCAATTCATCAAAGGGGTACCCCTTTCAGAAATCTTCGATTTCTCTAATATGAATTAGAGCCATGTTTTGATAGTGAATACTAAAGAATATGCGAAGGTCATGGGCACAAAATTTGTAGCCCTATGTCTTAGGGTTCTATGTATAAAAGTTCGTGGAAATCCGAGGTGTGTAGAGGGTGATACAGTCAAAATACTGAGAGATGTTCGAATATAAGGAAAAAACTTGCGAAAATTGCAATAAAAAAGGGGAATTTTTTTTTAAATGTTGTCTTAAGGCTCCATTTCAACTCCAATATATTCATATCCCCATGATATCTTCTGGGGAAAAATATCGAGCGAGTTAAACACGAGGGTAATACATTTCGGAGAAATTAGTGAAATCTCCAATTCACCAAAGGGGTACCCCTTTCAGAAATCTTCGATTTCAATAATATGAATTAGAGCCATGTTTTGATAGTGAATACTAAAGAATATGCGAGGGTCATGGGCACAAAAGTTGTAGCCCTATGTCTTAGGGTTCTATGTAAAACATTTCGTGCAAATCCGAGGTGTGTAGAGGGTGATACAATCAAAATACTGAGAGATGTACGAATAAAAGGAAAAAACTTTCGAAAATTGCCATAAAAAATGGGAATTTTTTTTGAAATGTTGACTTAAGGCACCGTTTCGACTCCATTATATTCATTTACCCATGAGTTCTCTTGGAGAAAAATATCGAATGAGTTGAACACGAGGGTAATACATTTCGGAGAAATTAGTGAAATCTCGAATTCACGAAAGGGGTACCCCTTTCAGAAATCTTCGATTTCTCTATTATGAATTAGAGCCAGGTTTTGATAGTGAATACTAAAGAATATGCGAGGGTCATGGGCACAAAAGTTGTAGCCCTATGTCTTAGGGTTCTATGTAAAACATTTCGTGCAAATCCGAGGTGTGTAGAGGGTGATACAGTCAAAATACTGAGAGATGTACGAATATAAGGAAAAAACTTGCGAAAATTGCCATCAAAAAGGGGAATTTTTTTTGAAATGTTGACTTAAGGCTCCGTTTCGACTCCGATACATTCATTTACCCATGAGATCTCTTGGTGAAAAATATCGAACGAGTAGAATACGAGGGGAGTACATTTCAAAGAAATTAGTGAAATCTCCAATTCACCAAAGGGGTACCCCTTTCAGAAATCTTCGATCTCTCTAATATGAATTAGAGCAATGTTTTGATAGTGAATACTAAATAATAAGTGAGGGTCATGGGCACAAAAGTTGTAGGCCTATGTCTTAGGGTTCTATGTATAATACCTCGTGCAATTCCGAGGTGTGTAGAGGGTGGTACAGTCAAAATACTGAGAGATGTACGAATATAAGGAAAAAACTTGCGAAAATTGCCATCAAAAAGGGGAATTTTTTTTTAAACGTTGACTTAAGGCTCCGTTTCGACTCCAATACATTCATTTACCCATGAGATCTCTTAAGGAAAAATATCGAACGAGTAGAACACAATGGGCAGTACATTTCGGAGAAATTAGTGAAATCTCCAATTCACCAAGGGGGTACCCCTTTCAGAAATCTTCGATTTCTCAAATATGAATTCGAGCAATCTTTTGATAGTGAATACTAAAGAATATGCGAGGGTCATGGGCACAAAAGTTGTAGGCCTATGTATTAGGGTTCTATGTATAAAACCCTGTGGAATTCCGAGGTTTGTAGAGGGTGATACAGTCAAAATACTGAGAGATGTACGAATATAAGGAAAAAACTTGCGAAAATTGCCATCAAAAAGGGGAATTTTTTTTGAAATGTTGACTTAAGGCTCCGTTTCGACTCCAATATATTCATTTACCCATGAGATCTCTTAAGGAAAAATATCGAACGAGTAGAACACGAGGGTAGTAAATTTCGGAGAAATTAGTGAAATCTCTAATTCACCAAAGGGGTACCCCTTTCAGAAATCTTCGATTTCTCAAATATGAATTCGAGTAATGTTTTGATAGTGAATACTAAAGAATATGCGTGGGTCATGGGCACAAAAGTTGTAGGCCTATGTCTTAGGGTTCTATGTATCAGATTCCGTGAAAATCTGAGGTGTGTAGAGGGTGATACAGTCAAAATACTAAGAGATATACGAATATATGGAAGAAACTTGCGAAAATTGCCATCAAAAAGGGGAATTTTTTTTTAAATGTTGACTTAAGGCACCGTTTTGACTCCAATATATTCATTTCGCCATGAGTTCTCTTAGGGAAAAATATCGAACGAGTTGAACAAGAGGGTAATACAATTTGGAGAAATTTGTGAATTCTCCAATTCATCAAAAGGGTACCCCTTTCAGAAATCTTCGATTTCTCTAATATGAATTAGAGCCATGTTTTGATAGTGAATACTAAAGAATATGCGAGGGTCATGGGCAAAAAATTTGTAGCCCTATGTCTTAGGGTTCTATGTATAAAATTTCGTGCAAATCCGAGGTGTGTAGAGGGTGATACAGTCAAAATACTAAGAGATGTACGAATATAAGGAAAAAACTTGCGAAAATTGCGATAAAAAAGGGGAGTTTTTTTTGAAATGTTGACTTAAGGCTCCGTTTCAACTACAATATATTCATTTCCCCATGAGATATCTTGGGGAAAAATATCGAGCGAGTTGAACTCGAGGGTAATACATTTCGGTGAAATTTGTGAAATCTCCAATTCACCAAAGGGGTACCCCTTTCAGAAATCTTCGATTTCTCTAATATGAATTAGAGCCATGTTTTGATAGTGAATACTAAAGAATATGCGAGGGTCATGGGCACAAAATTTGTAGCCCTATGTCTTAGGGTTCTATGTATAAAATTTCGTGGAAATCCGAGGTGTGTAGAGGGTGATACAGTCAAAATACTGAGAGATGTACGAATATAAGGAAAAAACTTGCGAAAATTGCAATAAAAAAGGGGAATTTTTTTTTAAATGTTGTCTTAAGGCTCCATTTCAACTCCAATATATTCATATCCCCATGATATCTTCTGGGGAAAAATATCGAGCGAGTTAAACACGAGGGTAATACATTACGGAGAAATTAGTGAAATCTCCAATTCACCAAAGGGGTACCCCTTTCAGAAATCTTCGATTTCAATAATATGAATTAGAGCCATGTTTTGATAGTGAATACTAAAGAATATGCGAGGGTCATGGGCACAAAAGTTGTAGCCCTATGTCTTAGGGTTCTATGTAAAACATTTCGTGCAAATCCGAGGTGTGTAGAGGGTGATACAATCAAAATACTGAGAGATGTACGAATAAAAGGAAAAAACTTTCGAAAATTGCCATAAAAAATGGGAATTTTTTTTGAAATGTTGACTTAAGGCACCGTTTCGACTCCATTATATTCATTTACCCATGAGTTCTCTTGGAGAAAAATATCGAATGAGTTGAACACGAGGGTAATACATTTCGGAGAAATTAGTGAAATCTCGAATTCACGAAAGGGGTACCCCTTTCAGAAATCTTCGATTTCTCAATTATGAATTAGAGCCATGTTTTGATAGTGAATACTAAAGAATATGCGAGGGTCATGGGCACAAAAGTTGTAGCCCTATGTCTTAGGGTTCTATGTAAAACATTTCGTGCAAATCCGAGGTGTGTAGAGGGTGATACAGTCAAAATACTGAGAGATGTACGAATATAAGGAAAAAACTTGCGAAAATTGCCATCAAAAAGGGGAATTTTTTTTGAAATGTTGACTTAAGGCTCCATTTCGACTCCAATATATTCATTTCCCCATGAGATCTCTTGGGGAAAACTATCGAATGAGTTGAACACGAGGGTAATACATTTCGGAGAAATTAGTGAAATCTCCAATTTACCAAAGGGGTACCCCTTTCAGAAATCTTCGATTTCTCTAATATGAATTAGAGCAATGTTTTGATAGTGAATACTAAAGAATATGCGAGGGTCATGGGCACAAAAGTTGTAGCCCTATGTCTTAGGGTTCTATGTAAAAAAATTCGTGCAAATCCGAGGTGTGTAGAGGGTGATACAGTCAAAATACTGAGAGATGTACGAATAAAAGGAAAAGACTTTCGAAAATTGCCATAAAAAATGGGAATTTTTTTTGAAATGTTGACTTAAGGCACCGTTTCGACTCCATTATATTCATTTACCCATGAGTTCTCTGGGAGAAAAATATCGAATGAGTTGAACACGAGGGTAATACATTTCGGAGAAATTAGTGAAATCTCGAATTCACTAAAGGGGTACCCCTTTCAGAAATCTTCGATTTCTCTATTATGAATTAGAGCCATGTTTTGATAGTGAATACTAAAGAATATGCGAGGGTCATGGGTACAAAAGTTGTAGCCCTATGTCTTAGGGTTCTATGTATAAAATTTCGTGAAAATGCGAGGAGTGTAGAGGGTGATACAGTCAAAATACTGAGAGATGTATGAATATTAGGAAAAAACTTCCGAAAATTGCCATCAAAAAGGGTAATTTTTTTTGAAATGTTGACTTAAGGCTCCGTTTCGACTGCAATATATTCATTTCCCTATGAGATCTCTTGGGGAAAAATATCGAATGAGTTGAACACGAGGGTAATACATTTCGGAGAAATTAGTGAAATCTCCAATTCACCAAAGGGGTACCCCTTTCAGAAATATTCGATTTCTCAAATATGAATTAGAGCAATGTTTTGATAGTGAATAATATAGAATATGCGAGGGTCATGGGCACAAAAGTTGTAACCCTATGTCTTAGTCTTCTATGTATAAAATTTCGTGCAAATCCTAATTGTGTAGAGGGTGATACAGTTAAAATACTGAGAGATGTACGAATATAAGGAAAAAACTTGCGAAAATTGCCATCAAAAAGGGGAATTTTTTTTGAAACGTTGACTTAAGGCTCCATTTCGACTCCAATATATTCATTTCCCCATGAGATCTCTTGGGGAAAAATATCGAACGAGTTGAACACGAGGGTAATACATTTCGGAGAAATTAGTGAAATCTCCAATTCACCAAAGGGGTACCCCTTTCAGAAATCTTCGATTTCTCTAATATGCATTAGAGCCATGTTTTGATAGTGAATACTAAAGAATATGCGAGGGTCATGGGCACAAAAGTTGTATCCCTATGTCTTAGGGTTCTATGTATAAAATTTCGTGAAAATCCGAGGAGGGTAGAGGGTGATACAGTCAAAATATTGAGAGATGTACGAATATAAGGAAAAAACTTGCGAAAATTGCATTCAAAAAGAGGAATTTTTTTTGAAATGTTGACTTAGGGCTCCATTTCGACTCCAATATATTCATTTCCCCATTAGATCTCTTGGGGAAAAATATCGAACGAGTCGAACACGAGGGTAATACATTTCGGAGAAATTAGTGAAATCTCCAATTCACCAAAGGGGTACCCCTTTTAGAAATCTTCGATTTCTCTAATATAAATTAGAGCCATGTTTTGATAGTGAATAGTAAAGAATATGCAAGGCTCATGGGCACAAAAGTTGTAGCCCTATGTCTAAGGGTTCTATGTATAAAATTTCATGAATATCCAAGGAGTGTAGAGGGTGATACAGTCAAAATACTGAGAGATGTACGAATATCATGAAAAAACTTCCGAAAATTGCCATAAAAAAGCGGAATTTTTTTTTAAATGTTGACTTAAAGCTCTATTTCGACTCCAATATATTCATTTCCCCATGAGATCTCTTGGGGAAAAATATTGAACGAGTTGAACACGAGGGTAATACATTTCGGAGAAATTTGTGAAATCTCCAATTCACCAAAGGGGTACCTCTTTCAGAAATCTTTGATTTCTCTAATATGAATTAGAGCCATGTTTTGATAGTGAATACTAAAGAATATGCGAGGGTCATGGGCACAAAAGTTGTAGCCCTATTTCTTAGGGTTCTATGTATAAAATTTTGTCGAAATCCGAGGTCTGTAGAGGGTGTAACAGTCAAAATACTAAGAGATGTACGAATATAAGGAAAAAACTTGCGAAAATTGCCATCAAAAAGGGGAATTTCTTTTGAAATGTTGACTAAAGTCTCCGTTTCAACTCCAAAAGATTCGTTTACCCATAATTTGTCTCGGTAAAATATATCTTACGATTTGAACACGAGGGTAATACATTTCGGAGAAATTAGTGAAATCTCCAATTCACCAAAGGGGTACCCCTTTCAGAAATCTTCGATTTCTCTAATATGAATTCGAGGAATGTTTTGAAAGTGAATACTAAGGAATATGCGAGGGTCATGGGCACAAATGTTGTAGCCCTCTGTCTTATCCTTCTATGTTAAAAATTTCGTGTGAATCCGAGTTGTGTAGAGGGTCATACAATCAAAATATTGAGAGATGTACGAATATTAGGCAAAAACTTGCGAAAATAGCCATCAAAAAGGGGGAAAATATTTCAAATGTTGACTTAAGGCTCCGTTTCAACTCCAATAGATTAATTTTCCCATAAGATGTCTTGTTAAAAGATATCAAACGAGTTGAACACGAGGGTAATATATTTCGGAGAAATTTGTGAAATCTCCAATTCACCAAATGGGTACCCCTTTCAGAAATATTCGATTTCTCAAATATGAATTCGAGCAATGTTTTGAAAGTGAATACTAAGGAATATGCGAGGGTCATGGGCACAAATGTTGTAGCCCTGTGTCTTAGGCTTCTATGTTAAAAATTTCGTGCGAATCCAAGTTGTGTAGAGGGTGATATAGTCAACATACTGAGAGATGTACGAATATATGGCAAAAACTTGCAAAAATAGCCATCAAAATAGGGAAATTTTTTCAAATGTTTACTTAAGGCTTCGTTTCAACTCCAGTAGATTCATTTACCCATAAGATCTCTTGGGAAAAAATATCTAACGAGTTGAACACGAGAGTAATACATTTCGGAGAAATTTGTGAAATCTCCAATTCATCAAAGGGGTACCCCTTTAAGAAATCTTCGATTTCTCTAATATGAATTCAAGCAAAGTTTTGAACGTGAATACTAAGGAATATGCGAGGTTCATGGGCAAAAATGTTGTAGCCCTATGTCTTAGGCTTCTATGTATGAAATTTCGTGCAAATACGCGGTGTGTAGAGGGTGATACAGTCAAAATACTGAGAGATGTACGAATATAAGGCAAAAACTTGCGAAAATTGCCATCAAAAAGGGGAAAAAAATTTCGAATGTTGACTTAAGGCTCCATTTCAACTTCAATAGATTCATTTACCCATAAGATCTCTTGGGAAAAAATATTGAACGAGTTGAACACGAGGGTAATAGATTTCAGAGAAATTAGTGAAATCTCCAATTCGCTAAAGGGGTACCCCTTTCATAAATCTTCTATTTCTCTAATATGAATTTGAGCAATGTTTTGAATGTGAATACTAAGGAATATGCAAGGGTCATGGGCACAAATGTTGTAGCCCTAAGTCTTAGCCTTCTATGTTAAAAACTTCGTGCGAATCTGAGTTGTGTAGAGGGTGATGCTGTCAAAATACTGAGTTATGTACGAATATAAGGCAAAAACTTGTGAAAATTGCCATCAAAAAGGGGAAATTTTTTTCAAATGTTTACTTAAGGCTCCGTTTCAACTCCAATAGATTCATTTACCCATAAGATCTCTTGGGAAAAAATATCTAACTAGTTGAACACGAGGGTAATACATTTTGGAGAAATTAGTGAAATCTCCAATTCACCATAGGGGTACCCCTTTCAAGAATCTTTTATTTCCCTAATATCAATTTAAGCAATGTTTTGAAAGTGAATACTAAGGAATATGCGAGGGTCATGGGCACAACTGTTGTAGCCCTATGTCTTAGGCTTCTATGTATAAAATTTCGTGCAAATCCGAGGTGTGTAGAGGGTGAGACAGTCAAAATTTTGAGAGATGTACGAATATAAGGCAAAAACGTGCGAAAATTGCCATAAAAAAGGGGAAATTTTTTTCAAATGTTGACTTAAGGCTCCGTTTCAACTCCAATAGATTCATTAACCCATGAGATCTCTTGGGGAAAATATCGAACTAGTTGAAAACAAGGGTAATATATTTCAGAGAAATTAGAGAAATCTCCAATTCACCAAAGGGGTACCCCTTTTAGAAATCTTCGTTTTCTTAAATATGAATTCGAGCAATGTTTTGACAGTGAATACTAAGGAATATGCGAGGGTCATGGGCACAAAAGTTGTAGCCTTATGTCTTAGGCTTCTATGTATAAAATTTCATTGAAATCTGAGGTGTATAGAGGGTGATACAGCCAAAATACTGAGAGATGTACGAATATAAGACAAAAACTAGTGATAATTGCCATCAAAAAGGGGAAATTATTTTCAAATGTTGACTTAAGGCTCTGTTTCAACTCCAATAGATGCATTTACCGATAAAATCTCTTGTGTAAAAATATCAAACAAGTTGAACACGAGTGTAATACATTTCGGAGAAATTAGTGAATTCTCCAATTCATCAAAGTAGTACCCCTTTTCAGAAATCGTCGATTTCTATAATATGAATTCGAGCAATGTTTTGAAATTGAATACTAAGGAATATGCGAGGGTCAAGGGCACAAAAGTTGTAGCCCTATGTCTTAGGCTTCTATGTATAGAATTTCGTGCAAATTTGACGAGCGTAGAGGGTGATACTGTCAAAATACTGAGAGATATACGAATATATGGCAAAAACTTGCGAAAATTGCCATCTAAAAGTGGAAAAGATTTTCAAATGTTGAATTAAGGCTCCTATTCAACTCCAAAAGATGCATTTACCCATGAGATCTCTTGGGGAAAAATATCGAACAAGTTGAAAACGATTGTAATACATTTCGGAGAAATTAGTGAAATCTCGAATTCACCAAAGGGGTACCTCTTTCAGAAATATTCGATTTCTATAATATGAATTTGAGCAAGGTTTTGAAAGAGAATACTAAGGAAGATCCAAGGGTCGTCGGCACAAAAGTTGTAGCACTATGTCTTAGCCTTCTATGTATAAAATTTTGTGCAAATTCGAGGTGTGTAGAGGGTGGTACAGTCAAAATACTTAGAGATGTACGAATATAAGGCTAAAACTTGCAAAAATTGCCATCGAAAAGGGGAAATTATTTTCAAATGTTGACTTAAGGCTCCATTTCAACTCCAACCATTTCAACTCCAATAGATGCGCTTACCGATGACATCTCTTGGGGAAAATATCGAACGAGTTGAATAGAGTGTAATACGTTTCATAGAAATTAGTGAAATCTCCAATTCTCCAAAGGGGTACCCCTTTCAGAAATCATCGATTTCTATAATATGAATTCGAGCAATGTTTTGAAATTTAATTCTAAGGAATATGCGAGGGTCATGGGCACAAAAGTTGTTGCCCTATGTCTTAGTCTTCTATGTATAAAATTTTGTTCAAATTCGAGGTGTGTATAGGGTGATATCGTTAAAATACTGAGAGGTGTACGAATATAAGGCAAAAACTTGCGAAGATTGCCATCGAAAAGTGGAAATTTTTTCAAATGTGGACTGAAGACTCCGTTTCAACTCCAATAGAAGCTTTTACCTATGAGATTTCATGGGGGAGAATATCGAAAGAGTAGAACACGAGTGTAATATATTACGAAGAAATTAGTGAATTCTCCAATTTACCAAAGGGGTACCCCTTTCAGAAAAATTTGATTTCTATAATATGAATTCAGGCAATATTTTGAAAATGAATACTAAAGAATATGCTTAGGTAATGGGCACAAAAGTTATAGCCCTATGTCTTAGGCTTCTATGCATAAACGTTCGTGCAATTTTGAGGTGTGTAGAGGAACATACGAGCAAAATACTGAGATATGTACAAATATAAGCGAAAAACTTGTGAAAATTGCCATCGAAAAGTGGAAATTTTTTCAAATGTGGACTTAAGGCTCCACTTCATCTACAACAGAAGCATTTACCCATGAGATATCATGGGTAAAATATCAAATGACTATAACATGAGTGTAATACATTACCGAGAAATTAGTGAACTCTCCAATTTACCAAAGGGGTACCCCTTTCAGAAAAATTCGATTTCTATAATATGAATTCTGGCAATATTTTGAAAGTGAATATTAAAGAATATGCCAATGTAGTGGGCATGAAAGTCGTAGCCCTATGTCTTAGGCTTCTATGTATAAACTTTCGTGCATTTTCGAGGTGTGTAGAGAGTCATACGAGGAATATACTGAGAGATGTGAAAATATAAGGGAAAAGCTTGCGAAAATTGCCATCGAAAAGTGGAAATTTTTTCAAATGTGGGCTTATAGCTCCGCTTCAACTCCAATAGAAGAATTTACCCATGAGATGTCATGGGGGAAAATATCGAACGAGTAGAACACGAGTGTAATACATTTCGGAGAAATTAATGAAATCTTCAATTTACCAAAGGAGTACCTCTTTCAGAAAAATTTGATTTCTATAATTTGAATTCGGGCAATATTTTGAAAGTGAATACTAAAGAATATGCAAAGGTAGTGGGCACGAAAGTCGTAGCCCTATGTCTTAGGCTTCTATGTCTAAACTTCCGTGCATCTTCGAGGTGTGTAGAGAGTCATACGAGGAAAATACTGAGAGATGTACAAATATAAGGGAAAAGCTTGCAAAAATTGCCATCGAAAAGTGGAAAAATTTTCAAATGTGGGCTTAAGGCTCCGCTTCAACTCCAATAGAAGCATTTACCCATGAGATGTCATGGGGGAAAATATCGAACAAGTGGAGCACGAGTGTAATACATTACGCAGATTTTAGTGAAATCTCTAATTTACCAAAGGGGCACCCCTTTCTGAAAAATTTGATTTCTATAATATGAATTCAGGCAATATTTTTAAAGTGAATACTATCGAATGTGCAAAGGTAATGGGCACGAAAGTTGTAGCCTTATTTCTTAGTATTCTATGTATAATATTTCGTTTAATTTCGAGGTGTGTAAAGGTTGATATGACCAAAATACTGAGAGATGTACAAATATAAGGGAAAAACTTGCGAAAATTGTCATCGAAATGTGGAAATTTTTTAAAATGTGGACTTAAGGCTCCGTTTCAACTCCAATAGACGCATTTACCCTTGAGATGTCATGGTCAAAAATATAGAACGAGTAGAACACGAGTGTAATACATTACGGAGAAATTAGAGAAATCTCCAATTTACCAGAGGTGTACCCTTTTCAGAAAAATTTGATTTCAATAATATGAATTCGAGCAATATTTTGAAAGTAAATACTAAGGAATCTACAAGGGTAATGGACACGAAAGTTCTAAATCATAGTAGAAAAACTCAACAAAATCAACATAAAATCTTTACCTCAATTGAGAATTCGACCCTGAGCTAAACCCCCAGCACTTCAAGCTTCAAGTTCCTCAAATCATCAGCCAATTTCCCCCAGAATTTAACCAAAATTTCCAAGTATACCAAAGGAGATAGAGAGAATCGAGTAGAGGGAGAGAGAGCTTAATTCCTTCTGGTTTTTGGTTCTTTCTACATGGTTCTGAGTCTATGTCTAACCCCCTTGGCACCACAATGACCAAATTCCCCTTAGGCAAATTCTAGCCCTTTAATACCACCAAGGGTAAATCTGTCATTTGCCTCATTCCCGCTAATTCCTCGAGTATTTCTATAGATCCTCAATTAATCCCGCCATCCCCAAATAATCGCTAAACAGTTATCCGTTACCCGATAAACTCCAAACATACGCCTAGTTCTCAAAATACCCCTTGGCTCACCCCGAGCCAGGTATTTGACCCCATTGTGACTATTCCGATAATTTGTTCCCTAGGACTGCCTCATATCACACATCTCAAATATATCTCCACAATATTGTGGTCTCAATCATATCACAAACATGACACATATATATACCCTGGACGGGTCAAAAATTACAAATATGTCATTATTAACTTAAACGGACTTACATACATATTCAATTCACCTAAACATGCATATGTAGTTATATAATAATATAATTCGAGCAATCACGTAATAATACGATTAAATCATTTATTGTCCTCTCGGCACGCTGACCAAGACACTAAGCCTTATTAGCAAATTTAGAATGTTAGCAAATAT
Source organism: Humulus lupulus (assembly GCF_963169125.1). Lineage (NCBI taxonomy): Eukaryota > Viridiplantae > Streptophyta > Magnoliopsida > Rosales > Cannabaceae > Humulus > Humulus lupulus. The sequence goes on along the minus strand of NC_084794.1, from coordinate 296,663,842 downwards.
TGTGTTATACCCTCGCTTTTCAAAGTCTTCTCACTTTTTTAATGTCTTCCAACATTAGTCATTAATAAACAAAATTCAATATTTTCCCAGCATGGAAAATCCCCTACTAAATTTTAATTTATTACAACTTCGGTGGGAGAAGAATTTGTTGTAGTGTTAATTTGTGTTAGTCAAATATATGTACACTTTCGTCGAAGTTTCAATTTCGGGTTGTTATTTCTATTTCCATCCCTTTCAATTTTAACAATCCTTTCATTCAACCAAATGCTAAGAAAGTCTCAAAAAAATAAAAAAAATCAATTCGATGCATTTATCCATAAAGTGACGCCACGGCATGCGTAGTAGTTTTTAGCTCTTCCTTGAAAAAATAAAAATATGAATAGCTTCAATCATATATATATATATAAATAAATGAAACCACGCACATGAAATGATAGAGTCAGTTCACCACCACTTTGCAAGTTAAAACTCCAGAACAGGCCGTACAAAGTAAAAGTAATGAAGCGAAACGAGCTGGTAATCGTTCCGTCGCCGGGAAAGAGCCACCTGGCGCCCTCGGTCGAGTTTGCATATGCGTTACTAAGAAGAGATGATCGATTCTCCGTAACTTTTCTTGTCATAAACTCTCCGTTCGATCCGAGCCCTCTGTCACTGCCCCCGACTTCTCATCCCCACATGCAGTTCCTACTAGTTCCCAAACCCTTGCAACTTCCCTCGCTAGAGCTAATGAAAGAGTCCTTTCCAAACTACATGACCCTCTACATCAAGAGCCACCTTCCCCAAATCAAGGACATTATAGCCAACCGCTTCTCCACCGCGTCCTCGCATCGGCTTTCCGGCTTGGTCGTCGACATGTTCTGCACCTCCATCGTCGACCTTGCCATAGACCTAGGGGTTCCCTCGTACTTGTTCTTCACCTCCGGCGCCGCCGCCCTGGGCATGCTGATCTACCTTTACAGCCGCAGCAAACTGGATGGCGCCGTCGCCGGCGCCGACTCAGATCCCGAGATCCACCACATGCCGAGTTATGTCAACCCAGTTCCTACGAATGTTTTACCTGATTTTGCCCTTAACAACAAGCAACGTAAGCTTGGGAGTCAAGATGAATACATAAAGAAGACCAAGGGTATAATCATCAATTCAATACTCGAGTTGGAAACCCATGCGGTTAGCTCACTCTCCGACGGTACAATTCCGTTTCCGCCCGTTTACACCATCGGACCTCTTCTGGACTTTAAAGGTAACACGAATGATAAAGGGTCAGATCATGAGCAGATCATGAAGTGGCTCGACGATCAGCCGCCGAAGTCCGTGGTGTTCCTCTGTTTCGGTAACTACGGGGCCTTCAGTACAGCCCAGCTGAAAGAGATCGCCACTGGGCTCGAGCGCAGTGGTCAAAGATTCTTGTGGTCCGTACGGAAAGCCCAGCCAGGTAAAGTTTCACCGGTTGATTACGAAAATGTCGATGAAGTTCTGCCCCAAGGATTCTCAGAGAGGACCAAGGAGATGGGAAGGGTGTGCGGTTGGGCCCCACAAGTGGAGGTCCTAGCACACCCGGCCACCGGAGGGTTCGTGTCTCACTGCGGTTGGAACTCCGTACTGGAGAGCTTGTGGTTCGGAGTGCCGATTGGGACGTGGCCAATGTACGCGGAGCAGCAGATGAATGCGTTTCAGTTGGTGAGGGACTTGGGGTTAGCTGTAGAGCTGAGATTGGACTTTAGAAAGGACGGCGGTGACGTTGTGTTAAGTGGGGAGATAGAGAGAGCTGTTAGATGCTTGATGGACGGTGGTGAAGATGGTGAAGGTGGCTCGGTGAGGAAGAGAGTGAGGGAAATGAGTGAGAAGTGCAGGAGGGCTGTTTCGGAAGGTGGGTCTTCCTACCACTCATTCGGATGCTTCATTGAGGCTGTTTTGGCCAATGTGGAAACTTGACACTAATGTCCACATTAATGGCATAATTAATTGTGGTGAATGATTTATCTTTCAATTTAATGGCATAATTAATAGAATTACATAAGCCATGATGTGGTGGGAAGATGACTATTCACTCCCATTTTGTCTTTTTCATTTGACCGATTCATGATTATGATATCTGTATATATCCAACTTCCAACCACACATAAATTTTAAATAAATAAGATTAAAACAAAATATTGTTTATAAGAAATTTACGATAATAGGCCAGAGTAATTTAGTCACTTCCTCAATCTCCACTTCTTAAGTAGTGTGAATGTTAATGTTTTTTGTTTTTTGTGCTAGTATAATGGCATAACTCCAACATGCCTATTGATCAGAATCATAAATCAACAGCTAGCCGTTTATACAAATTTATGCACTTAGAACTGAGAAGTTGGAACAATATGGAGAATTCTTCATCAACTTTACTAATCCTAAGTACCAATCACAACTTGCAGAAACCCTCACAGGATAACAAGATCAGGTGTCCCCATTATCGAGCATAGCCAGCGCATGAAGCAATATCTATCAAGAAAAAGACACTTCTAAGACTGTTTGAGACATTTATGACTTTTCTTGAGACTGAGCTGCCATATCAAGAAAATGTGACAAACATTAATGTAAACAAAGTAAATACAACATGAAAAGGCAAGTGAACTTCTAAACTGGAAACTGGAGGACTCCGTCGTCGGCAGGCACCCTGTGAATAGTAAAGTTAATGCAAAAACAGCCAGGCATGGTGGCATGAACATTGATCAAATCTCCTAAAAATCATCAACAATTATACAAACAATAAAATAACGTAGCAGTAAACCAATACAGAAAAGGTCGCAACAACAATGAACACTAGGATAGTGAAAATAAAATTAACCAAAAATCACAATTAATTTAAATACAACATAATTAACATAAATAAAGACAAAACCACACAAAAATCGCTAAAGTCCAAATACACGCAAATAAATATCAAAACTGAATGAGAAACACACATTTTTTTTATTTTTTTATTTTTAATGTGTGCTATTAACTCGAGTATCTAGCTAACAGTAGTACTCTTTATTATTTTGTAGAGTTATCTCAGGCGAGCTTGCTTAAGAAGACGACCCTCCTGACCATTTGGCTGGCCGGAACGCCGCATAGACGACCTGAATCTGGTCGATGATGTCTGAGTAAAACCCCCTGAATCCCAGAATGAAACTACCATCGGGGAGTGCGTTGGAGTTCACCGGGAACCAGTGATCATCTCCGCCATCGGCACCAGCGACAAGTGATCTTCCATCGTCGAGAAAGATGCTGAGGCGATCAAGATCGGCTCCGGATCGGGCGCAGATTTTCTTGATAAAATGGTTATCTCCAAACACCAGCTTGTTACTCAAGTCTCCGGTTGCTCTGCCATAACTCTCCGTTCGGGTTCCCCCCACGGTCGATTCGAAATCGACGATGATATTGTTCACACGAGAACTGCTTCTCATCTGAATGCCGGTAATCCTGGTTTTAGTCTGGATGTACGCATCGACCCCCGTGAACAAGTCAAATGGGGTCTTGTCGCCTTGGCCTCGTCTACCATACGTGCTGGAGAAACTGGTCGAGTATTGGATCTGCGGCGTACCCTTGGAAAGGGACTGCATCTGCGGTTTGCTGGGAACCGTGATCGGATCGCTATCGAAAGCAGAAAATGTTTTCTGCAGCGACACCAAGTCGCGTTTTGCTTTGACGGAGACGGCACTTAGCTCCCTGTCACTGTATCCACCGTAAAAATCATAGATGGATTGTATTATGCTGATTTGATCGACCAGTTGGGATATCTTGGCGAAATCCCCTGCCAGGCCCCGATCTCCATGTCCCGTGCCCACTAATATATTCCGATTTGATGCGACGGGGTTAAAACCGTTGGGAACGCCGACAAGGTGTTCATATTCGGTCGTTTCAAATGCAAGAACCTTGGGCGCAGAGAGTTTCTGGCTCGGAAACTTGCGCGCAAACTCAACCATGTCGTTCTGGCTGGGAAACTCACTGTCCAGTCCCAACATCATTTGCTTGAATGAAACCTGTGTCTGAGAATCCACAAGGGCTCGCTGCAGTTTCATTTGAAAATCGGCCTGGAGCGTGCCGAACTCGAATACTCCCTGGCCCTTCAGCTGCGCCTCCAACTTGATCTGGTCGCTTTTGGTTTCTGTGTGGAATGAGTAGACTCCAATATACTCCCCTCCGGTGGTGATCGACGAAACATATGCGTCACCGTATTGGAGAAAGAAGTCGCGCAGAGCGCTGTGGCCGTGGGGCGGAACGACATCAGATGCCAATCGAGCGCTCGTCTGAACCTGCTTTCCTTCCACGCGTCGAGCGTGCACAACAATTGCCAAGCTCTCGCTGGTGATCTTCAGCTCCCTCACAAACTTCATCTTCTCATCAACCGATCCGAGGGGGCCAAATCCAACCGATAGCGATTGATTGATATCGATCGTATCCATCAGCGAGTGTAGACCCTTGCAAATCGTGTACGTAGCCTCGCTTTGGACGCCGTCGGTCTTGCTTTTTCCCGTCACTGCGGTCGAGCGACTGGCGCCAGTGGTGCTCACATAGCCTTGAAAAATTGCGACCGGCGTCATCCTCGACCCGCAGTAATTAAAACCAGAGATTAATGTAGTAAGTTTGGTTATGAGAAAGAACCAAACGAAGATGTATGTATATATGTATGGCCAAGTCAATGTCCAAAAGAAAGTGTGTCTATACTCTATTTATACATACATTACATAAAATATATATAATATTAAATATAATTTTTTATTTTAACAATAAATTTAGAATACTATTTGTTTAAAACAATATTTCTAAGTTTGAAACATGCATTCTACATTAGTTTATTAAATCTAATTATTTAAATATATTTTTTTTAAATATCTTTAAGATTAGTTCGGGCGAATCAATCTTATCAAACTACTTAAAATATTAGACAGATTTAACTTTTTCTAACTTAGACGGATTAGAATTAGATTTTTGAAAACCAATATTTATATTAAGTTAATTAAAATATATTATAACCCAATTAAATTTACTGATGTACGACCCTAATAATATATAGTCATGGTCAATGAAGACAAATAAATATCCTAATTATTTGTATGCACTATTTTTTGTTAGGAATAATTGTATTAGTAAGAGCCAAGAGTGGTAATCTAGCCTAGCTAGATTCAATTCCCATTAATTGGAAGAACATTTAATGATGATGATGATGATGATGATGATGATTATTATTATTTCTTAATTATATTTGCTTTTATTTAATATAATTACAACTAATAGATTAATTCCTTTTCATTTGGCAGGGATCTACCTCTGAAATAATAAAAAGTCAAGGGAGGTATATGCATTAAAATTATAATGTAAACTAAAATATAAAAATTATTATTGCATATAAATTAACTTCATTTTCCATTCAAATGCATGCAACGAGGTTTCACTGTTTAATATTAATAATAATACACCTAGTTCTAGCTGATAATACCTTAATTTACCTAACGGGCAAGGTTTAGACCTTAGATATAAAACTAGGCAACTTGTATATCTATAATAATATACCTGTAAAACCCACTATTATTATTGACTACACAGCACAAACTAATGTGTCTATTTAATATTTTATGACACTAGATGGTCAGTGACATGTAAGTTGATAAAGCATAACTTTGACAACTTTTCCATAAATATTCCATTTGTTAAGAAAGTTTGGATTCTATTATTGTATTTTATTTAATTTTGAATTAAAAATTTTATTTTGATATATACACTGGGGTTTTAATCTAAACTACTATTCGTAATAACTCTTTTATGATGCGCAATGCACATCATAATAACCATTTTTTGTAGTGGCGAAAAGGTGCCTCTATCCATTCTATAACGTCTCAAATTACCTAATAAGGCTTAGGGCCTTGATTAGGGGGTCAGGATGGCAAACTATGAAAAATTATGTGTTTATGTGATATTTATGTGTATTATTGTATGATTATGTGAGTTATATTATAATATGACTTTTGAGGATATGTATGTTTAATATAATATGTGAGTTATATTATAATATTACTTGATATGTATGTTTAGGTGTATTAAATATGCATGTGAGCTTGTTTCTTACTAGAAGGGCAATGTTCGTAATTTGGCTTGTTATGAGTATATTTGGCATAAATGTGATATATGTGTAGGGCCACATTATTATATGGATATATTTGGGTTACTTGGCACGAGACGATCTTGGGGAACAAGTTAGCGAGAAAGTCACAACGAGACCAACACTTGACTCAGGATGAGTCAAGGGGTATTTTGAGTATATTCGATGATATATTCGAAGTTAGCGAGATTAGGACGGAGTTCTGGGAATTTTGATCATTTTACCATTGGGAGCGTTTTTTGTACCCTAAGCCTTATGTTTTATTTAAGGTTACTTGAGCCCTAAGTAACATGTCATAAACAGAAACACGTTCAAACTCTCTCTCTCTCTCTCCTTTTTGACACTTGATCGCATTTTTGAAGGAAACTCGAGTTTTAGGACTCGGATTCAAGCAAGGTCAAAGTCATAACGATTCTAGGGAAGATTAGAAGCTTGATAGCCGAAGGATTTAGCTGGAAAATGACTTAATCAAAGGTAATTTAAGCTTTGAATTTCTGAGTTTCTATTTCCTTATATTTCTTGAGTTTTCAATTGGATTTTACGGTTTGGTGAGTTTTTGATTCGTCGAAAACATGGATTTTGCTACTTGGGAGATTCTAGGGATGCTGTGAGATTGAATGGTGAGTTTGGTACGGGTTTGGGGTAAATTTTGAGAGGATTTGCAGCTGTGAAATCTGGGTTCGCGGGGTTACGCCGCGGCCCTGTTCTTGGGGTGTTGTGGCCCTCCTGAACCCAGAGGTAAGGGGCGGTTTCTTGATGCGAGGCCGCGTTGCGGCGCGTGTTCAATGAGAGGAGAGGTTGGGGCCTCTTACTTGGGCGGGTCGCGGCTCAAAAGCTTGGGGTCGCGACACTTAAGGGATTTTAGGCCTTGGAAGGGTTTTGAGTGCGGGAACTCAAACCTAAGGGCTCGGGATCAATTCTATTACCCAGTTTAGTAGAATTCGACGTCCCGAAGGCTAGGACTCGGTCCAAAAGCCTTTATTTGATCGTTATTGACAGGATTTTATACTTAGTTGTGACTAGGTTATCGCTAGGGGCTCGGGATCAGGATCGTGCTCGATGGTCGTTCTTATTTTACATTACACTCATACTTGAGGTAGAAAATTGCACTCAATACGTGATCTACATGATTAGGGCTTGACCCGAATGTTCAATACAGATTTGATTAGGGCTTGGACCCTTGTAAATGTGCATGATTATGACTATGCTTGTAAATGATTGATGAAGCATATTGAATGCTCTGTATATGGATATTTTTTATATGATGAATGTCTGTTAGCATTATATAATTAAGAAGGGCTTGACTTATGATTCAAGGACGACAATAGGGTGTTGAGTGCTGATCATTTTGGTAAGATCTAATCAGGAGCACCTCATACGCTTGTCCGACCCAAAAGTCATGGAAAATTAAGCGTCAGGTACGCTGGGCCAGCTCCAAAACTTGTTATAGAGGATAGGGAAATGGGCCCCAGGGTGACTTATTAGTCCCATATCCTAGGGCACTGAGCCCTAGTATGATTTATTAATCATGTAACTATAGCAATGGGCCTCGATATGATTCAGTTATTCATTTGATTAGGTCATTTATATGAATGGTATGCATGCATGAGTAGGGTTATTATTATTGCTAGGCATGCTTATTATTGTTTGGTTACGTATTATTAACTGCTTATAAGCATGTTTAAGTTTTCTTGCTGGGTCTTGGCTCACATGTGCTATGTGGTGCAGGTAAAGGGAAAGGAAAACTGGACTAGCCATGAGTTGGAGAGCTTAGGTGGTGACGTGTACATATGTGGCCGCTTGACCACCACGGCCAAGGTTTCTGAGAGGAACTAGGGTTAAACCCTATTTTTTGTTGCTTAGGTTGGCGGGTTGTAACTTTTGAGTTGTAATTACCATTTTTGGAACTGTGAACGATTATTATGGGATCACATGTACAACTTAACATTTTAATGAAATATTCATTCCTTTTTATCGAAATTTTTAACTTTGGACCGTTAATCACAATTAGTTACACGTTTATTGCCCAATGACTCATTTAGCGAGTTTAGCACAATTTAAAATACACAGTGTAACGGTCTTGGCTAACCAGTGCGTTACACACTCCATCCACAAATTATTATAAAAGTGACTTTAAAACTCCCTCCAAATTTAAACTCTAATATACTCAACTTAATAGTGATGTGAAAATCTCATTTTATAGTAGTGAGTGGCCCTAGTCAAGTTACCATATTGATAACCATAAAATAAAGAGCGTTGTTATTTGGCATTTTAAGGTGCCCAATACCACATGATCATGTGACACTTTATGATTGGTTAACGATATCTCATAGTACTTATTAAATTAAAATATATGGGACTTGATATTAGATTACACCAATAACAGCATGACATTTTCTTGTGGTGTTGTGCCCTAATGCTACTTAGCAAAATAAATAAAGACACCATCAAACTCTGTTAGATGTTTCAATTATTATTAGAAGTCAATGAGTAATTAAGGAAGTTGGTGGCAGTCCCTTTTCGCGGTACTCTTTCACTTATCTTTCTCGAGTAGTTGCCACTGTATTTTGATTTGATAACCATAAAGCTTGGTACCACATGCAACATTGTTATAATTTGATGATGGTACGTATTCTCCTGTTTTTAATTGCCTTATTTTTATTTGAAGCATATTTTTACAATATTTTGTGGCTTCAGCATAAATTTTTAATATTGAATATTTTAAAGAATATAAACTCAAATTGAGAATATCTATTTATAAACGGGATATTTAGTGTGAAAGTATCCAAATAATTATGTTTGTAGCACTTAACTGCTCAAATTATTTTTTTGGCAGCGGAAATATATTTCGTCTATGTTTTGATGTAGTTTGGTACAACTATCTGCTCTCACTATTAAGTCTATCTGCAACATGTAGACGAAAGTACCTAATTAAAGAGATATTTGTGGCAAAAGTACCCAATAAGATATATATTTGTAGCAAAAGTATACCCAAGTTATAAGCAGATTTGACGTCTTGTAGGCGGACTTAACAGAGGAACAGACGGCTACACCAAACTGCATCAAAATATTGACAGAAGTTACTTTCACTGCAAAAAAAAATACTTGACTATATAAGTAGGGGTGAGCATCTAAACCGGCAAACCGTGGCGACCGACCGCACCGCACCACACCGCAAACCGCGGTGTCAAAAGTATAATGGTTCAGTATGGTTTGTATCTTAGCTAAACCGTGCGGTGCGTGGTTTGGCGATGTGAAATTTTGGTTTGCATCACACCGCACCGTATACTTATAAATATGTTAAAAAAATTAAACTTTACATATATACTATTTTTTAGTAACTCAATCTAAAACTAGGAACCCACTTAAATTAGGGTATAACCTTATTCTCTAACACATCATACACGACAACAACTCTTTCCTCTCTCATCTCATTTGCGCCTCCTCCCTATCACCTCTCTATCTCACACATATTTTTTAACACGCTTACACTGTGGAAAACTACCCAAACCACACTGCAAAAAACGGTTTGGTTTGGTCAGTTTGGTGTAACGAAATCACACCGCACGGTGTGTTCTAGCTACTACACCGCAATTATGGCATGGTATATTAAAAAGTGTTCAAACCGTCAAAATCACACCGTGCACACCCCTATATATAAATGTAATAATTTGTGTACTTTCACTGTAAAAATCTCATTATTATCGACAAATAATGGATCGAGTCAATATATATGAGCGGTTTTTATAAAAAAATTTAAATTATATATTTTAAATAATAAAATCACATAAAATTTATATTTTTTATAATTCTTGCTTAAAAAAATATGATGAACTATATATATAGTATTAAATTTTCATTTTTTCGTCTCTCTTTTATCTTATGTGATTTAAACAAAAGATTTATTATAACACAATAAAACTAAATTAATATTATAAGAATTTAATTTTTTTTATTATTATCTTGAACTTATTAAAGTGATAGTTTTTTTTTCAAACCCAATATCACTCACACCACATAATTTATAGAAAATCAAATAATCTAAATAATTATATATTTTATATATAGTGAATGAACTCCAAAAATTATAACTAATTGGGTATGATTGAATTAATCAATCACCAATATAAAAAAATACAAATTTTGAGACAAATCAAAGTAAGAGAATAAACACTTTATTTACAAACAACATTTACATTGACAATGATTTCTAAATCATGTGAAAAAAACTTACTAATAATATCATCCAACATGTTATTTATATAATTATAATTAAAATAATAAACTTAAAAAAATAGATAAATTAGATTGGAAAAAACCCTACATCACTTAGAGACGTACCTTTATATAAATATATAAATTTAAACGTTAAATTGGATCTCAGCGATTTGAATCTAGTAGTTATATAGTAATTAATATTACTATGGATCATATAGTAATTAATATTTAAAGTTAAGCATCTTATTATTATTAGGGAAATTTTAATATGTAGGCTTGATAAAAGTTATAATTACAAATAAATACTAGGCATATTAAAATTTTCAAAATAATGCTAATTTTTTGTACATTACCCAAAATGCCCTTTTCACTTCTTCCTCATTCTCATTTCTCTCTTCTCTCTTCCCTCTCTCTCTCTCTCTCTTATTTCACTCTCTCTCACCTCACAACACCACCACCACACTAAATATTATATTTCGAACAGATTTGGACATGATTTTTGGGTTTTTTTTGCGATTTTTTTCAGATTTGAAACTCTGAAATCTGTAAAAAATCGACACTGCTCGATGGTGGTTCGATGGTGCTCGATGCCAGCTCGATGAGACCTTCAAAATCATGATTTTTCATGAAAAAATGACTTAGCTCGATGGTGGTTCGATAGTAGTTCGATAGTGGCTCGATGGTGCTCGATGAGACCTTCAAAATCATGATTTTTCATGAAAAAATGACTTAGCTCGATGGTGGTTCGATGATAGCTCGATAGTGGTTCGATAGTGCTCGATGGTGCTCGATGCAATTCTTGTAAGAGACATAATTTTTCACTCGGGTGTCCGTTTGGGGTGATTTTTTTTTTTATTTTGGGTATTTTTTCAAGATCTACATGTTTGACATGTTAATATGCACATTTTGGAAGTGTATCACTTGTAAAAAATAGAAAAGTGCAAACATACCTCATGTTTAAGACATCTTTTGGTATATTTTTAAGTTTTAAACTTCCCAAATGTGCCTATTAACATGTCAAACGTGTAGATCTTGAAAAAATACCCAAAATCAAAAATAAAATCACCCCAAACGGACACCCGAGTGAAAAATTATGTCTCTTACAAATATTGCATTGAGCACCATCGAGTCATTATCGAGCTACCATCGAGCTAAGTCATTTTTTCATGAAAATCTTGATCTTGAAGGCCCCAGCGAATGGTGGCTCGATGGTGCTCGATGCCAGCTCGATGAGACCTTCAAAATCATGATTTTTCATGAAAAAATGACTTAGCTCGATGATGGTTCGATGGTAGCTCGATAGTGGCTCGATAGTGCTCGATGGTGCTCGATGCAAGTCTTGTAAGAGACATAATTTTTCACTCGGGTATCCGTTTGGGGTGATTTTTTTTTTATTTTGGGTATTTTTTCAAGATCTACACGTTTGACATGTTAATATGCACATTTAGGAAGTTTAAAACATAAAAATTTACCAAAAGATGTCTTAACCATGAGGTATGTTTGCACTTTTGTATTTTTTACAAGTGTTACACTTCACAAATGTGCATATTAACATGTCAAACGTGTAGATCTTGAAAAAATACCCAAAATCAAAAAAAAAATCACCCCAAACGGACACCCGAGTGAAAAATTATGTCTCTTACAAGAATTGCATCGAGCACCATCGAGCACTATCGAACCACTATCGAGCTACCATCGAACCACCATCGAGCTAAGTCATTTTTTCATGAAAAATCATGATTTTGAAGGTCTCATCGAGCTGGCATCGAGCACCATCGAGCCACTATCGAACTACTATCGAACCACCATCGAGCAAAATCATTTTTTCATGAAAAATCATGATTTTGAAGGTCTCATCGAGCTGGCATCGAGCACCATCGAACCACCATCGAGCAATGTCGATTTTTTGCAGATTTCAGAGTTTCAGATCTGAAAAAAATCGCAAAAAAAACCCAAAAATCATGTCCAAATCTGTTCGAAATATAATATTTAGTGTGGTGGTGGTGTTGTGAGGTGAGAGAGAGTGAAATAAGAGAGAAAAAGAGGGAAGAGAGAAGAGAGAAGAGGGAAGAGAGAAATGAGAATGAGGAAGAAGTGAAAAGGGCATTTTGGGTAATGTGCAAAAAATTAGCATTATTTTGTAAATTTTAATATGCCTAGTATTTTTGTGTAATTATAACTTTTATCAAGCATACATATTAAAATTTCCCTTATTATTATTTATAAGCAAAATATTCACTAAATTATTCATTGTCCCCTAAAGACAGAGACGACTTTTTTTATAATATATTAATATTTAGCACAATTAAATGGAAATGCTGTCCGTGGGCAGTTTGGCTAAACCTTAAAATGTTCAAATTAATTATTGATTTTTCTTTTCAATTATCACGTGGCCACTTTACGATACCCATTTGGAGGTTTTAAAAGCAATATTTTGATATTTTAAAATGCATGTTTAGATTAATTATATATTATTTTTTTCAAATTTAAGGGAATAAATTTAGTCTTCATTTACATTATTGATAAACCAAACTTAGTCTTGTTTAATTTGTATAAATAATTTATGTTTGTGTACATATTTGCTATCAACTATTAAAATAATTATTGTATGAGGTTTAGATTTGTGAGAGTAGAATTAGAGGGGGTTTAGATTAAGGGAATGTGAAAATTAAGTGTTTAAAGGGGTTAAGATTACCCTCAAATCAATGACCCATTGTCTATGTAGTTCATTGATTCCCTGCTCACTCATATGTCACAAGCGTCTATGCTACAACTCCATTTCAGATTCTTTATGCTTTACCATTGACACTTTAGCTGCCTCCACTGTTTGTCCTTTAAGAACATAAAGACCATTAACATTTTCTCTCTTCATCACAGTCATGGCTCCTTTGTAAATCTTCAGTATTCTCATGTCAGCCTTATAGCAGTAGCCTTCATTCTCCAATGTGCCAAGAGAGACTAAATTTCTTCTCAGCTCGGGAATGTGTCTGACATCATTGAGGACTCTCATAGTTCCATCAAAGTGTTTGATGGCAACCTTTCTGTTATCCAAAGAATAGGCGTGGATGACGTGGCAGACATTTTTAACACGTGGCTAACACCTGGCAAAGGTTCTATTCGATTATCGACCAGGGAGGTTCCCCTAGCGTAACATTTGGACTTTATATACGACCAGCTTGGTCGTATACTCCGTATATTTTGAGAAGATCTTATGCAATTATAACGATATCCGAGATTATCTCCCATAATTCTTGAGTATCTAATTATTTAGGAAAGAATATATGTAACAAATTTATGTAATCCTCCTTGAGCCTATAAATAGAGAAGAAATAGCTCAAGGAGGGGACTTTTGAGCTGATTTAAGTTTATGTTTTACAAGAGAATTAGGGCTATTATCTTCTGGTTGTATTATTCATCCTTCTAAGGCTTGTGAAACTCGGAGAACCCTAGTTCTTTGATCACTCCTTTGAGAATTAATATTAATAATAGCTTAAGTGGACGTAGGTCATTACCAATTCGTGGGGCCGAACCACTATAATTTGTTGTGTCGTTTATTGCTCTTTCCATTAGATCTATTTCAACATTGTCCATCACATCAAGCATTTGACTCCGTGTCAGTTGACCAAAACGAGGGTTAACACTTTCCAACACCAATGACCCTGCAAGATTGATCATTACCCATTAGTACTGAACCACTATTTACCTTCTTATATTCAAAGAAACTCTCTTGGTTTGAGCACATATGGTATGTGCACTCGGAGTCGAGAATCCATTCTTTTGTGGTTCTTCTATCTGAAACCATTAAAAGATCTCCATCAGACAAACAGTTGTCTGATTCCTCAGCCACTGAGGCTGCATCACGCCTTGAGTCTCCATCTTCTCTTATCTTCTTATTGTATTCAAAACAAAACATTTTCAAGTGCCCAGGCTTCCCACAAAAGTAGCACTTTTATTGATTCCTTGTTATATTTTCCTCTTGACTTGGATCTTGCAAGTGACTTGCTTTGTCTTCTTCAGTGATCCTTTTTGGAATTTTGAGCTCTAGAAAAATAAGCTTTGTCTTTGGAATTTTCTTTCTCTTTCTCAAGTTCGAACTCTTTTGACTTGAGAGCTCCAAGAACATCTTCTAGAGTAAGTGTGTCTCTCCCTTATTTGATCACTGACTTTATTTCATGATAAGCTTCAGGCAATGGCCTTAGAAGGATTGGCTTTCTGCATCAATAGTATAATCAACATTAGCAGGACCAATTATTATTTGATTAAAAGAATCTAAATTAGCATCAAGAGATAAGGAAGGGTTCATCTTGATTCCATAAAGTCTTTCAAGAAGATTGATTTTGTTAGTTAAGGATGGTGTCGTGTAGAGTTTTTCGAGCTTCTTCCACAAATCTCTAGCTGTCTTCTCAGACTGGACCTTCCTCACATCATCAGACAAATACATGATGATGGTGTAATATGCTAGCTCTTCTCTCTCTTCTAATTCATCGGGCTTGAATTTTTCTTCAAGGATTTTCGACAGTTTTTGATGCACTAAGATTCCCTTCAAACTTTCTCTCCACAAGCCAAAATTCCCACTGCCATTGAACTTCTCTAATTCAAATTTTGCCGAGACTGCCATGGCTCCTTGTTTGCGTTGATGTGAATCTTGTTCCTTAATTACTTTTGGATCAATCGAACCTGGCTCTGAACTGTTGTCAAAATAGCAAGATTCAACTTATAACACAAATAAACTTCAAAGACACAATATCACGAACACCTTGTAATCCCAGAAATCAAAGACAAAAAAATGATAAGAACATGAAAACTAAAGGAACACAAAGGATTATACTGGTGTGTAGGCTCATATATGTAGGCATTTAAATCAAGAAGGTGGCGGTTGTAGTTATTTGGTTTTGTGGCTGGATTGTGACCGTGGGGGAGATTTCTTATACTTACTTTTGGATTTATTTTTAAAATAAGTATTTTATTTAGTGATGCCTGCAGTGTAACTATAAGATTCGTTAAATGTTTACAAATAAAAGCAATGCGAATTTTGTGTCATAATAAATTTGTTTTTTATTCTTTTGGTAATTTTGAAAACAGTGAGAGTTGCTTACCATACCAGTTCACTTGTTTTACTTTTATGGCTTCTCTTCAGTTTATTAGTTGGGCTCACCTATGAAAGCCCAAGGATAACTTGTAACTTAGGCCCTATACACAATTTTTTTGGGGCAACGAGCAAAATATCCCTCAAAATAACTATTATTTAGATAAATGTCACAGCTTTAAAAAAATCAGCCCAATACAACAAATTAGTATAGCGAAATTTCACATTTACTATTACCTTCGTTAAGCTTTTTAGCCTTAGGTAAAATCCTAATATTCACTTGGGGCTTGGTGCAAAATGATAACTTACGTAATCCACAATATAAAAGGTCATTTCTCCAAAATTTTAAAAATGAGTACATTAGCTTCTTCATACAATTAGTTTGAGTCATTTACTATAATTTCTCAATTTTTTTTGTACTTTAGCCAAGCTTCAACTGAAATTAACCACAATATAATTTATTTTGGGCCATTATATATGCACCCATTAATTAAAAAAATTAATTTTTAACACTTTTTCTCAATATTTTTTTTACATTCTTTAATTTCTTTTTTTTCAATTTTAATAATTTTATTTTATCTTATTTTCATAATTTTTTAGAAAAAAATTCTTACTTTAACAAGTTTTTATATTTTTCTTGTTTCAATTATTTAAAATATATATTATTTATATGTATATTTTTAGAATATAAAAAATTTTAAAAATGTGAGCATAAGTTGAAAAAATATATATATTATATATATATTAATTTATAATAAAAATAAGATATCTTAATCAAATTTTGGGTACAAATATAATCTCTTTAAATTTTAATGGGGTTTGTTTACATTTTTAAGTTGTTAACAAAATATTAAGTTTTTTAAAATTATCTTCGTGTATGCTTTTTTCAAAAAAAAATTATTAATGTGTGTAAGAGAGAAAGCTTTGTTGAAGTCAATTTCTGTAATTACTTTTGCCTTTCAATTCTAACTAGATCAAGAAACATATTATTCATATATAATAGTGCTACTCATTATATAATGGTGCTTATTAGAAAGAAGAGTTTTATTTTTACTGAAAAGAATCGTATTACAAAAAAACAAACTGTCTATTACAGAGGGCTTCGGCCTTTTTCTATATGGGCCTGAGAATATAAGAGGTTAGAAAAGTGATTAGATTAAACTAACTCTAAACTAAATGACGAACAACTAAAATTGAAATACTTTTATACACACCCCTTCAAGATAAATTGTACAAATTTTTGACATTCATTTTGAAGACTAAATCTTTGAATTAAGCTGGGAACAAAGACTTGGTGAGCAAATCGGTGAAGTTGTTCTAAGTGGAAACACGTATGAACTTAAGAGAACCATTTTGTATTTTTTCTCGGAAAATGTGACGGTCCATGTCAATATTTTGGTTCTTTCATGAAACATCGGGATTTCTGAAATGTGTAAAGCAATCGTGTTGTCATAATATAAGATGGTTGGGTAGATGGTATTGATGCCAAAGTCTTTGAGCAAATCAAGCAACCAAAAGGCTTAACAAGTGGCATTAGCCATCGCCCTATATTCTGTTTCAGCTGAAGAATTTGAGACTGTGGTTTGTTTCTTAAAATTCCAAAATATGAGGGACTTTCCAATAATGACATAATATCCTGAAATAGATCGTCTAGTGTCCATGCATGAAGCCCTATATTTGGTGCAAGTATTAGCTCCTTGGAGCAAACGAAACGCTCATCAAACTCAACTCAAGTCTTTCCAATCACCCTTTCATTTTGGGCTCAAATTCTCTCTCGAACACTTTCCCAACTTCCCAAAACCAACCATTGACATATCAAAACGACACCTCTTTTGATGCAGCCTCTTTCTGGGGCTTGTCGTTTGATGCGATTGGTGTAGAAAGAAGTCCCAGCTGAAATAGCAGAGCAACCATAGTTAGTTATTAATGTCAATTTTTTTTTCTTTTTTCATGCTTTAAGTGGTTTTTATTTGACCTTATTATTTATCAGAAAAAAAAAGAATAAAATAATGAATATTGGTACCATAAAGGAGTGATTTATTATTAGATAAGGCTTTGTTGGTGGCTCTTCGTCGATGTGGGACAAACAGCTGGCCTACTTTGAAAATTTGACTATTAATTTATTATATTATTTTATAAGTAAGGATTATAAAGATGTCCCTTTTATTATTTGCTTGAATTTCGAGCTAAGAAAATGACTAGTAAGATTATGACGTTTGAACATTGCGTTTGTTGACTAAAGAATGTTACTGATGAAAGACTCCATTGAAATTTGACCAACATTCCTCTTTATTTTTATCATATATTCCTACCTCTAATTTTACACACAAAAATTTGCATCTAAAATTAAACCTATTATTTAAAAATTAATTTAGAATATATTGTTATAACACCCTAACAAAATATATTGTTATAAATAAAATCTGGACATTTTTTCAAAATAATTATTTTTTATGTTTTTTTAATTATTTTAATATGTCAAAAGTACAGTTTTTAATTAAAAAATTATAATCTTTGTATTTGATACTAGATATATATTAGATACTTCAAAAAAAAATCTAAGATATATAGAATACGTACCATATATATACAAAACAATTAAATAAATAAATAAAACTGTAAAATTTACTAAATATAGATTTATTTAAAATTAGAGTTTAAATTTTAAAGCAAACACATAGATATCAATTATTTTTTTAACAAAAAAATATCAAAGTATCTTTGGATTCATAATTAAATTACTTTTGTGTACATTGATTTTTCCATTGCAACATATACAAAAGATGTACACAGCAAAATATTTTCTTAATTGTTATTTTACATAATAATCCTCTTTTAATAATATTTGACAAAATACCATGTCGAATGTACTTGATATTCTATTGAATACATTCGATAAATCTGCCAAATACAACCCACAATCTATTTAATACATTCACCACTAAGTTTAAACTATTGGGGAGTTCTCTGATGCACCCCAAAAAGAAGTACCCTGATACAACCCCTATTGCTTTTGGTATAGAGATAATTTTTAGCACAATTTTTTTTATGATAGTATATGTTGTTGTTGTTATTTAGAATATCCTATAAATTATGCAGTATCGAAAACAATTTTTGTGGGAATTGTTTCATCAAATCCTAAAATATCCAACGGCCACTTTATAAGTCAGTTAGTTGCTCTTGTTACTAAATATATATCAGTGGGCTCTCATTCAATACACGAAACAGAATACAAGTCTAGAGAGAAAGAAAAGAGAGTAGAGAGAAAAGTTTTTGGGTACTTAGAAATAGTAGAGGGGTTTTTGTATTGGGCATAAACATAACTGTTATGAGAAAGTGTTTTGTCCATGATGTGAGATTGTGAGAAACTCAGTGAGGAGTTTGTATAATAGAGGAGCTACTCGACTCTTCTGTGAACATTGTGTTCTCTTCATATTGAAGAACCCAGATAGTGGATAACATTGGATGTAGGGCAATGATTTTGGCTGAACCAGTATAATTCTCTGTGTCCCTTTACTTTTCTTGTTATGTTTTTGTGAATAATATTTGTTTGACTAAATAACTGTGTGTATATATATATCATTGCCTTTGTTATAAGCTGTGCTTGATAGGATCTTGACACTAAAACCATCAGAGTATTCCTACAAATCAGAGCCAGGTTTTACGATCCAAATAAGGAGCTCAAGATCTAAGAAGTTTATGCAATAAGACGATTCAAGAACAGGTTCAAGAAGGCATTACAACTATGGCCAATTTTGAGCTTGAGAAGTTTGATGGCACAAACGACTTTATACTGTGGAGAGAAAGCTTGAAAGGGATTCTGGTACATCAAAAAGTAGCCAAAGTGCTTGGAGACCAGAAGCAATTGATCGAGAAATTCAAAGCTGAAGAAATTGCAGAAATGGAGGAGATGACCTATTACACTATTATAATGTACCTGTCAAATAGTGTAAAAAGGAAACTAACTACTGAGAAGACAGTAAAGAGGCTTTGGGACAAGTTAGAAGAGCTATACATGAAGCCATCCATTTCAAACAAAATTAATCTTCTTGAAAGATTATATGGGTTTAGAATGAATTCTACTCTATCATTAGATGATAATATTGACAAGTTCAATGAAATTATTGTAGGTCTTGCTAACATCAATCACAAAGTAGATGAAGAAAGTCAAGTCATTATTCTACTAAAGTCATTGCCAATAGCCTATCAAGAAGTCAAAGCTGCCATTAAATATGGTAGAGATGTTATCACCCTTGAAGATGTACTCGGCGCTTTAAAATCCAAGGATTTTGAACTACAATTAGAGAAGGAAGCCAAAAGAAAAGAGGTGTACTTTGCTAGAGGAAGAACACCAAAGAGGAGCATCTCAAGACATCATTTTCCATCTCATTCACGCTCTAAGTCCAGAGGAAAAGATTCAAGAAAATGTTATTGTTGTGGAAAGCCAGGTCACATTCAAAGATTCTGCAATAAAATGAATGGTTAGCAAGGTTCCAGACCAAGCCAAGACAACAAATCTCAGTACCACCATCGATTTCATCAGAATAACCAGTCCCAACATGAATACAAATCAATGCATGATCAAGGACAGCAAAGAAATGACTCAGTAGCTGTTGCAGAAAGCCATGACGACTATTCATCAGAGGGAGAATTATTTTCAATTTCTGAAAAGACTAATGTTAAACAATGGATCCTTGATTCAGGATGCACTTATCATTTATGTCCTAATTTAGAGTCATTCTTTGATTACAAGGAAACTAATGGAGGTACAGTACTGAAGGGAAATGATTTTTCTTGTATGATAATTGGCATTGGAAAGGTGGCAATTAAACAATTTGATGGAGAAGTAAAGGTGCTGAATGAAGCAAGACATATCCCAGAGCTAAGAAGAAATCTAATATCTCTTGGAGCTCTTGAGGATGAGGGATATGGATACAAATCTTTGAATGGAAATCTGAAAATAACCAAAGGTTCACTGTTGGTCATGAAAGAAAAAAGAGAGAATGGCTTATATATTCTAGATGGAGAAACAATCCCAGTTGTTGAAGCAGACACAATAAAAAGCCAAGAAAATGACATGAATCTATGGCATCAAAGACTCAGGCATATGAGCGAGCAAAGACTAAGGGAGCTGCATAAAAGAGGCATCATTGAAAAATTAAAGACTTGTGCACTACCGTTCTGTGAAGCATGTGTGTATGGGAAGCAACACAAGATAAAATTTTCAGCAGCTACACACAACACAAAGCAGATTTTAGAGTATGTCCATGTCAACCTATGGGGACCTAGCAAAATATCTACACATGCAGGTAAACACTATTTTTTATCTATTCTAGATGATTTTAGTAGGTGTGTATGGACATATTTATTTAAAACTAAAGATGGGTGTCTAGGAGAGTTTATAATTTGGAAAAATTAGGTGGAAAATCAAACAAATTTAAAAATAAAGACACTTAGATTAGATAATGGTTTGTAGTTCATAAACAAAGAATTTGATAAGCTTTGTGAAGATTATGGAATAACTAGGCATAGAACGGCTGTTAATACCCCCACAACAAAATGGGGTTGCTGAACGTATGAACCGCACACTCTTGAATAAAGTTAGATGTCTACTAATTAGTTCAGGTCTAAGTAAGTTCTATTGGGGGGAAGCTTTAGCTACTGCTTGTTACTTAATAAATAGAAGTCCTAATCGATCCATCAATCTGAAAACACCATATGAAATGTGGTATGAAAAGTCACTTAGCTTGGAACACTTAAAAGTATTTGGGTGTGTAGCTTATGCACACCACTCAAATGATAAACTTGATGCTAGATCAATAAAATGTGTATTTCTTGGATGCCCTTTAGGCACAAAAGGATATAGAATCTGTGTTAATCAAAATGGAAGGCCTAAGATAATAATTAATAGAAATGTTGTATTTAATGAATATGACTTTCCTCACTTGAAAGCCGAGAATGATAGTGATTTACATGATGCAGGTTCATTAAATAAAGATGAAGACTTGACTGAATTTGAGATAGAATTTAAGAGTTTTGAACCAAGAAAAGATCACCCCAACACACAAGAACAGACAAGTACAGAAACTACTCAAAGCACGACAAGGCAACAACAAAATCTAATAAGTTATCAGTTAGCAAGGGATCGAACAAGAAGAGAAATACACCATCCTGCTAGGTACGCTGAAGCAGATTTAAACCAGACTTGGGATTTAGTGGTTAGACTAGAAAAACAGAAAATCATTGCATGTAAATGGATTTTTAAGGTGAAAGAAGGATTGACAAAAGATGAGCCTGAGAGATGTAAGGCAAGACTAGTTGCAAAAGGCTTCACTCAGGTGGAAGGAATATATTACATTGTCATTTACTCTCCAGTTGTAAAATACAAGACCATTAGGCTGATGTTATCCATAACAACTCAGCAAAATTTGGAGGTGGAGCAACTAGATGTAAAAACGACTTTTTTAAATGGTTTTCTTGAAGAGGATGTGTATATGTATCAACCACTGAGTTTTCAAGTGGAACAAGGTAAACAAGAAATTGTATGCAAGCTCAAGAGGTCATTGTATGGACTCAAGCAATCCCCAAGGCAATGGAACAACGGTTGAATGGATATGTTTAGAATATTGGTTTTAATAGATCAAAGTTTGATCATTGTTTGTATTACAAGAATTTGGAAGAGTCCACAACCGTGTACTTGTTATTATATGTAAATGATATGCTCATCTTAGGCAAGGACAAAACAGTAATAAAGAGGATCAAAGACAAGTTGAGAGAGGAGTTCGAAATGAAAGAGCTTGGACAAGTTCAGAAGATACTTGGCATATAACTTACAAGGTCAAGGAAAGATGGAAAGATGCACCTCAAACAATCAAAGTATATTGGCCGAATTTTACACAAGTTTAATATGCAAGATTCAAAGAGTACTTCCATTCCTTTGGGAGGTTAATTCGCTTTATCAAAGGAACAAAGTCCGGTTACATCTAAAGAAAGAGAAGAAATGAACAAGGTGCCATATGCCATGGCATTAGGCTGTTTAATAAACATAATGGTGAGTACACATCCTGATATTGCCTACGCCTTAAGTATACTCAGCAGGTTCATGTCCAATCCAGGCATAGAACATTGGAATGCACTCAAATGGCTGCTAAGATATTTGAGAGGAACTTCAGATTTTGGTCTCACCTACAACAAAGTATCAGAAAAAGTAATACTTTATAATTTTGCAAAATAGACAAATGAGATTTTAGAGAGAATCAAAAGGGAGGCTAGGTTTTCATTATGTCAAAAGAGATGATAATAAGAGTACAAGAGCAACAAAATATATAGCCAAAATAATGAGAGGCTAAAAGACTAAACTACCGTTACATAATAATAAAACTTATATTATTAACAATACTCAGAGGCTATGTTGATGTAGATTATGCCTCAAACAACGACACAAGAAGGTCTACCACTTCCTATATGTTCTTCACAAATAAAGATTGCATATGCTGGAAATCACAACTCCAATCCGTAGTGGCACTATCCACAACTGAAGCTGAATTTTTGGCTATTACAGAAGCAATTTGGCTTCAAGGAATATTGCAAGAGCTGAAGCTAATCAAAGGAAAGGCAAAGGTATACTCAAATAGTCAATCGTCAATTCACTTGTGCAAGAACCCAGTTTATCACGAGAAGACCAAACACATTGACATTCAGCTATTTTGGACAAGGGAGAAGATTGAAGAAGAAGTGGTGGAACTAGAAAAGGTGCATACAAAAGACAACCCAGCTGATATTGGAACTAAGATTCTGCCTGTAAGCAAGTTTAAGCATTGCTTAAACTTACTTAATCTTAGTACCTAGCTGGGATATTGATTCACTATCTTGGATATGGATGAGAGCTCATTTTATTAGCATTATGATTTGAAGAAACAAGGTGGAATTTTGCGGGAATTGTTTCATCAAATCCTAAAATATCCAACCGTCACTTTATAAGTCAGTTAGTTACTCTTGTTACTATATATATCAGTGGGCTCTTATTCAATACACAAAATAGAATACAA
The DNA here is from genome assembly GCF_963169125.1 of Humulus lupulus. Lineage (NCBI taxonomy): Eukaryota > Viridiplantae > Streptophyta > Magnoliopsida > Rosales > Cannabaceae > Humulus > Humulus lupulus. The sequence continues at coordinate 296,640,369 of NC_084794.1, read as the reverse complement.
GTTAGAGAGAAAGAAAAGAGAGTAGAGAGAAAAGTTTTTGGGTACTTAGAAAGAGTAGAGGGGTTTTTGTATTGGGCATAAACATAACTGTTATGAGAAAGTGTTCTGTCCATGGTGTGAGATTGTGAGAAACTCAGTGAGGAGTTTGTATAACAGAGGAGCTACTCGACTGTATTGTGCACATTTTGTTCTTTTCATATTGAAGAACCACGATAGTGGATAACACTGGATGTAGGCCAATGATTTTGACTGAACCAGTATAACTCTCTGTGTCCCTTTACTTTTCTTGTTCTGTTTTTGTGAATAATATATGTTTGACTAAATAGCTGTATATATATATATATCATTGCCTTTGTTATAACCTACAATTTTCAAATAGACTAGACACAGAAAATTATTCGAAAATTCCTAAAATTTACATGATATTCTAAAGGGAAATATGCAGCATTAATTCTTATGTAGTTTATTTTGTTGCACTTAAATCCCTATGTAAATTTTTTGGCGGCAAAAATCTCTGTCGTTACACATTTGGTGCGGACGTTGGTCCCCCAACCGTTAAGTATGTCAAGCAATACACGTGGTAGGACCCGATTGGCAGTAAAATTTACTTTTGAAAAATTTGCGGCATAAATATCTATGTAGTTCATTTTGTTGCACTTTAATGCCTAAGTAAACTTTTTGTTGCTGAAAATGTAATAAAATTATTTATTCACCTCAAAAAATTACTAAAATCTAATTAATAAATTATTGATTAAATTCGTAGTTTTTAAAGATATTTTTTATTATTTTTGTTCTAACTAGTATTTCAATAAGTTGTTAATTAAAATCTAACAATAAAAAATGACTAAAATCTAATTATCAAATTATTGAAATGTTAATTACAACAAAACTAATAAAAAGTCATCTTAAAATTTATTAAATTCTTAGTTTTGTTAGATGAATAGTTTATTGTTTTTGTTTTAATTAACATTTCAATAATTTGTTAATTATATTTACATAATTTTTCGAGGTGAATAAATCATTTTATTTAAATTTTGGCAACAAAAAAAATTACTTAGGTATTAAATTGCAACAAAATGAGCTACATAAGTATTTATATCGCAAATTCCTCAAAAGCGAATTTTGCCACCAATCGGGTGCTGCCGCGTATACCGCTTGATACACTTAACGGTTGAGGGACTAACGTTCGCACAAAATGTGTAACAACAATGATTTTTGTCGCAAAAAAATTTATATATAAATTTAAGTGCAACAAAATGAACTACATAAAAATTAATGCTACAAGTTTTCCTATTCTAAATAACTAGAATGTACATAATTATAAAAAAAAATTACGTAAAAAATTATTCAAGTACCAAAAATAAGAAATGTGTCCCAACATACTATTTTTGGGGTGCACCGAAGAAGTCTCCTAACCTATTTTAAAAATAATTTTACAAAATGGCATTAACAAATTATTTCACACGCTACTAAATTAAATAATATAAACTTGCAACACACTCATAGACATCATAGCAGAGTCTTATTTTTGGCCAAATTAGAAGACCTAGAGTCCACAAAGTTGACCTTTGTAAAACATAATATTTGTTTTTTAAAAAAGGAAAATGTGGACCCAATTAACTCTTATCCCTTTTACCATTTTGACCTTCCAACAGTCCTAGTTGCGACTTACACGTATCAGCCCATTGTGGGCCTACCCCGAAATATCCAAACTAGATCTCCAGCCCTACATTTTGGACCCCACAAGTAAATCTGAACCCTCCATTCACAACCATGGACACATTATAATAGACAAAGTAATAATATTGTGACGTTGAAAGTCTTAAAGAAGAGTCAAATGGTATATTCTCCGGAATTCACTGTGAGATCTTGCCACGTGTAAAACATAAACGGTCGTGAACGCGAGAACCAAAAGCTCTTAGAAATGAAATGAAACCACGTCGTTTTCAAAGTCCGAAAACGACAAGAAGTTTGGGGTGCCACCGAAAACAAATAAAACCAATAGAAAATTATTGCCTATAAAAATTGGCTAACGTGCGCTTGTAGCCTCGAACCAGTGTTCTCCGCTTTTTACTTTATCCTAACAAAGTCGTCGTTTTCCTCTTCTGCTGCGTTCCACGCAGTTTGCGTGCCCAAGTCTCTCTCCTCTCTCTCTCTCTCTCTCTCTCTCTCTCTCTCAGTAGTTAAAGCTCCATTGACTGAGAAATTTTTTTTTTTAGGGGAAAATGGTCAGTTGATGAAGTTCTTTCAAATGATCCATTTCAACGTGTCATTAGGTGAGTTTTGAATCATCTTCTTCCACTTGCTTGGTCTGATTTGGTTTTCAGTATTTGATTCTGGGTATTTCTTGTAATCACGATTTTGATTAATCTTGTTGATATAGGGGTGTACGGTGGTCGGATTTTGGGTGATTTGTGTGGTTATTTTACGTGGCGGTTTTAGAAAAATGCAATTTATAACTGCCTAACTATCCAATAAATGTGCGGTTTGGGTGATTTTTTATGGTGGATTTATATCATTCTATGAGCGAGTTGTATTATTTATTGGTCAAAATTATTTAAAAAAATTGTAGATTACAAAGAACAAATTTATATCATATTTACTCGTTTAATATTATTATGAATAATAATTTTATAAAATATTATAATTTCTTCAATCTAAAACTTAAAAAAAAATCTAATAATTAGTATAATAATCATCTAAATTATACAAATTATAAATACTATTGAATTTATCAATCCACACATTAATAATTTCAACGGTTTGAGTTTTGTTATGAAATTTTTTACTAATATTAAATCATTAACATTATTTATTTTTCCTAAATAAGATTTTATATACAATTTTAGGTTATCACCACCAATCTCATAGCAATGAAATATTTTATTAAAAAAATTAAATTTTTAAACTACCACATATATATATATATATTTATATATAAAAAGAAGACTTCTCACTTATTAGTACCCATATATATATAGTGTGAACAAGAAAAAAACAAATAAGTGGAAGAAAAAAAGTAAATGCCAAACAAACAAAAAAATTCACAACTCACATCTCTAACTATGAGGAGAGGTGTGATACCAAAACTAAAAGGGAGTTTTTCATATAATATAAATTAACTACAAAAATACCTTAAGGAATTTTATTTACATATACAACGTGCACGTTAGCACAATATACTGGAATCAAAACATATACATATCTAAAATTAGAAAAATAGAGAAAATCTCACTTTTTTTTTTTTTTTTTTCGTTTTTTCTGGGTTTTAAAAATAAACTTTTTAGTTGCTTATGATACCAATAAGAGACTAATTGGTTACCTTTTCATAAAAATACTCATTTTTTAGAAGATGTAATTTCAGATACATTTTAGTTACTTTCAAAGTCCATTTGTAGAAAATTTGTTATTTTAAGATATCGATCAGTTACTTTTAAAACATGATTTGTAAAAAGTTACATTTTAGTTGCTTGTGATACTGATAAGATACCCATTGGTTAATTTTTTTTTTTAAAAAAATTTTATTTTTAGATCACATTATTTTAGATACTGTTGGTTACCTCTAATACTTATTTGTATAAATCTTAATATACAAATTAGTTACTTTTATGTTATATTATGGTATCTTATTATTTAAGATACATTTTGGTAATCTTCAAGCTTATTTCAGAAACTAATGAATTGACATATATTATAATAAGTTACCATATAGTTTATTATTAAAAATTAATTTAGTATACTACACGATAACTTTTAAATGAAAACTTTTAATAGGCTTTTTTAGTTACTCATGTAATTTACATGTCTTATTATTTAAGATATTTTTACTTTGACTTCATGTCTATTTCATAAAATAATTAGTTATCATATAATATAAAAAGTTACTCATATAATTCTAAGTTATTACGATAGCTTATTAAAAAATGATACTATTTAGTGTACTATATAGTTACTTTTAAAAACTATATTTTTGTAGCTTTTAAAATCATTTGATAAATGGCTAAATTTTTTGGTATGCCACAAATTTAAAGCAACCAACAAACTTAGTAAGTTACCGAAAAGAATCTTTTTATGTTCTATTAAAAAGTTATCAAATATCCTAAAGAATATATTTTAAAAAAGTTAATTAAAATGTTTCTAAAATAGCTTTAAAGTTGTTTAAAATATCATATGACATATTTTAAATATAAAATAAGAATATAAATTTTGGTATATTAAATTTTGTTTAAGTTTAAAATTTAATTATTTTTTGGTTAATGAAATATGAAAAAAAAAACTAAAATGTATTTATTTATTTGACAATTGCGAAAAAATTATATGCTTCCTACTATCAAAATGTCTTGAAAAGTAGGTCAGCTAGTACTACTTTTGAGCTAACCAAGAAGTAAAAGAGAGTCAAATAAATAAAGATATATAAAGCTTAAAAAAAAAGTGGGAGTTGGTAATGTAGAAGAGAGATCTCACAAAAGACAAATAGCTATAATTGTTTTCTTTTATAATTGTCTACATAGCTTTGGTTAAAAAGAAGCAAAACCAATGCACTAAAATTGAAATATGATATAAAAAAAGAATAAAATTATAAATGAAAAAATCACGTGATTATGAAAAAAAAAAGAGACACCACATGTACATTTCTCAAATTAAAATACAATATTAAGAGCATTTTAATGTGTGCTCTACTCTATTTTTTAAAATATCTCATCAAAATACATATTTTTTTATTTTACTTTTAAGTTTTGCATTATACTATACATCAACTTTTTTATATATTTCTTTACATCATTTAAATATTATATCTTTAAAAATATTTTATTAATTAAAAGAAAATAAAATAATTGAAAAAGAAAAATGAAATAATAAATATATAATAAATGAAGAGAGAAAGCTTATAAAGAAAAATAATAATATTAAAATATTATATAAAAAATATGTAAATATTATGTAATTATAGATATAGATTAATTGGAGTTTGTGGATAACTATTATAAATATATGTATAAAGAAGGTGATAGAAGAGAAAGTGTATTACAAAATATATCACCAAAACATACAATTTTATAATTTACGCTTGTTTATTTTTTCTCTACATCATTTATATATTATATTTTTTAAAATATTTTATTTATTTTAAGATATAAAATAATTAAATATAATAATTTTATACTCATATATATATATATACAAAAGTTTATAAAAAAATAATAAAATATTTATAGCTTGATAAATAGTATTTTACTACATATAAATAAATACTATTTATTTAGATAAAAAAATATAATCATTTTTTCTCTATATTATAAAAAATAATATATTTTAACCCGGAGAGTGCTCTAAGGCAAGTGTAAAAGAGTAAATGTAACAAAATAAAAAAAAATAAAACAAAAATTTAGCTAGGAAGAGAAGAAAGAAAAATAAAAATTTAGTAAAGAAATAATAATAATAAAAAAATTGTTTTAATATGTATTATAATTTATATTATTTTACCCTAACCCTCAGATCTCATTCTATCTGCCGATTCTCCATCTCTCAGCCTCTCTCTCTCTCTCGCATTCTCTCTCTCTTTCTCTCGCATTCTCTCTCTCTCTCGCTCGCATACGGTCTCCTCTCTCTCTCCGGTGAGCTAAGGTTTTCCTCTTTCTCTGCCATTCAATATCTCCCTCACTTTCTCTCATGTTCATTTTTTCTTTCTTTCTTTCTTTCTGTTTTCTGTTGTAGATGGCGGTGGGGCTTTGGGGTCGACGACGGCGTGTGGTGGATGACATCGTGGTTTGAGCTCGGTAATTTCTTTTCTTTCTCTATGTCAATTGGGTGTTTTCTTTTTTATTTTTTCTTTTATTTTCTATTTTTATGCTTTTTGATGTTTAGATGTTTAGGGCTTGAACCATAAAAATCTCATATTTTAAAGCTATTGATTTTTGTGGTATATATTCATAGTAATTTTACAAATAAGCACTGCCCTTTATCTAATTTATCTAAGCTAAACTATATACTCTGTTTCAATTATTTTTATTTGTCGTGTTTACTGTTTGATCATTATATTTATGTATATTTTTAGTCATATTAATTTCAATTTGTTAGAATACAGGATCTTATAGCTTTAAATTCATGATGCTAATGTCTTCCTTATGTTTTATGTCTGCCCTTTTTCTTTTTGTCACTTATTCTTTTGTATTAGTCGCACTCTTTTTTTTTTTCCTTAGCTTTGGTCCTTTATCTAGTTTATTTTGTTTCATATTTTCCAAGAGTATGTATAAATCGGCTATTGAGAATTGATCTCAAAAATTGAGTTTTATGGCAGGGGTGGTATTGTTTTTAACAGGCAGGTGCACTCTGTTAATGAATTTGATTTTAAGTAAAAGCCTTGATATGCTTTATACTTTTGCTTTTCTTAGATACTTTTTTGATGTTTTCTTTTTTGGCTTTCTGTAATTTCTAATTTTGGGTGTGTTTAGATCTTAGTGAGTTTGCTTTGGGATTTACGAAATGTCGAAAAGTGGAGGATTTGATATCGCATCGGGTCTCGCCGGAAAGAATGACAAGAACCAAACTCGCTCCAATGGTGAAAAGTACATATATTCTCTTTCAGTCTACATGCATGAGTCGTATACTTGAATTTCATGTGGTTTAGAATTTATGTTTGTTTGCCTGTGATAAGTTCCAGTCTATAATTGTGCTACTTCTCTCTCTTTAAAGTCTGATAATGAGAAATGAGAAGAAAAACTCCAGTACTTTATTAATTGGCCTTTTTTTTATAAATAATTATAATAAAACTATTTTGTGAATTGTGAAGTTTAGTATGCTTAAGGTTTTCATGTTTTTTATAGCAGTAAACTTTATGATAGGTGATTTTCTGAATGGGATTTTTTGTTATAGTTTTAATTGTTGCTGAATCTTTCAGGTATGAAAAATATGACCGGGAGAGCTCCAGGATGGTACGAAAGCGATCAGAAGATGATTTTGATGGTTTTGATAGGAGGAAAGGGTTTGATCGGTATAGAGATGGTGGTGGTAGCGAGAGTAGTAGAGGGTATGAAAGGAATGTAATGCACAGGTCAGAGAGCTTCTGTGGATCAAGGAGGGAGTTCCCTAAAGGGTTTCGGTCAGAGCGTGACCGCTCACAGAGAGAAGGGAGTGTGTCATCTTGGCGAAGATTTGGCAGTGGGAATAAGGAGTTTGATGAAGGAGTTAGCAGGAGTAGATTAGAGGAGAGAGGAAAGAGACTTAGGGATGTAAGGTCCCCGACATGGTCGAATTCAAAGGATTCAGGAAGCGAGCAATCAAGGATTAGGTCTCCTGTCAGGTCTCCTCCAAGAGGATTCAGGGATAGGAAGTCAATGTCAAAGTCTAAGTCTCCGACTTGGTCCAAGGATTCAGTTGGAAGTGAACAATCAAAGTTTGTTGAAGTGAAGAAAAATGAGGACGTTCAAGTTGAGAGTGGGAGTAGGAGTAGCAGTGAAATGGAGGAAGGAGAGCTTGAACCAGAGCCTGAACTTGAAGCAGAAGCCAAAGCTGAAGAAGCCAAACCCATATCAGCTCCTGGAGTTAAAGCTGAAAAGGAAGATGTACAGGGTTGTTCTGGAATGGATGTTGATTATAGAGAGATCGATAGTGCTAAAGATACGAGCGATACTGTTGTGGAGGATAAAAATAAGTCAGCATGTGAAGAAGAGATGGAGGAAGTGAATAAGAAAGGAATTTCTGAAGTAAAAGATGTGGTTGATGAAGTCGATAACCTGCTAAATCATGAGGATAATATGGCTAGCGAAAATCTTGACAGTGGGGAGACCTGTAATGAAGGTGATCAGAAAGAGAACGAAAGTTTGAGGGGTGACGATGAATGTAAGGACCATACAGAACAAGAAATAGTTCAGGAAAAGCCATTGGAATCTGAAGAACAACACAAGCACGACAAGGTTATTGATCTTGAAGCTAAGGCTGAAGACGTCGAAGAAAGGGAATTGAATAAGGAAGTCATAGGGGAGAATGGAGTGCCTGAGGAAGATATGTCAAAGGTAAATGAATGTGTGGCTCAAAGCTTTAAGGACAAAGGGAAAAGTGTAGTGGTGACTCCTACTCATATTGCCAATTCTGTGAATCTTGCTAGTTGGAATGAAAGAGAACCTAGAGATCTTTTAACTTGCAGAGACAGTGATATAGAAGGACCGAGCACCAGAGGATTTGAGTTATTTGGTAGCTCCCCTATTAGAAGACAAGAGAAAGCTGATCAATCTGGTACTAATATTCATAAGGATGAAAAGCTTACACTTGAGTCACTTGATCTTTCTCTTAGCTTGCCAAATGTGTTATTACCTATTGGTGCAGCCCCGGGTTCTCCTAGTCATGCAAGAAGCGTTCAGTCCTTGACTAATACATTTCCTACTAATTCAGATGGGATGACAGCATCAATGTCCTTTTCAGGTTCTCAATCATTTTATCACAACCCAAGCTGTTCTTTGACACAGAATTCTATGGATAACTTTGAACAGTCGGTTGGCAGCCGTCCCCTTTTTCAGGGGGTTGATTGGCAGGCACTGTCTCAGAATGAGCCTAAAAGTAATGAAGTCTCCTTTTATCAAAGAATCTTAACGAATGGGAATGGAAACGGTTCTCATCAACAGCCTCAATCCATTTCAAACAATCAATCTTCACAAGCTCAACATCTTAGGGTTCCTGAAGGTAGCTCTAAATTAACTAATGGATTGGAAAGACAGCTTAGCTTCCATAAGCAATTGTCAGGACACTCTAGGAACCCTGATAATGTCAGGTCACCTTCTCATAGTGTTGGTTCTCACGAACTTGGATCTAGTTACAGTTTTGATAGGAAGAGACTAATGAGAGAAAAAAGTAGTGCTAGCTTGTATAGGACTAGTAGTTCTAAAATGGACCAGGAACACTTTCCTATTGGTGGGGCTGAATTTGTTGAGACAGTCATTTCCCGGATAGTGTCAGAACCAATACATGTCATGGCTAGAACATTTCATGAAATGACTGGACAATCCTTATCATGCCTCAAGGATAGCATTTGTGAGATCATGCGAAATGGAGAAAAGCGTAGGCAATTAGGTGCTTTACAGAAAGAACTGCTGGAAAGGCCTGACATAACCCTGGAATTACTACTAAAATCTCATAGGACACAGTTGGAAATATTGGTTGCTCTGAACACTGGTCTACCGGATTTTCTTCAGCAAGAAATGAGTGTTTCATCCTCGGATTTGGCTGAGATTTTTATGAATTTGAGATGCAGAAATCTTGCTTGTCGGAGTCCACTGCCTGTAGATGAATGTGATTGCAAAGTTTGCTCTCAGAAGAAGGGTTTTTGCAGTTCCTGTATGTGTCTTGTCTGCTCGAAATATGACATGGCATCCAATACATGTAGTTGGGTTGGGTGTGATGTTTGTCTTCACTGGTGCCATGCGGACTGTGGGTTACGCGACTCTTATATTAGAAATGGGCGCAGTGCAATGGGGGCACAAGGAACATCTGAGATGCAATTCCATTGTGTTGCCTGTGATCACCCATCTGAGATGTTTGGCTTTGTGAAAGAAGTTTTTCAAAATTTTGCCAAGGACTGGTCAGCTGAAACTCTTTCCAAGGAACTTGAATATGTCAAGAGAATTTTTGCTGCAAGCAAGGACTTGAGAGGGAAACGACTCTATGAGATTGCTGGTCAGATGTTGTCAAGATTGAAAAATAAGACTGACCTTCCTGAAGTTTACAGTTATATAATGACCTTCTTAAACGGTAAATTTATTATTTATTTACCTAAACGAGAACTTGGTCTTTTTTATGCTTATTCCTGTTTGTGCTTCGGCTTTAGAATTTTAAAACTCTAATAGTTGAAAGTGGGAAAAAGAAATGTTATTGTTATGTGGGATAATACAAGTTTTGTATGATTTATAGGATTTTGTATCTGATTTTGCATTAGTAACTTTCTTTCACCCTTGTATCTATAGAATCTTCATAGGGTTTCTAATTATAGATCATTTTATTGCAGATGTTGATTCTTTCAAGCTAAACAATATGTCTTTAACATCTGGGAAGGAACAAGGTAAAGGAAGCAGCAGTGGGAGTGGGATTGCTGGGCCAAGCCTAGAGCCTGCATGGCTTAAATCGGTATATTCGGAAAAGGTTCCTCAGTTGGAAATACCTGCAAGTTTACTTCCTAGTTACAGCCATGACCGAAATGACAAGCGCAGTGTGGACTTGGAGTTGCGCACAAACACTCCCAAGGAACCTCTTTTCGATGAGCTGGAGAGTATTGTAAGAATTAAACAAGCAGAGGCCAAAATGTTCCAAACAAGGGCAGATGAAGCAAGAAGGGATGCAGACAGCCTGCAACGGATAGCCATTGCCAAAAATGGAAAGATCGAAGATGAGTATGCTAGTAGAATTGCCAACTTGCACTTGGCTGAAGCTGAGCGGTTGCGTAAACAAAAATTTGAAGAACTGCAGGCTCAAGAGCGAGAAAATCGCGAATACTTCAGTATGAAAATGAGAATGGATGCAGAAATCAAAGACCTGTTTTTGAAAATGGAAGCTACCAAGCGAAACCTTGCAACATCATGATTAACAAGTTTTTCATAGGGTTGTCATCTTTTGCAGGAAACTATATTATTTCTAATGTAATCTAAGGCACTAGTTCTTGATTGTTAGGCGTTTCTTTAGTAGTTTTGTCTTCTTCTTCAATGCATCTGTTTATTACCATTGTCAACAACTAACTAAAATATGTAGAGAGACAGATTTCAGTATGTTATAATGTTCCAATTTCGGGCGTGTTGTTTATATAATTTTAAATTTAATTGTATAAAAATTATTGTTATGGAAATGGATATATTTTGCCTGTGAAATTATATATAAACTTCAATTCACCACTTCTCATCTTCTGCTTATAATATATGTTGTTGAATTAAGTTAAATATGTATATATATATATAAGTAGTTTCCTTCCATTGATCATCGTCATCATCACCTCCAAAATAGAATAAAACTAAGTAATTTAAAAGAAATTGTTTTAACCTCGTAGAGGTGGGCTGTGAAACCATTACTTACGAGGATCCTATCCTCATCACCTCTACTACTGATAAAAACATCATCCTGATTTGATTTGGCTATATTATCTCCACTTCAAATTTTTAATTACCAAAGGACTACTTGTCATGGTTATCCTGCTCAAGTATTTTCCATTTTGTCTAGACTTGAATAATATAAAAACAAAAACACTTGTTATTAATTAATTAATAAACTATCTATCTATACAGACACAAAATAGTGGAGGAGGAGTAATAAATTATAGGCAATTTCTTATGTGGAGACGGTAAAAACGTCTGCACCGGTGGAGACGTTTTTTTTCTTCACCATTTGATCAAATTAACAGCTGTGATCTATCCTTGTTCTAACTCTCTCTCATTCCCTCACAATTCCGAATCCATTGACACAACCCATTCAGATAACTATTCTGTCACAATTACAAACAGAGAACTATTCTCTCTCTCTCTTCCGAAACTCTCTTCCGAAACAGAGTTCTCTGTTTGTAATCCACCTCAGTTTATCTTCTCTACCGGCTTCTCTCCATCGTCTCTCTCTCCATCTTCGTCTGTGGTTGTTCCGAAGCTCTCTGTGTGATGTATTATTAAAATGAACAATGATGAATCAGCCCCTACTTGCATATATTGAAGACAAATAAAATATATTATAAAAACTACCATGGCATATTAAGCATTTTCTATTATAGAGCTTCATATATTTGTCCCACTTTAATTAAGAATAAACATTTATAAACACCACCCTGTCCTATTTCAAGTTTTTATACTGAAGACAAGAATCATGGTATAGCATAGCAGTGGCTGTTTGTACAGCAGTGGTGGTTGTTAGTTGTTCTGAAAATTTTGGTATATGATGTCCCACTTTAATTACTAGTTGGAGTTGCCTTATAACACCTGCAATTATATGAAGGTAACGTCTTCAAAATAATGTAGGTTTTTTATTATTTTGGTGGAAACTATAGTTGTTCTACGTACCATTAAAGGTACCAAATAGGAGCAAAGCAATTTTATAGATTGTGCTGAGACATAGCATATGAAAATTATAATTATTGAGCCTTCCCATAAGTAACAGAGAATATTGTTTAGTCATATCGAGTCCTATCTATGTGGGTCCTAAAAATCCCAAAGCCATGTAAGCTCGAGTCTTATGAAGTCCCTATCGAGTCCTATCGAGGTGTGTTCTCAAATTAAAAAAGTCTTGTATCATCGAGTCCTATCGATTCCAATCGAGGTATGTTCTAAAATTCCGAGAGTGTCATCGAGGTCCCTTATCGAGTCATATCGATGCCTATCGAGGTATTCCCTAAACTACCCAAAAAGACGGACCATCGAGGCCCATCGATCTCTATCGATGCCTATCGAGGTATTCCCTCAGCTACCCAGAAGCCTGTGCCATCGAGGCCCCATCGATCTATATCGATGCCTATCGAGGTATTCCCTAAGCTACCCAAAAGCCTGTGCCATCGAGGCGCCATCGATCTAAATCGATTCCTATCGAGGTATTTCCTTAAGCTACCCAGAAGCCTATGCCATCGAGGCCCCATCGATCTCTATCGATGCCTATCGAGGTATGCTATAAAAGTCCCAAAGTCTGTATCATCGAGTCCCCATCGATCTCTATCGATACCTATCGATAACAAAGTAAAATATTTATCTAACTCCACAAATTTTAAATTGAATTTTTTTTTAAAAACAAAATTTCTTCCTAATTTTCTTTAATTTTTCTTACAGTCTTGATTTTTTTTTCTTCTATAGTGTTCCCTAGGCGATACGAGGTAATAGTTTGCAGGCCTTATATACAGTGATTCAATAAAAGCAATCACAAGCGGATGGATTACTTGGATTCCAGGTACAGCAGAGATCAATGGCCGGACTAGTTTGAAGTAAATAGATTCGTCTTACTAGCCTAACAAGAGCAGGAAACAGATTCGGAAGAGAGAGAGAGAATAGTTGTGAATGTGAATGGGTTCGATTGTGAGGGAAAGAGAGAGAGAATAGTTATGAGAGAGATAGACCAAATATTAGGAAAATCACACCCCTTTATTTGATCAAAGGGTGCAAAATAAACGTCCCCACCGGTGGAGACGTTATTAGAGTCTCCACTTCAGCAATGCCCATAAATTATATAAACAAAAACATTTGTTATTAATGATTAATAATGCTTATTGGAGATGGAGTGTATACTATTTTTGTTTTGGTGTATTGTACTTTTAAACGAAGTATAGGTCCCTCTTGTGTGGCATGTGTATGTGTCTTGTAGTGGTAGGTAGGAGTGTTGTTATTTGATTTTTTCGAAGCAGAAGTTAATTATTAAATACAACGAATACAAAACCGCACAAAAATCATTAAAATCCAAATACACACAAATAAATCAAAGTGAATGAAAAACACACATGTAATATAGCACTCTGCTCTGCCATCAACTCGAGTATCTAGGTAGCTAGAACAGTAGAAGTAGTACACTTTATTATTTAATTTGCAGAGTTATCAGGTGTAGTGGCTTGCTTGCTTAAGCTCAAGAAGACGACCATTTGGCCGGCTCGAAGGCCACATAGATGAACTGGATCTGGTGGATGGTCCATGAAGAGAGCCCCCTGAATCCCACAATGAAACTACCTTCGGGGAGTTCGCTGTACTCCGGAAAGCAGAACTCTCCTCCGCCACCACCGCCAGCGAAAAGCGATCTTCCATCATCGAGAACGATGTCGAGGCAATCAACATCGTATCCATATCGGCCAGAGATTTTCTTGATAAAATGGCCATCTCCAAACACCAGCTTGTTACCCCAGTCTCCCCTGTCGCTCCCATAGCTCTCCGTCCGGCTTCCCCCCGTGGCCGATTCAAAATCGACGCTGAGTCTGTTTACAAAAAAATCGCTTTGCATCTGAATGCCGGTAATCCTGGTTTTGGTCTGGATGTACTTATCGACCCCCGTGAACAAGTCAAATGGGTACTTGGTGCAGGTTCGTAGTGCTTCACCAAACTGGTCGGAGAAATTGACAGAGTATTGGAGCTGCGGCGTACCTTTGGAAAGGGACGGCAGCTGTGGCTTGCTGGGAACCGAGATCGGATCTCTTTGAAAAGCGGAAAATGTATTCTTCAGCGACACCAAGTCCTGTTTTGCTTTGTCGGCCACGGCGCTCAGCTCACCGTCACTGTATCCACCGTAAAAATCATAGAATGATCGTATTACGCCGATTTGGTCGATCAGGTTGGATATCTTGGAGAAATCCCCTGCCAGGCCCAGATCTTCGCGTCCCGTGCCCACTAATATATCCCGATTTGATGCGATGGGGTTGAATCCGTTGGAAACGCCGACAACGTGTTCATATCCGGTCGTTTCAAATGAAAGAACCTTGGGTGAAGAGAGTTGCTGGCTCGGAAACTTGCGCGCAAACTCAACCATGTCGTCCTGGTCGGGCAACTCAACGTGCAGCCCCAACATCATCTGCTTGAATGAAACCTGTGTATTGGAATCCTTAACGGCCTGCCCCAGTTTCACTTTAAGATCGGCATTGACCGTGCCGAACTCGAAGATTCCCTGGCCCTTCAGCTGCACCTCCAACTTCATCTGGTCGCTTTTGGTTTCTGTGTAGAATGAGTAGACTCCAATATATTCCCCCCCGGTGGTGATCGAGGAAACATATACGTCGCCGTAATGGAGAAAGAAGTCGCGCAGAGCGCTGTCACCGACGGGCGGAACGATGTCAGATACCAATCGAGCGCTCGTCTGAACCTGCTTTCCTTCCACATGTCGAGCGTGCACAACAATTGCCAAGCTCTCGCTGGTGATCTTCAGCTCCTTGACGAACTTCATCTTCTGATCAACTGATCCGAGGGGGCCAAATCCAACCGCCAGCGATTGATTGATATCGATGGTTTCCATCAGCGAGTGTACACCCTTGCAAATCGTGTACGTTACCTCGCTTTCGTCGCCGTCGTTCTTGGTTTCTCCCGTCACTGCAGTCGAGCGACCGGCGCCAGTGGTGCTCACACAGCCTTGGAAAATTGCGATCGGCGTAGTCATGGATGGGCTGTAAGTAGTAATTAGAAGCAGAGATTAATCAAGTAATGTAGTGAGTTTGGTTTTGGTTTTGGTTTTGGTTATGAGAAAGAACCATGCAAGTGTGTCTATTTGAAGGTGTTAGTCAACCTGAAAAGAAGACCAAGTTCAAGGGATAAAGAGCCAGCTTTCCAACTTATTATTATTATAATAATAAATTAAGTTGAGTGAGTTTGGTTGATATTAGAAATTGACAGCTACATCAAACTTCAATAAGACAATAAAACTTACTTTCGCTACCAACAAAAATAGTTGACTGTTTAAGTGATATAATATAATAATTTTATTTATATTATTTATAAGCCAAATATTCGCTAAAGAGAGAGACGACTTTTTTTTAATATATTAATATTTAGTACAATGTTTTTAGGGAACATTGGCTAAATCTTAAAATGTTCAAATTAATTATTGATTTTTCTTTTCAATTATCACGTGGCCACTTTATGATACCCATTTGGAGGTTTTAAAAGCAATATTTTGATATTTTAAAATGTATGGTTAGATTAATTATATATTATTTTTTATCAAATTTAAGGGAATAAATTTAGTCTTCATTTACATTATTGATAAACCAAATTTAGTGTTGTTTAATTTGTATAAATAATTTGTGTTTGTGTTTGTGTTCATACTTGCTATATCAACTATTAAAATAATTATTTTAGATTTTAGATTTTTATTAGAATAACGCAAGCTGCTTAATAATGAATCATTATTTTAGATCCACAAACTTTACTATTATTATTTTATTGTTTATGGCCTTTATATTTCATGATTAATAAGACTACCTTGCTCATATAATTTCAGATCAATGTGTTGCTTCAAATGATTGATCATAATTTTGAAGTCAACTTCCCAAAAAAAAAAAGGGTACTAATATTTATTGAAGACTTGGTTGGATCCTATCACTTAAGTTTTGTTTTTGTTATTTTGTAATTTTTGGGCTATAAAGAATTTTATGAGTTAAAATACACATTATGGATTTAATTATATATATTTATGATTTAGAAATATTTAATTTTGATTTGATTTATTTGTCTTTATAGAAAAGTATGGTATTTTTATAAAGAAAATAAAATAGTTGGAGCCTGTGTCTGAGCTGGAGCTGAAACTTCATGAGCGATTTTGACATTATTGCAGTCATATTTTAGAAATTTTAGCAAAAATAAAAGTTGTAGATTTTTTTCTTAGCTTCCCATATCATATTGAATCATCCAAATTCGAGGTATATCGAGAGGGAAACATGGCCAAAATAAAATCAATTATACTGAAAAAATCAGTTTCTTGGGAATTATGAAAATAAAAGATTTCAAACTCCAATTTTGCAACAAATTGCCATATATCTTTATATCAAATTCGAAAATTAAAGATATCACATCAAAAAAATTAATATTTATTAGTTTAAGTTTTGGATTTTAAATTTTAAACTTTATCCTAAATAATTTTAATTATTATGAGACTATTATAAATATAGACCTGTCTCTATTTGAAAAGTCTATATACTCTATCCTTAGATAAACATTCTTTTCTATACTTTTTATCTTAGTAAATTTTGTGCTTATTATTTATTCAAGTCTAGCTAAGTTTTTCTTAGGTTACAGGTGATTTCAAAGCCATAAATAAGATTTCTTGCTTTTAATAATTTTCATTGTTATTTTATTTTCACATGTCAAATTGATTATATTCATCTACACTTAAATTCTATGATTATTGTTTAGATCTTATTTGGTACAGTTGCTAAATAGGGTTTTTCTTTAATCTATTATTATCTTGGAATTTTATTCACCTAATAGTTTATAATTCTAGGTTTTGAGTGATAAATTATAATATTGAGATTAATGTTGAAGTTGGTTTCACTTATGATAGTGAATATGAATAAGTTAAATAAATTGCATGTGTTGACCCTTGTTATCCAAAAAATTAGAAGTGAATGACGTGGTAAGCATTAATTACACGTGGCTGACACCTGGAAGAATTGGTGTTCGACTATCGACCAGGAAAGCATCCCGTATCAGACGGACAGTTTTTCATACGACCAGCCTGGTCGTACGCACACTATACGCGAAAAAGATCTTGATCAATTATGATAGAATCCGAGATTTTCTCCCATGATTTCCTGAATATCCGATTGTTTAGGAAATAATATCTGTAACAATTAATGTAAATATTCTCTGAGCTTACAAATATGAAAAGAGGGCTCAGGGAAAGGGGATCTGATCCATATTTTGATTTTTTGTATCTTGAGCTTTGAGATTAGAGAAAAGCACACTAGAATATTTGTATTTTCATCAGAGGTTAGTGAAACTCATTGAACCCGAGTTCTTTGATCACTCCTTTGAATCTCAATCTAATAACAATCTAAGTGGACGTAGGTCATTACCAGATTCTGGGGCCGAACCACTATAAAACATCGTGTTCTTATTCTTTTCATCATTACGTTCTTTTCAACACATTCATACACGTCAAGCAATTTTGACTCCGTGTCAGTTGCCTAAATATAGGGTCAACAACCCTGATTTTGATCAACTGACACGGAGTCAAAATGCTTGATGTGGACATATATGTTGGAATGAATATAATGACAAAAACAGTAAAGCACACAAGAATTTATAATGGTTCGGCCCCAGAAACTGGAAATAACCTACGTCCACTTGAGCTATTATTGATATAGGAGTTCAAAGGAGTGATCAAAGAACTAGGGTTCTATGAGTTTCACCAACCTCTGAAGAATAAACAATATATCGTAATGCATCAGCTCTAATTCTCTCGTAAATCTATACTCTCCAGTAGTCAAAAAGCCAAAAAGTCCCCTCCTTGAACTATCTTTCACTATTTATATGCTCAAGGAGGAATAACATTAATTTGTTACAGATATTCTCTCCTAATTAATCGGATCATCAGGAATTATTGGAGACAATCTTAGGATTGACTATGATCTTTACAAAATTATCTTGAAATATGCGGAGTGTACGACCAGGGTGGTCGTAAGAAAATCTCAACCGTTGTGCTTGCAATATCTTACTGGTCGATACTCTAACATAACTCTACCAGGTGTCAGCCACGTGCTCAGAAATCACCTGCCACGTCATCCGTGTCTGTTTTTTTTTATAACATTTGTCCCCCAAGTTTATTTATTACGACCAACAATAAATAAACTTTAAGGAAACGACCTTTCGATTACCCCACCAGACCTGACAAAGTAGTTCGTGCCACCTTGGGAAAAGTAACCTACCCTTGTCCAATCACGGCTTTTCGGTTCCCAAGAAACCTTTCAACGGCTATCACCCTTCCCAATGCTTCGAAAAAGAGGAACTGATGATTACTTCCTCTTTCATGCTACGACCAAAATATATATAGGCTTCCCATAGTCTTCTTTTCCTTTTTACGCAAGTCATTCCTTCTTCAAGAAACCCTAAAATCAGAGCCTCCATTCTCTTCTGGAGACCATCTTCCAACGTTTCAAGATCCAGCCCGTCAGTTCCTCGACGCTCAAAACTCTTTTAATCCTCCACAATCTTCTCTCTGGTAAGTCTCAGAACTTCTATGCTCTTTACTTTTGCTGTGCATGCCTCTGTGGATTGACTGTTAAGTTTTTATGTTTCTAGGTTGAGATGCATGACAATAGGGGGTTTAATGGGTGATGCTGTATAGGATGATGTTTCTTTGCCATTAAGGAGTTAGGAGTTAGTTTGAAAGTTGAGATCACAACTTTAGGACGTGAAACCGAAGTAAAAAATTCAATTTTTATGTCAGTCGAAAAACCAAGTTTTTCCCGCCCTTAAAGGAGTTGAAAAAGCTTTTTCAAAAAACTTTTTGCTTTCACTTTTTGATTTGTTTTTCAAACTGTTCGTGTGAAAAATTTAGTTTTTTGTTAAAATGCTGTTGTATAAAAGTTTGACTTTTATACTCGACCAGCGCTATTCTAAAAAAAACTTTCTAAATTCTTTATCCTCACCTCCCCATTCTTCTGTTCGCAGATTTTAATGCTAGATTTGTGGGGAGGTGAGGGGCCAATCAACGACGATCTTCTCACACAACTGCTTGAAGGCGAAGAACAGCCGGCCCAGCATGTTAACGAGATTCCATTTTAAAGAACTTCTTCTAGACCTCAGCCATTACCACCTCAAATGGCCCGCACTAAATCTCCAGGCAAGAAAAAACCAAACCCCGAAAACAATGCAAATTCACTTGCCCAGCCTGATTCGCAGGCTAGGGTTCCCTCGACCAGTGGTCGAGAAAACATTGCCCCTGACCCTCGCATTCAAGTTAGGGCTCGCCCTCAGCATCAAAACGTTCCTGATGTCGAGTGGTATCTTTCTCCCACCAGCCAGGTGACTCCCCGGATGCTTGCCAATTACCTTAGGAAGTATCCTCTTACCGGGGTCAATCTCAAGATCCCAGCTGCCGACCAGAGAGCTAATCTGCCTGGGGGCACTTATAGCACTTGGTCAAGGTACCACATAGAGGCGGGAGCTATCCTTCCTCTACATCCATTTTATCAGGGGGTGGACAACTACTTCGGTGTTGCTCCCTTTAAAATAACCCCAAATAGTTATAGAATGCTGGCTGCACTCTTTATCCTTTACAAACTCAAAAAATGGCCAGAACCCACTCCCCACAAGGTCAACTTCCTCTTTGACCTTAAGTCCAACCCTCAACAATACGGGACGGGCTTTTTTCATCTTTGTCACCAGGAAACAAACCGAACGTTCCTAAGTGACACTACTCACATCTCCAACGTAGGGAAGTACAATCAAGAGTATTTCCTCACGCCAGACATGACTACGAACAACCTGGCCTTCGCTCGAGGAGGTAAATGTCACTTTTCACTGGTCGCTACTTTTCCTTAGCAAGCTTTTCTGCACTTCTTTAAAATATATTGTGCCTTTCAGGACCATGGTTACACTCGAACCCAACACCAGACATGGTGTTGAGGTCCAACGCACTGGCCAGGATGGCAGACACTGAAAAAAGCGTTAAGTCCCTGGTCACCGATGAAAACCTGAGGCTATTTGGCCTTTTGGCTCCTCGTCATGAAATGAGAGGACCCGTGGTGGCAGACGCCACTGCCGAGGGAGATCCCGAGCAGTAACCCCCAGCGTCTCCTCCCCGAAGGAGGCCAATGGGGGTTACGATCAGGGAACCCACTGGTGACTCTTCAGCCAAGGGAAGGGGAAACAAAAGGCAACAGAGCCTGTCATAGACTTAGACGAGTCTTCAGACGAAAACGGTACTGTTATTCTGCTTTTAAATAGCTTGCCAATTCCCTGTCACTTGTTTGACGGGGACGGCAATTTTACGTATACTCCAAATCTAGGGCCAGACTTCTTCGTGCCAGAGAGTGAGTGTATGACTAATAGAGTCAGTAGTGTAGCGAAAAGTAATTGTAGCTCGGGTATTAAACTTTGTGACCTCTTTTCTGATTTTCCATGATTTTTTTATCTATCTTTGCTTATTGTCTGCATGCTTTTCTTTATAGGCAGAAATGGCTTCCCTCAATGTTTTCGATCTGTATCAGACCCAGGAGGAAGAGGAGGTCCCCCTGGTCCGACGGAGGAAATCAGCTAGGAGACACGATGGCGAATAAAGCCAAGCTCCCTCGGCCAAGAAGGGTCGAACAGCTGATCCTTCCAAGGATGGGCCTACTGGCCAACCTTCTGCCCAACCTCCTGCTTCTGCTGAGAAGGAGACAACCCCTGCTGCCAACCCTTCGCCTCCGGCCCAAAAAGAACAGGCCCAACAAGCTGATCTTCCTGGGACCAAACTCTCGAACGGTTCCCTGCGATCAGCTAAAGATCGCCTTGCTCACATCCTGAAGCATGACCGTTGCAGGGAAGCAATGGCTGAAGCTGAGAGCATAGGGGTCGATCAAATCCTTAACATGGCCCTTAACGAAGTGGCTAGTGTAAGTACTCTTTCCTCTTGGCCTTTATCTTTCCTTCTTGTAATATAGCCTAACTTTTATTTTTTGACTGCAGGCCATGCTGACAATGACCGCTGCTTGCATCCGCGCCATCGTTAGCATCGAGCAGTCTCGGGCGAAGGTTGTTGAGGAGCTTAAGGCCGCGGAGGCTAGGCATGTCGGGGAGTTGGAGGTAGTCACCCAGCAGAGGGATATATCGGTTGCAGAACTGGCAGAGAAGCAAGCTTCTCAAGAAACTCTGAGGAAGCAGAGGGATGAATACCTGGAGTCCAGCCGAATCCACTGGCGCGAAGTCAAGAAACTTAGGGAGGAGCACCTCGCTAAGGACGCGACCATTGCTGTTCTCAAAAGCCAGGTGGAATAGCTCAAGCTCACCAACGCCAAGGACTTGGAGAGGTACAAGAACGCGACACTTCGGTGTTTCTATGATTTTTGGAAACACAACCAAGGTGCCGACTTCAGCTACCTTCCAAAAGATGCCAGGAATGCTGAGCTGGCTCGCTACACTGCTTGGTTGGCTGCCAAAGAAGAAAGAGCTAGAGTTCCTGCTTCCCAAGCATTCAGTCAGTTGCCGGAGAGGAGGGAGGAGAAGCCGCTGGGGACGTAGTCGACCAGAGTGCTGAACAAGATCCTCCTGCTCCTTGAAATTTTTACTCTTTTAATTTTCTTTAATTACATGACCCACGGGTCGTGATGTAAACACTAAATTTTATTTTTAATTTTGCTGCATGGGCAGCATATTTTCCTTTTACTTTAAACAATTACATTCAAGCAGTACTGCTTGCGGTGTAAAAGAATTCTTTTTGATATTATAATATTTCTGCTTATTATAACATCTGTTCGCATGACCGAACTTAGCATAGCACTTTGGCTTGATTTTAACAAAATATAAATTTTGAAAAATACTCTAAGTACCGTAGCATGCTTTCACTTATTTTGTTCATGTGTTTACATACCTCTTGGTATGCTTTGTTATCGATGTACCTTATATACCCCCCAAGTGACTGAGGAGCTTTAGGTCCTTGGTCATTTGCCTTGACCACGACCTGTACGAACATTACTGCTCGGTAGGAAATGTAACACTCATAATACAGCAAAACAACACACGTAATGAACAAATACTTGTAAAAAATATTTACAAAGGTTGGCAAGAATGACTGGCTGTGCACAGTCCCTTATAATTCTGGTATTAAAATGGACTAAACATGTCTTTACGAGTGATCTTAAAAAGATCTTACACTTATAAGCGATTAGCCATATAACATGTCTAACCCTTTTTCAAAACTTGTAAAAAGTAAAAATTAATACAAGCCAGTCCTTTAAAAATAACTGTTTATAGATAATACTTGCGCATGTGTTCTCCATTCCAATAGCGTGGAACGAGATCTCCATTTAAGCGTGCAAGCTTGTAGGTGCCTGGATGAAGGACTTCTTCAATCTGGTAAGGTCCTTCCCAGTTTGGTCCGAGTACTCCAGCAGTTGGGTCGTGGGTGTTTAAGAAAACTCGTCGAAGTACTAGGTCTCCGACGTTGAACTTTCTTTCTTTCACCTTTGAGTTAAAATACCGGGCGACTTTTTGCTGGTATGCAGCTACTCGGAGTTGGGCTCTTTCCCGTTTCTCTTCAAGCAAGTCTAGGGATTCCATCATCAGTTGGCTATTCTGGTCCTGGTCGTATGTGATTCTTCGATGTGAGGGCGGATCTAACTCTATTGGCAACATAGCTTCATACCCGTATGCCAAGGAAAATGGGGTATGACCTATTGCTGTTCGATGAGAAGTTCTATACGACCAGAGTACTCCAGGCAGCTGTTCTGGCCACGCTCCTTTAGCATCTTCGAGTCTTTTCTTCAGGGTATCTTTAAGTGTTTTATTCACTGCTTCGACTTGCCCGTTTGCTTGTGGATGTGCGACTGAGAAAAAGCTTTTGACGATTCCATGCCTTTCGCAGAAGTCTGTAAATAAGTCGTTGTCAAACTGGGTGCCGTTGTCCGAGACAATTTTTCGAGGCAAACCATATCGGCAAACAATGTTCTTGATGACAAAGTCAAGAACTTTCTTGGTCGTTATGGTAGTGAGCGGCTCAGCTTCGGCCCACTTGGTGAAGTAATCGACTGCTATGACTGCCTATTTTACTCCACCATTTCCCGTTGGCAAGGATCCAATCAAATCGATACCCCATACTGCGAAAGGCCAAGGACTCTGCATCTGCTTTAACTCGTTGGGAGCTGCACGTGGGATCTTGGAAAATCTCTGACACTTATCGCATTTTTGCACAAACTCCATTGAGTCTTCATTCATAGTCGGCCAGAAATAACCCTGCCTCAGAATCTTTTTCGTCAAGCTCTGCCCCCCAGCATGGTCCCCACAGAAGCCTTCATGTACTTCCTTCATTAATTCTTTAGCCTTTTCTGGTGTAATACATCTGAGCAGTGGCATGGAGTATCCTCTTCGGTAAAGGATACCGTCGACCAGTATATATCTAGCAGCCTACCTTTGAAGAGTTCTGGCTTTGTTTCTATCTGCTGGTAGTACACCATTCGTGAGATACTCCAAGCACGGTGCCATCCATGTATTTTCCAGTCGAATTTCCATATTGGTTTCGTCTGCTCGTATGCTCGGCTCGCATAACCTCTCTACTGGCACTATATTTAAAGTGTCAGCATCTTTTGCACTCGCGAGTTTGGCTAAAGCATCTGCATTTGAATTTTGATCCCAGGGAATTTGTTGGAGGGTATACTTCTCGAATTGTGCCAACAAATCTTTAGTTTTGTTTAAGTATGCCACCATTTTGAGCCCCCGTGCTTGATACTCCCCTAAATCTGATTCACTACCAGCTGTGAATCACTGTAAATATCAAGCACTTTTATACTCATGTCTTTGGCTAATCTTAACCCTGCGAGGAATGCTTCATATTCGACCTCATTGTTTGATGTGGTGAAATCGAACTTAATAGCGCAGTGAAATCGATGCCCTTCTGGCATTATCAATATCACTCCTGCTCCTGCGTGAGATTCGTTGGACGATCTGTCCGTGAATAGCTTCCACGAAGGAGCTTCGACTTGGGGCTCAGGCGCACTAGGTCTTTCGCACTGCTCGTCGTTTGGGAGCTCAGTGAATTCAGCGATAAGGTCAGCCAAGACTTGTCCTTTTGCTGTTGCTCGCGGTGAATACGTGATATCGAACTGCCCAAGTTCGACCGCCCATTTTAATAAGCGTCTAGCCGCCTCTGGCTTTTGCAGAACTTGCCGAAGGGGCTGGTTAGTTAAGACTGTGATGGGATGGGCTTGGAAGTAAGGACGTAACTTCCTTGAGGCCAAGATTAAGCAATAGGCTAATCTTTCGATGGGAGGATACTTCAATTTGGCCCCGATTAACCTCTTGCTTACATAGTAAACCGCCTTTTGTACGCCTTCTTCTTCTCGTACTAGTACCGCACTAGCAACAAATTCGGTGATCGCCAGGTAAATGAACAAAGTTTCTCCGTCTATGGGCTTTGATAAAACATGAGGCTGTGCCATGTGGGCCTTTAAGGCTTGGAAAGCTTGTTCACAGTCTCCGGTCCATTCGAAATTCTTGTTGCCTCTTAGTAGATTAAAGAAAGGGACGCATTTATCCGTCGACTTGGAAATGAATCTACTTAGTGCGGCAATTCTTCCAGTTAAACTTTACACATCCTTGATTTTCATCGGCGATTTCATGTCGATCAGGGCTTTAATCTTGTCGGGGTTGGCCTCGATTCCTCTTGAATTAACAATGAACCCCAAAAATTTCCCTGATCCTACTTCGAAAGAACATTTGAGAGGATTTAACTTCATCTGATATTTGTTCAGAACGTTGAAACACTCTTGTAAATCCTTTATGTGCCCTTCTGCCTTTTTTTACTTTACCAGCATGTCGTCCACGTACACCTCCATGTTTATTCCGATCAACTCCTTAAACATGTGGTTAACCAATCGCTGGTACGTCGCACCAGCGTTTTTCAGTCCGAAGGGCATTACTTTATAACAGTATAACCCTGTATCGGTCTGAAAGCTAGTGTGATCCTCAGCAGGGGGATGCATACTGATATGATTGTATCCTGAGTATGCATCCATGAAGGAGAGGATTTCATGTCCTGTAGTTGCATCGACCAGCTGGTCAATCCTTGGGAGTGGGAAGCAATCTTTTGGGCAGGCTTTATTAAGGTCTATGAAATCCACACAGGCTCACCATTTGCCGTTAGGCTTGGGAACCAGTACTGGATTAGAGACCCACGATGGATAAAACGCCACCCTGATGAACCCATTCTCCTTCAGTCTTTCGACTTCTTCTTTTAAGGCTTTCGATCTATCTTTATCGAGCAGCCTCCTTTTCTGTTGCATGGGCGGAAAACTCTTGTCAATGTTCAGGACATGGCTGATAACTGCAGGATCTATCCCAGCCATGTTTTTGTGTGACCAGGCAAAAACTTCTTGGTTCTTTCGCAAAAATTCCACCAGTGCATGCTTCGTTGTTGCTTCTAAATTTTTTCCAACCTTTACAACTCTAGTCGGGTCTTTTTTGTCAAGTTGGACCTCTTCCAGGTCCTCGACGGGTCAAACTTCTTTCTCAAAATCCCCAAAGCAAGGATCTAAATCCCTATCCTCACTTTGGGCAACACCCAATTTGGTGACTTCATCACTGAATTGGGCTTGTGTATCAATAGCCATCTGCAACCTATCTGGGGGAGTGTTCTTCGACGTTCCTTTCTTCATCTTTGTGAATGAGGCGTTGTAGCACTCCCTTGCTTCCCTCTAATTTCCCAACACGCGTCCTACCCCTGCGTTTGTCGGGAATTTCATGGCCAAGTGCCATACTGAGGTGACGACCCGAAGGTCAACCAGTATGGGCCTTCCAATGACAGCATTGTAAGCCGAAGGCGAATCGACTACTATAAAAGTAACGAGTAATGTCCTGGTAGCAGGCGTTGTACCTGCTGTTACTGGAAGTCTAATTGACCCTGCTGGGGCGAGTCCTTCACCAGAGAAGCCGTAAATTTTTTGGTTGCAGGGCTCCAAGTCCTTGACGGACAACTTCATGCGTTCCAGCGAAGATTTGTACAAGATGTTTACTGACCTTCCTGTATCAACTAGTACTCTCTTCACCATCATGTTGGCGATTTGGACGTCCACGACCAGCGGATCGGAATGTGGGAACCGGACATACTGGGCGTCGCTATCAGAGAAGGTTATTTCACCATCCTCTGATCGAGCCTTCTTTGATGCCCTGTCCTCCATAGTCATCATCTCGATGTCCTGGTCATGACGTAG
This sequence comes from Humulus lupulus, assembly GCF_963169125.1. NCBI lineage: Eukaryota > Viridiplantae > Streptophyta > Magnoliopsida > Rosales > Cannabaceae > Humulus > Humulus lupulus. Next base: position 296,614,055 of record NC_084794.1, on the reverse strand, counting down.
GGTCTGAGCATATCGTTCCCTCGCCTTTCCACTGCTTCCCGCTAGGTGCGGGCCTCCACAGATGGTGAGTAAAGTGTGAGCTGCGGGGACAGGCTGCAAAGGTGGCGAGCGTTGGCGTGCGGGCGCATGCTCGTTGCCACCTGGAGCCTCTCGTTGAGAATTTCCCGAGGCCCGTACATATCTTCTCAAGTGTCCTTGTCTAATAAGGAACTCGATTTCATCCTTCAGCTGGTTGCATTCATTTGTATCGTGTCCGTAGTCGTTATGATAACGACAGAACTTGGTAGTGTCTCTCTTCGAAATATCTTTTCGAATGGGAGCGGGCTTTTTATAAGGCACACTAGAACTCGTGGCCTGATACACCTCTCCTCGAGACTCGATAAAGGCAGTGTAGTTAGTGAACCGTGGTTCATAACGATTGCCCTTGGAACGTTTATTTTCAGAGGTGGAAAGCTCATTATTCGGTCGCTTCCCCCCATTCTTGCCATTGCCATTTCCATTCCCGTTGCCTTTGCTGTTGGGTTTTGACCCATTGGCGGCTTTGGCGGGCTCGGCAGTCCCCTTATCCTTGCCTGGGGGCTTTCCTTCACTGGCGCTGGCGTCCTCGAGCTTGATGTAACGATCAGCTCGATCCAAAAATTCATGGGTAGTCCTAACTCCGTGCTTCCTAAGGCTACTCCACAGAGGCGTACAACGCTTCACTCCTGCAGTTAGGGCCATCATCTTGCCCTCATCACCCACTATTTTGGCTCCAGCCGCTGCTCGCATGAAGCGCTGGACGTAATCCTTCAGTGGCTCTCCTTCTTGCTGGCGTATCTCGACCAGCTGATTCGCCTCAGTTGGGTGCACACGACCCGCATAGAATTGTCCGTAAAATTCTTTTACGAACATCTCCCAAGAAACAATACTTGCAAGAGGGAATTTGAAAAACCACTCCTGTGCAGCATCAGAAAGTGTTGTAGGAAAGATCCTGCACCGAGCGTCTTCGGACACTTTCTGATGTCCATTTATATCTCAAATTTGTTGACGTGAGATACTGGGTCACCATACCCGTCAAAGTTCGGAAGCGTGGGCATCTTAAACTTGCTAGGAGTTTCTGCCACAGCTATCCTTTGAATGAAAGGAGTGCCTCTTCTCCTGTCGTACTCGATATGAGACGTCCTTCCCCCGACCAGCTGTTGCACTGCTTGGTTCAGAGCATCTATCTGGGCTTGCACAGCTTCGGGAATCACCGGGGCCTCTTGTGCTGGGGGAACGTACTCGTCATGCCGTTCCCGGCGATCGTTGAGTACGTCTCTTAAGTCCTCGTCTCTTCGTCACTGCTCGCTAGCTCCGAGTCGGTTAAAGACATTATTTTTTCTGAGCTGCCCCCCAGCGTCACATCTTTCGGGTTGGTCTTCTCTAGGTGGTGGGCTTCTGCCCCCACCTCTTTCTTCATCTCTCCGACTGGCATTTCCTCTGCCTGAGTCGGCCTCGTTGTAACCATGGCCATCTCTGAACCTCGACTGGCTATGGTGGGATCGAATGTTCCCTCGGTTGCCTCCTCGGGCTGGAACTTCCCGAGTGTTAAAGGGTGGCCTGCGTTGGTCGGTAGGTCCCCGTGCATTGTCATGCCGTATAGGGCCCCGGACCGCAGAGCTTATCTTTGAGTTCCTTCTGTTACCAGAAGGAAGCTGCCCTCTGTTCGGTGGGTTCGACTCTTCGCCCCTATGGCGTCTAGGACTGCGAGGCTGCTGCCCGACCCTATTCTACCTTGGCTGCGGGGGAATGTCACGACCAGCCTGGGACGGAGGCTGCGCTTCAGGCTCCCTTAGCGGGACATCGTCCTGAGGCATTGGTGGTTGCTTGGGCCTCTGGGGGCTGGATCGGCGGGCTAGGATTGGGACGCCTTTGGGGTGGTCCATTTGAAGGTTGATCAGGATGTGAGGCAGATGCAGCCTGATTCCTTGCTAATTGTAGGGCTGCTTCGAGGGCTGCCATGGCCTCCCTCTGACGACGGTCCATCTCCGCCTGTCTTTCACTCAATTCCTGGCGCTGCCGCTCAATCTCTTGTTGCTACCGGGCCATAATCTTAGCAGCACTTTCCTGGCTGGCCCTCAGATTGGCCAGTTCATCCTGCAATACCCCCAGGGTATTCCTCAGCATCTCAGAATCTAGTTCTTCCTCATCAAATTCTAAGTGTGGCTCATCTTCGGTCACGTTTGGAGGAGGAGGCGGTTGCGATGGTGCCGCGCCAGTCGCCTGCCCAGTTTTCTTTGTGGTTTTCGCCATTACTGTTTCAGCAATATCGTATCAAGCTCTCAATGAAAGCACCAGAATGTTGACCCTGATTTTGGTCAACTGACACGGAGTGAAAATGCTTGATGTGGAGAGATATGTTGGAATGAATATAATGACAAAAACAGTAAAGCACACAAGAATTTATAGTGGTTCGGCCCCAGAAACTGGAAATAACCTACGTCCACTTGAGCTATTATTGATATAGGAGTTCACAGGAGTGATCAAAGAACTAGGGTTCTATGAGTTTCACCAACCTCTGAAGAATAAACAATATATCGTAATGCATCAGCTCTAATTCTCTCGTAAATCTATACTCTCCAGTAGTCAAAAATCCAAAAAGTCTCCTCCTTGAACTATTTTTCACTATTTATAGGCTCAAGGAGGATTACATTAATTTGTTACAGATATTCTCTCCTAATTAATCGGATCATCAGGAATTATTGGAGACAATCTCGGGATTGACTATGATCTTTACAAAATTATCTTGAAATATGCGGAGTGTACGACCAGGGTGGTCGTAAGAAAATCTCAACCGTTGTGCTTGTAATATCTTACTGGTCGATACTCTAACAAAACTCTGTCAGGTGTCAGCCACGTGTTCAGAAATCACCTGCTACGTCATCCGTGTCTGTTTTTTGGATAACAACATGTTTATGGATTTATTGTTTAGACTAACCTATGTTCATTGTGCTTAATACTTTTATTAAATTAAATATTTGGTGTTTGTCCTTTAGGTTGTATAATGAATAGAACTAATTATATTGTGTTTGCTTCAATTAATTATATTGTGAGAATGAGATAATGATGAAAACTTATTTTATACAATTAGTAATTTGGTAGAGAATAACATGATATTATTAATTGCATTGTTTAGTAGTGGAGAATGACCTCTTAATTAATAACTTTAATCATTATATCTTTTGTCAAGTGATTTCATTATCATTATTAATTTGTTTTTATTTTAGTAATTCATAAAACCCCTTTTTATTAACTTTGTTAAATTGGATAATAAACTAAAATTAGTACAATTCTATTTTAGATTAAATTGTTCGTCATCTACATGAAAATATCCCCAAATTTCATGTATTATTCATCATCTTAATTCTATATTTACAAACAAAAATTTCTATACAAAAACTTGATTTCAGAAAGTTAACATCAATAAGCTTGATTCATCAAAACTTGAATTAGAATAACACTTGAACAAGATGAACAACTCTCAAATTTATTCACAAGAACAAAACACATATAAGTGAAATCAACCATGATTTAAACCCAATATCACACAAAAGAAATCTAAATTTATGCCAAAAAAACACAATAAAAAATCATAACTCACACAAATTAATCTAGATTTATGCATAAAATCACAAAGAAAATCCAACGTCGGGGTATTCACTATATAGTGTATTGACTAAATTATTGATCAGTTTGGCATACAACGTCAAGGTATGTACGTGCGTTAAATAAATGAGGTGACCTCTAATAAACCTTAGTTAAATAATAGTCTACTCTTCCATTACTTAAAATGTATAAATGTCTAGATTAATTATTTAGGGTAATTCTATGGTCCATACTTTTTTGTGACTTTCTGTATTTTTCGGTTTGTAAATAGTTTTCGGCGTGATTTTTATTTTGTGACTGTGTTTAGTGTAGTTATTTAGAATATCCTGGAAATTTTGAGGAAATTCCGAATAATTTACAATACTGAAAATTAGGTTCAAACAGACTGTTTTCCACACGTATAAAAAAAATTAATCATGCGTGCAACAACCTGTTTGAACCTAGATTTCGTCACTGTAAATTATTCGGAATTTCCTGAAAATTTGCAGATGTTCTAAATAATTAAAATAAATAAAGTCATAAAAAAAATCGCGCCGAAAACTATTAACGAGCCAGAAAACACAAAAAATCACAAAATGTATGCACCATAGCAATACCCTAATTATTTATTGTTATATTTTTTCAAATTTAAGGGAATAAATTTAGTCTTAATTTACGTTATTGATAGACCAAATTAGTCTTTGCTTATTATATAAATAACTCGTGTTCATACTTAATTAAAATATTAATTATTATATATATATATATATTTATATTAGAATAAGGCAAGCTGCTTAATCAATAATGTATAGATCATTATTATTTTATTGTTTAATATATTATTATTTTATTAAACAATATATTATTATTTTATTGTTTATGGCCCTAATTTATACTTGATTAATTATATAAATAATTTATTTCTCTCTTCTTTTTATCTATTTTTATTATATTTACTGCACATTTATAAGTACTGAAGTTATGTTCCGTTTGATTAAAATTAAGTAACGAAGACAGGAAAATGAAAATGGGAATAGATTCAATGAACATTAAGTAGAGTTGCTTGTTCTTAACACTGCTTTTGATCTTAGAGACAGATTTGAATTGTTCAAAATTGATGATATTTGCAAACTTGCAAAGAAGTTCTATCATGGTAATTTATCAGAGCAAGAAGTAGTACGTCTAAGAATTGAACTTCAATATTTTGTGCTTGACATTCCAAATCATCCTGAATTACAGAATTTATTTAGTATTCATGAATTGTGTCAAGGCTTAGTGAAAACAAGGAAAACAATTATGTATTCTCTTATTGACAGATTACTTAGGCTTGTTCTTACTCTTCCTGTATCAACAACAACTACAGAACGAGTATTTTCTATCATAAAAATTATCAAGACAAAGCTCCGAAACAAGATGAAAGATAGTTTTTTGAATGATTGCTTAATTGTTTGTATTGAGAAAGAAATTCCTACAAAATTTAGTACTGAATCCATTATAGATGAGTTTGCATCTATAAAGAATCGTCGAGCACAACTTACTTATAAAAATAAAAATTGATGTTTTGAATTATTATTGTCGCTCTTTCTATTGAGATACTTGTTATTTGAAAGACTATAACTTGCTTTTAAAGGTTATATACATAGTATATTTGGATCTTCATGATGAATTATTATAAATTATAGTTGTATAACAATATGAGTTATTTTGTATGATATTTATTATACAATAACATAATTGGCCCCCTTGTCTATAAATCCTGGCTTCGTCACTGTGGACATCATCGGGGCATGTTACTACCCAGATCAGAGCGTTCAGAGCGCCTGCCTTTTTTCCTACCTCGACCGCTCTTGGCCCTATGGCCTTGGAGATCCAATACACCCCCTATGTTCACATTCAGCGAGGGTCGTTGGGAGCTCAACTTGGCTAGAGCGCCACCCTTTCTGGTTATAGCACCATGCCTGCTCCTAGATTTGGTATGTCTCTGGCAGGGTTTGGGGCAGTGCCCACTGCATACAGCGCTTTTTCAGCCTGCATTCAGCGTCGGAGTTATCGCCCCATCTCATCTGGCTGAATCCAGTCGAGCTCCCAATAGCACAAGGCGCGGAGGGAAGGGTAAGGGTCGCAAACCCAGGGGAAGCGGAATCACACAACCCGAGAAGGGAGTCGCATCAGGCGAGAAATACGTATCGCAGTGTTCAGAGTATACTGACTTGGTGGACTCCCGAGAGAACATCTTCGAGGCCACGACACAACACGTGCACTACAGGAAGCCACAACCCATCCGAAGAGACAGGGATAGACGGGACCCTAAATTTTTTTTTTCGTTTCCACAACAACATAGGGCATCACACTAACCAGTGCCGCCAGCTCAAGGATGAGATTGAGAACCTCATCAAGCTGGGACACCTCCATCAGTATGCTAAGGGTGGACCGCGTCAAGCACATCCAAGCGTGGCCGGGACAGCGGTCCCGCATGCTGTAACATGCCGGCCTAGAGGGCATGTTACAAGCTAGGATAGTGCTCGGTCAGATGCGCACGCGAGGGTGCAGGCTAGTGAGCATGCTGATGCCTAGTTTGTACGGCAGTGGCACTTTCGTAAATATCTTTAATATTGCCTAGAAATGGACGAGACTTGGTAGGTTCCATATTGAAGGGTCAATAAACGCAATGGTGCAATTGGATTTGGGAGATTCCGAGAATTGGCGACCTGAGAGCAAAATATGTCTCCTAAGCAAAAATCATATATATATGTTCCTGGTAGAAGGATAGAAGCTCAGAAGGCTCTTTGTAGGGGGAGCATCTGGTGTCAGCTCTCCACCATCCCCTGATGCAGGTGCGTCAAGTGAGCTACTACTAGTTGGGAGGACTAGTAGGGCGGGCATATGAGGACCACGAGGGGACTCATATGTCTCCATGAGTAGGAGTACTCATGGACATTATTGGGCTGCCCTGGTAGTGCGTCGAAGTGTGTTGCCAAAGGTTTATGAGTACGGTTCCCTTAGCTTGCCGAGATGCCTCTTGCATGGAATGTGGCCCAAACCTTAGAGAGACGTCGTGGTGCGCCAAGGCCATGGGTCTTGACACGAGATGGCACAGGAAGTCATTCGTGGGACTTGCTAGCATACAGGCATTGAAGAGTGCACAATGCTTAAGAAGGACAGAGGTCCAGTGTATGCTACTAGTTTGGTAGCTAGTCTCGAGGGCCTCCCAACATGTGTGAAGGCATGGTGCCTTGAGGATTGGACCATGGACATATGGGAGTCCTTGGTCTATGACGTGAGCTAATCAGATAGTATCGAATGAGGTATGATGAGAGGTGTTGGTGTTGGAAAAAGCTTATACAAGATCTTTAATTATTTTCATGTATATCTAATATTAAACAAATTAATACAAGATAGCCTAAAACATGTTTCTAAAATTGAATTCAAAGAGAAACAAATAATATAATACTTACAGTATACGCAGCGGAATTAAGAGTCCTTCTTTCAGTTTCTCTAACTCTTGTCTCCTTTCTGTCGCAGAGTATTATCAAGAAACTGAACCGATCTTCTATTTTCTTCACAATCTTCCAATGTATCCTTAGAACCACCTAGACTAGTGTGGGCAATTCTCAATACATGAGATAGATTTAGAGAGAAGAAGAGAAAATAACAAAGAGGTTTAGAAAATGACTTGTGTTTAGAGAGAATCTAAAACTATCAGAAAATCTGACTTGTGACTTATCAAACTTCTCAGAAATCTTATGTTTTGACTTCTCTCTAAGCACTCATTTTATAGACTCAATTAGACCATTTAATTTAATTAAAAAATCAATAAAATAATAGTCATTTTGAAGCCCTAGGTCGAAATTATCATGGGCTATAGGCCCGTGAAATTTTCCATTTGATTGTAAGCCCATTGGACTTAAAATCAAGGCCTGTATTATTTTCTATTGATTTAATTAATTAAATAATTATTTAAATCCTTTATCAAATTAATTATTTATAATTTGAACATTGATTTAAATTTATTTATTAATTTAGATACCAATTTATCTTAATTAATAAATATGCCATAAATTCTCTTTTCTTCTCAAAATTACACAACTCTGTGAAACTATCCAAAATTGACCTGGTCAACTTTAATAATTCTAATTGATAATTAAATCAATTAATTGAGACTATCTAGATGATTTTATCCAAGGTACAATGGGGACTATGGGCCTATGAAATCAAGCTCCAATAAGTTATCATAAATCTAACAAATAAATTTACTAACTTATTAATTCCTCGTGACTCCACTATAGACTTGGAATTGCACTCTTGAATTCATAGAACGCTCTATAACAAATATAGATACGCTATTAATTATCCATTGTTACAACCATAATTGTCACTTAATCCTCTATAAACGGTCTACAATGAGATAGGACTAAAATATCGTTTTACCCCTCATTGTATTTTATCCTTAAAACACTTAGTTCCTTGTAAATGATATTTCAGTAAACTAATTTAATTACTGAAATGAAATCTCTATCATTTAACACCTTGAACCAAACTAAAAGAAAACCATCGTTTCACTTCTTCATCAGAAGCTTTAGATGTTCATATCTATTATTAACACTCCCACTCAATTATACTACCGAGTTCCCAAGATGTAAGTATGGGCTAGTCCGTAGGGTAAGCTGGTAACGAACAAGTCAAAGAACTCAAATAATATAATCAGTTAGAATACTCATCACTCAGAATTGAGATTGAATTGACCTATGGTCAACTATATGATATGACTAGAATAGATAATAACGGTATGTTTACTTATCTTATCAACTGTCAATATCGGTCATGTCCGATGTAACAAATACATCCGATCTTATCTACTTTGCTAATGTTCTGGAAAGAACATAACACTGTAATGTGTAAGTAGATCATATCGTAGATTGGCAAGTCAGTGTAAATCCGGTGCACTGACTAATCTTAGGACTAACTTATTTTGAACATATAATCATATTTATATTCCACTGTGATTACGTCACTATAAATAAGATTAGCTATATGCTCGGGATTTAATAGAAGTTTATATTAAACAAATAATCATGAAAAGAAAACATGTGAGCAAAGTGATTGACCAAGTCAAAAAATGATTTCTATTCTTTTATTGATAATAAAATGAGATTACAAAGAATTTGAGTTTTAGTTAGGGCATAAAACCCCAACAGTTGGCACGTCAGCTTGGTGTTGGATCTTGGCCACACATGCTACCTTGGCTTGTGAATGTCTCGGTGAGTATCGGTGTTGGGATTTGCCTTGCCATAGTAAGAACCTATGGACAATGTGAGTGTCTTGGCTAGAAAGCCTTGATGCATGGTTGCACTCATAGATGCTTGAGAGCATGACTCAACAAGAGTTGTTTGAGAGACAGGAGTGTGCAGAGGCATACGGTCATGCAAAAAATGTGCCCATTGTTATTCGAATGGTTGGAAGGCAGACCTTTGCTCAGAGGAGTCAAGGTGCCGCTTGGGCATTTCTGCTGTCAAAATGTTAGCCCGTGACAGTTGGTATCACAACCAGGTTCATCTCAAGTGGGGGATGAACCTGGTTGGTCCATCCTAGAGGGGATGTAGGTGTGCAGAAGGAACAGAAAGGTCTGGATGCTTGAACATATGTCGTTGAGCCTTTTAGTCACCTAGAAAGGATAATTAGGCTGAGACGGGATGAGAATTGGTTGCTCTTCTTCGTGGGAATACTGGACATCCTAGAGAGGGGACTAGTAATGGTTGCTTCAAATCAGAAAGTTCAGTGATGCTAGAAAGACAATAACCACATGCAATTGTGGAGGGGTGCTACAAAAGAGTTGGAACTCGTTGACATGTGACAAGGTTTGATCGAGTGGTTAGAATAGTATTAGAGTTTCTTGAGTGCTGGAGGGTTGCGTCAAGGAAACTTAGTACTACAAGAGGGCTTAAGCAGGATGAGATTGTATTAGAGTTTAAATGCGGGTCTGATGGCCTTGCTATTGGGACTTAGTGACCATAGGAGCCTAGAGAATCTGCCCGGAGGGGCGAGATGCTAGAATGGATCAAATGGATAGTTATGTGGAGAGTGTAGGCATTGGGAATCGATAGTGGTGCTACACGAAGTAGTTGACTCGAGATTCACATCCTGTGGGGTGCACTTCTAGATTCGTTGTGTGCATGAAGAGTTGGGGCAGTCAGACGTTCTTGTGTGTGGGCAAGTTGTCGAGGACGCCAACAGTTGAAGTGGGGGAGAGACCTTCACGGTTCAAACATCCAAATAGCAGACCAATTATCCATTACAAAAGCATTGAAATGAGTTATCATGAAGATCGTTAGTTGTTCAGAATGTAAAGTCAACGAGACTCAGGTGAAAGTTATCAGAACCAGTTACCTAGGGTGAAAGTTATCAAGACTCATGTACTATGGTAACATTAGTGCAACGTTTGCCTAAGGTGAAAGTCAGCAGGACTCAGGTACTAAGGAAACGTAAAGATGTCGAGGGGTAAAGAGTCAAAATGACTGAGGCATTAATTAAACATTATCTTCAAAAGTGATAAATGGAATGAGAGACCGCACGAGAGAAAGCGGTTAGCTTGCGAGCTATACCTTGAGAGGTACACCTTGAGAAGGGAAGTTATTCTCAAATTGAAGTGGGGGAGCCCACTAATTCATATATTCTAAGGGTCAGGGTACTTGTTCAGTTTTGGTGAGTGAATCTAGGGGGAAACAGAACAACAGATGAGTTGTACAAGTTAAGTTTTACAAAAGTTTAGAAAAATGATTTTGATCAGCTCGATAGATGCTGATGCTAAGCTTCTCATTTATAGCAAAAGGGCATAACAGATAGAATATTACACAGCCACAATAGCCTTACACGTTCATATATTGTTATAAAAGAAAAGGGAATAATTCTAAAAACAATGCATATGGTACTGAATATACAGTTGGTAATGATTGTCTCGGGATTACACAATTCTGTGCATATTTCATTGACCACAATGCCCCTACATATTTCTGTAACAGTACAGTGCGAAGAGATGCTTGACTGGTGTGAGTGGGTCTGATTGGATAACTTATATATAAATTTAATCCATAGATTGGATCTCAGTCAACAATAATAAGCAAGTCACAACTCATAAAACGGTAGTTGGACGATATGAAGGACATAATGAATCGATAATTAATGGCTTGCCTATTTATATATTGACTAATAATTTTTTTTAATATAATAATAGACATTGTGTAAGATATAACTAAGATAGGGGAAACATATATAGTTAGTGGTAGAAAGATAAGATAGTATTTTCTTTTTTTATTAATTTTTATATTCCATACTCACCAAGGAATCCTTCAAAGCTATCTGAAGTAGTGAGTAGACGTACTCATTATATATACTCTCTCTCTCATTTAAAATTAATAAGTAATAAGATGCATGCATGTCTATATATACGAATGTCGATCGATTTCGTACGTACGGTAGTGCCATGATCCATATCCTTGACTTTTTCGAAGCAGAGGTTAATTATATATTAAATTCAACATAATTAAATGCAAAACCACACAGAAATCCAAATACGCACAAATAAATCAAAACTGATCAAATGAAAAACACACATGTAGTACTCTGCTCTGCCATTAACTTGAGTATCTACCTAGCGAGAACACCAGTACTCTTTATTATTTTGTAGAGTTATCAGCTGCCTCGCTTGCTTCAGAAGACGACCCTCCTGACCATTTGGCTGGCCGGAAATGGGGAGTCTGTCCCTCGAGCGTGGCCAACTCTTTAGAACCCAGAACGACTCGCTCCCGTTTCATTAAAAGGGGCAGGAACGGGGCGAACGGGACGAACGCGAATAGTGCCTGGTACATCAGCGGCGCCTCCAAATCGACAGAGTATTGGATCTGCGGCGTACCTTTGGAAAGGGACGGCAGCTGCGGCTTGCTGGGAACCGGAATCGGATCGCTATCAAAAGCGGAAAATGTTTTCTGCAGCGACACCAAGTCCTGTTTTGCTTTCTCGGCGACGGCGTTTAGCTCAACGTCGTCACTGTATCCACCGTATAAATCATAGAGGGATTGTATTACGCCGATTTGGTCTATCAGTTTGGATATCTTGGCGAAATCCCCTGCCAGGCCCAGATCTCCATGTCCCATGCCCACTAATATAACCCGATTTGATGCGATGGGGTTAAATCCGTTGGAAACGCCGATAACGTGTTCATATCCGGCCGTTTCAAATGAAAGAACCTTGGGTGTGGAGAGTTGCTGGCTCGGCAACTTGCGCGCAAACTCAACCATGTCGCCCTCGCTGGGCATCGCAATGTCCAGCCCCAACATCATCTGCTTGAATGAAATCTGTGTCTTAGAATCCTTAACGGCTAGTTCCAGTTTCATTTTGAAATCGGCCTCCAGCGTGCCGAACTCGAATATTCCCTGGGCCTTCAGATCCGTCTCCAACTTGATCTGCTCGCTTTGGGTTTCTGTGTGTAATGAGAAGACTCCAATATATTCCGCCCCGGTGGTGATCGAGGAAACATATACGTCGCCGTACTTGAGAAAGAAGTCGCGCAGAGCGCTGTCACCGAGGGGCGGAACGATGTGAGATGCCAATCGAGCGCTCGTCTGAACCTGCTTTCTTTCCACATGTCGAGCGTGCACAACAATTTCCAAGCTCTCGCTGGTGATCTCCAGCTCCCTGACAAACTTCATCTTCTGATCAACTGATCCGAGGGGGCCAAATCCAACCGCCAGCGATTGATTGATATCGATGGTTTCCATCAGCGAGTGTACACCCTTGCAAATCGTGTACGTTACCTCGCTTTCGTCGCCGTCGTTCTTGGTTTCTCCCGTCACTGCAGTCGAACGACCGGCGCCAGTGGTGCTCACACAGCCTTGGAAAATTGCGATCGGCGTAGCCATTGATGGGCTGTAAGTAATTGAAAGCAGAGATTAATTAATTAATTAATGTAGTAAGTTTGGTTTTGGTTATGAGAAAGAACCATGCAAGTGTGTCTATTTATAGGTGTTAGTCAACCTAAAAAGTACGTAAGAATATAAACTTGAATTTTCCTACTCTAATTGATTCAGTGAATGAATAATAAATTAAGTTGAGTGAGTTTGGTTGATAGAAGAGATTATGTATTTATAAACGAGATATTTGCTGTGAAACTATCCAAATAATTACATTTGTAGCAATTAATTACTAAAATTATTATTTTATATTTAATTGCAGCACTTAAGTACTAAAATTATTTTTTTAGCGTCGAAAATATCTTTCGTCCATCTATGTTTTGATGCAGTTTGATACAACTATCTCTTCTCATTGTTAAGTCCATATTGGATGATTAGGCTAAAGTACCTAATTAAAAAGATATGTGTGGAAAAAATACCTAATAACATATGTTTGTAGCAAAAGTACACAAGTTATAAACAAATTTGATGCTATGTAGGCAGACTTAACATAGGAATTGACAGCTACACCAAACTGCACAAAAACATGAACACAAATTACTTTCGCTAGAAAAAAAATTGTTGACTGTTTAAGTGATATAAATATAATAACTTTATTACTTTCTCTGCAAATATCCCATTATTGACAAATAATGAATCAAGTGAATATATGTTGAAATTATATATTTTTTAAAAAATTATATTTTGTTTAATGATAATTAAATCATAAAATCATATAAAATTTCATGTTTTTTATAATTCTTCTGGATATATAGTATTAAAGTTTATTTTTTTGTCTCTATTTTATTTTATGTAATTTAAACAAAAGATTTATCATAACACAACAAAATTAAATTAATATTATACGAACTTAAATTTTTTTTATTATTATCTTGAATTTATTAATGAGTTAATTTTTTTTCCAACCAACTCAATATCACCCCACCCCACCAAAATCTCTTAAAAATTAAAGAATCTAAATAATAGATTACATATATTTTATATATACTAGATACAAGCAACGTGCAATATGCACGTTTGCTTAGTTTTATTTATAGAATTTATTAATTATTTTTATTAAATTTATATTAATGTTATATAAATTTTGAAATAAATATTTTATTTTAATTAAATAATTTTTTTTTTTAAATTTATGTTTGTTCTAATTTTTGAATTTGAGAGTGACAACCAGAGATTATATATTATATGTTTAATGTAATATTAAATATTATACGTGTATTTTAAATTTAAGTTTCTGGCTAGCTTTTTAAAAAAAAAAAGTAATTTGTTACTAATTCACATTAGATTATATTATATATTTAATATGATATTATTCTAATAAGTGAGTTTAAGTTTAAATAAATTTTATTTAAGTTATGAAATGTATGATTTTATTATTTTTAAATAATTATCGTTGTAGAATATCTAAAAAAGATTATATTTTAATTTGTTTAATCATTTATTATTTTTGAATAATTATCATTGTAAAATATCTCAAAAATATCATATTTTAATTTGTTTAATTATTTATTATTTTTAAATAATTATCATTGTAAAATATCTAAAAAATATCTTATCTTAAAATTTTTAATTAATTATTTTATTTTATTTAAGTTTAAGAGATGTTTACAAACTACCGTTAAATATAAGAATATTCTGTTAGATATAAGAATATTCTGTTAAAGTTAACATTAAAAAAATAAAAAACCGTTAAAATCAAGAATTTCTGTTATCTACACACTTTTTATATATAATAGATAATGAATTCAAAAAATTATAACTAATTGAGTATGATTGAGTTAATCAATCACAAAGAAATACAAATTTTAGGACAAATCAAAGTAAAAGAAGGAAGACTTTATTTACAACCAACATTTACATTCACAATGGTTTCTAAGCCATGTGAGACTTTAAAGAAAAGAACTTGCTAAAGACCAATATTATCCAATATGCATGTTATTTTTATATAATTATAATTAAAATATTAAACTTAAAAATATAGATAAATTAGATTGGAGAAAGCTTAGAATGCTACCTACACACTTAGGTGTGTACCATATAGTAATTAATATTTAAAGTTAAGCATCTTATTATTATTATTATTTATAAGCAAAATATTCGCTAAATTATTCAATGTCCCCTAAAGAGAGAGACGACTTTTTTTAATATATTAATATTTAGTACAATGTCTTTAGGGAACATTGGCTAAACCTTAAAATGTTCAAATTAATTATTGATTTTTCTTTTCAATTATCATGTGGCCACTTTATGATACCCATTTGGAGGTTTTAAAAGCAATATTTTGATATTTTAAAATGTATGTTTAGATTAATTATATATTATTTTTTTTCAAATTTAAGGGAATAAATTTAGTCTTCATTTACATTATTGATAAACCAAATTTAGTCTTGTTTAATTTGTATAAAATAATTTGTGTTTGTGTTCATACTTGCTATCAACTATTAAAATAATTATTTTATATTAGATTTTTATTAAAATAACGCTGCTTAATAATGAATCATTATTTTAGATCCACAAACTTTAATATTATTATTTTATTGTTTATGGCCTTTATATTTGATGATTAGTAAGACTACCTTGCTCATATAATTTCAGATCCATGTGTTGCTTTAAAAGATTGATCAGAATTTTGAAGTCAACTTCCCCAAAAAAAAGGAACTAATATTTATTGAAGACTTGATTGGATCCTATGACTTAAATATGCCAAAGTCTTTTTTTATGCCAACATACCTTCTCAACACAATTTGTTACTTCGTAAGTATTGATAAGTGTAATTTCAATTATATATTCTTAATTTTTTTATGCATAAAAATTGTTAGTTTTTAGTTATGTTAATAATTTTAATTTTGTTTTTGTTATTTTGTAATTTTTGAGCTATAAAAAATTTTATGAGTTAAAATACACATTTATTATTCTAAACTTAGACTGAATTTGAATTAATATTTATATGGATTTAATTATATATATTTACGATTTAGAAATATTTAATTTTGATTTGATTTATTTGGCTTTATAAAAAAGTGTGATATTTTTATAAAGAAAATAAAATAGTTGGAGCCTGTGTCTGAGCTAGAGCTGAAACTTCATTAGCGATTTTGATATTATTACAGTCATATTTTGGAAATTTTAGCAGAAATAAAAGTTGTAGATTTTTTTTCTTAGCTTTCCATATCATATTGAATCGTCCAAATTCGAGGTATATCGAGAGGGAGACATGGCCAAAATAAAATCTATTATATTGAAAAAATCAGTTTCCTAGGAATTATGAAAATAAAAGATTTCAAACTCCAATTTTGCAACAAATTGCCATATATCTTTATATCAAATTCGAAAATTAAAGATATCACATCAAGAAAATTAATATCTATTAGTTTAAGTTTTGGATTTTAAATTTTGAACTTTATCCTAAATAATTTTAGTTATTATGAGACTATTATAAATATAGACATGTCTCTATTTGAAAAGTCTATATACTCTACCCTTAGATAAACATTCTTTTCTATACTTTTTATCTTAGTAAATTTTGTCCTTATTATTGATTCAAGTCTAGTTAAGTTTTTCTTAGGTTACAGGTGATTTCAAAGCCATAAATAAGATTTCTTGTTTTTAATAATTTTCATTGTTATTTTATTTTCACATGTCAAATTGATTATATTCATCTACACTTAAATTCTATGATTATTGTTTAGATCTTATTTAGTAGAGCTCCTAAATAGGGTTTTTCTTTAATCTATTATTATCTTGGAATTTTATCCACCTAATAGTTTATAATTCTAGGTTTTGAGTGATAAATTATAATATTGAGATTAATGTTGATGTTGGTTTCACTTATGATAGTGAATATGACTAAGTTAAATAAATTGCATGTGTTGACCCTGATTTTGGTCAACCGACACGAAGTCAAAATGCTTGATGTGGATAGATATGTTGGAATGAATATAATGACAAAAACAGTAAAGCACACAAGAATTTATAGTGGTTCGGCCCCAGAAACTGGAAATAACCTACGTCCACTTGAGCTATTATTGATATAGGATTTCAAAGGAGTGATCAAAGAACTAGGGTTCTATGAGTTTCACCAACCTCTGAAGAATAAACAATATATCGTAATGTATTAGCTCTAATTCTCTCGTAAATCTATACTCTCCAGTAGTCAAAAAGCCAAAAAGTCCCCTCCTTGAACTATTTTTCACTATTTATAGGCTCAAGGAGGATTACATTAATTTGTTACATATATTCTCTCCTAATTAATCGGATCATCAGGAATTATTGGAGACAATCTCGGGATTGACTACGATCTTTACAAAATTATCCTGAAATATGCGGAGTGTACGACCAGGCTGGTTGTAAGAAAATCTCAACCGTTGTGCTTGCAATATCTTACTGGTCGATACTCTAACAGAACTCTGCCAGGTGTCAGCCACGTGTTCAGAAATCACCTGCCACGTCATCCGTGTCTGTTTTTTGGATAACAGTATGTTTATGGATTTATTGTTTAGACTAACCTATGTTCATTGTGCTTAATACTTTTATTAAATTAAATATTTGGTGTTTGTCCTTTAGGTAATAGGACTAATTATATTGTGTTTGCTTCAATTAATTATATTGAGAGAATGAGATAATGATGAAAACTTATTTTGTACAATTAGTAATTTGGTCGAGAATAACATTAAATGATATTATTAATTGCATTGTTTAGTAGTGGAGAATGGCCTCTTAATTAATAACTTTAATCATTATATCTTTTGTCAAGTGATTTCATTATCATTATTGATTTGTTTTTATTTTAGTAAGGATAGGTAACTATTTGGTACTCTGTGTTTTTGCAAAGTATTATTTTGGTATCCTCTGTTTTCAATAATGCTCATATGGTACTCTGTATTTTAAAATCGTACATATTTGGTACTCTAAACTCAAATTTAATTAATAAAATTTTACCAATTTAATCAAACTCCTGTCAATTATGTAAGTTCCAAATTTAAATTTAATTACTTAATTACATATAACTGATGACAGTTTGATCATATTGACAAAATTTTATCTATCAAATCCGAGTTTAGGGTATCAAATATGTATAATTTTAAAATACAGGATATCATATGAATATTATTGAAAACAGAGGGTACCAAAATGATCCTTTGCAAAAATATAAGGTACCAAATGAGTAAATTCCCTTTTAGTAATTCATAAAACCCCTTTTTATTAATTTTGTTAAATTGGATAATAAACTAAAATTAGTACAATTCTATTTTAGATTAAATTGTTCGTCATCTACATGAAAATATCCCCAAATTTCATGTATTATTCATCATCTTAATTCTATATTTTCAAACAAAAATTTCTATACAAAAACTTGATTTCAGAAAGTTAACATCAATAAGCTTGATTCATCAAAACTTGAATTAGAATAACACTTGAACAAGATGAACAACTCTCAAATTTATTCACAAGAACAAAACACATATAAGTGAAATCAACCATGATTTAAACCCAATATCACACAAAAGAAATCTAAATTTATGCCAAAAAAACACAATAAAAAATCATAACTCACACAAATTAATCTAGATTTATGCATAAAATCACAAAGAAAATCCAACGTCGGGGTATTCACTATAAAGTGTATTGACTAAATTATTGATCAGTTTGGCATACAACGTCAAGGTATGTACGTGCGTTAAATAAATGAGGTGACCTCTAATAAACCTTAGTTAAATAATAGTCTACTCTTCCATTACTTAAAATGTATAAATGTCTAGATTAATTATTTAGGGTAATTCTATGGTCCATATTTTTTTGTGACTTTCTGTATTTTTCGGTTCGTGAATAGTTTTCGGCGCGATTTTTTTTTGTAACTGTGTTTAGTGTAGTTATTTAGAATATCCTGGAAATTTTGAGGAAATTCCGAATAATTTACAATACTGAAAATTAGGTTCAAACAGACTGTTTTCCACACGTATAAAAAAAATTAATCATGCGTGCAACAACCTGTTTGAACCTAGATTTCGTCACTGTAAATTATTCGGAATTTCCTGAAAATTTGCAGATGTTCTAAATAATTACAATAAACAAAGTCATAAAAAAAATCGCGCCGAAAACTATTAACGAGCCAGAAAACACAAAAAATCACAAAATGTATGCACCATAGCAATACCCTAATTATTTATTGTTATCTTTTTTCAAATTTAAGGGAATAAATTTAGTCTTAATTTACGTTATTGATAGACCAAATTAGTCTTTGCTTATTATATAAATAACTCGTGTTCATACTTAATTAAAATATTAATTATTATATATATATATATATTTATATTAGAATAAGGCAAGCTGCTTAATCAATAATGTATGGATCATTATTATTTTATTGTTTAATATATTATTATTTTATTAAACAATATATTATTATTTTATTGTTTATGGCCCTAATTTATACTTGATTAATTATATAAATAATTTATTTCTCTCTTCTTTTTATCTATTTTTATTATATTTACTGCACATTTATAAGTACTGAAGTTATGTTCCGTTTGATTAAAATTAAGTAACGAAGACAGGAAAATGAAAATGGGAATAGATTCAATGAACATTAAGTAGAGTTGCTTGTTCTTAACACTGCTTTTGATCTTAGAGACAGATTTGAATTGTTCAAAATTGATGATATTTGCAAACTTGCAAAGAAGTTCTATCATGGTAATTTATCAGAGCAAGAAGTAGTACGTCTAAGAATTGAACTTCAATATTTTGTGCTTGACATTCCAAATCATCCTGAATTACAGAATTTATTTAGTATTCATGAATTGTGTCAAGGCTTAGTGAAAACAAGAAAAACAATTATGTATTCTCTTATTGACAGATTACTTAGGCTTGTTCTTACTCTTCCTGTATCAACAACAACTACAGAACGAGTATAATGAATAGAACTAATTATACTTTTATTAAATTAAATATTTGGTGTTTGTCCTTTAGGTTGTATAATGAATAGAACTAATTATATTGTGTTTGCTTCAATTAATTATATTGTGAGAATGAGATAATGATGAAAACTTATTTTATACAATTAGTAATTTGGTAGAGAATAACATGATATTATTAATTGCATTGTTTAGTAGTGGAGAATGACCTCTTAATTAATAACTTTAATCATTATATCTTTTGTCAAGTGATTTCATTATCGTTATTAATTTGTTTTTATTTTAGTAATTCATAAAACCCCTTTTTATTAACTTTGTTAAATTGGATAATAAACTAAAATTAGTACAATTCTATTTTAGATTAAATTGTTCGTCATCTACATGAAAATATCCCCAAATTTCATGTATTATTCATCATCTTAATTCTATATTTACAAACAAAAATTTCTATACAAAAACTTGATTTCAGAAAGTTAACATCAATAAGCTTGATTCATCAAAACTTGAATTAGAATAACACTTGAACAAGATGAACAACTCTCAAATTTATTCACAAGAACAAAACACATATAAGTGAAATCAACCATGATTTAAACCCAATATCACACAAAAGAAATCTAAATTTATGCCAAAAAACACAATAAAAAATCATAACTCACACAAATTAATCTAGATTTATGCATAAAATCACAAAGAAAATCCAACGTCGGGGTATTCACTATATAGTGTATTGACTAAATTATTGATCAGTTTGGCATACAACGTCAAGGTATGTACGTGCGTTAAATAAATGAGGTGACCTCTAATAAACCTTAGTTAAATAATAGTCTACTCTTCCATTACTTAAAATGTATAAATGTCTAGATTAATTATTTAGGGTAATTCTATGGTGCATACTTTTTTTGTGACTTTTTGTATTTTTCGGTTCGTGAACAGTTTTCGGCGCGATTTTTTTTTATGAATGTGTTTATTGTAGTTATTTAGAGCATCCTGGAAATTTCAGGAAATTTCGAATAATTTACAATACCGAAAATTAGGTTTAAACAGACTGATTTCCACACGTATAAAAAAAATTAATCATGCGTGCAACAACATGTTTGAACCTAGATTTCGTCACTGTAAATTATTCGGAATTTTCTGAAAATTTGCAGATGCTCTATATAACTACAATAAACACGGTCATAAAAAAAATCGCGCAGAAAACTATTCACAAGCCGGAAAACACAAAAAATCACAAAATGTATGCACCATAGCAATACTCTAATTATTTATTGTTATCTTTTTTCAAATTTAAGGGAATAAATTTAGTCTTAATTTACGTTATTGATAGACCAATTTAGTCTTTGCTTATTATATAAATAACTCGTGTTCATACTTAATTAAAATATTAATTATTTGATAAAAATATATATATTTATATTAGAATAAGGTAAGCTGCTTAATCAATATATAATGTATGGATCATTATTATTTTACGTCCACAAACTTTAATATATTATTATTTTATTGTTTATGGCCCTAATTTATACTTGATTAATTATATAAATAATTTATTTCTCTATTCTTTTTATCTATTTTTATTATATTTACTGCACATTTATAAGTACTGAAGTTATGTTCCGTTTGGTTAAAATTAAGTAACGAAGATAGGAAAATGAAAATGGGAATAGATTCAATGAACATTCAGTAGAGTTGCTTGTCTTAACACTGCTTTTGATCCTAGAGATGGATTTGAATTGTTCAAAATTGATGATATTTACAAACTTGCAAAGAAGTTTCTATCCTGATAATTTCTCAGAGCAAGAAGTAGTAAGTCTAAGAATTGAACTTCAATATTTTGTGCTTGACATTCCAAATCATCCTGAATTACAGAATTTATTTAGTATTCATGAATTGTGTCTAGGCTTGGTGAAAACAAGGAAAACAATTATGAAGGTGATATACTACCTAAGAATCTATAAACTTGAAGAAGTAAAACAAGATTTAAAGAAATAACAAAGAACAAGTAAAAGATTCACACCAAGCAATTTTTACAAGGTTCACCATTACACAAAGTAATGGCTAATCCTTGGGACCTAGTCCAGAAAAAGAATTCCACTAAGATATGAATTGCAAGTTTTACACAGTATCTCTGAATTTACAATCAAAATATTAAATCATTTATACTTGTCTCTCTTGCAAAATTCCTTAGCTTGAACTAGTTGAATCTTCACTCTTGAACTCTTGCAGATCTAACTTTCTTCCAATACTCAGCCTGACGAACAATCACAGCTAGCCATGGATGAACACACTCTCAAGATCAAGTTCTTCAACCTGTAAAAGAAAGATAACAGAAACAAACTATACGAAAAACCCACACAACAAGCTCACGGCTGAGAGAATCAATTAACCCATATATAGATCTAAGATCTAATCAACTCAAATACCCAGCCATGCTCAAAACAGAAAATCGTTAGAAAAACTAATTAACTCAGCACACACTGAAAAACTCGAAACCTAACAATACAGTCACACAAAACAAAGCCACATAAGCAAACAGTCAATTAAAACAATATCCAACTGCCATATGCAACTGGAAAAATAGGAGATGAACCGAAATACTATCAAAATAAAAAATACAGATGGAACTGAAAAACTAACAGATGAATCATGAAATTGCCAAAATACAGAATACACAAAGTAAGACACTTACAAATTATGTATCCTCTTATTGACAGATTACTTAGGCTTGTTCTTACTCTTCCTGTATCAACAACAACTACAGAACGAGTATTTTCTATCATGAAGTTTATCAAGACAAAGCTCTGAAACAAGATGGAAGATAATTTTTTGAATGATTGCTTAATTGTTTGTATTGAGAAAGAAATTGCTACAAAATTTAGTACTGAATCCATTATAGATGAGTTTGCATCTATAAAGAATCGTCGAGCACAACTTACTTATAAAAATAAAAATTGATGTTTTGAATTATTATTGTCGCACTTTCTATTGAGATAATTTTTATTTGAAAGACTATACCTTGCTTTTAAAGGTTATATACATAGTATATTTGGATCTTCATGATGAATTATTATAAATTATAGTTGTATAACAATATGAGTTATTTTGTATGATATTTATTATACAATAACATAATTGGCCCCCTTGTCTATAAATCCTGGCTTCGTCACTGTGGACATCCTCGGGGCATGTTACTACCCAGATCGGAGCGTTCAGAGCGTCTGCCTTTTTTCCTGCCTCGACCGCTCTTGGCCCTATGGCCTCAGAGATCCAATACACCCCCTATGTTCACATTCAGCAAGGGTCGTTGGGAGCCCAACTTGGCTAGAGCGCCACCCCTTCTGGTTATAGCACCATGTCTGCTTCTAGATTTGGATTGTCTCTGGCAGGGTTTGGGGCAGTGCCCACTGCATACAACGCTTTTTCAGCTTGCATTCAGCGCCGGAGTTGTCGCCCCATCTCATCTGGCTGAATCCAGTCGAGCTCCCAGTAGCACAAGGCGCGGAGGGAAGGGTAAGGGTCGCAAACCCATGGTGTGCCTTATAAACAGTGCTAAACTCGCTAATCGAGTCATTTGGCCAAAAACGTGCAACTAAGTATGATTAGTGGTTTAGGGATTAAACATTTTGGTTAAGATGTAACGTTTCACTAGAACGTTTAATATATATACTGGGATCCCAAAAATATAATTTAAGAGTCTATTACAGAAAATATTTACAACAGGCCGTTCTAAGCGGCAAAACAGGGTTTAACCCTAGTTCCACTTTAAACCTCGGCCGTGATGGACGAGCAGCTGCATATGTACACGTCATCACCTAAGCTCTCCAACTCAAGGATGGTCCAGCTTCCTCTTGTCTTTACCTGCACCACATAGCACCCGTGAGCCGAAGCCCAGCAAGAAAACACAATAAAGCATGATATAATATCAACAATAATCATAATAGCCATTCAGGACCAACGGTCCAAAGCAGATAGGTGACAATAGCCAAAAGTCACAGAAATGGGTACAGCTCCCTCTAGCCATGTGATGATAGGGTCACCAAGGCTTAATTGATAAGTGGTTCTTTCGTAAGTTTGATCAGGATAGGTGCATGGTGATTGGTCACCAACATAACCATCCACCCGACTCTAGAGTCGTAACTAAGGACAGCGTCCCCCAGCCATGTGACAAACAGTCACCGGGGTCATATACCTTGGCTGAAAACATCTGGTCTTAGACCAGGTAAGCGCTTATAGTTCTCATTGTAACGACCCACTAATCTAGACTATTTGGACCATTAACGAATCTATACATAAAACTTACATTTTTGCGGAAATACCATAATTTTATTGAAACTTGTGGAAACAAAGGTTACTTTCATAAAATAAGTAGGATATGGGTACCCATTGTCTTTAAAACAAAAATAACTTAAAAACTAAAAAGAGTTACATAGAAAATGCGGAAAATACATTTGAAACCATAAAAACATAAAGAAGACTACATCCTCGAATCGAATAACGCTCGGCCCCTTGACTCCATTCACCATCGATACACATCCTCTAAGCGTCACGAATCTTTCCACCTCTAAAGCTTATTTCCTGCACATAAACAGAAAGGAATGAGCCTAATGCCCAGCAAGGAAAATCTAACACATAGTCATATACATAAACATAATTTCATAATAACGTAAAGACATATCATAACACATAATTCACTTATTATAATGGCCATTATTACTTGGGGTCCCATAGACTAAACAAGCTTATGCCCATGAGATTAGTGGGGTCCTACCAGCTAAATAGGCATATGCCCACAATCTTTTTGGGGTCTTGTTAGTCAAATAGGGCATATGCCCAAGCCTACAACATACACATGCACAACATATTCATAACATACCCATATCATATCATAACACAAAAGATAACATAAACATGAACATATATATTCTAGCCTATTTTCCTTACCAAAGTTACCGGGATATAATGGATTGAGTTGGGACTTTTTGGAACACTCCTAAAACCATAAGAAAGAGTGAGTCTAAAGAAAGGAGATGAAATGAAAGAGATGGAAAGACTAAACCATAAAAAAACATACTTACCGACTTATATGCTTAAGAACTTGGATTCCCTAACCAAAATAAGAATGAGGTTAGGGGACTGAGTATAAGGTTTTGAAAAAGGAAATAACATGAAATAAATGAAATACAGTTTTGGGTTTACCTCAAAGATTTGCAAGATCAATCTAACCTCCACCGAAATACTATAGAATTCACTTCCCAAAGTGTTTGATAAGCTTATGATGTTTAAGCTTATAGTTTTTCCCAAACCAAGTGTTTACACTCTCACACTCACTTAACACTAGCAGCTTCTGAACTTAGAGCAAAAAGGTGAATAATGGCTGGGTACTATGTCCTATTTATAGAGTTTGGAGATGAAAAGATCTTGATTTTACTTGAATAAAAATAATGGCTTTTTAGGTGAAAATCATTTGAATAATCGTTCAGCAGAGGCTGAAGACTCGTTCAAAAGATGCTGGACTGTTGAAGGAGTTTGAATGGCTGAAAGGAAAAGAATTCAAAAACAATTGAACTTATGCTGAAGGAGGCGATATATCGCCCCCTGTAGGCGATATATCGCCTGGGCCAGTATGCCCGAGGAGACCGTGCATCGTTTCGTGTTTTCCGTATCTACGTGCTGCGATATATCGCCCCCTATAGCTGCGATATATCGGCACACGCTGAATATTTAAACACGAAATTACACATTTTTAGCTAAGTTTGAATGGAGTAAACAGCCTTGACTAAGCCCTCAACGTACTCAAAGCTGCTGACTGACCTTATAACATTCAAACTTTACCCTTATTTAATTTAATCCTCAAAAATACTTAATCCTTAATTACCATTCAAAACATGTGTTTAAAATCCTATTGGTTGATGTCTAAACCTTATAATATAATAATATAATCCTTAATATCAGTCTCATTAATCAAACCTTAGGTTATACTTAATATTCTTAAACTATAGGTTAAACTTAGAAAATCTATAAGTACTACTATGAGTGTCCAAATAACTCTCGGTCTGAACCAAAAATCCACAGTAACAAAGATAATGCTATAAATACTATCATACTACTATCTATCTTAGCTAAGTAAAGTTCTTGGACTCTACAATTCTCCCCTACTAAAAAGAATTTCGTCCTCGAAATTTACTTATCACATAACTCCGGATACCGGCCTTGCATGTCCTCCTCCAACTCCCACATTGCCTCGCATTCAGAACTATTGCTCCATAGGACTTTGACTATAGGAAAGCTCTTAGACCGTAACTACTTCATACATCTATCTAGGATGCTAACCGGTCGTTCCTCGTAACTTAAGTCTTTCTGGAGTGCTGTAGTTGAGGACGTGAGATGGGTCTGACACATACTTGCGTAACATCGAGATGTGGAAGACGTTGTGACTATCGGCTAGTGCTGGCGGTAGGGCTAGTCTATACGCAACTGTTCCCACTTTGTCCAATATCTAAAAGGACCTATGAATCGGGGACTAAGCTTGCCTTTCTTCCCGAACCGCTTGGCACCTTCCATAGGAGATATCTTCAAGAAGACTTGATCTCCAACTTGGAACTCCACATCGCGTTGCTTGGTATCCGCATAGCTTTTCTGACGGCTTTGAGCAGCAAGCATACGCTGTCTAATAAGCGTTACTTCTTCTTGAGCTTGCCTAACAGCTTCGGGCCCTAGAAGCTGCCTTTCTCCTACCTCGTCCCAGTGCAACGGTGATCGGCACCTTCGTCCATATAGCAACTCATAAGGTGCCATTCCGATCGTTGACTGGTAGTTGTTGTTGTACGAGAACTCGATCAGTGGTAAGTACTTGTTCCACGATCCTCCAAAATCAAGTACACATGCACGTAGCATATCCTCAAAAAAATGAATCGTACGCTCGGACTGCCCATCTGTCTAAGGATGGAAAGCTGTACTAAGGCTTAACTTAGTACCCATATCTATCTATAAGTTTCTCCAAAATTTTGACGTAAATACTGATCCTCTATCTGACATTATCGTCTTGGGGATTCCATGCAATCGTACAATCTCTTGGATGTAGATGTCTGCGTATTGGTCTGCCGTGCATGAAGTTCTAACAGGCAGAAATGAGCCGACTTGGTTAGTCTATCTATTACTATCCAAGCGGAATCATGCTGCTTATTCGTCTTTGGCAGACCCGTCACGAAGTCCATGGCTATATCGTCCCACTTCCATTCTGGTATGCTAAGCGGTTGCAATAATCCTGCAGGCCGCTGATTCTCTGCTTTCACTTGCTGGCATACCAGACACTTAGATACATACTCCGCTATGTCCTTCTTCATCCCTGGCCACCAATAGACTGCCTTGATGTCATGAGTCATCTTGGTAGACCCTGGATGAACTGAGTACGGGGTATTGTGCGCTTCTTCTAGGATTGTCTTCTTAATACTTTGATTGTCTGGCACGCATACCCGATCCTTATATCTCAATAATCCTTGTCTGGATATTGAGAAATCTGTAGTCTTGCCTTCTCTGACTGCATCCATATGTGGTGCTAGCGATTTCTCATGTCTCTGACCAATCCGTATGTCCTATTTGATTGGATAGACAAGTTAGCCAGCTTGCCTATAATCACATCAATTCCGGCACTGATAAGCTCCTGCTATAGAGGCTTTTCAATTCCGGATAAGGCTGCTAAGTTCCCATAGCTTTTCCTTACTAAGCGCATCGGCAACTACGTTCGCCTTCCCTGGGTGGTATAGGATTTCGTAGTCGTAATCCTTGACTAATTCTATTCACCTGCGCTGCCTCATGTTGAGCTCCTTCTGTGTAAAGAAGTATTTTAAACTCTTGTGGTCCGTATAAATCTCGCACCGTCCTCCGTAAAGATAATGGTGCCAGATTTGCAACGACCACCGCTGCCAACTCCATATCGTGAGTTGGATAGCGTTGTTCATACTCTTTCAACTGATGTGAGGCGTAGGCTATCACCTTGTCATTTTTACATCAACACGCATCCCAATCCTAGCTTTGATGCATCACATTAGACAACGAACTTATCGTCGGGCGTCGGTACACTAAGTACTGGTGTTGAGCAAAGCTTATCCTTAAGCAACTGGAAGCTTTCCTCACACTTATCATTCCAGTTAAACTTTTGTTGCTTCCGGGTCAGGTTGGTGAGTGGAGTGGCTATCTTAGAAAAAACCCTCTACAACTTTCTATAATAACCTGCTAGCCCTAAGAAGCTTCTTATTTCTGACGCGTTCTTTGGTCTAGGCCAATCCTTCACGGCCTCTACTTTTGGTGGATCTACTACAGCTCCATCTTTCGATGTAATGTGCCCGAGGAACGCCACTTGCGAAAGCCAAAATTCGCATTTCTTGAACTTGGCGTAAAGTTTATGCTCCTTTAATCGCGTTGAATTCATCCTCAAATGTTCCTCGTGCCCTACTTCATCCTTGGAGTATACTAAGATATCGTTGATGAATACAACGACGAATTTATCTAAGTAATCCTTGAAGACCTTATTCATTAAGTCCATAACGCGGCTGGTGTGTTAGCAAGACCAAAAGACATAACCAACTCGTAATGTCCATAACGAGTCCTAAAGGCTATCTTAGGAATATCTTCTCCTTCTACCTTGAGCTGATGATACCCGGACCTTAACTCGATCTTAGAGAATACAGTCGCGCCTCGGAGTTGATCGAATAAATCGTCAATCCGAGGTAGCGGGTACTTGTTCTTAATCATTACTTTGTTCAGCTCACAGTAGTCTATGCACATCCGCATACTTCCGTCCTTCTTCTTCACGAATAGTACCGGAGCTCCCCATGGTTAATGGCTTGGCCTAAGTCTAGGAGTTCTTGTAGCTGCGTCTTTAACTTCTTGAGTTTTGTAGGTGCCATCCGGTATGGTGCCTTAGAGATAGGCTCGGTGCCCGGTACTAATTCTATCGTGAAGTTTATTTCTTGATTTGGCGGCAATCCTGGCAAGTCATCGGGAAAAACTTCTGGAAATTCTTGTATAACTCGAACATCTCTAACTTTAAGTGACGTCTCCTTCTCCACGTTCGTGATGCTGGCTAAGAACGCTTGACATCCTTTCTCTATCCTTTGTTGAGTTTTGAGAGGTGACACTAACGGTGTGCGTAGTCCTGAAGCTTGTCCCATGAAGCACAGTTTCTGGCCGTCAGGAGTCTCGAACATCACCTTCTTGCGTTTGCTGTCGATCGTTGCGCCATGCCGTGCTAGCCGATCCATGCCTAGTATTACGTCGAAGTCCTTGATCACTAGCTCTATCAGGTCTCCTTCTAGTTCTATGTCCTCAATCTTGATCGGTACGCCTCGTACTATTCGTGATGATAGTACTACTTTGCCCGAAGGCAACTCGGTTACAAACCTAGTTCTAAATCTTTCACTAGGTTTGTCTAGTTTTTCTATCATTCCTAACGAGATCTACGAGTATACAGCTACCAATCAAGTGATACTAGAACATATACTATCGAGGATAGGATCTGACCTGTAAATCCTTGTTACTAGCATGGGTTCCTCCTTGGGTCAATGCAAAGACTTTGGTCTGGAACCATCGTTTAATCCTTCTTCTCCTCACTAACATTCATCAGAAACCTTTCTACTTCGATTGCCGTTTCTAGAACATTGGCATAGGTAGTGGTTTCCAGGTTTGCTAACTTAACCCCTAATTCCATCTTTGGTCTAAATCCTCTGACGAACTTGGTCAACCTCGTAAAGTCGGTTGAGACCAACTCTGGTGCAAACTTGACTAATCTGTTGAACTGACGAGCATATTCTTCTACCATTAGCGATGAATGCCGAGGTGTAATACTTCTTGTGGAATGGCTCCACAAATCTTGTCCATATCATGGTGGTGACATCGTTAGTCTGATGAACTAAGTCCCACCATACTCTGGCATCCTTCCTGAGTAATGATGAGACGCAGGACATGCGGTCCGTATTACTGAGGTTCATGTGCGTAAGAATTGGCTCCACATTCCTTAGCCACTCTTCTGCCTCAAAGGGGTCTATAGTCCCTTCGAAGTTTGGAGCGTGCTGCTTGCGGAACCTTTCATACACTGACTCCATATTCGTTACTGGATGTGGCGCGTAGTTCATCACTGGCCATCCCCCATATGGACCAACTTGTTGGGGTGCTAGGGCCATTTGTTGTAGCTGCGGTTGCGGCGGAGGCTGAGGCTGCGCCTGTTGACGTTGTTGCTGCAAGAGTTCCTCGACTTGTTGTCGCCGTCTAGCGATTTCCGCGGTGTTGTCAGCTGACGGTGTCGGCGCGTTGCGGCTAGTAGTAGTACGCACTCCTCTTCTGCGAACTGGAGGGCATCATTGATCGTTGGAACAACGTTGGAGGCGTTTCCGTTGGTGCGTGCAGATCTTCGGAGCGACATCTTCACCAAAAGTTCTAACAGTCGAGAACTTGTTAGAACTTACCCTAATAGGCTCTAAGGCAAAAACTTATTCTAAAACAAACATATCTCGGACCTATTTATTATGACTTCTTATGAAAAATTATATAGGTCTTTATTTATTATTAGAGTGGGTTTCTATACTTAGAAAAACAAGTCATCTTTATTTTCTAGGTGTGTTTCTAATCATCCTATATGACTTAATTCTCAGGCTCGAAACTTATCTTTGTTCCAAAGTTAACCATATTGAGGGAGGGCTGGGATCAGTAAAATCGTTCCCACTACTAAGGCCCCCTAACTCTCAATAAGGAAACTTGGTTCATTGATTTGTATCCACCCTCACTGAACTTAGTCATTATTCATTTTATTTATTACTTATTATGATTGCGAAAATAAAATTAAACTCATACATGAAAATAAAATAACATGAAATCAATTTGGAAAAAGATTTTTACTTATTACAATCGTAAAAGAAATAAACAAAACAAACAATGAAAAACTAGCTATTCTAAAAATCGGGATCTTCTACATCCGATCCTTCATCTAGCATATCATCATCTATCTCCTTATAATCATCATTGTCTTGAGCCTCAAAATTTCCTCGGGGAAGATTCAAGAAGATTCTATGTTGTTGCTCATTAGTGAATTGAAACTCTAAATCATAGGTGAACTTAAGTATGAGAGAATAATATCTTAGGGCTGCTTGTAAGTCATCATCATTATTTATATTCTCCCATATTTCTTCTAAAGTTAAAATTGCTGAAGGAAAAAAAATCTTTTAAAAGCCTAATTACTAGGACATATTGTTCTGCAGCTCTCATCATAATTTGCCTAGATTCTTGAAGGTGACCTATCTCATTGTGGAACAAGATCAATCTTCGAGTGATCTTTTCTAGTGCTCCTACAGTGTTTCTTGGCTCCCTTATTCTTTTTAAAGCCTTAATGGCTCGGATATCCTCATTGCTTAAAGCTCCGTTCATTCTTAACTGAAAACATAAACACCAAAGGTGTTAGCTATACACATAAGTAACATAACTAGTAACTTAAACACTTACTTGGCGGTCCGATTCGGAGCTTTGAGCGTGTGTATCGAGGAGAACTTCATGCAAAAGAACCGTTTCTCTGATATCAACTGTAACGACCCACTAATCTAGACTATTTGGACCATTAACGAATCTATACATAAAACTTACATTTTTGTGGAAATACCATAATTTTATTGAAACTTGTGGAAACAAAGGTTACTTTCATAAAATAAGTAGGATATGGGTACCCATTGTCTTTAAAACAAAAATAACTTAAAAACTAAAAAGAGTTACATAGAAAATGCGGAAAATACATTTGAAACCATAAAAACATAAAGAAGACTACATCCTCGAATCGAATAACGCTCGGCCCCTTGACTCCATTCACCATCGATACACATCCTCTAAGCGTCACGAATCTTTCCACCTCTAAAGCTTATTTCCTGCACATAAACAGAAAGGAATGAGCCTAATGCCCAGCAAGGAAAATCTAACACATAGTCATATACATAAACATAATTTCATAATAACGTAAAGACATATCATAACACATAATTCACTTATTATAATGGCCATTATTACTTGGGGTCCCATAGACTAAACAAGCTTATGCCCATGAGATTAGTGGGGTCCTACCAGCTAAATAGGCATATGCCCACAATCTTTTTGGGGTCTTGTTAGTCAAATAGGGCATATGCCCAAGCCTACAACATACACATGCACAACATATTCATAACATACCCATATCATATCATAACACAAAAGATAACATAAACATGAACATATATATTCTAGCCTATTTTCCTTACCAAAGTTACCGGGATATAATGGATTGAGTTGGGACTTTTTGGAACACTCCTAAAACCATAAGAAAGAGTGAGTCTAAAGAAAGGAGATGAAATGAAAGAGATGGAAAGACTAAACCATAAAAAAACATACTTACCGACTTATATGCTTAAGAACTTGGATTCCCTAACCAAAATAAGAATGAGGTTAGGGGACTGAGTATAAGGTTTTGAAAAAGGAAATAACATGAAATAAATGAAATACAGTTTTGGGTTTACCTCAAAGATTTGCAAGATCAATCTAACCTCCACCGAAATACTATAGAACTCACTTCCCAAAGTGTTTGATAAGCTTATGATGTTTAAGCTTATAGTTTTTCCCAAACCAAGTGTTTACACTCTCACACTCACTTAACACTAGCAGCTTCTGAACTTAGAGCAAAAAGGTGAATAATGGCTGGGTACTATGTCCTATTTATAGAGTTTGGAGATGAAAAGATCTTGATTTTACTTGAATAAAAATAATGGCTTTTTAGGTGAAAATCATTTGAATAATCGTTCAGCAGAGGCTGAAGACTCGTTCAAAAGATGCTGGACTGTTGAAGGAGTTTGAATGGCTGAAAGGAAAAGAATTCAAAAACAATTGAACTTATGCTGAAGGAGGCGATATATCGCCCCCTGTAGGCGATATATCGCCTGGGCCAGTATGCCCGAGGCGACCGTGCATCGTTTCGTGTTTTCCGTATCTACGTGCTGCGATATATCGGCACACGCTGAATATTTAAACACGAAATTACACATTTTTAGCTAAGTTTGAATGGAGTAAACAGCCTTGACTAAGCCCTCAACGTACTCAAAGCTGCTGACTGACCTTATAACATTCAAACTTTACCCTTATTTAATTTAATCCTCAAAAATACTTAATCCTTAATTACCATTCAAAACATGTGTTTAAAATCCTATTGGTTGATGTCTAAACCTTATAATATAATAATATAATCCTTAATATCAGTCTCATTAATCAAACCTTAGGTTATACTTAATATTCTTAAACTATAGGTTAAACTTAGAAAATCTATAAGTACTACTATGAGTGTCCAAATAACTCTCGGTCTGAACCAAAAATCCACAGTAACAAAGATAATGCTATAAATACTATCATACTACTATCTATCTTAGCTAAGTAAAGTTCTTGGACTCTACACTCATTGACCTTCCGGTCGGTCCAGCATTAATACCCTTTATGGGTCATTCAATGCCAACCTCGATTAGATCTAATCTTCATTTGGCCCGGTGTTCACAACGCACTGCCACTTCTGATTCTTGGGTCGGTGAAACACGACCAGTGCTCAGCTCGTGGTGAACTTAGCTAATAAGTCACAGCTTCACAAACGGGTCTAACACCATTGCCGATTCTGACTAATAAGCCAGCGCCATACACAGGTAAGCCATGCCACCAAACATATATCACATGTCCAATATCCATAAACAAGGCATTCAGCATGCTTACTCAACAAGTATTAATACAATTAGGACCATGCACAAACCCAGAGGCACAAGCTCTGAACAATATCATAATCAGTACTCAAAGCATGTCCTAATCACATGTTTCTCATGCATCACATGCATTATACTTAACAACCCAACATGCACCAATCATAGCCATGCATGTCATATTCAATAATCAACCAACATGCATCAAGAATAGCCATGCATGTCATACTCAATAGTCAACCAACATGCATCAACCATAGCCATGCATGTCACATATACACAGGGTGCAGTTTCTTACCTCAGGGTCGAGCTAGAATGATTAAAAGAACGACCCTTGAGAACGATCAACTTTCAGTCCTTTAGCGGTCACCTAGTCATAACCAAATATAAGATACCATCAATAAAAGTGATCAACATAAGTTCCCAAACCAATATCTAGCCTCCGGGATATCAATCCCCACTTAACCGGGTACTAGGTTCAAGCCCGAGGCCTAAGGCTTGAATCCCCAAGCTAAAAACATGATTCTGGCCACAATTTCCCTAAGGGCCACGGCCCTCCCCAGCTGCGCCGCGGCGCGCCCTTCAGACAGAGGCAGACCTCCCTGCCAGACGCCAAGGGCCACGACGCACCACAACCGCGCCGCGGCGCCCAACCCAGATCAGTCAAAATGACAGCACGCAACACCATATTTTCCCCTGCGTTTTCCCTTGGAACCAAACCCTCTAATCAGCTCCAAACCTCCTCCAAACACTCAATTAAACCTCTAAGCATCACCCATAACTTCCCCTCATCAAAACCCAACCTAAACATCAATTAAAACCTCTTCAAATCCAAACTTTCCACAAGAATCAAAAGCTGAATAACCAAAGGGAAAAGCAGAGCACAACCTGAATTCAATGACTAGAACTCACCTCAAAACCAGCTTTGAACCTTCCTCAATAGTTGAACCAAGTCCACAAACCCAGCCTTTGAATTCCCTAGCTTAATACCCCACTTTGAGCTCAAGAACACCAAAGAAGAATATGGAGAAGGGTGGTGTACGGGAAGGAGAGAGACACTCTGTTTTGGCTCTGTTTTAACTCCACATGCTTCTACAGCCAGCAGCCAATTTAAGTCATACAAATCCAAACCTAAATGACCAAAATACCCTTAAGTCACTTAAAGCCTCTAAAACCACTTCAAGGGTAAAATTGGTACTTTCCACTTACCTCGTTAATCATAATTAACGCTTCCCAATTCCCGATAATCTCAATACTATCAAACACCCATAATTCATATCCTGTTACCCTATTACTCCCGGTAACGCTCTAATCATCAAAGTGACCCCGAGACTCACCCCGAGCCCCGAACTTAAGCCCGTTATGACTAGACCGAACACTTACATCTTATGATCGTCTCATGTCGAATAGCTCGAACCAATCCACCTTATAATGTGGCTATATTAATTAATCACAACCATGCACCCATAATACACAATTATGCCCACAACAGCCAAATTACCAAAATGCCCTCATAATTAAAATATGAACCCATATGCATGCATTTACCATCATATAATAATATAATTCACGTAAACATGCATATAATCATTAAATACCATAATAAATCAATTATGGCCCTCCCGGCCTCCTAATTAAGGTCCTAAACCTTATTAGGAAATTTGGGGCATTACAGCGTTAAGCACATCCAAGCGTGGCAGGGACAGGGGTCCCGCATGCTGTAACATGCCGGACTTGAGGGCATGTTACAAGCTAGGATGGTGCTCGGTCAAATGCGCACGCGAGGGTGCAGGCTGGTGAGCATGCTGATGCCTAGTTTGTACGCAGTGGCACTTTTGTAAATATCTTTAATATTGCCTAGAAATGGACGAGACTTGGTAGGCTCCATATTGAAGGGTCAATGAACGCAATGGTGCAATTGGATTTGGGAGATTCAGAGAATTGGCGACCTAAGAGCAAAATATTTCTCCCAAGCAAAAATCATATATGTTCCTGGTAGAAGGCTAAAAGCTCAGAAGGCTCTTTGTAGGGGGAGCATCTGGTGTCAGCTCTCCACCACCCCTTGGTGCAGGTGCATCAAGTGATCTACTACTAGTTGGGAGGACTAGTAGGGCAGGCATATGAGGACCACGAGGGGACTCATATGTCTCCATGAGTAGGAGTACTCATGGACATTACCGGGCTGCCCCGGTAGTGCGTCGAAGTGTGTTGCCAAAAGTTTATGGGTACGGTTCCCTTAGCTTGTCGGGATGCTGCTTGCATAGAATGTGGGCCAAACCTCAGAGAGACGTCGTGGTGCGCCATGGCCATGAGTCTTGACACGAGATGGCACAGGAAGTCATTCGTGGGACTTGCTAGCATACAGGCATTGAAGAGTGTGCAATGCTTAAGAAGGACAGAGGTCCAGTGTATGCTACTAGTTTGGCAGCTAGTCTCGAGGGCCTTCCAACATGCATGAAGGCATGGTGCCTTGAGGATTGGACCATGGACATATGGGAGTCCTTGGTCTATGACGTGAGCTAATTAGATAGTATCGAATGAGGTATGATGAGAGGTGCTGGCATGTCAGCTTAGTGTTGGATCTTGGCCACACATGCTACCATGGCTTGCGAATGTCTCGGTGAGTATCGGTGTTGGGATTTTCCTTGCCATAGTAAGAACCTATGGACAATATGAGTGTCTTGGCTAGAAAGCCTTGATGCATGGTTGCACTCATAGATGCTTGAGAGCATGACTCAACGAGAGTTGTTCGAGAGACAAGAGTGTGCAGAGGCACACGGTCATGCAAAAAATGTGCCCATTGTTATTCGAATGGTTGGAAGGCAGACCTTTGCTCAGAGGAGTCAAGGTGTCGCACGGGCATTTCCGCTGTCAAAATGTCAGCCTGTGACAGTTGGTATCACAGCCAGGTTCATCTCAAGTGGGGGATGAACCTGGTTGGCCCATCCTAGAGGGGATGTAGGCGTGCAGAAGGACCAGAAAGGTCTGGATGCTTGAACATATGTCGTTGAGCCTTTTAGTCACCTAGAAAGGATAATTAGGCTGAGATGGGATGAGAATTGGTTGCTCTTCTTCGTGGGAATACTGGACATCCTAGAGAGGGGAGAAGTAATGGTTGCTTCAAATCAGAAAGTTCAGTGATGCTAGAAAGACAATAACCATGTGCAATTGTGGAGGGGCGCTACAGAAGAGTTGGAACTCGTTGACATGTGACAAGGTTTGATCGAGTGGTTAGAATAGTATTAGAGTTTCTTGAGTGCTGGAGGGTTGCGTCAAGGAAACTTAGTACTGCAAGAGGGCTTAAGCAAGATGAGATTGTACTAGAGTTTAAATGCGGGTCTGATGGCCTTGCTATTGGGACTTAGTGACCATAGGAGCCTAGAGAAGTTGCCCGGTGGGGCGAGATGCTAGAATATCCGTGACCGATGCTAGTAGATCAGTCGTCTCAACCTGCGCCCTATCCCTATCCATACATGAATGGAGCAGGAGCTCCACAATATCCGTGACCGATGCCTCCGCAAACACCACAACCACCACAGACACCGCAGACACCACAAGAGGACAATATGGATGACACTACAAATTTGAGAGATTAGGGTGTTTATATTAAATAATTAGTTTTAATTAATATATTATTATATGCATGGATATTAATATTAGTTTTGTTGCAGATGGCTATTGATACACAAGCCCAATCCGGTGATGGAGTCACTAAATAGGGTGTTGCCCAAAGTGAGGATAGGGATTTAGATCCTCGCTTTGGGGATTTTGAGGAAGATGTTGGACCCGTCGAGGACCTGGAAGAGGTCCAACTTGACGAAAAAGACCCGACCAGAGTTATAAAGGCCGGGAAGAATTTAGAAGCAACAACGAAGCATGCACTGTTGGAATTTTTGCGAAAGAATCAGGAAGTCTTTGCCTGGTCACACAAAGACATGGCTGAGATAGATCCTGTAGTTATCAGCCATGTCCTGAACGTTGACAAGAGTTTTCCACCCGTGAAATAGAAAAGAAGGCTGCTTGATAAGGATAGATCGAAAGCCTTAAAAGAGGAAGTCGAAAGACTGAAGGAGAATGGGTTCATCAGGGTGGCGTTTTATCCATCGTGGGTCTCTAATCCAGTACTGGTTCCCAAGCCTAATGGCAAATGGCGAACCTGTGTGGATTTCACAGACCTTAATAAAGCCTGCCCAAAAGATTGTTTCCCACTCCCAAGGATCGACCAGCTGGTCGATGCAACAGCAGGACATGAGATCCTCTCTTTCATGGATGCATACTCAAGATATAATCAAATTAGTATGCATCCCCCTGACGAGGATCACACTAGATTTCGGACCGATATAGGGCTATACTGCTATAAAGTAATGCCCTTCGGGCTGAAAAACGCTGGTGCGACTTACCAGCGACTGGTTAACCACATGTTCAAGGAATTGATCGGAGTGAACATGGAGGTGTACGTAGACGACATGCTGGTAAAGTCAAAAAAGGAAGAAGGACATGTGAAGGATTTACAAGAATGTTTCAATGTTTTGAATAAGTATCAAATGAAGCTAAATCCTCTCAAGTGTTCCTTCGGAGTCGGATCAGGAAAATTTCTGGGATTCATTGTCAATTCAAGAGGAATCGAGGCCAACTCAGAAAAGATCAAAGCCCTGGTCGACATGAAATCGCCAGCGAAAATCAAAGATGTACAAAGTTTAACTGGGAGGATTGCCGCGCTCAGTAGATTCATTTCAAAGTCGAGAGATAAATGTGTCACTTTCTTTAATCTACTTAGAGGCAACAAGAAGTTCGAATGGACTGGAGACTACGAACAGGCTTTCCAAGCCTTAAAGGCCCACATGGCATAGTCTCCTATTTTATCAAAACCCATAGACGGAGAAACTTTGTTCATTTACCTGGCGATAATCGAATTTGCTGCCAGTGCGGTGCTAGTACGAGAGGAAGATGGCGTACAAAAGGTGGTTTACTATGTAAGAAAGAGGTTAATCAGGGCCGAATTGAGGTATCCCCCAATAGAAAGGTTAGCCTATTGCTTAATTTTGGCTTCAAGGAAGTTACGTCTTTACTTCCAAGCCCATCCCATCACAGTCTTAACTGACCAACCCCTTCAGCAAGTTCTGCAAAAGCCAGAGGCGGCTAGGTGCTTATTAAAATGGGCAGTCGAACTTGGGCAGTTCGATATCACATATTCACCGTGAGCAGCAGTAAAAGGACAAGTCTTGGCCGACCTCATCGCCGAATTCACTGAGCTCCCAGACGACGAGCAGTGCGAAAAACCTAGTGCGCCTGAGCCCCAAGTCAAACCTCCTTCGTGGAAGTTATTCACGGATGGATCATCCAACGAATCTCACGCAGGAGCAGGAGTGATATTGATAACGCCAGAAGGGCATCGATTTCCCTGCGCTATTAGGTTCGATTTCACCGCATCAAACAATGAAGCCGAATATGAAGCACTCCTCGCAGGACTAAGGTTAGCCAAAGACATGAGTATAAAAGTGCTTGATATCTACAATGATTCACAGCTGGTAGTGAATCAGGTCTTAGGGGAGTATCAAGCACGGGGCCTCAAAATGGTGGCCTACTTAAACAAAACTAGAGATTTGTTGGCGCAGTTCGAGAAGTATACCCTCCAGCAAATTCCCCGAGATCAGAATTCAAACGCAGATGCTTTAGCCAAACTCGCGAGTGCAAAAGACGCTGACACTTTAAATATAGTGCCAGTAGAGAGATTATGCGAGCCGAGCATATGAGCAGACGAAACCAATATAGAAATCTGGATGGAGGATACATGGAGGGAACCATACTTGGAGTATCTCACGAATGGTGTATTACCGGCAGATAGGAACAAAGCCAGAACTCTTCAAAGACAGGCTGCTAGGTATATACTGGTCGATGGTGTTCTGTACCGAAGGGGATATTCCATGCCACTGCTCAGATGTATTACACCAGAATAGGCTAAAGAGCTAATGAGGGAAGTACATGAAGGCTTCTGTGGGGACCACGCTGGGGGGCAGAGCTTGTCGAAAAAGATTCTGAGGCAGGGTTATTTCTGGCCGACTATGAACGAAGACTCAATGGAGTTTGTGCGGAAATGCGATAAGTGTCAAAGATTTTCCAAGATCCCACGCGCAGCTCCCAACGAGTTAAAGCAGATACAGAGTCCTTGCCCTTTCACAGTATGGGGTATAGACTTGATTGGATCCTTGCCAACAGGGAAGGGTGGAGTAAAATACGCAGTCGTAGTAGTCGACTACTTCACCAAATGGGCCGAAGCTGAGCCGCTCGCTACCATAACGACCAAGAAAGTTCTTGACTTTGTCATCAAGAACATTGTTTGTCGGTATGGTTTGCCTTGAAAAATTGTCTCAGACAACGACACCCAGTTTGACAGCGACTTATTCACAGACTTTTGCGAAAGACATGGAATCGTCAAAAGCTTTTCTTCAGTCGCACATCCACAAGAAAATGGGCAAGTCAAAGCAGTGAACAAAACACTTAAAGACACCCTGAAGAAAAGACTTGAAGACGCTAAAGGAGCATGGCCAGAACAGCTGCCTGAAGTACTCTGGTCGTATAGAACTTCTCACCGAACAGCGACAGGTCATACCCAGTTTTCCTTAGCATACGGGTATGAAGCTATGTTGCCCGTCGAGTTAGATCCGCCCTCACATCGACGAATTACATACGACCATGACCAGAATAACCAACTAATGATGGAGACCCTAGACTCACTTGAAGAGAAACGGGAAAGGGCCCAACTCCGAGTAGCTGCGTACCAGCAAAAAGTCGCCCGATATTTTAACTCAAAGGTGAAAGAAAGAAAGTTCAACGTCGGAGACCTAGTACTTCGACGAGTTTTCTTAAACACCCAACTGCTGGAGTACTCGGACCAAACTGGGAAGGACCTTACCAGATTGAAGAAGTCCTTCATCCAGGCACCTACAAGCTTGTACGCTTAAATGGAGATCTCGTTCCATGCTATTGGAACGGAGAACACCTGCGCAAGTATTATCAATAAACAGTCCTTTTTAAAGGATTGGCTTGTATTAATTTTTACTTTTTACAAGTTTTGAAAAAGGATTAGCCATGTTATATGGCTAATTACTTATAAGTGTAAGATCTTTTTAAGTTCACTCGTAAAGACATGTTTAGTCCATTTTTAATACGAGAATTATAAGGGACTGTGCGCAGCCAGTTGGGGGTTGTGATTAGTGCTCAAAAATATCAATTTTATTAATCTTAAAGTGTAAAATTAATTAAGTTTTAATTAATATTTTCATGGATTTATTGTCATATATTTTATATTTGAAAATATTAATTTTAATTTAATTTGTGTTTAATTTTCAGGAAATAAAATATATTTTTGACACAAAGAAAAAGAAAGGAAAAAGAAAGAATTAAAATTGAAGAAATTAGGAAGAAAATGGCATTTTTGAAGATGATTTGGCCCAAAACTAGGCCCAAAAAGAAGCCCAGCCAAGCAGCCAGCTGCCAGCCGCCAAGCCGCAAGCCGCCACTGCCACGTCTGACGCCCTGCTGCCTGACACGCCTACACCTGACCCTGCCACGGTCCCACACCGCCTGACGCGCCAGCCTGCGGAACCAGTCAGAAGTCGCCACCTGCCCTGCACGGTCTGACACGACCTGACGCACGCGCCTCCATGTTTCCCCACGGGCCGACCAAGACTGACGCCTTCAGCCAGCAGCGAACCACAGCCCACCACGCGTCCCACTCGTCAGCCCATGCTCCCCATGAACCCGACCAGCCGCCTGTCACGGTCAGAACTTGTCTCCCACGGCTCAACCCAATTTTCCCCACTTTCACCAGTTTTTTATGCCACTTTCCCACTATTTTTTACACGGTTTTGCACGTTTTTGGGTCCTATTTACACTATAAATAGAGTACCAAATGGGGTAAAATGATATCAGAGTGTGCAAAGGGGAATATTAGAGAGTATTGGAGAGAAAAACACTTACTTTTCCTATTTTTCTTTTACATTTTCTTGAGTGAAAACAATGCCTATTTTAGGCTAAATTTTCTTGTGGAAAGGCTAGAGTGGAGTTCATGTTTAATATTATATTTTTAATATATTGATTCTTTATTTTGTTCTTCATTTCTATATATTTGTTACAATTAAATTTATTTTCTTCTAATTTTTGTTCTAAATTTATTATTATCTTTTACATAAGTCTAGTCATGCTCTTCTTATGTAATTTAGGTTTTTAATTTAATTTAGAATATTTGTTATATTATATGCTTTTTACTGCATTCTGCCATTGGTATTTTGTCGCTCTACAGTATATAATATGATAGGTTTTAAAATTAGAAGTTAGTATAATTTAATTAAAGAACATATTTTAAGGTGAGCTTTAATATATATATTTTCCAACTATAATTAATGGTGTAGAATTATAGTTGAGTATAATGAATCAATTTTATTAAAATATATATATGTTTGCATGAATGAAACTTATGCCTTCCATACTTTCTTTCTGATTCTAATCCCTCGATTTTATTCATTTAATGTTTATATTCTTTTTCAAATTCACATTTTTCCAAAGTTTATTATTTTTAATTTACTAATTTTTCTTTTAATTTTGTACTTTACCTCTCTGTGGATACGACATAGCCCGATTACTACTGCGACCGCTTAAGAAATATTGGGCGATATCAATTTTTGGCGCCGTTGCCGGGGAGGTAATTCTACAATTAAAGGTTTGCCTAGTAAATTAATTTTTTTTTTCAATAAAAAAAAAAGTAGTGTAATTTTTAATTTCTCTTTTATTTTATTTTTCCTTTGTAGTTTTATTTATTTATTTTATTCATTTTTTTTTTAATTTTAAGTTTAGAATTTTTATTTTAGATTTAGTTTTTTTTCCCGAAAAAAAAAGAGCATAAAATTTTAAATCATAAAATTAAAAAAAAAAAAAATCAAACAAAGTATTGAGAACATTTGTGTAATCGTGGAAATTAGTAAAAACCAAACTTGTTCTGTCTTAGAAAAATTGGTTCTTAAATAAGGTCTGTGTTAGCGTTACCCTCCAATCTTTTCTAAGAACCTCGGGGAGTTCTAGAAAAGCTCTTGGGCCTAAAGTGGTACCTTGGCAGCCTTTCCAATTGGCCTGGGAACATTTTGGTGTATACTTATTACATTATTACACATTTGCGCTTATAATACTTACAAAATAAAAAATAAAAAAATATTTATGCCACGAAACAAAGACACACTAGGGAGATTTGTGAGACAAAAAGTAGAAACTTTAGAAAACTCTCCTAGTTCGTCGTTTTCTTCCATTCGTTCAAACACTCCTGATTCACCGAGACTTCCTGAACCACCCACGATGGCTCATCAAGATGAAGTCCAACCAAGAACGCTACAGGAATATTTACATCCTAC
Organism: Humulus lupulus; assembly: GCF_963169125.1. Taxonomy (NCBI): domain Eukaryota; kingdom Viridiplantae; phylum Streptophyta; class Magnoliopsida; order Rosales; family Cannabaceae; genus Humulus; species Humulus lupulus. The sequence continues at coordinate 296,571,435 of NC_084794.1, read as the reverse complement.
GCGTACAGCCACACCTTCGTGCATAATGTATCCCAACAATATGCCAAATTTCGATTTCAAACCTGGCATGATTAACCTCCTACCAACCTTCCATGGGTTGGAAAATGAGAGTCCGTACGTGCATATACGGGAATTCGAAGAGGTGGTGGCTACATTCAACAACCGTGCTGATGTCACCAACATTGTGAGATTGAAATTCTTTCCTTTCTCACTCAAAGACAAAGAAAAAAGCTGGTTGTATTCCTTAAGGCCTAGATCTATCGGAACATGGGACGAAATGACAAAAGCATTCTTTGCCAAATATTTCCCGCCCCATAAGACTAGCAGCCTTAAGAGGCAAATCTCAACCTTCATCCAGAAAGACCATGAAACTTTCCATCAGGTCTGGGAAAGGTTTAGAGATTTGATAAATCAATGCCCACATCATGGATACGAAAGCTGGCGTCTGATCAGCTATTTCTATGACGGTCTCACAACCGGACAAAGACAATTCGTACAAATGATGTGCAATGGAGAATTCCTTCAAAAAGATCCCGACGAAGCTTTCGAGTACCTCGACGATCTTGCTGAAAAATCCTACACATGGAATGTGTTGACTGTGAATTTAGCCAACGACGTGAGAACGTCAACTACGACAACCTTCAAGAGAATTATAAACGACAACAGACAGTTTTTTATGAACGGAAGTAAATAACACAAGGTTTTTATAGTGGTTCAGCCCCGATGATCGGTAATAGCCTAATCCACTTAGAGATTTTATTACTATATTCACACTCAAGATCAGATGAACCTTGTCAACTGAGTTTCTTCAGTGTGAGATACTCCAGAATACAAAAATGGGTTTTTCTCAAGAACAACACACTTTCTCTCTCTAGAATACAGATTCACTCTCAATTTTTGCCAAAAGTCCTTTTACGATCCTCCCAAGTCCCTATTTATAGACCTGGGTTCTCAACTGATATCCCCTTTTGATAGGGATATTCTATTATTTACCTAATATTTATATTACAAAATAAACGTTCAAAATATAACTGATCCCTAATTTCGAGTGAGGATTGAGTGATTCCCGGATGCTTGGACCAATTCTCACTGAAGTAGTTTCGGGCAGTTTGACGTAGCTTCTCATGCATGTTGGCTATTCTTCAAGCTTTACGTAGGTCAAAGGTGGCATACGCATGGCTATCCTTGGACCAAAGGCCAACTACACTCGAGGTATACTCCCCCATTGTGTCCGATCGGACACAATGGTTGTCTTCTTTGGCTTAAGGTGGTTCAGACCACCTTATTCGACTCCTTCAATCGAGGTCCAACATGACCTTACACTTTGCTCCTCGGACCAACATGGTCCGAGCCATCTTCTTCCTAGCATATCCTCGGACCAACTTGGTCCAAGCGCTCCTGCAGGTATCTTGCGCGATCGGGGGAGGTCATGTGCGATCGGGGGAGGTCTTATGCGATCGGGCATAATGCCCCTTGGACCTAAATGGTCCAAGCTTCCTTTGCTTAACCAAGGTCCGATCGGACCTTGGTCCTCTCTCTTCGGACCTAGGTGGTCTGAGCCACCACCTCTCCTTGATCAAAATGGTCCAAGGGCTCCTGCAGGTGTCTTGCGCGATCGGGGGAGGTCATGTGCGATCGGGGGAGATCTTGTGCGATCGGGCATAATGCCCCTTTACTTGGACCTAAATGGTCCAAGCTTCCTTCGCCTAACCAAGGTCCGATCGGACCTTGGTCCTCTCTTTTCGGACCTAGGTGGTCCGAGCCACCACCTCTCCTTGGATCAAATTGGTCCAAGGTACCCACAAGACCACGTTCGATCGGGCACACACCCTTCTCCTTGGGCCAACTAGGTTTGAACCCCTTCGCTCAACCAAATGCTCGATCGGGCATTAGGCTTCTCTCCTCGGACCAAGGTGGTCCGAGCCACCATCTATTCCTCCTTGGACCTGAATGGTCGAAGGTACCTCCTATGTGTATGCTCGATCGGCCACTATGTGGCTTTCCCCTTTTGAGTAAAACTTGAGCCTTATTCTTTTTGAACTTATTCGAGCCAAGCTTAACAAGAGGTCCCCTAAGCTTAGGTCCGATCGGACCTACTGTTTTTATATCTTGAACCAAAATTCATACCTCCCTTTCACTTTCTTGGTCTTGGCACCAATTTAATTATATGGGTCTTTAAACTGAGGTCTGAGCCAAGCAACCCCCAGTCTAAATACTCTCTCCGATTGGGCGTATTTGGCTTGACCCTCTGTCCCATTCCTTAACTAATGTATTAGGCCATTACTAAGCCAGATCACCCTACTAACTCGTGCCACGTGTCCATTTCACCGCCACGTCATTCTTTTCAAATTTTTGGGATAACATTTGCCCCCCAAGTTTATTATATGATTTATTCACGTAATAAACTTTTTCTTCAGCTGACGCCATTATGAAAAATAATAACTGTTCATCTTCATGCAGCAGACCCACGATCACTACAAAAATCCACCCATGATCGTGGGGAGAAAAAATGTCCCAGAATATCAAAGGTCCAAAAGTAAATGAAAAACCCACTTTTTTCCCTTCAAATATCCCCACTTTACATTCTCTTCTTCACACATACAAAAAAAAAAAAAAAATATATTCTAAAAACCCTTCATCTTCTCCCTTGGCCGAAACCCTCTCAAGGACTCCCTCCTCTTGCCGACTTTACAATCTTCAAGGGGAGCTCCTCATCTTCAAGCATCCTCCAAGCAAAGTCAAAGCTCTCCAACCTTGGGTAAGTCTTCTTCTCCATGCCTCTTAGATTGCTACATTTTCTTTTCTAAAAAAAAATGCCATGGCCGAATATGCTTGTCCCTTGGATGTTCTTGAAGTTTTTGAATATGTCTTGTTCAATGTGTTTGCTTATGGTCTTGATAAGGTTTGTGGCATGGGTAACCCGAATTTTCCCTTAAGCTTTTAGGAATTTCAAGACATTTTTGGTATTTTGACATAAACATGAATATGGGTTTTGAGGGTTTTGATAGTGTAATGTAATGGGTTTTTAAGAACATGAAGAAAACCTTTCACTTATATGTTTTGATCTTGTTTTTTGTTTATGTAAATGATGGAATGTGTTTGAGACTAGGGATTTTTAGGGCTTTGTTTATTTGGTTCGGATTCAAGGTAGGCAAAGTATGCCATTAGGGGTCATTTTTTACATAGTTTTTTGCCCAGAAATTCTGGGCATAAGCGAGTGGTCCGATCGGACCACACTTTGTCCTCATGGTGAACCCATGTTCGATCGGGGATGATGAACCATGGTTCAAGCTTGAGGCGTGTATCTCTTCTGAACGAGGTGAGACAACCACTTCCGATCGGGCCTTGAAAAGTTTCAGATAAGTGTGTGGTCCGATCGGACCACACGCTCCTTCCTTTGCTTTTAAGTGCCCAGATTTTTAATAGTTAAATCCGAACTTCCCTAGACACCAATGCCCAGTCGAACCTAACTTGTTGCTGCTGGCTAGAAGCTTTGGAGGCACGAGGCACACCAGGCGAACTCTCGGGACCAGGGTGCACACCTCTCCTCGGGCACGCTACGCCCGATCGGGCGTTCTGGAGGCTTGCGCGAGGCTCGTGCGGTGGCGAGGCAGGACGTCTCCTGGCTGGAATGTGTCCGATCGGACGTGTCACAGGCGCTTTGGGGTTAGGCTCGCATGGAGGTAAGGTCGAATGCCCTCCCAGCCAAGCTATGTACGATCGAATGCATAGAACCTCCCTCCTGAGCTCAAAATGTGGTCCGGTCGGACCATACATACTTTTCTTAGGCTTTGGCCTTTTTTCCTTCCAAACATGCAACCAACCTCTGTATGTTAACTGCGTACATAAGGAACCTAGCCTTATAGGAAAATCCCAAAAATGCCTCCTTCTACAAAGTTTAATAAGTTCAATACTTTAAGTGCCTTTTAGGCACTTTTGGGCATTAAAATTATTTTTTCCACATGCGCTATATTTTTATAACTTGGACAAAATTTTCCAAGTATATAAATAATTCTTATTTTCGATGAATTTTTTCTGTATGGTTACTCACCTCCCCATTTTTTATTCATTTTTGCAGATGAATCGCTCTGACTATAGGGGAGGTGACAATCATACGGACTCCGAATCATCCGCCCCGCAAACAATCGAGACTCCCTTGAATAGCGATTCCTCACCAGGCTCGTCTACTGGTTACACTCCAGAGGATCGTCTTTGCCGCTTCAAGCAGATCCTCCCTCGCTCAGCCTTATATCTTCTTCACGAGGAACAATTTCTTCGACAGGCTTCTCAGTCGACGATGAGGGTGAAGCAATCTAACAGGCTCCCTCAGGAACACGATCCGCAGGTTGCCCGCAGAGCAGTACAGAAGGTGGTAAAGCGCAATCAAACCTGCACTACCACAGCTTCAAAAAAGCCTTTTCTGAAATTTGCTACTGCGATCCTGGATTTGGCTGTTCAGAAGCCACGTGATGAGGGAGAAGAAGAACCCTCCTGGTTCGTTGCCGAAGCCTCAAAACTTAATCCCGCTCTATTCCAGAAACACATTGAAGCTTTAGGCTTGAGTGGGGCAAACATGACGTGTCCGGGCTCGCATCAAAGAGCCAATAGGCCCGGTGGAAGGTACTGTGCCTGGTCCAGGTACCATGTACAAGCTGGAGCAACACTCCCGCTGCACATCTATTTCCGGTCCGTAGCAGACTACTTCAACATCTCCCCATTTCAGATCACGCCGAATGGGATACAGGCACTCTCTGCGCTGTATATTCTTTATTTTCTGAATGGTTGGGACGAGCCCACCCCTCATGAGGTGCATTACCTGTTTGATCTTCGGACCAACCCTTCTCATAACAACTCAGGTTTCTTCCATTTCTATCACAGGCATAGGGGGGTTACATATCTCAATGGCATCTCCCATAAGTCAAACGCCGGGAAATATCATAAGGAATACTTCCTCACATTGGATATTGAGGCCAACAACTTGGCTTTTACGCGCTCGGGTCCGTTTGAGCGACCATTGCCCACTGAAGGGATGTTTAGGCGGGCCAAGAAATTGGCTAACATGAGTCTTAAAGAGAAGGATGTAAAAAAGTTGGTCACGTTGGACCTTCTCCAGATGGTGAGTCTGGTGCCATGTGAGCAGGATCTGGTGGTGGAAAGTACCACCGGGGAGAACGACACGCCTGGTCAGTCTACCGAGGGCACAGAGCAAATGACTGATCGGCATTCTCCTGGGCCTTCTCCGCTTTCCCGTAGACCTGGCGACTTAGTCATTAGAGAGCCTGATCCTCAGCGTAGATCTACTATTCCCGCTCAACCTGGGAAAGGAAAAGCTATCCAGGTTGAAGGGGAACTTAGCTCATCCTTGGACGACGAGGATGAGTTCCTTGATCAGATCTTCAACGCAGGTAACACATGCTTAGTGAAAATAGGCATATTTTTTATAATTGGTAATTAGAGAGTATCACAATTGTAGTATACACTTGCATATGTTTCATTATGTTTATTTCTCTAACAATCTTGTTTTTTCATCCTTGGCAGATTCAGACATGTTCAGAGATTGCGTTGCTTCAAAGAGGAAAACTGGTGATGGAAGTGGCTCTACGCCTCCACAGAAGATTCAGAAGGTAGTACCGCCAAGTCAAGGGAGGCAACCTGGGGGACCAACTACACTTCCGCCATTGACCCCCTCTTCCCTTCCTCCTTCTGCGAGCCTAACTCCTACTCACCAGGGTAGTTCGAGTGAGCTTTTTCGTGCTGTTAGCGACCTGGGCAAGGGGCTTCTTGAGGATATTGGCCGTGATGCATCGACGCTTCAAAGCCTAGACTCCTACCCTCGACTTAGTGTCGAAGTTGTCTTGAAGAGAGGACTCGCTCAATTGATGAAGGTAAGCATTTTTCCTCGAGATACTTTGTTATTAGTATTTTTACTTGTATTAACTTTTTGTCTTTCATGCAGTCACTTGTCACCATTGGTCATGCTCAGCTTCGAGCCGTAGATTACAAGGAGCTGATCAAGGTGCAGGACGATCAACTGGTGGAGGCCAGGTCCAAGCTGGAGCAAGCAGAGAGAACTATAGCTGAACGGGACGAGTCTCTCAAAAAGCAGGCTCAAAACAATGCTTCCTTGACAACTCAATTGGAGAAGCAATCCCTTGATATTAAAGAGTTAGTTCGAGACAATGAGAGGTTGATTAGCGAGAACGAAGAGCTGAAGCAAGAAAAAGAGCTTGACTTGATTCGCTTTGAGGATGCCAGTTTTGACTGCTTCTATAAGGTCTGGAAGCTGAACAAGCCTCTTAATCTTGATTGTTTCCCCAAGGAGGCCCAAGCAGAGGATCTTGCCAGATGTGAAGCAAGAGCCGCTGAAGAAGCTGCTAACCCTCCTGCACTCGCCCCAACGTGCTCTGCTATATCATTTCGAGCGAGAGGAGCATCTGATGCAGAGGAGGGAGTCGATCAACCCTCTAGAGGAGCTCGCCTGTGACTCCCTCTCGTAGTTCATCACAGTCTACTTTACTTTGTATTTTGTTGCTCGAACTAGTGAGCTATTTTGACATTTAGCACTTTACTCTTTCCTTGCTGACAATTTCAAACTTCTAAGTTTTTATTGTGCATAGCAAAGTTTTTGGATGCCTTTAATTTCACATGAGAATTTAGTTTTTTAACTTAGAAATTTTTACCATTCCATAAGTTCACACCAAATATACTTCCTCATGCTCTTATTGCTCTAACTTTTTATGAGCGTAAATGTCTTGTTACACGAATATCAGTTTTTAACTTAGAATTTGAAATTCAAATTCTAAGTTACTTAAGCTTTGTAAAACAAGTTAGCTTAAGTCAGCCCAAAAACAAACATATTTGCTCGTGCTCTTATTGCCTGTGTTGAAATACATACCAGTATACCCTATGTGCCCCCCAAGTGATTGAGGGTGGATAAATCCTTGATCACTTACTACTTGATCGGATTTGTTCGAGTAGTTACTACTCGTGAAACACATGAAATACACGAAAATATATCAGTAGTTGACCACTACATAAATATTATCTAAACGTTGGTCCTCCATATTATGATACCGACCAGTTGAACACTGTCCAGTACATTAGTTTTTAAAAGACCTGTTTTGTTTAAATTATTATGACAGTTGAACACTGCCCAACAAAAATAATCAACACATATGCAAAGTTTGTAGCAAGGTACGACCACAATGCGTGTGGTCTCTTTTATTACTCGTAATAATAAATGACAAAACGTGTCTAACAACGAGTTCCAAACAAAATAACATTGTTCAAAATAATGTGACTGGGTAGCAAATAACCAGTTCACAAACAAAAAACTTAAATAACAAGTTAAGCACTTGATACAAAGCTACTACTCTGCAAGTAGTATTTATTGATAATATTTTCTCAAGTGCTCGCCATTCCAGTAGTTTCTGATTAGCTCCCCATTCAATCGAGCAAGCTTGTAAGTGCCGGGCGGTAAGACCTGTTCAATTTGATATGGTCCTTCCCAGTTCGGTCCTAGCACACCGGCTGCTGGGTCTCTAACAAACACCTTCCTTAGGACTAAATCTCCAACCTGGAACTTTCGATCTCGCACTCTGGAATTGAAGTAGCGTGCCACTTTTTGTTGATGAGCTGCTACTCTGAGGCTTGCCTCCTCTCTTCTCTCTTCGAGGAAGTCCAATGATTCTGTCAACAACTGATGGTTCTCCTCTTGGTTGTAAACGGTCCTTCTATGAGAGGGTGGATCTATCTCCACAGGTAACATGGCTTCATACCCATATGCTAAAGAGAATGGGGTATGGCCAGTTGCCGTCCGAGCGGTAGTCCTATACGACCAAAGGACTTCTGGTAACTCATCTGCCCAAGCACCCTTAGCTTGTTCCAGGCGCTTCTTCAAAGTGTCCTTCAATGTTTTGTTCACTGCTTCAACCTGCCCATTGGCCTGAGGATGGGCCACCGAGGAGAAACTTTTGGTGATGCCATGCCGAGTGCAAAAATCGGTAAATATGTCGCTGTCAAACTGGGTGCCATTGTCAGACACTATCTTTTTAGGTAGACCATAGCGACATATTATATTTTTAACAACAAAGTCCAACACTTTCTTCGATGTAATCGTGGCTAATGGTTCGGCCTCAGTCCATTTAGTAAAATAATCTACTGCAACCACAGCGAATTGCACTCCTCCCTTTCCTTTGGGTAACTTCCCGATCAAATCAATGCCCCATACTGCAAAAGGCCACGGACTTTGCATTTGCTTCAAAAGATTTGGTGGTGCTCTGGGTACCTTAGAAAATCTTTGGCACTTGTCACACCTTTTCACATATTCCATAGAGTCTTCGTTCATAGTAGGCCAGAAAAATCCTTGCCTCAAGATCTTTTTAGATAGACTCTGCCCCCCAGCATGATCTCCACAAAACCCCTCATGCACTTCAGCTAATAAGCTCTTTGACTGGTCGGGGGTTATGCATCTGAGGAGAGGTAAGGAGTATCCTCTCCTATATAACACTCCATCCACCATGGTGTACCTAGCGGCTTGCCTCATAACTTTTCTTGCTTCATTACGACCATCTGGGAGCGTCCCATGTTCAAGGTAAGCACTGATGGGAGTCATCCAGGTGTCGACTATCGTAATCGGCATGGCCTCTTTTCTATCAATACTTGGCTCTGCCAAGTACTCTACTGGAACTATATTCAGTGTTTCGGCATCTTTCGCACTTGCAAGCTTTGCCAGAGCATCAGCATTGGAATTCTGCTCCCTTGGTACTAGCTTAATGGTATACTCCTCGAACTGGGCTAGTAAATCTTTAGTTTTGTTTAAGTATGCCACCATGCGTAGGCCCCTCGCCTGGTATTCCCCTAATACTTGATAAACCACCAATTGGGAATCACTGTTTATCTCCACCGACCGGGCACGTACATCTCTAGCCAGTCGCAAGCCTGCTAAGAGGGCCTCATACTCTGCTTCGTTATTAGAAGCATTGAATCCGAACCTCAGTGCACAATGAATTCGGTGCTTCTCTGGTGTGACTAGTATAATCCCAGCTCCTGAATGGTGCTCGTTCGACGATCCATCAACGAAAAGTTGCCAAGCAGGAACTTCTTCTTTTAACCCAGTAACACTCTCCTGTTGGTTAGGGACCTCAACGATTCCGGTACACTCAGCGATGAAATCCGCCAAGGCTTGACCCTTAATAGCAGTCCTTGGTTGGTACTTGATTTCAAACTGGCCTAGCTCGACCGCCCATTTAAGTAGCCGACCAGACGACTCTGGTTTTTGCAAAACTTGGCGAAGAGGCTGGTCAGTGAGGACCTTGATGGGGTGTGCTTGGAAATACGGCCTCAACTTTCGTGATGCAAGTACCAAGCAGTAAGCCAACTTCTCAATCATGGGGTATCGGGACTCTGCTCCTATCAAACGCTTGCTAACGTAATACACTGGGTGCTGCACTTTATCCTCCTCACGTACTAAAGCAGCGCTAACAGCGTGTTCCGTGACTGCTAGATATACAAGTAGGTCCTCTCCATCAACTGGTTTAGAAAGAACAGGAGGTTGAGCCAAATGTTCCTTTATCGCCTGGAAAGCTTGTTCACACTTTGCGGTCCACTCGAACTTCTTGCCTCCTTTAAGCAGGTTAAAAAACGGGACGCACTTGTCCGTTGATTTTGAGACGAACCTGCTTAGAGCCGCAATCCGCCCAGTCAAGCTTTGCACCTCCTTTATTCTTGTGGGAGACTTCATCTCTATGAGAGCCTTGATCTTTTCAGGGTTTGCCTCTATTCCTCGGGAGTTGACAATAAACCCAAGGAATTTCCCAGAACCCACTCCAAACGAACATTTGAGGGGGTTTAATTTCATGTTATACTTCCTCAAGATTGCAAAGCAATCCTCTAAGTCTCCCACGTGCCCCTCAGCTTCTTTCGACTTCACCAGCATATCATCTACGTATACCTCCATGCTTTTGCCGATTAAGTCACGAAACATGCCATTCACCAGGCGCTGGTAGGTAGCTCCTGCATTCTTTAACCCGAAGGGCATCACTCTATAGCAATAGAGCCCTATATCCGTTCGGAAGCTGGTATGTTCTTCATCAGGAGGATGCATGCTGATTTGGTTGTATCCCGAATATGCGTCCATGAAGGACAAGGTCTCGTGACCAGAGGTTGCATCCACCAACTGGTCTATTCTCGGTAAAGGGAAACAATCCTTCGGGCATGCTTTGTTTAGATCAGTAAAATCTACACAAGTCCTCCATTTTCCATTGGGTTTAGGCACCAAGACTGGGTTTGAAACCCAAGCTGGGTAGTATGCCTCTCTAATAAACCCGTTCTCCTTCAACCGCTCTACTTCCTCCTTAAGAGCCTTTGCTCGATCCTTGTCAAGTAACCTCCTCTTCTGCTGTACCGCTGGATACCTTTCATCTACGTTGAGCACATGGCTGATCACAGTTGGTGAGATACCCACCATATCCTTGTGAGACCAGGCGAAGACATCCTGATTCCTTCGCAAGAACTCTATCAGTTGTGCTCTCACCTCAGCTTTCAATTTCTTCCCAATCTTGACCCCTCTTGTCGGGTCATTCTCATCTATAGGGACCTCCTCTAATTCCTCGGACGGTCCCACATCACTCTCATAATCCCCAAAGCGAGGATCAATATCTCTTTCCTCGCTTTGGGCAACGCCCTATTTGGTGACTTCATCACCTGATGGGGTCTTCTGCTTTTTCGAACTGGGAGTGCTCTCCTGGTCACACCCCTTCAACACCTCTTCATCGTTTACTACAACAAGACTCTGGTCTACGTCCATCTCATCCACTTCCCCTCCTTCAACACACACAATCATGTTGTTTTCCTTGGCACCTTTCTTTGCCTTAGCTATGGAGGCATTATAACACTCTCTAGCTTCCCTTTGGTCTCCTTGGACGTAGCCTACGCCAACGCTGGTCGGGAACTTCATAGAGAGGTGCCAAATTGAAACTACCGCATGCAAGTTGGTGAGTAGTGGTCGACCAATAACCACATTGTAGGCAGACGGGCAGTCAACAATCAAAAATTCAGTCATCACGGTTTCATGCTTGGGAGCTTCCCCTGTGGTGACTGGCAACTTTATTGTTCCAGCTGGTGATAGTCCCTCTCCAGTAAACCCGTAAATGACGTGAGAGCATGGTTTCAAGTCATTGATGGATAGCTTCATTTTTTCAAAAGAGGACTTATAAATAATGTTTACGGAACTTCCCGTATCAACCAGACATCTTTTCACCTTCATGTTAGCTATTTGAACTGTCACTACGAGAGGGTCATTGTGAGGATACCTCACGTGTTTGGCATCCTCCTCAGTGAAGGTGAGGGACTCACTTTCATACCTTGGGTTCTTTGATGGTCTCTCCTCCATCGTCATAACCTCGGATGTGGACGCTGCCTCCAACTCATGACGAAGGGTGCGAGCATATCTTTCCCTCGCCTTGCTGCTATCACCCGCAAGATGTGGTCCTCCACATATTGTATCTAGTGTGAAGTCCACAGGTTCAGGTTGCAAAGGTGGGGACCGTTGTCGCTTGAACCCAGGATTATTGTTGCTTCCCTCTCCTTGGGTTTTCTCTGCCTTATATTTTTTTAGTTTCCCCGAACGGAGGAGAAACTCTATCTCATCCTTAAGGTGGTTACACTCGTTCGTGTCATGACCATAGTCTCCATGGAAACGACAGAACTTGTTCTTATCCCTCTTACTCATTTCCTTCTTGATTGGAGGGGGCCTTCGGTAAGGGACCTCCTGATGGCTGGCTAGATAGATCTCCGCTCGGGTTGCCGAAAGAGTAGTGTAGTTGGTGAATCGAGGTTCATACCTCGTGGGTTTGTCATTCGACCCAGACTTAGCTTTCTTCTCACTGCGGTGGTCAGACCCGTTATTCCCACGTTTCTTACTACCGCCTTGATCATTTCCGCTATCCTTTGGAGTATCCCCCGATCCACTTGGGTTGTTCAACCCGTTCTCTCCTTTCTCAATGGCATCGTCCAACTTCATGTACTTATCTGCACGGTCCAAGAACTGTTGTAAAGTTGAAATTGGATGGCGGTGAATGCTGTCCCACAAAGGACTTCGATAAATAATACCCGAGGAGATCGCAACCATCTTCCCTTCATCTCCAACAGCGGTAGCCCGATTGGCTTCTCTCATAAACCTCTGTATGTAGTTCTTGAGAGATTCATCTTTGCCTTGCCTAATATCCACCAAGTGGTTGGCATAAACTGGAGGGGTTCGGGCAGTGCTAAACTGCCTGCAGAACTCCTTCCTAAAGCTCTCCCAAGAGGTGATGGAGTCGGGTTTGAACTTCCAGTACCACTCTTGGGCAGTGTCTGACAAGGTGGTGGGGAAGACTCTACAGCGGTAATCGTCACTCACCCCAAGCAGCTCCATCTGATCTTCGAACTTCCCAACGTGTCTCACCGGGTCTGCCTTTTCTGTATAAACTGGCAATATCGGCGCCTTGTATTTCCTTGGTGGTTGGGCTGCTCTTATTCTAGCACAAAAAGGGCTACCATTTCTGTGGTCTACTGGATCAATAACTGGTTGTTTGGATAAACCTTGTACTGCCGCCGTCAAAGCATCAAGCTGGGCTTGGATGGCTGGGGCCACTGCTGGGGACGCACTTTCGGGACCGCTAGGTCGGGCACTCCTATCCAGCGCATCCACGTCAAGTATTTCTACTCGACTAGTAGGACGGATCGGCTCCTGCCCTTCGAACGGAGCGGTCCTCCTTCTGTCATCAATGATGTCCCTTAGGTCCTTCTGAGCAGTGTTTTTTCCCAACCGGTCGAACACCGTACTCCGAGTCTTTTCGGAGGGTCTATTAGGTGGAGCGTGCTCTTTGCCATTACGCTGGTTGGGATGTCGTGGTGGCTTCCCCGTTTGAGCTGGTTGATTATCTCCCTCTCGTCGGTTATTATTCTTCTCTTTCGACTGGTTGGTGTGGTAACTGTCACCTTCATCACGCCCATGTCCATCTTTGAAGTGTGAAGTTTCCTTGCCACGAGGGGCTTTGTTATGCCCCTGCTCAGAAGGTGTTTTCTTACTGCCAGACTTATGACTTCCTGACCTGGAAGTCTCTGATCTATGGCTCCTTGAGGGGGTCTTAGAATTCCCCCTTTGGGTAGAGGCAGTGCGTGATCGTACTCCTTCCTCCTCATGACCAGGTGGGTTACCACCACCTCTTGCTGGTCTATCAGCTTTCTTTTGACCAGCCTCTATGGTCCTTGCTTTTTGAGTGGGTATCACCCCAGGCATAGCTTGAGCATTGGCTCGGGTCAACTGCGCAGCTGCCTCCAGAGCAAGTGCAGCTTCGCGGTGTCGCCTGTCGGCCTCCTCTTGCTGTCGACGGATCTCCTCGCTCCTAGCGTCCATCTCTTGTCTCTGCTTGGCCATTTCCTCAGCAAAGGCCTCCTGCCTAGCATTGAACTGGGCCAACTCATCCTGGAACGCGCTCATGGTCTCCTGGAGCTCCTCAACTTCAGGAGCTACATCCTCAAGAACGACCCTAGGCTCATTCTCACGATCTTGAACGTTAGGATTTTCCGATCTAGCATGCTCCCTGGAGGTGCTTGCCCTCTTGGAGGCCGCAGTGGTGTTCTTAGGCGCCATATCGCTTTAGGGACTGTCTGTTTTCTCTTCAGGCTCTCAATGAAAGCACCAAAATGTTGACTGTGAATTTAGCCAACGACGTGAGAACGTCAACTACGACAACCTTCAAGAGAATTATAAACGACAACAGACAGTTTTTTATGAACGGAAGTAAATAACACAAGGTTTTTATAGTGGTTCAGCCCCGATGATCGGTAATAGCCTAATCCACTTAGAGATTTTATTACTATATTCACACTCAAGATCAGATGAACCTTGTCAACTGAGTTTCTTCAGTGTGAGATACTCCAGAATACAAAAATGGGTTTTTCTCAAGAACAACACACTTTCTCTCTCTAGAATACAGATTCACTCTCAATTTTTGCCAAAAGTCCTTTTACGATCCTCCCAAGTCCCTATTTATAGACCTGGGTTCTCAACTGATATCCCCTTTTGATAGGGATATTCTATTATTTACCTAATATTTATATTACAAAATAAACGTTCAAAATATAACTGATCCCTAATTTCGAGTGAGGATTGAGTGATTCCCGGATGCTTGGACCAATTCTCACTGAAGTAGTTTCGGGCAGTTTGACGTAGCTTCTCATGCATGTTGGCTATTCTTCAAGCTTTACGTAGGTCAAAGGTGGCATACGCATGGCTATCCTTGGACCAAAGGCCAACTACACTCGAGGTATACTCCCCCATTGTGTCCGATCGGACACAATGGTTGTCTTCTTTGGCTTAAGGTGGTTCAGACCACCTTATTCGACTCCTTCAATCGAGGTCCAACATGACCTTACACTTTGCTCCTCGGACCAACATGGTCCGAGCCATCTTCTTCCTAGCATATCCTCGGACCAACTTGGTCCAAGCGCTCCTGCAGGTATCTTGCGCGATCGGGGGAGGTCATGTGCGATCGGGGGAGGTCTTATGCGATCGGGCATAATGCCCCTTGGACCTAAATGGTCCAAGCTTCCTTTGCTTAACCAAGGTCCGATCGGACCTTGGTCCTCTCTCTTCGGACCTAGGTGGTCTGAGCCACCACCTCTCCTTGATCAAAATGGTCCAAGGGCTCCTGCAGGTGTCTTGCGCGATCGGGGGAGGTCATGTGCGATCGGGGGAGATCTTGTGCGATCGGGCATAATGCCCCTTTACTTGGACCTAAATGGTCCAAGCTTCCTTCGCCTAACCAAGGTCCGATCGGACCTTGGTCCTCTCTTTTCGGACCTAGGTGGTCCGAGCCACCACCTCTCCTTGGATCAAATTGGTCCAAGGTACCCACAAGACCACGTTCGATCGGGCACACACCCTTCTCCTTGGGCCAACTAGGTTTGAACCCCTTCGCTCAACCAAATGCTCGATCGGGCATTAGGCTTCTCTCCTCGGACCAAGGTGGTCCGAGCCACCATCTATTCCTCCTTGGACCTGAATGGTCGAAGGTACCTCCTATGTGTATGCTCGATCGGCCACTATGTGGCTTTCCCCTTTTGAGTAAAACTTGAGCCTTATTCTTTTTGAACTTATTCGAGCCAAGCTTAACAAGAGGTCCCCTAAGCTTAGGTCCGATCGGACCTACTGTTTTTATATCTTGAACCAAAATTCATACCTCCCTTTCACTTTCTTGGTCTTGGCACCAATTTAATTATATGGGTCTTTAAACTGAGGTCTGAGCCAAGCAACCCCCAGTCTAAATACTCTCTCCGATTGGGCGTATTTGGCTTGACCCTCTGTCCCATTCCTTAACTAATGTATTAGGCCATTACTAAGCCAGATCACCCTACTAACTCGTGCCACGTGTCCATTTCACCGCCACGTCATTCTTTTCAAATTTTTGGGATAACAGAATGGACCGAGTCCTATGGACAAGCCACGATCAACTGGAATCTACCAATTGAAGGAAGAGGATAACGTCAAAAGCCAAATTGAATCATTGAGACAACAATTCGAGGCTTTCAAATCTCAAGAAGGTAGAGGAATCCACATGGCTGCAAAGGTAGAGACACGAGATCCATGCTTCATCTGTGGAGGAACGGAACATCAACCGCAAGAGTGCCCAACTCTTAGTGAGTTAAGAGGAGGAAAAGAGGAACAATGCAATGCCTTAGGGGATTACAAGAAACCTTATAACCCTTTCTCAAACACTTACAATCCTGGTTGGCGCAACCATCCAAATTTCAGCTGGAAGGATTCGAACCAAGCATCTGGGAGCCAATGGAGTCCTGAGCAGCAACAACCACCAAAATCATACAACGCTCCTCAAAATATCATGCAGTCAAGTAATTCTCTTGAGAGTACTTTGCAAATGCTTGCACAAACTCAAATAGCCTCAACTCAAGAGTTCAAAGCTTGTTTCACACAAATGGTAGAGGAAATGAAAGACATGAAAGTCCAAATGACAAAGCTAAACACTACTTTGGCTATTCAAGAGCATGGGAAACTTCTCGCTCAACCTCTAATCCATCAAAAAGGGCAACACATGGCACAAACCTCCTCCTCTGCAGATACAAATTTCAAAGAGGTTAATGCCATCACTACTCGAAGTGGTCAAAGTACGGTTTCACCGTTAACAAAGACAACGAGTACGTCAACGCCCGCTCCAGATGATGATGTGCCAATAAACATTCCAGTAAAGGCACCCTTTCCTCAAGCTTTGAAATCCACTGGAAAGGTACTGGAAAATCATGGTGAAATCCTAGACCTTTTAACACAAGTGAAGATCAACTTGCCATTGTTGCATGTGATCAAACAAGTGCCGGCTTATGCCAAGGTTATCAAGGATTTATGCACCGTTAAAAGAAAGCATCATGTCAAGAAAACTGCATTCTTGGCAGAACAAGCTAGCGCGGTAATTGACTGCAAAACACCGCCTAAGTACAAAGATCCTGGTTGTCCCACCATCTCATGTCAAATAGGGGAACAGGAATTTGGTCAAGCCCTTCTAGACTTAGGAGCAAGTGTAAATCTTATGCCATATTCAATATACTTGCAATTAGGTCTAGGAGAACTCAAGCCCACATCTGTGGTACTACAACTGGCTGATCGATCAGTTAAGAAACCTTGAGGAATAGTAGAAGACGTTCTGATTCAAATTGAAAAATTCTATTACCCTGTTGATTTTCTCATCTTGGACACTCAATCTGAAGTGAGTATAGAGTCCAAAATTCCCATTATTCTTGGTAGACCTTTCCTCGCAACAGCTAATGCACTCATTAACTGTAGGAATGGTCTCATGAAAATCTCTTTCGGGAACATGACTCTAGAAGTGAATGTTTTCCACATCGGAAAACAACCACCTGACAACGATGAGCTTTTCCAATCCTATCTGATCGATACACTTACTTCGGAAGAGGTCGAATCGAAATACACGTCTAATCATTTTAATCACCTCTTCCAAATTTCAGAAAGTTCTGAGCCTGATGAGTCGACAATCAACCCTGAAATCGTCAAACACTCACAGGCTAAAAGAACTATGTTTTGGAATCCAATCTTTGAGGAACTCCCTCAAGATCGAGAAACACCAAAACCATCTATTGAACAAGCTCCTCAACCAAAGTTGGCCCAACTTCCTGACGGTCTTAAACATGTTTTCCTGGGAGCTGACAACACTTTTCCTGTCATAATATCCTCCAAGATCACTGCCACACAAGAGCTCCAACTCATCAATGTGTTGCAAGAACAAAGAGATGCATTAGGATGGACGATAGCTGACATCAAAGGTATTAGTCCATTAATTTGCTCCCATCACATTCAATTGGAAGAAGGGGCTATACCACGTCGTGACCCGCAAAGAAGATTGAACCCAACGATGAAGGAAGTAGTAAAGACTGAAGTCTTGAAACTTCTGGATTCTGGCATAATCTATCCTGTTGCTGATAGTAAATGGGTCAGCCCAACTCAGGTTGTGCCCAAGAAATCTGGGGTAACAGTGGTACCAAATGAAAAATGGGAACTTGTTCCTACCAAGGTCACAACTGGGTGGCGCATGTGCATTGATTATAGAAAATTAAATGCAGCCACCCGCAAAGACCATTTTCCACTTCCATTCATCGATCAAATATTGGAACGTGTGGCAGGTCATCCTTTCTATAGTTTTCTCGATGGTTATTCAGGGTATTACCAAATCGAGATTGCCTTAGAAGATCAGGATAAGACCACATTCACTTGTTCTTTTGGTACTTTTGCCTTCCGGCGTATGCCATTTGGCCTGTGCAATGCTCCAGCCACTTTCCAGCGATGCATGATGAGCATATTTAGTGATATGATCGAGAAATGTATGGAAGTATTCATGGATGATTTGACAGTCTTTGGAGATTCCTTTGAATCAAGCCTTCTCAATTTGGAGTCTGTGCTTAAACGTTGCAAAGAGAAAGGCTTAGTACTCAACTGGGAAAAGTGTCATTTCATGGTGCCATCAGGCATAGTCTTGGGGCATGTCGTGTCGGAACGAGGAATTGAGGTTGATCAATCAAAGATTGAACTCATATCAAAGCTGCCCACCCCCAAGACTGTTAAAGACATTCGGTCTTTTCTTGGGCATGCAGGATTCTATCGGAGGTTCATACAAAACTTTTCGACAATTGCTCGCCCTTTGTCAAACCTCCTAGCAAAAGATGTTGTGTTCAGTTGGACACCTGAGTGTGAGGAATCTTTCCGAACACTCGTTGCAAAACTCACTTCCGCCCTTATCATTCAGCCACCAGATTGGAACTTACCGTTCGAAATCATGTGTGATGCTAGCAATTATGCTATAGGGGCTGTCTTAGGTCAAAGAAGGGAAGGGAAGCCCTTCGTTGTCTATTACGCAAGTAGAACTCTTAATAGTGCTCAAATGAACTATTCTACCACTGAAAAAGAGTTACTGGCTGTAGTATTCGCACTTGACAAGTTTCGTTCCTACCTGATTGGTTCACCTATCACAGTCTTCACGGACCATTCCGCCTTAAAATACCTCCTTTCCAAAAAGGATGCTAAGGCGCGTTTAATTAGGTGGATCCTTCTGTTACAGGAATTTGATCTGACCATAAAAGACAAGAAAGGAGTTGAAAACGTGGTAGCGGACCACTTATCTCGTCTTGAATTTTCTGATTCCGCTGATGGCCCAGCCATTCGAGATGACTTCCCTGATGAACATCTCTTCGCAGTCACTAAGTTGCCATGGTACGCTCATATCGTCAATTACTTAGTGACTGGCGAACTTCCAACTGCATGGAGTGCACAAGATAAACGTAAATTTTTGGTCGAGGTTCGTAACTTCTATTGGGATGACCCATATCTTTTCAAGTATTGCCCCGACCAAATTATGAGACGTTGCATTCCAGATGATGAAATTTTTAGTGTTTTGAACTTTTGTCATAATGAAGCTTGTGGTGGTCATTTTTCTATGAAAAAGACTGCTGCAAAAATCTTACAGTGTGGTCTTTATTGGCCCACTTTGTTCAAAGACACTAACAATTTCTGTCGATCATGTGAAAGGTGTCAGAAATTAGGTGCCCTGTCCCGACGACATATGATGCCATTGAACCCAATTCTTGTAATAGAAATATTCGATTGTTGGGGAATAGACTTTATGGGACCATTTCCACCTTCTTCTGGCTACCTTTACATTCTTCTCGCCATAGACTATGTCTCAAAATGGGTGGAAGCTGTGCCTTGTCGAAATAATGATAACACAACTGTTGTGAAATTCTTAAAAGAAAATGTGTTATCTAGGTTTGGCACACCTCGCGCTATCATAAGTGATCAAGGCACCCATTTTTGCAACTATTCTTTTGAGACCTTAATGCAAAAATATGGTGTAATTCACAAGGTTGCATTGCCTTATCACCCACAGACAAATGGCCAAGCTGAGTTAGCCAACCGAGAAATTAAGCAAATTTTAGAAAAGACGGTTAACCCTGACCGCAAAGATTGGTCCTCAAGACTTCTCGATGCTCTCTGGGCATACCGCACTGCTTACAAAACTCAACTTGGTATGTCTCCTTATAGGCTAGTCTATGGTAAAGCCTGCCACCTTCCTGTTGAGCTGGAACACAAAGCTTATTGGGCAGTTAAAAGCCTAAATTTTGATCTCAAGGCGGCAGGACTCAATCGTAAGCTTCAGTTGTCAGAAATTGAAGAGTTAAGGAACGATGCTTATGAAAACTCTAGGATCTACAAGGCTAAAATGAAAGCGACCCATGACAAGCAGATCCTAAGAAAAGAATTTGAGCCAAACCAACGAGTGCATCTTTATGACTCTCGTCTGCATATCCACCCTGGCAAGCTGAGATCAAGGTGGACTGGCCCATATGTTGTGAAAACCGTCTTTCCCAACTGATGGGAGAGAATTCAAAGTAAATGGCCAGCGACTGAAACACTACATAGAGAGGGTGACCCAGCCTGAAGAAGTCACTCTCGTGGAACCGGTTTACCAAGTCTGAGTAGTGTTCCAAATTGTTTGTACATAGGTTTGTTTTCTGTTTATTTCCCTTTTGTCATTTTATTTTATTTGTTATCATTTTGTGTTTTCAGTTTTTCATGTTTTAGAGAATCAATATTCGCTCTACCACTCGACGCTCGCTATCCAGGTGTTCTCTTTCCCTGCTCTTTTACATTTATTATCTTTTGAGACATTGAGGACACTGTCAGATTTTGGTTGGGGGTGGTGAGCATATTCATGCACGTTCATGTTGATTTTTGTCATATTAATATTTTCACGGTCAAATTTTTAAAAAATTACTTATTTATTTTTGCAAAATGTTACTTTTGAGTCAATTTTTGTTATCTATATTATTAAGAGTTTCTTTAGAGTTACCTAATGCACATGCCAATTGTTGTGGTAAGATGGTTGTTAGCACATATTTGCTTAGAAATTTGCCATGTTTAAGTAATACATTCTTTTGTGTGAGAAGTGAGACTTGAGAAAACAACTTTTAAATTTTTATTGATTCTTAGAAATGGTTATAATTATTTGGACAAGGTATTGTGGTATGAATGGATGATGTTTTAGGGATAATATTTTCTATAGACAAATCTTATTAGAGAGCCTTTTATTATGTTATTCAAAAAAAAAAATAAAAAAAAAAATAAAAAAAAAAGAAGAAAAAGAAGAAGAAGAAGAAAAAAAAAATAGAAAAAAAAAAAAAGGAGAAAGACACAAGAGCAATATTTCTATCATTTTCAATTATGTTGTCTCTTGTGTCCAAAAAAAAATGTGTTCATTAATTTCATATTTTATTTTATGGCTCTTAGAATAAATGTAAAGATTGTCTATTTAACTTAAAATCCCGAAAAACTGGTTTTGTGGTACGCTTTATGGTGGTTGTCCAAATAGTTTATTTCCTATCTTTGTTTCAATAATTATTTAAGAGTTTGTCCTAAATATATACCAATTTGATGAGTGCTTACTTCTTTTCCAACTCCATGAGTGAAACCCTTAAGCTTTAAATACTTTCAATTACATGGGAGGTTAATGGAGTTGAGACTTTTACTTGGCATAATTTCGAAGGCTCTTATGTGCTATGGTTTGCGGTAAGAAGGTTTAAGTTTGGTGCACACACTCACAACTCTAGATTTATTCGAAGTAATCTTGATAACTCTTGTTGACTTGTTACTAACATTTTGTGTTAATACATAAGTTCTTTTTATAATTTTTGACCGGAAATATATCATGTTGACATTTCTTATTTTATTTCGCTTAAATTGCTAGAGACTAGCAATAAGCTGGTTGGGGGTTGTGATTAGTGCTCAAAAATATCAATTTTATTAATCTTAAAGTGTAAAATTAATTAAGTTTTAATTAATATTTTCATGGATTTATTGTCATATATTTTATATTTGAAAATATTAATTTTAATTTAATTTGTGTTTAATTTTCAGGAAATAAAATATATTTTTGACACAAAGAAAAAGAAAGGAAAAAGAAAGAATTAAAATTGAAGAAATTAGGAAGAAAATGGCATTTTTGAAGATGATTTGGCCCAAAACTAGGCCCAAAAAGAAGCCCAGCCAAGCAGCCAGCAGCCAGCCGCCAGCCGCCAAGCCGCAAGCCGCCACTGCCACGTCTGACGCCCTGCCGCCTGACACGCCTACACCTGACCATGCCACGGTCCCACACCGCCTGACGCGCCAGCCTGCGGAACCAGTCAGAAGTCGCCACCTGCCCTGCACGGACTGACACGACCTGACGCGCGCGCCTCCATGTTTCCCCACGGGCCGACCAAGACTGACGCCTTCAGCCAGCAGCGAACCACAGCCCGCCACGCGTCCCACTCGTCAGCCCATGCTCCCCATGAACCCGACCAGCCGCCTGTCACGGTCAGAACTTGTCTCCCACGGCTCAACCCAATTTTCCCCACTTTCACCAGTTTTTTATGCCACTTTCCCACTATTTTTTACACGGTTTTGCACGTTTTTGGGTCCTATTTACACTATAAATAGAGTACCAAATGGGGTAAAATGATATCAGAGTGTGCAAAGGGGAATATTAGAGAGTATTGGAGAGAAAAACACTTACTTTTCCTATTTTTCTTTTACATTTTCTTGAGTGAAAACAATGCCTATTTTAGGCTAAATTTTCTTGTGGAAAGGCTAGAGTGGAGTTCATGTTTAATATTATATTTTTAATATATTGATTCTTTATTTTGTTCTTCATTTCTATATATTTGTTACAATTAAATTTATTTTCTTCTAATTTTTGTTCTAAATTTATTATTATCTTTTACATAAGTCTAGTCATGCTCTTCTTATGTAATTTAGGTTTTTAATTTAATTTAGAATATTTGTTATATTATATGCTTTTTACTGCATTCTGCCATTGGTATTTTGTCGCTCTAAAGTATATAATATGATAGGTTTTAAAATTAGAAGTTAGTATAATTTAATTAAAGAACATATTTTAAGGTGAGCTTTAATATATATATTTTCCAACTATAATTAATGGTGTAGAATTATAGTTGAGTATAATGAATCAATTTTATTAAAATATATATATGTTTGCGTGAATGAAACTTATGCCTTCCATACTTTCTTTCTGATTCTAATCCCTCGATTTTATTCATTTAATGTTTATATTCTTTTTCAAATTCACATTTTTCCAAAGTTTATTATTTTTAATTTACTAATCTTTCTTTTAATTTTGTACTTTACCTCTCTGTGGATACGACATAGCCCGATTACTACTGCGACCGCTTAGGAAATATTGGGCGATATCACCAGTCGTTCTTGCCAACCTTTGTAAAAAAAATTTACAAGTATTTGTTCATTACGTGTGTTGTTTTGCTGTATTATAAGTGTTACATTTCCTACTGAGCAGTAATGTTTGTACAGGTCGTGGTCAAGGCAAGTGACAAAGGACCTAAAACTCCTCAGTCACTTGGGGGGCATATAAGATACATCGATAGCAAAGCATAACAAGAGGTATGTAAACACATGAACAAAATGAGTGAAAGCATGCTACGGTACTTAGAGAGTATTTTTCAAAATTTATATTTTGTTAAATCAAATCAAAGTACTATGCTAAGTACGATCATGGGAACAGGTGTTATAATAAGCAGAAATATTATAATATCAAAAAAGCATTCTCTTACACCGCAAGCAGTACTGCTTGGATGTAATTGTTTAAAGTAAAAGGAAAGTTTGCTGCCCATACAGCAAAATTAAAAATAAAAATATAGTCTTTAAAAATAAAGATATTGGAGCTCCTTGTATAACATTTTGGATCAGGTAAAAAAGAAATACCTTTCACATAATTCTCATGCACAAAATAACATTATTTGTCTTACAAATTCAATTGTAATATTTAGGATCTTACATCGAAAGTTGGAAAAAGCAAATTGAGCACAATATTTTCGTTTCTTTCATCCAACTTTGGCTTTGGATTCGTGTCAAACACAAAATGCAATATCAATGGAAAATCGCTTGGAAGACACAGAAACAGGACAATTTTGGTTGCTTCCTATTCATATTGGGTAAGATTTATTTATTTAACTAATTACATTATCAATATCTTAATTTATATATAATGTCGTATTTTATGGTCAACAGATATCATTGGATGCTTGTAATAATTGATCCATTGCGTGATACATGTTATTTGCTTGATCCAATTAGACTACCCCCACGTAACGAATTTAAAAGTCTAATGGTAATGTAAGTTAAATAGTGATATGGATTAGTATTATTTAATTTTTACTTTAAATTTATTATTAAATATTTTATTTGTTTATTAGGACTTTTGATTACTACAATACCTCCACAAATAGGCAACCAAAATAGTCTGGTATTACATAGAAATCTATAAAGGTAAGTTATAAAATAATATCACATAATATATATTACATTTGATAGTTACTTTGAAATATTACAATACAATATTGTATTGAAAATTTAAATTATCAATATCTTTTTATCTTGTCATTTACATTTTATGAATTTGTGCAGTGTCCTCAACAACCATCGAATATTGAGTGTGGATATTATGTAATGAGATATATGCGTGACTTTTGCATGAATTCTAGACCTATCAATTGGTTAACTACTCATGTAAGATGTATATAAATACTATTGAAATAGAATATTTTGTTATTATATTATACAATTGACTAATATTCAATATTACTTACATTTATTTATTACAGTGCAAAGAGAAGATGAAAGATTACACAAAACAAAATATTGATCAAATTCGAGTGGAGTGGGCTGACGAATTCATAGAATTGGTTGACTAATTCCAATGAGCAATACTATAGTTCCTTCTCCAATTGTTTCCTTTTCAAAAGTTGTATCCAAAGAGTTTTGTGGTTCTAGTTTTTTATTTATTTTGAATAGTTTTATAGTCACTATGCTCTTTTTTTCCCCCAAGAGGCTTTTTCCCATTGGATTTTCCATTTTGCGTTTTTTAACTGAGGCTTGTCATAGGTTCAATGCAATATCTTTGTTTTAGGAAAGTTATATGCATCCCTATACATGACTTATGTAGTTTCTTACTTTTATTTTCCTTTGAGTTTGTTATTGTACTTACGATATTTTTAATTTTATCTTTTGATTTTGTCCATATACATTTTGTTAGTTTTTTTTTACCTTGATCTTATTTTTTTAAAAATAAAATTATTTTACGAATTAAAATATTATTAATTTGTTGCGAGTCCACACAAATCTAAATTTAATTACTTTATGTTTGGTATTCTTATATATTTTTTACATTATAATTTTTATTGTGTACTTTCTCTACCAATACTTTTGTAGCAAAAATACTACTACTAGAAATATTTTATTTGCTAGTGCCAAAATATGATATAATTTAGTAGCAATAAATTTATTTCTACTACCAAAGAATTGATCACTAAATGGGAAAAAACAAAGATAAAATCATATAAAATGTATCAATTTTATATTTGGTGCTAATATTTAATTTTAGCTACCAAAAAATATTAGTATGACAATATAAATATGTTACCAAATATTTTGGTAACAGATGTATTTAGTATCATTTAATTATAATTTGCTACTAAATTATATATTAGATACAAAAAAATATTAGTCGCTGAAAATATAAATATGCTAACAAAAATTTTTGGTAGCTTGTATGATTAAAATTTACTACTATTTAGTAGCAAATAGTTACCTGCTACCGTAAATAAATATTTGGTAGCTAAAAATATATATAGTTCTATATATGAGAATGTCGATTTCGTACTTTTAAAATTAACGGTACGTACGGCAGTGCCATCGATATCGTTGAGTTTTTCGAAGCAGAGGTAAATTATTAAATTCAACATAAATAAATGCAAAACCACGGAAAAAGCACAAATAAATCAAAACTGATCATGAAAAACACACAGATAGTAGTACTCTGCTCTGCCATTAACTTGAGTATCTAGCTAGTACAGTAGAAGTAGTATCTAGCTTGCTTGCTTAAGAAGACGACCCTCCTCCTCCTGACCATTTGGCCGGCTTGAACGCCACATAGATGAACTGGATCTGGTCGATGGACGAGGAATAGAGCCCCCTGAATCCCACAACGAAACTGCCTTCGGGGAGTACGTCGTAGTGCGTCGGAAAGCAGAAGTCTACTCCGCCACCACCACCACCCACAAGCGATTTTCCATCATCCAGAGAGATGTCGAGGCGATCAACAACGTTTCCGTGTCCGCCACAGATTTTCTTGATAAAATGGCCTTCTCCGAACACCAGCTTGTTACCCCAGTCTCCCTTGTCGCTCCCATAACTCTCCGTTCGGCTTCCCCCCGTGGCCGATTCAAAATCGACGTTGAGTCTGTTTACAAAATAATCGCTTTTCATCTGAATGCCGGTAATCCTGGTTTTAGTTTGGATGTACGCATCGACCACCGTGAACAAGTCAAATGGTTGCTTGGGGCCGTCTTCTATTGCTTCACCATACTGGTCGGAGAAATTGACAGAGTATTGGAGCTGCGGCGTACCTTTGGAAAGGGACGGCAGCTGCGTCTTGCTGGGAGCCGGGATCGGATCGCTATCAAAAGCGGAAAATGTTTTCTGCAGCGACACCAAGTCCTGTTTTGCTTTCTCGGCCACGGCGCTGAGCTCACCGTCACTGTATCCACCGTAAAATTCATAGAAGGATTGTATTACGCCGATTTGATCGATCAGTTTGGATATCTTGGCGAAATCCCCTGCCAGGCCCAGATCTCCATGTCCCGTGCCCACCAATATACCCCGGTTTGATGCGATGGTGTTAAATCCGCTGGGAACGCCGACAACGTGTTCATATCCGGTCGTTTCATATGAAAGAACCTTGGGTGTAGAGAGTTGCTGGCTCGGAAACTTGCGCGCAAACTCAACCATGTCCTCCTGGTTGGGCAACTCAATGTCCAGCCCCAACATCATCTGCTTGAATGAAACCTTTGTCTGAGAACCCTCAACGGCATGCCCCAGTTTCACTTTAAAATCGGCCTCGAGCGTGCCGAACCCAAATATTCCCTGGCCCTTCAGCTGCGCCTCCAACTTGTTCTGGTCGCTTTGGGTTTCTGTTTGGAATGAGTAGACTCCAATATACTCCCCCCCGGTGGTGATCGAGGAAACATATACGTCACCGTATTTGAGAAAGAAGTCGCGCAGAGCGCTGTCACCGACGGGCGGAACGATATCAGATGCCAATCGAGCGCTCGTCTGAGCCTTCTTTCCTTCCACACGTCGAGCGTGCACAACAATTACCAAGCTCTCGCCGGTGATGTTCAGCTCCCTGACAAAATTCATCTTCTCATCAACTGATCCGAGGGGGCCAAATCCAACCGCCAGCGATTGATTGATATCGATGGCTTCCATCAGCGAGTGTAGACCCTTGCAAATCGTGTACGTTACCTCGCTTTCGCCACTGTCGTTCTTGGTTTCTCCCTTCACTGCAGTCGAGCGACTGGCGCCAGTGGTGCTCACAGAGCCTTGGAAAATTGCGATCGGCGTAGTCATGGATGGGCTGTAAGTAATTAGGAGCAGAGATTAATCAAGTAATGCAGTGAGTTTGGTTTTGGTTATGAGAAAGAACCATGCAAGTGTGTCTATTTATAGGTGTTAGTCAACCTAAAAACTACGTAAGAGACAAATCCAAGTTCAAGGGATAAATAAAGAGCCAGCTTTCCAACTTATTATTATTATGGCATGATGATTTCACATGTAAGTAATTATATAAATTTAAAAAAATGACCATACGTGATGTGTAGTAGAATATATATAATAGTCGGGACCGACTATAACATATATATTTTTTCTTGAGTGTCGATGTATATTTTTTTTACTTCGGCACCACTCCCTTATAATTCCAAATTTTTTTTATACGAAGACGTATATTATAATTATCTGAATCATTTTACAAATTTTTGATAAATTCTAAATAAATTATGGCACCAAAACATGATCTAAACTATCTATTGCACTCGTGCTTATTTTTTTATGTACGCATGTAAAATTTGACAGTTTGAATCCTATTTTCGATTTTGTAAACTATTCAAAATTTATTGAAAATTTGCCTGAAATTCTAAATACTTATAATGTACACCGTCATATATAAAAAATTATGATTATATCTATCCAAATTCTGAAATAGAAAAAAATTATGATTGGATGACATGCTTGGCAAGCCCGACATTAAGACTTAATTGGATCCTAAGACTTGATAGGATAAGACTTGATTGGATCCTATGATTTGCTTGAAGACTTGATTGGTAAGTGGTGATTTGCTTGGCAAGCCCGGCATTAAAGCCGTTTTTGAGTCCGGTAAACTTATACTTACCAATCAAATGTATTTTTGGGAAAGGGGTACACTTGTGAGGGTATGGTTAAATTGTGCACTAATGATGTAACTTTCAATGTTATCAATAAAAATGTTAATTCCGCCTATATTGTTGAGTATGATTCTTTATTTTTGTGGCATCTTAGACTATCGCATATAGGTTTTTCTACCATGAAAAGAGTAGTAAAATGTGGTATGATTGCATGCAATATTAAAAACTATGGTAAATGTAAAGCATGTGTTAAGGCGAAAATGATTAAGAAACCATTTCCTAGTGTAGAAAGATCATCTAATTTACTATATTTAATCCATAGTGATCTTTGTGAATTAAATGGTGTTTTAACTAGAGGTGGTAAAATGTATTTTCTTACTTTTATAGATGATTTTAGTAGATATACCTATGTGTTTCTTTTAAAGCATAAAGATGAAACATTTGATGCTTTTAAATTGTATAAATTAGAAGTTGAAAATCAACTAAATGAAAATATTAAGGTGCTAAGAAGTGATAGAGGAGGAGAGTACTTCTCTAATGAATTCAATACATTTTGTGAAGAAAATGATATAATTCATGAGTGCACTGCACCTTATACACCACAACACAATGGTGTTGCCGAAAGGAAAAATAGGACTTATCCAGAGATGATAAATTCTATGTTGGTGTTTTCTAAGTTGAACTTCAACTTATGGGGTGAAGCGCTTTTAACCGCTTGTCACATTCTTAATCGAATATCGATGAAGAAAAATGAGATATCTCCATATGAGTTATGGAAAGGAAGAAAACCCAATATAGGATACTTCAAAGTGTGGGGGTTTCTTGCATATTGCAAGAAAACCGAACCTAATAGAACAAAGTTAGGTTCAAGAGCCATAAAGTGTGCTTTTGTTGGTTATGCCAACAATAGTAAAGCTTATATGCTATTAGACTTAGAGTCTAATATTATGATTGAATCTAGAGAAGTTGAATTCTTTGAGAACATGTTATGTGACAAAAATTCTCAAGCTTCAACATCTCTAAAGGAGAGTATGTTATATGAGAACAATTCTCAAGCTTCTACATCCAAAGTTGATTCTCAAGAGGAGAATCCTCAAAAGGATGTAAAGCAATCCTTTGAACCTAGAAGAAGTCAACGGCTTAAAAATCATAAAAGTCTAGTAGTGGATGAGATAGATTCTCAACGAATTTCATTCTACATGGTAGAAGGAAATTGAGAGGAAGTCATTAGGAAAATTCTACATGTATGGAGCTGGATCGTCCACATTACCTTCCCAATATCCTTAGCCGATGCCGCCACCGCAGCAATCACAACCACAGCCACCGCAACAACCACAACAAGATGACAATAGGGAGGAGGACGATGCAGCTGATTTAGGAGACTAGGTTTATTTTATTATTAATTATTGTTAAATTTTATGAACAATATGAATATTTGCTATGTTAATGTATTATGAATATGTAAAATTGTTATTTTAATAAACTAATTTGAATATTTAATATAATATTTTTATTTTTAATATTTTTTTTTTCAATTATTTAAATTTTAAATAATAATTTCGATAAATAATTATTTAAAATTGTATTTAATTAATTAATTTTATTATATTTTTTATAAATAAAATAGTATTAGGGGCGACAGTGTCGCCCCTGATAATATGCCACGTGCAACCATTTGGGGCGACGTAGTATAGCATTAGGGGCGAGCCCCTAATAATTATTTAAAATTATTTAAAATTGTATTTAATTAATTAATTTTATTATTTTTTTATAAATAAAATAATATTAGGGGTGACACTGGTGCCCCTGATAATATGCCACGTGCAACCATTTGGGGCGACATAGTATAGTATTAGGGGCGACTAATGGAGTATCAGGGGCGACATATCGATAAAAAAATTCAAAATTTTCAAATTTTTGAGGTGACATTTCATGTTTTAGGGGCGACTATGTCGCCTCTGATATTTGAATATCAGGGGCGACCCTCGAGTCACCCCTAATGTACCCTTCAGGGACATTTTTCCACGGGCGACTAATCAGGGGCAACTTTTCGGGTTATTAGGGGTGACATGCGTCGCCCCTAAAACTCATTTTTGTTGTAGTGTGAAGAAAACAATCATTGAAAATAATATCACCAGTATAAACATCAATGGTGAATGGTACAAAGATGAGCCGTACATACTTGCTACTCAAGCTAAGCAAGTTTTTTATCTCGATGATTTACTTAGAGGTCGTGATTGGAAAGTTGTAAAAGATGTGAATCATCGACAGATTTGGGACATTAAGGACAATTCTGATGAGGTTAATGATGTTATTGATGTTGTACATGAAATAAGTTCATCAAATTTTGTGTTGACTGTGGACCTCGGAGAGTTGATTATGCAATCTGATCAACCTGCTGCATATGTTGGAGCTAATGAAGAGGGTGACGACGAAGCTGATATGTCAGAACATGAGGAAGTCGCAAATGCAGAGGATGAATTGTTAGTTGAGCTTTGTGAAGATGAAAATGTGTCTCGATTACTGATGGAAATGACAGTGATTACTCTGTTTAGTTTTTCTATTTGTGTAACAGAACTATATATTTAAATATAATAAAGTTTTTTTTGTAATTATTATTATTATGAATTGAATGTGATATACTTCTATTTTAATGCTAATTACTAACTAATAAATTTTAAACTGAAGTATAATGTCAGCTGATATAGCTACTTATCACGGCGGAGATGGTGGGGGTCAAGACCCGCCAGATCCGTCTAGGGTACCATCATCTTGTGAGTCAGGTTAAATATTGCATATCAAAATTATTTTTAGAAATTATATTGTTAGATAAATATAACATCAATACTAATACTGATTATTGTTAATAAATTTTAAAGCCCCACCGACGAGAAGAAAAGGTCGTGGCTTTGCTAGTAATAATGTTCTTGAAGAATGAAGGAAAAAAGCCGAAAAACCATTGGATCTAGAGCTTGATCATGTGACCAACAAAGTGGTTGGGCAAGAGGATCAAGCTTTTATTCGCATGTTGGGCACTCTAGTTACCATTTTGTGTCCGGGATATTATTTAGATTTTGCTGATGTACCTCAACAGTTTAAGGATCAAGTGCTTGATCGTATGAGGGTAAAAAATTTACAAATCTTGTACTTTTCATTATTTATTTCCATTATTTACAAAGTTATCTAATTTTTTTTTCTTAATACAGTATTACTATAATATAGACGGTCATCCACAACGTGAGTCAGTTCTGGAAACTGTCAACAAGGAGATGGGTGAAAGATATTGCGAGAGAAAGAACAATAGACATAGACACTTCTGTTCTATAATTGAAGGTTTTGAGCTATATTTTTCATCTCCATTCTCTTCTAACATCAAGAGTAACTTTAGGTATTTGGTATTGGTAAGTATTTTGCCCTAATTTGGTATTGTTTTATGAATGTTTTAGGTTGAATCTAGAGTGGGTAATCTTCATAGAAGACTAAAGGAGCTTGGGACATTGATTTGGAGCTGTCTTGGGTAAGATTTGATTTTTTTTATTTGGCCGAAAATTGAATGTTGTAAGCTTTAATTTGTGTTATTTTTTGTATATTATAGAGTTAACTCCATTTACTATTGATACTCCACAAACTAGAGATGAAGAGATGTCTGAGATGAGAGAGCGTGTTCGACAATTAGATGAGCACATTCAGACTCATTGTATCACCCCGGGATCTCAATGTGCCCCGCCACCACCTAATGATCCCGATGTTGGAGCATCGAGTCAGTAGGACTTATGTGTGAATTTTATTACTATGGACTATTACATTTTCATGTTTATGACAACTCTTTATTTTGATTAAGCAAATGCACTCTTATGTTTTGATTTATATGTTTAATATAAGTGTTTTAATTTTATTCTATTGTTTTATATTTAATTCAAAATAAATAAATAAGTGAATAAACATTACAAATATAAAAAAAAATTATTGGTTAATTCTATACCGAGGACATTGTCCTCGGGATAGCCCATCCATATGAAAAATTTGGGATGGGTGTGCCGAGGGCATTTTCCACTCTCTGCCGATGACATGTCCTCGGTAAACCCTATACCGAGAACATATTGAATGTCGTCTGTAGAAGTTTTCCTCTACCGACGCGACTGTACCAAGGGCATACTGCTGAGAACATGTTCTCGGTAGAGACTATGCCGAGAACATTCAGGCTTATGCCGACGACATTTGTTCTCGGTATAGACCTTGTTTTTTTGTAGTGTCACTATTTTCATAATTAATAAAAAATGATTTTTGATGATTTTTTATTTATTAATATTAAATCTTGTTCTATTCCCATTTTCATTTTCCTTTTTTCCTTACTTTTAACTAAACGAAGATAACTTCAGTACTTGTAAATGTGCTATAAATATAATTAAAATAGATAAAAGAAGAGAGAAATAAATTATTATATGAGCAAGTAGTCTATATAATTAATCAAGTATAAATCAAGGCCATAAACAATACAATAATAATATTAAAAAAATGTACAAATTACACAAAGTGTCAGATTTGAGAAATGTCATTTAATTTTTAGCTACTTTTTAAAAAAAATTAGTTTTATATCTAATATTTATTTGAATCTACCAATTATACTATTTAGTCATACATAACTTATATTTGTATAAGCAATAGTAATATAGGAAATGTAATTATAATAATAGGTAAAATTTAACTGAATTTATTTAATGACTAATTTTAGTTAACTAATCCTAAAATTGAGTACTTATCAAGTAATCCCATATTAAAGTTTGTCCACGTAATATAATAATGATCCATGCATTATTAATTAAGCAGCTTGCGTTATTCTAATATATATATATATATATATATATATTTTGTATAAAACAATTAATATTTTAAAAAGTTGATAGAGAAATTAAGTATGAACACAAGTTATATATATTTGATCAGCAAGACTAAATTTGGTCTATCAAGAACGTAAATTATGACTAAATTTATTCCCTTAATTAATTAATTGTACTAGATATTAATATATTAAGGTAAAAACAAAGCCGTCTCTGTCTTTAGGGGACAATGAATAATTTAGTGAATATTTTGCTTATAAATAATTATAATAAGATGCTTAACGTGAAATATTAATTACTATATGATCCATAGTACACAACTATATTATAATTTAATTATAATTATATAAAAATAACATGCATGTTGGATAATATTGGTCTTTAGTAAAAAAAAATTTCATCAAATTCTCACATGGTGTAGAAATCATTGTGAGTGTAAATGTTGGTTTATAATATTCGAGGATGAAGTCATTGATTGCTCTACATTTTCACGTTTGCTTTTTTTTTTTTTTTTAATTTATTTAATTACTTACATATGAAATCATGGCATCCTTTTTGTGGATCAAATACAGGTTCAAGATCACTAGATATTATCTACAAAAAGTACAAAAAAACCAAGTTGGAAATCTGGCTCATTATCCCATCAGTATGTGGTCGTAGCCCTATATAAAGACACTTTCTTTTGGTTCTTTCCCATCATAACCAAACTTACTACAACCATCCATCAAGTCGATGACGCCATTTCTATTATTATTTATGTATTAAATTTAATTTTTTACCAAGTGCTTTTAAATTTAATTTGGTGAAGTGGCTCCGCCAGTTCTTTCCCATCATATTATTATTATTATTTGCGACTTTGGGGTGTTAAAGTTTTACCAAATGAAATTGGCCACTAAATTTTGCAGATGAGAAGCACTTGGTATATATAATAATAATATAGTCGTCTCTAGCCCTTGTGAACTAATAATATAGTCAATATTTTGCTTATAAATAATAATAAGTTATTTAACTTTAAACAATATTAATGATCAATATACTTATGTACACCTACTACCTACTATGTTCATGGCGTATATTCTCATATATAATTATACCGAGACTACCTTACAGACATGTGTTGGGCTTAATACATAAACGTGATTTTTATTCCCGAGTACTTTATTTGAGTTTGTTCTATGTGACAATGATGGCATATGGGTCTTGTAAAATAGTACTACTATCTAGTTAAGTAATATTTTGAGACACTACATTCTCTAACATTAGCGAGCCCTTTACGAGATGTACGATCCCTCAAAGTATATTTGAGAGCTCTTTCACGTTGTGCTTCTCACAAAGCCTACATAAAATAAGTAAATGTATGTTTTTAAGCAATTATTAATACTTCAAAACTAATAAATCATATATGTAATCGTACCATAAACTCAGGAGATAGACAGTGGCTAACAAATGTCCTCCAATCTTCTAGGTGAAATTCTGGATATTTCTTAAGAAGGAATTGAAGTTCATGTATCATACTCGCTTTTGCCAAAGGGGATGCAAAATTTTGGCAGTTTGATTGTTTTTAGCCCGGGAACTCAAACTTTAAGGCTCGGGAAGGTTTCTACTACCTAGTTTGGTAGAAACCAAGGTCCCGGAGGCTAGATTTATGCCTCGAAGCTATTTATTGGATTAGAACTTGATGAATGACTGTTGTAATTATGTTGTGACTAGGTTATCAGCGAGGCTCATGTTAGAGGACTGTGCTTCGGATTGCGGTGCTCAGATAGTTTGGGACACATGTAAGAAAACTGTTGTACCCGTAGAGCAGGACGTGACCCTATTGCTTGAATTGCAGGGCACGACCCTATTGATTTAATTGCAAGGGGTAACCCTATTGTCTATGTTCAATATATGTTTAAATATCTATTGATTTTATGTTATGTAATGCATATTTGTGAATGAATGACGAAGGCCGGTAACAACTAAGGCCGAGAACGGTAGAAAGTCGAGCATGGCAAGGGGCCGTTGTAACGACCCAAAATCGCTAATAAGGCTTAAGGGCCTTGATTAGCAGGGCATAATTGGTTTATGTGTGATTTAAATGATTAAATGCATAATTATGTGACAATCATGCTTATATGATTATGTGAATGTATGAAATGCATGTTTTGAGTATTAATAAGCATGTGAGCTTTGTTTAGCTTATAAGACCATATTTGTAATTTTGGCCCGTTGAGGGCCTAAATGTGATTATTTGTAGGAAATTGTTGAGACCACATTATGATGTGGATGTGTTCGCAACATATGGCTCGAGGCGATCCTAGTGAGCAGTTTAGCGAAATAGTCACAGCGGGGATTTATACCTGGCTCGGGGGGAACCTGAGGGTATTTATGGGAATTTGGGGAAATATATTGGGGATTTTTATACATTGGGAAAAATAATTGGTAATTAATTAGATGACGGGATTTAAGTAGTAAATATAAGAGAAGCACTCAATGAATTAGCGGGAATTGGGAGAAAATGACCAACATACCCTTAGATGGATTAAGCGATTTGGATTTATTGGGAGGGCAAAAGTGTCTTTTGGGTTATTTGGAGATATACTTAATATTTTTGATGATTTTCTTTAGAGCATAAGGAACGTGGTAGAAACTGTAAAATCCTTTTTTGGCTAAACTTTAATTTAGACAAAATATTTTAATTGTTTAAAGAAAAAAATCAGTAGCAAATCTCCTTGTTGATATTCGGTTTTATTAAGCAATATTCTCAGCTGATTTTGTAATGTGAAAAGATCTCCAAATGTAAATATATTTGTTACCTTATTTATCTCAAATAATCAATTTTTGGTAAAAATATATTGTGCAAATATCTTGAGATTATTTTCAGGGATTATATAGGATTATGGTTATCCTGGAAATAAAGAAGGAGTCGAAAATGAACTTGGTCAAGAAAAATGACCATGTTCGTTCTGCCAGATCAAACGGATCACGTTGCTGACTCATCAGTTTCCTTTTCTGTCAACACAGAATCCATCTGGCTGGCTGTTTTCCTAAATCAAAGGAATTCGCAATTGATTTCAAAGATTCCAGAAAATCATGGCCTTGGACGTTTTCCCTTCCTATAAATACCTTGCCAAGGCCTTTGGATTTTTCATCTCTTCCATTTTGAATATTTGTAATCGATATGCTATTTTTGAAGAGTGTGTTTATTTTGTAAAGATTAAGTTTGTTCATCTTAATCTTTGTGAGAGTGCTGAGTGTACTTGTGGATATCTATCTAGTCCATTGTAAACAGATAGTGTCTATTGTGAACGTGTTCATAAGGATCTTCGGGAGAGGATTCGATCTAAGTCTCACTTCGGGAGGAAGTGTGCACTCGCTGGTCTTTGAAGGGAGTTCAAGAGAATCAGCGTTTCATCAAACCAGATTCGTAGAGAAGAGTACAACAAGATTGCGGCAATAGTTTAAGATGGAGTCTTACATTGTTTAAGTCAATGCTTTTGTACACTTTGTTTCTTTACTAATTGGTTTATTCTCTGGGCGTGGCCTCAAGGAGTAGGATATCCGAAAGGGTTTCTGAACCTTGTAAAAATTCGCTGTGTTCTTTAATTTTTGCACTGTGTTATTTTTGTGTTCAGTTCTGTCGTGACAAGTTCGGATTCTGTCCCGACAGAATTGCTTCCAGTGTAAACATCTAATTACCATTCCGCATTTTAATTAATACATTGTTTAATTAATCTGGTAATTATTAAAAACGGAATTTCAATTGATATCAGAGCAGGTCACTAAACTCTTAGTGCGATCTTGTATTTTTCTGTTTGTTTTGTGCCTTGTGAAATGTCTTTCTTTGCAGAAGGTGGATCTATAACTCGTCCTCCTTTGTTGAATGATTCCAATTATCCTTATTGGAAGGTTAGGATGAGAGCCTTTATTAAATCACAAGAAGAAAAGGCATGGAGATCAATCTTAACAGGTTGGACACCCCCGTCTGAATCTGATGATATCACAAAGGTAAAATCTGAAATTAACTGGACTGATGCTGAAGATAAATTATCCAGTTATAACAACAAAGCCTTGCATGCTATCTTTAATGGGGTTGGTGAAGGTTACATAAAATTAATATCTTCATGTGAATCTGCCAAAGAAGCTTGGGAAATCCTTCAAACTCAATTTGAAGGAACTGCTGATGTAAAACGTTCTAGGCTTGTTATGTTAACTACTAGATTTGAAAATCTTAGAATGACAGAGACTGAGTCTCTCACAGAATTTTATGAAAAATTGTCTGATATAGCTAATGAATATTTTGCTTTGGGAGAAAAATTGGAAAATAATGTGTTAGTTCGAAAAATTGTTAGAGTGCTTCTTGACAGGTTTCAAACAAAGCTCACAGCAATTGAAGAAGCCAAAGATCTCGACACAATGAAAGTAGAGGAATTGATGGGTTCATTGCGAACATTTGAACTCAATCAACAAATTCGCCAAAAGGAAATCCAAGTGCTTCCAAAGAAAAATCAGTTGCTCTCAAATCTTCAAAAAAAGATTCTGAAGAAAATGATGGTGAAGACGAAATGGCTTTGTTGACCAAAAATTTTCAAAAATACATGAAAAAGATTGGTAACAAAAAATCCTCGTTCAAATCTTCCAAAGGTAATCAATTTTCTAGACCTTTTGAAAATAATAAAAGAGGCGTGCAATGCAGGGAATGTGAAGGATTTGGTCACATTCAATCTGAGTGTGCTAACACACTGAAGAAAAACAAAAAGGTAATGGCAGCTACTTGGAGTGATCAGGACTCTGAAAGTAGTGATGAGGAAGATAACGTGAATCTTGCCTTAACCTCTGTTGTTTCTGCATTAACACTAAATTTGCAGGATAATAAAAGGGTTGTTTGTCTAAACAATGCTGTTCAGGAAGATAATTCTGATTGTGAATCTAGTGAGTCTGATCTAGACGAAGATTCTCTGAAAGAATCATACAAAGATATGTATGATCAATGGTTAAGGGTTTGTTCTGATAATCGCTTAATGGCAAGCAATAATAAATTCTTACAGGAAAAGAATGATGATCTTGTAAACACTGTGAAGAATCTTGAAGAAAAAATTATTGCAAAAGATTGTGAAATTAAGCGATTGGCAAATGAAATTAATCACATGATTAAAGGTGTTAAAATGCTTAATCCAAATTCCAGGATTTTGGATGATGTTATTGATGCAGGTCAAAAAGCTGGTAACTTTTCTGGATTGGGATCGGATGGTTTTAAATCAAAAGAAAAAACCATTTTTGTGAAATCTGGAATACATTCTGTTGCATCCACTAACCTTTCTGCAGGTACATCTCACACAGTTGATTCGACAAAAAGCAAATCTGTTTCCTCATCTGTTAAACAGATCAATCGGTTCATTCCAATATGTCATTTCTGTGGAGTGAAAGGTCACATCCGGCCCAGATGTTTTACTATGATGAATGTTTTCAAAAACAATTATTTAAATCATTATAGTAAAACAAAACATGTTGTGAGAAAACCTTCAAAATATGTTTGGGTTGAAAAAGCAAGAAAAACTTGTCTTGCTGCTTTTACTTGTCATAAATCCCGTGCTTCTAATTCTTGGTATTTTGATAGTGGATGCTCTCAACATATGACAGGTGATGCAAATATACTCACCAATTTCAAATCTATGGAATGTGGTGGAGTAACATTTGGTGATGGTATGTCAGGTAATATTCTTGGAAAAGGTACTCTGAGTCTTGATGGTTTACCAAAATTGAGAAATGTTTTACTTGTTGAAGGACTTAAGGCTAATTTAATTAGTATAAGTCAGATTTGTGATCAGGGCTTCACAGTAAATTTTTCTCGTGATGATTGCAATGTTGATGATCAAAATGGCGTGAGTATATTGAAAGGATATAGATCCATTGATAATTGCTATACTCTTTCGCCATCTCTCACATGTCACTCGGCCATAAGTAATACCGCTGATTTATGGCATGAAAAATTGGGTCATATAAATTTCAAAAATTTGAAAAAAATAGCAAGTGCAGGATTAGTTCGTGGTTTACCCAAGTTGGGTAGAGAATCTGCAGGTAAATGTGAACCATGTCAGTTGGGGAAACAATTAAAAAACTCCCACACAACTGTCACGGGAATCAATACTTCAAAAGTTCTTGAACTTTTGCACATGGATCTTATGGTTCCCATTCAAGTTGAAAGTATCAATGGAAAAAGGTATATCTTTGTGTGTGTTGATGATTTTTCTCGTTTTACTTGGGTTGACTTCTTAAGGGAAAAATCAGACACGTTTGATGCCTTCAAAAATCTGTGCATTAAATTGAGAGTTGAAAAAGATTGCAATATAGGCAAGATTGTGAGAATTAGAAGTGATCATGGTAAAGAATTTGAGAATACTGTTTATGATGATTTCTGTAAATCTCTAGGAATCTCTCATGAGTTCTCATCTCCCAAGACTCCAGAACAAAATGGGATGGCTAGAGTAATGCTAAACAGTAAAAAACTCTCCAAACGATTGTGGGCAGAAGCAATATTTACTGCTTGCTACACAATCAATCGAGTTTTTCTTAGGCCAGGTACTTTCAAAACTCCCTACGAAATTTGGAAAGGTAAAAAGCCCAATGTAAGTTATTTTCATGTTTTTGGATGCATATGCTATATTCTCAGAGATCGTGAGAATATTGGAAAATTTGATTCAAAAAGTGATATAGGAGTGTTTCTTGGATATTCTATGAATAGTAGAGCTTATCGTGTTTTTAACATGAGAACTCAAACTATAATGGAATCGTCCAACGTTGTTGTTGATGATTTAAAAGATTTCTCTGAATATTCCAATGAAGAAGAAATTGATAGGTTAATTGCAGAAACCTCTCAGTCAGAATCTCCCACGGTGAAAAATGATGATGTTGTGCCCTCTCATACCGAATCTGTCACAACAGAAGCTG
Source organism: Humulus lupulus (assembly GCF_963169125.1). Taxonomy (NCBI): domain Eukaryota; kingdom Viridiplantae; phylum Streptophyta; class Magnoliopsida; order Rosales; family Cannabaceae; genus Humulus; species Humulus lupulus. Next base: position 296,531,812 of record NC_084794.1, on the reverse strand, counting down.
AATCTGTTCCAACATCGTCCGATCGATCAACAAAGGAAAGGCCAGAAATCATCACAGATTCAATACAGAGAGAACCCTCTGCCAGAATAAAAAAGAATCATCCTTCAGATCTCATTCTTGGTGATATTGAAGAAAGCATGGTAACGAGAAAAAGGTATGTGAATTTGGTCCAATTCGTTTGCTTTACATCCAGCTTTGAACCAAAAAATGTGAAAGAAGCCCTGAATGATGAGTCATGGATAAAAGCAATGCAAGAAGAATTGGAACAATTCACAAGAAATGAGGTATGGACTCTTGTTCCTAGACCAAATCATACAAATGTTATTGGCACCAAATGGATTTTCAAAAACAAAACTGATGAATTTGGTACAATAATAAGAAATAAAGCTAGGTTAGTTGCTCAGGGGTATACTCAAATTGAAGGAGTTGATTTTGATGAAACTTTTGCCCCTGTCGCAAGACTTGAGTCAATAAGATTGCTATTGGCTGTTGCTTGTGTTGTTGGATTCACACTTTTTCAAATGGATGTTAAATCTGCATTTTTAAATGGAAATTTGAATGAGGAAGCATTTGTTGAACAACCAAAAGGATTTGAAGATCCACATAATCCTAATCATGTTTTTCAACTTAAAAAGGCTCTCTATGGTCTGAAACAGGCTCCTAGAGCTTGGTATGAAAGACTGACTCAATTCCTTGTTTCAAATGGGTATAAAAGAGGAGGAGTAGATAAAACTCTTTTCATCAAAAATGTTGATTCTGATATTGTCATTGCTCAAATCTATGTTGATGATATTGTTTTTGGCTCTACTTCTAACACTTTAGTGCAGGAATTTGTCAAACAAATGACGAATGAGTTTGAAATGAGTATGGTAGGTGAGTTAACCTATTTTCTAGGTTTGCAAGTCAAACAGTCAGAAAATGGAACTTTCATCTCTCAAAGTAAGTATGCAAAAAATCTGGTCAAGAAATTTGGGATGGAGTCTGCCAAACACGCCAAAACACCAATGGGAACCACAGTCAAATTAACCAAGGATGAAAATGGTGTTAAGGTTGATCCAACCTTGTACCGAAGCATGATTGGAAGTCTTCTGTATCTCACAGCCAGTCGTCTTGATATAGGCTACAGTGTGGGGGTATGTGCTCGATATCAAGGAGATCCTATGGAATCACATGTAACAGCTGTAAAGCGAATCATCCGTTATGTAAATGGCACTCAGGAATATGGAATTTGGTACTCAAAGGAAACAAACTCTAATCTTGTTTGCTTTAGTGATGCTGATTGGGCAGGCAATGCAGATGACCGAAAAAGTACAAGTGGGGGATGCTTTTATCTGGGAAACAATCTGGTTTCTTGGCATAGCAAGAAACAAAATTCTATCTCACTGTCTACTGCTGAGGCCGAGTACATTGCTGCAGGAAGCTGCTGTACGCAATTATTATGGATGAAACAAATGATGACAGATTATGGGTTTGATCTTAAAACTTTGACTATTTTTTGTGATAACACTAGTGCTATTAATATCTCAAAAAATCCTGTCCAACACTCTCGCACTAAACACATTGACATTCGTCATCATTTTATTAAGGAACTTGTTGAAAATAAAACTTTGATCTTAGAATATATTGAGACTGACAAACAGATTGCAGATATTTTTACAAAAGCCCTTGATACAGTCCGGTTTGATTCCCTCAGGAAGTCCTTGGGGGTTTGTCCCAATTAATTTGTTTTGTGTTGTACCTTATCCCTGTTTTTGTAAAAGCTGCATGATGTCTCTTTGTCCTTGCTCTTCGAAAAAGTTCCAATCATTATGTCAAAATATATTTTTACTTCAGGTTAGAAATTATAGTTAATATCATTCATGCTATTTTTCTTCAAAATAAAATTAAAAAAACAAATAGTCCCTCCAATTAATATTTCTTCAATTCAATCTGTGTTTTGTGTGTGTGAGCTTTTGTTCCTCAAAAGTATTTCAAAGCTCCATCTTAGAATAGAGCTACCTACACTGTTGTGTAAATTGCTTAAACTTTGAGTAAGTTGGAACTATGTAACTAACAATTATGTAGAAGATACTCTACCACTGTTAAAATCAAGCCTTCAGTGTAGTGTGAAAGCGTCTAATTTGGTTACTCATTGAGAAAAAGGCTAACAATTGCCACATAGGGCAATGTCCCTGAAAAAGGCTAAAAATTGCCATACAGGGCAATGATCTCTGCTTTCACAATCACACACAAATGCTTGAGATATACTGTTGGGCAACATATGTAAGTCTCATACACACTGATTGATCTGAGTGAAATATTTTTTTTTGTGATTGGAATAAAGGTTTTGTGATATTTTATTTTGAAAAATAAAAGCATGATTTATATTAAATATATTTTCTAAACCTTATAGTAAAGATGTGTTTTAATATAATGATTGTTTCTTTTTCCTCATGCAAGGGCACGAAGACATTGGGCACTAATCAAAATGGGATATTTTCATTTTTTTGGTACATTCGGTTTGTCTTCTTAAAATAATTAAAAATATATATATATATATATATATATAAATAATATTTCTTTTTGAGGGAAATCAAATCTGCATGTGTCAAAAAGGGTAAGTTGTATCTTAATTATTTTTGTCCTTATCTCTTATTTTTTTTTTTTAAAAAAAAAAAGATCAAAAGTTTCAATTTTTGGCTTGTTTCCCAATTTGTGTCGTGCACTATTGTTGGCAGTTATTATTGAGATATTTGGTGGTACTTTCCTAAAAGTGTTTATCCTTTTTAATTGTCAAATAATGGAATTAAAGATAAAATCCCTATCTTTTTCTGTCTTTATATTCAGATTTCCTTGGGCCCATTTCTGCAACCGTCTCCTTTCTTCTCCTTTTTGGTTCTGTGTATTTTCCTTGGCAGTTTTTCTCTCATTCTCGTGCAACAATGGTGAGAACCAGAGGCAGTGGGTCTCGGTCTGTCAAGTCAGTGGCTGGTTCGATGAGTGCATCTCCATCTCTCACTAAGAAGAAAGCTCGGAAGAGTACCTTGTCTCATCCCATCCACATTGATGATTCCATCACCACGAGCAAAGCCGTGGTCATTCCGGACCTTGAAGCCCCCAAAGGTCTGACTGAACCTCCTTCTTCGGCGGCTCCGCTCGCCTCTGTACCAGGGTCTTCCAAAAGAGGCCGAGCTTCTCCATCAGAGGATGTCTCTGATCATGGTCGTGATTCTGCCAAAGCCCATTCTGATTCCTCAGAGTCACCCGACGTGCTTGCACCCAAGAAGAAAAGAAAGGGTTGGTTCCAGGTCTCTTCTTCTCGAAAATCTCCTCGTTCCAAAGGGACTGATCCTTCTGATTCTACGCCGAAGGTTTCATCTCCTGTTGGTACCACTCCTCGTTCCAAGTTTAGGTCAAAGGTAAAGAAAATTCCTCCACCTTGTTCTTCTTCTAAAACTGACCCTTCTTCAGATTGTGTGCCCTCTGACGAAGATCCCCTTGAAGACGACCCCTCTCTTGAGGACAATGTTGACTCAGAAGATGAATCTGACCCATCAGAGGACCCCCCTGTTTCACCAAAGGGCAAGAAACCAATGAAAATTCCTGAGATTCGCACAAAGTCTCCTTTGGGTCCCAAAGTATCTCCAGGGTCTTTGGGGTCATCAAAAATATTGAGGATCGAGGGTGGTTAGGTTCTTTAACCGGGCTGGATGGTTTTGTTCCTAGAGTTGTACAAGAATTCTATGCCAATATCAATGATGATCTGTTTGATAGGAAGTCTTTTATGTTTGGTCAAGTTTATGTCCGAGGGAATTGGTATTTGTTCAATGCTGCTGAAATTACCAATGTTCTTAATTTGCCTCTTTCTGTTGATAATGTTGCTGTGGAGTTTAACAAAGATAAGGTGCTTTCGGAGTTGGTAGGAAAAATATGGTGTGGGAACCTCACTCAGTCCTCAAAGTAACAGATCTTACTCATTACTATGCTGTGCTTCACAAATTTGCCACCTCCAACTGGATTCCCACTACTCATACCTCCACCATTACCTTTGACACGGCCTTCTTTCTGTACAAAGTTGAAACTGGTCTCGGTGTTGATCTTGCCTCTCTCATTTTTGACCAGATCACTGCCTTAGGGAATGCCAAAAAGAAAGGTCAATATTTGGTGTTTCCCCATTTGATTTACAAGTTGCTTGATTCTCAAAAGCCTCTTCGCTTGGAATATGAGATCTTGACTCCTCCTAGTGCCGGAGCAGACTACAAACTCAAAAAGGAACCATCATCTGTTAAAGCAACTAAAGGGATTGCTCTCAAGACTGGCGATGCTGATTCTGTTGCTGCTGAACTCGCTGGTGTCAAGGCCACCCTGGAATCTGTTCAAACAGAAGTGATCAGCCTCAAGAGTTCTCTCTCAACCATGGTGTCTCACTTTGCAGCCGGTCCTTCCCACTGAGTCCATTTAGTTTTATTTTGCTTTTTACTTTGTTTTAATAAATTGTAAAAGAACGCTTTCTTAGTGTCTTTTTGTTTTTGGGTTACTCCTTTGGCTTCTTGCTAGACAACAAGGGGGAGTAATTATGGTTTATTTTGATCAGTTTATACTGTTTTTGAGTTACATTTGAATTGCTTTTCGCAGGGGGAGTCATGCTATGGAGTCATGCTATTATTTTTTTATCTTTGTTACATTTGTGATAATTTTCGTAGGGGGAGCAAAATTCCATTGCTATTTTGCTATTTGCTCTAACTTGTCTTGTCTTGCAGGATTTTTTTAAAATAAACTCTTAAAATATTCTTGTCTATCAAGTTGCCAAAGGGGGAGATTGTAAAATCCTTTTTTGGCTAAACTTTAATTTAGACAAAATATTTTAATTGTTTAAAGAAAAAAATCAGTAGCAAATCTCCTTGTTGATATTCGGTTTTATTAAGCAATATTCTCAGTTGATTTTGTAATGTGAAAAGATCTCCAAATGTAAATATATTTGTTACCTTATTTATCTCAAATAATCAATTTTTGGTAAAAATATATTGTGCAAATATCTTGAGATTATTTTCAGGGATTATATAGGATTATGGTTATCCTGGAAATAAAGAAGGAGTCGAAAATGAACTTGGTCAAGAAAAATGACCATGTTCGTTCTGCCAGATCAAACGGATCACGTTGCTGACTCATCAGTTTCCTTTTCTGTCAACACAGAATCCATCTGGCTGGCTGTTTTCCTAAATCAAAGGAATTCGCAATTGATTTCAAAGATTCCAGAAAATCATGGCCTTGGACGTTTTCCCTTCCTATAAATACCTTGCCAAGGCCTTTGGATTTTTCATCTCTTCCATTTTGAATATTTGTAATCGATATGCTATTTTTGAAGAGTGTGTTTATTTTGTAAAGATTAAGTTTGTTCATCTTAATCTTTGTGAGAGTGCTGAGTGTACTTGTGGATATCTATCTAGTCCATTATAAACAGATAGTGTCTATTGTGAACGTGTTCATAAGGATCTTCGGGAGAGGATTCGATCTAAGTCTCACTTCGGGAGGAAGTGTGCACTCGCTGGTCTTTGAAGGGAGTTCAAGAGAATCAGCGTTTCATCAAACCAGATTCGTAGAGAAGAGTACAACAAGATTGCGGCAATAGTTTAAGATGGAGTCTTACATTGTTTAAGTCAATGCTTTTGTACACTTTGTTTCTTTACTAATTGGTTTATTCTCTGGGCGTGGCCTCAAGGAGTAGGATATCCGAAAGGGTTTCTGAACCTTGTAAAAATTCGCTGTGTTCTTTAATTTTTGCACTGTGTTATTTTTGTGTTCAGTTCTGTCATGACAAGTTCGGATTCTGTCCCGACAGAATTGCTTCCAGTGTAAACATCTAATTACCATTCCGCATTTTAATTAATACATTGTTTAATTAATCTGGTAATTATTAAAAACGGAATTTCAGAAACTGAAGGAAAAGAAAAAAAAACAGAACTCTTTCTCTGTCTCACATGATTTCTTCTCCTTCAACTAGTCCTTGAGGATTTTGAAGCTGTGAATTCAGAGGAAATCTAGGCTATGTCTTGGGACTTTGATCCTTGGGGTAGATAAGGAGATCTACTGGAATCGGCCTCTAAAGTAAGGGTTTGAACTTGGAAAATGGTGGAATCAAGGCTAGGAGGAACATTGAAGGCAACTTAGGGTCGGATTCTCTCATCAGAAGTGTACGCTAGGGCTTGGACGGGATCGTGCTTGAGAGTTGTCTCTATTAACTAAAGCACTCAGAATCAAAGGTAAAGGCAAGGGCAAGGTGGACCAATCCTGAGTTGGAGAGCTCTGGGGCAGAATGTACATAGTCAGCTTCTCGTCCGCCACGACCGAGGAACGATACAAGGTCAGGAGAACCTAAAGTGCATATTTTACCGTTAGAGTGGCTCATGGTTGTTCATAACCTTTGAAATTTTGTAAACTGTTCCTTAACCCTGTTTTTGGTTGGGATCCCGTGTAACAAAGTTTTATTTCAATGAAATTTACTTTTTATGACCAAAATATTTTTAAACCCTAGCTCAATTAGGGTTCTAGCGTCATAATTTTAATTAAATGACACTTGTTCTTACACCTTTATATGATGTTACTGGGAGTAGATAGAAAATTATATGATCACCATACACTCTATAACGAGTAATAATAATAATATTAATGATAAATCTTTGACAAACTAAGAATTGATACCTTTGAGAAAACTCAAATTTATACTAAATCTTTTCTAGTTTACCATTTCAGACACCTTTTATAAATATTTCATATTAGAAAAACATAACAAAAAATTGTATATATGTATATTTCTTACAAATTAAACCATTGGCTTCATTTTTACTATCTTTTTGTTTTCAACTAAATCAATTAAATCTGTATGCTCTATTAAATTATCTGAAAGGACAGTCAGATCATCAAGCTTGAATTCTCACTGAATTTGATTCCCTGCGGTAGGGTACATTGTAAATTTATTACTGATTTGACAATGATGGCATATATTGGACCTCTTCGTTTTAACTTGACAACTCTATGATTTTTGTACATAACTAATAATAACACCTAATCGTTCCTGTCACAATATGACCACCATGCCAGTTGGCATCATCATAGCCACTCATCGAAGAAATACAATTCAAACCAACACTACCTTATCGGACATGTGTTGGACTTGATACATAAACGTGATTTTTATTCCCAACTACTTTTTTTGTGGCATATATGGATGGCATATGATGGCAAAAATATTACAAATAAGTATTGCAGAGATAGGATTCCTCATTAATCGAGAGTGACAAGTTACCTGCTAATTTCGTTAATTAATCCAAAAATATGATCACACGCGCGCGCGTGATCCTTTCAAATATTATCAAAAAGCCACGTGGCATCACGTAGCCACTCCTCGAAAATTCTTCTCATAGAAGTAAAATCGAAGTTGACCTCTACTAATTCCTCCTTATATCCAGTCCTTTAACAGCAGTCCCATGAATGTTATAAAAAGAGCTTTGCTCCGCTTGGTTTGACACACCAACAAGCCCACAAAAAGAATACTTTTACTTCCCAAATATATATATGAGCTTGGTTTATTGATGAATTAGTACTAAAGCTAGATTTTAAGCTTCTTTAAATATTTTGAGAGAGGAAGTGGGATTTTCAAAATGAAACGATCAAACGTGATGGTGCAGATTGTGGTGGCAACATGGATACGCAGCTGGTCCAGTAGTATTAGTATTGCATTTGGATTGGGATTGGGAATTAGCTACAGCGATGTGACTTTCGACACGGTATATACGAAGAATATCGTGCAACGTTACGAGAGTTTCATTGAATCTCTACGAGAAGCATTGAAGAGTAAAACCAAGAGCCATGACATTCCAGTGTTGCGCACTGCATCCGAAGCGATCGGCGACAAAAAATTTGTGTATGCGACTCTTCACAATGATGCCGTCGTCAGCATCACATTTGCAATATATGCTGTCAACGCATATCACTACAAGAAAACAAGCCATTACCGGCGGAGCAAACCGCCGGCAATAGTCAAGAAACCCGCCGGTAAAAGTATTACCGGCGGTTTCCGCCGGTAAAAACCGGTCGGTAAAAGTCATTATTACCGGCGGAACTAGCCTCCCGCCGGCAATAATTTGGTCAGAATTCACGTCTGACCCATTAATACCGGCGGTCTCCGCCGACAATAATCCGCCGGTAATAATAAAATATATTTTTGAAAAATAATTAATTTTTATAAATTATATATAATTAATATTAAATAACTAAACTTATAATTAAAAAATTTTTAAAATAAAATCAATATTATTTATATTAATAACCAAATTAAAAATACAACTTTAAAATACTAAAATTGTCTTTTCAAAAAAAAAAAACATACACTTAAATTTAATAGTAAATAATAAAACCTAAACTAATTATTATTGTCTTCATCAAAATGTTCATTTAAAAAATCTTCAACATTCATGCTTCGACTCAGACCTTCATGAGACTATGGTGCTGGCGACGAAGGATAATATGGTCGAGGCTGTGGACGAATCAAAGGAGACTGATGTTGTTGTTGATTCGGAGAAGTGCAGTACTGCTGATTATAAATGGGCTGCTGTGTCGATCCTCCATAATGAGGATATACCGGCTGCTGCTGCATGAACGGCCCAAATTGACCATACATATGTTGTTGTTGCTGCTGCTGCGGTAATCCTCCAAACTGACTTCCCATAGGTTGTGTCTGAGGAAACTGGGAAGAAAGTCCAAACATATAATTAAAAAGTGGCGACTGAGAGGAACCACCAGATATGTTTGGAGAATTTTGTTGTGGTTGTTGTGGCATCGACGACGTCCCCGGGCTTTGATTAGACGTACTACCTTGTTGTTGAGAAGGTAAGAACTGCTGCAATAAACTTTCATAGCGTGGGTCATGGAGAGAAGAATCAGTCTGAAAATTTCCTGACTCGACTTTATCACGCATCTTAACCCACATCTCAGCCAAAACTCCCATCATCTCTGGAGTCACATTAGTAGGAACTTGTGACTGATTTTGGCTTGGACTTTGACTTGTGGAGCTAGATGCTGATTTCTTCCCTTTGCCTTTAGGCCTGTATCTCACTCCTATTTGATAATCAGACCTCGAGCCAAGAACTTTATCCATAACCTGATACTGTATTGATTTAGCAGGAGAACCTTCACTAGAAGCAGATTCAGAACCTGACCGACTACTTTGAATATTTTGCCTCTCCATCTCTTGGGTCATTTGTTCCTGCCAAAAGAAAATGTTAAAAGACCAATATTACTATAATTTAAGATCAATAAAGAAAGAAAAAAATTTAACTTACATGTAGTTCTTTGCAAGTTTCGCTAACCCAAGTCTTCGTAGATTTTTTTATATGAGTATCTTTCCAAGCATCAATAGCATGCTCATCAGGTTCATCCTACAAAATAATAGTGTTAGTTTAATTAATAATATAATAATATCAAATAAAGTTAAGTATTTTACTTACATATTCGTTACGGATCGCTGCCATTGATTTAGAGCCTTGCGTCGACAAATACTTCATTTCCTTTCTATTTTTCTTGTTTTGCGTGGATCGCGCTATAAACTTTGGGCTCAGAAACAAATCGACGATTTCTTTCCAGCTCTCCTTCGAGCACAAGTCAGGAATAGCATTGAGAGCACTATCCAAATCATTCGGATTTCCAGAATAATATTTTTGGAAATGAGAATGCCTAATATTCTTTCTCTCTGAATATCTTTTGCGCATCTCCGTATACAGAGTTCCCATAACTCTTTCAGGTTCTGGATGCCCATCGATATTATAGTAATACTAAAACAAAAATTGTTAGTTTAAATTTTTATAGACTAAAATGTATAATATAAAAAAATTAGGTATTTTTTTTTACCTTCATCTTTTGAACGACCTGGTCTTTATATTGCTGAGGAACATCTTTAAAATCTAAATAATGTCCCGGCAATAGTAATGTAACTTCAGTACTCAATTGACGAACAAAAGCTTGGTGCTCAGTACCAACCACTTTGTCTGTCGCTGGATCAAGTTGCAATTCAAGTGGTTTGCCAGCATCCCGCCTTCGTTTTTCAATATTAACATTACTGGCAGGGCCACGTCCCCTCCTTCTTGCAGGACGATCTATTAATTTGTTTAATACATAAAAATAAAAATATTAGTAAATCTTAAACATTTAAACAGATTGCGATTATAAAATTTAGATATTAACCTGACTCGCAAGTTGAGGGTATCCTGCTAGGATCTGTGGGGTCTTGACCACCACCATCTCCACCGTGATATGATACTATATCAGCTGACATGTCTCTTGTATTCATAAATATTTAAGATTTAATAATAAGAATATCATCAAATTTAAGATTTAATATCATCAAATTTAATTAAGTAATGAAATAACATTAAACAAAATCAATATCAACATAAATTGGAAAATACAAATCAAATTCAAATTTTTGTGTTTGTTACAAAGGTAATCATTACATAAAACTAATAATCACTATCACTTCCATCATTAACTAAATTAGCATTAACATCATCTTCACAAAAATCAATTAGTAAATCATCTTCTTCATCTAATTCTTCATTTGCTTCTTCATCGCCTAACTCGTGATCCTCTTGACTAACATTTAAATTTTGTATTGTACTAATGTCAATCGAATTTTGAGTAGGTAGCATAACCAACTCGCCGAGATCCACAGTCAACACAAAATTTGATGAGCTAATATCATGTACCACATCAATGTCTGAATTAGCTTCACAGTTCTCGACGTCCCAAATTTGTCGATGGTTTACCCCCTCAACCACTTTCCACTGATTTCCTCTAAGTAAATCATCGAGATAAAATACTTGCTTCGCTTGATTTGCAAGTATATATGGGTCATCCTTGTACCATTCCCCGCTAGTGTTTATACTAGTAATATTATTCTCTATAATTATTTTTTTCCTTCTTGGATCTGTATTAAACCACTTACACTTGAACAATGTCACAGAATATGTGCCAGTAAATGTTAACTTTAATACGTCTTCAAGTATTCCATAATAGTTAAAATCTTCTGTTCCAGCAACAAATATTCCACTGTTTTGAGTGCTCCTCTTTAAATCTCGTTTGGTTGACATAAATCGAACACCATTCACTATACAACCTTCGTAATAAGCTCCTAAATGATCTGATCCAGATACTAAAGCTAGCAACTCGTCACCATTATCTAACGATCCAAGCTTTTGTAAGTCGTATATCTAAAAGAATAAATAAAATTATTATAAAATTGAAAACAATACTTAAAAGGATGAAAGAATATAGGGTAGGTTTTTTTTTCACCTTCTTGTGAAACCATCGCTGAAAATATTTCTTATGTAAAATGTTATGATCTCCATCCTGATATTTCTGTTTGATTTCTTCTTAAGTGTTCACTATAAATAAGAACAAAAATTTTGAATCAGTTGAAAGCAGTTTCAATGCAATAAAAGCAACTTTTGGGAAGAAACTTACTCCAAATATTTCTGAATTTCAGGTGAATTGTTGTATATGTACCACTCTGCTTGTTCACGAGTCGCACGATCAAGAGGCTTTAGAGTTTCTTTTGTTATAGGTCGACATTGCGATTGAAATACAAAAAGATTTCTTGGTGTCACCTCATCTTCATTGCGATCAAGACGATTAAATCTTGTTTCAACACCTTTGAAATACATCGAACAAAATGTCAAAGCCTCATCTGCAACATAACCCTCGGCTATCGACCCTTCAGGACGAGCTTTATTTCCAACGTAATTCTTTAATTTTTTCATGTATCTTTCAAAAGGATACATCCAACGCATAAATACCGGTCCACCCAGAATTGCTTCTTCAGGCAAATGTAAAATCAAATGCACCATTATATCAAAAAAGGCTGGAGGAAATATGAGTTCCATTTTACATAATATTAGAATAAGATCTTTTTGTGCTTCTTCCATATCGCTAACCTTTATAGTTCTTGCACAAATTTGCCTGAAAAAGTTACATAACTCATAAATGGTAGTCGATATACTCTTTGAAAGAAACTTGCGAACACCCACTGATAGTAATCGTTGCATTATTACATGACTGTCGTGGGACTTTAAACCGCTGATATTTGTTAAATCAGCATTTACTTTCTTCTTTAAATTGGAACAAAAATTATCTGGAAATTTCACATCTCGAATAAATTTACAAAACTGCATTCTTTGATCAGATGTGAGAACATAAGGGGCATGAGACTTCATTAACTTTCCGCTGTCATCTTCATATATCCACAACGATTCCCTTACTCCAAACTTTTTCAAATCATGTCTTGCATTAGTGGTGTCCTTGGATTTATCATTATCCAAGATTGTGCCTAACAAACTATCACACACATTCTTCTCCACATGCATGACATCAATGTTGTGTTTTAAAGTGTTCGAAGACCAATAATCAAGCTCATAAAATATGCTTTTCTTCCTCCAATTTTGATCTTCTGCAATACGCCTACGTTTGACACCTCCAAACATCTCGTGTTTTCCAGGAACTTGTGGTACAAGTTTGTTTACTTGTTCTAATATTTCCTCACAAGTAAAACGTCTTGGTGGACGTCTTCTCTCGATTTGTCCGTCAAACTGAGTGTCTCTTCTCATTCGATGGTTACTTGGAAGGAATCTTCTGTGACCAATGTAGGATGTCTTACTGATCACTCGAACAGAAGTTGTGTCTTCATTACACGTCGGACAAGCTTTGTATCCCTGACCACTCCATCTAGATAAATAGCTACGAGCAGGAAAATCGTTAACTGTCCACAATAAGGTTGCACGCAACTTGAACATAGTGTTGGTTATACTATCTCTTGTATCGACACCATTAACCCACAACTCCTTTAACTCATCCACCAATGGTCTCAAGAATATATCCATGTCCTTTCCCGGTGATTTTGGTCCAGGAATAAGAATGGATAATATGAAATTATTATCTTTCATACACATCCAAGGTGGAAGATTGTAGTTAGCCAACACCACAGGCCACATACTATATGCTTGACTCATGTTGCCAAACGGATTGAAACCATCTGCAGCTAAACCTAAACGAACATTCCGAGGTTCACTAGCAAAATCAGGATGTTTGGCATCGAAATCCTTCCACGCTAACCCATCCACTGGGTGTCTCATTATCCCATCGTCTTTTGATTTCCCAGTATAGTGCCATAACATTTGTTTCGCTGTAAGTCTTGAACTGTACAGTCTTTTTAATCGAGGAGTCAATGAAAAGTAACGCATCACCTTATGTGGTACCTTTTTTCCATCCGTTTTTTCAGGAGAAATCCATCTACTACTTCCGCAAATTGGACAAGTCTCTTTAGTTGAATGCTCTTTGTAAAACAAACAACAGTCATGTTCACATACATGAATTGACTCGTACCCTAACCCTAATTTCTGTAATCTTTTTTTAGCCTCGTAGTAGGTTGATGGAATTTTATTTCCCTTCGGAAATGCAAGCTTTAGTAATTTCAGTAATTCATCGAAGATTTTATTCGGAATCTTGCCTCTAACTTTCAAATGCAATAATTTTGCTAAAAAGTTAAGAGAAGATATCCAATTACAACCAGGATATAACTCAGCCTCTATCTCGTCAAACAAATCGTCATAAAATTGTCCCGCCGCAGGATTATTTTCAACTTCTTCGGTTGTAGGTAGAAGGAAGTCTTCGACCATCGGAATCATCTCATCAACATCATCACCGTTGGCGTCCACCACATTGGCAACATCTGCTTCTGCTTCACCGTGATATATCCACTTCTCGTAACCTTGATGAAAACCCCAATCGAATACGTGTGCTTTCACCATAGGTAAAGTTTCAAGCTTATTGTTTATGCATCTAACACACGGACACCTAATTCTACCATAGGAATCCTTATATTCCGACGCCATCGTCAAGAAAGCTTGTAGACCGTTCCAATATTCTCGACAAGCACAATTTCTCAATGTCGTCCAAGTCTTGTCAATCGCCATCTAAAGTGTTATAAAAGTATATAAGTTTACGATATGTGAATAGTCTTATATTTTAAAGTGTTATTATAAAATGTTTATAATAGTCTATTATAAACATTTAATAGTTTTATGCTATTTTATGTTTTTTCATCATATTTTATGCTATTTTATCTAATTTATCCTAATATTATTTATTTATTTATTTATTATTATCTAATGTTTACTAAAAAATTAATTATTTAATTAATTAGTTAATTATTATCTAATTTTTCCTTTATTTAAATAAATTATTATTATCTAATGTTTACTAATTATTTAATTTATACTTAATTAATAATAATTAAATTAATTAATTACTAAATTAATTAATTATTTAATTATTTATCTATTATCTAATTTTTCCTTTATTTAAAATAAATTATTTAATTAATACTTAATTATTTATTTATTAATATTCATTTAATTATTTATTTATCAGATTATTAATTTAAATCTTTTCTAATTATTTAATTAATTATTAATTAAATTAATTAATTATTTATTTATTTATTTATTTAATTATTTATCTATTATCTAATTTTTCCTTTATTTAAAATAAATTATTTAATTAATACTTAATTATTTATTTATTTAATATTCATTTAATTATTTATTTATCATATTATTAATTTAAATCTTTCCTAATTATTTAATTAATTATTATTTAATTATAATTAAATTAATTATTTATTTATTTAATTATTTATCTATTATCTAATTTTTCCTTTATTTAAAATAATTAATATGTAATTAATTGAAAGCTGAATAATTAATATGTAATTAATTGAAATTATTTTTATTTAATTAATTATATAACTACTCTTTTATATAATTACTTAATAATTGTTTACATATATTATTTAATACTTACTTTTTAATAAATACATTTTTAATTATTTAATTTTTATTATTCTCATATCAATTCCTTTCTAAGTTATTAAAATAACTTTTTTCTATAATTTAATATTTATTATATTATTTATTAATATTTTATTTATGTACCATTAAACTATTTTTTTAATAATAACAATTTATTAATAACAAATTTATTAAAATCTAAACTTCATAATATTAAAATAATTTTAATTAAACTATAACAAAAATACATTATAACATTCTAACATTATAATAATAATTTAACAATAATAAAAAATTATCCATGTCCTAATATCTAACAATATTTTCATATACTTTAAAACTAAATAAACAAAATAAAAATGTATGAAATACAAAATTACTTACCTGTAGTCAAACAATAGCAAGATTCAGTACTCCCAATGAAGCCCTGAAATATGAACATATATATATTAGTTGTAAGTTAATGGAATATTTAAATTCAATATATATAATTAAGAAAATTGTTCATAACCAAATATTAACCCAAACTTTTTATTATATATGTATTTGATTAAAAATACAATCAGCCAAAACAAATATGAAAAGATATACATGATATTAGAAGAAAAATATAATTCAACTCAAAAATATAACTCAAACAACATCAGAAAAATATAATAGATTACAATAAAAAAATATATAACTACATACCCAGACAGATGTGATGAAATAATGCTGAATACAATCCAATTTTTTTTTGAAAATGGTGGATATTGCCTTGGACGAACGGAGGCGAATGAGAGTTTTTTTGAGAGATTTCTGAGATTTTTTGGCACTCGGACGAACGGAGCCGAAGGAGACGGATGGCCAGAATATATAGAATATTATTGCCGGCGGAGGTCCGCCGGCAATAATAGTTCCGCCGGTAATAGTATTTAACGGTAATATTTTTATTATTATTACCGGCGGAGCCCGCCGGCAATAATCCGCCAGCCGGTAATAAGCGAAAATTAAATTGGGCGGCAGGTTGACCGCGTGAATGAAATTTGATTATTGCCGGCGGATTGTCCGCCGGTAATAATCGATTTTCCGCCGGTAATAATTAAATAATTTTAAAAATAAAAACAAAATTAAAAAACATGATTAATACCGGCGAATTCAGTTTTCCGCCGGTAAAGATAGTATTATTACCGGCGGACTGACTCTGCCGCCGGTATACCTGATTTTTGTTGTAGTGTATGTGGTGGCCTTTCAAGTAGATGCTGAAGAAAAGCGTTGCTACTTCTTTGAAGAATTTCCTTCAGATTCCAAAGCCGACGTTTTCGATCAATGTCGTCAAAGGGTTGATGCTGCTAATGTCTCAGTTAGTTATGGCAGCTTAGGAAACAGAGAAAAAACCCCGTTGGGATTCGAGCCATTATCCAATTGCCTCTATAAGTTTAATAAATTTGATGGCACAGGTGATGATAAAGAACTTCGTAAAGGTCTTCTAGTTGTCATACAAATGGTTGCGGAGGCTGCAAGATTCAAATATATTCAGAAAAAAATGAGACCGGAACAGGAACCGCAATCGGAACCGATAATGGACTATGTCGACGGATTTTTACCAGCAGGTGATATTATCAGCCATGAGAATAAATGGGAGGATCTTTCCAAACAAATCCAGCAGAGTAAAAATGGACGGTTCAATAGTCCAGTTCAATTGCAATACGCAAACTACAAGAAATACGATGTGAGCAATGTTGCAGAAGTGAGAGACCGCATGGGACTCTTGCTCTACAAGACAAAACAGTTGAATTATTTGCCACAAGATGAATTATGACATCAATCTGTCGATGCCCTACACAAGAATTAATATTAAAGTGGGTGTTTCTTTTTTTTAACATCGTACGACTGTATGATATTTGCAATAATGTTTTGCTTTTTATCATCTTTCTACTATAAGATGTTTGTAATAATGTTTCGCTTTTTATCATCTTTCTACTATATGATATTTGTAATAATAATGTTTTAATATGATGAGTAATAAAATCACCCCACTTTTTAAAATTTGGGCATACGAGACTCTTTCTAATTAATTTGCATGCACGATAACTCCAAAACTAAACAATCTCAATAAATTTCCAAATCCAAACACATATATATATATATATATATAAGATCAATCTGGCAATAAAGTTATTAGCAGGATTGAGATGTGAAATAATATGAAATTTTGACAAGAAAGATCCTCTAAATGACGTTTTAGTGAACACATTGATTATTCTAACAATTTGTTTATATGTCGTGGTTAATGCGAGTTACAGATCACACACATTGTATAGAGGGATATATGGGTTCCCTAGACACAATATTTAGCACAGCTTTTTTAAATCATTTCTAGGATCTTTGATGAAACCAAAGGAATGACTCATATTAAGACATAAATTAATAACAATTAATTAATAAATATCACAGCTGCTTCCCTTTTTTAATCTTTTAATCCTAAGACTCTTGGATCAAATTACATTCAATGGCTGAAAATGGACCTTAAGAATGAAAAATAAAACTTATGCATATTGGTCTTCCACCATCAATATTGAAAAACACTGGTTCGCAAGCTATGAATCTACAAAAAGGCAAGATTTAATTTGGGTATATAATACAGAAAGTGTTACACATTCAGAAAATTGTATAAGTAATTCTAAGACCTTTTGCTGCAATGGATGGCGTCGAATGACAAGGACGTCGCAGTGATGATGGGCAGCGTCAATATTTGGTGGTGGAAGACTGATATGTAGATGAAGACGGAGGAGGCTGTTTTGTGTTTTTCTTTAAGTTTTGTTTTGTTTTCTATTTTTAGGTCTATATTGGCTTCTCACTATCGATGGTCACTGATCTACGTTATCATCTTTATGGTATATATTGGTGTATAGATCCAGGGCATAAGAAGTGCTTTATAAGTAGAGATGTTATTTTTAGAAACACTACAACAAAATGACTTTTGCTGGCGCATTTTGAAAAAGCACCGAGTGACTGGAGTTTGGATATTCTAAGAAGCATATTAAGTGATGTTGCAACTATGGGAACTGATTCTACCTACTATGATTCTCCTGCTAGTACGAGCATGGTGGGGGATGCATTGCTATCACCTGCCAAAGGCGCCACTCTCCAATTCTTCAAAGCTGCAAGTCCAAAAGCTTTGGTGTGATGACATTTGGAAGATCATGAATTCTTACATTTACTTTTGAATATGCAACTATTTAAGACTATTTTGTTGACTATTATGAGAATATTTTGTTTATGTTAATTAGGCAGTGTTGAATATCTTAAGACTTTTGAATTGTTTTTAAGATATCTTGAATGTATTTTGACACAATTATTTGGTTATATGTGTTATAAACCATATAATTAGTACTCAAAAATATATTTGTACAATGTTAAGGGTGTCTTAAGTATATTAAATGAAGCGGGTTTGAATTAAAGCAATAAAAAATTATTATAATGTACATGTTTATATAATAATAATTCAAGCTTATCCAAATATTAGAATAATACAAAAAACGTGTTATTGTATCTTTTACAATAACACTGGTTTATAAGCATACAATTATGTTATGCAAACTATTTTCTATAATGCAGAAAGTGTGTTATTATAAAGTATATCGTAACCCTACTTTATAAGAACAAAAAAATGTTATATATTCTATTTATAAATAGCATAATGAAATATTTATCGAACTATTAAAGTAACACAACAAAAGTGTTATCATAGGCTATACCATAACACATGTCTATAACTATAGAAAAATGTTATGCCAAGTGCTCTGACCTGCTACTATAATACCGCTTTTCTTAACACATCAAAAAGTGTTATGGTATATATTTAGTAATACTTTTTCGGTCTTATTAAAAGTATTTTTTCTTGTAGTGGTTACAATTACCATGCAAAACACATTGTCAAGACATCTGTTTTTGTAAACCCACAAGTATTAACTACTTATAATGTTTAATATTCTTAAATTCTTTTATTTAAATTTTCTAATACACCGTCTAATTACATTATGTATACCTAATACTAATTAATATAAATTTTGATATTATATTTGAAAGTTCTAATATTTTAATTTAATAATCTTAATACATGTCGATACTAAAGAGTATAAATAAATGGCCGAATAAAACAGAGGAGGATAAAAAAAATTGATATATCTTATTTTATTTACTCAAAATATTTATAATTAATGACTATTTAGTTAATTTCCGAAACTAATTTTAATATCAATGACAGATAAAAAGTCTTGAAATAATTCATTTTTATATTCTATATATATAAATAGATATCAAATATATATTTTACTTATCTAATTCTTTAAGTAATTTATAACACAATCTTTCTCATAATTATATAGTTTTAAAAAACTTAATTGTTTCCTATAATATTAATACTGTCTTTTACTCTGTGTAGTACTTATATAGTAAGATGCTAAAATTCAAATTCATTGTTTCCTTACTAATATCAGAATTTAAGGTGCAATTAATTCATAACAGATTTTCTCTATTATATAGTACGTAAGATATTCAGATAAAAAGCGAGGATTCCTCATTAGTTGAGATTGATCAATGTCTCGAATTAGTAGATGCTTTTTATAACACTTTGAAAATTGTAGGCCTCTTTTATATTAAGATTATTAAATTAAATATTAGAACTTTCACATATAGTTATAATTTATATTAATATTAGGTATGCATAGAGTAACTAGAGGGTGTATAAGAAAAATCATATAAAAGAATTTATGAATATTAAACATGAGTAGTTAATATTTGTGGGGATACAAAAACAGATGAGTGATGAGTTTTGTCTCGAAGTGACAATGTGTTTTGCATGGTACTGAGGTGACCAAATATTGAACTCTATCGATATGTCTTACATAATGTCTATATGTGTGTAGTTGGGTGTTTATTACCAAAGGAAAGAAGAAGACATTTCAATCAAAAAGGGATGGCAAAAGAATATGGTATCGGGGTGGGTTGGAGCCCCAACCCGACAGGGAGACCTATGATCCGGATATAAGCGGGTTGGGTCGAATCTCGACCCGCCCCGATTGTTGTTATTTTTTTTTTGTAATAAATTTTTTTTTTAAACAACTATTTAGGGTGATACACGATCCAAATATATATATATATATAAGACAAAGTATATTTAGGAGAGATAGTGGAGAAAATTGATGTTTTGCTATGAAGTACATTAAATTTTATTTTATTTTAGTATGCAAGACCATTTATAAAAAAAATTTAGGCAACTCATTTATGTCTAGTAGGACAGATTTTTTATGCCATTTATTTTTATACTGTAAGATTTAAAAAAAATAGTATTTCTTTTATTAAAGAAAAAAAAACTAATCGGGTCGAGTCTGACTCGCTCCATCACATCCGGGGCGGGTCTGACCCGACCCGCATCAAGAGCCTTAACGGGACGGGTCGGATCAGGGCAGAAGCTTAGCTGGTCGGGTCGGATCTTTAGCGAGGCGGGGCCAACCCTCCCTAAATAAAATAAATGCATGGGTCATCCATAATATGTATATGTAGATATAATGATATTGAAGTATATATTTATTTATAGCATTTCATAATCAAAATGTCATCCTTAAGAATTGTATTTGTAAGAATTGAATGACATCTAAATTTAACAACATTGGAAGGGCATTAATTAATTTTTCCATATTGTTCAAAATTATCTCTTTATTTTAATAATGAATTTATTTTTACAAAGAGACTATATATAGAGTAGGAATTTGTATTATTATCATTATTATTACTCGATAAAGAAGTTAAATTTTACTTTTTAATATGCATACCCTATGATGATTAGAGACTCGATGATGAATTTTGATATCAATACAAGATGGTAGTTGACGATTAAATCATCGAGACAAGGGATAATAAATGAATGAATTGAAATAATAACAACTTTCCTCCAAACACATTAAATTGATATGTTAAATCATATATATGACCTCGAAAATAATAAGTGCTACTTGGCAGCTAGTACTACAAAAACCAAGTCCTATACCGAGATCAAAAGTCGTCGGTAGAAGACTGAATTTTCTTGGTACAGCTTCTACCTAGGTCCTCGGTACAGCTGCATCGGTAGGGGAAAACTTCTACCGAGGATATTGAATTTGTTCTCGGTATAAGTTGTAACGAGGACATTGTCCTCGGTATAGAGTTGACAATGTCCTCGGTACAACCTGTCCAATGTTGTCATATGGATGGGCTATACTGAGGACATTTTCCTCGGTATAGACTGAGCCGATATTTTTTTTTATATGTGCAATGTTTATTCTCTTATATATTTATTTATTGAATTAATTTGAATTAAATATAAAACAATAGAATAAAATTAAAACACTTATATTAAACATATAAATAAAAACATAAGAGTATGTTTGCTCAATCAAAATAAAGAGTTGTCCAAAACATGAAAATGTAATAGTCCATAGCAATAAAACTCATACATAAGTCCAACTGACTCGGTGCTCCAACATCGGGATCATTAGGTGGTGGTGGGGCAAATTCAGATCCCGGGGTGATACAATGAGTCCGGATGTGCTCCTCTAATTGTCGAACATTCTCTCTCATCTCAACCATCTCTTCATCTATAGTTTGTAGAGGATCAATAGTAAATGGAGTTCAGTCCCTTATGTTAAGGATATGTCCATATCCTTTCTGGTGGCCACGTCGTTTTCCGAAGACAGTTTGTACCAAA
Source organism: Humulus lupulus (assembly GCF_963169125.1). Classification (NCBI taxonomy): domain Eukaryota; kingdom Viridiplantae; phylum Streptophyta; class Magnoliopsida; order Rosales; family Cannabaceae; genus Humulus; species Humulus lupulus. The sequence goes on along the minus strand of NC_084794.1, from coordinate 296,510,212 downwards.
GATAAGTCGTCATCTTCAGGCGCACTCAAAATTGGGTGTAGAACTCTCAGTATTAGTTGTCCGTGTCTGCTGTGTGTCGCGATATGAACGCAATTCCTCCTATGACACAATATATAATGTAATTATGTATTGTAAACAAACAATTAAAAATTTGAAAAATATATAAAAAAACATAACGTACCCATGATTTTTTGTCTGTTTCTATCATCCACCCTATGCCTGATTTATTGTGAGTATCCATCCAGCTATACGGAATTGGCTCAAGTTGCCCAGTCTCTAAATTGCGCTATCATGTACATATAGTTTTATAAAATTTATCACTACTAGGAGAATAGGCTTTTACTTTGGTTCTTTTTCCATGTACTTTTCGGTTATCACACCAAATAAAAACCGCAGTGTATCCGAGCGAAGTTAAATGTCTGAAAAAAGTGAAGTAGTAAATTAACTTTTTACTTCGGTTCTTACGTAATAACCGAAGTGAAAAATAGACTTTCTACTTCGGTTTTTACGTAAAACCCGAAGTTATAAGTATAAATAAATGTCGCGTATTATTTTAAGAAGACTTACTACTTCGGTTCTTTGTAAATAACCGAAGTAATATCTGTATAAACAAAAAAAAAACATTTACATATAAATTACTAAATACAGATATATTTCTTTCATCCACATATAATTCTTTTAAAAAAAAACATTACAATACGTTCAAGATCTCAAAAAATTACAGATTTTTAAACATTGTTATTTTATTGTGAAACATTACAGATTTTTTTTTCTAGCTCAAGCTTATAATTCATACTTCAAAGTTTTTTCATGTCAACATGATCAAGAAAATAAAGTTATTATCATTAATGTGGCTGGCCCATAAAAAGATTACATAGAAAAGACAAAGAGAACCCATGAAGTTGTAACGCCCTGGATAGCCAGGACCGCCACACTGTATACTTATAAAGGTACAAGACTTGCTAATCAATTCGTTTAGTTAAAAATGTGTCACTAACCATAGATGTGCTAGGGTTTAAAAGGGTTTTGATCTCAAAAGTTACATTTCGCATAATTAAACAGTTTTACACATGGAATCCCAAAAAGAAACTGTGTTTAAAAGATGGTTTACAGAATCTCCAAAATACAAACAATCGTTAGCCATTCCAAGGCAAAACAAACATTTCTGGTTTCCCTGTTCCTGCTTTCCCCTTAACCGTGGCAGCTGAGCAGCTGGTTATGTACATTCAGCTCGCAGAGCTCTCCTAGTCAGGGCTGATCGAGTTTGCACTTGCCTTTACCTGCACCACGTAGCACCCGTGAGCCAAGACCCAACAAGAAAACATAATATGCATCACAAACACAATAACAGATGAATAATTCTTTGAACAAGATCAAACACTCAATACTCATGTTAACCACGTAGCACGTACTCAGAATCAAAGATACAACTAAGCATTAATAACAATCAAGTTACATAATAATCACGGCCGACAACTTAGGCTGCACCCTCTGTTTATCCCGCTGACTCCTGCCCGCTTAAACCGAGCTTAGTGAATAATAAGCTGTCATCGGCTACCAGTGCCCAAGTCGCGCCCTGTGCGCTAGTGTAACCCGTGGCACTCTTATGCCGTTGGTTTACTGTTTACATGTCATAATACCATCCTTTCAAGCATACATATTAGGGAGCCCTTAGTCCCATTACAAATACACAACCGGGTCAACATCATAATTTGTTTGTCAAGATATAAATACAGAAATTTGAAGGGTACGTTTCACGATGGTCATAATGAATTAGAAACGAGTCATTGATCTTCACAAGGTATTAAATTATTCAAATTTATTTATTATATACTTATACAGATAGTGACCGACATTTTTTTTTCTTCCTCAATAATAAGATTAATGTTACATATTTATGAAATAATAAATAATGAATATTATTAAGGAGAGGCTGTTAAAATGTGTAAACGAGAAAACATGCCGTACGTGGTAACCCAAATTATAATAATTTGAATATAACACTTAGCAATCATTAATTAGTTGGATGGGCCTCCCATATTTTAACCCTATATATGTTTGGTGGGGAAGAAACAAAGGAGGGAAAAAATAGATAGAGATGATTGAAAAATTGAAGTAAAGGAAAGCAATGCATTTTCTCCTTCTTACTTGCTATAATTAAGGAGAGGGGAGACAATTATTTTATTTCCTTTATTAATTGTTTGGTATTTATATTGAGGTATGAGTATTTTGAATATTTATAATGTTCATAATTAATAATGAAATACTAAATATATCTAAAAATGGATGAAATTTGATTACATACAACCTACCCTATATATATATATACATCACAAGAGTTTATCTATTTACACATTCAATAAAATTACTATTAATTCTTGTTAATGATAATACAAAATCAGTGGTATGATCGACTATTTATATCTTCCTAAAAAAATGAATAATAATTTAACGTTTCAATAAATTATCAATAATGAAACGTACATATATAGATATATATATTAACAAAAGAGCAATACTCAATCATATGATCGGTAATACTAACAATGTTGAGTAAGACCAAGATTGTATATATTAATAAATTTATGTGTAATACAACAGTGTATTAGACCTGTGATAGCCATTAAAAATAAATGATAATCGTATGATTAGATAAGAATAATCGACAATGATCACAACAATCTTAGTTCATAATTACAAAGTTAATTAATATTTTTGTTGATCTTAGATCAATCTAACAATTTTATACCCTTGATTAAATGTTAAATAATTATTGTTTACCAAAAAACAAACTGCCTGATGACGTAACCGGATTGATCTACACGTGGGATGCACGTGGCAATTTGAAGTGAGCATATCCTGCTCGGCCATCAACCAGAAGATCATTGGCTTATCAAGTATCATAATTATGAATGACCAGCCTGGTCGCATACACTCATCCATTTTCTTCAGATATGCAATCTTGTAACAACATATTAATTGTAATTTTCATTATTATTTAGATATAAATGTATTAAATGTAATTAGGCCCATTGGCTCGTGTAGACCTCCTTAAGCCTATAAATAAGGATGAAAAGGCTCAAGAGGGAGGATTCTTTTTTTCTGGCTTCTATTTTCTCTCTAAACTCTCTAGGCTTCGGAATACCAAGAAAAGAGAATAGTGTTCTTATCTATCACAATTGTATTTAATATGAGAATTGGTGATACTCGTGATCCCTAGTTCATTGATCACAGTTCTTGGAGTTCTACATCAATAAGAACACTAAGTGGACGTAGACCATTACCATATTACTGGGGCTGAACCACTATAAATTATTTGTGTCATTTATCATTTTGTCTGAATTCCTTCTTGTTTTCATCTTACTCTATATTTTTAATCTGACTCCGTGTCGTTGACCAATTTGAGGCATCGTAAAAATAACGAAAGTGTGTTTCTTGATTTCGTACTCTCAATGAAAGCACTAAAATGTTGACTTGTGAAATTGGCCAATAGTCGTATGTACAATATACGACACATTTTGAACAGAATAAGTAATATAAATGACAGAATACGATTATCTTAAGTAAACACACTGAAGTTTATAGTGGTTCAACTCTATTCTGATGAACAGTAATAACCTAATCCACTTAGTCCTTAGTATTGAGTTACTTGACAATTACAAGTATGAACTCCGGAATTCAATTCTCAGAAGAGTTTTTCCAGTCCAGAAAAAAGTTCAACAAAAAGAAGTCTCCTTTATGAAGTCGTGGGTCCTTTATTTACAGTACTCAGGGGCTGTTACACGATCAGTAAGACTGGAGACGTAGTTTGGTACACGATCATGGTGAGTGGAGATGCATCATCAAGACTTGTAGTACTTGTATTATGAGTATATGGGAGACGTACCCGAGGTACGAGACAATACTCTACCATTCTTAAGCTTCGTGTTTTCACCACTTATATATATATATATATATGTTCATAAAAGTAAGTAGTGAAATCATGGCTTTGCTATCATCATTATCATTGATAGTTTTTTTTTCTTTGGCATGGAGATGGATAGTTAACATGTACACTGTGGATATATATATATGTGTAAGAGTGATTCCAAGTTAATTGAAAAATGACGAGTATGGCAGAGAAATAATGAATCCAATTGAATTTAAATACAAATTTTTACCAACAACCCTTTATTCCTCTCATTCTCCATTTCAATGGCCACAACTGCTCATCATCTGTTATATGCCATGAGATGGGATTCATTTATTTGAGTCAGTAATAATCGATTACTGTTTCATTTAGATGGAATGATAGATATAATACTTAGGGGTTCTACTATAAACTTCATAATATTAATTCTTTGTCGAGGCCCCACATATGTTGAAAAACACATGCATGCATGTGTAACACATTTGAGCTTAGGTATCATGGACTAATTAATCGTGGCTACAATTTGAATGGTGGGAGTTATTCTTGTTGGAGATTAAAATGAAATATAGGTATATCAACAATTCTATACATGTAGGCGAAATTAATATATAGATTGAACATATAAGAAGAGAGGATCGAATTTTGTAACTCCAACTATTGCTATTGATAATCTCGATCTATAAACTTTACATCTACAAAAGAAAAAGAAAAAAAGTATAAATTAGAGCGAGTACACGGACTTCCAAGCTCTCACTAACTCTTTAGATTGAGTTACTCAAAGTCACAATGAGCAATGAGCTTGGGGACCAGTACTCTATATTTATAGAGTGAGACCTACCATCAGAGTCTCTGCCACAATTACACAAGTTGAGATTTTCTCTCAACTTAATTGGGATATTCCCTCCATTTAGTTAGGAAATTCAAATTGGGTTTAACAGATAAATGTTGACCATTAATTTTGATGTATTAAATGAATAAAAAATCAATTAGTTATAACAGATTGATTTTTAATGTATATCATTATAAAATATTCTAACATTCTCCCACTTGCTCAGCATTTAATTAATGTATAACTTCCCAATGATCATCATTGTTAGATAATAAACACATGAATTATGGCGATAGGTGCTCTTTTTATGGCGAGTATTATATCTTTTATATGTATTACAATATGTTTATTACATAACAATGTACTTTATGTGGCTATGTACTTAAGCGAATAAACCCTATGTTTATTCAGTTCCTGTAAAATATTCTCAAATAAAATTAAAATGCACATAAATATGATAAAACATCAAAATAAGAGTTTCATTGATAATACTTCAGTTTATTTTTTTAATGCTAATTTTAATAGAATATTCTTATATTTAATGGTACATTGCAAACACTTAAACTTAAATAAAATATGATATTTTTGAGATATTTTACAATGATAATTATTTAATGTTGACGTCGTTTTTCGTCAAACAGTGAAAGAAGAGCACATAAACAATAACTGATAATGGCCAATTGAAATAAAACAATACAGACACACGATTTTTACGTGGTTCAGCAGTTAAATCTGCCTAGTCCACGAGTCTCTGTTATTAAGCTTAGGATTATCTCTGGAAATTCTTCAGGAATGAATTCTCCAGAGTTTTCTCTCAAGGTTCAGAATTTCAGTCCTTTACAATGGTGCATGGCCTCTCTATTTATAAAGAAGATCGAAGAATACTAACCCACATATTTTGGGTAGTTACTCTTTTTGTGTAAATAAAATAAATGGCTTTAAATGCCTATAATCAGATATAAAAGGAAACGTCCCCTGAAGACCAGGGGACGTATAACTGACCAAATAATATCCCACGATTCTAGGGGATTTACAGTAATAAATGAGGATTACATCTCGTATTTATAACACTTGTAGATATTCAAGGTGGTTATCACGTATCTCTAAGGCTTTAGCTTCCCAGGTTTCCCGTCATCTATCGAGCTAGAAACATCTCCCGAGGCCACATGGCTTTCGAGATCGTATGTGCGTCGAGCTCGGGACCCCTGATCCGAGATCATCCCTGAAGATGAGAGCGTCCCTGAAGCTATCTTTCGAGATCATTAATATTTCGAGGTCACCATATTCGAGGTCGTCTATGTCCTGCAAGCTCGATATTTAATCCTGGAGCATATTTCCAACCTTATGAGTCCACTTGTTTGCGAATCCAAATTTTGATGTCATATTTAACATAGCTCGAAATCTGGGTGTAACATCTTGCCCCCTCAAAAGTATTTGTTCGAATCCTAAGAGAAGGAAACTTTTGAACTACTTTCTTTGAGAACTGTACCGTCACACTTTTGTAAATGGACACGCGTCAGATGGGTATTGCTCATTTTTGGTACTTGAGTACCTTGGAAACATGCCCACGATCATCCGTCTGCCACCTTTTCGGCGCCATCTTGTCATTGATTTCCATCTGTCCGATCTAGCAAGGATTTCATTCAACGCCCCAGATTAATCCCCCTTTTTCCATCTATATATACGAGACCCCATTCTTCATCTTCATTTTTACCTTCGTTCACCAAAAGCAAGAAAAGAAGAAAAATGAAACCAAAGACCTCCTCATAAAGTTTCTATTCTGTGCATGTTTTCTCGGCCAAAGAAACAAAGAAACCCCGGTCTGTTCGAGTCTGTGAGTTCTTATTTGCAACCTCTTCTTCAATCGAAAATCTCTCTGCAATCGCCATTATTGTGTAAGTATGCAATCTTTGTTTCCCATTTTGTCAGTTTTTATTCAAACTGTTCTTGCTGTGTATGTGTATATACTAGTTTACATCCTTAGCATAATATGATAGGAGGTTTTGATCCGATAGGCTCTTATGCTTTTTAGACTTCCATACTGGATTTACATCACTGGCTTATACCCAGTTTTCATATTTGAGTGAGGCTCCAATTTTCTGGGTTTTGAAATTTTTAGGCGACGTTTCTTGTACACTAAGTTTTCGAGTAAAAAACATGGGCCTTGATAAATGCACGAAACCCAAGGCTACCTTTCCTGGTTAACCGCCACTTCTTTTCCCTTGATTTTCGGGATTTTCAAAAAATTATCCATGCTCCTTTCTTTTTCGTCGAACGCACGCCCTGACTCTTCAATGAGGGTCTTAATATTTAGCTTGTTTTGCTCCTAAATCCCCGAGCTCATAAGTTCGAGCTCGGAACTCTTGCATGCATGGCCCTCACCATTTTTTCTTTCTCGCTAGATGTCACAGAATCTGGAAAGACGGTGGGGGTCGTTGCTGGCAATCCCTTTCGAGCCAAAATCTCCGAGCCCAGAATCGTTGTTCGCCCGGAATCAACGTCGGATTAGAGAATACGAGCTTGCGCGCGAGCAAGAGGACATTCGAGCTCACTACCGCCGCCAGATAGACGAGATCATAGAGGGGAAGAGGAGAGTTCTTCGGGAGGCCCTCTACCTGGAATCCTATTCAAGACCTAGGCCGATTCCTCTCGATCCTACATTAAAGGTTACTGTTGCGTACCATCCAGGAGAGCTCAAATTTTCACTAATGGGGGAACCTTCTTCCTCTCAGCCGAGGAGAGAAATGTTTGAGGCCGAGCACTACTGGAGCTCAGTTACCACAACTAGTCAGATAACTGACATCCTGGCTTTCCACGGCCTTAGCCTGTCAGGCTCCTTGAAGTGTCGACCTCCGGTCGACCATGAACGAAGCTGCTTTGCCCCTGGGGGCCGCGACGCCAGTGTGAAATACGCGGCCTGGAGCCAGGAACACATGAGGGCAGGAGCTCTGTTGCCCCTGAAGTCTTTTTTCAAGGACTTCACGGATTTCGTTGGGTTGGCCCCGTTCCAACTCAACACCAACTCTTACAGGGTATTGTCTTTCCTGAGGTCCTTATACCACGAGATGGGGTGGAAAGGACCTTCGCCTCAAGAGATCTTGTATCTCTTTTGCCTGAAAAGTAACCCCTCCCGAGCTCGGGGAGGGGATGGCTTTTATTACCTCTCGAGCTATCCCAAGGAGAAGAAGGTCTTTGGAGATCTTCCCAATCATCCGCCTGATTTCAAGAGGGCCTTCTTCTGGACTGACGGTCTATCCCTGTCTCGACACTACTCGTTCAGGCGGATTCGTAAGTATTCTTGTTATCTTTATTTCTGTGCTCGAGATTTTAGCTCTTAGATCCGTACTTAGTAGAAATATGTTATCTTTCAGCCAATTTTCAGCGTCCCACTCCTGACGATACAATGAAGGAGCATAGAGAGACCCTGCTCCCTGCTCCAACTCCCACATGGCAGGAGGTCCCTCTTATACCTTCTACACGAGGATAAGCTCCGAAAGTGCGGACTTTTGGGGGAGGGCCAGTCCACCTTTGACTGGTCCAATAAAAAATATGAACACTGGGAGCAGGTGCCACAGCCCACAGGCGCCCTTCCTCCGAGGAGAGAAACGAGGCCGCCACTTCCAGTTCGCCAGAGGAGTCCGCCGTCTGGGAATGAGGCCAATGATGAAGCCTCGAGCTCGGATTCGGACGAAGGTAAAGTCCTCCCTACTTCAAGAATGTGGTCCCCCACCTTACTAAAACACAGGCCCAATATGTTAGTCTCGTGCCCACAGGATAGATACCACTTCTACATATGGAGTTGGGTAGATGACTGTGTCCATAGGTTTGATAGTGGGCTCGGGAAATAAGACACCATGTATACCACGGACGAGGTGTGGAACGGGATAGTTGTTCAGTATGGGACCAACGATTATAGGGACCTTTCGAGGTTATCACCCACATATAGGGAAGGCACTCCCCCCGCCTCCTCTGAAGACGGGGGAATTTCATGGTCCCCAAGCTCGAGCTTGGGGGAGAGTTCCAGTTAGGTTTCTTCTGTCATCACTTTATACGTCTGTGATACTGAAACAACTTGTATGCTTCTCTTTTATTAATTCGCTCTGTGTTGTGACTTGTGCAGGCAAGATGGACTCCGACCTCGACAACATCATCGACGGCGCCGGCGCCAAGAGGAGCAAGCGCCCCAGAGCGAGGGCGCAGAAGACTGACCAGCCGGGCAAGGGCCCCAAGAGGTCCTAGAAAACACCTCCCCTTGCTCCGCCGATTTTGAGCTCCATTGTTGCGGCGACTTCCCAGGCCGGCGCTTCCACAACGGCGCCGTCCTCACAAGTCGTCGCCTCTGCTGTGACGCCGACTTCGCTGGTTGGTCCCTCCATTATGGCTGAGTCCCAACCTCTTGTGGTGGTTCAGTCATCCTTAGGTCCGCCTTCTAGAAGGCCTTCTGCTTCTCGAGCACAGAATCTATCAGTCTCCACCCACATGGATGCATATGTGGTTGATAATGCCGCTGGGTCCCATGGATCTACGCTGGTCTCGGATGTTATGTCCCGGATCGGCCAGAGCTATGGCAGTCTCGAAGCTCCCCAATGGCAGTGCTTAAATGACACCCGAGACTGCACTTTTCTCTACGAGAAGAGTATCGAGCATACTGCCGCGGTGAGTATCCTTCTATAGTCCTTCCTTTTCTGCTTATAATCACACTGACCTCGAGCTAATGGTGGTTCCTTCCTTTTTCAGGCTCTTGCCTTCACTGCCCAGCTCAACTATAAGCTGAACAATGAGATCCACTCGAGCAAGTCTCATGCTCAGGAAGCGAAGGATCTCCAGCTCAAAGCATGCGATGATCTGAAGGCAGCGAATGCGAAGCTTGAGGCAGGAGCCAAGGAACGTGAAGACATGGCCACCGAGCTCGAGAAGCTGAAAGCTGAGCTCGAGGAGCATAAGAAGGAGATCACCCAGCTTCAGGATACCAACAAGAAGCTTGAAGAGGACAGGGCTGCTACCTTCGACATCATGGAGGATGAAAAAGCTCGCCTTCTTGCTGAGTACAAAGAGAAGAAGGATCAAGCGGTTGACTCTGCTATGTACTGAATGTGGGCCTACAATGAAGACCTGGACACCAGCTTCTTAGGTCTTCATGAGGCACCGCTTCTTGAAAGGTGGAATGCTCGGCTCGAGAAGGAAGAGGCTGAGCAGCTCGAGAAGGAGAAGGCTGATCAGCTCGAGAAGGAAGAGGCTGCTCGGGACGCTGTTTCGGAGGGAGCCCAGGAGGATAGCCATGTTATTCGTCCTGAGGAATCCGGTGTTGCAGTTGTTGAGAAGGCCAAGGAGACTTCTCTTCCTTGACTCTGATCTCGAGGGAACCATTTTTTGGGGCTGCGTCCCCTTATTTCTGTAATTATTTTAATTTATGCCCTCGGGGCTGATACAATTTCTGTAAATATTACTTATATATGCTTTACATTTCTTGGCTCGAAATATTTGGCACATTTTATATTGATGAATCAGTTATGTTTATTTAGTCATACAAACATATTGTGGATTTAGGTTCGAAACTCAATGCATTCATGCACAGTTTGTTCAAATTATCCGCTTCCGACCTCGTTATTCTTCAAAGTCGGATATTACTTCAACCATGAACCCAAAAGTACTTATATGGTATGTAATGTGGATGGTTTGGTTATATCTTTTTTGCTTAGTCACTTTTTCTCATCCTCGGTTTTTGCTCCAAGGTTAAGAGTTCGAAACTATTTTCTTTAAGATATTCCAGCCTCAATTTTGAAATAGGTTTAGGTTCCTTCTTGCCATCGATTAGTTTTTTTCTTTTGGCTGGTTTGTTCCAAACCTGTTAAGTTTGCACATCTGGTTAACTCCAAACGTTTTCGGTTTTTGATAATTCGGTTATGTCCGAACTATCTCAGCTCGCGTATTTGGTTATATCCAAATACTTTATATATTTTTGATAATTCGGTTATGTCCGAACTATCTAAGCTCGCGTATTTGGTTACATCCAAATACTTTATGTTTTTGATAATTTGGTTATGTCCGAACTATCTAGGCTCGCGTATTTGGTTACATTACATCCAAATACTTTATATTTTTGATAATTCGGTTATGTCCGAACTATCTAGGCTCGCGGATTTGGTTACATTACATCCAAATACTTTATATTTTTTTGTATATGTTATTTTATTTTTTAAGCTGATGGTATATGTACCAGTGATGCCCCCTTAATATCCTATGAGTGTGACCATAGGTTATTAAATTAAGAGAGATTGCAAAAATAAAAAGAAATAACATATTTGAACGAAATGGATCTTTTATTTGATGGCATTCAAAAACAAATAAACTAATACAAATAGAAACTCATGGTTATAGGCAACACTTTTCCTACACTACTGATAGTAAGGTCTAAGGTGTTCGTCATTCCATGCTCGCGGTACTAGGCTCCCGTCCAATCTCGCAAGTTTGTACACACCAGGTCGGATGACTGACTCTATCTGGTATGGTCCTTCCCAGTTCGGCCCGAGCACTCCCGCTGCCGGATCTCGAGTTGCCAAGAATACTCGTCTTAACACAAGATCTCCCATTCCGAATTTTTGATCTCGAACCCTCTTGTTGAAATATCTGGTAGTTCGTTGCTGGTAGGCAGCGTTTCTCAGCTGGGCCTCTTCTCTTTTTTCTTCAATCAAGTCTAAGGTTTCCTCGAGCTGAGTATGGTTTGAACTTTGGTCGTAAATCTGAGTTCGGATCGTTGGGATTTCGACTTCTATGGGCAACATTGCCTCGCAGCCGTATGCTAGAGAGAATGGGGTATGTCCTGTTGAGGTTCGAGCCGTGGTCCTGTATCCCCAAAGGACTTGGGGAAATTCTTCGGGCCACCGTCCTTTTGCTTCCTCCAACTTTTTCTTTAGTGAACTCTTGAGAGTTTTGTTCACAGCTTCGACCTGGCCATTCGCTTGAGGGTGAGCCACTGATGAAAAACTCTTTATTATACCGTTCTTTTCACAAAAATTGGTGAATAGGTCGCAATCGAACTGGGTTCCGTTGTCGGATACGATCTTCCTCGGCACTCCGTATCGGCACATGATGCTCTTTACAACGAAATCAAGGATCTTCTTTGAGGTTATAGTTGCCAATGGTTCAGCCTCCGTCCATTTTGTGAAGTAATCCACGGCGACTACAGCATATTTCACTCCGCCTTTTCCAGTCGGGAGAGAGCCTATGTGGTCGATGCCCCATACCGCGAAAGGCCATGGGGATGTCAACATGGTCAGTGATAACTCTACAAAATAGAGTTATTTTACCACTTTTTATGTGCTAATTGTTGCTTAATTCTTGAGTTTTTAATTGATTTATTAAGTTTTTAAGTAATTTTGAATTCATTAGTCTTATTTTGATTTTATATATTTTTGTGTGTTTTTATAGTTATTTTGTTGTAGTTTAATTATTTAAATTATTGTGTTTAGTTAGAAGTAAGAAAATGTGTGTTTTATTGAAACTAAATGTTAATATAAATTAAGTTATAATTAATATTTTCAAATAATTAATTTGATTTATTTAATAGTTGAAAATATTTTATTATGATTTATTTTAGGTTTATTTTGTAGGAAATTTATTGTATTTTTGGGCTTTGAAAAGAAAAGATATAAAGCTTTACAAGTAAAGAAAGTTGGTATTTTTGAAATACCAAAAGCAGCCAGGCCCAAGGCCCAATCCACTCCATCAAGGAGCTCCACGTACTTGCTGCCTTCATTCCACCAGCTCCTTAGCTTGCCACCAATTCCTTCAACCAAATGCACCAACGCCAGCCACTTCTCTTCAGCAAGCAATCCATGCCTTCACCAGAGCACACAACAATCACACCTGCCCTTTTTGTTATGCCCAGCCGCCTGACAGCCAAAAGCCCATGCATGCCACCAACATTTTGAGCCCACAAAAATGCTTTTGTACCATTTGTCCCCTATGACAAAAATATCACTTTTTACTCCACTTTCTACACATTTTACCCCAAAACATAATTATTATACCCTATAATTTACCCCTATTTACCATATTATAATTAATTAAATTAATTTAATCAATTTAATTAATTTGAATTGATTATTTTAATACCTCATTTGTGGCTATAAATAGAGAGTTTTGAAGACCATTTAGGGTGTCCATTTTAGAGGGAGGTTACTCTACACAAAGTTTCTACACATTCAAAACCTCTCAATTCTCTTCATCTTCTTCTTCTTTTATTTTTTTTTCTATGTATTTTTAGAGGAAAAATTTGGGGGTTTCTCCTCCAAATTTTCCTATTTATGTTTGTAATTTTTAGTGTATTTTCTATTATAGTTATGAGTTTCTAATATTTTTAAGATTATTAAGGTGATGATGAAACAATATGTAACTAGATAGTGTTTATTTTGTATGTTGATTTCCCATTTTGTGCAACAAAGTTTATGGAATTTTCTTCTTCAAATATCTTCTTTCATCTTAAATATCATGTATTTTGGATTGTTAGCACATATTTAAACTTTGTTCTTCATTAGTGCAAATACATAATATTCTTTGTGTAAGATGTGTCATTAAATTGTACACATCCATGCTTAGAACAAAAATATTATGTTTTGCCTTATAAATAATGTTCATTGATTTATTTGTTATCTCATTAGATTGATTTACACTAAATGCTTTGAAATTATAACTTTGAAAAGTGAAGAAAAATCCTATCTTTTTAGAAGTAATTTGTGCTTAAAATTATAAATATATTTGGAAAATGATAGCTTGATTTATTTTAACTATTACTAAAACTTGGGAATCAATGTACTTATAAATATTATTGAACTTATATTTTGTGGATTCTAATCCTTAATAATTTTATTTTACCATCTTCATTTCTATTATTAATTTATGTTATATATATTGTCTTTAATTTCTTTATTATTATCTTTTATTTTATTTTTATTATACAAAAATCCCATCAATCTTTGGAACTAGGTTAGAATTTATTAATTTTGATTTAAAATAGTTTTCTTTTCCATTTTAGATAACTCCTTTGGGTTCGATCTCGTGCTTACACGAACACTATTCTATAAATACGATTCGTGCGCTTGCGAGTATAAATATTTAAAACATACCCGTTTTGGGTCCATCAGTCAGCTCGGATGGTGGGGCTCGAGGTATCGTGGCGAATCTTTGGCATTTGTCGCATTTCTTCACATACTCGAAAGAATCCGCTTTAATGGTTGGCCATAAATATCTCTGGCGTATGATATTCTTGGACAGGCTGTGCTCCCCAGTGTGATCTCTGCAGAACCCTTCATGAATTTCTTCAATGATTTTCTTAGCTTCGGGAGGGGTTACGCATCTGAGTAACGGCATGGAATATCCCATTTGGTACAGCCTTCCATCCAAGATTGTGTAATGGGGAAGTTGATACATCAACTTTTGAGCTTGGTTCCGATCTTTTGGAAGAACTCCATTTTTGAGATAATCAACTATCGGGGTCATCCAGGTCGGCTCTGTTTCGATCATACACACATCTTCCTCTTCTGGCTCGTTAATGCTAGGCGCTGATAGGTGTTCTATGGGTACGACATTCAGCTCTTCATTTTCGGCAGACGTTGCGAGTCGAGCGAAGGCATCTGCATTTGAATTCTGCTCGCGGGGAACCTGTTCGATTGTATAGAATTCGAAACACTCTAATGCTGATTTTGCCTTCTCCAAATAAGCTGCCATTCTCGTGCCGCGAGCCTGGTATTCACCCAAGATTTGATTAACCACTAGTTGGGAGTCACTGTAGCAATGTATAGCTTTAGCTTTGAGCTCCTTAGCTATACGAAGTCCCGCGAGTAAAGCCTCGTACTCGGCCTCATTATTCGATGCTTTAAAGCCAAATCTTAGGGCAGAATGAAATCTGCTTCCTGCGGGGGTAACCAAAATGATCCCTGCCCCTGCTCCATTTTCATTTGACGAGTCGTCGACGTAAAGTTTCCACAGCTCGTGGGCCGTGGTTATTACCTCATCGTCGGCTATACCTGTACATTCCACTATAAAGTCCGCCAATGCCTGTGCCTTAATGGTCGTTCTTGGGTGGTAGGTGATCTCGAACTGTCCGAGCTCAACAACCCATTTAAGAAGTCGACCTGAAGCCTTTGGTTTAGATAGGACTTGCCTAAGTGGTTGATCAGTCAGTACATGGATGGGATGTGCCTGAAAGTAGGGGCGGAGCATACAGGATGAATGAATTAGACTGAGCGCGAGTTTCTCCATCAATGGGTACCTTGACTCTGCCCCCAGTAATCTTTTACTGATGTAATAAACGGGTCTTTGCACCCTCTCTTCTTCTCGGACGAGCACCGCACTTATCGCGTGTTCGGTAGTTGAAAGGTATAGGTACAGTATTTCTCCCGTTTCAGGTTTTGACAGGATGGGTGGTTCCGCCAGGTGCTTTTTGAACTCCTGAAAGGCCAGCTCGCATTCCTCTGTCCATTCAAATTTCTTACCTCCTCTCAGTAAGTTGAAAAATGGAAGACCACGATCCGTAGATTTCGAGATGAATCTGCTTAGGGCTGCCATCCTGCTAGTCAGACTTTGGACATCTTTGTGCCTTCGAGGCGAGGGCATATCAATCAGGGCCTTGATCTTGTCGGGGTTAGCCTCGATTCCACGAGAGTTCACAATGAAACCCAGAAATTTTCCTGAAGATACCCCGAAAGTGCACTTCTGAGGATTTAGCTTCATGTTATACTCTTCGAGGTCATCAACATGGTTCTTGTTGAGTTGAGACTTCAGAAGCATGTCATCAACATAAACCTCCATGTTGTTCCCAATTTGTTCTGAAAACATCATGTTTACGAGCCGCTGGTATGTGGCTCCAGCATTCTTGAGCCCGAATGGCATGACATTATAACAATATAGCCCTTTATCCGTGATGAAGCTCGTATGTTCTTGGTCGGGGGCGTGCATGGGAATCTGGTTATATTCAGAATAGGCATCCATGAACGACATCAGGCCATGCCCCGCCGTGGCATCTACGAGCTGGTCAATCCTTGGTAACAGAAAACAGTCTTTTGGGAAAGCTTTGTTGAGATCTGAGTAGTCAATACAGGTTCTCCACGTCCCATTAGGCTTTGGGACCAACACCGGATTGGCTACCCAGTCAGGGTAAAAGGCGTCCCTAATGAAATGGTTTGCCTTTAACCTGTCAACCTCCTCCTTCAGTGCTTTCTTTCTGTTTTCGTCCAGCTGTCTTTGCTTTTGTTGCTTTGGGGGAAAGCTTTTGTCTATGTTTAGAGTGTGGCTTGCTACATTCGGGCTTATCCCCACAATGTCTGAGTGTGACCATGCAAAGACATCCTGATTTTTCTTCAAAAAGCAAATTAATTGCTATTTTGTCTCATCCGGGAGGTGTTTCCCGACCTTCACCTTTTTCAAGGGTTCAGCTTCCTCGAGCTGAATTTCTTCGAGCTCCTCTAGAGGTTCGAGGTCAACTTTCTCCTCAATCCTCGAATCAATCTCCTCGTCGATTTCTAAGACCGTTCCATCTTTATCTTGTATGATAACGAGTGCCTGAGCGCTCGTTTGCTTCTTTCCCCTCAAAGAGATGCTATAGCACTCCATCCCTGCCAGTTGGTCCCATTTGAATGTCCCGACTCCGCTAGGGGTCGGGAACTTAAGGGCCAGATGCCTTACTGATGAAACTGCCCCCAGCCTGACCAGGGCGGGTCTCCCGAGCAGCACATTGTAGGCAGATGGCAAGTCTACCACCACGAACTCCATTATCTTGGTCACCGAGACTGGATAGTCTCCCAAGGTCACGGGGAGCTCAATGGATCCCATACAGGCAGTTCCTTCTCCTGAAAAGTCGTACAAGGTGGTTGCACATGCTTTCAGGTCGCGAAGGGAGAGTCCCATTTTCTCGAGGGTTGCTTTGTAAAGAATGTTGACTGAGCTCCTATTATCTATGAGAACTCGGTGGACTCTTTTGTTAGAAAGCTGAAGGGTAATGACCAGTGGATCATGATGAGGGAACTGAACATGGGAGGCGTCTTCCTCGGTGAAGGTTATTGGCAGTGTTTCAATCCTCTGGCTTTTTGGCACCCTAGGTTCGGGTTCATAAGGAGACCCGTCCCCTGTCTTCAACTCGTTAACATACCTCTTTTGGGCATTCCTGCCCCCTCCTGCGAGATGAGGCCCTCCCGAGATGGTTATTACATCCTCTCCATTTATCGGCGGGGGCCTATCTTCTTCCCGAGATCGGGAGTTATTGTTTTGTGTGGTCGGAGGCGCGGCTACTCTCTGGCTCGCGGCCGCCTGTCCAATACTCTGGTTTTTGACATACTGCCGGAAGTAACCTCTCGAGATCAACCCTTCGATCTCGTCCTTCAATTGCCGACATTCACCAGTTGTATGCCCGGTGTCTCTGTGGAATTGGCAATACTTACTGGAATCCCTCTTGGACTTTTGATTTCTCATTGGGTCCGGACGCCTAAAGGGGACCTGGTTTTCATTAGCCAGGTATATGCTCTCCCGAGACTCAGTGAGCTCGGTGTATACTCTATATACGGAGAAATATCTCTCCCCTTTCTTTTTCTTTCCTCCCTCATCTTCGGGGTTACTTCCTTCGTTCTTTTTCCTCTTGGAGGGATTCTCCGAGGTAGGCTTTGGAGCTGCTGGGTCTGCCGAGGTTGAGGCAGAGTTGATGTTTATCGTTGTAGTTTCGGACTAGGAGGTCTCTTTGAGCGTTGACCTCGCTTCCTCTACATTGACAAACCGCTGCGCCCGTCTGTTAAACTCGGTTATTGACCTTACCGGTTTCCCTTGCATGTCGTCCAAAGGGCACTTCCTGGTAATACGCCAGCTCGGATAGCCATGAGGTGTCCACTGTCATCCACATCCCGAGCTCGGGCTACTTCCAGATTAAATCTTGTTAAGTAACTCTTCAATGTTTCGCCCGGTTGCTGCCGGACGTTAGTTAAGGTGGACGCTTCTGGTCTGACCCCTACCATTGCTCTGAACTGCTTCTTAAAGTCTTTAGGCAACTGCTCCCATGAGGTTATTGAGTGTCTCTTATACTTTTCGAACCAACTTTTGGCAGGTCCTGCCAATGATGTTGGAAACAACATGCACCTGAGCTCGTAACCCACGTTACTGGCTCTCATGATAGTGTTGAACGTGCTCAGGTGACTACACGGGTCGGTCTTTCCTTCAAACGTTGGGACGTGAGGAATCCGAAACCCTTGAGGAAATTGAGTGTCAGAAATATGGGGAGCAAACGGCTCGAGCTCCTCATCAGAGTCCTTATATCGACCATTTCCTCATTCATTCTTTAAAAGCCTAAAGGCTCTTTCGAGCTGATCGATTCTTTCTTGGACTGGGTCAGTAGGAGGTGTTGTCTGGAATTGACTATCATTGATCGTGATTCCAGGCTCGCGTCTCCGCGGGGGATCTCTACGCCTATTCAAGCGATCCCTTAGGTCCGTATTTGTTTGATCTCCATTCCCCCGACTCTGATTCAGATGATTGCGCAGGTCGGGACGATTCTTGCGACTTCCAGTATTCTTACGACCTCGGTCGTGTTTGCTGACGGACCTGGTCTCTCCGGACTTGTCACTGGTGAAACTCATTGCTCAGTTATTTCGTGATGGATTCTTTCCACGTCGCCTCGTCTCCGCAGTGCGAAACCGAGATGTCTGACTTCTCTCAGATGGAGTGCCTCTCCGCTCCTGGAAAGTCTCCCTGTTTCCTTGTCTCTCCCCCGCACGCCCTTGAACCTGATCTCGAACAGGTTGAGCGTTTCTGTGTGGGGGCGAAGGATATCTTATGGGTGACGGAGGGAACCGTATAGGCGACGGTGGCTGCCACCCTTGTCACAGCCTAGAGGGTCCAGAGTTTGCCCGAGACGGGTCAGTCGCATTCGGTGCGCTTCCAGGTACCTGAGTCCGAGCCTCTGCAGGGGTTCGGTTATTCTCAGTTCCTGCAGGCACTTCCACAGGCGGGTTAGACGGGACCCGAGCTCGAGTACTCCTCTGTGGCCTGGGAGGAGCGGATGGCTCTGCTGGTGCCGGAGGTTGAGTCGGCCTCCTTGTGGCAGCATCTTTTCGTGGATGCCCACGAGGTCTCCGGGGAGGAACATGCACGTCCCTTCGTGGAGGGACTTGGTTTTCGCGCGGAGGCGGGGGCTGAGCCACCTGCGCCTCTGCGGCTATCCTTGTCAACTCCTCATTCCGTTTGTTGGCCTCTGCCAACAGCTGTTTCAGTTGTCGGTTTTCTAGTTCCACAATGGGAACGTACCGCTCAGGATTGTAGTACATATCCTCATCTCTCGGTGGAGGAGGTGGTCCCCAGGAATCAGAGGACCCACTTCTCTCTTCAACGTCCGGGTTCTCCATAGGTTGTTTTCCAGGGCGTCTTGGGTAATTTTCCTCAGGCGTGTTCTGATTGTTTGTGGCCATGATTTTCTCAGGGATGAATGCTTAAGGCTCTCAATGAAAGCACCAAACTGTTGACGCCATTTTTCGTCAAACAGTAAAAGAAGAGCACATAAACAATAACTGATAACGGCCAATTGAAATAAAACAATACAGACACACGATTTTTACGCGGTTCAGCAGTTAAATCTGCCTAGTCCACGAGTCTCTGTTATTAAGCTCAGGATTATCTCTGGAAATTCTTCAGAGTTTTCTCTCAAGGTTCAGAATTTCGGTCATTTACAATGGTGCATGGCCTCTCTATTTATAGAGAAGATCGAAGAATACTATCCCACATATTTTGGGTAGTTACTCTTTTTGTGTAAATAAAATAAATGGCTTTAAATGCCTATAATCAGATATAAAAGGAAACGTCCCCTGAAGACCAGGGGACGTATAACTGACCAAATAATATCCCACGATTCTAGGGGATTTACAGTAATAAATGAGGATTACATCTCGTATTTATAACACTTGTAGATATTCAAGGTGGTTATCACGTATCTCTAAGGCTTTAGCTTCCCAGGTTTCTCGTCATTTATCGAGCTAGAAACATCTCCCGAGGCCACATGGCTTTCGAGATCGTATGTGCGTCGAGCTCGGGACCCCTGATCCGAGATCATCCCTGAAGATGAGAGCGTCCCCGGAGCTATCTTTCGAGATCATTAATATTTCGAGGTCACCATATTCGAGGTCGTCTATGTCCTGCAAGCTCGATATTTAATCCTGGAGCATATTTCCAACCTTATGGTCCACTTGTTTGCGAATCCAAATTTCGAGGTCATATTTAACATAGCTCGAAATCTGGGTGTAACATTTAAAAATAATAAAATCATACATTTTATAAATTAAATAAAATTTAATTAAACTTAAACTCACTTTATTATAATAATATCATATTAAACGTATAATATAATTTACTGTGAATTAGCAACACATTCTTTTTTTTAAAAAAAAAACTAGCAAGAAACTTAAATTTAAAATCCACGTATAATATTTAATATTACATTAAAAATATAATATATAATCTCTTGTTGTCACTCCCAAATTCAAAAACTATAAAAAACATAAACTTAAACAAAATTAAATAAATTATTTAATTAAAATAGGATATTTATTTCAAAATTTATATAACATTAATATAAATTTAATAAAAATAATTAATAAATTCTATAAATAAAACTAAGCAAATGTACATATTACACGTTGCTTGTATCAAGTATATATATATATATATTGCGTTGTAGGCTCATAACACGTTTCTAAAGATTCTCATAGACAACAAGTCATCGCAGTAAATCCGTATGTGTAGAGACCTACTACGACAAAAATGTACTACAGGGAGTTGATTCTTATTTAATGCTGTTTTTGTCGAATCCATGGGACAATGTGTATTCTAAGGGTGTGGTGAAGGGTTTTTTTTTTTTTAGGTGAAGTCAGCCTCAAACTAGAGTATGATAGGATTAACTAAATACATAGTAAAATTAGTTAGGCACAAAGAGATATAAAAACCATAACAATTTTACTAAAGTCAATATGAGTAGGTGGACGTATGATATATATAGGCATCTATAAATTATCTTTTTGTGTCCAAAGTGTTGCTTATGAGTATATAAGAGTACTCAAAACATTTGAAGGCATTTGGAGACGTTTAGGGGAAATATTTGGGTTGTTATTTTAAGGTATCTGCGTTGCTTCGCCTGTGGGTGGCGACGCATTAGTCGGGATGCAAAACCCTAGACAGGGGATGTATCGACTGCACGATTTTTCTTTATGATTTTATGTATCTAAAGGTTTCTCTCCAAATGTCTACTCTATCTCTTAATCTTACCTGTGTTATTTTTCTAAAAAATGAACATATTAGTCTTGAATATTTAATTTAATTATTAAATATAAAAATATCATATTGACTAGGACAATGAAAATAAATAATAATGTTAAATTATTTTTATTGATATTTTGTGAGAAAAGAAATAGTCCCCGTGTCATCTCTTATAGATAATGTATCAACTTTGAGTCTAGGGTACTAAATATGTATGATTTTAAAATACATTATACCATATGAGTATTATTGAAAAAAGAGGGTACCAAAAAGATATTTTACGAAAACACAAGGTACCAAATGAGTAAATTCCCTATATGTATTGATTTTTTTTTTATAATCACTAAAGGATATTAATTTTAAGTTTTAATATAATCATTATAATAATTTAATTGTAACAAAATATCATCAATTTTAATAAATATTGGATGTAATTTTTATATTATATAAAATTAGAGTAAATACTCACTTGGTATCCTGTGTTTTATCGAAACACATAATTGGTACCTTATGTTTTCAATATTGTTCACTTAGTACCCTGTAATTTGAAATTGTACACATTTGGTACCCTGGACTGACATTTTATCAATATGACATCAATTATATGAGTTTCAAATTCAAATTTAATTACTTAATTGCATATAGATTGAGGATAGTTGGTCAAATTGATAAAACAATATTGTTAAAATATCATTCCAGGATACTAAATGTGTACAATTTCAAATTACAGGATATCAAAAGAGCATTATTGAAAACATAGAATACCAAATTTGTATTTCGGTAAAACACCTTATAAAATTTATTTCATACTGACTAATTTTTTTTTTTATATTGAAACGACTTTATATAGAGCATATTAATTTGACACGTCTTCCCTACCAAATAATGCCTATATAAAACTTTAACTGCCCAACTAACTTCTTTGTTATTTTTCTTACAAAATTTCACCCCACATATGAAAAATACATTGTGACAATAAGACAAAGCATAATAAATAAGTATCTAGCTACTTCTATTGTTTGTATGCACTCATAAACAGAATTATCACATTTTTTTTATTAGAAAAAAAGGGTTAGTCATAAAGGTACACCATACAAAAAATTATCTTTCTAAAAGTTTAGTTTTCTTTGCATGGATACCCAATATAAGGACAAAACAATATTCCTTTTCTTAGTGTATATCTTTTCGGTAATTACAATTCGTTTGGAGTATGAATACAAACTGGGTACGTAATTTTGATAGTAATTTCTATATTGGTTATCGCCTAAATAGAATTTTTCATTGGGATCTGCATCTGGAAGAGGGTCCTCACGCATAGACCGGGTCTTGGGGTCGTAATGTGCAGAGTTAACATCAAGATTAAGAAGATATTTAGCTGTGTCCTCACGGATACGCAAATTCCTGACAGTTCCTGTGCTTCCACCACCAGTTGTCCGCACACGCTTTTCAACTTTTGCAAAGTCCATTTGTTTGCTCTCATCAACTTTGGCTTCATCGACCCTGTCTTCATCGACATCTTCATCACTATCCCCTCCCTCACCATCACCATCACCATCTTCATCTTGGTTATTATTCTTCTCCAATTTCTTAAATTGCTGCTCATTCAGCATTAAACCAGGGAAAATCAAATGTATAGATTGGGAATGGTTTGAAGCTTTGTAAATAAATAGACTTACACTGTATAAGTTGCCATATTTGGGCCTGTTTACAGTGATAGTAGTAGGGAAGACAAAAATACCATAACTTCCGGACAGGAATAAATTAGTTTTTTCTCAAGACTTGATCTTTCTAAAAGTCTAGTCTTCCTTCACACATTGGATCTTTCGGTGAAATTATTACGGTTATGTTTACAACTCAACTATAATATGATATCGACTTTGTTCTCATCACCAGTTATCAATTCTACTAATAAATTTTCCAAACAAACTTCAGTACAGTTTTATAAATAAAAATGACATTTTAACACAAATATTCTTATTATATATTAAACAATAGAATTTTGTTAAATTGCACTTTAAAATTTTGCACCAGAATAATTAAATAATTTTTTTTTTTAAATCTTGAAAGGATCATATGCCTTTTCTATAGTCTTGGAGGAGATAATTTTTCTGGTAGGAAATTAGTAAGAGTAATAGCGAAAAATTTACACTTTACTGATGATTTAAAAAAAAAGGGAACAAATCAACGAATTATGTATATAAATAAAAAAAATCCCGAATTGAAAGTCACCATAGAAAAGCGAAATGGTTTATAAATAGTATATATAATACTCGGATATGTTTGTAATGATATTTAAGAAGAGGTATATGCTTGTAATGATTATTTATTGTTTGAAATACACATATTTTATCATTATATATATCAAATAATAAAAATCACAAATCTAAAATTGTATTTATTATTTTAAATTAATTTTTAATTAATATTTACAATTTAAAATTATATTAATGGTCAAAATTATTATATTTAATTAATTAATAAATAAAATAAAAATAGAAAGAAAAAAAACCACTTCTCTCATCTCCAGGTGAAGAGATTTAGAAAACTTTATATGACTCATTGTGGAGACGTGAAATGTGGTCCGAAAGAGACATTGTAGTCCTTATTATGCCTCTTACTAAAAGTGACGTAAAAGACTTTCTACAACATCTGTAAGGAAGTCGTAAAATTCCTTTTTCGAGTAGTGTACATTTATAACTAAGACAATGTCATATATTTCTTTTGCATTTTTTATTTCTTTTGCATGTACTATATCTGTAATTATGATATTAAATGTTATTCACTACGATACATTAATATATTAGGTATAATAAGCAATGTGCAATCTATATTTACTTAAATAAATAAACAAACAATGTCATATATTATAAAATAATGACAAATATATTTAAAAAAATTAAGCGAAAATCATTTCTATAGTATAAGAAATAAAATATATCATAATTTGCATTTTTTTTTTAAATCGTTCAACAAAGAGTCTGTAGATGATACACACTTTTACATATAAAAATATGATGATTTCTAGTTTTAAAGTAAATTATTTGATGTTGTTTATTAGCTTTAAAGTTAGTATTCATAATAATTTAAATTTTAATATTTTTATGTTTTGATTTATATATTATTTATGGTAATTTTAATTTTAAAATTAAATATTTTTTTTCTAATTTTCTTTTAGAAAAATATTCAATATAATAAAATATTAAGAAATTATAGAGTAAAAGTATGAATAAAAAGTTTATTTGATAACATTTTAATTATTTAATTAAAAGTTATTAAAACGAACATTTATATATAAATATATATTATTCAATTAATGGTTAGAACAATTAAAATAAGTAATTGATAAAATAAGAAATATTTATGTCTCATATCACTATATGTTTGGATAAACAAAATACATTAAGTGTCAAAATAAATAATCAATAAAAGAAAAAAATTAAACACGTTAATAACTTTATTATATTTTTTAATTTTTTAAAAATATATTTATCTTATTTAGATAACTTTAAAACTAACGGTGTTAGAAAACAATAAAAAAAAAAAGTGTTAAATCTAAGAGAAATGAATGACTTCCAAAAAAAAATTAGGCTAAGTCAGCCCATTCAAATATTTAAATTAAGCGTAGTTCGGCACACTTATGGCGTACTCTTTTAGTTATTTAGTATTAATTAAAATGAGATATAAGTAAATTGCGATTTCAGTTTTACTATAACAATAGATATTTATCTAAAATTTTTGTTAGTTATATTTTTGAAATTTAACAACATTATATTGTTTAATAGCTGGTTTGCAATTTTTAATTTTTTTTAATTTATTACACTAATTAAATAGCTGAACATATAAATCATCTAAAAGAGGCCTACCATTTTCAAAGTGCTATAAAATGCATCTACTAATAATTCAGTACATTTTTTAATCTCAATTAATGAGGAATCCTTTCTCTGCAATACTTATTGATAATGTAGAATAACTCCCGGACAAGGCTATAATTTTTGTTGGCAAAAATATTACAAATAAGTATTGCAGAGATAGGATTCCTCATTAATCGAGAGTGACAAGTTACCTGCTAATTTCGTTAATTAATCCAAAAATATGATCACACGCGCGCGCGTGATCCTTTCAAATATTATCAAAAAGCCACGTGGCATCACGTAGCCACTCCTCGAAAATTCTTCTCATAGAAGTAAAATCGAAGTTGACCTCTACTAATTCCTCCTTATATCCAGTCCTTTAACAGCAGTCCCATGAATGTTATAAAAAGAGCTTTGCTCCGCTTGGTTTGACACACCAACAAGCCCACAAAAAGAATACTTTTACTTCCCAAATATATATATGAGCTTGGTTTATTGATGAATTAGTACTAAAGCTAGATTTTAAGCTTCTTTAAATATTTTGAGAGAGGAAGTGGGATTTTCAAAATGAAACGATCAAACGTGATGGTGCAGATTGTGGTGGCAACATGGATACGCAGCTGGTCCAGTAGTATTAGTATTGCATTTGGATTGGGAATTAGCTACAGCGATGTGACTTTCGACACGGTATATACGAATGATATCGTGGACCGTTACAAGAGTTTCATTCAATCTCTACGAGACAAATTGAAGAGTAAAACCGAGAGCCATGGCATTCCAGTATTGCCTGCTGAATCCGACAAAAGATTTGTGTATGCGACACTTTACAATAAACACGTCAACATCACATTTGCAATATATGCTGTCAACGCATATGTGGTGGCCTATCAAGTAGATGCTGTAGAAAAGCGTTGCTACTTCTTTGAAGAATTTCCTTCCGATTCCAAAGCCGGCGTTTTCGATCAATGTCCTCAAAAGAAAGCTTTAAATTTCCCAACTACGTATGGCAGCTTAGGAGACAGAGAAAAAACCCCGTTGGGATTCGAGCCATTATCCCATTGCCTCTATACGTTTAATAAATTTGATGGCACAGGTGATGATACAGATCTTCGTAAAGGTCTTCTAGTTGTCATACAAATGGTTTCAGAGGCTGCAAGATTCATATATATTGAGCAAAAAATGGTCAACAAATTTAAACCAGAGGGTGATATTATCAGCCATGAGAATAAATGGGAGGATCTTTCCAAACAAATCCAGGAGAGTAAAAATGGAGAGTTCAATTGCAAAAAGCAGACTACACGAAATACTTTGTGTATAATGTTGCAGAAGTGAAGAACCGCACGGGACTCTTGCTCAACAAGACAAAACCGTTGAATAATTTGCCAAAAGATGAATTATGACGTCAATCTGTCGATGCCCTACACAAGAATTAATATTAAAGTGGGTGTTTCTTTTTTTTAACATCGTACGACTGTATGATATTCGCAATAATGTTTTGCTTTTTATCATCTTTCTACTATAAGATGTTTGTAATAATGTTTCGCTTTTTATCATCTTTCTACTATATGATATTTGTAATAATAATGTTTTATTATGATGAGGAATAAAATCACCCCGCTTTTTAAAATTTGGGCATACGAGACTCTTTCTAATTAATATGCATGCACGATAACTCCAAAACTAAACAATCTCAATAAATTTCCAAATCCAAACATATATATATATAAGATCAATCTTGCAATAAAGTTATTAGCAGGATTGAGATGTGAAATAATATGAAATTTTGACAAGAAAGATCCTCTAAATGACGTTTTAGTGAACACATTGATTATTCTAACAATTTGTTTATATGTCGTGGTTAATGCGAATTACAGATCACAGTACATATTGTATAGAGGGATATATGGGTTCCCTAGACACAATATTTAGCACAGATTTTTTTAAATCATTTCTAGGACCATTGATGAAACCAAACGAATGACTCATATTAAGACATAAATTGTTAGAATTTAATCAAAGAGAATGGAGAAAATTAACAAACATAATAATATATTATTAATTGAATAACAGAAAAAATAAATACAAAATAATAAATTATAAAACTGGTAATTGAAAAGAAAGTCGAGGCACGTAAAACACGTTTTCCTTAAAGCAGATTTGCCCCCTCTACCTGATTGGTGTTAGAGGATACGTGAGCAACTACTTCCCAGGATACAATGACTAACGAGTAGAGGAATACACTACTTTCACTACTCCAGCGAACTCGGATTAATACCTTCACTCTATCACCTTAAGACTTACGAAAAAACAAAGAAGAAGAAGACAAGAGAGCTTTTTAGTGAGTGACTCTATTTGTTGGTGTCTCTAGAATGAAAGGTGAAGCCTCCTTTTATAGGCTTCATATGGGGTGGAATACCAAGTGTGGACACAAGGGAATTAATGCCAAAAATCCCACAAAATTAGTGATATTTATCAATCACGATCTTTACCATAATTTCTGATATCAATCAGAATATTCACCATTATTACGGTGATTACATCCTTGACCAAATATGCATTTATTAGCAGCTATCAATGGATCACATTTAAGGCATCAATTTTCCATTCACACATTAGCCTAAATTCACTACAACAAATTTTATATACAATGACTCCCTACAATGTCTTACACCATTGGTGTAAGACATTAAAACTTATCAGGTGTTTTAAATGTCTAATGGTGTAAGACATTGAAAGTTTTTATTAATGACTACAATTGGAAGACATTAAAAATGGTGGAAGACGTTGGAAATAGGTTGAGAAGTGGCCAGGGGGACATCCAATGTCTCCCACTGAGAGACGTGGGACACATGGCACGTCTCCCAGTGGGAGACATTGGATGTCCCCCTGACCATTTAATGAATTTTGGGTCTTCTTCTTCCTCATAACACCAAACCGAGAGCACAGAGAGCACGAAAGGGGCTGCGATTTTAGGGTTTTCAAGGTTAGTTTTTTTTTAATTTTTATGAATTTTAGTTAATTATTTTGATAAAAAAATCATAGGTTTAGCATTAGAATGAGTAATATACATGATTTTGTGTTAGTTTTACATTTTTATGCATTTTTTCTGTACATTGTTAGATTTATTTGTTTTTCCATTGAGGTTTTTTATAGATTTAAGATTTCATAGTTTTTTTTTAATTTAACATATCACATTGTATATATTTCATTATAATATATATGTTCATGATTTTTTAAAATTTTTATCATTATTTATTTCGAAATTTAGATATATTTTTGTATGTACATTTAAACTTTTTTTTTTTAAATTCTAACTATTTTGTTATATATATAGTTATTATGTTAAAATAAATTTATTAAATAATTTTAAAAATATAAATATATGAAAAATTTATGTTTTTGTTGATTATTGAGATTTTAGGTTATGAAATTTTTTATTGATTTTTTGTTTAGGTTATAATTAGTGGCTCATTCGAGTTTTTTTTTTTTATTTGTTTACCAATCATTTACTTATTAGGAATTTAGTGATATTTGTTTAGTAATGTTTAACATATTAATTAATTTAATTTCGTATGTTGTGATTTTGGTTGTGAGATTTTAGAGAGTACTTTGCATCAAAACTTCTATATCTATCAATCACACATTTGAGGTAATTAAGTTTATAAAATTACAATAATAAGTTATATATTGCTAGATATTTAGTGATATTTTATTTATTATTTTTTAATTTATTTATATTGGTTTGTGAATTTAATAGCGAATTCGATTACTACTTGAAGTAATTTTGCTAGTTTTTGGATTATTAATTGCAAGAGGTAAATATATATTCTTTTACTTCTACTTTTAATATTATTAAACAAATGTTAGAGGAGTTTGAATATCTTAAATATTCATCCATAGTGAAGTAGGTTCTGAGATTAAAATTGTGTGCTGCAGTGATAACGGAAGGTTGAGAACTTGTGTGTATTAGTGAAGTAGGTTCTAAGAAATTTGATTGTGTGCTGCGGAGCTATAAGGAAGAAACTTATTGTATGTTGTTTGAATTGTTTATTTTGTTATTCACATGTAGATGGTTAGGTCACTATTATAGGGGAAATGGTGCCCGATTTTATCTAGGATAATAAACAATTAGTTTTATATAGACATTCTATAAGGAATAAACTTATTGTATGTTGTTTGAATTGTTTGTTTTTCTATTCACATGCAGATGGTTAGGTCACTATTATAGGGGAAATGCTGCCCGATTTTATTTAGGATAATAAACGATTAGTTTTATATAGACATCCAACTTTATCACGTGCTTATTTAGTGTCGTTTCTTTTCTTTTTGATAGACATAGGAGAATATATGGATAAACAGTGGATGTCAGCGAATAGGTTATCTGCGGAATATAGGAACGGGGTCGATTTGTTCTTAAGGTTTTGTTCGAAAAATGTGAAAGACCCAAATTTTACTTATTGTCCATGTCAAGTATCTTGTCCACATAGTGTGATTGACTCAAACTGAGTCCATCTGGCATCCTTATAATTTTTATCCCCAAAATTACATCAGCCAGTCACATATCCTTCATGTCAAACCTTGAGTTTAACATTGTTTTGGTGGATTTAACCATTCGTTGGTTGCTTCCAACAATGAGTATGTCATCTAAATACAAACATAGAATGATGTATCCCTCGTTTGTGGTTTTGATATACACACATTTCTCACACTCATTGATTTTAAATCCATTTGTCATCATGACACTATCAACTTTTTCGTGCCATTGCTTTGGTGCTTGCTTAAGTCCATACAATGACTTAACAAATTTGCAAACTTTCCTTTCTTTCCCTGGAACTACAAAACCCTCGGGTTGTTCCATGTATATTTCTTCATCAAGATCTCCATTTAGAAAGGCAGCTTTTACATCCATTTGATGGACTTCTAGATTTCGCAATGCACCAATTGCCAAAATCATCCTGATAGAATTTATTCTTGTCACCGGAGAATAAGTATCAAAGTAGTCGTAGCATTCCTTTTATTACCAATAGAAATACTATATATATATATATATTAAACAATACGTAAAATAAACTAATATACATTAAACAATACTTAAAACCAAATAGGTGCGGGCGTTGCCCGCACGAAAGAAACCCTGTATATATAGTTCTATATATATATGAGATTAATGTCGATTTCGTACTTTTAAAATTAATGGAACGTACGGCAGTGCCATCCATATCGTTGACTATTTCGAAGCAGAGGTTAATTATTAAATTCAACTTAAAGAAATACAAAACCACGGAAAAAGCACAAATAAATCGAAACTGATCATGAAAAACACACAGAGAGTACTCTGCTCTGCCATTTACTCGAGTATCTAGCTAGTACAGTAGAAGTAGTATCTAGCTTGCTTGCTTAAGAAGACGACCCTCCTCCTCCTCCTCCTCCTCCTCCTGACCATTTGGCCGGCTCGAACGCCACATAGATGAACTGGATCTGGTCGATGGTCGAGGAAGAGAGCCCCCTGAATCCCACAACGAAACTGCCTTCGGGGAGTCCGTCGTAGTGCGTCGGAAAGCAGAATTCTACTCCGCCACCACCACCACCCACAAGCGATTTTCCATCATCCAGAGAGATGTCGAGGCGATCAACAACATATCCTTGTCGGCCACAGATTTTCTTGATAAAATGGCCATCTCCGAACACCAGCTTGTTACCCCAGTCTCCCCTGTCGCTCCCATAACTCTCCGTTCGGCTTCCCCCCGTGGCCAATTCAAAATCGACGTTGAGTCTGTTTACCCAATAGTCGCTTTGCATCTGAATGCCGGTAATCCTGGTTTTAGTCTGGATGTACGCATCGACCCCCGTGAACAAGTCAAATGGGTGCTTGGTGCAGTCTTGCTTTGCTTCACCATACTGGTCGGAGAAATTGACAGAGTATTGGAGCTGCGGCGTACCTTTGGAAAGGGACGGCAGCTGCGGCTTGCTGGGAGCCGGGATCGGATCGCTATCAAAAGCGGAAAATGTTTTCTGCAGCGACACCAAGTCCTGTTTTGCTATGTCGGCCACGGCGCTTAGCTCACCGTCACTGTATCCACCGTAAAATTCATAGAAGGATTGTATTACGCCGATTTGATCGATCAGTTTGGATATCTTGGCGACATCCCCTGCCAGGCCCAGATCTCCAAGTCCCGTGCCCACCAATATACCCCGGTTTGATGCGATGGTGTTAAATCCGCTGGGAACGC
Organism: Humulus lupulus; assembly: GCF_963169125.1. Classification (NCBI taxonomy): domain Eukaryota; kingdom Viridiplantae; phylum Streptophyta; class Magnoliopsida; order Rosales; family Cannabaceae; genus Humulus; species Humulus lupulus. The sequence goes on along the minus strand of NC_084794.1, from coordinate 296,479,111 downwards.
CGACAACGTGTTCATATCCGGTCGTTTCATATGAAAGAACCTTGGGTGTAGAGGGTTGCTGGCTCGGAAACTTGCGCGCAAACTCAACCATGTCGTCCTGGTGGGGCAACTCAATGTGCAGCCCCAACATCATCTGCTTGAATGAAACCTTTGTCTGAGAACCCTCAACGGCATGCCCCAGTTTCACTTTAAAATCGGCCTCGAGCGTGCCGAACCCAAATATTCCCTGCCCATTCAGCTGCGCCTCCAACTTGATCTGGTCGCTTTGGGTTTCTGTTTGGAATGAGTAGACTCCAATATACTCCCCCCCGGTGGTGATCGAGGAAACATATACGTCGCCGTATTTGAGAAAGAAGTCGCGCAGAGCGCGGTCTCCGACGGGCGGAACGATATCAGATGCCAATCGAGCGCTCGTCTGAGCCTGCTTTCCTTCCACACGTCGAGCGTGCACAACAATTGCCAAGCTCTCGCCGGTGATGTTCAGCTCCCTGACAAAATTCATCTTCTCATCAACTGATCCGAGGGGGCCAAATCCAACCGCCAGCGATTGATTGATATCGATGGCTTCCATCAGCGAGTGTAGACCCTTGCAAATCGTGTACGTTACCTCGCTTTCGCCACTGTCGTTCTTGGTTTCTCCCTTCACTGCAGTCGAGCGACTGGCGCCAGTGGTGCTTACAGAGCCTTGGAAAATTGCGATCGGCGTAGTCATGGATGGGCTGTAAGTAGTAATTAAAAACAGAGATTAATTAATTAATTAATTAATTAATGTAGTAAGTTTGGTTTTGGTTATGAGAAAGAACCATGCAAGTGTCTCTATTTATAGGTGTTATTCAGCCTACAATGTACGTAAGAGACAAATCCAAGTTCAAGGGATAAAGAGCCAGCTTTCCAACATTTTATTATTAGTATTATTATTTTACTTTTATATCTAGTGATCGTGAACGTGTATTATATAAATTAAAAAAAAATGACCAAACGTGATATGTAGTAGAATATATATATATATGTCTAATTATGATTTTCATGCATGCATGGATTTAGCCACTAGCACATCTCCCCCAAGTTTTTTTTCAACTTTTCTTAGTATGTGTTTTTTTTATATATATATTTGTCTTATTTTTTTAAAATAAAAAAGTATATATATTTTCACGTAGATGACAAAGTCAAGTCTCAATATGCATTGATAAGTGAAACACGAAAAACAAATTTGTACATCTTTATGTCAACATAAATGAAGACAAAGAAATATCCTAATTATTTGTATGCACTATTTTTTATTAGAAATAATTGCATTAGTAAGATCCCAGAGTGGTAATCTAGCCTAGCTGGATTCAATTCCCATTAATTGTTATTTACAGCCTTAAATTTAAGCTAAAGATGTCTAACATCACAAAATTAATTTGACATAATATCTAATATCATATGATCGATGTGATATTCATATTATTAAATTAAAATATATAAGATCTAATATTAAACGGTACCATCTTAATATGTCAACTTGTTACTAATGAGTAGATATTCAATTATTATTAGAAGTTGGTGGCAACCCCAATTTAGCAATTTTTCGCTTACTTATCTTTCTCAAGTACCACATAGTAATTAATTTTTAAAGTTAATCATCTTATTATTATTATTATTATTTATAAGCAAAATATTCACTAAATTATTCAATGTCCCCTAAAGACAGAGACGACTTTTTTTTAATATATTAATATTTATTACAATGGGACATTGGCTAAACCTTAAAATGTTCAAATTAATTATTGATTTTTTTTTTCAATTATCACGTGGCAACTTTATGATACCTATTTGGAGGTTTTAAAAGCAATATTTTGATATTTTAAAATGTATGTTTAGATTAATTATATATTGTTTTTTTCAAATTTAACGGAATAAATTTAGTCTTCATTTCCATTATTGATAAACCAAATTTAGTCTTGTTTAATTTGTATAAATAGTTTGTGTTTGTGTTCATACTTGCTATATCAACTATTTAAATAATTATTTTATATTTTAGATTTTTATTAGAATAACGCAAGCTGCTTAATAATGAATCATTATTTTAGATCCACAAACTTTAATATTATTATTTTATTGTTTATGGCCATTATACTTGATGATTAATAAGACTACCTTGCTCATATAATTTCAGATCCCCCCCCCCCCCCCCCCCCCCCCGAAAAAAAAAAACCAAATTGGAACTAATATTTATTGAAGACTAGATTGGATCCTATCACTTAAATACTTTTATTCTAAAAATAGACTGTGTTTGAATTAATATTTATATAAATTTAATCACATATATTTATGATTTAGAAATATTTATTTTTAATTTGATTTATTTGACTTTATAGAAAAGTGTAGTATTTTTTATAAAGAAAATAAAATAATTAGAACATGAGTCTGAGCATAAATAAAAGTTGTATATTTTTTTCTTAGATTTTCATATCATTTTGAATAGTCCAAATTCAAGTTATATAGAGAGAAATATGGCCAAAATACAATCAATTATACTGAACAAATCAGTTTCTTGAGAATCATGAAAATAAAAGATTTCAAACTCCAATTTTGTAACAAATTGTCATATATTTTTATATCAAATTCATAAATTAGAGATATCACATCAATATTAAAAGCAAATTAATATCTATTAGTTTAAGTTTTGAATTTTAAATTTTATTCTAATTAATTTTAGTTATTACGATACTATTATAAATAGATGTCTGTTTCTATTGAAAACTCTATATACCCTACCGTTAGATAAACATTCTTTTCTATACTTTTTATCTTAGTAAATTTTATGTTGATTATTTATTCAAGTCTCCCTAAGTTTTTCTTAGGTTAAGGGGGTGATTTCAAAACCATAAATAAGATTTCTTGCTTTTAATAATTTTTATTGTTATTTATTTTCAAATGTCAAATTGATTATATTCATCTACGTTTAAATTTTACGATTGTTGTTTAGATCTTATTAGTTAAATAGATTGCATGTTTACGAATTTATTGCCTAGACTAACCTATCACTTAATGCATTTATTAAATTAAATGTTTGATGTTTGTCATTTAGGATGTTCAATGAATAGAATTAATTAAGAGTGTTTCTTCAATTAATTATATTGTGAGAATGAGTTCTACAATTAGAAATTTGATAGGGAATAACATTAAATGATATTATTAATTGCTTGAATGATTGTTTAGTAGTGGAGAATGACCTCTTAGCTACTTTAATCATTATATCTTTATAGATTTGTTTTTATTTTAGTAATTCATAAAACCCCTTTTATTAACTTTGTTAAATTGGATAATGAACTAAAATTAGTACAAATCTAGTCTAGATTAAATTGTTCGTCATTTACATGAAAAAGTCCCCAAATTTCATGTATTATTCATCCTCTTAATTCTATATTTACAAACAAAATTTTCTATACAAAAACATAAAAACTTGATTTCAGAAACATCAATAAGCTGGATTCATCAAAACTTGAATTAGAATAATACTTGAACAAGATGAACAACTCTCAAATTTATTCACAAGAACAAAACATATATAAGTGAAATCAACCATGATTTAAACCCAATATCACACAAAAGAAATCTAAATTTATGCCAAAAAAACACAATGATAAAAAATCATAACTCGCGCAAATTAATCTTGATTTGTGCATAAAATCACAAAGAAAATCCAACTCAAATGGGTATTAAAAAACTCAGAAATATTCACTATATATTGTATTGACTAAATTATTGAGTTTGGCATACAAGGTCATGGTATGTACGTGCGTTAAATAAATGAGGTCACCCCTAATAAACCTTAATTAAATAAGTCTACTCTTCCATTACTTAAAATTTATATATGTCTAGATTAATTATTTATTGTTATCTTTTTTTCAAATTTAAGGGAATAAATTTAGTCTTAATTTACGTTCTTCATAGACCAAATTTAGTCTTGCTTATTATATATAAATAGCTTGTGTTCATACTTAATTAAAATATTACTTATTTGATAGTAAATAAATAAATATATATTAGAATAACGCAAGCTGCTTAATTAAGTACTGAAGTTATGTTCCGTTTGGTTAAAATAAAGTAATTAAAACTGGAAAATGAAAATAGGAATAGAACAAGATTTAATATTATTAATAAAAAAAATTCATTAAAAGTAATTTTTTTTAGTAATTATATTAAAATAGTGATCTTTCTTTTCATTTTTGGAAGGAATAATTAGATTGTCATTTTAACACTTTACATTCTAACTAAACAAAAGAAAGATTAATTTATATTATATTTCTTACATTTTCCTCAACAAAATAGGGTATTAGTGTTGTCTCTCAAATAACATTACTACAAAATGAGATTAGGAGTCAATTTTACACGTCATTTCTAAAATTTATTCTAAAATTTAATAAGTGACATATTTATAATTAAATAGTATTTAAAAATACATAAGTGGCATTTGAACATATCATGTCCCATTTAGGCCTGGTTTGATAGAGTACCTAATTCAATAATTAACTCTAATTCTGCTATTGTGAAAAGTAGCTGAATCATATATAAAAGCTTTATTATGTGCTTCTTAAATTATAATTTGGAAATAAGGGTTTATAATTTTTTGGACTCTGTATTTTATCTCATTACTTGTTTTGGCTCTGTATTTTGACAAATTTATTTTTGTCAAACGTACAAATTTTCTTGAATAAAAAGTCTTCAAATTAAGTTGGGAAGAGTGGCTTGGTGAGTACGTAGCTAGACAAGATTGTTTTTTGAGGGCGCATAAATGGATTTGAGATGACCATCTTAACTCTTCTCTCGGATAATATGACAGTCCATATCCACATGCTTTTGCTCTCTTGTGGAAAACTAGAATTTCATATATATATATGAATTGATGCACTATTGTCATAATACAAGAAAACATGATTGTTGTGTTGTGTTAGTGTTGTGTTGAATACTATAGTCTTTGAGAATAGGAATGAGCATCAAAGTCTTGTCAAGGGAAATGGGCCCAAGAAGTACACCCTATACTAGTGAGATGTCGAACATTGGCGCGAATTGTTTTATGGATTATTCTTATTTAATTTTAACTTTAATAGTCTTATTAAATATTTTATTTGTTTGTAGGGTTTTTTATTATTACAATACTTCCAAAAAAAAGACATTCAAATGAGTCTGGTATTAAAATCTATAAAGGTCATTTATAAAATAATATCATATTATATATATTATATTTAATAATTACTTTAGAGTATTAAAATATAATTGTATTGTAAATTTTAATTATCAAAGTCTTTGTATTGTAAATTTTAATTATCAAAGTCTTTTTATCTTTTTTTATTATATATATAAATATGTGCAGTGTCCTAAACAACCATCAAATATCGAGTGTGGATATTATATAATGAAATACATGTGTGACTTTTGCATGGATTCAAGATTTATCAGTTGACTAACTACTCAGGTAAGATATATATTATATATATATATACTACTGAAATAAAATATTTTGTTATTCTATTATGGAATTGATTAATATTTACCATTATTTATCTTTACTTATTGTAGTGCAATGAGAAGATGAAGGATTACAAAACAAGATATTGATCGAATTCGGGTGGAGTGGGTTGATGAATTCATATAATGTTTAACTAATTCCAATGAATGAACTATATAGTTCCTTGTCCAATTGTTTTATTTTCAAATGTTGTGTCTAAAGAGTTTTGTGGTCCTAGATTTTTATTTATTTATTTAGGCAAGTTCTTTTTCTCCCAAAAAGATTTTTCCCTTTGGATTTTCTTCTTTTTTTTTATTGAGGCTTGTCATAGGTCTCGTGTAATATCTTTGCTCTATTTATATGATTTATGTAGTTGGCTATTTTTATTTTCATTTGAGTTTGTTATTGCACTCATCATTTTTCTAATTTTTTCTTTTTATTTTGTTCATATATATTTAGTTGGGGATTTTTTTTTATTTTTAACATAATAAATAATTTTACAAATTAAATATTAGTATAAATCTATATATATATATAGGTTATTTGTTGAGAGTACATACCACAAATCTCGACTTTATTATTTTATGTTTCATAATTTTTTTTTATATTTTTACACCATAATTAATGTTGTTTTCTTGTAAGCAAAAATACATTTTACTAGAATATTTATTTTCCATTGCCAAAATAAAATATAATTTAGTAGCAATAAATTTATATCAACTACCAAATCATTGTGTTATCCAAAAAATTGGCATTGATGACGTGGCAAGTGATCCCTGGACACGAGGCTGACACCAGGAGGGACTCTGCTAGTGTATCGACCAGAAGACGTATTAGAAGCAGTAAGAAGCCCAGTCTTACCTGCGACCAGTCTGGTCGATAGTTCCGCATACAACGTAATATTAGTGTAAAGATCTTTGCAGATCCCGAATTTAACTCACACAATCTCCTGAGTATCCGATTATTCAGGAGAAAATATCTGTAACAATCTTATGTAATCCCCCTTGAGCCTATAAATAGAAAAGGATAGCTGAAGGGAGGGGACTTTTGGCTTTTGAATTATTTGAGACTAGAGTACTTCTCCTTGAATATTGTATTGTTCTTCAGAGGTTAGTGAAACTCATTGAACCCTTGTTCTTTGATCACCCCTTTGATTCTCAGATCAATAACAGTCTAAGTGGACGTAGGTCATTACCAAATCCTGGGGCCGAACCACTATAAAATATCGTGTTCTAATTAGTTTTTGTCGTTCGGTTCTTGTTAATACATTCATTCATATCAAGCATATTCTGACTCCGTGTCAGTTGGCCAAAATCTGGGTCAACATTCTAGTGCTTTCATTGAGAGCTTGATTTATCATTATTAAGAAAATCAATGGCGAAAACTGGAAGGGAAGCTGGACAGGCGGCGGCCGCTGCGCCATCAAACCCACCTCCTCCTCCCCCTGCGAGTGTGGTGGAGGATGAACCACATCTGGACTTCGAGGAGGAAGAGATGGATGATGCAACGCTGAAGAGTACCATGGGGGCGTTGCAGGAAGAGCTGGCCAACCTGAGGGCCAGTCAAGAGACTGCTGCGGCAGTAGCAGGAGATTGAGCGGCAGCGCGCGGAGTTAAGCAAAAGGCAGGCGGAGATGGACCGTCGCCAGAGCGAAGCCATTGCAGCCCTTGAGGCAGCCTTGCAACTGGCCAGGAACCAAGCCGCACCTGTCTCGCAGCCTGACCAACCTGTCAATGGTCCACCCCAAAGGGGTCCTAATCCTAGCCCACCGATCCAGCCTTCGAGTCCGCAAAGGCCCGAGTAGCCTCAGGTTCCCCATGACGATGTCCTGCTGGACCCTGAGGCGCAACTACCATCCCAAGCTGGTCACGGCAATCCCCCGCAACAGAGGCAGAATAGGGCCGAGCATCAGCCTCGTAGTCCTAGACACCGTAGGGGTGATGAGCCAAACCTACCAAACAGAGGTCAATACCCTCCTGGTAACAGGAGGGACTCAGAGTTAGGCTCTGCAGTCCGGGGTCCCCCACGGCATAATAATGCACGGGGACACAATGACCAGCGCAGACCGCCCTCTAATGCTCGGGACGCTTCAGCCAGGGATGGAAATCGAGGGAACAGTCAATTCCACCATAGCCAGTCGAGGTTCAGAGATGGCCATGGATATAATGAGGCCGACTCAGGCAAGGGAAACACTGGCCGAAGGAATGAAGAAAGAGGTAAAGGCGGGAGCCAGATACCTCAAGATGACCAGCCCTATAGACGGGATGCTGGGGGGCAGCCCAAGCAAAATAATGTCTTCGACCGGCTCGGGGGTAGCGAGCAGCGGAGAAGAGATGAAGACTTGCGTGATGTACTCAACGATCGCCGCGAGCGGCATGGCGAAAGCGTCCCCCCAGCCACAGAGGCCACAGCGATTCCTGCCGCTGTACAGGCCCAAATACATGCCCTCAACAAAGCAGTGCAGCAGCTAGTCGGGAAGGACATCGTATATCGACCACGATAGGAGGAAAGACACTCCTTTTGTACAGAGGATAGCTAATGCAGAAACTCCAAGCAAGTTCAAAATGCCTACACTTCCAAATTTTGACGGGTATGGAGACCCAGTATCTCATGTCAATAAATTTGAAATACAAATGGACTTTCAGAAAGTGTCCGAAGACGCTCGGTGCAGGATCTTCCCTGCAACACTTTCTGAAGCCGCGCAGGAATGGTTTTTTAAGTTCCCTCCCGCAAGCATAGTTTCCTGGGAAATGTTCGTAAGGGAATTTTACGGACAGTTCTATGCAGGTCATGTGCATCCGACCGAAGCAAACCAGCTGGTTGAAATTCGCCAGCAAGATGGAGAATCAGTGAAGGACTACATCTAGCGCTTTATGCGAGCGGCGGCCTGAGCGAAAACGGTGGGGGACGAAGGCAAAATGATGGCCATAACCGCAGGGGTTAAACGTCGTTCTCCCCTCTGGAAAATTCTCCGAAAGGAAGGAGTAAGAACTACCCAGGAATTTTTGGACCGAGCTGATCGCTACATCAAGCTCAAAGAAGCCATTGCCGACGACGGAAAGCCCTCAAGCAAGAATAAGAAGGCTGTCGAACCCGCCAAAGCCGCCAATGGGTCTAAACCTAATGGCAACGGCAAAGGCAACGGGAACGGCAACGGAAATGGCAAGAATGGTGGAAAATGGCCGTATAACGAGCCTTCCACCTCCGACAATAAACGAGCCAAGGGTAATTGTTATGAACCTCGGTTCACTAGCTACACTGCCCTCGTTGAGTCTCGGCGAGAATTTTATCAGGCCACAAGTTCTAGTGTGCCTTATAAAAAACCTGGCCCCATTCGAAAGGATATTTCGAAGAGAGACACTACCAAGTTCTGTCGTTATCATAACGACTACGGACATGACACCAATGAATGCAACCAGTTGAAAGACGAAATCGAGTTCCTAATTAGACAAGGACACTTGAGAAGATACGTACGGGCCTCGGGAAATTCCCAACGAGAAGCTCAGGGTAGCAACGAGCAGGCGCCCACGCGTCAACGCTCGCCACCCTTACAGCCTGCCCCCATGACTGGCACACTTTTGACCATTTGTGGAGGCCCGCACCTCGCATGAAATAGCGGAAAGGCCAGGGAACGATATGCTCGGACCCTGCACCACGACCAGGACATCGAGATGATGACTGTTGAGGACCGTGCACCAAAAAAGGCTCGATCAGACGAAGGTGAAATAACCTTCTCTGATGGCGACGTCCAACACGTCCGGTTCCCACATTCCGATCCGCTGGTCGTGGACATCCAAATGGCCAACATGATGGTGAAAAGTTTGTTGGTTGATACAGGAAGTTCGGTGAATATCCTGTATAAATCTTCGCTGGAACGCATGAAGCTGTCCGTTAAGGACCTGGAGCCCTGCAACCAAACGATATACGGCTTCTCTAGAGAAGGACTAGCCCCCGCTGGATTGATCAAACTACCAGTGATGACAGGTATAGCGCCTGCTACAAGGACATTACTCGCCACCTTCGTAGTGGTCGATTGTCCTTCGGCGTACAATGTCGTCATTGGGAGGCCTATACTAGTAGATCTACGGGTCGTCATCTCTATGTGGCACTTAGCCATGAAGTTCCCAACGGACGTAGGAGTAGGACGCGTGTTGGGAAACCAGAGGGAAGCCAGGGAGTGTTATAACGCCTCAATCACAAAGGCGAAAAAAGGGACATCAAAGAGTACTACTTCCGATAGGTTGCAGATGGCGGTTGATACACAAACCCAATCCGGTGACGAAGTCACCAAATAGGGTGTTGCCCAAAGTGAGGATAGAGACTTAGATCCTCGCTTTGGGGACTTTGAAGAAAACGTTGGACCCGTCGAGGACCTGGAGGAGGTCCAACTCGACAAAGAAGACCCAACCAGAGTCGTAAAGGTTGGGAAAAACTTAGAGCCTACCACGAAGCACGCACTGGTGGAATTTCTACGAAAGAACCAGGAGGTTTTCGCCTGGTCGCATAAAGACATGGCTGGGATAGATCCTGCAGTTATCAACCATGTCCTGAATATAGACAAGACTTTTCCACCTGTGCAACAAAAGAGAAGGTTGCTCGATAAAGATAGATCGCGAGCCTTAAAAGAAGAAGTTGAAAGACTAAAGGAGAATGGGTTCATCAGGGTGGCATTTTATCCATCGTGGGTCTCCAATCCAGTGCTGGTTCCCAAGCCTAACGGCAAGTGGCGGACCTGCGTGGATTTTACAGACCTCAATAAAGCATGTCCAAATGACTGTTTCCCACTCCCAAGGATCGACCAGCTGGTCGATGCAACTGCAGGGCACGAGATCCTCTCGTTCATGGATGCATATTCAGGCTACAACCAGATTAGCATGCACCCCCCTGATGAGGATCACACCAGCTTTCGGACCGATACGGGCTTTTACTGTTACAAAATAATGCCCTTCGGACTGAAAAATGCAGGTGCAACTTACCAACGGCTAGTCAACCACATGTTTAAGGAGCTGATTGGAGTAAACATGGAGGTATACGTGGACGACATGCTGGTAAAATCTAAAATAGCAGGAGGACATGTGAGGGATTTGCAAGAGTGTTTTGATGTATTGAAAAAATACCAAATGAAGTTAAATCCCCTTAAATGTTCCTTCGGAGTTGGATCAGGGAAGTTTTGGGGGTTTATTGTAAATTCAAGAGGAATCGAGGCCAACCCCGACAAGATAAAAGCCCTGATTGATATGAAATCGCCAGAAAGGATCAAAGATGTACAAAGTTTAACCAGGAGAATCGCAGCCCTAAGTAGATTTATTTCAAAATCAACAGACAAGTGCGTCCCTTTTTTCAATCTACTTAGGGGAAATAAGAAATTTGAATGGACAGGAGATTGTGAGCAAGCATTCCAAGCCTTGAAAGCCCATATGGCACAACCTCCCATCTTATCAAAGCCAATCGAAGAAGAAACTTTGTTTATTTACCTGGCGATTACTGAAGTTGCTGCTAGCGCGGTACTAGTGCGAGAGGAAGAAGGCGTACAAAAAGCAGTCTACTATGTCAGCAAGAGGCTGATCGGGGCAGAATTGAGATATCCACCAATTGAAAGGTTAGCATATTGCTTAATCTTGGCCTCTAGAAAGTTACGCCCCTACTTTCAAGCACATCCTATCACAGTTTTAACTGACCAACCCCTCTGGCAAGTCCTCCAAAAACCAGAAGCGGCTGGGCGATTATTAAAATGGGCAGTCGAACTGGGACAGTTCGATATCACTTATTCACCGCGAGCAGCAGTTAAGGGACAAGTCTTGGCCGACCTTATTGCAGAGTTCACGGAACTCCCAGACAGCGAGCAGTGCAAACAGCCTAGTGCGTCTAAGCCTCAAGAGAAAGCTCCTTCGTGGAAGTTATTCACGGATGGGTCGTCTAACGAATCCCACGCAGGAGTGGGAGTGATATTGGTAACGCCGAAAGGGCATCGATTTCACTGCGCCATCAGGTTCGACTTCACCGCGTCAAATAATGAAGCGGAATACGAAGCACTCCTCGCTGGATTGAGGATGGCGAAAGATATGAGCATAAAGACGCTTGATATTTACAGTGATTCACAGCTGGTGGTGAATCAAGTTTTAGGAGAATATCAAGCGCGAGGCTTACAAATGGTGGCCTACTTGAATAAAACAAAAGACTTGCTAGCCCAATTCACGGAGTACACCCTTCAGCAGATTCCGCGGGATCAGAATTCAAACGCAGATGCCTTTGCCAAACTCGCGAGCGCGAAGGATGCTGACACTTTGAACATTGTGCCAGTGGAAAGACTGAGTGAGCCAAGCATACAACTGGTCGAATCCAGTATGGAGATTCGAATGGAAGATACATGGATGGCACCTTATTTGGAGTATCTAACAAATGGTACACTACCAACAGATAGAAACAAAGCCAGAGCTCTACAAAGGCGAGCTGCTAGATACATACTGGTTGATGGTGTTATGTACCGAAGAGGATATTCCTTACCACTACTCAGATGCATTACACCAGAAAAAGCTAAGGAACTCATGAAAGAGGTGCATGAAGGCTTCTGCGGGGATCACGCTGGGGGGCAGAGTTTGGCAAAGAAGATTCTGAGGCAGGGCTGCTTCTGGCCAACTATGAACGAGAATTCGATGGAGTTTGTACGAAGATGCGATAAATGTCAAAGATTTTCCAAGATCCCACGAGCAGCTCCAAATGAATTGAAACAGATGCAAAGCCCGTGACCTTTTGCAGTATGGGGGATAGATTTGATTGGATCCCTACCCACAGGGAAAGGCGGAGTAAAGTACGTAGTCATAGCAGTCGATTATTTCACCAAATGGGCCAAAGCTGAACCGCTCGCTACCATCACGACAAAGAAAGTCCTTGACTTTGTTATCAAGAACATTGTCTGTCGATATGGTTTGCCTAGAAAGATAGTTTCAGACAACGGAACCCAATTTGACAGCGACTTATTCACTGACTTCTGCGAAAGGCATGGAGTTATTAAAAGTTTTTCTTCAGTTGCGCATCCCCAAGCAAACGGGCAGGTCGAAGCCGTGAATAAAACTCTTAAAGACACCCTGAAGAAAAGACTTGAAGAAGCTAAAGGAGCATGGCCAGAGCAGCTGCCTGAAGTCCTTTGGTCGTATAGAATGTCTCACCGAACAGCGACAGGACATACCCCATTTTCCTTAGCCTACGGATATGAGGCGATGTTGCCTGTCGAATTAGATCCCCCCTCACATCGACGTATAACATACGACCAGGACCAGAACAGCCAACTAATGATGGAGTCCCTAGACTCAATTGATGAGATACGGGAGAAGGCCCAACTCCGAGTTGCTGCTTACCAGCAAAAAGTCGCCCGGTACTTTAACTCCAAAGTTAAAGAAAGAAAATTCAACGTCGGTGACTTGGTGCTACGACGAGTTTTCTTAAATACCCGCGACCCTACTGCTGGAGTACTCGGACCTAATTGGGAAGGACCTTACCAGATTGAAGAAGTCCTTCATCCGGGTACCTACAAACTTGCACGCTTAAACGGAGATCTCGTTCCACGTTATTGGAATGGAGAACACCTGCGCAAGTATTATCAGTAAACAGTCCTTTTTAAAGGACTGGCTTGTATTAATATTTTATTTTTACAAGTTTATCAAAGAGGGTTAGCCATGCTGTATGGCTAATTGCTTGTATATGTAAGATTCTATTTTAGAGTCACTCGTAAATACATGTTTAGTCCATTATTAATACGAGATTATAAGGGACTGTGCGCAGCCAGTCATTCTTGCCAACCTTTGTGAATTTATATTTACAAGTATTTGTTCATTACGTGTGTTGTTTTGCTATATTACGAGTATTACTTTCTCACCCGAGCAGAAATGTTCGAACAGGTCGTGGTCAAGGAAAGTGACCAAGGACCTAAAGCTCCTCGATCACTTGGGGGGCATATAAGGCACGTCGATAGCAAAGCGTACCATGAGGTATGTAAACACATAAACAAAATGAGTGAAAGCATGCTAAGGTACTTAGAGTATTTTTCAAAATTTATATTTTGTCAAATCAAGCCAAAGTACTATGCTAAGTTCGAATAAAAATATTATAGCATCATGAAGCAATCTTTTACACCGCAAGCATCACTGCTTGGATGTAACTGTTCAAATAAAAGGAAAAGTTTGCTGCCCATGCAACAAAGTTTAAAATAAAAAATATTGTCTTTACATCACAACCCGTGGGTCGTGTGATCAAAAGATAGAAAAGCTTAAGAGGCGTTGGGGGCAGGAGGGTCTTTATCAGCATTCTGATTAGTCGCGTCCTCAACGACCCCTTCTTGCTCAACAACCCCTTCTTCTTCAGCACCAGCCAGGCTTGGGGAAGCAGGAATCCTTGCTCTTGCCTCCTCTTCAGCCAGTTGAGCAGTGCAGCGAGCCAGTTCGGCAGCCCTGACATCCTCAGAAAGATAGCTGAAGTCGGCACCCTGATTGTGTTTCCATAAATTATAAAAACACCGGAGCGTCGTCTTCTTATACCTTTCCAGATTCTTGGAGTTTTCGAGCTTCAGCTGCTCCACTTGGCCCTCAAGAGTAGCGATGGCTTCGTCCTTGGACTTAAACATCCCTTTCAACCTCTTGACTTCGCGAAGATGGGTTCGGCTGGCATCTTGATAATCCTGCCTCTGCTTTACTATGGCTGCCTTCTTAGCTTCAGCCTCTGATAGCTTGGTCACAGCAGCATCCCTCTGCTGAACCATCGCCTCCAACTCCTTTGCATGCCTGGCCTCTGCGGCCAAAAGCTCCTCGGCCGCTTTCACCTGGTGCCTCTCGATAGCCTTTGCCCGAGCCTGTTCAATTATGGCTTGGGTGCGGGTGCGAGCAGCAGTTGCAGACAGCAAAGCCTGAGGACAGAAGATAAAGTTAGAACCTATTACAAAGAATAAAAGACTGAGGCCTAAGAGATGAAGAGGCACTTACGCTGGCTATTTCGTTCAGAGTCATGTTCAGGATTAAGTCGACTGCCATACTCTCTGCCTCGACCAGTGCATTTTTGACGCGGTCATTCTTCGCAATGTGCGCAAGGCGGTCTTTAGCTGCTCATAAGGCATGACTTGAGAGTTTGGCCCCAAGAGCTTCTTCCCGCTTGTCTTGTTCCCTGGTGGGCGCAGCCGAAGGGTTCGGTGGGGCAGGAGGAGTTTGCTTCTCAGCAGGAGCCGGAGAATGAGTAGAAGTTTGCCCAGCTGGCACGTCACTGGGAGGGTCTTCTGTTCGACTCTTCTTGGCCGGTCTATGGCTTGTTTCGCCGGCCTGTCTCCTTGACGACTTTCGCCGGAGCTGAGGAACTTCCTCTTCCTCCTCAGCATTGTACAGGTCGAAGACGTTGGGAGTGGCCATATCTGCACACAAGTAAAAACATGCAAAGGATAAAGATAAAAGCAGATGGAGACTCTTTATCAAAACAAAAAAAAAAGGTCACAAAGTTAATACCCGAGCTATAACTACTGGTCGCTATACTATTGACCCTATTAGTCATACACTCACTATCTGGCACGAAGAAGTCTGGCCCTAGATTTGGAGTATATGTAAAGTTGCCCTCCCCGTCAAACAAGTGACAGGGAATTGGTAAGCTATTTAAAAGCAAAATATTTTTACCGTTCTCATCAGAGGATTCCCTCAGGTCCACAACTGGCTCTTTGGCCTTTTGTTTCCCCTTGCCTTGAGGAGCAGAAGGCCTTTCTGCTGAAGGATTGCCCGTGGGCTCCCTGATTATGACCCCCGTCGGCCTCCTTCGAGGAGGGGACGGAGGAGGTTGCTGCTCGGGAACACTCTCGGCAGTGGCATCATCTGCCACGGACCCTCTTGTTTCATGGCGAGGAGCCAAGAGGCCAGACAGCCTCAAGTTTTCATCAGTAGCCAGGGACTTGACGCTTTTTTCTGCGTCTGTCATCCTGGCCAGTCTATTGGACCTCAACACCATGTCTGGTGTTAGGGTCGGACGTAACCATGGGCCTGAAAAACAAAGTGTAGTTTGAGAAAAATGAAAGGAAACTCCTTGATTAAAAGTATCGACCAGTCAAAGACGGTACTTACCTCCTCGAGCGAAGGCCAGGTTGTTGCTAGTTATGTCCGGAGTAAGGAAGTACTCCTTACTGTACTGCCCCACGTTAGATATGTGCGTAGTATCACTCAGGAATGTCCGGTTCGTCTCCTGGTGACAGAAGTGGAAGAAACCCGTCCCATATTGTTGCGGGTTGGATTTAAGGTCAAAAAGATAATTGACCTCGTGGGGAGTAGGTTCTGGCCATTTTTTAAGTTTGTACAGGATATAGAGTGCGGCCAGCATTCTATATCCGTTTGGAGTAATTTGGAAGGGGGCGACATTGAAATAATTATCCACCCCCTGATAGAAAGGATGTAGAGGGAGGAAAGCCCCCGCCTCTATGTGATACCGAGACCAGGCACTGTATACACCTCCGGGGAGATTAGTCCTTTGGTCTGCGGCAGGAAGTTTGATGGTGACCCCTGTGAGGGGATACTTCCTGAAATAGTTAGCAATCATCCGAAAAATATACCACTCGACATCAGGCAAATTCTGATGCCGAGGGCGGGCTCTAACTTGGATATTAGGGTCAGGAATAGGATTGTCTCAACCGCTGGTCGAGGGAGCCCTAGCCTGCGAATCAGGCTGGGCAGAAAGGTTTGGGCTATCATCAGATTCAGGTCTTTTCTTGCCTACGGATTTGGAACGGGCCATTTGAGGAGGAGAAGGACGAGGTCTGGAAGAGGATCGTGAGAAGGGAATCTCGTGAATTCGGTCGGCCAGCTGTTCTTCGCCTTCGAGCAGCTGGGCGAGAAGATCGTCGTCGATGGGTCGTTCACCTCCCCACAAATCTGGCATCAATGTCTGCAAACAGAAAAATGGGGAGGTGAGGACGAAGAATTTTTAAAGGCTTTTTAGAATAACGCTGGCCGAGTATAAAAGCCAAGCTTTTATACAACAGCATTCTAACAAAAGCTAAAATTTCCCATACGAACAGTTTGAAAAACGGATCAAAGGGTGAAAGTAAAAAGTTTTTCAAAAAAGATTTTTCAACTCCCCTTAAGGCGGGAAAATCCTATTTTCCAACTGGCCTAATGATCGAAATTTTACTTTGGTTTTACGTCCTAAAAGTATGATCCTCACTATTAAACTAACTCGTAACCCTTTTGCGCCTACAAGACATTCTACTCGCAGGCATCTCAAACCAGAAGCAGATGAACTCAAACAGTCAACATACAGAAGCATGCATCATGAAAATTTAAAGCATAAGAATTCGAAAACTTACCGGGAAAATGATCGTGGAGATGGAAAAAGGGTCTTCGGAGATCAAGGAACTCTCGGACTGAGTCTTGAAAATGCAGAAGAACAGTCTCTGGAGAAGATTAAAGTTCTGGTTTTTAGGGTTTCTTGAGAAGGCAATGGCGTGCGTAAAAAGAAAAAAGAAGATTTCGAAGATATTATATAAGTTTGTCTGTGGCATTAAAAATGTGTAATCATCAGTTTCCCTTTTTCGAAGTATGGGGAAGCGTAATAGCCATCGAATTCTTACTGGGGAACTGAAAAGTCATGATTAGACAGAAGTAGGTTACTTTTTCCAAGAACACACGAAGGGTTCTGACACGAAAGGCGAGGTTACCGAAGAGTCGTTCGCTCAAAAGTTTATTTATTGCTCGTAATAAATAAACTTGGGGGGCAAATGTTATCCAAAAAATTGGCATTGATGACGTGGCAAGTGATCCCTGGACACGTGGCTGACACCAGGAGGGACTCTTCTAGTGTATCGACTGTTATATTATTTCATATAATATAATATTATATTAAATAATGTGACAAAATGTTATTTGTCACACCTTGTAACATATTATTGAGAGTCACAAAATTGGACACATGTGTATGCCCAAATGTGACATATTTTGGAGTTACAAATTTGTAACTCCCAATAATGTGTATATTATATGTTACACATTTGAGATTGGATTTCATAAAGCCATATGAGAAATGGCTGATAGAGATGTGATTTTAACTCCCATATTGTGTATGGAAGTTACAAAATCAAGTGGGAATAAATTGGAACGTTTTGGAAAAAACTCAAAAAATTGGTTGCTGAAACTGACCAAGGGCCGCGGCGCTTGAAACTAGCGCCGCGGCGCTAGTGGCTGACAGATTCATACTAATTCGGTTTTTATCCAATTTTGAACGTTTCCAACAGCCAAGTAACTCCCAAATCTCTATTTTAATTCTATAAAACACCCAATTAATCATTGGTAACAGCCATGGGGTTGGTGGAATTTGAAATTCAAAGGGTGTCTCTAAACTCTATAAATAGGAGCCTAATGCTCACTTGTAAGAGACACCATTTTTTCATCCACAAAGCACTTGGCTGAAAAATACACCAAAAGGCTTGATAATTCCAGAGAGCTATTTCCTAGAGAGATCCCTTAGTGCTTAGAGAATAGGGGGAAATAAGCTTTTGGACAAAGGTCTTGAACATTGTTCAAGTTGGTGATCCCCACTACTCTACACTTTGGTTGTGTGAGAGTTTGTTTGTGTTTTTCATTCTTGTGTTCTTCTTATTTACTTGTATTGTTATAGTATTGAGTTTGTAATCTTCTTCTTCTACATCTTTTTATTTACTTGTATTTTGAGCAATTGAGTTGTAATACTTATTTAATAAATATTATCTTGTCCATTGTATTTTTGCATAGAGTTGTAATTGGTTTTTCCATATTTCCTTTGAGCAATAAAATAATATTCTCTAACATCGACCAGAAGACGTATTAGAAGCAGTAAGAAGCCTAGTCTTACCTGCGACCAGTCTGGTCGATAGTTCCGCATACAACGTAATATTAATGTAAAGATCTTTGCAGATCTCGAATTTAACTCACACAATCTCCTGAGTATCCGATTATTCAGGATAAAATATCTGTAACAATCTTATGTAATCCCCCTTGAGCCTATAAATAGAAAAGGATAGCTGAAGGGAGGAGACTTTTGGCTTTTGAATTATTTGAGACTAGAGTACTTCTCCTTGAATATTGTATTGTTCTTCAGAGGATAGTGAAACTCATTGAACCCTTGTTCTTTGATCACCCATTTGATTCTCAGATCAATAACAGTCTAAGTGGACGTAGGTCATTACCAAATCCTGGGGCCGAACCACTATAAAATATCGTGTTCTAATTAGTTTTTGTCGTTCGGTTCTTGTTAATACATTCATTCATATCAAGCATATTCTGACTCCGTGTCGGTTGGCCAAAATCTGGGTCAACAAATTGGTTGCTAAATGAAAAAAAAAAAAAGATAACAATTCATAAAATGCATCAATATTATAAGACCATAATATATAATTTTAGCTACAAAATATAAATATACTATCAAAATATTTGGTAGCAGACATATTTGGATATCAATTAATTACAATTTGTCACTAAATCATTTTGTTATAAAAATTTAGTAGCAAATTTATTATTTAGCGCCAACAATATTAGCTACCAAATAATATTAGTAGCTAAAAATATAAATGCACTATCAAAATATTTAGTAGTAGGCATATTTGGTATAAAATATTTGGTTGCTAAAAATTTTGTAACTACAAACCAATTTTCTTGTAGTGGGTCTATGTGCATGCAAAACCATCCTCACAGAGTCGAGCCTATGTATAGTTCTATAAAATTAATGGTGAAAAAAAATTTGCCGTCCCCAATTTGCTGTCTCTTCCATGTCCCATCAATTATTTTAAGACACATCATTCATTTATTTAACATATATTTAAATTGATTTACATTTTTCTTTCTTTCCAACTATATTAACACTAAAAATTAATGATGAGGTGTCTTAAAATAATTGGTAGGACACGGAGTAGAAATAAAATTTGCTACAAGAGATTTTTTCTCAATGGGAGTACCATTGACTTTTAAGAAGCAGAGGTTAACCATTAGATACAACATAAATAAATACAAAACCACACTAAAATCCAAATACACACAAATAAATCAAAACTGAATGAAAAACACACCTTTTTTATTTTTAATTTTAATTTTAATGCGTCTCAAGAGTAGCAGTACTCTTCACTCTGCCATTGACTTGAGTATCTAAGAGTACTCTATATTTTGTAGAGTTATATAGGCGCGCTTAAGAAGACGACCCTGACCATTTGGCCGGCCGGAACGCCGCATAGATGACCTGGAGCTCGTTGATGGTGTCTGAATAGAGCCCCCTGAATCCCAGAATGAAACGACCTTCGGGGAGTTCACCGGAGCTAACCGCAAAGCTGAAATAACCTCCGGCGAACTGTTTACCAAATGGTCAGGAGCCATAGGTTCTTCCTCCTGACCATTTGGCCGGCTCGAACGCCACATAGATGAACTGGATCTGGTCGATGATCGAGGAAGAGAGCCCCCTGAATCCCACAACGAAACTGCCTTCGGGGAGTACGTCGTACTGCGTCGGAAAGCAGAATTCTGCTCCGCCACCCCAACCACCACCACTCACAAGCGATTTTCCATCATCCAGAGAGATGTCGAGGCGATCAACAGCGTATCCACATTTGCCACAGATTTTCTTGATAAAATGGCCATCTCCGAACACCAGCTTGTTACCCCAGTCTCCCCAGTCGCTCCCATATCTCTCCGTTCGGCTTCCCCCCGTGGCCGATTCAAATTCGACGTTGAGTCTGTTTACCAAATTTAAGGTTTGCATCTGAATGCTGGTAATCCTGGTTTTACTCTGGATGTACGCATCGACCCCCGTGAACAAGTCAAATGGGTACTTGGTCCAGTTTCCTCGTGCTTCACCAAACTGTTTGGAGAAAATGACAGAGTATTGGAGCTGCGGCGTACCTTTGGAAAGGGACGGCAGCTGCGGCTTGCTGGGAACGGAGATCGGATCGCTATCAAAAGCGGAAAATGTTTTCTGTAGCGACACCAAGTCCTGTTCTGTTTTCTCGGCGACGGTGCTTAGCTCACCGTCCCTGTATCCACCGTAAAATTTATAGAAGGATTGTATTACGCCGATTTGGTCGATCAGTTTGGATATCTTGGCGAAATCCCCTGCCAGGCCCAGATCTCCACGTCCCGTGCCCACTAATATATCCCGGTTTGATGCGATGGGGTTAAATCCGTTGGCAACGCCGCCAACGTGTTCATATCCGGTCGTTTCAAATGAAAGAACCTTGGGTGTGGAGAGTTTCTGGCTCGGAAACTTGCGCGCAAACTCAACCATGTCGCCCTCGCTAGGCAACTCAACGTGCATCCCCAACATCATCTGCGTGAATGAAATCCGTGTCTTAGAATCCGTAACGGCTAGCGCCAGTTTCGTTTTAAAATCGGCCTCGAGCGTGCCGAACTCGAATAATCCCTTGGCCTTCAGCTCCGCCTCCAACTTGATCTGCTCGCTTTGGGTTTCTGTGTGTAATGAGTACACTCCAATATATTCCGCCCCGGTGGTGAGCGAGGAAACATATACGTCACCGTATTGGAGAAAGAAGTCGCGCAGAGCGCTGTCACCGAGTGGCGGAGCGATGTGAGATGCCAATCGAGCGCTCGTCTGAACCTGCTTTCCTTCCACATGTCGAGCGTGCACAACAATTGCCAAGTTCTCGCTGGTGATCTCCAGCTCCCTGACAAACTTCATCTTCTGATCAACTGATCCGAGGGGGCCAAATCCAACCGCCAGCGATTGATTGATATCGATGGTTTCCATCAGCGAGTGTACACCCTTGCAAATCTTGTACGTTACCTTGCTTTCGTCGCCGTCGTTCTTGGTTTCTCCCGTCACTGCAGTCGAGCGACTGGCGCCAGTGGTGCTCACAGAGCCTTGGAACATTGCGATCGGCGTAGCCATTGATGGGCTGTAAGTAATTAGAAGCAGAGATTAATTAATAATGTAGTGAGTTTGGTTTTGGTTATGAGAAACAACCATGCAAGTGTGTCTATTTATAGGTTTTAGTCAACCTAAAAAGTAAGAGACAAATCCAAGTTCAAGGGATAAAGAGCCAGCTTTCCAACTTTTTTTTTATTATTATTATTTTACTTTTATAACTAGTGATCATGAACGTGTATTTGATCCACAAAGGGGATGCCATGATGATTTCATATATGTAAGTAATTCTATAAATTAAAAAACAATTACCAATCGTGTTATGTAGTAATTCCTTGATAGATGAATGTGATTTTCATGCATGCATGGATTTAGCCACCAGCACATCTCCCCTCAACTTTTTTTTTTCTAACTTTTCTCATTTTTTATTATATTTGTCCTACTTTTTTTTAAATAAAAAAAGTGCAAGGGCCTAACATCACATGTTCGAGGTGACATGGGTACTATTGGTGTCCAACAACACAAGTAGGTGACATATTGTTATTGGTGTAATTTAATATCGGGTCTCACTTATTTGAATTTAATAAATATTATGGGGTATCGCTAATCAATCATAATGTACCACCTCATATAGTGTTGAACACCTTAAGATGTCAAATAGCAACACTCTTTTATTATATTATTGATTAGTAGTGTCTCATATTATTAAATTAAAATATATATGATTCAATATTAAATTAAACCGAACCCAATACGTCAACTCTTGCGATTTTGAGCATACTCAATTATTATTAGAAGTCAATGAGTAAATAAGGAAGTTGCCAATTTGGTATTTTGATTTGGTAACCATAAACCTTGGTACCACAAGAAACATTGTTATTACTTGATGATGGTACGTATTCTCCTTCTGTTTTTTAATTGTCTTATTTTTATTTTGGAGCATAAATATTTTTGTAACTTCACCATAATTTTTTTAATGTTGAATAGATTAAAGAATATATATAAACTTGAATTTTCCTACTCTAATTGATTCAGGGAATGAATAATTAATTTAGTTGAGTGAGTTAGGTTGATATAAAAGATATTTGCTGGGAAAGAATCCAAATAATTACGTTTATAATACTTAAGTACTCAAATTAATTTTTCAATATCAAAAAAAAATTTCGTCCATGTTTTGATGCAGTTTGATACAACTATTTGTTCTCACGATTAAGTCTATCTGTGACGAAAATACCCAATAAGATATATCTGTAGCAAAAGTACCCAAATTATAAGCAATTTTGATGTTATGTATGCGAACTTAATAGAGGAACATACGGCTACACCATACTGCACCAAAACATGGACATATAAATTACTTTCGCTACCAAAAAAAAAAATAGTTGACTGTTTAAGTGATATAAATGTAATAATTTTGATACTTTCATTGTAAATATCTCATTTATCGAAAAATAATTGAAATTATATATTTTAAAAAATTATGTTTTGTTTAATAATAATTAAATAATAAATAAAATCATATAAAATTTCATATTTTTTTGTAATTCTTCTGTAAATAAATAATATGAGGAACTATATATATATAATATTAAATTTTAATTTTTTCTTCTCTCTTTAATCTTATATAATTTAAACAAAAGATTTATCATAGCACAACAAAATTAAATTAATATTATAGGGACTTAATTTTTTTATTATTATCTTGACTTATTAATGTGTTAATTTTACCTACACCACAAAATCTCTTGAAAATTAAATAATCTAAATAATAGATTATACATATTTTATACACAGGGAATGAACTCAAAAAATTATAACTAATTGGGTATGATTGAGTTAATCAATAATAAGAAAAGAATTTTTAGGACAAATCAAAGTAAAGGTAGGAAGACTTTATTTACAACCAACATTTACACTCACAATGATTTCTAAGACATGTGAGACTTTAAAAAAAAGAACTTACTAAAGACATTTACAACCAATATGCATGTTATTTTTATATAATTATAATTAAAATATTAAACTTAAAAAAAATAGATAAATTAGATTGGAGAAAGCTTAGAATGCTACCTACATCACTTAGAGACGTACCTTTATATAAATATATAAATTTAAACGTTATATTGGATCTCAGCCATTTGAATCTAGTAGTTATATATATATATATAGGTGTGTACCATATAGTAATTAATTTTAAAGTTAAGCATCTTATTATTATTATTTATAAGCAAAATATTCGCTAAATTATTCAATGTCCCCTAATGATAGAGACGACTTTTTTTTTTTAAATATTAATATTTAGTACAATGTCTTTAGGGAACATTGGCTAAACCTTAAAATGTTCAAATTAATTATTGATTTTTCTTTTCAATTATCACGTGGCCACTTTATGATACCCATTTGGAGGTTTTAAAAGCAATATTTTGATATTTTAAAATGTATGTTTAGATTAATTATATATTATTTTTTTCAAATTTAAGGGACTAAATTAATGAGTCTTCATTTACATTCTTGATAAACCAAATTTAGTCTTGTTTAATTAATTATTGTATAAATAATTTGTGTTTGTGTTCATACTTGCTATCAACTATTAAAATAATTATTTTATATTAGATTTTTATTAGAATAACGCAAGCTGCTTAATAATGAATCATTATTTTAGATCCACAAAGTTTAATATTATTATTTTATTATCAGAATTTTGAAGTCAACTTCCCCCCCCAAAAAAAAGCAATTGGAACTAATATTTATTGAAGACTTGATTGGATCCTATAACTTAAATACCAAAGTCTTTTTTTATGGTAAAAATATCTTCTTAACAATTTGATAAGTGTAATTTTAATTATTTATTCTTAATTTTTTATTCATAAAAATTGTTAGTTTTTAGTTATGTTAATGATTTTAATTTTGTTTTTGTTATTTTATGATTTTTGGGCTATAAAGAATTTTGAGTTAAAATACACATTTATTATTCTAAAATTAAACTGAATTTGAATTAATATTTATATGGATTTAATTATTTATGATTTAGAAATATTTAATTTTGATTTGATTTATTTGGCTTTATAGAAAAGTGTGGTATTTTTATAAAAAAAAATAAAATAGTTGGAGCCTGAGTCTGAGCTGGAGCTGAAATTTCATAAGCGATTTTGACATTCTTGCAGTCATATTTTGGAAATTTATTAGCAAAAATAAAAGTTGTAGATGTTTTTCTTAGCTTTTCATATCATATTGAATCGTCCAAATCCGAGGCATATGGAGAGGGAGACATGACCAAAATACAATCAATTATGGTGAAACAAATCGGTTTCTTGGGAATCATGAAAATAAAATATTTCAAACTCCAATTTTGCAACAAATTGCCAAATATTTTTATATCAAATTTGAAAATTGGAGATATGTACATCAAGCAAATTAATGTCTATTAGTTTAAGTTTTGGATTTTAAATTTTAAACTTTATTCTAAATAATTTTAGTTATTATGAGACTATTATAAATATAGATCTGTCTATATTTGAAAACTCTATATCCTCTAACCCTTAGATAAACATTCTTTTCTATACTTTTTATCTTAGTAAATTTTATGCTTATTATTGTGATTTCAAAGCCATAAATAACATTTTATGCTTTTAATAATTTTCATTGTTATTTTATTTCCACATGTCAAATTGATTATATTCATCTACACTTAAATTCTATGATTATTGGTTATCTTATTTAGTAAGGCTCCTAAATATGGTTTTTCTTTAATCTATTATTATCTTAGAATTTTATTCACCTAATAGTTTATAATTCTAGGTTTTGAATGATAAATTGTAATATTCAAATTAATGTTGAAGTTGGTTTCACTTATGATAGTGAATATGACCTAAGTTAATATAGATTGCATATTTATGGATTTATTGCTTAGACTAATCTATGTCCACTGTGCTTGATGCTTTTATTAAATTAAATATTTGGTGTTTGTCCTTTAGGTTGTTCGTTGAATAGAATTAATTAAGAGTGTTTGCTTCAATTAAATATATTGTGAGAATGAGATAATGATGATATCGTATTTTCTACTAATAGTAATTTATAATAGGGAATAACATTAAATGATATTATTATAATTGCTTTATTTAGTAGTGGAGAATGACCTCTTAGACTTTAATCATTATATCTTTTGTCAATTGTTTTCATTATCATGATTGATTTGTTTTTATTTTAGTAATTCATAAAACCCCTTTTATTAACTTTGTTAAATTGGATAATAAACTAAAATTAGTACAAATCTAGTCTAGATTAAATTGTTCGTCATTTACATGAAAAAGTCCCCAAATTTCATGTATTATTCATCCTCTTAATTCTATATTTACAAACAAAATTTTCTATACAAAAACACAAAAACTTGATTTCAGAAACATCAATAAGCTTGATTCATCAAAACTTGAATTATTAGAATAACACTTGAACAAGATGAACAACTCTCAAATTTATTCACAAGAACAAAACATATATAAGTGAAATCAACCATGATTTAAACCCAATATCACACAAAAGAAATCTAAATTTATGCCAAAAAAAACATAATAATAAAAAAATCATAACTCACACAAATTAATCTTGATTTGTGCATAAAATCACAAAGAAAATCCAACTCAAATGGGTATAAAAAAAACACAGAAATATGCACTATATAATGTATATTGACTAAATTATTGAGTTTGGCATACAAGGTCATGGTGTGTACGTGCGTTAAATAAATGAGGTGACCTCTAATAAACCTTAATTAAATAAGTCTACTCTTCCATTAATTAAAGTGTATATATGTCTAGATTAATTATTTATTGTTATATTTTTTCAAATTTAAGGGAATAAATTTAGTCTTAATTTACGTTCTTCATAGACCAAATTTAGTCTTGCTTATTATATATAAATAGCTTGTGTTCATACTTAATTAAAATATTAGTTATTTGATAATAAATAAATATTAGAATAATGCAAGCTACTTAATTAATAATGTATGGATCATTATTATTAATTTTAGGTCCACAAACTTTAATATATTATTATTTTATTGTTTATGGGCCTAATTTATACTTGATTAATTATATAAATAATTTCTTTCTCTCTTCTTTTTATCTATTTTTATTATATTTATTGCACATTTACAAGTACTGAAGTTATGTTCCGTTTGGTTAAAATTAAGTAATTAAAACTGGAAAATGAAAATAGGAATAGAACAAGATTTAATATTATTAATAAAAAAAATTCATTAAAAGTAATTTTTTTTTATTAATTATATTAAAATAGTGATCTTTCTTTTCATTTTTGGAAGGAATAATTAGATTGTCATTTTAACACTTTACATTCTAACTAAAGAAAAGAAAGATTAATTTATATTATATTTCTTACATTTTCCTCAACAAAATAGGGTATTAGTGTTGTCTCTCAAAGGGAAATTTGATAAATCATGCTTACATTAGCTTAATAATTAAAATTTGAACCAAAGTTAACCACCCTATGATACAAATGCTTATCTTTCATTTAATACCAAAAATACCCCTCTCATAACAAAATCCCATACCTTTCCTCTCTAAAATCTTGCAAAAAAGATACACATGGGTAAGTAATTTTCTTTGATTCTTGTTGTTGTTGGTTGTTTTTATGATTTAGATTGCTGTTTAGATGTTGGATCTGTAGTTTGTTGGTATTTTTTGCTGTTTTTTTGGTGAAAATCGTGGTCTGTGAAAATCTGCGTTTTTTTGGGTTCCTTGAATTTTTTTTCTAAATGCCCGATAGTGTCCGATATAGGCCCGATGCAGGGACGATAGTTGTTGGGTTTCAAGGTTAGTGATGAGGTCCGATGGCCACCCGATGCTTGCCCGATATGTTTTGGTTACCCGATGGTCATTAAGGTTCGATGGCTACCCGATGGTTGCCCGATATTTATTTTCATTCTACAAACCCTTTAAGTACGATAATGGATCGATACGAGTCCGATGCATGCCCGATAGTTGTTATTAAGTTAATGCAGACCTATTAGTACGATTGTACACGATGGTACCCGATAAGTGCCCGATGCTTTCCCAATAGTATGATGGTACACGATTGTACCCGATGGTACACGATAGTGATAAAAAAACTTGATAAAAACCGTACCTTTCGGCTTTTCCCCTGCCCATTTCCCGTTCCCTCCCAAATCCCAACTCTTCACTCCCACAAAACCATCGAGCAACATAAGTACTCACACCCGACGCTTCTCTCTCCCTCACCCACCATCACCCGACGCTGCTCTCTCCCTCACCCGACGGTCGGAAAAACCCCCACCGGAGACGTAGAAAAACCAAGCCCCAACCCCCACTGGAGACGAAGAAAAACCAAGCCCCAACCCCCACCGGAGACGAAGAAAAACCAAGCTCCAACCCCTCACCGGAGAAGAAAAACCGACACCCCATTGCGCAAAAATGTCTAGGGTATGTGTTTTTTTTAATCTCTTCTCCATTAAAAAATGTTATAGTATGTATTGTTGAATTTGACTGTGTTAAATCTGACTGTGTGACATCTGATAAACCGTAAAATTTTGAAAAAAATTTCTGGGTTTTTTTAGAGGTACGATAAGGTACGATAGTGGGTCGATATGGGTACGATAGTATTTGTGTTTCTCATAACTTCAGGTTGAAGATGAGTGTACGATAGGGGTACGATAGTGGTTCGATGGTGGTACGATAGGTTGTGTTTTCTGATAACTTGAGGTTGAAGATGGAGGTACGATAGGGTACGATGTTGGGTACGATGTGTGCCCGATAGTGGGAACAAATTGTTGTGTGTGTTATAATACGATGGTGTACGATGTTAGGTACGATTGTGCACGATAATGTTATAGTTCCAGTTTTCCATTGGTGTCCGATATGGTGCGATAGATTCCGATAGTTGCTCGATAGTATATTGCAGAATATAAAATTTGATGTTTTTTTTTGTTATTCTATTTAATTGGGTATTTATTTGTTTTATGCAGAACTTAAGACCTCCACAACTGATAGTTCCAGTAGAGGAACATTTTACGGGACGTATCACTTGGCGCGGCAGTTGGTACTTTCCAAAGATTAAAGCAAAATTTATACAGTGTGGTTTATTGGATAGGGTGAAGGAATCCCCTTTCAAACAGTTCTTCATGGCGGAACCATTAAATTTTTCTGGTGCCTTAGTCCATCAATTGTTGTTGCACAAATTCAGAGGGGAGAAGACTGACGAAGTCCAGTTTTATATTGGGAAAAAAAGATGTAGATTTAGCCAATTGGAGTTCGCTTTAGTTACTGGTTTAAATTTTGAGGCCGGACCGTCTGAAGCTGAGATTAAAGCGAAGACCACTTCGGATCGGTTGATTCTTGAGTACTTCAATGGTCATTCCCCAGTGAGCATAGGGCAACTGCGCAGAACTTTTGAGAGTTGTCAAATAGTTGATGATGTGTACAAGATGGGTTTGTGCTTATTAGTTGAGGGTGTTTTGAAAGGTCGTGAGGAGAAGTTGATGGTTTGGACTGACATGCTGAAGATGGTAGACGACGTTGACTTCTTTTTCCAGTACCCGTGGGGGAAGATATCATACCAGAAGTTGTTACAAACTTGTCAAAAAGACTTTGTTGAAATGAAGAAGCATTTACAGAAGAAGATTGAGAAAGGAAAGACTCAAAAGGAGGCCAAGTACTCTATTTATGGGTATGCTGCAGCATTGCAGTATTGGGCTTTTGAGTCCATCATTGAGTTGGGTCAGGATCATGCTGTGAGATTGGGCCAAGGCATACCAAGAATGATCAACTGGCAGAGCAAGGAGAAAGTAGAGATACACAAAGAGCAACTTATTAAGTTGTTTGCCAAAAAGGTGAGCTTTTACTTTACTTTTGAATGTTCTATATTTTTTTCTAGATATGCAATTTTATGGGTACTGCACGATAGGAATACGATAGAGTACGATTTGAGTACGATTATGGGGTTATTTTGTGGTTTTTTGTCAACTGTTTGAAAACTGACTAAGTGGTACGATTTGGTACGATGATGGTCCGATGGGGGTACGATATGTATTCTTTGTTAATGTAGTAGTAGTGGTACGATATTGGTACGATGTTGTACGATGATGGTACGATAGTTAGCAAGCAATTCTCACTTACGGGTACGATATTGTTATGTTATGGGTACGATATGGGTACGATAATTGCATGATATGGGTACGATATGGGTACGATTGGGGTACGATAGTTTACCAATTGACATGATATATTGTTTTACTTTCCAATCTAAATATGCATTGTTTTTTGTGGCAGTTGACAGTATACCCCTACCTGTGTGCCCGACCTGCTGAAGAACAGTATGTGAGGACCCTTACAGACAATGAAGCCCCATTGTATGTGGACATGGGGTTAGAGGAACTAGAGGTGGGTCCCGATGGACAGCCTACACAGGAAGCCTTACAGAGCCAGGCTGAAAAGCTTGCTGAAAAGTTAGCTGAGCAAGCAGAAGCAGCAAATATTTTTAAGGAGGTTCCACCAGCTCAACCTGAGGCACCTGAGGTTCCCCCATCAACACCTCATGCCAGCACCTCCTCCCAAGCTGAGCAACCAGGCTACTCTATGATTTTGGCCAGGTTGGAAAAGGTTGAAGGGCAACAAAGTGCCCTTATTAAAGGTCAGTCCGAGATCTTGGGTCAATTGCAGAAGCTTATGACAATGATGGAAGATCTTAGTAGGCCAGTTCCAGATCCACACCCTCAGTCCACTGAAGAAGGCCCTCAGTCTCCTGTAGATGAAGACATTCTCCCTAACGATTACAGACCTGATGATGTAGATGATCACATTTTTCGCACACCAGAGGATATGCAAATTACTGTAATCGGAGATACTGAAGATTCTGAAGTACAATTCTTAAACATAGCTCCACCAGCACCGGAGAAGAGGAGAGAAAGAAAGAGGCCTAGGTGGTTCGATGAGTACACTGCAATGAGGAAAAGGAATAAGAAATCGAAGACAGCAGTGAATGTGGATCCATTGAGGGTTGTTGATGGTAAATTACTTATGACCTTTCACAAGTGGTTGCTTGGCACCATTGGGAATAAATATCCGAGGGAATGCTTCTCAGGGACACACGATGCTGCTTGGTTCCTGAAACTGCATACTCCGAGGACATGGCTTTCTGACTCTGTAAGTTTTCTATAACTTCATAATTAAATAATGTTGAAAATTTATTTAAATGTTTCTATATATAGTGGTACGATATGGGTACGATATGGTACGAAAGTAGTACGATAATTATAAGTGTCAAATTATAAACTGTTTATGTCAATGGTACGATGGTGGTACGACATTAGCACGATAGTGGTACGATATAATTTGTTAAGTAGTTACTATTACCATCATAAATTTAGAATTTGTAGTGGGACAATTTAGGTACGATGGTAGTACGATAATGTACGATGATGGTACGACAGTGGGACGCTAGTGGGTACGATGGTGTATAATACTAGTTTTTGCCATAAAGGTACGATGATGGTACGACATTAACACGATATTGGTACGATAGAAGGTTTTATTGTTAATATATTCATGTACGATTGGGGTACGATAATGGTACGATTGGGGTACGATAGTTACTATATTCATGTCTGATAGTTTTTTTGTTTGTTTATTTTGGTACGATATTGTGGTTACTGACTTAATTTTCCTTTAATGTAGCATTTAGATGCAGCATTTCATCTCATGAGGAGGCGTCTAGAATTTTATCCTAACGTGTACCCTCAGAAATGTGTTGTTATGCCTACAATTTTTCCCGAATCATTGAAGGGTCGGTGGGACGCTTTTCCAGGTTCTGACTACTCTAGATTTAGTTGGGATGACAGTATATTGGACCTGGTTAGGGGTGATGCAGTCCAGTTCTTACCGAGTTGGCAGAACAAGGAGTTCATTTATTTTGCCCTCTTCTTGAAAGACCAAATGCATTGGGTAGCTGTAGAGGCAGACCTGAATGGGTGGATGCTCAACATCTTTGACTCCAGTATTGGATCAATTTCCGAAAACGATTTGATCAGCTTGATGGTTGACTGGTGTACCATTTTCCCGTCGGTCTTGCGACAGTCCGGTTTATTTGAGAACCATGACGTTATACTCGCGCCTCAGTTGACAGCATCAGAGAGTCAGGTCAGACCCTTCGATTGGAAACTCATTCCACGTGAATTCGTACCGCAAACAAAATCCAGGTGAACTTTATTAAATATCACATATTAATTATTATTTCTTAATTACAAAACTTTATTAAATTATTGTTTATTTTCTAATGCAGTGGCGATTGCGGATGTTACGTAATTGAGCATATTGAACATAAGCTTCTACAACTACCATTTGATAATGTAACTGACAATAATATGAAACTTTTTAGGCAAAGGTGGTGTGTAGACTTATTCTACCAAAACTTATGTTGAACGGTCTTAATTTTTTTGAATTGTATAATTTTTTTGATTGCTCTTTTTGTAATTACTACATTTTAATGTGCTTAATCTTTGCATCGTACTATCATCGATCACTATCGTACTCTATCGTACCCTCACTTGCCTCACAAATTTCACGAACAGTCCTGAAACCATACCATCGTACCATTATCGGACAAATATCGTACATTATCGTACCCTAATGTCGTACATTAACTATCGTACTACATCGAGCAACGTCGTACCATATTGTAAGATACATTTAAATAATCCTACAACAAACAATATCGTGCATTGTCGTACCGGCATCGTGCACTATCGAACCAACACTGGATTATTACATATTTAAGAGTTTCATAATGGAGAAAAAAATAGAAAAAAACCTGCAAAATCCAGCACATAACAAATATTACTAGTTCAAGCAGAAATAAAACATAATAGGTCAACTAGAATACAAACAAAACAAGTTAACCTCGGTACTTGCAAGACGCTTTGTTGTGCCCTTTACCACCACACTTGCTACAACATCGTTGTATCACAACCTTGTCTCCATTAGAAGGATATCGATTTTTCCTAATTCGTCCGACCTTTTGCTTCTTCGGTCGGCCTACAGGTTTCTTCTCAATCGGTACTCCAACTTGGATGTTCTTAATGTCTTCAGGCAATTCCCAATCATCCTCATCACCAACTGGCATAATTGTCCCCTCATATGTGCTCTTCCAACTCTCTCTTGTGTAATATTGAGAGCACAATGCGTACATGCTAATATTTCGTTCTTGAGCAGCAGCACATGCATGTGGACAAGGAATCTTCATGATTTGGAATAGGCCGCAACTGCATTGTCGTGCCTCCAAATCAACTATACCACCGCTCTGAACTGTTCCTCCGGGGTGGACATTAAATGTATAAGGTCCAGCTCTGTCGACGCTTAAGAACCGAGATTTCTCAAATTGACATGACAAGTCCCCCTCCATAACTGGTGATAGAGTCGTGCTACACTTTTCAGCGTTTTCCTTTCGAGTAGCAAACCATGTTTGAATAGTAAACCTGATGAATTCAACAAAAGCAGTGATCGGGAAGGCTCTTGCGTCCTTAGTTTTGCTGTTGAAACTTTCAGCCCAATTACTTGTCATTACATTGTAACGGTCCCCTGGAAAGTACGCACGAACCCATCTTTCAAATCCAATGCCCTCAAGATATAGTGCAACTCGAACATCCATTGCTTTTATCTTTTCAAATTCTCTTTCAAAATCTGTCTTCTTATACGAGTATGCACAACTGTAAATATGATCCGTGAAGCAATCAGTCTTGAACTTGCTAGCCACGTTCATAATAATGTGGTGGTAGCATGCGCCATGGGGTGCATCAGGGAAGACAAGTTCCAAAGCATGAACAATGCTTTGATGCCTATCCGATACGAATGCTAAGTTCTCAACATCACCAATCGCTTGTTTCAACTTCCTCATGAAATAGGTCCAAGAGTCGTGGTTCTCACTGTCAACCATTGCGAAAGCAATCGGAAATATGTGGCTGTCTGAATCCAATGCCACGGCACACAACATTTGGCCACCATACCTAGTTTTCAAGAAGGACCCATCAATACATATAACAGGTCGACAAAACTTGAATCCCCGCCTACAAGCACCCAGAGAAAAAAAGCAATACTTGAAGCGACCCTCGTCTACCTTGAAATCAGTAATGGAATCGGGATTGTTCAACCGCAGCATGTGCAAGTACCCAGGTAACTTCGAATATGAAGCTTCAGGCGTACCCCTAACTATGTGGAGTGCTTTCTCTCTGCATCTCCAAGCCTTCTCATAACTCATTTCGATCCCGAAAGAATTCTTCGTATCTTCTCTTATTTTGGAGGCTAAATAATCTGAACCGTTAACTGAGAATTTATCCTTGATCAGTTCGGCAACTACCAAAGGTGATGCTTGACGGTTATCTTTTTTTCGAACATCGAGGGAACATGTGTGTACATTTTCAAATGCTGTCACCTCGAACATGTTAGAAAGTTGCTTCTTCTTCCCTCTTAACCTCCACCCACAATCAGGATCCTTGCATGTAATATACCAAACATCAGTACCAGACTTCTTAACTATAAAGTCGAATCCCTTCTTCATTGCAAACAAGCCAGCAACCTTTTTTAAATGTTCCTTGTCTCTGAAAAACTTTCCTAAATGAATCTCCCCGCCCGATGTGCCACCCATAGATATATAGTGACTATTATCCTCAATGTCTTCTCTTGTAAACATCTGAGCTTTGAATTTACTATAATATGTCGAAGAAGAGAGTGGATCACTAAATTCTCTAGCATCATTTGTTCCGTCTGGACGACTACTACTAGTACCAGGTGTTTGGCGATCTTCTCTACGGGGTCTACTTCTACATGTTGTTTGCCTCGGTATTTGGTACGACAGTGGACTCAGGCTCAAAGCTTGAGAACGGACCTCTGTTTCTTGGTCGTCATTGCCCTCAAAATCATTTTCAGGGTCAGGACAATCAGGAAAATCATCATGAAATGGCATCTGTGCTACATGGTCAACTGTTGGTATGAAAGGGTTTGATTCAGGTACAGCAGTGGCTACCAGCACCTCCGGATTTGTTTCTGGAACATAAGTCCCAACCTCACTACGAGTATCCTTAACAGTACTTGGTGGAGGATTACGATAAACAATGATATTCTTCTCCACCAAAGTCACAAAAAGGGGAACAAATTCATCTGGCTTCTTCAAAAGCATTGACAAATATAAGCTTACACCCTTGTCATTCCTTATAAGTTCAGGCCGATACATTAACCCTTTCATGTACTTATAATTCACTTCTAATTTCAGGTCATACTGCACTTTGTCAACCTCCAGCTCTGAGTACAGAAGTTCAACAAGTTGTGAGTAAGTTATGTCCTTCTCCAACTCGAACGTTAAATTTTCGGCTCCATTAAAAACCCAATCTCTACCTTCACGCTCCCAAACACCATTATACATTAAGTACGCGAACAAAGTTGACCCTATCATGTACAAAGAAAAAAAATCAGTAAATGGCAACAAAATGTCGAAATTTAGTTCAAATGTTTGGGAATCGTACCAGTATCGGGCCATATCGGGCGGTATCGGGCAAAGTTTTATTTATGTTTTTTGATCACTTAAAACACTAATATCGGGCAAGTATCGGGTAACATCGAGTACCATCGTACTATTAGGTCAGCAGTAACTTAATAATAACTATCGGGCATATATCGGACTACTATCGATCTATTATCGTACTTAAAAGGATGTGTAGATTTAAAATAATAATCGGGGCAACCATCGGGTAGCCATCGTACCCTTATAACCATCGGGTAACCAAACTATCGGGCAACCATCGGGTTGCCATCGGACCTTCATCCCTAACCTTGAAACTCAACAAATATCGTGCCTGTATCGGGTCTCTATCGGACACTATCGGGCATTTAGAAAAAAACTCAGGGAACCCAAGAAAACGCAGATTTTCACATGACACGATTTTCACCCAAAAAAACAGCAAAAAATACCAACAAACTATAGATCCAACATATAAACAGCATTATGAATCATAAAAGCAACCAACAACAACAAGAATCAAAGAAAATCACTTACCCATTTAATATCTTCACTATGAGCAAAAATAACACAAAGCTTGGTGTTTCTCCTCAAACAATCCACAATGTCCGAATGTGTATCTTTCTTGCAAGATTTTAGTATAAAAATTTTGTGTGTAAAACGTATGGTGAAGAGAGAGTGAGAGAGAATGTATGGTGAAGAGAGGTATGGTGAAGAGAGGTAGAGAGGAAGAGGGAGAATAGAGAGGAAAGGTGTTATGAGAGGGGTATTTTTGGTATTAAATGAAAGATAAGCATTTGTATCATAGGGTGGTTAACTTTGGTTCAAATTTTAATTATTAAGCTAATGTAAGCATGATTTATCAAATTTCCCCTCTCAAATAACATTACTACACAATAAGATTAGGAGTCAATTTTACACGTCATTTCTAAAATTTAATAAGTGACATATATATAATTAAATAGTATTTAAAAATACATAAGTGGCATTTGAACATATCATGTCCCATTTAGGCCCGGTTTGATAGAGTAACTAATTCAATAATTAACTCTAATTCTGCTATTGTGAAAAGTAGCTGAAGCATATATAAAAGCTTTATTATGTGCTTCTTAAATTATAATTTAAAAATAAAGATTTATACTTTTTTGAACTGTGTTTTATCT
This sequence comes from Humulus lupulus, assembly GCF_963169125.1. Taxonomy (NCBI): domain Eukaryota; kingdom Viridiplantae; phylum Streptophyta; class Magnoliopsida; order Rosales; family Cannabaceae; genus Humulus; species Humulus lupulus. The sequence goes on along the minus strand of NC_084794.1, from coordinate 296,443,069 downwards.
CATTATTTGTTTTGACTCTGTATTTTAACAAATTTATTTTTGTCAAACGTACAAGTTTTCTTGGATAAAAAGTCTTCAAATTAAGTTGGGAAGAGTGGCTTGGTGAGTACGTAGCTAGACAAGATTGTTTTTTGAGGGCGCATGAATGGATTTGAGATGACCATCTTAACTCTTCTCTAGGATAATATGACAGTCCATCTCCACATGTTTTTACTCTCTTGTGGAAAACTAGAATTTTAGATATATGAATTGCTGCACTATTGTCATAATACAAGAAAACATGATTGTTGTGTTGTGTTGAATACTGTTGACCCTCGTTTTGGCCAACTGACACGGAGTCAAATACTTGAAGGAAAATAATGTGATAATTAAGATCTAATGGAAAAAAGATGACACCAAAGATTTATAGTAGTTCGGCCTCAAAGATTGGTAATGACCTACGTTCCCTTGATGCTATTATTAATATTGAGCTTCAAATGTGTGATCAAAGAACTAGGGTTCTTGAGTTTCACAGACCTTGGAAGAAGAACAATACAGACGATGGATAATAGCAATGCAGTTCTCTTTTTCTTAGATCAAAAAAGAGGATTAAAAAAGAAGATCCCCTCTTGAGCTATTTCATGTATATTTATAGGCTCAATGAGAGTTACCAGGGCCAATCAGGCCATATCTTTCCTTAATAAACAGATATTCAAGTTATAATGAAGAGATATCCTCGGCAATCATTACAACTGTACAAATTTATACATAAATAAATGGAGTGTGCGACCAGGCTGGTCGTATATAAAGCTTGAACCTCACATCTGGAGGTGTCTTTGGTTGATAGTCGAGCAGCATCTGTAACGCCCCACGTCACTATGGCTACTTCCTGGAATGACGACTGGCCCTACAAACCAACACGAGTCTTTCCAGCATGCTTTGTCTTGTACAAATTTATACATAAATAAACGGAGTGTACGACCAGGCTGGTCGTATATAAAGCTTGAACCTCACATCTGGAAGTGTCTTTGGTTGATAGTCGAGCAGCATCTGTAACGCCCCACGTCACTATGGCTAATTCCTGGAATGACGACTGGCCCTATAAATCAACACGAGTCTTTCCAGCATGCTTCTTGGGAAAACTTCCCAGGAGGTCACCCATCTTGATGATTACTCCAGGTCAAGCACGCTTAACTTTGGAGTTCTCAAGTGATGGGCTACCGAAAAGAAGATGCTTCTTGTTGATATAGGTAGTACCCATCAATCCATTTAAGCATTCTTCAACTGTGTAGTCCCATACCTACACAGTCTTAGAACACTACTACAAAAATACATTTTTATGACACATTTTTAGGACACTCACATTAATGCGAGTCCTAAAAATGTCTCCTGGACCTTTTAGGACTCGCGTTGCGAGTCCTTAATGAATTTGTTTTAGGACTCACTAAACTATGTGTGTCCTAAAAGTTTGAGTTTTTTTTTTAAAACAAACACCTCCTGGATTTTTTAGGACTTGCAAAATTTTGAATTTTAAAAAATTGGAGTTTTTTAGGACTCGAGTTGCGAGTCCTAAAAACATTCTTCACGAGTCCTAAAAACTTATTTGTATCATAAAATTTTGAATTTTGAAAAATTTCGAACTCCCTCCAAATTTTTTTAACAAAAGTTTTATTATTATATATTAAAAAAAACAAAAAAAAATACACAGCCCACATTTCCCTCTCTCTCCTTGGTTCCCTCTCTCTCTCTCCCAAAGTTCCTTCTCTCTCTCCCTCTCTCCCGAAGTGCCACCGCCGAACGCCGCCGTCCCACCTCCGGCCACCGCCACTCGCCGGACCAATGGAAGTGTCGTCCCCCGAAACCCCCGACCCCCGGAGATGGCAACCTCACGCGCGGCCTAAGGCCCTCAACGGAACACTTGAAGTTCGGTCGTTCATGGGTTTCTCCCAAACTTTCCGACCATATTCCGGCCACCTCGAGCCACCACGAGCTAAACCACCACCACCACCATACTCCTTGCTTCTTGGGCTTTAAAACCCAATCGTTTGTTTTCCGAACCACTACCTTTTAATGGTGGCGCCGCCATCGTCGCCGGAGCCCCGCCGCTGGATTCAAAACCCACAAATTAATTTTTTAAAAATAAAAGATAAAACTTTTCAGGACTCGCAATGCGAGTCCTAAAAAGCATTTTTTGTAGTAGTGGAATCATCATACTCGACCTTCCCCAGGCGGTGTGGGATTGCACAGCTTTACCCGGTCTTTCCCTTTACGGATCACGGGATTCTGACTGTCACAACATCTCTATCATGTGTCGGCCACGTGTTAAAAATTATTGCCACGTCATCCATAGCTGTTTTTTGGATAACAAATACTATAGTCTTTGAGAATAGCAATGAGCATCAAAGTCTTGTTGAGTGAAACGGGCCCGAGAAGTGCACCATGTACTAGAGAGATGTCGAACATTGGCACGAAATAGATGCACCGTGTACATGTCGGCCTTGAGGGCATGTTACAAGCTAGGATGGTGCTCGTTTAGATGCGCACACGAAGGTGCAGGCTGGTGAGCATGCTGGTGCCTAGTTTGTACGGTAGTGACATTTTCGTAAATATCTTTTATATTGCCCAAAAATTGATGGGATTTGGTAGATTCCATATTGAAGGGTCAATGAATGCAATGGTGCAATCGTATTTGGGAGATTCGGAGAATTGGCGAGCTGAGAGCCAAATATGTCTCCCAAACAAAAATCATATATGTTATTGATATAGAAAGCTAAAAGCTCAGAAGACTCTTTGTGGGGGAGCACCTGGTGTTAGCTCTCCACCACCCCTTGACACAGGTGCGTAAAGTGAGCTACTACTAGTCGGAATGGATAGTAGGGCGGGCATATGAGGACCACGAGGGGACTCATATGTCTTCATGAGTAGGAGTACTTATGGACATTATCGGACGATCCCGGTAGTGTGTTGAAGTGTGCTGCCATAGGTTTATGGGTACGGTTTTCTTGGCTTGTCGATATGCCGCTTGCATGGAATGTGACCCAAACATTCGAGAGATGTCGTGGCGCACCATGGCCACGAGTCTTGACACGAGATGGCACGAGAAGTCATTCGTGGGACTTGCTAGCATACATACATTGAAGGGTGCACAATGCTTGAGAAGGACAAAGGTCCAGTGTGTGCTACTAGTATGCAACTAGTCTCGAGGGCCTGCCAACATGCGTGAAGGCATGGTGCCTTGGGGATTGGACCATGGACGTATGGGAGATTTTGGTTCGGATAGTATCGAATAGGGCATGATGAGATGTGTTGGCACGTCATCTTGGTGTTGACTCTTGGCCACACACACTACCTTGGCTTGCGAATGTCTAAGATAGCATCGGTGTTGGGATTTGCCTTGCCATAGTGAGAACCTATGGATAGTGTGAGTGTCCTAGCTAGATAACCTTAATGCATGGTAGCACTCATAGATGCTTGAGAGCATAACTCAGTGGGAGTTGTTCGAGAGACAGAGGCACACAGTCGCGCGAAAAATGTGTCCACTGTTATTCGAATGGTTGTAAGGCTGACATTGGCTCAGAGGAGTCAAGGAGTCGCATGAGCATTTCCACTGTCAAAATGTCAGCCCGTGACACACCGCACCATGTTGTACCATGGCTCAGAGGAGTCAAGGTGTCGCATGAGCACTGTCAAAATGTCAGCCCATGACACACCGCACCATGTTGCACCAATGAGGTTGTTTGCTCGCACCAACCATGGCCACTCGATCACGATTTTGGCAGCCCGCATGGAAAATAACCTTTATTTGCAGTTGAGTTTTAAATTTCTCCAAAAATAATATTTTGTTTTTTTAAATTTAAAACCCAATTTCAATTTTTATTCTACATTTTATTTTAGTCCCCACATATTTTCCAAATAATACACCTAAAATAATAATAATAGAGAAATGCAATTAACCAAAAATCACAATTAATTTAAATACAACATAAATAAATACAAAACCACACAAAAATCACTAAAATCTAAATACACACAGATAAATCAAAACTAGATGAAAAACACACATTTTTTTAATTTTTATTTTTAATGTGTCTCAAGAGTAACAGTACTCTTTACTCTGCCATTAACACTAACAGTAGTACTCTTTATTATATTTTGCTTGCTTAAGAAGACGACCCTCCTGACCATTTGGCCGGCCGGAATGCCGCATACACGACCTGAATCTCGTTGATGATCCATGAATAAAGCCCCCTGAATCCCAGAATGAAACTACCACTGGGGAGTGTGCCGGAGTTCGCCGGAAACCTGAATTCATCTCCGCGACTGCCACCACAGACGAGCGATCTTCCATCATCGAGAAAGATGCCGAGGCGATCAACATAGTATCCGGATCGGCCGTTGATTCTCTTGATGAAATGGTGATCTCCAAACACCAGCTTGTTACTCAAGTCTCCGCCGTCTCCGCCATAACTCTCCGTCCGGCTTCCCACCGCTGTCGATTCGAAGTCGACGATGAGTTTGTCCAGGAAATAACCGCTTCGCATCTGAATTCCGGTGATCCTGGTTTTAGCCTGGATGTACGCATCGACCCCCGTGAACAAGTCAAACGGGGTCTTGTTCTTGTAGCCGTATTTTCTTTTACCAAACGTGCTGGAGTAACTGATCGTGTATTGGATCTGCGGCGTACCGTTGGAAAGGGACGGCAGCTGCGGTTTGCTGGGAACCAGGATCGGATTGCTATCAAAAGCGGAAAATGTTTTCTGCAGTGACACCAAGTCCTGTTTTGCTTTTACGGCAACGGCGCTTAGCTTATAGTCATCGTCGTATCCACCGTAAAAATCATAGATGGATTGTATTACCCTGATTTGGTCCATCAACTTGGATATCTTGGCGAAATCCCCTGCCAGGCCCAGATCTCCATGTCCCGCGCCCAATATTATATTCCGATTTGATGCGATGGGGTTAAAACCGTTGGGAACGCCAACGACGTGTTCATATCCTGTCGTTTCAAATGCAAGAACCTTGGGTGTAGAGAGTTGCTGGCTCGGAAACTTGCGCGCAAACTCAACCATGTCGCCCTGGTCGGGCAACTCAACGTGCAGCCCCAACATCATCTGCTTGAATGAAACCTGTGTCTTAGAATTCTTAACGGCTCGATCCAGTTTCATTGAAAAATCGCCCTCGAGCTTGCCGAGCTTGAATATTCCCTGGCCCTTCAGCTCCAACTCCAACTTCATCTGGTCGCTTTCGGTTTGTGTGTGGAATGAGTACACTCCAATATACTCCCCTCCGGTGGTGATCGAGGAAACATATGCGTCACCGTATTTGAGAAAGAAGTCGCGCAGAGCCCCGTCACCGACGGGCGGAACGATATCGGGTGCCAATCGAGCGCTCATCTGAATCTGCTTTCCTTCCACATGTCGAGCGTGCACAACAATTGCCAAGCTCTCGCCGGTTATATTCAGCTTCTTGACAAACTTCATCTTCTCATCAACTGATCCGAGGGCGCCAAATCCAACCGAGAGCGATTGTTTGATATCGATCGTTTCCATCAGCGAGTGTACACCCTTGCAAATCGTGTACGTAACCTCGCTTTGGACGCCGTCGGTCTTGCTTTCTCCTGTCACTGCGGTCGATCGACCGGCGCCAGTGGTGCTCACAACGCCTTGAAAAATTGCAACCGGCGTCGTCGTCATCGGTGGTCGTCGTCTTGGTGCGGCCAAATGGATCGTCAGACACGAGAGTGGAGAAGATATTTATATATATATATCCATTTGTCTTACTTTTTTATGACTTGACGTTGCCATCTATATATTTTTTTCTTTCATATAGATGACAAAGTCAAGTCTCTGACCACTTTCTATCTAAGTGAAGCACGAAAAACAAACAAATTTGTACATCAGTGCAGTGCAATGCAATTACATTTTTTTGTTTTTAAACAAGGACAAAAAATGTCAAGACAAATACATATATCGGGGCGGGTCGCCGGAGGAGCAAGAGGAAGCCAATGGGCTGGCGCATGGCGGCGGCAGGTGGTGGCCCGAACTTCGTTGTCCGCGGCTGCCGTGGAGAGATGAAGAAAAGAAAAGAAAAGGAGAAAGGAGGAGGAAGAATAGAGCCTATAGAGGAAGGATGGTTTGACTTTGACCAAAAAAAAGAGTGGGACCCACTACTTATTTGACAAATGAAATATTTTTAATATGAAAATAATAGTGGGTTTCACAATGTAGGTATATTATTACAGATATACAAGTTGCCTAGTTTTATATATCTAAAGTCTAAACCTTGACAATTACGTAAATTAAGGTATGGGACATGGTGTATTATTACTAATATTAAACCTCATTGCATGGCTAACAGTCAAAATGTTTTACATGATCGCTCTGAGGATTAATGTAGAAATAAGTCTCACACCTTCATCAAAGAAGACTAGATTAGATTATATATGGTCTAATTTGCACATATTAAACAAACATATTATATTGAAATTATAAGAAATAAAGCAAACTTGAAACAAAATATTTAAAATAATAATAATAATAATAACAAACAATAAGACTTGCAAAACTGTAAAACTATGCTTAATAAGATATATATATATACACTAAATACAATTCCACATTTATTTAATTTTACTTAAGAAATTTATTATTTATTTTATTATATTTTTGTAATTGTCAAATAATTTTTTTTTTTTAAATGACATAAGAAAAATTGAACCAAAACATCATCTATATTTTTTTCTTTTGAAAAATAATAATATGATTACCTTTTATCATACAAACTACATTATTCAAAGTATACACAACATTCATGATATTATTCAAAACACACCTCAATAATTAGATAAGATGCTTGTTTATTAGTGATAGACAAGAAGTGTTATTCTAATTTCTTTTGCGGTTACGCAATCATTCTATTTGACATACGACAACTATATATATAATATATTCGTAATGTTTATTGTTATTTAATATGAATATATATATTTATAAAAGTTAGATTAAATAAATAAAGTAACATGTTTTTTTTTCTAAATATAAATGAATTTTTTTAATGAAAAATAAGATTATCTATCATATATTTTTTATAATAGTGATATTTTATAATATTTGAATTTATTTTATATTATTATTAAATATCTAGTCTTGTATTATATATTACGTACTAGGACTCTTGGGAACCGAAAATTCAGCTCGAAATCATATATTTTCACTTCGGGGGTAGTATTCTTTAAAAGGGATAATATTACTAATAAGTTGATCAATTTATTTCTTATAATGACAAATGCACCAGATTGGTGTATTTGGCTCGGCTGTTAGGGATTATGAACTCTTGTTTATGTTTATTGGATCATTTGATGCACTTGTTAAGTTCTCTTGGAATAATGAGACAAATGACTTTTATTTTGGGGATTCAATAGCTTGAGGTTAGGAACATAATTTAACAAGATTGGAATCCAAGTTTTCCAAATGGATCGAATATTAGTTCATTTAAGTGTTAATTCTGGGACTAAATAGTTATTGAGCCCAGATTTATAATATAATTGTTAAATGTTGACTCACCATATATGTATATTAATTGTTAGGTAATTTGGTCCTCAAAATGTGTATTTCTTAAATTAGAATTAATTTAAAATCTCTTTTTAATTCATTTTTCAAAATTAATTTTTTTTTAAAAGAAATTATGAAATTGACCGATTACAAAATGACAAATGTCTGCTTAGTCAACATGTTTAACAGCTCTAATAGAGGAGGTACTTTTACAGAAACAATGTTTTAGCAATTTTATGTATTTTTGTCGCAAAGAAAAAATATTTTGTATTTATCTTTAACGTATATTGAACATTGAGTATTTTTGCCGTAAAAATAAAAAATTAAGTATTTAACTGTAACAAGTGTGAAACAATGGGTATTAATGCTGCAAATACCCTTTAAAATATTAACTATTCACTAGTGGATTAATGGTACTTAAGGAACAAAAGGTAATTAGAATAATAAATTTAACGAGCTTTAATTAGCAAGCCAATAAATTGGAGGACAGATGTGTATGAAATGATTTTATCAATGGGCTACATGAGATTTCTCTCTAAATATAATTCTATAATAACTAAGAGTGCAATATTATATATAGTGGAATAATAATTAAATTAATAAATAAAATTATATAATTAAATATTTTAATTAATAATCTAGTTTATTTGATCTTAGTATTATAAGTACATGGTCCCAAATCACATCTATATATTATGGACAAATAAATGGAGAAAAAGACAACTAAAAAGAATTAATTTTTTCAAGGCTAAGTCATAATTATGAGATAACTAGGAGTGATTAATTAATTATATTTACTTATATATATTAAAACTATATATTAGGTATAAAATATATTAATTAACTTTAGTTAAATATTATATTGAGAGTGATATTAATTTATTATATGATAAGATAAAGTTAGTTTTGAATGTATTAATATTTATGCATAAATAAGAAAAAATTATTTTATTGTATATATATTTTATTTTATTAATTAAATAAATCAATAAAAAAATAGTCTAGTCAAGCTTTAAACATGGAAGTGATTTTTTTATATATATAAATAGGTTAATTGGAAGTGATTTTATAGGGTAGTGTGGTGGAGTTACTTGGACATCTTCATAAGCGCATGCCATTACTTCACCATGCAGCATTGCAGATCCATCACTACACTGCTCTTCTCTTTTGCATTATATACATACATATTACATTCTCTCACTTGATTAAATAATATTTCTCTAGTGACAAATAGTTTGTATCATTAATCAAATATTATATTATAAAATAATATAATACTGCCGACAACAATGGTTGTCGGTAGAGCTCTTAACAAATCCTTCATATCTTAACTCTTGTTATCACACAAATTCTATACTTGAGTACCGCTCACATCACTATGGTGGAATTGAATCATCTCTTTCTTTACTTCCTCAAACTTAGGCATTCTTCATTTATGTTCTATACAACTTTCTTTGGCTCAGAGTATTGGTTAAGCACTCTTATTGGCATTGAAAATGTTTCGAGGCGCTTTATATCTTTAACCTTATCCACTATATCTACTCGCAAACAATTTTAAACTCTGGATGACTCTTTACACACACGAAACACACTGAATGTTTCATATTCATCTTCATTGTTAAAGCTTAGTTGTCCTTTGGGTACATTAATCATTGTATTCTCAGTTGCTAAGAATGACCTAGAATTATAGGTATATTTTGATCTTATTCCATATCTAGCACAATGAAATCCTTTGGCAATATGAACTTACCAACTTTTATCAATACATCTTCAAGAAGGCCTCTTGGTTAAGTCAGAGATATGTCCCAATTGGAGTGTGATAGATGCTGGCTTTATTTCCCCCAAACATAGCTTTTGATATATGGAATAAGGCATCAAGTTGATACTCGCTCCCAAATCACATAAAGCTCTACCAAAAAAATTGAGTCTTGATAGTACAAGGAATAGTAAAACTTCCTGGTTCCTTGAGCTTTAGAGGAAGCTTCTTATGTAGAATTGCACTCCTCATTCAATGCCACCATCTCATTTTCCTCCCACTTTCTATTGCTTGATAGGATCTTCTTCTTAAACTTCATATAGCTTGACATTTGTGATGGATATGTTGATCTATCTTCAATCTTCAATATCCAATGTTGCCTTATGTTTTTCTCCTTAAAATTTGTCTTCACGTTCAGATCTGACCTCCTATAATAACCCTAATGAAAATTATGAACTTCCCCCTTAAATGAGCTTTGAAAATGCCTTTAAATAAGCCCTAATTGCGACTCCCCTGAGGGCTCGCACAACTTGTTGTCCAAAGTATTTTTTCCTAATTCGATTTTGCTCAGTTAACATGCATAACTTTCTTATCTATACTCCAAATGTGATAATTTAAAATGATTTAGAAAGTTGATAAAGAGATCTACAACTCTTATTTCATGGATTTTTCCCAGAAAATGCTTGGATGATAGTAGAAATTAGGGTTAAAATTCCAGCTTTGTGCAACATGTACCGAGTTAATTCAAGACTTGAACGTGATCAATTCTTAGATTATAAACAACAAAGTATCTATTAACAATAAAACGTGAATAAAATAAACCTAAAACACTTTAAACTAATACAAATCCTAAGAAAAAGTAATGAAAAACAACTGTATTTCATAGAGTTAATACCACACACTTCATGTCGAAGTTTAACACTTTCATGCCTATTCAATTTCTTTCATTGCCAAATGATTCCTTTGGTTTATTCTCATTGTAATCCTTTTCAGGCCCAATAAGGTTGATTCAAGCTGTAGTTCCTCACATGGCATCAAGGAGAAAAGGGAAGATTGTCAACGTTGGAAGTGTTACTGTTTTACGGCATCAAAAGCTGCTCTTCATTCATTAACCGACTCTTTAAGGTTTAAACACAACTTCCATTACATCACCTTGGTGAAGAAGGTTATATGTTTAGTCATGTAGTAGCCTTTTCGTTCCATTTTTAAAGTAAATAATCGTGTTGATATCTGTTTATCTTTGTGATTTTTATCTTACTTCAGATTGGAACTCAAGCCCTTGGGAATTGATGTCATTAAGAAATTCTACCTTGGCTAGCCATGAAAGGAAACTCTATAAGCCTTTTGAAGCAGCAATGCGTGAAAGAGTCAATCTTTCCCAGGGGCCATACTCAAATCCCCACACAAGAGTTTGCAAAGAAAATCATTAGAGATTTTGTCTACAAGAAGACTATCAAGGGTTGAAATGTTTGTTTATTTTGTAGGGATATTGACTGTTAAACAAGTGCCTATTTTATGGTACTGTGCCAACCTCTGCCTTTGAGTCCTGTTTTTCATTCCCTCTCTGTGATCTATGTCGATATATATATATATATATATCTCTTCAGAAAGCATCATTCAATGAGCTCTGATTTCTTGCATAAATGGTTATATATACAGCTTATTCAACAAGTTGGCTCAGCTTAATTATCTCACATTCATCACATCCCTCCAAAAGAACAAGTATATAAAATATGAAGATGAACAAGACATGGAATTTTCAATTCTCATTCATAATCTCGCTGTGAATTTTTAATTTTTATCACAGGGATTCGCTATCTAACATAATTTTTTAAAAAAGAAAATACATAGATATATATACCAAAGAAGAAGAAGATTGGACTAGATGTCTGCAACAAACTCCACCTCTGTTGTTGTTGTTGCACTTTTCTTGAAATTGGATCATATGTGTATGTCTCAAAGTACCATTTATCTACAAAGCAGTACACACACATACACATATATATATATCCAATCAAATTTCATAACTACTAGTCTATATGTATATAAATAGGTTAATTGGAGGTGATTTTATAGGGTGGTGAGGTGGAGTTGGACTTGTCCAGAATAGACCACATCACTTGGACATCTTCATAAGCGCATGCCATTACTTCACCATGCAGATCCATCACTACTCTGCTCTCCTTTTCTGCATATAAACATATATATATATATATATATCATCATCATCATCATCATCATCATCATCATCATCATTATCATCATTTGTCACTAAATCTTAATATATACATACACATAGAACATACCTTGGAGCTGAGACTTGTTATTATTAGGATTATTATCCCTAGTAGAAGTGGTATTGAAGAAAGTGCGAGCTTTCTTGAATGGGGTTGCGATGGTCTTTTTCCAAGATGCCATATGTGTGCCTAGCTGCTGGTAATAATAACAATATTTGAAGAAATTTCCAACTTCACAACCTTAATAGGACTCCTCAACCTATCTTATATATATATGTATATGCAGAGGTTGTGTTTGTGGTTCTGAGATCACCAGTTTGAATATTATTATTATTATTATTAAAATAAAAAGAAAAGAAAGAGAGGGAGAGGCAAGATCCGTGAGATGAGGTAGGAGGAGGCATAGATGAGAAATGAGGAGAGGAACATCACCCCTTTGATTTTCTTATCTCATTGCATTGCACCAGCTTACGCACATGCTACACGTGAAATCTTTTTCCTTTTTCTCTTTCACTACCCTTATTAATCTCTTTCCTTCCATTTATTCTCTTTACATAATATTTATATATATATATATATATCAAAAATACTAATTTCGCTGTGCTTTCTCTCATTACCCGATTAGTGTTGTTAAGTGATAATTTGAATCATATGAGTAAGCTGAATTTTGATTGATTTCATAGAAGCAGAGAACATAGACATCAAGCAAAGAAAGAAGGATTACATTTGAAATTAGTTAACTGGGTCGACCAATGCTATTCCTTTGGTTAAAAAAAAAGCCACCGTCCAATATATTCATTCAATTAAGTCTCATTCAGTCCATCCGTACTATTGATTGGATTGGCTCAACAACCCAACAACCCAATTTCTAAGAATTGATTGGCCTTGCAAGGACAATGGACAATGGACAATGGATCATGGACCATGGACCATGTACATACATGCAGGCCCACATGTTATGTTATGGTAGGGAGCAGGGACACTGATCAAGACAGCCATATCAGTTTAATATATATTACCCCAAACATAACTGTATAACTACTACACACACCCCAAATTTAATATACTATTACTGCCATGTTTATCAGTTTACTGTAATGAAAACATTTTGTTTATATATTAATGACTCTTGTGATCAACTTGTAATTATATAGATTATCAATGAAGGTGTCGTCGATGTTAATCATGAGTTTGATGACATTCGCTAGGTTCGAAGCAACATGTTATTATGTTAATATTATCCATATTGGATACCTAAAGAAGCATATAAATGTTAATTGGCACATGATTTTCCTTATTTGTGGTACTGTTTTAATATATTTGCAGAGGCTTGAAGATAAGGCGACCTTTATTAAGTTTAAGGGTCATTAATAATGTTTACGTGCGTTGAACTTCGAAGCCTCACTTCACAAAGCTAAAAAGATCACATTAAATGATGATATCTTATGTCTCTATCGACTCGAATTTTGTAAATTGTACTCAACAAAATGTGACAGTGCATCCCCCCTTTGCTTCTCTATGTTGCCATTAGCCATTATTTAATCTTCTCTTGTCCAAAATAATCCTGTTTATTCTATCCCACCCACATGCCAAACAAGACTGACATTTTTCAGTGAGAAATTATTATTATTATCATCATCATTACGATATAATAAGTAGCACGAATCAATGGGTTTCATTTTAATATTGTGATGATAAAAGAAAATGGATTCATCATCGTTTTCACATGTAGACAGATTGCATGTTTGGGATTTGAATTGGCTGTCCATTTGAATTGAATTATTATGATGAGATGTTTGATCTCCATCATTTTATCTTGATTTTAGACAATACACGTAGGAATAACAATGCAATGGGAACACAAAGATAATGATTTGTAAAGAGGAGAGAGGGGACGATAAAAACAAGTATGGAGGACACCATGATGAGCCAAAAACCAAGTAAATGAAGATATTGGATCAGAACGTTTCACCAAAATTTAAACTAGATTTTGGCATGTGCAAAGGAAAAGTACTACGCTACACAAATACGAGAAGGTACTAAGTGCCGGACTATGGCCAAAACTTAATAGGAAACAAAAACAAGAGGCTACAAAGCAAAATCCAAGTGTAAACAAAGTAAGTGGGTTCCATTTTCATACCATAAAAGAGACTTTTGGGGCTTTAAGCTTTAGGTCCACAGAACGTGCTTTTTCTTGTCTCTTAAAGGAAGAGCAAGTCGCCCCCACAAACTCCCCAACATTAGATGTCTTTTGTATATAATCAAGTCTTTCCCGCTTTGCTTCAATATTCTCCCAAATGAATTTAAATCCCACAAAAGGAAACTAAAATCCCATCAAAACTTGTAAATAAATAGTCACAGTGTAGTCTTTGACAATCGCTTCCAAAATGCTATAAATACATTTTGAAACATTTTATACACAACAAATACCAAACTCTCGCTCAACAACACTTACATTTTTTGAAAAAATAAATTAAATTCGGGGAAGGATTCTAGAAAGATTGCAATTACCTCGGGCGGTATTTCTTGTCCTTGATTTAAAATGGGATGATATCTCTCAAATATTGATAGCACAACTTTTTGCAGATCAACATCCTCCAAGTAACCTGTAACACAACGCAGATTGGATGAGTAAACTCATAGTTAATATTCAAATTGAAGAACACTTTCAGTCATGTTTTGTTTTTTCACTAAAAAGCTCTCGGAACAAGATGCCTACCCAATTCTATCTCATCATCATCTTCATCCTCCAAATCCTCCTCTTCAATGACTGTACCTTCTTCTAAGGCGACAGCTACTTTTGCGTACCTATTAAGAAATTCTTCCTCAGTTTCTTCATATTCCTCAGCCTCGGAGTCCTTCAAAATGAAAAAGAAACAATGACAATTAAACAGTAGCAACATAAGATGCATTGGATAGCAATGCAGTTGTCCTATCCAAATAATAAAGACAACTTCGTTTCGATTGGCTTATCCTATTCTTGTAAACACATTCAACTTCAACAAAACTACAACTCCAAATTGCATGGCTATTACTAGGCAGAGGTGCCTAAACAACACTATGGTAGAACCTCTTGAAAATTATGTCCGCCTACTTACGTTTCAAAAAATTAGCCTTGTTGCATTAGGCTGCTATGATGTTCCATAATAAAATGCAAGGTATTGCAGCAAATTTAGATGAAATTATGTCGTTTTCAAGTCTAACCTCATCATCATCTTCAGTTCCATCATCATCTTCTTCATCACTTTCGACCTCTTCACCATCTTCATCTTCTTCAGCCTCAGCCTTTTCTTCCTGAATTTCTTTTAACCGAACAGATGCCTCCATTAATGAAGTAAAGCATTCCTCTAACAAACTGTCACGTGGTTTCCCTAATTCCAAGTGCCTTTCAATTATCTTGGCCAGTGTCATAACTAAGAACCATAACAAACAGTCAGTGACTCAAAGTGCTCTAACATCAGGAGCTAAAAATTTCTACACAAGGGAGGGGAGCAACATATAAGGGGTTATGGCCAAGGCATCTTTTAAGATATGGTGAGACCATGTAACTGATACTGAAGAAAAATTATCAATCAAAATTAAACGGTGTGTTTGCAAACCCACAGGGGAAGGGGTGTTAAAAGCTGAAGCCCAAAAATAGGATTCAGGAAAGGGAAAATGCCCCATTTCAATTCAACAATAATGTACATATTTTACCATAAAAACTGAGTTAACAGTTGAAACCGAAAGAAGCTAAAAGAATACACAAGTAATGTATCAGATATCCTTAGGCATCTCAATCACTAAAAAGGTTTATTCACTTCATTATTATTTGACAAATCAAAGAAGTAATCTATATAATTGAGTGTAAGATACTAACCAATCAACCTTATCTCAGACTCCATTGTCAGGCAAGCTTCATCTGACCTTTTGCAGACTTTCGACAATTCAGATACCCAGATTTTGAAACCTCCATTGACATCTTTATCCAATGATCTCTCCACAAGATCAGGACAGCACAAATAACACGATGTTAAGGAAAGCAACAAAGGCTTCCAGTGTGAACAAGGTTTGCTCTGAAGCTCTTTAAAACGAGAAAATGCAACCCCAGAAAAAGCAATTGCCAATGACTGCTTCACACCCTCAATTTCAACTGAGTCTCTAGGGAAAGTGAGTAACATATGGACACAAGAGCAAGCCCTCCACATCGCAGATGGATATTGTAAAATTGCCTCACTTACAAAAGCACCAATGCCTTCTATTATTGAACGATTAGGAACAGGCTGGTTTGGAGATGGGATTGGTCTTATGAAAAATTCTTTCAACTTATATCTGTTCTGTAGACTAACAACTTCTCGAATGCAATCAAAAACTGACATATCCTCTGATTCCTCCCACAAATTCCATTCTGCAATCAGATTAGCCCAAACTAATAACAGCTCTGGTATTTTAAGCTCCAAAATCACATTGCTTTCAGTAACAGATAGCATGGTGGACCGCAGTAGTGTTGAAGCATCATCTATGCAAGACAAAGTGGGAACCTTGTCTAAGTCATCTTCCTGATCAATATCATAATCATTCAGAAAAGGAATTACAATCAATGTCAAATCCAAAAGCTACTAAATGTAAAGATTGCTAAGTCATTTGTTCTCTAACCAATGGAAGCACAGGTGTAAGCCAAGCCTGTTGCAAAAGTACAGAAAATGATCTACCCACAGCAGCTCGACCAGCCGTCCACTTTTCACTAGAGTCCTCAGATTCTTCAGAGAGAAAACTTTCCCAAGATTGAGCTATTACTGCCAATGCTGCAAAGCCCTTTTCAACCATCTATTACCAAAAAGTATCAGTTCACTAACTGCACAACACTTTAACTGTTACAATACAATTCAAACTTGCCGCAAATCAATGACACCCTAAAAGCATTTGCAACTTGAGAGCCAAAATACAACGAGGAAAAGAAAAAGTTTACCTCATTTTACATTCATAATTATCTACGTCCTCTTTCTGTTTATGGTGTATAATGTTGCATAATTAATCACATTATTTATCCAAAAAAAAATGCAATCTATGACTTAGTGATTAACATCAGACTAGAATTAAAGCACAAATATTTCAGAATTTTAGGATGCCAAATTATGTTGCTCATCAAATCTAGAAAACACTCTTGAAACCATTAGATTTAATGTTATAGCATGTAACTGACAACAAGTAATATTTTGTTCTCTTCTTTCTTAACTCTTCTCCAAACAAGTGAAACTGCAAAATAGGCCAGAATTTTAATTTAAGTCACCTCCTCAACCTCCACTTTTTAAGTAGTGGGAAGGTTAATGGCTATTTGGCTAAAAAGTTAATAAACTGATTTTTCTTTTTTGTGCTAATGATTCATTTCCAGCCCTGCCTATTCAGAATCATAAAGCAACAGCTAGCCGTTTATAAAAATTTATGCATACTTGAGGCCACGGCTCCGGATGAGGAGGTATGCAATTAGAAATTGCACCAGCCAGTGATGAAACAATGAATGGGATATGAATTGCAACATTTTCATTTCCCGCCTCAACCACAGAACTGAGAAGTTGAAATAATATGGAGCTATCTTCATCATCATTACTAATCCTACCAAGCACAACTTGAAGAAGAGGAAGCCAATCAGGAGGCAGATAGTCATTCTGAAGCCAAAAAAACAAAACACCAGGTGATAATCACATTATAACTTTAATACAGGTGAAGAGGATCCAACAGAAGGTTTGGTTTTCAGACTCACTTCAAGAAGTTCTGCAATTGCCCCAGCAGCAGAAACCCTCACAGGATAACAAGAAGTGTCCCCATTATCAAGCATAGCCAGCGCATGAAGCAATGAAGAATATACGTCCGCACTCATTTCCTGAAAATGACATTTCTAAGACTGTTTGAGACATCTATGACTTTTCATGAGACTATGCTGCCATATCAAGAAAAACGTGATAAACAATGTAAACGGAGTAAATACAGCATAAAGCAAGTGAACTTTTAAACTGTTGCTTCTGCATAAAAGCGTGGCTAAGAGAATTATGGGGGTGAGAAATACTCTTACTTCAGGCAAACAGGAGGCTAGCTCTCCAAGTACCCAGTTTGCAGGAGCTACTAAGTATGGTAGGCACACTGACAATTTATACAATGGTAGTAGCCGCATCTGAACCAAAGTTGTAATGTGTCGAGGTTCTTGCTCCCTAAGAAACTGTATATGTACATAACAGATGTGTATAACTTCAAATACTAGTAATAGAACACATTCCACCATTAGGTAAATGGATAGGATGATAAATGCTTACATCTATCAGACTGCCATACCCCATCAGAACCCCAAAATAACTGCAATGATAGCCACAGTAAAATAGTGAGAAAATTATTTTATATTATGTAAACCAATATGAATGAAACTTTCATGAGCAGTGGAAATGGTGACAAGGATGATGAAAAGAATCACATGAGAGGGAAATAAAAATATGACCCAAGAAAAAGAAAAGGTAAGTTTTATCAATTAAGAGAAAAAAGAGTGGTGTCATTAAACTTCAAATGTTGAGTTCTTAAAAATAAATCCTTTACCACTCATGAGAAGAATGGTACTGTCAAACAGATCAAGTCAAATTCTCAGTTGACATATCAATTTAGAGAAGAAAAAAAATTGTTTTGAAGGTGACTATTAAGCAAATTCTAGAATTCTTGTGCACAACTCAGGATAAACAAATAATCAGATTCTGTGACACTGAGGCATCTAAGAGAATCTTTTGACATGGAGGACTTGCTGGTGTTACCCCCATCATGTCAATGAAGGTATTTGATTAATTCCTTTAACCATCAATCCTCCAAGAATAGGAGAAAACAAATCAAATGAAAAACAGTCATTTGTGAAACCACAGTTTCTAATTCTACAAGCCATGCAATTTAGATTTCAAATTATTTAACATCAAAAATATTATTTCAACTCACTTGTTTAAATTGTCAGTTTCATTAGTTCCAGATGGAATGGGAAACTTTGAAAGGAAGGGAAGAACCAACAATTCGCCAATAGAAGAGCGTCGACTATTTCCCTTGTTCTTTTCACCTTTTTTTCGCTTTGATGAAGTTGAAGAAGTTCCTACTGGAGGACCCTGTAGGCACCCAGTGAATAGTAAAGTTAATGCATATGGCTAGAAAAGTTTTGAGAAAAATACACCAAAAGCAACCTTTGACATTGCAATCACGCCAAGTAAATTTGTTGCACTTTTTCTGGCTGTAAACAGATCCTCCTTCCAACCAGAAACTTCTTCCTGTATGCAAAAACAGGCATGGTGGCATGAACATTGATCAAATGATGAATTAATCTCATAAAAATCAGACACCAACTTTCATACCAGGTCAGATGGAAAATTCTTTCTTATAAATTCATCTGCATCTTCTTCCCACTCTGCAATATCCTACTCAGGAATTTTCCAAAAAATTACAGGAATTCAATTACTTGGGAAGTTTTGAACTACTTTCAAACAAACAAAAGTCATTTTTTCCTTCAAAACATTTACCTTTTCATTCATTACTAATGCTGGAAAGATTGCAGAATCTAACAATAACGAAAAATGGGGTGCAACTAATCTCCATCCCTGTTTTCAAATAACATTTAGCTCCTAAAGAAAAAAACATATTGCACAACAGGACCATCCAATGGTCCACAATCTAACAATAATTTGATAGAATTCGCTGACACAATAACACCCAAATGATTTTTATGCAAAACCCATATCTGTGTAATCTTTGGAATGGGTTATATATTATAACTTACAGGGCCCGTCTCCAGAACACGTGAGATCACATCAAAAGCTAATGAAACAACCCGCTCTGACAATAAATCAAGCTTCTGTGTGCACAAAATTATCCGTTAGAACAATATGACCATTAGAATTTAGAGGAATAATCTAGAATTTCTTCTCAAATACTATTTATGTGTCAAGGATCAATTAAGAATCAAACAACCTTAAACATCATAAGTAAACCAAATAAAAACACTAATGAAAACAGCAACAATTATACAAACAGTAAAATAATGTAGCAGTAAACTAATACAAAAAAAAAGTAGCAACAACAATGAGCAGTAGGATAGTGAAAGGAAAGACAAGAATTTTAGTAATGGAATGCCAAAAATTTACACTGATATGTTTACTATGCTTCACTATGTTTAAAGCACTGCCTATCATGTCCGGCATTAACCTGGAACAGAAAGAGAGAAAAGCGAGAAAACATGAGGAATAAGCACAATCATTATTAAATTAATGAAAGTATACACCAATCCCATGCATTACTTATCAGAATACTTCCGGTGTCGTGTAACCAGGGCACAAAATATTTGCAAACTTCTCTTCCCAGTCTTCAACCTCATCAAGTACTCATTTTCAATAGTACCCGTATAATCAAAGCTCAGAGAACCAAGAACGTCAATTAGATCATGACAGAACAAAGGCAGAGGTGAAGCTAATGAAGATGGCATATGTGACCTCACCTATGAAAGAAACAGTTCCAAGAATTTTCTATTAAGAAATCATAAATAAAGAATGCAAGAGAGAGCAGGGTAGTTGTTAAAAGCAACAATGGCTTCAGTCCTGGCCAATACACATTTGTGACAGACCTAGCTATCATCCCATCAGACCAACAAAGAGATCCAGCACGGTGAACTACTTTAGTTACATAATGCCTCACAATGCAATTAAGGGTCAGAAACTTACCTGAACAACCAACTGAAGTATACTTCTGATTGTGGTTATAGCATAATCCATAAACTAACCAGTTATATTACTTATTTCTCCAAGCATTCATTTTTCTTTATTTTTTTCATGCTTGTAAGATAACTTTTACGTTCATGTCACATAGATGGTCCAGCTAGGCTCAAGTGTTAGTCAAACACTAATAGTAATTTTGAGTCGATAACATGTTTACACAAGTAGTAATAGAAATCATTACTCACAGCAAAATATATGCATTTTGATATAATAAGAAGCGCCTTCTCTGTTTCCATTCCCCCAGCCCTTGTAGTATTGACTTTGATCTCCTGTTTATAAAATTATAAAAAAAAAACTATTGACATGGAATAAGCTGAGCAAGTAGTGATAGAAATGAGGGGGCCAAGTACAACCTTCTCAACAAATTGGTGAAATAAAGATAACAATGGAACGAGTATTTCTTTTGCGATTTGCTCCAGCAGCATTGGTACAGGCTCCTTGGCAACTTTAGGGTCTAAGAAATACTGCGATGAAATTCAAGCAAATTTTATCACTTTGAGCAAAATAAAGTTTTGTGCTTAGGATAGTTAGGAATAGGGATCTCATATTTCCACAATAGTTGAGCGCAACAGATATTGCAATGCTTGAAAAGACAGCAGATACCTGGAAAGGCCTAAGAAGAGCATGAAGAACTGTAAGGGCATTGATGGTGTTCCATTGAGACTGTCCAGAATTGTTAATAAGATTACTATTCTCGATAGCAGTGCGCAGGTCCGGCACAAGCTCCGGCCAGGAATTCTGCTTAACAACATCGGCGGATACAATAATATGGAACTGGCAACAACAACAACAACAATACAAAGATCAATTCTTTAATTCGAATAGTGATGATCGATTGAATGATGAATCTAACAGCAAAAGCGTACCACTTCAACCAAAATTTTCAGAATAGGTGGTTCCACAAGGAGCAAAGCACGCATGAGCTGATCTCTCAACTCCTTACTTACTCCCTCATCGATCTTCCGCCTTGTCAAATTCTTAAGGTATGTAGCTGCAGCCATTTTTTGACCTTGATTTTCACCTTCTACAAAATTTGTCAAAATTAGAATAAAAAAATTCAAAATTCGTTTCCAAATCAAAGTACTACATCCTAATCTAACCTACCGAGGGTGATAGAGAGGAGAGAAAAAGGGAATTCTGGAAGGAGCGAGAGGCCATCGAGAGATTCAGTAGCTGCACGCACCACTCCGCAATCGGGGCTGAGAGTATCATTCAGCAACTGAGAGATTTGAGCTGCCACCTCCATCTTTACTCAACCACCGCCTCAGTTCTCTCTACTCTTCTCCGCCCAAAAACCCTACTCCGTAGGAGAAAGACAAACAACTGTCAAATATATTGCGCGGGAAAGAAAACGATTTGTGTAACATAGGAGATTATTCCCTTTCTCTTCTTTTTTTTTTTTTTTTTTTTTTTGTAATGAGTAAAAAATAAAAAGTACAAAAAAATGGAGATGCGGGGTATCGAACCCCGTACCTCTCGCATGCAAAGCGAGCGCTCTACCATGTGAGCTACATCCCCATAGTTGGTGAAAACTGAGTTCAACAAACTATATTATAAATTTGAATAGGTTTATATATATATATATTCATCTAGATGAAATGAGTGTGCACGCGGAAGAAGATGAAGATGGTGAGTTTCTGATACGTGCCACGGCAAAAGCCACGTTCCCTTCATGCAACAAACCTTCCTCCCTCTATATATACCACTCAAAGATCCATAAGCTGATTAACAAAGTTTAGAAATTCATACACATAAGATATGCCAGGCCTCACGATCGGAGACACCATCCCCAACCTTGAAGCCCAAACCACCCACGGAAAGATCATTCTTCACGACTACATCGGCCATGGCTGGGCCATTATTTTCTCTCATCCCGGTTTGTCATTAAAATTTCTTTTCAAATGATGATTTTCTTATATATATGTATAGGGTAGTTGAGCTGATTCTGTTCTTATTATATAATGCATATGCAGGTGATTTCACGCCAGTTTGTACTACGGAGCTGGGGAAGATAGCTGCCTATGCTCAGGAATTTGATAAGAGAGGAGTGAAGCTTGTGGGTTTGTCCTGCGATGACGTCCAGTCTCACAATGAGTGGATCAAGGACATTGAAGCTTACACTGTGATGATCAATACATAATACTTTTTCATATAACAAACAGATATTCTAGTTAAACTCAATTATGAATATTATTAATAAGCATTTATTAATTGATGCAGCCTGGTGCGAAAGTGAGGTACCCGATCATTGCCGATCCCAATAGAGAGCTGATGAAGCAACTGAACATGGTGGACCCTGAAGAGAAGGACTCCTCAGGAAACCAAGTTCCCTCTCGTGCACTTCATATCGTTGGTCCAGATAAGAAGGTGAAGCTCAGCTTCCTGTACCCGGCCACCACAGGGCGCAACATGGACGAGGTGCTGCGGGTGCTGGACTCGCTCCAGAAGGCTTCAAAGCATAAGATTGCCACCCCGGTCAACTGGAAACCAGGGGAGCCTGTTGTCATTTCTCCCAGCGTCTCCACTGAGCAGGCCAAGAACATGTTCCCTGATGGCTTTGACACCGTAGACCTCCCTTCCAATAAGGATTATCTCCGCTTTACAAAGGTTTAATCGTCTACTATGAGTATGTGCTCATGCATATGCACTTTGTTTAACTACTATACATATTAAAATATATATAAGGTATTGTCTATATAAACATATGCTTAAGATACTTGAGTATATGTAGTTGAGTTTGTATTTATTCTATGCATGCCTAAGCTACAATGTAATATATAAACATGTTATATTTACCAGTAAAGGAGCGTTTCTGTAACTAAAACAATGAAGATGTGAAAGACAACATAATATACTAGTGACATGCGTTATGTAGCTCATTGGTTCATTGGTAAAAATCAATTTCGCAGAACGCGGACTTAATTTTGACACACTATGATGATGTATGTATATATACAGAGCGCTCCTGGGCCCTGTAACGCGCGCGCGCGCACACGTACAGTGGACCTTAACCCTTGCTACTACTATGCTTACGTACGATCAATAGAAATAATAAGAAAGAAGCTGTGTCCCCGGCCGTGTATTAAAAGACGTGCTTCCCCTATATGGGAAACAGCTAATAGGATCAGAAAGCCCTGCTTCAAGGACATGATTTGTGTATATATATTTATTTGCTACTGTTAACAAACGCCGCTACTTAAAAAAAACAAAACAAGGACTATCTGTATCTGTACTTAATAATAGCTGCTAGTCAGTATTTGCTTTCATACGCACTTTGTCAAACCTGTGGATCCCACTACAGAATATGATTATAGCCAGTGTAACGGTCTCAAAAAAAAAAGAAAAGGGTGTGAAATGTCGTAAAGTAGAGAGTAATTTCCGGCATCTCCGCTGCGCTCTCTTCTTTCTTTTTTGGGTACCCTTTGCAATGTCCTCGGTTCTTTGAAAAACACTACTCAGTGAACTGTGAACCGCTTTCTCTAGCGATAAACATGGCATACTTACCTATAGCTGCTGCAGTGGCAGTAGTCGCAGCATTCACTCTCCAACTCGTTCCGGCACTCGCTCTTCTAAGCTCATGCCGCAGCTCGTGCGGCAACGTTGCCATAAAGTACCCCTTCGGAGTGGACGATGGCTGCGGGGCTCCACAGTTCCGGAACATGCTCAACTGCAACAGCACCACTGAACTCTTCTTCGTCACCCCTTCTGGCAACTACAAGGTGGAATCCATCGACTACGATAAGCAAACAATGGTGGTGTATGACCCTGCCATGTCCACCTGCTCCATTCTGCAGCCTCACCACGACTTCAAGATGACTGATATTCAGTCGGCCATTATACCTCCCACCTCGGACACCGTCTTTGCGCTTCTCAATTGCTCCATCGACTCCCCAGTGCTCAACCACTACAGCTATCTCTGCTTCAACTTCTCGGGCCACTCGTGCGACGAGCTCTACGGCGCCTGCAATGCCTTTCGGGTCTTCCATTTCTTGACCAACTCTACTCCGCCCTGTTGCTTTACCGGGTACGACACCGTCAGGACGATGAGCATGAACATATTGGACTGCACGCACTACACCAGTGTGGTGAACACTGATGGGTTGAGAGGGATAGGGCCTCTGGATTGGGTGTACGGCATCAAACTCACTTACATGCTCCCTGAAGGTGGCTGCCGACGATGCACGCAGTCGGGCGGTACGTGTGGATTTGACACCGAGACTGAGGGAAGGCTCTGTCTCTGCTCTGCTTCCTCTAACTCTACAAGAGAATGCGGTAAGTACGATTAATATGCTAATAAATACTTGAATATATATGTTGGAGCTTTTCCGAGGCCTGCAATGATCGAAACAAAGCAATAAAAAACAGAAGATAATCATAAGTATACTCTGTTCCTTGGTTTGATAAACTGAAGTAAAACCTTCAGTTTATCTACATCCAAGGTAGGGGAGCAGAACCCTTACTCTAATCCAATATAATATGAGTGAATGTAATCCTAGGTACCCTTTGTTTTGTGAGGGGTTATGGAAAATATTTGTCTATGTACCTTCCCCAACAAACAGTTTTTACAAAAATATAAATAAACAAAATTTGTTACCTCTTTACTGTCTTAAGAGTCGTTGTTTCTTTAACTCCAGCAACCTTCTTAGTCTCATGTGCACCAATCTTTTATGTCACAATTTAGTCTTTGTTATGTTTGTTTTTTGCTACTGTTGTTTCACTAATTACAGCCAAATCTTTCAAAATGGAGAGCCCATCTTCAAGTTTTCCTTACATCACCACTATAGATCCCTTGACAATCTTTAGTATTCCATCCCTTGCTTTGTAATAACATCCATTTTTGTCTTGTGTTCCCAAAGAAATGAGATTTGTTTTCAGCTCAGGGATGTTACCAACATTTGTAGGAACCTTAACTGAGAATTTCCACCACCTATTTCTTCATATCCATTCCTCTTTGGAGTCCATATTAGACAATGTCAAGAGACTCAAGACATTAGAATTTTCTATCATTGTCTTCTTTCTGATTTCTCTTCCTCCATTGTGAACATAATTTCTTGAAATTTCCCTTTTTCCCACATATCCAACAATTCTTATCCCTGGTCCTACATTTTGATCTAGATTGCTTCTTCCTCTCTTTTTGGGGTCATTTTTCTTAAATCCTCCCCTAACCTCTAACATCCAATTCTTTGGAGTATCATCAGCCCATATCACCTCACCCTCTTCCTCCTCAACTTTGATGTCAGTATTTTCAAGATTGGATACCAGCTTTGTGAAATCATCATTGTTCTCATCTACAGTCTCAACTGCATCCACTATAAAATCAAAAAATATTTTCTTCAAATAGATTCAATTTGGAAGTGCCTTTGTCATGTATAATTGTTCTTGTTGAGATCAATGGCTTATAACCTGAAACAAGAACAAAATGAAACCAGCAAAACAGATAAAACACAAGAACAAATAGGCTAAACAATTTCACAAACAGAACAAGATCAAAACAAATGAACACCAGGTTTACATGGGAGAGCAGTCACTATTACTCACCATTGAAGAGTACAAGATATAATCCTTACAATAAGTTTTCTATGTCTCTCTTATTCTCTTCCACTTTCTCTGGTTCTCTCATTCAGCTAAGATACAACAATTTCTCACCATATGATTATATATTACAAAATCTCAGTAATAACAACTTTTAACAGATATAACTAATCAAATACCAACACACTACTTTAGATATGATCAGTAGCTTATGTTAATAAAAAATATTCTTGACAGTTCAAGTTTAAGCCACATACTAGCGGCCTTCTATTTATTCACAGCATTTCTTAGAAACTGATCACTTAAACTCAACACAATCACATTCCTAGCCTTTTTCATGATTTCAGGTCTGTTTTCTCTGAAACAAAACTTGACATTTTCACTTCCTTTCTTCAAAGCTTCATCTAGACTGATGTTACCAAGATGTGTCATCATCCTTTTTCCTCTACAAACATAATCAAACTTTTCTACTCCATACTTGGATTGGATGTGGACATATGGATCAAGAATCTTCAAGGCCAAGCCAATAGACCTGACTGACCCTAAATACCAATTTCTTAGAGCTTGGCTGAGACCTGCAATGATTCAAAACAGAATAACAAGAACAACAGAAACCAGCACAAACACAAAGTACACAGCAGGAGTATTAAACCCTTTTAGTCCAATCCAATATAATAGTTTGAGTAGCACATGTTCCTTATGGGAAAACTATAGAGAACTTGATCCTTTAGAACCTCCTTTCTCTCAAGCTTAATCCCATGTGTTACACTCAGAGATAATGACTTGTTTGTTTATTTGGTTTTGATCAGGGGGTGGCACTTTCATAAGCCAAGGGCACACAAGTACAACTACTAATCCCTGGAATAAGATACTATATCTGCTTGCATTTGGTATGATTCTGGAAGCATTTTTCTCCTCCATTAATCCAATCTTGTAGATTGTTTAATTGGGATTTGAAACCTTTTCACTATGTATAATCGTTAAGGTGTTTACAGATGTTTCCAAGCTCTAAAATTTTCCTGTGAATGCTTGTGCTGAGCTCTACAATTTTAGCCAGCATTTAATCATATATTTAGTAATATTTAGAGAGCTCCGTCGAAGTTGTAAGGCTCTTATTTTAGGCCCCGTCCGGGACTGTGTTTTAAAAAATGTTAAAAGTTGTTTTTTTGAAAAAGTTGTGCAATAATACTCTTTGGTAGGGGTGCACATGGTCGGATTTTCGGGTTTCGGGTTTCGGGTGCATCGAGTTCTGGTTTTGTAGATTTCGAGTGGAGGAAAGTGATACCGAATCCAGTCAGAAATTTTTGGGTTTCGGGTTTAGTCGCGTTTCGAGTTTGTCGGGGTTCGGGTGGTATTGGGCCGAAAATGGGCCTTGGTAAAAAAAATCAAAAATACCATTTTTTTTAATGTTCTTTGGTAAGGGTGCACACGGGTCGGATTTTCGGGTTTCGGGTGCATCGAGTTCGAGTTTTGTGGGTTTCGGGTGAATGAAAGTGGTACCGAATCCGGTCCGAAATTTTCGGGTTTTGGTGTGATTTCGGGTTTGGTCAGAGTTCGAGTGCTATTGGTCCAAAAATGGGCTTTGGGGAAAATTGACATTGGTAAAAAAAATTCAAAAATACCATTTTTTTGACACTTTTTGAATGTTTTTTTTTTACTTTTTACATGTTTTTTTTTAACTTTATTGTTAGTTTGGTAATGTTAGTTTTTTACAAATTGGTTTTGGTAATTTTTTTTTTTTAAAAAGCATTAATTTTTTTGAAAATTAATTTTTTTTAATTATGTTCGGGTTCGGGTTACACCCGAACCTATGTGCCCTTAATTTCAAAATCCGAACCCGACCTGAACCATGTCGGGTTTAGATCAGATTCCACCAGAATTTGACGAGTTTTGCAAAAATTCGGGTTGATTGGGTCGGGTTTGCGGGTTTTTTAGGTCAAATATTCACCCCTAGTCTTTGGTAAAGTTGGCAAAACACAGCTTTTAGCTTTTTCTAAAAATAACTTTTAGAAAAAACTTTACAATAAACTTATTTATTATATATTACTCAAAATAAAAATATTTAAAATAAATTAATATTATAATAAAATAAATAATATTTAATTCTTAAATTTTTTTTTTTCAAAAAATATTTTTATAATTAATATTTATTAGATATTTTTTTAGTAAGTTTAAATTATCAAACATCTTTAACATAGAATATATTATACATTATAACATTATTTTTGTATCTTTATAAAAAACATATCAATTTTATGTTTTAGGAAAAAAAATATAAAAATAAAAATAACTAAATACATAAAAAGTGAGCTAAATGGTCCAATACTTTCTTTTAAAAAGCTTTTGACTTTTTTGTATTTAAAAAAAATTATGACACCCAACTAAATATTCAATAAAATACACTTGATACTGCAAAATATCTAACTCTACTAATCTAGCTACTTGTGTAGTGTAGTGATGTTTTATTGAAACACCGTCCCATTGTTTTTCATCTCTTACTTTACTTTTATAATGGGAAACTATTAATAGTTTTGTTCTCTCAAAAAATATTTTAATCGTTTCGTTTTGGTACATGTCAACATCACCCAAGAGTGATGATTATTTCACCATACATTTACACTACAATAAATAAGAAAATTGCTAAGTGGCATCCAACAACACAAGTATGTGGGATACCGTTATTTGTGTAATCCAATATCAGGTCTCACTTATTTGAATTTAATAAGTATTATAGGCGACACCTCATGTGGTGTTGGACACCTTAAAGTGCCAAATAACAACACTCAATAAATAAAGGGTAGGTAACTATTTGGTACTATGTGTTCTTATAAAGTATCATTTTGGTACTCTGTGTTTACAATAATGCTCATTTGGTACCATGTATTTTTAAATCGTATATATTTGATACCTTGTATTTTAAAATCGTTGGTATTATAAACTTTTATTTAATTAATAAAATTTTACCAATTCAATCAAATTATTCTCAATTATATGAGTTCTAAATTCAAATTTAATTACTTAATTACATATAGCTGATGACAGTTTGGTCATATTGACAAAATTTTATTTATCAAATATGAGAGTACCAAATATGTATAATTTTAAAATACAATGTATTATTAAAAAAAGATGGTATCAAAACGATACTTTACAAAATTACAAAGTACTAAATGAGTAAATTCCCCTAAATAAAACATCAATAAGCTCACAATTATGTTTTGTATGTTACAAAATTGAATGAGATTCTTCTAAATTGAAACAATTTTAATCCATGTACCAATAATTTTATACATTTTTTTTATCAAGTAATTTTAACTTGCTAAAAAGTTCAATCAAATTGGGTGTAAGCACTCTGGCAATGAATATGAAAATTGAAATTAGAAACTTTGATTTGGATATGGATTTGATAGCTTTGGTCTTGATAAAGAGAAAGAGTAATTGATTTAAGTTTGATATAGGCCTACCATACTGGATATGTTTGAAGATACATACAACATGTATAATCTACAAACCTAAGACCAAGAGGGACCAACAAACTAGGCTTTGCTATCATCTTCACTTTTGGTGGGTGCTACCTTGCCTATACATACATATATATCGGGGTCGATTACGCTGGGGTCAATTATGTTGTGTTCAGTTTTTGTTTTAGGATTATTTTCTACACCGATAATTTTTTTTCTAATTTGTTTATATGATAGTGTACATTGTAGTCATTTAAGACATTCTGTAAATTTTCAATAAATTTTGAATAATTTACACTACCGAAAATAAAGTTCAAACAGTTTGTTGCACGCATGCTTATTTTTTATTGTATGTGTAAAATCCAATTGTTTGAACCTTGTTTTCACTACTCTAAATTATTCAGAATTTCTTAAAAATCTATAGAACGTCTTAAATAACTATAATATATACTGTCATATAAAAAAATTATCTAGGTATAGAAAATAAAAAAATGGCTACAAAGTTGTACCTATATATATATATATATATGCCTTTTTGAATAAAGATAATAATAAGTCTCATGACTTAATTACTAATTAATGTCAACTTTAAGAAGATATAGAAATTAGATTAAGTAACCACTTTTAGGTAAGTCATTTCTTTTTTATCTACAATTTTTAAGTTTTAGTATAATACTCACTATTTCAATCAATATACCTATTATACCCCTATAATTGATGGATACTGCTTTTAGAAGAGTACCATGTGGTCAAGGATATTTTTGGAATTATCTGTGATAAAAATGAGTAGAATTAAACTAAAAATATTTATGAGCTAATTTTAGTTAAGAACTCATTAAATTAGCTAATTTTCAACTTATCTCACTTTAGATACATAGCATGAGAATTACACATTGGTTAGTTTGACCATGATCAAACTAAAATTCCGGCTTATCTTTATAAATTTTTCATGCATAGTAATAATTTTAAAGTTAAGTTTTTTTTCCTGCAAACAAAAAAAAAGTTAATTATATTTTAGTTTGAAATAATATTTATTAAAATTTTAGTTAATTTTTATATTATCATAAATAAATAAATAATTGAAAAAAAAAAATCAGCCTGGTGGGAGACATTGTGATTGTGAGGTTGTGCATGATTACAATTTACAGCACATTTCCCTCTAAAAGCTAATAAGATCCTAACTATAGGGGAACATTAATTGGACATTTCGACCATGCATTTGGTTGCTCTATTATTATTATTATTATTATTATTATTATTATTAGAGTTTTTTTTTTTTTTGGCAAAATAACATATTTTTTTTAAGTTATTTTGTACTTTAGTCTAGTTTTAATAATTTTTTTTCAAAATAGTCTCTCATAATTTAGACAACTAGTCGAAAATTTAGACAGGTGGTCGAAAAATTTAAACAGTTAGTCGAAAAATTTAGACAGCTGGTCGAATTTTAGACAGATGTCATTTTGTAAAAAATTATCAAAAATAAACTAGAGTGAAAAATCACTTAAAAAATGTCATTTTTACCAATTTCTCTTATTATTATTGTTGTTTTCTTACTTCCATAGATTACAACAATAAAAACCAAAACTCATATAATTATAATTTTTTAACATATATATTGTTCATTATGGGGTAAATGTTAAATATTTGTCAATAATATTATGAGAAAATAAGTTGAATATAAAGTTGTAATTTTTTTAGTTTTATTTTTTACTAAGAAATTATTGAAAGAAAAAAAATAAAGGGATAAAGTATTTTGAGTAGTAAAGAGGGAAAATAAAAAGTATATACAGGTAGTTGTGAGTGGAGAAAGAGAAAGTCTTGTGTTTATAAGTTAAATGAAAAATTAATGAATGGAGTATATCGAATGTGTAAAAAGAAATCACTATTGGACGAAAAATACGGCGACTATATATATATATATATATATAGACATTAATCGATATGAAAATATATAAGAATATATTTATTTAATTTTACTATTATTTATAAACTGAAAGTATTATAAGAAAACGAATAAATAATATTTTTGATCTGGTTTAATAAACATATTCAGATAATGAGTTTTAAATTTGAGTAAAAGAGGTCAAATTAAGGGTATATATAAAGCCTATATATATGTAGTCCATTGTAATAGAAAAATATGATATAGTAATCGAGTGAATGATATTGTATATATATACATATATATATATATAAAGGGTAAATATTATTTTGAATTCTATGTTTTGCAAAAATTATCAATCAGATCTTGTGTTTTGTTAAATAACAATTCGGACTCTGCGTTTTGCAAAATAAAACAAAAGAATACCCTGAACTAGATTTTGGTCAAACTTTTTTTAAATATGACCAAAATACTCTTGGGTTTTTAATTTAAAAAAAATTAATTTTAATATTTAGTTTTGTATTAAATTAATTTCTAATATTAAAAAAATTTAAAAATTAAATAATGTAATATTTAATTTTAAAATAAAATAAAACAAAAAATTGACATGCTCGCACGCAAGTCTTGATCTTGCTTCCCCAGATCCATCACATGCAAGCTTTTCCCATCCTTGCTCAACCCATCCTCGTTGGCTTTGGATCGTACAAAAAAAATAAACCTAGATGTACAAAAGACTCAAAAATATTCAAACCCAAGTTTGCTCTTGAACCCAGTCGGCTATTGCTGAAAGTCAGTGAAGTTCGTCTGCCGTGGTGCCCAGGGAGTCGACGAACGTCGGCGAGGTTCGTCTGCAGTGGTGTCGTCCCCGATTTGCGCTGTCCAAATCTGCACCGTCCAGATCTACGCCGTCCCCGAGCCCCCATTCCATCGCCGAGCATCTAGCTCCTTCCCTTCGCGTCGTGCTCCGTCGCAGCTTCAATTCCTATCAACTTCAAGATGCTCACTGCATGCAAGTTGTCCTCGTCGTGCTCCATCTCAAGTGAACATTCGTCGCAGCTCTGATTTGAGTTCAAGTTACCTACAAAAAAAAAAATGGAGGATGGAAGAAGAAGAAGATGATGATGATGAAGAAGGTGAAGAACAAAAAAGTCTTAGGGTTTTAAAATTTAAAAATATTTTATAATTTCATAGTTTTTAGGTTTAATTTATTGTTTAGAAAGATTTAGTTTTAGTTTTTTTTTTAAATTATATCTCAAATCTATTTTTAACATTAAAAATACTT
Organism: Humulus lupulus; assembly: GCF_963169125.1. NCBI lineage: Eukaryota > Viridiplantae > Streptophyta > Magnoliopsida > Rosales > Cannabaceae > Humulus > Humulus lupulus. The sequence goes on along the minus strand of NC_084794.1, from coordinate 296,410,628 downwards.
ATTTTTTAATTATTTTTTATTTTAAATTCAAATAATATGATTTTTTATTTAATTTTTAATTATTTATTTAATCTATTAATTAATAAAATATGAGAATATTTTAGTTATACTCATATTAAAAAAAATTAAACTCAAGATATTAATTTATTTCATTTTACAAAATTCAGAATCTAAATTATCATTTTAAAAAAACAAGACTCAATCAAATAACTTTTACAAAACCCTCGACACAAAATATTATTTACCCAAATATAAATAATAGAAAAAGAATTGGTGAATGAACAAATAGTGATGTTGGTGATTTTGGATACTGTAGTGGTCAAAACATGTTCCAGTCGAGTCAGTGTCTGTAAAAAGTGAGCACAATAATGTTATCATTTATAGTCCTATATATACACATATATATATGTTTCACTTTCCCATGCATTGCATGCCTAAATTATAGATTAGCCCTCTAATACTATATCACTATATCTATATTTATTTGGATATACAACAAAGTATATGCATGTGATGTGATGTGATGTGAGTAAATTATATACATAATAATAAGATTAAGAATAAATAATTTATACCACCCCCACCGACATGAAAAATTATATTTTATATATAATAAATAGCCAGTTTAGGTTAATGTGTTAATGGAAAATTGATGCCTTAAATGTCGTTCATTGATAGCTGTTAATAAATGCAGATTTGGTCAAGGATGTAATCAATAATCACCGTAATAATGGTGAATATTCTGATTGATATAAAAAATTATGGTAAATATTGTGATTGATCAATATCACTAATTTTGTGGGATTTTTGGCATTAATTCCCTTGTGTCCACACTTGGTATTCCACCCCATATGAAGCTTATAAAAGAAGGCTTCACCTTTCATTCTAGAGACACCAACAAATAGAGTCACTCACTAAAAAGCTCTCTTGTCTTCTTCTTCTTTGCTTTTCGTAAGCCTTAAGATGATAGAGTGAAGGTATTAATCCGAGTTCGCTGGAGTAGTGAAAGTGGTATATTCCTTTACTCGTTAGTCGTTGTATCCTGGGAAGTGGTTGCTCACGTATCCTCTAACACCAATCAGGTAGAGGGGGCAAATCTGTTTTAAGGAAAGCGTGTTTACGTGTCTCGACTTTCTTTATAATTACCAGTTTTATAATTTATTATTTTGTATTTATTTATTTTTTGTTCTTCAATTAATAATATATTATTATATTTATTAATTTTCTCCATTCTCTTTATTTAAATTTCTAACACCATCATCATCAACTCTTCATCTATATATATTATTTTCATTTTCATTATTTTTGCTCGTTAATTTGTATAGAATATTGCTAACCAACTATAAAGTGACATCTCATATAATATTAGACATCTTAAAAAATCAAATAACAAACACCTCTACAAATATATCAATGAACCTTACCTGCATTAATAGAATGGAAAGCAAATTTGAAGATTTAAACACGTTTTTTAATTAATTAGAATTCCCATAGTTTACTATCATTAATATTGCATTCTTATTTCATCTTAAGACCAAAAAAAAAAAGAATCATTCTACTTCATAAGTGACCAAAAGAAAAGAGGACAAAGGCTTATAACATCCTTATTAAATTGTTAAGTACTTTTCCATATAACTATAAATGAGATTACAAAATTACAAGTTGATGATTAGTATTAATTATTATAAGCATTATTTTTTGTGTGTGCAAATTTCGCAATAGAATTGTCTCCGTCAATGGGGACCAATGATTGTTGTCACCACGTGATTGGTGTGTGTTTTCCAATGACAGTCAAACTCTTTTTCTTGCCTTTACTTTTCCATTCATCTCTACTATTAAAAAAAAAATTAAGTTTTGATTTTCAAACTTACTAGAAAATAATATGTTTGAATTTAGTTTTCAGTATTGTAAATTATTCAGAATTTTTTGAAAATTTGTAGAATGCTCTAAACAACTACAGTATACATGAGTCATAAAAAAAATCACACCAAAAACTAGGGGTGTGCAGAAAATACTCGATCCAATAAAAATCGACCGATCCAAAAAAAACCGACCGCCAAAAATTGGATGTCCAATTACTATTGGATCAGATCGGATGTAATTTTTAAAAATCCAAATTGGATCGGTCGGTTGTTGGATGACCATCCGACATCCAATAAAAACCGACCGAACCGATCCAATTTCCATCTAATACATCACTGTAGCTTACTATAGGCTTGCACACATGGGATGATTAAAAAAACCCTAAACTAAATATTACAATTAAATATTTTTATTATTTGGATGAGTAATTAGTGTTTTTATAATTGAAATAATATATATTTTTTAAATCAGCCTAAATAAAGGTTTTAAAAGATCGGATGGATCCAATCCGATCCAATGGATAACCAATGGATGGAACCGAACCGATCCAATCATCCATTGGATCGGATCGGATCGGTTGGTTCAAGATGATTGGATCAGATCGGTTCCAAAAATCCAACATCCAATTGGATGGTTGGATCGGATCGGATGGGCTTAAAAACATTGGATGTCATCCAATGAACACCCCTACCAAAAACTGTTCTTGGGTCGAGAATACTAAGAACTCCACTGATAGGGCTTAAAATAATGAAGACAAAAAAAATTCTTATATATATATAAGGGTATCTTAATTCTGATTTTGACTGACGAAATAATGTTCATACTCGATCACATTTCTCCAAATTGTATGGTCGACAAAAATGAAAAATTAATTATGTAATTAAAACCTAGCTATGTATAATATGATATCATGCAAATATTAATTAGGAACTATCAATATGTCTATAATTCCACATGTCTATATAATTCCACATGAAGAACTATCAATCAAACTAAGTTAAATTTACAATATATTAAATATGAAAAAAATCTTACGTGGAAAATATATAGGAACAATAATATTATTATAAAATAAAAAATTATTTTACTTAACGTCAATTGATTTTAAGATAAAAATATCTTATTTATATATTATAATGATATATAAGCAAAGGAGTAAATTAAAGTTTAGTGTTTTTTTTTTTGCCCGATTCATTAAAATGTTAATATAAATCTCACAAGGAGATGACCTATAATGGCTAATCAAGCTATTTATTATAATGATAGAACACCAAAAGACACAACACCAAAAAAGATAAATTTATCTAAACATAGATAAATTGACAGACATAAACTGAAACGACGACCCAAACCAATAAGGCAACCTTATTCCGTCTTATAAGAAAAGAACATAAACAAAACTCAAACAAGAAGGTAATAGGCATGAACAGCAACGCGCGACCAACAAGCATCACCTAGCCAAAATCACAACCAAAAGTCCTCAAACCGGCCAGGACCACAAAATGATGTAGTCGAAGACGCAACAAACCCCCCAAGAGGCCACCACGTACGAGAACATCCTCCAAGTTAATCTGTCAACTTGTGAAAACCAAAACTATATTTAGGATGATCAAAGTTTCGAACACGAGAAGGACAAACAAAACACGATCGATCATAACAAGTATTGTTATTGACTCTATGTGTGGTCATTATCTGTAGAAAGTCATATGCTCTGACATGTGATATTAGAGACACCATATTATTTAAAGTGTTGTTTGTTATATGACATCTTAAGATGCAAACACCACATAACACAGCATACGACGATTGATGTTCGTGAGAAATGATATTAAATTACACTAATTAATCAACACAACATGTGGTGTTAGACTAGACAATATATAGTGACTATAGCAATTCATACATTTATGTTTTTATATTCTCACAATGATCATCACAATAATGAAGAGAGCTACTCTCTCTTCTTTATGCTAAATTAATGAAGAATGGTATCCTTCCACCTCATCAATATCGAGATATTTAAATATAGTTTATTTCCAATATATGCAATAATTTATCATTACAATCCTTTTCTAAAACAAATAATTCAACTCAAAGTATCATTGTGTTTTGTCCCTACATACATCTAATTGAATGGTAAGAATTTTTCACTCACATATACATACATGAAAATGAAATATTATAACAGCTAGGGTTTATTATTAAGACACGAATAATGAGCTTATGATGTAACAATATATAATAATAATAAAAGTACACAACAAAATTGGACTTGACTTTAAAAATAAAAATTGAAGCCACATGGTGCTTATTAATTTGATTCTAAAATCTGGACCCATTTGCCAGTACTTAATTTGTATAAATATTCGTAATTTTTCTTGGTGTTAAAATTACAAAATTATTAAATATGTGCTAAAATTTTGACAAACTCACTTGTTTGAATTCACTTATTATTATTATTTTTTTTGGTGCACTAATAAAAGGAATAATCAAAACAAACAAAAGTGCATGAATTCAAACATAACCATAATTCCGGACTAATAAAAAATAATTATAAGTTAGACTTAATCTTTAATTTTAAAGCTCGACAAAATCTTAATTATGGAGATAGTGAATACAATTGTCGAGCAATAATCAAAAGGAGAAAAAAAAAGTGAGAATTTTTTTTTAGATAGACAAACTTTTAGTGATAAGCTTCATCTGAGCTTTTATTCTTTTATTCCCATTATTCGTGAATATTATATTGAATGTGAATATTTTGTTGTGTTCGACATTCATTATTATTTTAAAATTAATTTATTTAATTATTAATACTTTGTTTAATTTATTTATTTTTTAAATAATTGTAAGGAAAAATTATTTTTTTCTTCCGAACTATAATATTTGTAGATTTTTGCCATCGAATTTTTTTTACTTTGGAAAAATACCCACAAACTATAACACTTGTAGATTGTTGTTCATTTCGTCCCATATATTAACAGTTTGATGACATGACAGTTAAAAAAATATTAAAATTTTATTTTATTACTTGATTTTGAATTAGAAAAAATAAATAAAATTTATTTTAAAAATAAAAAATTAATAGCAACTTATTTTAAATTTATTAAATTATATAAAATCCAATAAATAAAAAAAATCAATAAACATAAATAATTTTAATCCAAATATAATTTAAAAAAAATTAAACTCAATATTTCTAAACTAATCAAATTATACTTTGAGCTAAACTAAATTAAAATCTTTATTTTTTTGCTTGATTATTTTCTAAATATGTTTAATTATCTACATATAAAATATAGAATTGGTTGAGTTTTTAATTTAATTTAGTTTAGAAATATAGATTTTAGTTTTTTTAAATATATATTTGGAATAAAAAAATATATATGTTTATTGATTTGTTATTTATTAGATTTTATATAATTTAAAAATAAGTTTTTATTGATTTTTTATTATTTAAAATGATTTTTTATTTATTTTTTCTAATTTAAATTCAATTAATTTTAAAAAAATAATATTTTTTAACTACTATATCATCAAAACATTACCATTTTGGACGGAAGAGACACAAGTCTACAAATGATATAATTCGGGGGTATTTTTGTCAAACAAAAAAATTCGAAAAACAAAAGTGTAAATGTGCTATAATTTGGGGGAAAAACATTTCTTCCAAAATATAGAGTCCACTCACATTCAAATTTATAATTGATAGTGGTACTATTATTTTTTAGATTATAATTACTGATTATACATTTGGATGACATAAATAATTTATATATGCTTGGTTTGTTCAATTGTATGAGTTGTATTGTATTATTATTATTATTATTATTGTGCAATATTAATACTTAATTATAATCTCTGACGAATCTTAGTCAAGTCAAAGCTAGAATTGGGGTCGAGAATCGAGATCAATATAAGGTTAATTTTGAGGTTATAGTCATATAGTTAGGATTAGAATTGGGATGGAATTGGGTTTAGGGGTACGAATCATGTGAAGATATATAGAGGTAAATCAAGTCACAATCATAGTCAATTTTGCAAAAATAATAAGTTTAAATAGTTTGGGTAATCATTAATTAATATCAAAGATAAGTATTGTTGACAAATTGGAATTTGGTTTTGTAATATACATTTAAATTAAAATTACTTCTATTTTATTCTTTTTCTTGTCCTCTCTCCTTATCAAACAACATAAGAGAAGTACTTATCACTTCTATTTTCTATCCTTCATTATTTTCTTTCCTTTCTCTCAACCAAATATAGTGTAAATATGATGAATTACCTTTCTTAGATTCACCAATTCAGTGATCCAAATTACAGGTGTTTGTGATGCGGGTGGTGCGGGTTTTTGTTAATTTATTGGACCATACCGCATATGCGATTTGAACAATTTTCTAAATCACACCTGCATTACATAAACCTCAAACCTCAAATTGCACCGCATGCGATGTGGGCGGTTTATACTTATTATCAAATAATTTAACAGTTAAATATTATAATTAAGAAATATTTATAATAAAGCTCATAACTAAAGAGTATAACAAAACACTAAATATACAACAAACTAATAAACTCTTAGCAAAATAATAAAAATACAATAAACTAATAAAGAAAAAATGTGATATAAAAGTAAGTGTTTTGATTAAAAAGGAATATATTTAGGTTGAAGTAGAATATGTGTCAGCATTTTATGAAATATAATATTTTTACTAGAGATTGTGTATGGATAATTCTTTGGTAGGGGGATAAAAATGCTCATACCGTAGACCCAATTTTTTTTTCATAATAGTGTATATTATAGTTATAGCAAACATCCCACTAATTTTCAGGAAATTCCGAATAATTTACTGTGCCCAAATTAGTATTAAAATAGTCAATTGCACGTGTGACTAATTTTTTTTTATATGCATAGAAAACATATAATTTGAACTCTGATTTTGGCACTATAAATTAGTAAGAATTTCCAAAAAATAAGTGAGATGTCTTTATAACTATAATATATACCATCATAAAAAAATAATTGAGTTATAATTTTTCCAAATACCAGAAATAGAAAATGACACTACGGTGGTAAAAGTATTTTCTATACCTCTTTGGTAGAATTATCCATTGTGTATATTATATCATATAAATATGTATATGCATTCAGTTTAAATAGGATAAAATTGAGAAAACAAAATATAAAAGTTAATTACTATATAAGAATAAGATTATACAACAATTTCAGGTATTTGGGCATTTTTGAAAATGAGCAAATGTGGGCAATTTTGTAATTTAGTAATCATGATAAGAATATACAACAATTTTAGGTATTTGGTGGTCATGACTCATGAACGTAAGCCTACAAATTAATCATGTAATTGTTGACTTGGAATATTAAGGTCTTTTACTTACTAATACTCCACACAGATTTAATTCTTTCTACTAGTAGAAATTTAAACCAATAAAATATATAAAAATATTTTAATTTTCAAATAACATATACCAAAGGCTGAAATTTATCTCTTAATGGGAAAAAGACAATAACAATTGTAAATTTATTTGCTTGCTGAAAATGTGTAATTAAAAATATGTATGTAGGTTATTGTTTTTTCATTTTTAATATAATATACAATATGATATATTTTATAACACAATATTATAAACTAACTAACAGAACACAATTTTGGAAAATGCAATGGCCACACTTGTTGAAGGAGATTCATTCTCAAAATAAATAAATAAATAAATAAATAATACAAGGACAGTTATGTCATTAGCAGTTGAGAATGGCATTATCGATATTTCCCCCAAACTACAGACCTATATATATATAGCAAAAAATGTAATATAAATCCAAGACCCACGCTACTCTCTCATTTCTCTCCTTCTTCTCTTCCCTTCTCTCGCTCACTATAAATATATAACTTCTTCGCTCATTTCTTCCATTTCCTTTCTTATTCTCCGCCCATCTCAGGCGGCTCCGCCTCTCTCACGGCCGTCCGTACAAGGCGATCCGCCGCATCAGTTCCAGACCGCCACTAGCACCGCCACCGCCATCGCGATCCGATTTGTTCCTCTTGACCTAATCCCATCCCATCTTTCAATTAAAATACTATTATCTTTTTTCTTTTTTCTTCCTTTTCTTCCATTTTAAAACGCCTGTCTTCGATTTTACGATTTTGCCCCCGTTCGCTGGAGGCTAGACAGATGATATTTTTGTTTGTGTGCGTGAATTGTCTGTTTTAACCCCCTTGCGTCGAAGGACGGAAGTGATTTGACGCTTTTACCCTCCCGATGATGTAGTCTTCGATGTGACTATTTTACCCCTCTCGATTGCCACAACAACACACCACATTCGTTTTTTTGGAGGGATTCGTTTCTGACGTGGCATGATTTAAGGGCCACAGGATGAATTACAATTCTCGTCGGATGTTGACACCTGGAGCCTCAAGAAAGCGAAAAGAAAGAGAAGCTTTCTACTCCTTTAAACCGTCGGCTCCTCCTCTCCCCGTTTCGGCTTCGGCTCAAGCCGCCGCTAAGAAGCAGCAGCAGCAATCGGTTTCTAAGCCAGAGGAGCCGGGCTCATCGAACCGGCTCTTGGCCGGGTACATGGCGTACGAGTTTCTGACGAACGGGACGCTGTTCGGGCAGAAGTTCGATCCGGCTCGAGCCGAGGCGGTTCCTGTGGGCGCAGGCGAGTGGAAGAGTCAGAAGCCGGGAGCAGGAAAAGAGCCGAGTTTGAAGAAGGAGCACCAGAGTTACGCTGAGGTGGCGAGCATTCTGAAGAGCGACGGGGCCCACATTCCGGAGATTGTCAACCCGACCCAACTGGCTCGGTGGATTCAGATGTGACATTGCAGGGCTGTGATTGTGTACGTAAGGACGTAGGGGAAACACTTTGATCAGACTGTAGACGTGGCGTCGTCTTATTGGTTGATGGTCGTTTTCTTTTTTTAAAAAAAAAAACAAATGTCCAGGTAGAACCTCTGTGGAGCTGGTGAGTTTCGACTCCGTTACTCAAAGAAAAAGAAAATGTGAAAATGAATTAGATGATGAAATCTCTTTCTCACTCTCTAACTCTGTTGGTATGTTATTTGTATTACAATTTTTGCTGTACTGTTCAACTTTTGGTGAATTAATGGAAAGTTTTGTGAGAGTGGAAGTGGAGATAATTGGCTCCATTATTATTCTAATTCTGTTTTTTTTTTTGATGAATTATTCTCAATATTTTTAGCCATTAATGTAAGAAATGACTGACTAGTGTTCTTGAGTTTTGTTCAATATATATATATATATATATATATATAAAGAAGCACGTGAGGTTTTTCGATAGTAGATCGAATAGCAGTGTGTGTTTGTATAGGTATATAGGTATAGGTAGTGAAGCGTTGTCGTTTTGAGTTGTGCTAGATACACAGAGACATATATAGGAGAGAGGAGAGGTCGTTGGATGATTTTTCAGGTGGTTTTAATTAAATATATAGAATATAAAAAGCAAACCATAGCAGCGTGCATGCATGCACCATTACCCATATGATGATGATGATGATGATGATGATGATGATATATATATATGCGCATGCTCGATCCTTCTAGCTTATCAATTATGCATGTCGAAACAATTAATTAGTTACCAATCATATTACGCAAAATTAACAGTAATCTTTATATTTATATTTATATATAAACAAGGTAGATACTAAGTAGGTAGGTGGGGGCAATTAAATTAATTTAAATTAAATTAAGTTATTAAAGAAAAGATATGGTGATTAGTTAATTGATTAGTAGATGGTTCATGAAATAAACATGGCAACATCCGACGACTACGTACCAAAGCCTCTACTGCTATAGCTACTATATATACACATTTATTTTATTTTACTTGTTATTATATATATATATATATGTATATATATTTCCAACGATAAGAATAACATACTATCCACACCAAACCCAATTCATCACTCTCACATTATAAAATTAAGACTCACAATCTTCCCTAATCATCAATCCTCAAGTCGTATACATATTCCTTTTAAACTGTTCAATTTCTATATATTTAAAACGGTTGAGTTTGTATAAATATATAGCTGGGACCTTTTTGGTAGAGACATTATTGTAGGGTGTTTTAATTTTGAGTAATGATACGTGCACAAAAAAATATTACACACAGTAATGTGTCACTGTTTTTTAAAATAGAGAGTCACTGTTTTAATAAATGTAATTGGCTAGACTAAATTGTCATATCACTGTGTATAATGTTTATGTGTACATGATAGTAATAGCAAGCATCCCCCACCAATTTTGAAAAAATGTGAATTATTTAGGGTACTAAAATTAGGGTTCAAAAAAAGTATATTTTACACGTGTATAAAAAAAATTGACACACATATAATTAATTGTTTGAACCCTAATTTCGGTACTATATATTATTCCAAATTTCTTGAAAACTGATGAGATATCTGCTATAACTATAATGTACACCCTCGTATAAAAACATTGGGTTATAATTCCCTTGTCAAAACAAAAATACCCCTACCAATATAGAGGCAATATGCCCAACCAAAAGATTTTACTATATCTATGTCTAAATAATAAAAAAAAATTGTAAATAATTTATTGTGTTTCATTTTTAAATGTATATATATATATTTCAAAACGATCCCACCGGATATATCGATGGTAACTTTTTCAATTAATTATAAAATGTCTTATATTTAGCGTCCAATTCTTGATTTTATTCTCTGTATTATACATTTTTATATGTATCAGATTCAGCTTTTTGTCTCATAATAATTATTAATTACTTGCTGATGTCTTCTTTATTACAAAAGAAAACATCAAATTAATTAATTATATATTGGCACCCACAATATATATATATATATATTTGTATATATCCCTCTCCTTTAATTTCGTATGACTCAAGTAATTAAGTAATTATAATTAACTAACTTTCCCTTAATTCCCACTTTAAATAAGATTTTGCTTCTTCATTTGAGCTATAATAATTAATTAATACGTACTGGGTTAATTTGGTTAGCTATATATCGATCGAACTGTGTCTTTTTTTTATATAATTATTTCATACACATATATACACTACAAAAAAAAGGTTCTATACCGAGAACACTATACCGACAACATGTCCTCGGTATAGACATTTCATATGCGCGGGACATTTTCGCGGTTTTGAATAGGTTTAGTTGCTATACCGAGAAACTATACCGAGAACATGTTCTCGGTAGAGGGTTTATAAATATACCCCACAGCCGCGAAGCCCCTTCTCCTTCCTCTCTGGTTTCTCTCAGTTTTCTCCGAGCCGTCCGCCTCCCTCTGCCATTTTCCTCCGTTTTCCTCCCAAAAAGCTCGGTTTTAAGCCTCAAAATTGCCAAGGGTGAAGGGATTTCTGTGTATTTGTTGAAGGTATTGTTTATTTATTCATTTTATATATATATTTATGAAATTGTATAATGATATTTTGTAGTTTTTGTTTGAAGGTTGGGTATTCGGTTTTTGTTGGACTAAAGAGATTGCTAGCAAGATATTGAAGGCATTGGTAAGTTTTTTTTAATTTTTCTGTATTTTTTTAATTTTTTTTTCAATTTTTGAATAATTTATGTTTTTTTTATATAAATAATATAATATTAATTTTAATAAAAATCTGAAATTATTATATTAGATAGAATGTATTTATTTTTAGGTTTTCAAAATAAGTATTAGTAAAAATGATATTAGGAATTAGAAAATTGTTATATGAGTAATTAGTATTTTTTTTTAAATAAATTCTATGTTGTTTTGGTGAATTTTATGTGTATTAAACATATTAGTAAATATATTAAATATTTGAGTGTTAATTTGAAAATTTTGGTGGTAATGTTAGTATGTTGTTGTTGTCAATTTTAATTTTTTTTGGTTATGTTAGTAGTAAAAATTCAAATTTTATGAATATTGATGATTAATTTGTTGCTGTTAATTTTTAGTAGAATTTTAATATTTTGGTTAGAAAATTGAATAATTAATAAAATTTAGACTAATAATTATGAATTATATAGTCGTTTAAAATGTATTTATAATGCTCTCTGCATGATCTGGGTCTGGATATTTTTTATGTCTTATTTGCAGGATTTTAAATTTTGGGATAGATGAAAATATAGTCGTTATGCTGCCGAATTTTTTATAGAATTGTAAAATTTAGAAATATTGTGAATATTAGTAGAAGTACTCAATAAAATTTCTAATTTAATAAATAGTGAATTGATAAGTAAAATAATATATAACATTAACATTATGCAACTAAATTTTAATAAAAATAAACATTAATTAAATAATTTAAGTAATAATTAAATCCTAAAGTAAATAAATAAATTTTAAACAAATCTTAGAAATTTTGTTTAAATTAATAAAACTATTCAATAAAGCATAAGTAAAATATGTAATTTAATAAATACTAAATTAATATGTAAAAAAATAATATTTGTTAGTTCTGATTAAATAAAATTAACAAATATATTATTAGAAAACCATTATTAAAATTAAAAAAAATTAATTTAATATTTGTTAGTTTTAATCATTATTAAAATTAAAATTAAAAAAATATGTTTTTAATAATATTTGTTAGTTGTTTTTAATTTTTCTGTATTTTTTTTAATTTTTTTTCAATTTTTGAGTAATTTATGTTTTTTTATATAAAAAATATATTTTAAAATTAACATTAAAAAAATTAACATTAACATTATGCAACTAAATTTTAATAAAAATAAACATTAATTAAATAATTTAAGTAATAATTAAATCCTAAAGTAAATAAATAAATTTTAAACAAATCTTAGAAATTTTGTTTTAATTAATAAAACAATTCAATAAAGCATAAGTAAAATATGTAATTTAATAAATACCAAATTAATATGTCAAATTTAAATAATTTTAATAATATTTACACTGAAATATATTATAGTTAGATATCATAAAACAACATAATTAACTTCAAAGAGCATAAGACATTAAAAAAAACATATTTAATTTTATTTGTTTTTTTCTTTGGTAATAAGAAATTATTACCAAAGATATAATAGTGTTATTATCACCTAGTGATAATATTATATTTTTTTAGTGTTCATCACAAGAAGCCTTAGACCCGTTTAGAGAGGGTGAGTCATTGAAGACTCTTACATTTGCCTCTCTCTGAATTAGGACACACACGTGGATTAATTTGACCGTCAGATATCCCAGCTGATTGTGAACGAGGTAATACTTTACACATTGATATACTCCTTAAAATTTAACAATTAATCCATATTAATTTTAAAATATTGAATTTGCATACAATAGCGCCTCCAAATAAACGTGGACGCCATAAAGGATTGAACACGCGGGAAAAGAGGGAACAGTTGGGGTGTCCTCTCCCTCTCGAGTGGGATGTGCGGGGGAGAACATATAAAGAGATCGAAGAGTACAGCTCAAATTTCTCAAGAGAGCTCGGATTACTTGTTCGACAGTACACAGATCCGGATTGTCCTCAATGGTCAAAAGTACCAAATGCCTCGAAAGAAATAATACTTGCACATTTGGAAGTAAGTAGTTTATGTATTTTCCGACGCCCAGAAATTACGGTATTAATTTCTTGCTAAAATTAACTATCTTAATTAAATATATTACTAACGATAACTTTTTGCAGAAACGTTCTGTGATCAACAAGGAAAATAGAAGGAAACTGAAAGAGCTTAGCTATGGAGGTTCTCAGTCAATCCCAGCCCTACGCTATAAAAATGTTAGTTAATTAATTATTTTTTAGTTTATTTTTCTTATTTACGTTTAATTATTAATTTTATAAAAATATATGAACGTGACAATGCAATTTAGAGACTGGGCAACTTGAGTCCATCCCGGATAGCTGGATGGATACTCACCATAAATCAGGCACAGGGTGGGTGACAGAGACAGCCAAAAATACTTGGGTACGTTAAGTGTTTTTAAACATTTTTCAAATTTTTAATTGTTTCAAAATTTTAATTACATTATACATTGTATCACAGGAGGAATTGCGTGCATACCGCGACACACAGCAGACACAGGCAACTGATACTGAGAGTTCCACACTAGTTTCGAGTGCGCCTGAAGATGAAGACATATCTTTGGTACAAACTGTCTTCGGAAAACGACGGGGCCACCAGAAAGGATATGGACGTATCCTTAACATAAGGGGCCGAACTCCATTTGATTTTCGTCCTTCACAAACTAGAGATGAAGAGTTGTTTGAGATGAGAGAGCGTCTTCGACAGTTAGAGGAGCATGTCCGGACTCATTGTATCACCCCGGGATCTCAATGTGCCCCACCACCACCCGATGATCCCGATGTTGGAGCACCGACTCAGTAGGACTTATGTATGAATTTTATTACAATTGACTATTACATTATCATGTTTAAGACAATTCTTTATTTTGATTCAGCGAACATACTCTTATGTTTTTATTTATATGTGTTAATATAAGTGTTTTAATTTTATTCTATTTTTTTATATTTAATTCAAAATAAATAAATAAATAAATAAGGGAATAACAAATATAAAAAAAAAATTGGGGAAAAGTCTATACCGAGGACATTGTCCTCGGTATATACCACTAAGATGTCGGTATATACCAATACGATGACAAATTGGGGATGGTTGTACCGAGGACTTTTGTCACTTTCTACCGAGGACAATGTCCTCGGTAAAACCTATACCGAGAACATTTTTAATGTCGTCGGTAGAAGTTTTGTTTTACCGACGCGGATGTACCGATAACTTTCTACCGACGACATTGTCTCGGTAGAGGTTATACCGAGGACATTTGGGCTTATACCGAGGACATTTGTTCTCGGTATAGGCCCTGTTTTTTGTAGTGATATTAAAATCAACCAAAATATATTAGCTAAATTAGCTGAGATAAATTGGTATTTACTTCACCGCATTTTTTAATCATAAAGAAAACAATACTAAATTGGTTTATTCAAACGAAAAGTACATGTTAATTTATATATTTATATATGATTAATTATTTCAGTCTACATTCAATAATACTAATAATAATAATAATAATATAGATTATGCTTTATGATTAATTGTACGTTGGACTTAATAATTTGTTATAGTGAGTTTCAAGCTGTGATAGTACTACGTACCTCGTTTATGATTATGTTTATTTGAGAATATCATCATCATCATAATCCTTTAATAAGTTATATTATCGATATATATATATATATTTATATTTATGACAATGGAAGATATGGATGAGATATTAAGCGTAAATTATTCATTTAAAAAAAAAAAAAAACATCTTAAAGATTTTATTGATAAAAAATGAATTCTATTGATATATATATCTCTTCTATATAATAAGTGTGTAGATAACGAAAATTCTTGGTTTTAAGGGTTTTTTATATTTTTAGTGTTAACTTTAATGGAATATTCTTATATTTAACAAAATATTTTTATATTTAACGGTAGTTTGTAAACACTTAAACTTAAATAAAATAAATAATTAAAAAAATTAAAATAGGATATAGTTTTGAGATATTTTACAATGATAATTATTTAAAAATAATAAATAATTAAACAAATTAAAATATGATATTTTTGAGATAGTTTACAATGATAATTATTTAAAAATAATAAATAATTAAACAAATTAAAATAGGATATTTTTGAGATATTTTATAATGATAATTATTTAAAAATAATAAAATCATACGTTTTATAACTTAAATAAAATTTAATTAAACTTAAACTCACTTATTAGAATAATATCATATTAAACATATAATATAACCTACTATCAATTAGCAACAAATATATTTTTTTTAAAACTAGCAAGAAACTTCAATTTAAATCCATGTATAATATTTAATATTGCATTAAACATATAATATATAATTTTTGTTGTCACCCCAAATTCAAAAATCAAAACAAACATAAACTTAAACAAAAATAAATAAATTATTTAATTAAAATAAGATATTTATTTGAAATTTATATGAAATTAATATAAATAATTAATAAATTCTATAAATAAAATTAGACAAACGTGCATATGCACGTTATTTGTATCTAGTATATATATATTATTGTGTGGTTTGTCTTTTCAATCTGAATGAGAGAGGTTCAATAACACCCACACAGTTCTTTTATTTATATTTATATATATTTAGGGAGCTTCTTAAGGAGAAGCATTACTTTTGCTCGTACCACAGAGATATTTTTTATTTTCGGTATTTGAAAAAATTATAACTCAATTTGTTTATATGATAGTGTACATGATAGTTATAGTATGCTTCTCGTCAATTTTTTGGAAAAATTTATATAATTTAATGTACCGAAATCAAAGTTCAAATAATCTATTTTTCACCTGTATAACAAAATCAAGTACGTGCAGCTGACTGGTTAAACACTAATTTCGACACCGTAAATTATTCAAAATTTCCTCAGAATTAGCGGGATACATGTTATAAAAAAAAAATTTTGTGACAAAAATAATGTTGTGATAAGTTATCACCAAATATAATGTTAGTTACAACTAGTTATATATAATGATAAAATTTATTAGGATTAAAAACATATTTTAGTCACAATAAATTATAGTTTTTTTTTTTACTAACACTTTTAGTATAAAGAATGATATAATATATTTATTTAAAATAATGCTTTTTACTCGCGAATTTTATTGAGTAAGATTCTTAAAGCTAGATTTGTAACACCCTTTTCTAAAAGAATCATCTCACTGTCATAAAAAAGAATTTTTACGTTATTGACTAACATAGTAAAAATATATAATTTTCCATTTATAAAATTTGATAGGGTATATATTTTTTTTGGACCATGTGTTTTGTCTTATTATCTGTTAGACTTTTTATTTTAATAAATTTCTTTCTGGACCTAGTATTTTGTAAAATAGTTCAAATAGACTCTTAATCTTAATTTTGATGAATGATAAATTGAATATAACTATACAGTTGTTAGATAAAATGATTATATTTTTATTTTAAATTGTTAGTTTGGTGAATTATTTGTAATTTTAGTTCATAAAATTTTGACCAAAATCGAGTTTAGGCTTCTATTTGAATCATTTTACAAAATACAGGGTCCAAACAGATAATTGGACAAAACGCAAGGCCCAAAAAAGTATAAACTCAATTTGATATTATGTCGATTAAAATAGGATGCACTTTTATTATTATATCAGACAAATGCAATAAATTTAACTATTAATAAAATCTTTTTGTCCGAGCTACTAAAGAGCATTTTATGGTGTTTAATTATGCTACCCAACACCTTATTATGATATGGTACACGGTAAAATATGTGAAACTTGCTATTAAATCACAATTATTATAAATTATGGTGTTTATGCTACCCTACACCTTATTATGACATGGTATGTGCTAAAATATGTGAGACTTGATATTAAACTACATCAATTATGTTGCCATATCATAAAGTGTGTGTTAGTGATAATAATATTCAACGGTGGAAATAAGACCAATTACAACTCAATAACAAGCTAGAATACAAATATGACCAATGATTGATAAGATAAAGTTACAAGACTTGTGCATAAAATACAAGTAAATAAGATATATGAAGACGAAGAAAAGAGGATTAAAACTCAAAGAAATGATATTATAAATAAAATAAGAACAAGAATAAGAAGAAAAGAAGAACTCTTACACACACCATCTTGAGTGTAGAGTATTGAGGATGACCAACTTAAATAAAGCTATACACCTTTGTTTAAAAGCTTATTTCCTCCTAATCTCTAAGCAATAAGGGACTCACAAAATGGAAATAGCTCTCTAGAATTATCAAGTATTTTTGTGAATTTCTAGCCAAAATTGTGTATATTCAACAAGGCTTCCTATTTATAGAGTTTTGGATCACCCTTCGATTTTCAAACATCACCAACTCCATTGAATAAGTTGTTACCAAATTTCATTTGAACGTTCATTGTGATAAATGGAAGATTTAGGAGTTATATGAGCTATTTGAACTATTGGAAATATTTCAAAACAACTCAAACTTTGTGCAGCTACATACAATGCATAACTTCACAAATATCAGCATCTGCGATGCATCGCCTCACAATAGGCAATGCAACGCAGATTACTTTTATTTGCTCACATTTTTTACACTTAAAAATCGTCAAAAAGAATGTCCAAATCTTTCCTATATGATTTTGTAACTTTCATTCTCTTCACGATAGTCAAAATAACACCTCCAACAACTATAAAACATTATAGCCCATGAAAATCAAATTTAAAATATGCTTCAAATTACATATTTAGGTGAGATCTTGTACACCCAATTATATATATGTTACAAAAATTTGACAAAATTAATTTGATCACATTTTATATTATTTTATAAATAATATAACAAAGTGTTTAACACTCCATGACACCTGGCCTTATAGCAATACTCGTGGAAAAAGGATTGACAAAAGTCTTGTTTTTTTTTTTTTGTAATGTTTGAGATTACTTGCTTGCTTTTTAGATTTTTGTTTTCTTGGGAATAGGAATCAAGTTGGAAAAGAATCAACCATACTTGCTTATTTTTTGTTTTCTTAGGTTTATATTTTTGTTCTTCTAAGATTGCTTGCTTGCTTATGAGTTTTTGTTTTTCTTCTTCTGGTAATAAGAATCAAGTAACAATATTATAGTTTTCTTTTTAATTTAAATTGAGAAATTGTTATATTCAAAAAAGCATTAATTACTAAGGGATAATCTACGTCTCAGATCTCATTGCATATTTCTAAGATTATTGTTATTACTTGGTACAAAATTATGGCATTAAATTTGGAGAAAGGAACATGTGGATGGGCCCATTTCTTAAAAGGGATATAAAGTAGATCATCTTAAGGCATCTAAATTAGTGGCAAACAGGTCTTTCTTATGAATGTGGTGAATATATATACATATATATATATATATATGTTGGGATGTGTATGCAAATCTTCAATATTTAACTTTATTTCTTCTCTTTGGACAATATTTATATGGACCGGAGACTAAGCATCCGATTCCTCTCCTCTATTTTTAATTATTAACTACTTCTTCTTCTTCTTTTCATTGTTTTTGCTTTACACTATACCAGTACTGATATATATATATATTTATATTAGTGATTGTATAATATATAATTGACTTTGTTTAGGTATGATGTATAAAGTCGTAGCAAGATTATTATAGCAGATTTTATTCTTTCTCGTGTTTTTCATAAAGCGAAAATTAAATAATTATATTCAAAATACGAAATATGTGAATTACATGAATTTATATATATATATATACACTAGGCTTATTATGTGGCTAGTAAATATAACAGGGACCCTGATTCCGTCCCGCTTGGTATGGAGGCAGAAGATATTCTGCCTTTTGATCTGGCCGTTAAGGTAGAAGACCAATTCAATTCATGTTGCTAGAGTAAGTGTTGGGAGATAGAAGTTGCAACACCCTGTTTTCTTAGAGTCATTACTATGTGAGTTAAAAATGTGTCATTAGCTCGCTAATCGATATTTTAAGTATAAAATGTGATCAAATTGAAAAAAAACTCGTTTAAAGACATAAAGTATAAAAATTTGGTCATTCATTGATATCTTGGAAAAGTTATACAGACGGGATCCCAAAATACTGTTTAGAAAATATTGTACAACTCAAAAATACAATTAAGGTCGACCTAGGCGACAAAACAACCACTACAGTACATTTTCCCAAAATATCCTTGGCCGTGGTAGCCAGGTAGGCCGAACATGTACCCGTCGTTCCACGCTCTCCGTACTCATGGTTGGTCGACCCTTCCTTTGCCCTTACTTACACCATAGAGCACCCGTGATCCGAAGCCCAACAAGAAAACTCAACACAAAACATATGACATATACATAACAATCCACAATATACAACAACACAACCAACAGGCTAAACACATAGCGGCTAACGCCGTCCGAAGTGCTTTACCAAGCCCTGGGTTCGCGGTCTTCACCGAGAGGATGGCTCTAGCACCCTAGGAGGGTCTTGCCCTAACGGCCTGCACTCAGTGTGCTCAACGTCGATCCCGACCCCATGTCGTTCTCGGCTTCTTGCCCTTCTCAGCCTTCGTCGTTCACTCACAAACATGCATCACATAGCATAATATTCATAGATATTTAACTGTATATTAAACATAAACATTAGGGTCACGCCCTGCAAGACAAACAATAGGGCCACGCCTTGCTCTGCGGATACAACGATTTTCTTACCTTTTATACAAACATTATTACAAGAGACGGCCCCCGAGTACGATCTTGTCTCAAAGCCCAAGCGGTCACCTAGTCACGAACCATAAATAGCATCCTCATTACAATTCGATTCCATAAACCAATCTCATGCTCTTGGGAACTCCAATTCCACCAAACGGGGTGGTGGAATCGACCCCCGCGCCGTTGGACCGAATTCTCAAAAACTGCAAAATTTGCCTTCCTGAATTTTTGCCTAGCGCTGTAGTGCCCAAGAAGTAGCGTTGTAGCGCTACTTACAAAGCCTAGAAGGACCCCAAGCGATATAGCGCCCAAAGAGCAGCGCTGTAGCGCTCCCTATAGAACCCAAAAACGAACACTGGTTTTTCCACCATTTCTCTAAACACAAGCTTACCCAAATCATTCCCCAAGTCCCAATTGGACCCAAAACTCCTAATAAATAACATAAACAACAAATATGCATAAAAAACAAATCCAAACTCACATCCAAACTCCAAATCACTCAATGATCTAAAATTGCACAAAGCTTAACCCTAACCAGAAACTTTTCAAAAACTCAAAGGAATCCTTACCTTTAAAGTAGAATTTCGACCCTAGGCTACCTTTAATGCCACTCCAAGTTTCAATTCTCAAATTCCCAAGCTTAAGTTCCTCAAAACTTCATCCCAAAACCCAAATTCGAAAATCAAATTCACATTCCTCAAGAACAACATAAAATACCTAAAACCACATGATAAACTCTTACCTCTTCTTAGATTTCGAGATTCCTAGGTATGGATGGCTGCTAATCTCTTCCTCAATTTGAATTCACTTCTAATTTCCTTCAAAAAACCAGCTACCTAGTCTTGTGCTCTCCTCTTTCTTCTTGAAAACTTGAACCAAATGACCAAGGGACTCTTGAGAAGCCTAGAACGTGAAAGCTAACATTCAACTGTGGGTTTGTCTAATTTAGAGCCTAAATGACCATTCTACTCCTCCCTCTAACTCACTTCTATACTAAACCTCAAGGGCAACCTAGTCCTTTCACTCTTTTGCAAAAATATCACTTATTCCCACAAATTTCACAAAAGTTACTAACACCAAGAGTTACCACTTGTTACCACTCACAACTAAACACCAATAACCATATTTGTGACTTTCCGCTAATACTGCGGGACAGGATCCCCAAATGCCGAAACACAAAGCACATAGCATAAATCCACACGCATACCCTTAACGAGTTCAATTTACAGAAATGCCCATGTTTACCAAGCATGTAACTTTAAACACAATCAAATTCACATAATCACATTTATATTCATAATTACACACACTTAATTGCACAAATATTAAATTACGCCTTCTGGCACGCTAACCAAAGCTTGAATTATCTTTCTAAATTTTCGGGACGTTACAGAAGTGATGGACGCCGATGGAACTCCTACCACGTATTTAGTTACTTCTTCCAACAATTTTATGGAGACATCTGCCTTTGCCACATGAGAATTGGATACTACTGAATTCAAAGCAGGGATAATACACCAACGAGATGATCCTGATCTACCGTGTCCGATATCTACCACCCATTACCACGCTCCCACTCGAAATGGTATGTTATACGAGGTGGCTGGTGGGAATAAAGTAAGACTATACGACATAATTAATGGAGATAGGACCTTGCAGTGGCATCTAGCTCAACCACTGCACGATTTTCAATTCTCAAGTGCAATACACTGGAGAAACAATCATCTCGTTGTCACTACTGGCAAAAGAGATGCAACTGTCTAGGATGTGAATTCTGCCACACTGAAACTTGTCCTCACATCAACAGTATAGATTGGGGAAATCATGTCCACTCATGTCGAGCACCAAGAGGGTGATATCACATTGTGTGATTATTATAGGTAATTTATCTTCAATTAATTATTTTCATTAAATGTAAAATATATTCCACCTGTGCATATTAATTTTTATTGCCAAACTTACCAAATACAAATTATGTGAATCATTATAGGGTGTCGAGTGCAAATGGAATAGATGACGGAGACTACTGCACAAACCATATTCTCTATTTGTTTGATCTTCGATCATGCACTACACGTCAACTACGACTTTCTCACTATATATTCAAAGTAAAGTGTGTTCATTATAATGAGGACACCATGGTTATAGGATATGAAAATGATGTGCTAAACAACAGGGGTTATGAAATTCAAATGAAGGAGGACCATGTGGTGGTTATCCCTGTCAGAACACTAACTTTGATGAAATATTACAAGGTGCCAGTCCAAAGAAATAGTGTACAACATATGAATTTCAAGTGTTAGGTACATCAATGGAAAAGTCTACGCTCTCAATGAGGTAGGACTATATGTCATTTATGAAGATGTCGTGTACAATGAACCAACAAGCATTTGAAAATCTTTGAAAGTCCAATCCTATGCTTTCTGAACCTTACATCAAGCGACCGTGAAATTGTTGTCACGTCAGCCATAGATCGACCATTTTGGTTTGGTACCTAAATTCACTCAACAAATTCATTGTCTCTACCATCCATGGAAAACACTATCATACCATGTGGTATAATGCCTTAGTTAATTTCAGGTATCGTAAGTTCTAGATAGCTACTACCTATTTGTTGAACTTGTTGGAAATTGTGTTACTTACTCAATTATTTAATATGCATTGCTATTATATAAATTAGTCAAATTTCAAGCACTCTATGTGTAATGCCCCACGTCACTATGTCTGCTTCCTGGAATGACGATTGACCCTACAAACCAACACGAGTCTTTCCGGCGTGCTTTGTCCTCACTTGCACTCCTCTTGGGAAAGCTTCCCAGGAGGTCACCCATCATGAGACTACTCCAGGTCAAACACACTTAACTTTGGAGTTTTCAAGTGATGGGCTACCGAAAAGAAAATACATCTTGTTAGCATAAGTAATACTCATCAATTCATTTAAGCCCTCTTCAGCTGTGTAGTCCCATACCTACACAGTTTTAAAATCATTACACTTGACCTTCCCCAGGCGATGTGAGATTGCACATCTTTTACCTGATCTTCCCCCTGCGGATCACGGGATTCTGACTGTCACACTATGTTTCATAAATATATACACTATAAACTAAATTTTATTTAAAAAAAACCCCAATTCCCATATGATATTTAACCATGTATTAAATAACTAGATTTTTAATTTTTAAATAATTAATTTACAAACAAAATCTCATTTTTAATCATAAATTAAACAATTACATTTTTAACAATTAATTTACAATCAAAATCTCATTATTAAGAAAATAATTTAACCATGTATTTCCAAAAATTATAAAAAACTAAATAAATAGTTGATGATTGTCTTTCAAGTCAAAAAAATTAATATAAATCTCGAAGGCCATGAGTTCTAGCAACAACAAAAAAATATAAAAATAAATGTGAATTCTAGAGCAACAATTGTGTAAAATTTATTAAATCTCTATGTTAAATTGTGTAAGTAATGTGCAGTTACATATTACGTTCTATGCATACTGACCCTTAATTATATATGAAAATACATTTATATTCTCGATTCAAACAAATTTTTTAATACAAAAATTACAGCCGATAACCAAAACCAGTTATAAAGAGTTGATCTTGTATATTAAAATACAAAATGGACCACTACCCTATAACTCAATTTCATAATCATATATTCATTTTATATAATTTAATAGTGAAGCGGGACTCGTTCCGCCTCCGTACTGAATGGTATTAAATTGGGCGCCATGTAATAGATATATTATATATATATATATATCTTTTATTTAAAAAATGTGTAGATAACTTTTAACGGTTTCTTTTGTTAATTTTAACAGAATATTCTAAATATTTAACCGAATATAATTTTTAAACTAATTAAAAATAATTATTTATTAATTATATTACTTTAAATTCAACTATTATAACATATCATTAGATATTATAAATTCAAATGTTATTAAACATCATTATTATAATAATATTTAATATTACACTAGATATTTATTAATTATATCTGTATAAAGTTAAATGTTATAAAATATTATTATTATAATAATATATAACATATAATATTTAATTCTAATTTTTTATAAAAATTTGCTTGAATAAATATTTCATAATTATATTAATATAAATTCAAATATTATTATAACAATAATTAATATAAAATTAGATATTTTATAAATATATTCATATAAATTCACATGTTATAAAATATTATCATTACAATAATATATAATACATAATAAATATATTATTTATAAGTGTCGTATGTGTATAAATAAGATGATTGTGTAACTAAATATGAAATTAGAATAACATTTATTTTCTATCAAGAATAAAAAAAGTTTATTCTCCAATCATTAAGGTGTGATTGGTGAGATTTAAGCCTTACCAATGGAGCTTTCAGTGTTTTCGACCCGTGAACAATTTTCAGCGTGATTTTTTTTTATGACCGTGTATATTGTAGCTATTTAAAGCATTCTGCAAATTTTCAGAAAATTCCGAATAGTATACAATATCGAAAACTAAGTTCAAACATGTTGTTGTACGCGTGACTAATTTTTTTTTTATGCGAATGGAAATCAATATGTTTGTACCTAGTTTTTTGTACTGTATAATATTCAGAATTTTCTGAAAATTTGCAGGATGCTCTAAATAGCTACAATATACACGGTCATAAAAAAATTGCGTTGAAAACTGTTCACGGATCGAAAATACTAAGAACCCTACTAGTATATATCATAAATATATATATATTTTTTACTACATTTATATATCATAAACCAACCTCCATGGGAGCCCTAACTAATTACTATCATCCACGGCATGACATGACATATGACCTTACTCTACTTTTGTGGAAATTGATTTATACTTACATAGGCATAATAAATAAGATTAATTATATCAATTAAATAGGTCGATATATAATAAGTTTTTTTTTTCTTTCACCAAGCCTATTTAATGTTTTAAAATTAGAGAGATATTTACCCTATGATCAACAACGTCATCATTTTCATACTCAAAAGGTATGAATTTTGGTAACTATATAATTAAAAAATAGATGATTGATGAGTTGGCATATATTTACTAGACCTTGGACTTGTATTGGGGTTCAAAATTCTTCACCCCTATTTCTCTTTTATTATTACGATAGTGATAGTGTGTATGTGGTCCCATTTTGGAGAAATATTATTTCATATTATTATTTTTTTTTTTAGAGATGTATAATTATCTCTGGAGTTATAAATGTCGGCCGACCTGGCTCATATTTTCGTGCCTTTGATAAATTTGAGCCGGCCCGGGCTCGGCCTGTATTCAATTTGTGCCGGGCCAGGCCAGCCCATTTTTGAAAGAGTAGGCACAGCACGGCCCATGTCGTGCTCGTGCCGTGTCGGGCCGGCCGACTTTATTATTGCCAAAAAATATAAAGATGGAGAATTGAACCCTCCACCTCCTATTTAAACCATCAATGAACTTACCACCAAACCAAATACATTTATTTATTTAAATTATAATTTTAGATATTTTTATATACATTTTAACAATATTTTATACAAAATTATATCAAATATAATTATTAGAATTTTAATACCTCCTAATAAATGCTAAGAAATTTAACTCACAAATCTTAAAATAAATTAATATAATTATAAAATATAAACATTGAGAAAAATAAGACTTCTATTATCATTTTAATTTATTAATAATTAGCAAATAAAAATTTATTATGATTATTAATATCAAAATATCGGGTTTTTATCGTGTCGTGTTTTCGGGCTAGTTTGTTCGTGCTTTCGTGTCGTGCCTTCGGGCTTGTCATGTCGTGCCGTGCTCAGGCCCATGTCGTGCCGTGCCAATTTTCAATTCGTGTCGTGCTTGGCCCAGACCCATATTTTTTCGTGCCATGTCGTGCTCGTGCCTCCCGGGCTCGTGCCGTGCTAGAAAACCCGACCCGTATTATCTCTATTCGTATAAGTTGCTATTCAACATAACATATTTTGTTTTGAATTGAAAATATATCTGATTGCAACATATAATAATTTAAAAATATATATATTTATTTCTCGGCCAACTCCTTCCATCTTTGTGTATATCTCCCTACATGCTAGGTCATCTAATCAACACCGATAATATATTGTTATTAGTAAAATTTAATATCAAATCCCACATTAGATATCGCTAACTAATCAAACTGAATTGCCTATCCATAGCTAGCTTCTCACTCCAAAAACATTATTTCTTTTTTTTTGCCAAGAAAACATTATTTCATTTAGTTTGTTGTTAATTACAAAGATTTCTCCATTATATAACTTAAAATTAAGGCTGTATAATAATCCAAAACATATATGTATATACACAATGGAAGTAGCCCTAACATCATCATCATCAACACCATCGCATAAAACAGTCAAAGCCATCCCGGTCGCCGCTTCCGACAGTCCGCCGCCGCCCAACCACTCCCGGAAGCGGAGAAAAATCTGCCTCTGCAGCTGCACAGTCCTGTTACTACCCATCGTGGTACTCCTCATCCTATTCTTGACAGTGTTCAAGGCAAAGGACCCCACCACCACCGTCAACTCCTTCTCCATAAAAAATCTCAACTCCGATCTCGACATCGCACGGCTGAGAGTGGATCTCAACCTCACCCTCGCCATAGATTTGTCCATCAAGAATAACAACATGGTTGGATTCAAGTACCGCAACAGCACCGCCGCCCTCAACTACCGGGGCACGCAGATCGGCGCCATCGACCTTCCCGCCGACGAGATCCCCTCCGACAGGACCAAACGGATGAACATCACGCTCACAGTCATGGTGGATCGAGTGCTGTCGGAGACCCAGCAGCTCATCTCCGACGTTGTCGCTGGAGTTCTGCCGATGAACACTTACACCAAGATTTCCGGCAAGGTCAGAATCTTGGGTATCTTCAAGGTTCACGTCAAGGCAACCTCTTCATGCGATTTCAATGTGAAGATTTCTACGGCGAGTGTTACCGATCAAAGCTGCACTAATAAGGCAAAGTTATGATTTTTATTTTGTATAATTATAGTTAATATAATTTCTCAGTATTGTGTAGTTATATATGTGATAAGTAAATAAAATGTTTTTTTTTTATTTTAACTTTTATTAATTAATTTGAAATAATGCTGAAATTCTTAAAAACAAAAATATATATAATTTGACAAAAAATTTCATATTTTTTTGACTTTGTCCTACTTAAAAGTGAAAGTAATTTAACAAAGGATAACTTACAAAGGCACTAGTATGGTAACAATGCTTTTGCCTTAAAAAAAATTACTTTGTGACTTAAATTAATGTCAATAATTGAAATAGGTTAAATAATTTAATGATTTTTGGTGCAAATTTCCTAATTCATTATAACCAATTTGAAATAGGTTAGCTTGGAAGACTTAAACCAATGTCAATAATTAATTCTGATTAAGGATGAAAAACAAAAAAGAAATTTGAGCTATTATACTTCAAGACATCCCTTATCACCAAACAAGCTTAATAATCTCAATATTTGTAAATTACGCTCTAAATTTTAAAATTTACAAAAATGCCTTGCCATAAAATTTTCCTCTCTTCATCACTCTGTTAATTCTCCCTCTCACTCGTTTTCGTCAATCACACTCGGCCTCTCTAGTGGTGTTTACGTTTTCTCTTAAAAATTGCTCAAAAATCAAGAAAAAAATGTGTAATTATTTATTTATGAGTATAGATTTAAAATATAAATAACTATAAATCAAGAATTTATGAGTGGATTGATATTACTTATGTTGATTTTTGGCCCTCTTAATCTAAAAGCTACATGTTGGTTTGCTTAGAATTTTTTCATTTCTTTTTATGGAAATTGATACATTTTGTGGAACTTCGACGCCACATCAATATAGTTTGATAAAGAATTGATGCAATCTTAATGAGTTGAAATCTTGGTTTTTTTCCCCTAAAAAAATCTTCAACCACTTCAAAATTGTTTAAAAATTTGATGGTTATCGAGACATCATTGTAACCCAGTGAAAACCATCGACACTACATCAAAAACTATCGAACCCTCACTTAAAAAGATATTTTCTTCATGTACCTATATGGCCATCGAGGCATTTTCAAATCCCATAAAAAAACCAACTTCGAGGCTACATCAAAAACCATCGAACCCTAACTATTTTTATTTCTTCATGTACTTGGATGACCATTGAGACATCATCGAAACCCATAAAAAACAATCATCGAGGTTGCATCAAAAGTCATCAAACCCTAACTAAGAAAATTATTATTTATTACATAAGTACATAGATGGCCATCGAGTCATCATCAAAACCTAACGAATATACCTTGATGATAGTCGAATTGCATCAATTTTTTAACCAAAACTTAGATTAAAAAAAAGGATCAAAATCAACACAAGTAGAACAAAACTACTCAAATTATATAAATTTATACTTTAAAACTGCTTTCCTTAAAAACTAGCATGATGACGTGGCACAAAATTTGGACTCGTGGGAGCCAAACAACGACATAATCCTTGAAGAGACTAGTCGACCCTGGACTAGAAGACAGAGATTCACAAGAAGTTTCATCACATAACTGGTCAGAAAAACTTCAGTCAGAAGAACATTGCAGGTCTGACCGTATGCTAAAGAGAAGATGCATAAAATTAGTTAGTTCAAATAAATATTTACTAGATATATATAATTTGAAATGTATTATCTGTTGATTATTTATATTATTACTTGTTATGCAAGTCATGTAAGACCCACAACTCATTTATGTAAATTCCTAAGCTTATAAATGGAAGGCTTAGTGAATCATTATTTTGGAAGCGGTCATTTGCATACTTTTATACACAGAATTTTGTACTGTCTCAAGCTTACAAAACTCAATTGACTTTAACTCATTTGATCGTGGGTTTGAGACTTGCTACAATAATTAAAGTATCTAAGTGGACGTAAGTTATTACCAATTATTAGGGCCGAACTACTATAAATATTGGTGTCTTTTATTATTTCAGTTCATTTCTCTAATTTTCATTATCTTTTTATTCAATTCAGTGTCGTTGGTCAAATCAGTGGTAAATAAAAACTATGTCCATCACTACAATATGTTGGGAGGTATTTATCCATAATTTCTATGGGAAATTTGATAAATCATGCTTACATTAGCTTAATATTTAAAATTTGAACCAAAGTTAACTACCATATGAAACAAATGCTCATCTTTCATTTAATACCAAAAATACCCCCATACCTTTCCTCTCTATTCTCCATCTTTCTCTCTACCTTTCATTTAATAGCTTAATAATTAAAATTTGAACCAAAGTTAACCACTATTTAGAATGCTGTTTCGATGTTGGATTTGTAGTTTGTTGGTATTTTTTTGTAGTTTTTTGGGTGAAAATCGTATTCTGTGAAAATCTGCGTTTTTTTTGGGTTCCTTGAGTTTTTTTCGAAATGCCCGATAGTGTCCGATAGAGGCCCGATTCGGGCACGATAGTTGTTGAGTTTCAAGGTTAGGGATGAAGGTCCGATGGAAACCCGATGGTTGCTCGATAGTTTTGGTTACCCGATAGTTGCCCTATCGTGCTAATGTCGTACCATCATCGTACATTTATGGCAAAAACTACAGTATTATACACCATCGTACCCACTAGCGTCCCACTGTCGTACCATCATCGTACCATTGACAAAGTAAGTTAACAATTTGAAACTAACTATTATCGTACTACCATCGTACCTATATCGTCCCACTACAAATTCTAAAATTACGATGTTATAGTAACTACTTAACAAATTCTATCGTACACCTATCGTGCTAATATCGTACCATCATCGTACCCATTATGGAAATAACTACAGTATTGCACACTATCGTACCCACTATCGTAATACCGTCGTACCACCATCCCTAACCTTGACTATCGGGCAACCATCGGGTTGTCATCGGACCTTTATCCCTAACCTTGAAACTCAATAACTATCGTGCCCGAATCGGGCCTCTATCGGACACTATCGGGCATTTCGAAAAAAACTCAAGGAACAAAAAAAAACGCAGGTTTTCACAGAACACGATTTTCACTAAAAAAAACAGCAAAAAATACCAACAAACTACAGATCCAACATCTAAACAACATTCTAAATGGTGGTTAACTTTGGTTCAAATTTTAATTATTAAGCTATTAAATGAAAGGTAGAGAGGAAGAGGGAGAATAGAGAGGAAATGTATGAGGGTATTTTTGGTATTAAATGAAAGATGAGCATTTGTATCATATGGTGGTTAACTTTGGTTCAAATTTTAAATATTAAGCTAATGTAAGCATGATTTATCAAATTTCCCATTTCTATTCACTAATAACTTGAAATGGTGGTATTTTTATAGGTAAAGGTTATGAATATGTATATTATTAAGTAAAATTCTTGAATTTTTGTGTTATTTTGCAAGAGAAAAGTTAAAAAAATAAAGAAAGAAGAAATGAGTGTGAGATTTGAGGATGGGAGGGCTTTCAGTTGAAAAGGATTTTGAAAGAGACTGGATGAGAATAATGATGGCAGTGGTATTATGGTCCAAAGACAAGTTTCAATCATAGTTTTCAAATTTTAGACATTAAAAGACAATTTTGTAATAGGAGGCATCTTGTAGCATAAAACTCAAATTTCCAAAAAAATACACAATATTAATAGAAATTAGTATATATTCATAAACTTAACTCGATTAATAACCACATATAATATATAGTTGGTCATAGAAAAGTATATCCACAATATTAGAAACTTTAGTATCCCAATTTTGAAATTAAACACGTTGACATTATTAAGAGGCCACTGTCCACCTATCTACGTACCTAATTACACACTTTGGGTTGGCAAAGTTTGGGATACGTCATTTAGAGTTAATGCCACTATTTCAAGGTGTTAGGCCAATATAATTACTATTTAAAATAAACAGCCAAACTTTATTTGTGTATCATTTTTAGAAGTGTTCATCAAACTGTCCACATCGTACAAAAATATACAATTTGAAATCTTTTGCATTGTAATGTGCAGTTTAATATTTCATAAATACGGCTCAAACCGCACTATACTAATAGAAATATACAATTGTTTTTTAAATGTTTGTATAAACAATCTTTAATTAAGAATTTTGTTATGAACTTTATTATCAACCTTTGTTATTAGCTAATTATTAATTTATTTGACAATAAGTGTAAACCACTCGTACTGCACTGCACCACACCACATTCTTGTGGTGCATGTGTAATTTAAAAAATTGCTCAAACTGCATATACAATGCGATCCAATAAATTAGTAAAAGAACGCAACGTGCACACCATGAACACCTCTAATCAATTCAATATATTTTTAGTTAATTAGCCTCGTAGAAAATATGCGAGAAAGAAGAACAATGTCCAGTGGTTTCATAAAATAATTGATGTTGCCCCCACATGGAGGGGAAATAAACTACAGTATTAGAGTGGTAACTTAGAAAAGTAACGTTTTTTGGCAAATATTTGGCTAAATAACTTCAGTGCAAGAAAGAAGAACAATATCCAATGTGTAAGAACAATTTAGCTGTTACCAAATGTGATCTGAAAACTTGCAACCGGTGTTGTTGAGCCTTGGCTTGGATGAAGCTAACCGTCTAGAGGAGAGGCCATGCGTAATTTTATATCCATTTGGTCTCACTCAGTTTTCTTCTGTTTAATATCTTCTGGCTTTTTGTAGAAAATTATCTGACTCAGAAGGGTACCATTGGTTGTCATGCCAATTACAGAGCCCAACACAACTTAGAAACAAGAGAAGAATCAAGGATAACAAATGGGTATGTTCTTCTTGCACATCTTGGTAGAAATAACACATAGTTATGTAATAGCAGAACAGTGATGAGCTGGTTAGTTAGAGAATGGAAAATAATAGATTTGCAAAAAAATAATAATAATAAGAATGCAATGCATCATCACCTAACCTTCTCTTCTTCAAGGATGTTGTTATTGAAATAATAAAAAAAAAAAAAAAAAATCAAGGATACCGCTTTGTGGCGCTTTTTCCTGCATGCTGGTAAATACCCTCACTGCAAAACAAAGATCAATTGAGATATTATTATAAAAGATGGAATTGAAATAATGAATTAAGGATAACAATCATGGTGCCAACTTAATTTTGTAGCATTAACATTTTTATGAACTCACCAATGGAACCTCCAAAATTCATTAAACAAGTCAAGAAGCTGAGCTCCCCAGTGCTTTTACTAGAGAAGTTTTTCCATATCTGAGGGATCCTAGCACACAGAAAAATTGCATGTTGA
The DNA here is from genome assembly GCF_963169125.1 of Humulus lupulus. Lineage (NCBI taxonomy): Eukaryota > Viridiplantae > Streptophyta > Magnoliopsida > Rosales > Cannabaceae > Humulus > Humulus lupulus. The sequence continues at coordinate 296,378,210 of NC_084794.1, read as the reverse complement.
GATGCATATAGAGCTTCAAACAGAACAGGATCAATTTGACCAGCTAAAATGGTCGGTGCCACGGCACAGTATCTACAAAATGATCGTATTAAGGAAAAATTTGACAATGATGCTCCTAATTAACCTCAATAACATACACACATATATAAAGAATAAAAAAACCAGTATAATCTTAAAGAAAGAAAGAAAGTTAGCAAGCAGGATACATTAGCGCTCTGATCCAAGTTGTCAAACCCAAAGGTTGAGAGAAATAGTAGATGATAGCAACTAAAATTATCGCTGTGACAGACAGATGAGAACAGAAAGTTAGCTCCTTATTAGTGTAAAACTAATAACCATAACAATTAACTCGAGCAACACAATCGCGGATTCTACACCAAAATTTTCAATATGCCATAATCATGCTCATTGTCCAACTTAGGAGGACAGACCATCACCAATTACAATCAACTATCCTGCATCATTCTGAAAATTTAAGATAAGCACACGCACACCAGACCATTCAACTTGCTCAATCAATAAATTACCTCAGAGCTGCTTTATAATCTTTTGCAATATATCTTAAACCAAACACATTCTCTTGAGGTTATTTCTACATACGATGACACAAAACTATGACCTCGTGACAACCAACCAACCAACCCGCTACAATACATTATCACACATCTACACGTACGAACTTCTCATTCAATAAAAGAAAAATAATATCTAGTAAGAAATGATCAATCACGTTCAACAATTAGAGCATATACTATACAAATGGTTGCGTGAAAATTGCAAAACATTCTATTCTACCCTCAAAATCAGGTTCGTATATTATATGTTGTTCCCCACATCTCCAAGGAAGCATTTTGCTCATGTTTTAAATTACTAGTGGCTTCTTCTCTTATAAACAGGTTTTGAGGAATACCTTGGATCAAAAGAAAGGCTAGCTCCCCATAAGCTGAGAAGGGAAGTCCCTTGTTGAAACAATATGCCAGAGCAATGGTGTAACCAACTACCTCAAGCTCAAAAGATACAACACTAAGACCTCTCACACTTCCATTCTTCAATATTTTCATTATCTGCAATTCAGAACAAGTACATTACACTAGCATCCACAAGTTTAAAGGAGCAAGAAACTACAAAAAAATATAAGAAAATCCAAACATCAACATGTTCAATCAAGCAAAAAGTGATAAAACATGGTACAATATTGATCATTTCATCATTTTAAATAGCATGAATGATGGTCCTTCCTCCAAGGGTTTTGATTTCTAAACTAGACAGATAGTAGTGATTAATTCCCAGTATTAAAGTGTAGTTTACATTCAAATAATCATGAGAATAAAAAAAAAACTACAAAAAATATAAGCATTGAGCTTTTTCTCACATGATATGATTAAGCCGAATATCAAATCCACCCCAAACCAAAAATCACGTATTTTGAGTCAATTGATAAAGTGAAATCATACGATTTCAAAATAAAAATTATTTCTTGGAATTCCTTCTTCTTCTTCTTAAAAAAGAAGTTCTTTCATCGAGTTAAACGATTCGATGCCACACAGACGTATAATGGGTCGGCATCGAAATTTGAAAAATTGATTCATTCGAAGAATACTCATCGATGAGAACAAGAAATTGAGAGTGAGGGAGAAGAGATAAGATACCTGAGGGAGTTTGACAGTGGTGGAAGCGGCGACGAGGACATAGCCGAGGAGTTTGGAAATGAGAGGAAGCAAGCAATCTTTCTCAGGAAATTGGCCATGGCGGAGAGATCCCAAAGCACAGCTGAAATCGATTCCGAGGAACGCCATTTCCGTTTCAATCTGATAAACCGATCGATCGAGCTCTAAAGTTGATTGCTTCAGAGCCACCACCACGGCTCCGACTGTCAAAAATTGAAATTGGGTAAAACTGACTTGACTTCCATTCCATGGTACTAATGGTATTTTTAACAAAAGCCAAGGGTAGAAAGGGTAATTTAAAGTAGTGAAGAAAAAGACACACAAACTCCTTTCAAAACTTAAAAATTAAAACACAGATCCCGCTCAAACTCTACAAATCAAAATCACCTTCTTCTTCTCCTTCTCCCCCAATTCTTCAATTTTCACTCTAGGTTTTCTACGGTATGTCAAATTCGTATAATTTTATTTCATCATTTGATTTACGTTAAGCTTTTGTTGTGACTTTTTTTTCGTTTTGATCTCGATTGTTTTCCGAATTTTGTAATTCATTTGTGCCGGAACGCTTGCTCGTTTTTATATTTACCCGTTGTTTTGAGTAATTTGATTGTGTGTATGTGCTCTACTGGATGTGGTAGATTTTGTCTGCATGAATAAAAGTTCTAGGGTTTTAAAAGAAAAAAATTCAAGCTTGAGTTTTGGGTGATTTGTTATGCGGTGTTAGTTGAAAGTATTTGCCTTCAGTGAATGTACTTTTGAACTTGAATTTATTTTGTTTTGATTTTTTGCAGGTTTATTGAGCCAGGGAGCTATTTGGAGTTGGTTTTTTTACGCTTACAAATTTTGTTGTTGCAATTATTTCATGTCCGCCGCCTCGTCTCGCCGTATCAAAGACCGCTCCGGCGGCACCGCCGGACCCAAAATTGCCGCAACCAGTAAGGCCTTTAAACCAATTACTCCGATTCCCATTTCCGACAGCAGGTTTTCTACTGGAAAGGAGAATGGCTCTGTGCTCACTTCCAAGGCCCAGAAACCCACGATCCGGCCTGTGACCCGAGTAGATAAGGCCTTTGTGTCTGGCGGAGCAACTGGCGGTGATGCTCGGACCCGGTGGTCCACGTCATCGTCCGTGCCGAGAGGTCGGAGCCCAAGTCCATCTGAGTTTTCGAGGAGGGTCTCGGATGTGCGTAAGGATCGGAGGGTATCGGTGGATAGAACCGATCGGGCTTCTTCAAGCACTGGCAAGAGTTTTGAGGGTTCTAGGGTTTCTGATTGCGGGAAGCAGAAGAAGGGATTTGGTGATTTGGGTTTCAAAGGTAGCGAATTGGGTTCGAATGGAATTAGGGTTTTTAGGGATAATAAAGTAAGTGGCAAAGTTGATATGATTTCAGAGAAAATGAGTAAGGTTCGTGGGGTTTTGGTAGGAAAAGCGGTGGAAAGTGAGAAGTGTGGAAATCAAGATGGGAAGAATTATGGAGTTGATGTTAATAAGACTTTGGCAAGTTGTAATAGACAAGAGAGTGCTAAGAAAGCTCGAGTAAAGGTGGAGGTAGACGACTTGACTGTAAAGCTTGCTAAAGGTGAGAATTTTGGGAAGGAGATGGAAGAGAAGTCTTTGAATGTTGTGGAGGTTGTTAAGGAGAGAGAGGTAAGTGAAGTTGGCGTTGGTGGTCGGGATTGTAATAGTTATCCGAGTAAGCTACACGAGAAGCTTGCTTTTTTAGAAGGGAAGGTAAAGAGAATTGCTTCTGATATCAAGAGGACTAAGGAGATGTTGGATTTGAATAAACCAGATGAGTCAAAGGTGATACTTTCAGATATTCAAGACAAGATTTCGGGGATTGAGAAAGCTATGGGTCGTGTTGCTGGTGATTCTGGTTCGAAGACAAGCACCTTGAAAGGAAATGAGCTTGGTGATCAGAAGGTTAAAACTATTGAGAGTGGGCAGCTTGATCAGGTAGATAACAGTAAAAGTTCAGTGAAGGGTTTAAACAGTGATGAATTGGAAGCTAGACTGTTTCCACATCATAAGTTGCTCAGAAGTCGGACTATAACATTAAAGGCCTCTTCAGAGAATTCTCAAAGTGTTGAATCTCATGTTGGAGAATCTGCATGTGAATCGAAGGCAGTTGATAAGGCATTGAGTCCCATAGATGATAACCCAATAGCAATAGAATTCTTGGCTTCCTTGAATAAGGGGCAAACAAAGGTCACAACGAGGAAAAGGAATGCTGGTTTGGAAAGTTATGATGCAGAAGAAACTGAGGGTGTAGAGATGGAAGCTGGGGGATGTTCTTCGGACATAATGATTCAAAAAGAAAATGTTGAGGTTATCCTGACAGCGGATGAAGCACTTGATGAATTTGACGACCAGGAGAATAGACAGATGGTTGATGAGGAAACCGAGGAAAATAGCATATATCAGATGAATGAAATAGGCAGCAAAACATCAACAGGAGGGTGGTTTGTGTCTGAAGGGGAGTCAGTTATCCTTGCTCATGATGACGGTTCGTGTTCTTTTTATGATATTGTCAACAATGAGGTACTTGTCTTAACCTGTGTGTAAGTAGATTTTGTCTGTTTTGTTTTGGCTTCTAGTCTTTCTCTTCATGCGTAAGTCTATAGTAGCATGAGCTTTATGGACATGAACATACATATTATAGGTAAATTGTTTAGTATTTACTTTATTGGCTAATGATTTATTAACAATTTTAGGAGAAGGCGGTGTACAAGCCTCCTGTTGGAGTTTCTCCTGGTATATGGAGAGACTGTTGGGTAATCCGAGCTCCTAGTACAGAAGGCTGTTCAGGAAGGTATGTCGTGGCTGCATCTGCGGGGAATGCTATGGATTCAGGTTTTTGCTCATGGGATTTCTACACCAAAGAAGTGCATGCTTCTTATTTTGAGAAAGGAGTAGCTCCTTCAAGAAGAGTGCTTGGTCCCTTACCGAACAATATTACACACACAAGAAATTCCTTGTCTAATTCTTTGGATCCAGAAATTCGACAATGGTGGTATAGACCTTGTGGATATCTCATTGCTGCTACTTCTAGCTCTCAGAACGTGGTGAAACTATATGACATTCGCGATGGAGAAGAACTCATGAAATGGGATGTATCTAAACCTGTGTTAACAATGGATTATTCAAGCCCCTTGCAGTGGAGAAATAGAGGAAAAGTAGTCATTGCTGAAGCAGAAACTATCTCTCTTTGGGATGTAAACTCCCTCAGCGCTCAAGCATTGCTATCTGTTCCTTTATCTGGTCGAAAAATCTCTGCATTTCATGTTAATAATACCGATGCTGAACTTGGTGGAGGTGTTCGACAAAGGTACTTATTCCTCGTTTCTTGTTTTGTTTCCACTCTACCTTCACCATTTTATTCTTTTGCCCTCCCTGAGTTTTGCGAAGTTACCCAATATGGGTAGAGTTTATTTCATATTTGCATTAATTAGTTTAGTTGTTCTGTCTGCTACAATTTTTTTCCCATTCTTTTGATCCTTGTTTTCTTCCTCTGCTCTCATTTTTGACTATTGACTGTGAACCCGTGGTTGCCAGTTGTCGTTTTAGAACGAAGTTGTACAAATTAAGGCTGGAAATTTGTTCATTATCAGGAACATTTGCTAAAAATCTTATTATGTTTCTAAGAGTTGATTTTTTTTATTGCAGGCTAAGTTCATCAGAAGCTGAAGGAAATGATGGAGTATTTTGCACCCAGGACTCTATTAATGTCTTGGACTTTCGTCACCCAACTGGTGTAGGTCTTAAGATACCAAAGCTTGGTGTGAATGTACAGTCAGTATTCTCCCGTGGGGATTCTGTCTTTCTCGGTTGCTCGAGTGTGAGGCCAGGTGTGAAAAGGCAGTTTTCTTCAGAAGTACAGCAATTTTCACTACGCAAGCAGAAGCTATTCAGCAGTTACGCATTGCCTGAATGCAATGCTGATAGCCATTACACATCAATCACTCAAGTTTGGGGAAATTCGAATAACGTCATGGCTGTTTGTGGATTGGGGCTGTTTGTGTTTGATGCGAGTACAGACAACGAACTCGAGCCGTTCGCCAGTGATGAAGATACGACTCAAGCAGTTAGAGAAATCGTTGGCCCCGATGATATGTATTCGCCATCTTTTGATTATTCGGCATCTCGCACTCTTCTGATATCTAGAGATCGCCCAGCAATATGGAAGCATTTATCATAATAAGACTGTTGCCTGCTTTCCAACTCGAAAGCAAAGCATAGTTTATTAGGTAAGAGGGTATGGGCATAACAATATGCTATGCTGTTTTTTTATTGCTTTTTTCTCTTTTTTTTTGGTTGATTGCTTGTATGGTTTCCTTGATAAACTTTGTTATTTATAAATTCAGTTGAAAGCATGGAAGTTAATCTGTCATGCTGTTAATCTTTAACCTTTGATAGTTCATATGATAGATAGAACACTCTGTAGCTGTATTGCTAAGGAAAATATCATAACAGAGAATATAAACTAGAGAAAAAATCAGCAAAGAGGAGATAATATGTAAAAAATACATGCATATAAAGATTATAAAGTTTATTGAAAAGGGGGTCTACTAGATTTTAAAATCAAGTAATGATAGTGTCTTGTCTTTTAAGTAATGGTTGACATGAGTGAAGAGCCCACTTTGATTTTCATAGATTGCAGTTTTTGCTTTTGTCCATTTGCCATTTGTATACTTGCTTGTTGTGTGTTAACCAATTTGATAATGATAGTGAAATATATAACTCTTAATATATTGCAAAGCTTGCATTCATTTTTTTTAATTTTTCAGCTCAAAACAAGTGATAATTCAAACCAATAATGCAAATATATTATCATGAACTTTTATTTGATAGAAAAAATCTACAATAAGGTCGTCTTTTTACCTTAACGATAGGGCATAGGGCATGACTTTATTTATGACGATTTTATAAGTCATATCAGGTTTCTTGTAAATTTTTTAAAAATTCAAAATAATTTACGGTACCAAAATTAGAGTGAATGCGTATATTTTTTTATATGCGTGGAAAAAAGAATTTTTGAACCCTTTGAAAATGTACAGTGACCTACAATGGTTACAATTAATATCATCATAAAAAAATTTGAGATAATTTTATGTGCCTAAAACAAGATTGTATTTTACCGGTATGAAAAAAAAGGTTAAGGTGTACCTAATGCTAGAATTTTTATCACAAATCGTTGATTATTGAAATGAGTTTGTAGTGGATTACATGTTTATTTTGTCCTTGATTGATGTGCATTTTAATTAACAGATCAGATAAATGCAAAAGGATTTGGTATATCATTTGAGTTATTCAAATTTTCTAAATAATTAATCAATTTGATAACCGACTTAGTTTGACTTTAAATAATCCTAATGACAATCATTTTTCTATTACTCCTACTTTTTTTTAAAGGGATAAAAAAAGTGAAAACTTTTGATATTTACATAACGTTTGAATAAAAACCAAGATTGAAAATTTATAAAGTGAAATCTTGCAAACTCTCTTCTGGTTATTTATTTTATTTTTTATGGATTCTTTTGTAATAGCTTAATAAAGTCTATTTTGGTTAAATTTTTGTTACCAAGAAAATAAAAATAAAAACAAAAACCTGTTCCCTAATATTTTGTTGCTTTATAAAATTACTAATTAAATATATACATGGAGAATGAGACATATATAATTACTAATTAAATATACATATGGAGTATGAAATTTTGGGGTGATTGTGTTGTGGTTGGAGTCATTTATAAAACTAGGCTATTTAAAAATCTATCTTTTGAATTCCATAGCACTTGGTATGGTGTGGTTTTTGATTTTTTTTTATTATTACAATTTCATATAAAATTAAAATTAAAGTAATTTTCAAAATTAAGTTAATTTTACAACTCATTTAAAATAAGGTTTATAAATAAAAAAAAATATGGTGCGATTCAAATTATATTTATAAATTTTCAAGTCACACCACGCAATTTGAGATATATAAAACTCAACTCAATCGACATAGCAAAGAATTCAAAACCGTACATGTAGAATGTTGGGGTTGTTCTGGTGCAGAAGATTTCAACAACGTAACAAATCTTATGAAAACCTTAATAAGATACAAATATTTTGAAAACCCTAATAAGATTGGTGATTGGTGAGTTGAGTTGAGTTGTAACTCTTCCTATTAAAATAAATAACAAATATTAGACTGACTTCCATTACATTTAGTAAAATATAAGATATTCATGAAAAGGGGGTTGGTATGGTAAAAATGGATTAGAATTTATGATGTTATCTTATGTTATTGTTAGCTAACTTCCATTACTATTTACTCTTCTGAACAAAGTAAAGGCCTTTCTACTCTTTACTCTCATGCTTCTTCTTGCTGGGGGAACCTCATTTAAGTACTTTTATATATTACAAATTTGTTTTGTTTTTTTTTGGGTGTGAAACATCATGATATCTTCATAACATATTATTATGGGCCACAAGTGTTGCCATGTTCCATGGGCAATAATCATGCTTCTACTGTTCTAACATTCTAGAGTGCTCAAGTAGAAACTAGAACTAGAAGGAGAGGTTATAGGTCAAATCTTAGTTTGTGTTTGGTTGGAATTTCTTCAACAATTACACTTATTTATTTATTTATAAAACTCTATTTTTCACATGTTTTTCTCAAAATAGAGCTCATGAACATGGATATTGGCAAGAAGAAATCTTTCTCAACCATATATAAGTTTAACCCATATCCAAAGGAAATCTAGAAATTAATTAGCAAATTAAGAAGATAAGTTAGTTAATTAGTTGAAATGTTCATGAAGCAGCCAGACCAATCTTTCTTCAAACTCTCATATCATATCTAATCTAATCTAATCTAATCCAATCCAATGGATGGTTTCCGTAAGTGCAGGAAAAGCAACTACTACTCAAGTCAATACCCACTACAAAGATATACTTAATTATTAGTAACAACCAACTAAATCTAAATTCCTCTAGAAGACTACCTACTTACAACCCAATTAGCCAGGCCATAACATACTATACAATATTATGAAATGATAAATAAACCAAACTTAATTACTTTTGGTCTTTATTTAGAGCATTGCTATAGACATTTATGGTGTCCAATACCACCTTATAGCGATTGATACAATTAAGTATCGAGCCCTACTTGTTTTATTTTAAATTAAAATAGGTTAACACTTAGTACTAAATTAGTGTACTATATGAGGTGGTGTTGGGTACCTAGTGTCCATTATTATTATTATTAGGGTCATTTGACAAAATTATTTATTTTTTAAAATCATTTCGCACTTTAGCATAGTTTTAATAATTATTTGTAAAATGACATCTCATAATTTAGATAGCTAGTCGAAAATTTAAACAGGTGGTAAAAATTCAAATAACCGATCGAAAATTTTAGACAATTAATCAAAAAATTTAGATAACTCAAAACTAAACTAAAGTGCAAAATCACTTAAAAGAAAAATCATTTCACCAATTATTATTATTATTATTATTGTGGTTGTTGGCATAGTAGCCACATCAAGTCTGGATGTAGAGGATGTTGATTTTAAAGTTGTCCATTCTCTTCTTGGATTTGTCAACAACACTACTCAACACATATAAAAGGAAAAAGACTAAATACTAATAACCAATAATAATTGCTTAATAAACGACAACAGTCGTACCAATTATTAACTACATAAATAGTTTACTATACTATATATGCCACATATGATAGATCATAGAAAAGAATAAGAGGAATTTGTGATTTAGAGTTTGACACAGCAGATAATCAGATTGATTAGGTTAGGTGGCTATCCAAGGATCGATGTATACATTAAATGTTACCCTTTTCTGGAAAGCACACATTCTATTTCTAAGTTATTATTCTGACCAAATTAACCACCCAAAACTGGTGTAAGGAGGTGGCTCAACATCTCAATTATTGGACCAAAACTTTTTGTGTAATTTTAAAAAAGTGAATGGTGTCTACTTATTATGGTAATTAGTTACTTCCTCTTCACATTCATATTTTAATATATATAATTTTATATTTCTGAGAGAATTTTAATATATATTGATAGTCAAGGCTAAGTGTTATGGACCCCAAGCAAACACAAGCCCAAGTGCAAAGTTGGACCAAACAAGCAGCCCAAGATGATGACTATACACAAATAAAGCAACAAGTTGTTGCTGAAGGAACAAGCACTTCAGCTGAGATGAACAAGGGAGAAGAACCAAGGAAGGTATCGCGTGAGAAACAAACACTCTTGAGGCCAAGATGGTTGAAGGAGTTTGTAATGGTCGAGCAATGCTGAAGAAAGAGAGATTGTAATTTGGGATTTTTCATGTTGAATGAAGAACTTGGTTCCCTGTGGAGTTTAGCACTAACTCGAAGAGGGGTGCTTTCATTGAGAGCGCCTAAGCCATGAAGAATGATGAGATTGCCGAGCTGCTCAAAGCCATGGAGCTCTATTTCAAGATGCATTCAGAGGCCCAGATGGAGAAGTTCACCTCTCTACTCGACCAACACTGAGTTTCTACGGAAGAACGTTTAGGTCGAATGTCTCGGACCCCTGCCAATTCTGCATCCGTCAAGTTGAATTAGGGAGCTGAAGCGGAACAGAGCTGCGTCATGGGTCGTCGGAATGGAGGGGATTCACTAGTGAAGGATTTGCCATTCTCGAGACTCTCTGGGTAAAGGTGCCCCGATTTGATGGGAAAAATGTGGAGAATTGGATTTACAAGATGAACAAATTCTTGCTTTATGATACACATTTAAATTAAAATTACATATTTATCCTTGCTTTTAATTTAAAATAATTCATATAAAATTATTAAAATATAATTTTACTTTTATATTTATTAGAAACATATTTTCTTATCACCTCTATTTTCTATCCCTCATTATTTTTCTTTCCTTTCAATGAAACATAGAGTTAGAGGATGATGGGTTTGATAGAAGAGAATCTTTCAGAAATGAGTCAGATCTGCAATGTTTGCACCTAAATGGACTCACAATTAAAACATAGGCCCACAATAGTCACTTGGACCTAACTATTAGATTTGGAAAACTAGCCAAGTACAACAAAACATAGAATAAAAAATATTGCCCATAACACTGTAAATTTAAAAAAAATAAAAAAGAATGAAAATTGTAAATTAAAAAAAATTATAAAATTATGAATAACAATTTATAACACTTCTATTATTATTTGTTACAATTTTTTATTTACTCTATAAATATTGTATAGTTACAAACTTTAATTGTAAACTTTGTTTTAAAAAAAAACCCTTTATATTTACGATTATACCCTTCCATATTAATTTTATTTATTTATTTTTAATGTTTGTTGGGATAATTTTATAGGACAATTTTTTTATGTGGACTTCACTTTAAGCCTTACCGGTAGGGCTTTCAGTGTTTCTCGACCCGTGAACAGTTTTCAACGCGACTTTTTTTTTATGACCGTGTATATTGTAGCTATTTAGAATATCTTGCAAATTTTCAGAAAATTCCGAATAGTTTACGGTACCAAAAACTAGGTTCAAACATGTTGTTTTCCACGCGCATAAAAAAAATTAGTCACGCGTGCAACAACGTGTTTGAACCTAGTTTTCGGTACTGTAAACTATTCGGAATTTTTTGAAAATTTACAAGATATTCTAAATAGCTACAATATACACGGTCATAAAAAAAAATCGCGCCAAAAACTATTCACGAGTTGTAAACACTGAGAGCCCTATCGATAGGACTTAAAGTGAAGCTCATACATGAGAATTCTCCTAATTTTATATATCCAAAATTTGCTTAACTCCAAGAGCCACTCTTATGCACTTGTCATGGTTTGTTAACATACAACAAAACCTAATCAATACGTGACAAAATAAATCTGTCCATTTCTTACCTCATCACTCAAGAAAGACAATATGTATTTTTTTGTTTTTTTTGGGATTTTCCAAATCGAAGTAAACCATAAAAGATGAATAGTATGTTCAATAAATGAAGTTGAGGTTATTGTTGTCATTTTCCCTACCTTGTAAAATAATTTATAGTACTGTTTTGTTGAGTTGAATATTATATATATTTGAGATGAAACTTGTTTAGATTCATGAGTTTCCTCTCTCCCTTTTAAAAAGCCATTGAGTCCAAATCCAATCCAGTTCTCACACATCACAAAACAAAAACCTCTCATCAATTCAATTAGTACTGTTATATATATATACACACATATATATACATATATACAATTCAAATTCATCACAGAGAGAGAGAGAGAGAATGAGATCGAAGAAGGAGTGCCATCCTTTATTGCTGAGAGAAAGGAGTATTGGAGGAGGAGATTTGAGCAAAATCAAAGGCAGCCATGGACTGACAGCAATGGAGATGGAAGCACTCAAAGGTGTGTGTGAGGCTTTTTTACCATCTTTGCCTAATATTCCGACCAATAATAAAGAAGAGAAACAACTCATCTCCATCTCCATGGCCATGGCCATGGCCTTGGCCAGTGATAATAATAAAGCTGTGAACCAGTTCTTGGCTTCTTCTGGGGCTCAACCTCCAATCCCTGACGAGGTCCGTAAATTTATTATTCACACAACTACCACTCTTTTTTTGTTATTATTAGTACTAAAGTCTTCTCAATATATAATATATATGATGACCATCATTATGATTATGATTATTATTATTATTGATGATGATGAATATGATGGTCTCTCTTTCTCATATACCCTTTTTAGTCCTTTTTTTGTTTATCATATATAGGTGTTTTAATTTAGCACCACACGTTAATATATATATAACCCGTGATATATTCTATATATATATATATATATATATTAAGTGTGCGTGATGTGTCGTTGTTGGTTTGTTTTAATAAATAAAAAATTAAATGCTTTCTTAGATTTTGGTTGGAATTTGTATATATAGGTTGGTTGGTTGAATGGTCCCTCTAGCTTTAACTCACATTCACATTCACATTCATTAACTAATGAGAATATAACACCTTCACTACACTACTATTAATTAATTATAACACTAATTAAGCTAAATTACAATATTAAGTTGAGTGATGATGTATTATGATTATGATTATATATGTATCCTACTAAGGCTTCATTTTAGTTCTTACTGGTAAGACTCTCAATATTCTCAATTTGTGAATAATTTTTTATGCGATTTTTTTATGACCGTGTATATTGTAGCTATTTAGAGTATTTGTAAATTTTCAGAAAATTTCAAATAGTTTACAGTACTGAAAAATAAGTTCAAACATGTTGTTGCACGCGTGACTAATTTTTTTTTATGCGCGTGTAAATCACTATGTTTGAACCTAATTTTCGGTACGGTAAACTATTTGGAATTTTATGAAAATTTGCAGTGTGCTCTAAATAGTTACAATATACACGGTCATAAAAAAAATTATGCTGAAAACTGTTCACGGATCAAGAAACACTGAGAGTCCTACATATAAGACTTAAAGTGAAGCTTCTATCGAATTTTTTTCATATATATATATATATGTGTTGACAGATAGGAGAGCTATTAATGAAAAGATCATCGGTGATAGAAGGGAGATTGATAGTGAGAGCGTTGCTGATGATGCTGGGAACCAAGATGGGAACACTGCTGCTGTGTGGCTCACTTTGCTTCACTCCCAAATGGCCTTTCATTAACACCTTCCCAGCTATGCCATTGGACAAGAGAGAAAAAGTCCTTCAAAAATGGCTCAAACATAGCTTCTTCACACCTCTCAGGCTCGCCTTTCTCTACCTCAAAGTCGTTACTTTCCACACTTTCTTTGCTCGGGTACATTGTTAATTATTCAAAATCTAATTGATTAAAAATGTAAAAAACACTTTAAATAAAATCTAAATATAATATACGTATCACATTTATGTCAAGATCAGAAATAGCTACGTAGATATATTGTTTGTACGTACTTATGTTTAACTTTCTTGACACTATTTTCAAACATTGCCCATTGGCAACGGTCAATTTGGTTGTTATGTGTAACATCCCATTTATTATGTGTAACATCTTTATTTTTTTTTGTTAAGAGTATCGACTCATTAAAATTTGACACAAATGGATGTAAAATATTCATCAAAATATTACACACAGTAATAATGTATCACTATCTTTTTAACAAATACGCATTGACTAAACTAAATTTCCTCTTTACTTATTCTAAATTTTGGATTATTTGTAATCATATCATTCCAAATTGAGTTGTATTTTTTAATCTCATATATATATATATATATAGTTGTTTGTAACACTTTTCCATGCATCGACAATAATAAGTTTACGTGAATCGAAACAAATTACATGAATGAATTGATATGATACACAAATTCTTGTGTTTCGAAGTTTCATTGACGAAGAAGAACAAAATTAATAAATAATATTTGCAGGTTGACGAAAATGGAGAAAACCCAACATGGGAAGCCATTGGATACCAAGTAGAGAGAGACGAAAACCTTCCCCAACTTCCCAAAGAGAGGCCACTCGACAGAGGCACTGTCCAAACCATTTACGAAGACGACACCACTTTCCTCCGCTCCCTCTCCCAGAAGGGCCTAAACGACGCCGTCCTCCACCAAAACCTCTACAAGATTCGATGCGACGTTCTCATTGTCGGCTCAGGCTGCGGCGGAGGCGTCGCCGCCGCCGTCCTGGCCAGCTCAGGCCAAAGGGTCATCGTCCTCGAGAAGGGTAACTACTTCGCTCCCTCAGACTTCTCCTCTCTGGAAGGTCCCTCCTGCGACCAGATGTACGAATATGGCGTTACTTATGCCACCTCGGAGGGAACGGTGGGGATCATGGCTGGAGCAGCCGTCGGTGGTGGCTCCGCCGTCAACTGGTCGGCTTCCATTAGAACCCCGAAATGCGTTCTCAGAGAATGGAGTGAGCAGAACAAACTCGCTCTTTTCGGGAGCGAGGAGTACGTTTCCGCCATGGACCGTGTCTGGGAAAGACTTGGAGTGACCGAAAAGTGTAAAGAAGAAGGGTTTCAGAATCAAGTTCTGCGAAGAGGGTGCGAGAATCTGGGCCTGGAAGTGGAGTTCGTGCCGAGAAATAGCTCGGAGGATCATTACTGTGGCTCCTGTGCCTATGGCTGCCGAAGAGGGGACAAGAAGGGTACTGACTCGACTTGGCTTGTGGATGCTGTCGAGAACGGTGCCGTTTTGCTGACCGGTTGCAAAGCCGAGAGGTTTATATTGGAGGACAACAAAAATGGCATCACTGGAAGAAAGAAGAAGTGCTTGGGTGTTATGGCGAGAAGTGTGAGTAATGGGGTGAAAAAAAGGATTCAAATTGAGGCCAAAGTCACTATTTCAGCTTGTGGGGCTCTCTCCACTCCACCACTGATGATCTCTAGTGGTTTAAAGAACAAGCACATTGGAAGAAACCTTCATCTCCACCCAGTTTTAATGGCTTGGGGGTACTTCCCCGAATCGAATACCGATTTCAGAGGGAAGATCTACGAAGGAGGAATAATTACTTCAGTCCACAAGGTGGTTTCAGAGGAAGGCTCTGAAAATAATGTCAAGGCCATTATAGAAACACCTGCTTTAGGCCCAGCTGCGTTTGCTGCACTCTTTCCCTGGACCTCTGGAGTTGAGATAAAGAATACGATGATTAAGTACTCGAGAACAGCCCATTTCATCACCATCATCAGAGACCGCGGGGCTGGAGTGGTGAAGAGAGAAGGGAGAGTGAGCTATGCGTTGGATGATTCGGACAGGGCTAACATGACAGCAGGGTTGAGACAGGCGTTGAGGATTCTAGTGGCTGCTGGAGCAGTTGAAGTCGGGACTCATAGGAGCGATGGACAGAGATTGAAGTGTGAAGGGATTAGCAAGAGTGAGTTGGAGGAGTTTTTGGACTCTGTATATGCTGCTAAAGGGCCCATGTCAATGGAGGAAAAATGGACAAACTATGGGTCTGCTCATCAGCTTGGGAGTTGCAGAATGGGGATCAATGAAAAAGAAGGAGCTGTGGATGAGAATGGAGAGAGCTGGGAAGCAGAGGGGCTGTTTGTTTGCGATGCTAGTGTTCTTCCCAGCGCCATTGGGGTTAATCCCATGATCACCATTCAGTCAACCGCCTACTGTCTCTCTAAAAAGATTGCTGAATCTTTGACGAGGAGAAAAACAGATGACAGAAGTTGATCTGTTGTCGTTGCTACTGTGGAGGTAAACCATTTATTTAATAAAAGATGACGATTTGTTATCTGATTATTATTTATTGTTGAATGTTTTTAGTGACGATTTCATGTGTTGTAATAAGGGTTTAGCAGAATACACGTGTTGTGTTTCTGCTGAAGATGTAGATGCGTACAATGTTATATATATTCATAGTTGGAATATTATTGTCATAGAATAATATTGATTCAAACTACTTGTTTACTTGATTATTACTATTATTATTACTTGAAAATGCCAGCAGAGAAAGATGAGAGCAAAATAGTTTAGAAGTGTGTATATATATATAGAGTACATATTGATTAGCATTAGCAGCCAGCAAATTATTGATGTTAAAAATGCCAAAATTTACAAATGAAGAGAGAAGAGGGAGAGGTATTGGGTATATTGGAGCGGCGCTTGGTTGCTTCACTGCACTTGGCGCGCGCCGCACAGACAGGTTCGTACTTTAAGATCAATTGCAGTAATGGTGGGAGTGGGAGTGATTGCCACACGCACCATAGAAATAACAAAATGTGGATCCAACTCTCTGCCTTTTCTGGCTTTGCTTTGCTCCAATATTAGCCATTATGTGACTCCCGGCCGGGGTATGTTTAGTAGTGCATACAACAAAACACAGTCTCAGCCATCAGAATCAGTCTCTCGGAATGGCAAGGGAACAGTCTTCACAGCCCTGTACTTTCCTACATTGTTCAGGTGCTCATTCTCTATCCTGTAAAATTTCAACAAAACTTGTAAGCTCTACCTCATTCTCTATCATTCATGACTCAATATATACATGTAGAAAAGAAGCAGAGAAAGTGGTACCTGTAAAAATTCCAATGCCCACGACGAATAACTTCCAATGAAGCCAGAAGAAAATCTACCAATCTCGACTCAACAGCTCCAATTCGGAAACCCATCACTGTTTCCACCCATGCTACTCTTAGAACAATATTCAGGCCCTGCAATCCAATCCATTTATTAGAACTTCTTTCCATTGTAAATAGCATTCATAGGGAGGAAAATGATGAGAAGAGAAACCTACCATGGAAACATAGTAGACACTTTTGTTCTTGAGAATCAAATCATCTCTAAGCCATGCGTTTTTGGATTTTCGGTCCAGAAGACCCCAGTCCTTGACAAAATCCCAGTACAGCTGATAGACTGTAGCCACCACAGAAGTGACCAACACTATTGAAAACCACAAGGGGTCATGGTGAGGCTGCCTTGAGTAAGTTATTCTAGCTCCAGCAGCCACCATTGCAGACACATACTTGCCCATGTTAGCCAAATGTGTGGGGTCAGATTCGTCAAACCATCTTCTTGCACACTTTAGTTTCATTCAAAGAAGAAACAAAATCACATGTTAACAGCTATGCTAGATAGATACAAGTAAGTACTCTCCTTTCAAACTTAGGCAATTATGAGGAGAATTAGTTACCTGCATGGCACGCCAGTAGTAGGGCGAAAATGAGATAACATAAGCAAGTTCACTGAAGAGCCTTCCAGAGTGGCAGGTTTCAAATTGATGCTTTCTAAAACTACCAGCAAGAAAGTAGCAGGCTGTTGACTCCATGTGTCTCAGCAATGTAATCTATGAATGAACAAACACAAAGTCAGTTTGGTTAATAACTCATTCATTTCCATTGCTGTCTTACTATCTTGAGTAGTAGTAAGTAAGTAAGTAAGTACCTGGCTAGTGAGTTGGTCAGCCATGAAAAAGTCAACCATCAAAACCTGCAGAGATAGATACAAGCAGTACCCTCGAATCATTAAGTATCATCATATGAAAAACTAGTTGAATATAAACAAAGCAGCAGCCAAATGTACCTTGTAGAATGGAGAGCAAATTATGTTGCGAATGACGCGGATGAAGCAGTACCGGGTTGGACGATAGAAGATGTCAAATGGGCAAACCAGGAATGCTATGAAAACCTGAGATAAAACCATACCATTAGACCAACATGATCATGGCTTCGAGTGAGTCCTGTCTGAACTTTTATTGAGCAGTTAATTACTAATTATACCATAAGCAGAAGCCCTGGAATGGCATCAACTTGGCGCGGAGAAAATCCACTGGCCCTTAGGATTAGATGTAGGACCATGGCTCCTACAACTGCAGTCATGAAGGTTGTGCATATGAGAAAAGCATCCCTGTACTTAAGAGCAGTACTTGGCGAGAATTCGAATATGAAGTTGTAGTTGATCCTTGTGTTCTTCCACATAAACAGGTTACATCCATACATAAACAGGTGCAAACTCAGCAATGCAAACACACTGCACAGTAGTCAGTCATTCATTCAATCAGAACATATTATTAGAAGATTTGTTTGTACTGATATTTGGTTTTCATTACAATTCTAAGCAAATTATGTTACGTTTGGTTTCATGATTTTAGGTTACTTGGGATAGAAGATGAGTAAAAAGAGCACCTGAAAACAGGGTAGACAGTTTCCATATAAGCAGTTCCTTTGCTGGGGGAGAAAATTCCTGATATGTGTGCCAGCATTGCGTACACACTGAATAGTGATACAAAACAACCTGTCAACAACCCTGCACCAAAAAACAACCAAATAAATAAATAAATATGATGGGGAATTCTGCTACCGGGCTTCACTTTAAGCCCTATCATTAGGTTCAAACATGTTGTTGCACGTGTGATTAATTTTTTTTATGCGCGTAGAAATCAACATGTTTGAACCAAGTTTTCGGTACTGTAAACTATTCAGAATTTTTTGAAAATTTGTAGGATGTTCTAAATAGTTACAATATACACGGTTATAAAAAAAATCGTGCCGAAAACTGTTCACAAGTCGAGAAACACTGAAAACCCTACCGATAAAATTTAAAGTGAAGCCCAATAGAAAAATTGTCCAAAATATTATATCATAAGCTTTATTAAAAGGCTCACCATATAAAATAAAGATAATAAAAAGTAAAAAATTGTAGAAAAAAAAAGGGTTCACTGTTATAAGTGGCCCAACACTAATTTCGTGAGTAAAACTCCACTGTCCAAATAAGTGGCCAGCAGGTTTGTAGCATTGGTTAATGGAGCATTAGTTAAAGCTTAGTCACATGACTAATCATGTCTACAAAACAATTCAATTCAAATCAAATTGATGATGTCAAAAGAAAGATGGGATTTTTATTCAATAAAACTATAATGTCATACTTTCTGTGGTTGGAAAAGCTCTTTCATGGTAGTAGTGTTACCTTTTTTTTATATATATATTTTATTTGATTTATTGGACCGACCATTAGAAGAAAAAGGTTCAAAATTTTGTTGAAACTTTGTATCATTAGGCCATATAATTAATGGTCGTAAAATAAAGAGATCAAAAGGTAAAAAAAATAAATAAATAAGGGAATAGAAGAGAAACGAGTCAAATTATTTACCAACAAAAAAAGTGACCATGTGAGAATCTTTGTGCTGATGGGGCCTCAAGAACTTCATTGCCTTTTTTCTGTCATTGTTAGCAAAGTGCTTTATGAATATGGACTCCACTTCGTCCATTAGTCTAACAACCTTATTGAAAACAACAAAATCATCTAATTAATATAAATATATATATAATCAGTACATGTAATTAATCTTAACGAATTAGAAAACTATTAAAAAACCCATTTTAATTAAACAATTCTAGCTGTGTTTGAAAAGAGGAAAAAGACAAGTGTGGTTGTCTCACATTTTTCACCTTTAGATTTAGTTTATTGCTATTGCTAATATTGATATATATTGTTATATAAACTTACTAAACAGGTGGCAAACACTACTTTTGGAGCTGTTTTAATTATTTCTTACGCTGAACCAATTGAGATGAAGTCAAAGAAATAAACTAATAATATATCTAGGGAATTTCGGGGCTTAAAAAGGAGCCCTATCGGTGGAGCTCTTTTGTGTTTTCGATATGTGAATAATTTTCGGTGCGATTTTTTTTTTTAATGAATGTGTATATTGTAGTTATTTAAAACATTCTGTAAAATTTCATAAAATTTTGAATAATTTATAGTATCGAAAACTAGGTTTAAACAAGTTTTACACGCATCATTAATTTTTTTATGAGTGTGGAAAACAACATATTTGAACCTTGTTTTCGGTACTGCAAATTATTCAGAATTTTCTAAAATTTTACAAGATGCTTTAAATAACTACAATATATACAGTCATAAAAAAATCGCGTAAAAAACTATACTCACGAATCGGGAACACAAAAGAGACTCACCATATATGGCTCTTTTTCTAACCCCTAACATAAAAATACCCTATATATATATAATACTTTAGTTTGAATAATCGATCAATCATATCATCAAATAGATTAACACTATTTTACTTGGCACAACAACAACACAATCTTATGGGTTGTGGAGGACACTGGAGAGGACCCATTTAGACGCCATTACACCCCACTTTTATTAATTATTATTATTATTATTATTTATATTTATTGGACATTGATTATAATTTCTCTCAAATAAAAGTCATATATATATGTATGCATCTATGTATATGTATATGTATACGTATGCATGCGTGTGTGTGTAGAACTTTTACCTTATCAGAACTGATGAAATGTGATCTCTTCACGGCTTTAAGATAACTTGCGGAAGCTTGCTGATTCGATACCTGTTTTTCCAATTATTATCATTTAAAAGGAAAAGCTGTACCAATTAATGATATGTTCCAAATCATCAAAATCCAACCAAATTAAAGGGAATATAGCTATTTCGTAGTCTCTCTCTTATCGAAATACAGATTTGGCCTATGACTTCAATAATTTGATATTGTGCATATTTGATACTCTAGTCTCAAATTTGAATAATAAAATTTTATCAATTTGACCAAACTGACATCAATTATATACAATTAAGTAATTAAATTTAAATTTGAAACTCATATAATTAAGGACAGTTTGATGATGTTGATAAATTTTATTGACAAAATTTAAGTCTAGGGTCACAGAGATAGTATTATTAAAAACATAGAGTACTAAATATGTATTTTGATCAAACACAAGATACCAAATGAGTATTTACCTAAAATTAAATAAAGAGTTATTGAGTAACAACATTTGAACAATAATATACTAATTTATTTGTTTTTTTTGGACAACAAAAAAAGTTATAATTTATATATATTTTAAAAAAAAAAAATAGTTTGTTAGAAGAATTTCACATTCTTCATGTGAGTATAGTCCCCTCTCTTGAATGAGAAGGCTCCAGCCAAAACAACCTTTGAATAAAAATAAATTGTCACTGCATAACATAGGGCTTTCTACCTATAAATAAATAAAAATTAATATGTTACTAGAAACATTTTATTAACTTAATTAATACTACCTTATCGAAT
Source organism: Humulus lupulus (assembly GCF_963169125.1). Classification (NCBI taxonomy): domain Eukaryota; kingdom Viridiplantae; phylum Streptophyta; class Magnoliopsida; order Rosales; family Cannabaceae; genus Humulus; species Humulus lupulus. Next base: position 296,357,011 of record NC_084794.1, on the reverse strand, counting down.
TTCTTGAGGATTTTCACAAAAGCAACCATATTCAACGTGCTGCCAAAACAAATATCAAAAACCAAAATTAATAATTGGATTAATTAGTGTAAAATCACAAATAAAAACTTTATTGTTATATGTATAATATATTACTCCAAATCAAAAGTGGAAAGCCACTACTATTGTGGGAGCGTTTTACAAATACTGCTTTTCCAAAAGTTCACTTGAAAACAAGGCAAGTTTTGGGGAACCATTTAAAACTCATGTATGTTTGTTTCACTTTTAACAAATATATACATATATAAGCTCTACTCGGTTGAGCTTTTAATATTCTCGACTTGTGAGCAGTTTTCAGCGCAATTTTTTTTTATGATCGTGTATATTGTAATTGTTTAGAGCTATTCTGCAAATTTTCAGAAAATTCTGAATAGTTTACAGTACCGAAAACTAGGTTCAAACATGTTGTTTTCCACGTGCATAAAAAAAATTAATCATGTATGTAACAACATGTTTGAATCTAGTTTTTGGTACTATAAACTATTCAAAATTTTCTAAAAATCGCGTCGATGCTCTAAATAGCTACAATATACACGGTCATAAGAAAAATTGCGCCAAAATTTGTTCAAAAGTCGAGAACATTGAGAGTCTAACCATAGAACTTAAAATGAAAGCCGAATTGTTGTATATATAAATATATATATATATACAAATAAAAAAAGTTATATGCTTTATTTTCCATAATAATAACTTGTATTCGTAATTAATCAAGTAATAGTATAATAATTATATATATATACCTGTAAGTCTTGAGCAAACCAAGGCCTCTATAGAGCTCAACAAAAGCTCCTCTAATCATCTTCTCAGCACACTGAATCTTCTTCCTATTGATGTACTCGCCATGGCCTTCCTTCTTAGGGTTGTTGACCAGATCTTCCCAGAGCATGGAAGTTAGGGCAGAGATTGTTCGAGTGGGAGTGGTGACTGGAATGTCGATCCTCATGGCCATCTTAGGCTTCCCTTTCTTCGTTTTCGTTCTCGTCCCTAAGTTGGTGAAATTTATACCATTCTTCTCTAGGGTCGCTATGGCCTCAGCTGTTTCTGATATCTCTATTACTGTTGTCTCATTGTTCATAGATCGATCGTCGTTTTCACTCTCTGTATAACCAAAATCATATGCCATGCACAAATTATTATTAATTATTTATTAGATTATTTTGATTATATATAGAACAATTCTTTTATAGAGTTTTACTTTAAGCTTTATTGGTGGGACTTTCAGTATTTCTTGATCCGTGAACAGTTTTTGGCGTGATTTTTTTTAATGACTGTGTATATTGTAGTTATTTTGAGCATCTGCAAATTTTCGGTTCAAACATGTTACTTTCCACGTGTATAAAAAAATTAGTCACGTGTGCAACAACATATTTGAACTGAGTTTTCAGTATTGTAAACTATTCAGAATTTTTTAAAATTTTGTAGAATGCTCTAAATAGCTACAATATACACGATCATATAAAAAAAATTGCCTTGAAAACTATTCACGGGTCAATAATACTAAGAACCAGACTAGTAGAATTTAAAGTGAAACTTTAGCTAAGAATTACCCTAAGAAAGAAAAAAAATTCAAGTCCCAAAACCCCAACTGTATGTACGTGTGAAACAGAGATATCATATCTTTTGTTTTATTTAACTCAACAAACATACAAAGTAAAACAAACTAGTTTTCTTTGTTTTTGTGGGGACACACCTAGCTAGCTTTGATTATATATGGTTGCTTTTATTGGAATACTTTTATTTCCTTTTTTAGGAAATACATACATATATACACAACATATATATATAACATGAAAAAAAAATATATATATATATATATAATATAGTTATTTTGTCGGTGGATTAATAATCAGTTGTCTAATATTGACTATAGGATCTTCATTCTTTGACTATAGAGCCTCGAAAAACTTCTACATGTTTCTATATAAGTATATGATTTATTACATCTCATTTTCTATTTTTTGACCGATATAAATATATATTGTTTCTTCCTTAATATTTGGCTTGTTGGCTAGTATATATAAATATATATATTTATATATATATATCAAAACACAATAAATATTAATTAGCTAGTGTTCAAGTTTGGGGGGCAGCAGCCCTTATTTGTTTTTTTTTCTTCTTCTTCTTCTTATAATATATAAGTTAAAATATAGCCCAAAATTATGAAAAACTAAAAAGTAAAGCCTCCCCAACAAACTAAATTTAATGATACATAATTTTTGGCTCGATTCTAATTGGTTTTACTTTATTATCTTTACATAACTTAGAAAATTATTATATATTAGAAAACATTGAGAACCAAAATATGACATATTTTAGGTCAAAGTCTCGAGGTCAACCGCCGTAATCAAAATTCAAACCCCACAACAAGTTTTATTTTATATATATATATATATACGGACGAAATGGAATTTAACACAGTTTATTTATTTATTTATTTTACAAGAAAACCAATCATAACATATACTAGTTTGACCATATTACCCTCGGATTTAATTATTCTTAAGTGGGTTCTAATAAATTCATTATTATTAGCTTAATAAGAGAAAAAAAGAAAAAGAGTGTTACCGGTGTAATCGGAGCTCCGGGGAGAAGATGACCACGAGCAAGGAGCACTTCCGCCGGAGCCGAGCTTGGCCTGCGGCAAATTTTTCCGGCGACGGTCTTTGAGAATTAGTTTGAGGTCAACCAAAATCTGAAGCTGTTTGTTAAGAATTTCTCCTCTCTCAAGAAACTCATCTTCTTTTGTGACATAAAATTGGTTAACTTTGTTAAGCTCTTCATCTAATTTCTCGAAAAAAGTCTTCACCTATATATATATATAAATTAATTAATTTCATTAGTAAGTACGTACGTACCATAATATAAATTAATTAATATTAATACCTCATCTTCTTGAGAGAATAACTGAGCAAGCTCAGTTTCATAAATCTCATGATCTTCTTCACCATCCAAGCATTTACGCTTAACCTGTCACAATTACAATACAATTTTTGTTTAATCAAATAATAATATATCATCATTATGGCTTAATTATTTTGATTATTTATTTATTTATTTATTATTTGATGTCACGATGAGTTCGTGATATATAAGCGAGTGCGTGTACAACCGTTTCCTTTTTCCTATATGGTATTTCGTGAGAGAATAACAAAACCCTCCAAACTTTAATACAAAAATATCAAATATTATAAAAAATAAAAAAAAAAAAGAAACATTTTTTATAATTAGTACACATAGCTTTTAAAACGAACAAAGGCATTTTCACATTGATCCAGACAAATTGCAAAGAAGAAAGGACAAGAAATTTAAAAAAAAAAAAAAATTAATAAAGGTCTCAGATCCCTATATATATATAGGTAGTGACAAAAATGACCCCATCTTTTGATGCTTTGTGCTCCTAATATTAATGAGTAAATCATAATGATAAAGTTTCTTCTTCTTTTTTTTTTAACTGATTTTAATGAATTTTTTACTTTTTTTTTTACGTTTATATATAGTTTATTTAAACTACTATTGATCACGTGAAATTTACATGGCTAATCACGTATTAGTAAAAGACGATAAATATATAACTCATATTTATATATATTAAAGGGCAACAAATGTGAATACATATGAACTATGATGATAAATGGGATCCACGCAAACACACATATATATATATAAATATAAATATATATATGTAATAGGGTTCAAAACATTCACGGCACAAATAATAGTTGTGGTGAAATATGGAAATGAAAATCGACCCCCAACATCTCAAGAAATTATTGTAATCGTACATTTAAATTTAATAAATATTAAGAATATCTTAAAAATATTAACACTCAAATAATAATAAAGGTGGCAACTTTGGACCTCATATAGGTTATATACCATGGGACCCTTCTGCCTGTAAAGTCCGGTGATTAGCCTAATAATAACCAAAAATCTTAATTAAAACAAATTAATCTTTGTGAGATATACAAAACTCACTTGGACATTTTATGTATAGAAAGAAAGAGAAAGAGACTTGTACGTAATCATAACCATTCAAACCCAAATGAAATCATTTACACAATTCCTTTTTTTTTTTTTTACCGGAAATTGACGTCATCACATGTTAATTTTTCTTACCCAAAAAATAAAAAGCAATCTTGATTTTCGGAACTACATTTTATAATTTTCAGAACCCAACTCCTCAAAAACAGAATTCTGTCGCCGGAAAAACCCACCACCGGAAAACAACTCAAAATAAAAAATGCAATATATATATATAGATAGATAATTAAAGAGATTAATTAATTAATTAGTACCTGAATCAATTCAGTTTTATCATGATCAGAAGACGATGAATCAAAGAAAGAGTTGGCGGAGACTAATTTACTGGCAAGGAATCGAATCGGGTCGAAAATGGAGCGACCGAATAAGTTTGGGGTGTGATTGTCTCCGTCTTGGGCGGCGCCGGGGAGTGTTTTGGGAGCTGATTTCAGAAGCTTGATCTTCTTTACTTGCTTCTTGAGATGCCAGTAGTTGACGAAAGCTTCTCTCCATTCTGGTATTAGCTGAGCTTCAAGCTCCTTTGAGAACTTCACCATTTTTGATCAAATGAAGCCCAAAAGAAGAGAAAGAAAAAGAAAGAAAGAGAGAAAGAATTATATGAAGGGAGCCATGGAGAGCTAGCTTAAGTTTATATATATATATATAATATATATAGAGACGTGTTGATATTATAATTAAATTTATGTTTTTTTTTTATTTTTTATTTATTTTTATTTTGGAAGAAAGAAAGAAAAAAAGAATATATTCTATAGGATGGATATCATTTACCCAACAAGGTTAAAGTTTGTGTATTTAAGTCATGTATATATGTGAATTAAGTGAAACAATTGTAAGATAAGATTTGTATATATATATATAACATACATTATTTATGGTATTTTTGAAATTATACTAATAAAGTTGATGACTTTTTGTACACATAAGTAGCTAGGTGATGTATGTGACTATGCAACTGCCCAAAAGTAAACTTACTAAGCTATTTCATTTTGTTTTTCTTTTTATATATATTAATATAAGATTTTGTTCATTATTATAAATCCTATTCTTTTTTAATAAAATAATTTCTGCAATTAATTATAATAAATGACTTTTGTAATTTAAATTTACATGGTATAGTAGTCTCGGTCATTATAATGTGAAAGGTACTTAATTTACACATACAATAATAGATTGATACTAGAACTATTATTCTTATTATTTTTGGCAAATATATCTTCTTATTAATTTTACATATATATATTTTTCTGGAGAAAATTGATCAAAGACAACAACCTAATGGAATGGTCTCCAAAACCAGGCTTTGCAACCACTTAATTAATTAACAATTTTCTCCTAAATTAGTACTCATAAGTTTCTTGTTCACTTGACAATCTACAATACAATCTAGTTTCAAACAATTTTTATTGAATTAAATCTTTTTGTTTTTAATTTTTTTAAAGTATATGTGACTGATCCATATGACAATGCAATTGTCCAAAAATAAACTACTTGGGTTTTTATTTCTTTTTAATTATTTTGTCTTTATTATTTCATTTTGTTTCTTCATTTTAATTATTATTATAAGATGTGTCAATATTATTATAATAATATTTTCTTTTTTATAAAAAATAATTTTACTAAGGATTTATTGACTGGTTGAAAAATTCAAACAGCCAGTCGAAAATTTTAGACAACTAGTCGAATTTTAGACCGATGTTATTTGCAAAAAATTATCAAAAATAGGTCAGAGTGCAATATCACTTCAAAATAAGTCATCTGTCACCAATTTGTCTTTTAATATTTGTGTTATAATTAATCTAAATTTACATGATATAATAATCTCTATCAATTGAATTCTACTAATGTGAAAGGTATTTAACTTACACATATATCTAGAATAATTCATTGCTATTTTTATTTTTCTCTTATTATATATGATATATTTATCTTCTTAATTTTACATGTAGTGGAAATTAAGTATCTAAGTAATAATTGAAATAGGAATTAATAATATTCTGAACTTTGAACGTTTACTTTGATATTTTTTTCTTTCCACATCGATCGAGAAAAATGAATGAAAGAGAACAATTTAATTTACAAAGTGGAGTGGTCTCCAGTAGACCTGACTTCTTTCAACAAAGAATAATAAGCGACAATTATTAATTATTAATTATTGTATCATTATATTTACACCTAAATTATTTTTAACACTATCTCAATTTTTTTTAATATTCTTTAATTTATTTTTTTCATAGTTTTTTTTTAAATAATGTATATATATATTTTTTGTAATTTTTTTATCTGAATGTTTTAAAATATATATATTATAAATGTATTTTTTAGAATATGAAAAAGAAAAAAAATAGAGAGAGATAGTATATGTGTGTGGTATTTGTGTAATGAATTTTGAATATATATATATATAAATGTACTAGCTATATATTATGTATACAAATACCGCTATTTTGTAATTAAAAAAAAAACTTAAAAAGTCAGTCATCTATGAAAAAAAAATCAATATTTTATAATTACACAAATTTTTTGTTGGACCAACCTAAATATATCAATATTGTCCTCAATATATAATTTAGAAAAGCTCACCCTCAAAGTATGAGTCACAAAAAGGGAAAATGTATATTATTTTTAAAATTATTATTTGTAAATTAATTAATATATTATTTTAAAATATATCTTTAATTATTTAATTAATTCACTAAATCAAAAATTCAATGACATTTTGGTCATATTGAAAAATATTTGATCATAATTGGGCTCAGTGTACTATTTTGATCCATTTTGCAAAAAACAAGATCCGAAATGTCATTTAACAAAACATAAAAGGCCGATCGAGTATTCGAACAAAATACAAGAGTCAAACTGGTATTTTCCCATCACAAAAATTATAATTTGTTGTGATTAAATGTATTTTTAGTTGCAATAAATTTCTTCATTATTTAGAATAAATTATTACTAAAACTACACTATATTAGTTATAAGTTCTGACTAGATATTACTTTTTATAGTCAAACAATTTTTTTGTTGTGACTAAATTTTTTTCACCAAATGACAAAGTAGTCATCAATAATGAATACTGAGCACCTAAAATATTTTCTACCAAAGTCCACAAATGAGAAAATTCCTACAAGAAAAAAGTGGATTATGAATTATAATAATTAGATGTAACTTTTCTAGATTATTTAAGAAAATTTAGGCTTAGTTTATGCAAGACTTTATCATCTTGACTTGGGCTTTCTATTACATTCTTTGGAAGAAGAAGAAGAACTTTAAGACTAATCTGAAAGCATTTAATTTTATTTTTTTGGCTGGAAAGCATTTAATTCAGGTTGCCAAAGAAAAACCATTAATTAAGTTAAGGGCTTAGATATTGCTTTAATTATGATCTTCCTCACAATTACGTGGAGCTATATCATCACTTATCATTTTAATTAGCTCATGAATCCTAATCTTAATTAATTATTTCTTACACAACAATTTACCATCAATTTCCCATTATAATTATTATTATATTATACTACTGTTTTGTCAATGAAAAAGTGATCAAATCACAAGGCTTAATTAATATAAACATATATTATATATATGATCTACCAGATAAAATTAAAATGAACTGCCATCAACTAAAATCTATCAAAATAATAATTTATAATAAATAAAAATATGATGAATATTTGTCAAGTAACTGATTTACCCTCTGGGATCCTATGTGGTGCAGTCATAGCCATGCATATATATATATAAATTAAAATGGGCATAAGTGGAAAATTGGCCAATAAAATTAATTATTTATACATTATAGATTTTTTTTAAAAATTAATTATTATTATTATTATTATTATAGTGGGTAAGTGGAGAAGTAGGGTATTCCACCAGGGTTAATCTAAACCCTATAAATATATTTATATATATATAATCCTTGTTTTGATGTCATGAATAAGGCCAGGCCAGGCCAGGTCCCTTTCTTTTCAGAAAGAGTACCCACATAACCCACTACCACTCACACTCACGCACATTTAATTTGCACACTTAATTAATTAATTGTGTGTGTATTTATTAATCACTAAATTACTAAAAGCATTTCCATTAACTTATGAAGGCTTTTGTGTCTCATTAATTTGATTGGAACTAGTATACTTATTTAATGAATTTTTAATTAGTATGCATAACAATTTGAGGGAGACTCTATATATATAAATATACGTGTATTTGGTCTATTAGACATGATTAATAACTAATTATATTTATGAGATAATGGTTTCCATTAATTCATACGCACCTTAATTAATTATGTGATTTGTGTTGTTTCCATTATTTGAGGCTTTAATAATAATTTATAGTAAAGGAAAAAAAATAAATATAAATTAAATATTGATCAATGTAAATTATTATATATTTTAATAAATCGACCCATCTTAATATTGATGATAATATTACTTACATATGTGAAATACTACAGTAGTACTCTCAATAATCACATTAATTATTATATATATAGTCATTACTAAAGATTAATTAGATATGTCATCTTTCTTTATAGTAGTGGAGATCAAAAGGGTTTATGCCTTATTTGTATTAGAAACTTAGAAAATTCTAATTATAATTAATATGGGATTAATTAGCAAAAGTATAATACAATTAATTAATATACCGGTATTAATTCGTTTAAATTAATAAGGTGGATCCCATGATATATACAGTTAATTAAAATGAATTCTCCCTTATTAGTTAATTAGCAAGCTCATTAATTGTCTCATCTTCCACAAAGCTCTAATTAAGCTACGCATGCATGCGTATATATATATATGATCTAATATTATACATTAATTATGAGTTCATTATATCATGACAAAAACATTATTTGTCCAAATAAATTCAGGCTCTCTTTCTATAGCTAGGATTAGCCATATGTAGTAGATAAAACCTCATACCAAATGCAAGAAATTATATAGATATAAACAATCTTGGAATAAAATGAATAGGATTATTGCAAAAATTAAATAAGGATGGATCGATATAGCTAGTATACCTCAAACTATTGATCTTGATAACTTTGATCTAAGAGTATTCGATCTTCACAATAAAAGAGGAAGATGATTAGTGAGGGTAAATGATTTCCAAATTTTCACTAATTATTAAATAGAGACTATGAGAATGAACAGAGAGATTGTGACCAAAATACTATATTTACATCGATGAGACCTTTATCTCAATAAATAAAATTGAGTAACTAAATTCATATTGTTGAGAATATTTATCAATTGATCTCAATATTGACTTTAATGAGAATTGATTGGAATTAATATATGTTTTCTTTAAAAATTTATTTATAGTTCAAAAGAGAATGGCTATAACACATCTATTTTTTTTACAATATCAGTGTATTCTTTTTCTATTTTCGGCACCTATAAAATATAATTTTAAATTTTAAAATTTTTTTATATGACAATATATATTGTAACTATGTATAATGTTGTACAATTTTTTTCAAAAAAATTTCAATAAATTAAAGTAGATCAGTTGGAGATGTACTTAAAGTACCATATATATATATATATATATATAGATATGTATTAATTATTAATTGGAGATGGAGGTAAAGAAGCATTACATAAGATATATATATGGTTCGAATGTTCGGTCATTAATTGATTATATAGGAATTAAGGTGTTTGTTTGAAAACCCATGTGACGTGTAATTAATGCAATAAATATATATATATATATATTAATAAGAAGAAGCACTACCACTACAAGTGGTGATTCTGTCTCTCTCTTTTGTTGCATTGAAACACGTGTACAGATTCTTTGCCAGAATATTCTAATACTACTCACAGAGCAGAAGCTCTAAAATACTCAAAACTCTACTAGAATATAGAGAATCCTTTATATATTTTTACAGAAAGCTACAGTGTCTGATCCCCATATATAGATCTCTGTAGATGCATCGATTAAATGATATATAGAGAAAAGAATATGTAAAATGGAAAAAATGGGATTATTTTGGTGATTTATTATTGTGAGTGCTCTATATATATACCTTTATGAATCTTTCATTTTGTTTTAACTTATTCAATAGCCAATGGCCAATAGGTAGGGTGGTTTGTATAGTGTGTTACTTAAAGATTGATAGAATAGAATAGAATAGTACTAAAGTACTATTTGGGAGTTGTTTTGTACAGTGTGGAAAGGGACAAACACACACACACTGCTACACACATACCTTAATTTAGTGGGCATTCATTCATTCAATATTATTATTATTATTATTTACTTAATTGTTATCTTCACTAATAATAATAATGTTAATGTGTTGATGATTATTAATTTACTGATAAATCTCACTAAAGTCAGCTGTTGCAACTATTATCCAACACTTTACAATCTTAGTGTGGATGACGTTGGAACATTGCACCATTTTTGTGTTCTTCCACTACAACACTCACTCCTCCACACCACACCACAACCCAAACCAATTTCATTCACATTATTCAGATATATATATATATAGAGATGTTACAGTCATAATCCCGTGATCCGTAAGGGGAAAGACCGGGTAAGCTGTGCAATCTCACACCGCCTGAGGAAGGTCAAGTGTGATGATTCTAAGACTGTGTAGGTATGGGACTACACAGTTGAAGAGGGCTTAAATGGATTAATGAGTATTACCTATATCAACAAGATGCATCTTCTTTTCGGTAGCCTATCAATTGAGAACTCCAAAGTTAAGCGTGTTTGACCTGGGGTAATCTAGGGATGGGTGACCTCCTGAAAAGTTTTCCTAGGAAGCATGTGAGTGAGGACAAAGCACGCTGAAAAAACTCGTGTTGGTTTGTAGGGTCAGTCGTCATTTCAGAAAGCAGCCATAGTAACGTGGGGCGTCACAAGAGAGAGGACAATTCTTGTACAAGGGCTTTACTTTAAGTCCTACCGGTGGGACTTTCAGTACTCTCGACTCGTGAATAGTTTTCGGCGCGATTTTTTTATTATGACCGTGTATATTGTAGCTATTTAGAGCATCATGCAAATTTTTAGAAAATTTTGAATAGTTTACAGTACCGAAAACTAGGTTCAAACATGTTGCTTTCCACGCGCATAAAAAAAATTAGTCACGCGTGCAACAACATGTTTGAACTTAGTTTTCGATACTGTAAACTATTCAGAATTTTCTAAAAATCGTGTTGATGCTCTAAATAGCTATAATATACACAGTCATAAAAAAAAATCACGCATAAAACTATTTAAAGGTCAAGAACACTAAGAATCTCACCAATAATGCTTTAAGTAAAACCTACAGAAGAATTCCCCTATAAATATATATATACCTTTTACTTTTGAGAACAACTTTTTATGATTCTAATAAGAGAAGAATATTTACCCATCACTATAGGGAGTCAGCAAAATTAAAAGTTTTAATCATATATATAATTAATGGGATATTGCTGGAACCCTATTCATCTCATCAATTAGATTTAGATCAACAAAGTACATACATTTATATTGATCAGTCAGTGTATAGTCTGTTATAAGTAATTAAGTTGGGTGACAATCACATGCATGAGCTATAGCAACTTGCATTTATTTTCTTATTATTATACATACATATATACATATTTATATATACATACATATATACATATTTATATATATATATATTGAGACTAATTTCCCATAGTGGTGCATGGCGGCCCATGAGTACTTTTTTCCATTTCTAATTATTATTATTTTTAAAAACAAAAAGTATATATATAAGTATGTCATATATACGTGTGAAGAAAAATATGAGAATCTTCATTGAGAATATATATATACAGATTCAGTCATATATTCAGCAAATGTCTCTTTATTTATATCAATTGGTCTTCTCTTTTATTTAATCTAAAGATGTCTTACTAATTATATTATTAGTCAGATAAGCACTCCATATATCTCTATCTTTTGTAGAAAATATTAATCAATAGGAATCAAGGATTGTTGCCCTTTTTCTTGGGATATATCTATATATATATGTATGTATAGTTGTATAGATATAGACAATACTTGATCATTCTCCAATATATTATTATGTACTTTGACTCTATCCATGCCACCAGAGCCATGCACAGCTATACTTTTGGTACATTCTCACTTGAATGCAATACCAATAATATTCAATAACTTTTATTTTTTTATTTTTTATTTTAAAAAAAATCTATGAAAAAGAATCTGATAAAATAGTAATTTCAATGTCTAGTTGCTCTGGTTAGTGTTTATCACTTTTCTTCCAAGAAAGCAAAGACCAATATCATTTTTGTAAACTGGAGATGTACCACTTTCTGCCTTACTTTTTCATTGGGAGTGTTCTTTAAGTTAAACCTTTCAAAAATGTCACATATATATATTATAATAATTCTCCATTTTCTATATCATATTGATATACACATCTACATGTTTTTAAGGAGCATGTTATTAATTATCCCTTATTAAATATTATAGAGAATTGGTCAGGGCACCACTGGTGGGGCTGTCAATTCGTATTAGCGTGTCAACCCATTTATAATCGTGTTCGTGCGTGTTACCTGTTTATGACCCGTTTAATGAAAATCGTCATTCTGATCAGTATGTCAAAAATTAATTAATCAATAGAATGATTAATTTGGTTGAATTTTATGAAATAGTTCTCACAAAAAAGCTAAATTAGCTCGTGAGGTTTATGCTTGTCATTTTATTTATATGAAAATGATTAAACAAAATTTGTACAAATATTTATTTTATATATTTTATTAAATTTTGTAGTTAATCGTGTCAATTCGTGTCAATTAATCGTGCCATGTTCGTGTCGTGTTATCGTATCGTGACCTGTTTTGCCAGCTTTTGGTGCCTAACACTACAAGTATGTGTCATACTGCTATTGGTGCAATCTAATATCGGGTCTCACTTATTTCAATTTAATAATTATTATGAGATATCGCTAACCAATCATGAAATGTCACATCATGTGGCGTTGGGCACCTTAAGATGCCAAATAGCAACACTCAATATTATATATTGTTTTCTTGATCATGCATGGAGCTTAGTGCTTTTACTTTAATTGTAATTGGGATTGTTTTAGGTACAGACTAATATGGTCACCTAATTGTGAATTTGCCTCTTGTTTAAAGGCCAATATATACATATACATATAAATATGTATATATGATATATATAATTATTATATATCTAATTCTTGCATTGTTAAATGATGTCTATATTATATATAAATGCTTAAGTCATTATATAATATCAACAAAATGGCGTGCAATATATATGCACCTTAAATCCACTGCTTAATCTTTTGGTGACAAGATATTTTTTATTTTTTTTAACCAATTTTTTTCACGTTATTATTTTATTATATTAAAAAAAAAGAGATAATAAAAATCAGCACTAATAAAGTATATATATTCAGTAAAAAAAAATTAGAGCACTGACAAAAAGGCCTTCGTTAATTATATGAGGAATTAAAAAAGAGAATAATGACATTTATGACTTCTTTTTTAACTAAAAAAAAAAGACTAATAAATGATGTGTTTGGTAAAATTTTTGTTTTTAAATTTTTTAAACACAAAAATGGAAATATTATTTTTATTTTTGTTTTTTATTTTAAAAAATAAAAATATGTTTGAAAACTATTTTTATTTTTTGTTTTTAAAAATAAAAAATAATAAATGCGTTTGATAACTTTTATTTTTATGTTTTGTTTAGCAATATAAAATGAGGTGGTGATTTGAATAAGAGAAGAAAAAAAAATTAAAAGTTGAAAACAATTTAAAAAAAATTTGAAAGCGAAAATTTTCTATTTTCAGAATTTAATAAATTTTGTTTAAAATTTTAAAAAATAAAAAATAAAAATAGAGTTACCAAACACTATTTTATGTTTAATTGTCAAATTTTTAATTAATTAAACAAAAAAACTATTTTTTTAATAGTTACCAAACAACACCAAAAATTCTACCCACAAAATATCTCTCAACTTCTGTCACTAAGAGAGTTTATTTGGTCAGATTCTTGTCCTCGATTTATTATTGATCCTATAATAGTTGATTTAATTTAATGCAACTCTTCTTCAAAAAAAAAATCTCCCAGTAATAAATAAAATTTAAACTTAATGAGACAATTTAAACTAAAGATAAAAAATGATGAAAGCTATTGGGCAAAGCTTAAATTAACTAAAGATAATAAATAATTAATGAAAGCTACACATCATGATGTGACGGTTTTGACTAATTAAAACTAATTAATTGATTTGGTAAAATATATATAAGATGGATCTATATCAATTAGTTTTGTGGTTACAAGACAAACTATATATATATATATATATATATGAAAGCAGCTTTCTTTTTATTTAATTAATTTATAATTATTAATGGAAAAAAGATAGAGATTTGATTTTTCTCACCAGTTCCCAAATTATATACTTAATTAGAAAAAAATTAAGTATTTTAACCACCTTCTTTCTTTCTCCCATGTCTATCTAGAAAAAGAATCTATGGCTGGCAGTACTTTTTTTGAAGTGGATAATTTCAGTATATATTTGACCTATATATATATATAACTAATATATGCTGAATAATCAGAATGCAAAATATTCCATTTTTACAATTATAGTTATATATATAAATATATATATTATCACATGATCAGCTAGCGGTTTTCCTCTATAATAATAAATTAGTAGTAGACTTAATTCAAAAAGTCATCTCTGTGTATTTTTATTTATATATTTTTCTATACTATAAATTAAATATATCTCAAAATAAGCTATCTTTTAACTTCATATATGCAGCCTTATTGTGTCATATATATACATATATATGACATAGTGCGATACACGCCATATATATTTATACATATATTAGAAGCGTGTTAGATGACCAGTAGTGTATATAGTCATATAGCACAAAAAATGCTTTTGGCAGAAAATGAACCAACCCAAAACAAAAAATAAAAAATAAAAAGCAAGTTACATACTTATATATATATTTATATATGGTGTGACTAGTAATGCACCATTATACATACATATATACGTATATATTGACTAATTAGTGTACGTGGCTTTGTTAGCCAATTACCATATACAAAAATTGTAGTGCACTTCCCAAAAAGGAGCACACCGATCCACCTCTGTGTGTTTTTTGTTCGGAAAGTATTTTCGACGATTTTTTTTATAACTGTGTACATTGTAGTTATTTAGAACATCCTATAAATTTTCATAAAATTTTGAATAATTTACAGTACCAAAAATAAAGTTCAAACAGGATATAAAAAAAAAGCCACGAGTGTAACAAACTATATATTTGAACTTTATTTTTTACATGGTAAATTATTCGAAATTTCCTAAAATTTTACATAATGCTTTAAATAACTATAATATACACCGCCATACAAAAAATTTGTATCGAATATACTTGCCAATCCAAAAATTTAAGAGGAATGCACCGATATGCCTCTATATTTATATATATATATATAAATTCCAAAACACGTTAGCATGTATATATATATATGTATATAAAGCTCTAGAAGATCCAAATGGTTGTAGTTTATTATGGTCAAGCTAAGCAAGGGACAACATGCATGTGGGGTTAATCCAAAAGAGAGCAATTGATGAGAGTACACATTATTTTTTTGGTTACAAAAATTAGGTTTAGTAGCTTGACCCCAAGAGATTATATATATATATATATCAATATATATCAACATGTACAATACATAGGAATGTTTTTATTTATTTTCCATTAAATATCATCACTACAAGGAGTGTACATATATATATAATATGTATGGTTGTATTATTTAAAAATAAAAATTAATAATTTAATTTGTATATCTCTGGATCATGAATATGTATAGTATATATGTAACTATATATAGATGATATATATTAATTATTAGATTACGTACAACAACATGACATGGCTCATTAAATATATTATAGCTAGTGAAACACACGTTCCTTTTATTATAAATATTATTTTAAAAATTTAGAGGGATTATTATTTATATTATGACATTTATGAGATATAATAAATAAATAAATTGGAAAAGATTTCTGGTCGGCAGTATATGTGGAACGTGGCCTAAACTTCATATTTTAGAGACATAATATTGCTATGCACCATATCACTACAAAAAATCTTTGTTTATTTAGTCACAATAAATTTTGTGATTACAATTAAAAAATTTGAACTAAAGAAAAATCATGTGTCATCATTAAAAATTCTGTGGCTAAAAGTATTAGTCACAAAAATCACAATTTGTTATCACTAAATGTATTTTTAGTCACAATAAAATTTATCACTAAAAATAATAAGTTGTGACTAAAATTACACTAGTGACATTTTGTAATTAAGTATGACGTTTTAGTCACAGATAATTTTTTATTGCGACTAAAAAGTTGTCAAAGATACATTTATTTGTAGTGTGTATATATATATATGGAAAAATTATAATATATAGAGTCCTATAAATAATATTAATTAATTATATTCTCTCAAAAAATTATTAATTAATTATGTATAATATGTTTTATAATTTTTTGAATATCGGTTTAATTTGTTGCCCTTGTGTTTCTTAGCTAGTCACTATCCACTAAATTCATAGAGCTATCTGTCCATGGCTTGCTTATATATATAAAAGATAATAATTAGAACAATTATATATATAATTATATATATGGATCACATAAAAGTAATTAAGGGCGTTCAATATATCAATATATGGCACCTACTATATATATATATATATAATTTGGATATATATCAATGTATCAAAGTCAACATAATTATACGAGTAGGGGCCAACGCAATTAATCCAACTAATTAATTATTAAGATATATGTTAATTGCACGAAACCAGGGGTGTTGAAAAAAAATGTTTATACTTTTTTAACTCTGTATTTTATCTCATTATTTGTTTGGACTCTGTCTTTCGACAAATTACTATTTTGACCTTATGTTTTGTAAAATAGTTCAAATAGAACCCTAACTCCAATTTTGATCAAAATTTTCTCAACTGAAATCACAAATAATTTACCAAACTAACAATTCAAAACAAAAATAAAAGTATTCTTCTTAAAAACTGTGTTGTTATATTCAATTTTTTCTTCATCAAAATTAAGTTTAAGGGTCTATTTGAACCTTTTTATAAAATATAGGTTCCAAAAATAATTTTTTTAAAATAGAGAGTCCAAACAAATAATGAAAAAAAAATTTATATATTACACAACAACAAAAATCACCATTACCGGCGGAGGATCCCGCCGGTAATACATGGTCTATCCGCCGGTATTTGTTATTACCGGCGGGAATCCGCCGGTAAAGTCCCGCCATTAATAAACGGTCGGTATTATCACCATTACCGACCGTTTGACACCACCCGCCGGTATTGCACTATTACCGGCGGATTAATAGAGGCGGGCGTCCGCCGGTGTTGTGCAACGCTGACACCGTTTTGACCGGATTATTACCGGCGGGTGCCGCCGGTATTAATCCGCCGGTATCTCAATACTAATATTAAAATAAAACAATTAATTTTATTTTATTTCTTAATAAATATACATATAATACTTATTTAAAAATAATAATATTTAACATATATTATAATTATTAACACAATTAATATTCATCTAACAAAACTAACATTGTAATTAATCATAAAATTAACATAAAAAAATACAAATTGTCTCATTTTAATTACATATAAAGTAATTATAACATAAACATAATAAAATTTCAATTGTCTTAATATAATTAAAAAACGTAATCTAATTATTATTGTTTTGATCTGGCCAACTTGGTGTAAAATACTCATTAAGATCAATATCTTGATCACTAGTATTAGGGCGCAGCAATGGTGGTGAAGCAAACTGTGGTGCTTGTGTAGAGTGATGCTGCGAAGATGGTCTAAATTGTCGAGCATGTGGTCGCGGCGAGGGAGACTGATGCAAAAAACTCTCAAACTGACCATACCTCTGCTGCTGCGACGGACTCACAAATTGACCATACATCTGCTGTGGATGCTGCTGCTGCGATGAATCCCCGAAGTCACGACGCCTAGGATGTGACGTCTGAGATCCGGTAGCGACGTCGGGGTAATATAAAGGAGGGGACTGGGAGGAACGTCCGTACGTGTTTGGATAATTCTGTTGAGGTGGATACACATGTTGTTGTTGTTGTTGTGGCATCGACCAAGGAGGTGGACTTTGAGAAGATATACCACCTTCAGGTTGTGATGGTAAATATCGTTGGAGAAGGCTTTCAAACCGCGACTCAGTTTCTGTACTGGTATGCTGAGGATTACCAGATGGACCTTGTTGAGATTTCAACATCCGGATCTCTTCACGCATTGACTTCATCATTTCCGCCATAGTAGCCATGTCTTCCTGAGGTGTATGAGCAGGTTGGGCCTGTGACTGACTTGTGGAGCTGGAAGCTGATTTTTTCCCTTTGCCTTTGCTGTAACCTACTCCTCTTTGAAAGTCAGACCTCTCCCCAAGTACTTTACTCATAATCTCGTACTGATCGATCGACGAGGATTCAGCAGCAGATCCAATTTCAGATCCCTCCGTCGGTCCTTGAGACTGACTTTGAAGTCGTGCCCTCTCAAGCTCTTCCGTCATTTTTTCCTGTTCATAAAAAGTGTTTGAAACACATCAATAACATAGTTTAATGAAAATAATAACACAAAAGTTTAAACTTACAAAAGTTTCTCGAGCTGTGTCGTTGACAAAAACTTTTGTCGATTTTCTCAAATGGCTATCTTTCCAAGTATCAATAACATGTTCATCAGGGTTCGCCTATACAAATTTAGAGATAGGAAGTTAGAATGTAAAATTTTGTTAAATTAAATTAATATTTTTACTTACAAATTGGTGACGCTTAGCTGCCATCGATTTTGTGCCTTGCGTCGATGTATACTTCATTTCTTTTCTGTTTTTCTTGTTTTGGTTGGATCGCGCGATAAATTTTGGGCTCAAAAACAACTGAACAATATCTTTCCAACTCTCCTTGGAGCAATGGTCAGGTGGGGCAACTAAAACACTCTGCAAATCTTCCGGATTAGAGTAATATTTTTTGAAGTGAGTATGTCTGATGTTCTTTCTCTCAGAATATCTTTTGCGCATCTCTGTGTAGATAGTTTTCATAACTCTCCCGGGTTCTGGATGACCATCAACATTATAAAAATACTACATTAAAAATAACATGTTAGTTTAATTTGTAAATGATTTCTACATTAAAAATTATACCACAAGAGTTGTTCTAAATTTGTACCTTCATCCTATGTACGACTTGTTCCTTAAATTGTTGAGGTATATCAGCGAAATCCAAGTAATGTCCTGGCAACAACAAAGTGACTTGGAGGCCTATCTCGCGGACAAAAGCTTGGTCCTCCAAGCCAACCACTTTGTCCGTCCTAGGATCAAGCTGAAGATCTAGTGGTTTCCCAGCATTTCGCCTTCGAATTTCAAGTGGCTTCGAATTAGCCAGGCCACGACCTTTTTTTCTCGGCACTTCAGCTATCCACATTTTCAAGAATAACCAAAATTTGAAATATTAATATTATATTTAAACATTCGTAGAGCTTGACTTTCAAGCTATGAGCAAAATTTGAAAATTATTATTAACCTGACTCGCAGGAAGAGGGTACTCTACTAGGATCTGGCGGGTCTAGACCTCCACCATCTCCGCCATGAGAGGTGGCTATATCTGCTGACATTGTACTTAGGAACAAAAATGATTAGTTAGTATTAAATTGTTAGTTAGTATCAAATATCACCAATGGAAATGAACATCATGATTACAAGTCTCATATATTATATTTTAAACAATTGTCTTTATTACAAAAATATAAAAACTAAGTAGAATAATCACTATCACTTTCATCATTAATTAAATTAACATCATCTTCACAAATATCAACTAGCAATTCATCTTCTTCATCGACTTCTTCTTCGCCTAAGTCGTCATTTATGAAATTTTCATCTAATTGATCAGCAGGTGAATTTTGTATAGTGCCAATATATGTTGCAGGGTCATGAGATTCCATAACCAACTGACCGAGATCCACGGTCAACACAAAATTTGATGAGTTTATGTCATGTACAACATCAACATCTGCATCAGCTTCATCGTCCTTGATGTCCCAAATTTGACGGTGATTGACATCCTCAACAATTTTCCAGTGTCGGCCTCTAAGTAGATCATCGAGATAGAATACTTGCTTAGCTTGGCTAGCAAGTATATAAGGCTCATCTTTGTACCATTCGCTACTGACGTTTATACTGGTGATATTATTTTCAGTGATTGTTTTCTTCTTGCTTGGATCAGTGTTAAACCATTTACACCTAAACAATGCAACTGAATATGCACCAGTGAAAGATAATACCAGTACATCTTGAAGTGTGCCATAATAGTTAAAACCTTCAGTTCCCGCAACAGACACTCCACTATTTTGTGTGGTGCGCTTTTGATCTCGGTCATAAGCGATAAATCGAACACCGTTAACTATACAACCTTCGTAGTATGTTGCCAAGTGATCTGACCCAGATGCTAAAGCTAGCAACTCATCACCATTCTCTAAAGATCCTTGTTTGTGCAAGTCATATATCTAAATAAATTAATAAACTTATATTAGAATGATAAAAATATCATTACAATAATAAATGTTTAAAAATAATCTCAATTTTACCTTCTTATGAAACCACTGGCGAAAATTTTTCTTCTGTAAAAGATTATGATCACCATCTGGGAATTTCAGTTTGATCTCTACTAGGTGTTCGCTGTAAATTTGAATGCTTTGACTATTAGATAAAATAATTTGGAATAAACATAAATTTCACTTTAAAGGGAATAAACTTACTCTAAGTAACCCTGAATTTCAGGTGAATTGTTAAAGATGAACCATTCAGCCATTTCACGAGTCGCAAGATCTAGAGGCTTGAGAGATCCCTTTGTTAGGGGACGACATTGAGATTGAAACAAAGTAAGGTGTCGTGGGACATACACCTCATCTTTATTGCGATCAAGACGATTAAATTTAGTTTCAACCCCTTTGAAATACATCGAACAAAATGTCATAGCCTCATCAGCGACATTGCCTTCAGCTATTGACCCTTCAGGACGAGCTTTATTTCTCACGTAGTTCTTCAATTTTTTCATGTACCTTTCAAAAGGATACATCCATCTCATAAATACCGGTCCACCCAAAATTGCTTCTTCAGGCAAATGTAAGACCAAGTGAATCATTATATCAAAAAAAGCCGGAGGAAAGATCAACTCCATCTTGCACAATATCAGAACAAGGTCTTTTTGTGCTTCCTCCATATCTGTAACATTTATAGTCCTCGAACATAGTTGCCTGAAAAAACTACATAGTTCAGAAATGGTGGTCGATATATCTTTTGGGAGAAACTTGCGAACACCCACAGACAATAATCGTTGCATTATAACATGACAATCGTGGGATTTCAACCCAATGATATTTGTTTCATTCTCTATTACTTTTTTCTTCAAATTTGAACAAAAGCCATCTGGAAATTTCACTTCTTTAATAAATTGACAAAATTGTTGTCTCTGATCAGGAGTTAACACGTAAGAAGCATGTGGCTTCATCAACTTTCCACTCTCATCTTCATAAATCCATAATGATTCTCTTACTCCCATCTTCTTCAAATCATATCTCGCATTAGTGGTGTCCTTAGACTTATCATTGTCCAAGATTGTGCCGAGGAGACTATCACACACATTTTTTTCGACATGCATGACATCAATGTTATGTTTTAAAATGTTTGTACTCCAATAATCAAGCTCGTAGAAGATGCTTTTTTTCCTCCAATTTCTATCTTCCGCAACTCTTCTACGTTTGACACCTCCAAACTGCAAGTGTTTTCCAGGAACTTGGGGTGGAAGGTTGTTCACTTGTTCTAATATTTCCTCACAAGTAAATCGTTTCGGAGGACGTCTTCTCTCAATTTGTCCATCGAACTCAGTGTTCCTTCTCATTCGATGTGTACTGGGCAAGAATCTTCTGTGACCAACATACGATGTCTTACCGATCACTCGAATGGAAGATGTGTCTTCATTACATGTAGGACAAGCTTTGTATCCCTGACCACTCCATCCAGACAAACTACTTCGAGCTGGAAAATCATTGACTGTCCATAAAAGGGCTGCGCGCAGCTTGAACATAGTGTTGGTCGTACTATCTCTCGTAACAACTCCGTTAGACCACAACTCCTTCAACTCATCCACCAATGGTCTTAGAAATACATCTATGTCCTTACCCGGTGATTTTGGACCAGGAATAAGGATGGTCAGCATCAAATTGTTGTCTTTCATACATAACCAAGGTGGAAGATTATAGTTCGCCAACACCACAGGCCACATGCTGTATGCCAGGTTCATGTTGCCAAATGGATTAAATCCATCAGCAGCTAAGCCTAAACGAACATTCCTAGGATCACTTGCAAATCCAGGATGATTGACGTCAAAGTTCTTCCACGCCGTCCCATCCACCGGGTGTCGCATCACTCCATCATCTTTCGATTTCCCAGTGTGGTGCCATAGCATGTCCTTCGCTGTAAGCCTTGAGCTGTATAGTCTTTTCAACCGGGGTGTCAATGGAAAGTAACGCATCACCTTATGCGGCACCTTTTTTCCTTTAGTTTTTTCAAAAGTCACCCATCGACTAGTTCCACAAACTGGACATTCCTCTTTGTTTGCATGCTCTTTGTAAAATAAACAGCAATCATATTGGCACACATGAATCGACTCGTATCCCAACCCTAATTTCTTCAATCTCTTTTTAGCCTCGTAGTACGTTGATGGAATTTTATTTTCCTTCGGAAAGGAAATCTTTAACAACTTCAATAATTCATCGAATATGTTGTTAGGAATCTTCCCTCTAACTTTCAAATGTAATAGCTTAGCTAAGAAGTTAAGGGAAGAAATCCAATCACAACCAGGATACAACTCGGCTTCAATCTCCTCAAATAAATCGTCGTAATATTGACTTGCGCCACTATTGTCTACTTGCTCAGCTGTCGGTAAGAGGAAGTCCTCCACTATGGGAATCATCTCGTCAACTTCATCATCATCAACTACTTCATCAACAACATCTAGTTCCGCTTCCCCATGATAAATCCACCTCTCATAACCTTGATAAAACCCCCAATCGAATACATGTGCTTCGACAACAGGTAAAATTTCAAGCCTATTATTTATGCATCTGACACACGGACACCTAATTCTTCCATCAGAATCCTTATATTCCGAGGCCATCCTCAAAAATGATTGTAGACCATTCCAATATTCTTGACAAGCACGATTTCTCAATGTTGTCCAAGTCTTGTCAATCGCCATCTAGAGTGTTACAAGAGTCTGTGAGTTTTAGTAATGTGAAAAGGAATGGATAACAAAAAAATTTGTTATCATTTTTTAAATCTTATGCAATATTATAATATTTTATGATGTTTTATTAGAAAATGTTATTCAAATTAAAAAAACAATTCATTCATTATTTTATTGTTAATACTTTAAACTTATCATTTCTGTGTCGATATCCCTGTAATCGATGGTTGTGGTCAACAACCATCAATCACAAGCATACCGAGACAGAAAAAATAAATTATTATAAGATATGTAGTAATTTTTAAGTAATCATTATTAATTGTAAAAACTTTTATTAAATAAAATTTTCAATTTCTATATTCAAATAATTTAATAATAGTTAATATTATTAATTATGTAACATTAATTATTAAATTAAGTAATTAATAATATTAACTATTTAATTAATCATTATTAATTTTTAAGATTTGTATTAAATTAAATTAAATTATTCAATTAGATTATGTTATTTAATAAAAAATAAATTATTATAAGATATGTAGTAATTTTTAAGTAATCATTATTAATTGTAAAAACTTTTATTAAATAAAATTTTCAATTTCTATATTCAAATAATTTAATAATAGTTAATATTATTAATTATGTAACATTAATTATTAAATTAAATAATTAATAATATTAACTATTTAATTAATCATTATTAATTTTTAAGATTTGTATTAAATTAAATTAAATTATTCAATTAGATTATGTTATTTAATAAAAAATAAATTATTATAAGATATGTAGTAATTTTTAAGTAATCATTATTAATTGTAAAAACTTTTATTAAATAAAATTTTCAATTTCTATATTCAAATAATTTAATAATAGTTAATATTAGATAATAATATTTAATAAATAAATTAAAATAATTTCTTATAATAATTTATTATTTATTTAATTAATCATTATTAATTTTAAAGACTTATTTAATTAAATAATATTGAATCAAAATTTTATTATTTAATAAATTAAAAAATTAATTTTTATAAGATATGTAGTAATTTTTAATTAATCATTATTAATTGTAAAAAAATGTATTACTATAAAATTTTCAATTTCTATATTAAAATAATTTAATAATATTTAATATAATTAATTAGATAACATTAAAAATTAAATTAAAAAATTAATAATATTAACTATTTAATTAACATCAATAATTTATTATTTAAAGAAAATTTTATATACCACCTTTTTCAAAATTGTGTGTTGTTAACTTCGAGAATTTTAGTTTTATTTTTTGTTCATATCAATTTTGAGTTATTTCCTACAAAACTTTAAATTATTTGTACATTATTAAAAAAGAGTTTTATTATACAAGTTAGGCTATCTCAAATGGTTGAGTGTCTTAGAATATGATCAAGCTTATATATGTAGATCTAAAAGACTAAAACATCATTATCAAGTTTCTCTTTCATTCATAATAATTAACCATTAATATATTCATGTCATAATCAAGCTTAGCAGAATAAACAGCGGCAAAACAGGAACTGTAAATTGTATAAAAAACATATTATCAATGCTTTTTTTTTTTTATAAAAGTCCCATTCAAATACTATAAAATAATTTATTTTATAAAAAACAGAGTAAACAAACAAACAGAATAAACAAAAAGAGTAAATAGACAAACAGAGTAAACAATGATACATACTTGAGAAAAACCCCAAAGAACCTTCAAACTACAATACTGTAAACGATCCAAGTCTGAAATAAAAATACATACACACAATCAATTTTGATAAATCCATAAATAAAATTGATAAATCAACCAAGGTTTGAAAAAAAAAAATGAAAGAGTCATCTGGTTGTATATAGCAACAAAGATAGTTCTTCCAAAATTAGACAGGGCGCAATATAGCCCTAAAAGCAGACTTAAATCCCTAGCACAATCAAAAAAAAATTTCGAATAAGGTGTTAAAAAAAATTATAGAAGTGACGAAAAAACTCTTTAAGAATTTAATAAATTTAATTAAAATTAAAAAACTAAGAGAGGCATTTTCACAAACTCTTAGTATGTATTAAAAAACTCTTAGTTATGTATCTACTCTTAGTTTATATTATCAAAACTTTGCCAAAGTTTATATTATCAAATCTATAACCCTTACAAAAATCAAGTAATAATGAGTTTACTCTGTTGGTACCTCTGGCAATCCGTTTAACCCCCTTTAGCAGTTCCTTGGCAATTCTGAAACCTGCTGTAACCATAGTGTTTATGAATTTTCAGCTCTTAACACTAATTTGAAAATCAAACTAAAGCCCCACAAATATTCATATTTTCTTCCAGAAACAAAATCAAAAACAAATATCTCATCAAGAAAGTACCACAAGCATCAAAATTAAAGAGCAGTCCTATTTCAAGCACAGGACATAAGAAGGTAAATAGTAGAATAAGCATTCCATATATTTACACTTCATGATTTCCTTGAACAGATGCACATTCTATTATAACTAATACATATATCATAGTAATTAAATTTTTGAACAACATTAATACTACTAGTACTACCAACCAACAGAATCTAAGTGGACAAACAAAATCATTTTCAAAGTTTCCAACTTGACTAATCAAGTGCCACCTTAATTGAAAATTGCTCCTTTCTTCTATCAGACTGATACATATCACTAAATCTTTTCTTAATTTTCTATTTAAAAGATAATTGTGTGTTATGTAATTCAAAAGGAGATAGAGCTAAACTACTGCAGAAATAACAACTGAGATTCTACTTCCAAGCAATCAAAATCTGTGATTGGTGGCATATAGAAACGGCAGTAGTCAAATCGTGAAACACAAATACAAGAAAATGATGAAAATTATTCAACCTATTGATGAGACATAAGCTATACTATGGTTTATTAAGAGCAACAAATTAAGCCTTGCTTATCCTACTAGCGAGTCATGACCACTCAACTCAATCTTATATTTTTGATAACGATGGACAATGAACATAAGAGCTATAACTTCCATAAAAGTACAGAAACTGCATAAGTTGAGCTTAATATAACCAATTCTTCACACAGGCATTTTATCAAACATTATGTATACATATATCAACTACAACAATATCAATCAATAACGAAGCACAAAACGCTATAAAATGGCAAGAAATTGACCCCCGAAAAGAGAAAAGTACAGAGAGTAGATATTTACCATGAATTCGTGATAGCTGAGTGGAGGCTTTTGGATTGGGCGAGGCAACGGGAAAAAGAAAATGAGAGAATAGTGCGAAAGGAGGGTTGGAGAACGTCGCGCGGTGGAGTGGCGGTGCGGTGATGCGGCGACTGCGAGTCTGAGAGATGAGAGATGAGGAGTGAATAAAACTAAGAGTTTTTTTAACACACATCTATAATAGTATTACCGGCGGGTCTCCGCCGGTAATACATACATCACCGGCGGGGTCCGCCGGTATTACTCCGCCGGTAATACATCATCGGCGGAGGTCCGCCGGTATTGCCCCGCCGGTAATACATCATCGGCGGAGGTCCGCCGGTATTGCCCCGCCGGTAATACAGCATCGGCGGAGGTCCGCCGGAATTTCCCCGCCGGTAATACAGCATCGGCGGAGGTCCGCCGGAATTTCCCCGCCGGTAATACAGCATCGGCGGGGGTCCGCCGGTATTACCCCGCCGGTCTTAAACTATTACCGGCGGGTTCCGCCGGTATCACCATACCCGCTGCCCCCGGCCCGCCGCTATATCCCTTAGCCCGCCGGTAAAATGGTCGCCGGTATTAAATTTGAAAAGTCAGTTACGGGTATTTTGTATTAGCGGCGGACCCAGTACTCCGCCGCTAATATACTGCACATTACCGGCGGATTATCCGCCGGTAATAATTCCGCCTCTAAAAACTATATTTCTTGTAGTGTTAATTGAAGTCGTGCATCGTTTGAATATATATATATATATATATATATATATATGCATCGATCTATATCATCACCAGATCTCAGTCGACACATATGTATAAGATGGATAAAGACCTTTGATATTAGGTAGATACTGTTCGTACGTACAACTAATTAGACTTAGTTGACTACAACTGTATCATCTCATATATATATACTTCAGTCAACTTCATTCAATATATATATATATATAATATCTATATATGATGGATGAGCTATCACAAATCAAATCAATATAATAACCATACATAATATACACACTATACTACTACTACTATTATTTCTCCTTTATTTTTAATTAATTTAATTTCACCACAATATCTATATATATATAAGTACATTATAAGTTGATGGTGTTATCAGAGACGACGTACAACAACTAAAAACCCCACATTTAATTAGTTAAAAAGACTACCACTAAAAATTGATATCATTTCGCCTACAATAGTAGTAAAAATGCACTTTTTCTCTATTTTCTAAGCAAAAAAAAAAAAAAACTAATAATAATTAATATTTAGGAAAAAAAATAAATCACTTTTTCTCTTTCCCTTATTTTTGTGTCTGTTTCATACCGAAATGAGACAAAATGTGTATATATAAGGGCGGTGATTTTGTGACAAATGAGCTGTATATTAATTATTTCTAATTTTAATTGCTTTAAAGATTTTTCAAAGTAGTACTACTCTTAACCAAGAAGCAAAACACAACTAATTCCGTGATCAAATTTTGGACCTTGAATCACCGACCCAAATCCCAACTCAAAACCATTCTTTTTTTTTTCTTTTTTGATTTTGTGAAATAATATATATATACACTTATGCAAAAAGTTGTTATTTCAACTTTATAATTTAATCAAATAAGTATCTATCTAGGGATCGAGATCGAGTACACACCAACAAACCAATAATGAAATTAATGAAAGTAATAATATAGCTAACTAGATGGACATTGAGTGGGAAATAAAGATGAAGAAGAAGAAGAAGAGAGAAAAATATGCAGTGAATTAACCTTATATATAGTAATTATTATTTACAATAATGAACTGAGAAAAGTCAATTACAAAGCACTACATGTCCACTTGATTGATTTAATTATATATATATATATAAATATTAAGTAGTGGGTTGATGATGTATGCATAGAAAAACACACACACTAGTAGCTTTCTACCAAATCAAGTATATATATACATATATAGGAAAATTTTTAGTATTTCTCGATCTGTGAACAATTTTTAGCGCAATTTTTTTTATGACCGTGTATATTGTAGCTATTTAGAGCATCCTGCAAATTTTCAGAAAATTCTGAATAATTTACAGTACCGAAAATTAGATTCAAACATGTTGATTTCCACGCGCATAAAAAAAATTAGTCATGCGTGCAACATGTTTGAACTTAGTTTATGCAACAACATATTTGAAGCTCCTATAGGAGAATTCCCCTACATATATATAGTGAACGAATTAAAGGATAAATAATATATCTTAATTAGTGGTTGAATATTACTATCTTAAGGTGCTCAGTATTATATGATGTGACACTTTATGTTTGGTTAGTGATATCATATAATAATTATTAAATAAAAATGTGTGGTACCCAATATATTTGATTGCATCAATAATGATATGTCATTTCTTTATAGTATTGCACCCTTAGAGCACTCACATTGGGTGCTCTACTCCATCCTTTAAAATACCTCATCAAAACATACATTTTTCTATTTTACCTCTAAGTTTTACATTATACCATATATCAGTTTCTCTATATATTTCTTTACATCATTTAAATATTATATCTTTAAACATATTTTATTACTTAAAGTAAAATAAAATAATTGGAAAAGAAAAAAAAACTAATAAATATATACTAAATAGAGAGAGAAAAGTTATAAAAAAATATTAAAATATTATATAAAGGATATGTAAA
Source organism: Humulus lupulus (assembly GCF_963169125.1). Lineage (NCBI taxonomy): Eukaryota > Viridiplantae > Streptophyta > Magnoliopsida > Rosales > Cannabaceae > Humulus > Humulus lupulus. The sequence goes on along the minus strand of NC_084794.1, from coordinate 296,327,688 downwards.
TATTATGTAAATGTAGATATGGATTAATTTGAATTTGTGCATAGCTATTATAAATATATGTATAAAGGAGCTGATGGAAGATGTTTTTATGAGTTTTAGCTAAATATTATAAAGAAGGTGTAGTATAAAATATATCACAAAAACATACATTTTTATAATTTACCTCAAAACTTTTACATTATACCATACATTTGCTTCTTTACATTATTTATATATTATATTTTTAAAAATATTTTATTTATTTTAAGAAATAAAATAATTAAACATAATAGTATCACACTCATATATATACAAAAGTTTATAAAAAAATAATAAAATATTTATAACTTGATGAATAATATTTCACTACATATAAAGAAATACTATTCATTTTTAGGTAAAAAAATATAACGTTACATTATCCAATAAAAGGCTACTTAACTATTTTTTCTCTATATTATAAAGAATAACACATTTTAGCTCATCCAATGTGAGTGCTCTTAGCAATTCTCTTAGTGGTTTGGTGAGTTAAATAGTAATATATTTATTTATATACATACACTTATTATGTGTGTGGCCCATTATTTTCTCTCATGTTTAGGACCTAACTTCAAACTATCTATATATATATATAAATATATTCCTTGGTTGGAAATCTCTTAATTAATTCTGATATGGAATTAATTTTTTTTTTAAATATTGAGCTGATCGATCAAATATAGTTGAATGTATGTGGAGTGTGCCTCATAATAATTTGGAATATTTGATGGCATGGACCAATAATTTGAAGCAAAATCTAGGTGAGGTGATGTCACCTAACTTTACCGTTTAACGAATCATTTTTTAATTAACACTATATTCAGATCGAGCTAGAAACCCAATATATATATATATATATATATTTATGATATCACTACACATAGATCACAGTACAACCACTACTCAACATTGTATTATTAATAATAATTGGTCAAATTAATTAAGGACAGCTCTCTTCACATCAGTTGATCCTTGATAAGAATATATACAGAAAGCAGATTAAATGTGTACATATATATTTACATATATAAAACTATTTTCATATATATATATATATATATCAGAACGTAGTCGTTTTTGAGGAGTTTCATAAGCTGCACATACGTTAATTAATATAATATATAACATGAGAATATATAATATCCGAGGATATATATAGAAAGTAATATATATTTAAGTGCACATATATGAAATAAATAAAATGATACATACACATGAATGTTTTAATAATATGTGATCGAGACTTGTATACACATGGCTGTACATATATATATATGTATATTTATTGAAGATTATATATGCGGGTGCACACGGGTTGGGTTTTCGGGTTTCAGGTACATCGGGTTTGCAGGTTTCGGATAGAGGAAAGTAGTACTGAATCCGGTCCGAAATTTTCGAGTTCTAGGGTGATTTTGGGTTTGGTCGGGTCGGGTTTGGTTGAGTTTCGAGTGATGATTGGTCCAAAAATGGGTTTTTGGCAGAAAATGGACCTTGGCAAAATTTTTCGAAAATACTATTTTTTTGACACTTTTATATTATTGTTTTGTTTTTAACATGTTTTTTTAACTTTGTTGTTAGTTTGGTAATTTTTTTTTTTACAAATTGGGCTTTAGTAATTTTTTTAATTATGTTCTGGTTCGGGTGTAACCCAAATCTGTGTGTCCTTAATTTCAAAACCCGAACCATGTCGGGTTCGGACCGGATTTCACCCGAAGTCGACGGATTTAGCAAAAAGTCGAGTTTTCAGATTGCAGGTAGGACGAGTTTTAGAGTTTTTCGGGTTAAACATTCACCCTAAATATGCATGCATTCTTAATGAAGGCTATTGCTAGGATATATATATATATATCACTTTCGTCTTGATTGTGTGCTGTCTTTATTGCTTAGTAACTGTTTTAGGTAGCATGCATGGGATATTATTAGGAATTTTTTTTCATTTATTAATGTATTCTCATCAACTTAATTGTCCAAGTATTTTGTAGAGACAGATATTGGATTCAACAAAAACTACAATAATGTAAAAAAAAAATGGAAAATACAAAATTGTACTAATTATATGATTTTGAATATATATATATATATATTCTGGTCATTAATTATGTAAGTGTATGTATTCATGATTATTATTGCGTATGGCAATCTCTGGTCCATTGAAAATGGCTGGGAAAGGAAAAAACTGTTCTTGAATATAATCGATTAACAACAATTCATAGCAGTGGAATATATATATATATATTTATATAGATATAGATATAGATAGTATGTATGAAGGAGAATATAATGAAAAAAAAATTACATATAGAGGAAACATTTATTAGTGCATCCATCATCTTCATCAGTAATATATATATATATATAACAAATATATATTATAATTTGAAAAGGAAAATGCTTTCATTTAGAATCATCTCGATCGATAATTGTGATCGGCATTAGAGCTGTAAATATGGGCCGGGCTTTTGAGCACGGCACGAAACGGGTACGAGCCCGGGAGGCACGAGCACGACACGGCACGAAAAAATATGGGCTTGGCCAGGCACGGCACGACACGGGCTTAGCACGGCACGGCACGATAAGCTCGAAGGCACGACACGAAAGCATGAACAAACTAGCCCGAAAACACGACACGATAAAAAACTCGATATTTTGACATTAATAATCATAATAAATTTTTATTTGTCAATAATTAATAAATTAAAATGATAATATATGTCTTATTTTTTTTTAATGTTTATATTTTTATAATTATATTAATTTATTTTAAGATTTGTTAGTTAAATTTTTAGCATTTATTAGTATGTATTAAAATTCTAATAATTATATTTGATATAATTTTGTGTAAAATATTGTTAAAAAGTATATAAAAATATCTAAAATTATAATTTAAACAAAGAAATGTATTTTGTTTGGTGGTAAGTCCATTGATGGTTAAAGAGGAGGTGGAGGGTTCAATTCTCCATCCTCACATTATTTAGCAAAAAAAAAAATGGGCCTAAAAGTGGGCTCGAATATAGAAAGTGGGCCGGCCCGACACGGCACGACATGAGCCGTGCTGGGCCTACTCTTTCAAAAATGGGCTGGCACGAGCACGGCACAAATTGAGCCCGGCCCGAATTTACCGGAGGCACGAAAAATGTGGGCCGGGTCAGGCGGCCCACATTTACAGCTCTAATCAGCATCATAAAATTACTTTCATTTAAGTAATGGTGTACATTACAGTTACGACACGCATCTCACCAGTTTTCGAGAAATTCTAAATAATTTATAATGTCGAAAATTATAGTTGTGCATATATAAAAATGAGAATGCGCTTAAGAAAAATGTCGTGTACTCTACTTTTCGGTATTTTCAATTTTTTTTTTTTTTATAATTTTCCAAAATTAATAAAATATTTTTATAAAAAAAATTATAATTATCCATTTACCAAAAACTGAGAGTAATATTCCCATATTCTTGTTTTAGGTGGGGAACAACCGAAGAATTTGTACAAAGAGAGAGATCTATAATTGAAGTGTAATTATTATTCTTTGGAATAACATCAAGTTGTAAAACACTGCTAAACCGATAAGTCATGACATCACACACACACACTTCTATAACTAAAGTAATAAATTGAATCTTTGTCTACAAAATACAGCTATAATATAATAAAACAAGTCAAATTAACCAAATGACTATCAATGGGGCCAATTGATCATATACAGCGGAAGCAACTCAAAAACTCGACTACTTTTCTCTTATCACACCAAGAAAAAAAATCATTTTTGTGTGATGATGTCATTGTTGTTTACTCAATAAAAAAACCATTATAACAATACAATAATTTGTGAAGATATATATCTCTTCTATATAATAAGTGTGTAAATAATAAATTTTTTTTTGTTTTAATAGTTTTTTATTTTTTTTAATGTTAATTTTAGTAGAATATTCTTATATTTAACCGTAATTTATAAACTCTTAAACTTACATAAAATAAAATCAATTATTTAAAAAAAATTAAAATGAGATATTTTACAATGATAATTATTTAAAAATAATAAATAATAAAACAAATTAAAATAAGATATTTTTGAGCTATTTTATAATAATAATTATTTAAAAATAATAAAATCACTCATTTTATAACTTAAATAAAATTTAATTAAATTTAAAACTCACTTATGATAATAATATTATATTAAATATATAATATAATCTACTGTGAATTAGCAACAAATTTTTTTTTAAAAATCTAGTAAGAAACTTAAATTTAAAATCCACATATAATATTTAATATTACATTAAACATATAATATATAATCTCTTGTTGTCACTCTCAAATACAAAAATAACATAAACTTAAACTTAAACAAAAATAAATAAACTATTTAATTAAAATAGGATATTTATTTTAAAATTTATATGACATTAATATAAATTTAATAAAAATAATTAATAAATTTTATAAATAGTATATATATATATCTAGTTCAGATCAATGTGGATAATGTTAGATTTTCTTAATTAATTATGTAATTTTAATTTATTTATAATAGGGAGGTTTAATATATAATTTTAAGGGCATGAGTTTGCCAAATTATTTTGTAGAATATATTAATTAAGTTTTTCTTTTTACTCATATTTATCGACGACACAATATATGATATAATAATATTTATTATAGTGATTAATGAATTTTATAATTATATTTGCATTGACTATAATTAAAGAGATGTTGCATATAGCCGCCATCGTCAAATTTGTTCCAAAGCTTTGGAGAATAATGTGTCCAATATATTATCTCATCATCAAGTAATGTAGCTAATATATACATATATAATTAATATATATATAATGTTTGGTATGTCCTATTGTTTTGTATTGTATTATATAGTATTATTTTTATACAACATTGTGTTTGATATTCACTTATATTAAAATGTTGTATTAAATAATATTATGTTTAGTATGCAATTGAATTGTATTATACTGTATTAATTAAAATTAAATAAAATAAATATTTTAAAACAATATCATATGTAATACTACTCCAACTCCGATCCCAGACCCTGAAACCTGGCCCTGGCAGGGATATCAACCCCAGACCCCGACCCCGACCACAACCCCGATCCCAAACCTTACCACAGTACAACTTAATTTAAAAAATATTACAATACGAACTAACAAATACCATTTCTTATGTATTTAATAATACATTTGGTATTGTATTAAAATTTGTGACTGTAATAATTAATACAATATAAAATTTAAACCAAACATAATATTCTACTTATTTAATATAATACGGCATCCTTATACGGCATGACGAATGTGCCCTTATAATATCTAATATTATTTGTAGAGATCACTCCTAATATCTAATATATATATTTCATGTTTTAACAACGATTTTTTCCCATTGCTTTTTTTCTTTCATTTATTCGATGAAAAGACAATATCACTAGGGAGAACAACATTCTCTTCTTATAAATATTAAAATTTGTTCTATGTGAGTTTTTTCGAGTAATGCAAGGGTGTGTAGACCGTTTCTCTTCACTGCGAGATTGATAGACTGTCTTACACGATTTGGGCAGAGTCACAAAACACGTTCGTTTTAATTTTATTTCTATGTCAACTCATCAAGTACTACTACAAATTCGAAAATTGTTCTAGTCTGTTATCTAAACTACTCTTGTTTACTTAATAATAATTTAAATGGTGCTTACATGGGGACCATTTTTCACAAAGATGTAAAGGAAAATGAACAACCCACTAGCTAGTTTGATGATCAATATATATATATGGGAATTTTTTTATAGGGGCTTCACTTTAAGCTCTATCGGTAGGGCTCTCAGTGTTTACAACCCGTGAACAATTTTTGAAACGATTTTTTTTATGACAGTGTATATTGTAACTATTTAGAGCATTCTACAAATTTTCAGAAAATTCTTAATAGTTTACAGTACCGAAAACTAGGTTCAAATATGTTGTTGCACGCGTGACTAATTTTTTTTATGCGCCTGGAAAACAACATGTTTGAACCTAGTTTTCGGTACTGTAAACTATTCGAAATTTTCTGAAAATTTCCAGGATGCTCTAAGTAGCTACAATATATATGGTCATAAAAAAAAAGTCGAGCCGAAAACTGTCACGGGTCAAGAAACACTGAGAACTCTACCGGTAAGGCTTAAAGTGAAGCCAATTGTCCTATAAATATAAATATATATTTATATTTATAGTAGCTAGGTTAAGGTCGTTATGGCCACAAGATCACTTGGCTTAATTTATTGGCTCTTTCTGTAATGCAAGAGTCACTTGAAATAGGAAAGGACCATGTAAGCTAAGGTGGAGCTTTTACGATCAAATTTTTATTTATTAATTTTTTTCTCTCCATTAATTTCAAAAGTTTGGAATTATATTAATTTTTACTTTAAATTTCTATAGGTAGAAACTATATATAACATTCATTGCTATTTTTCAATAATTGACATTCATACCAATGAAGCTAAAGAAAGAAATATGTTGACAAGGATACATATATATAATATTAATAAAAACTTTTGAGATATCTATTAATTTGCATGATAATTATTAAATTTAAAAAAAAAAAAAAGTTGATCACGCCTTGTAAAGAAGTGGTTTTTAATTAACACTATTTGTGACGATATATACATGATATATAAAAGAGATAATAATATTCGTAAAGAATATTCTTTTAATTTATTCTTGGTAGCCAAACATCGATCACATGCACCTATTATTTAATAGCTATAAAGCAATATTTAGCTTAGTACATGTATATATAAGTACTCTCCCTCTCCATCGATCGATCAAGAATATTCATCGGAATATTATTATCTGAATAGGAGAAAGAGGTACAATAATGTCCCATATGAATAAAAATAATAATAATTATAACTTTGCAAAAAATAATAATAATACTAAATATCCTTCCACTCATCGATCATTTTGACTAAATGGACTGGCCTTGATGTGTTAAATTAAGTAATCGATCAACTAATGATCAATGTAGTTAAATTGCAATTAATATATATATATAATGTTGATATTTTTTACACAAATTAATATATATATAATTTGATGATAATGATAGCTTAATTGTTCTTCATGATATCTTAATAGTCTGAAATGATATGCTTCCCTTGGAATATAGTTAAACACAATTCTCATCCCATTTATAATCCAACATATATAATTTGGAGATAGTAACATATATATATATATATAAGAGAATAATTAATAATTTAATATGATAAATAATTTGAATGTGACCTCTTACTTTACTTATATATAAATTCGATCGGTTTCAATTAATATATATATGTATATATATAGGACTTTGTGTAACACCACTTCCATAAATTCGATTCCATTGATATATATATATATATATAAAAATATTTATACATATCTATGACTACATATTCTAGATATATAGATAACCATCTTTGATTTTCATTACTTAATTATTCAATAACCTAGTCTTAATAAGAAGAAGAAGAAGAAAATTTTTTATTATTTTATTGTATACTATTTTTAATACAACTCAATATTAGGCCTCACATGTCATAATTTAAAGTAAAATATGTGAGACACGATATTGATTTGCATCAATTATAATATAAAGTGTTGGATACTATAAGATGTCAAATTATAATGTTGTTCCCGATAGATTAGATAATGACAATTTATTGTTAAATTATAATATCTGACATGTAATTTAATTTTCATCATCCAATAGTGGAATTCCACGTCAACTCGAAATGTGATTCTACCATGATTAATAACATTTTAGAAATGATATTAAAAAAGAAGAATATTTTTTTTTTGTTTTTCTTCACAAGCGAAATGAATCATATTAAGAACGAAACTGAAGTGGAGGGGCTGATCCCAGCCAACAAGCTAATTGTCTAGCTAAAGCGTATGCAAAGTCAAAATATGAGGCGCTAAAAAATAAAGCTAGATATAAAACAAAGTTACCCTCATAAATTTAGACAAAACAATTTAAGACCACATAATTGAGACGTCCGAACAAAACAAACTACTTAAGCCAAAAAAATAACCACCTACAAAATAAATAAAAAGTGAATTAGCACGCTAAATAATGATATGAATTAATTTTTTTAATATTAGAAGAAACATCATCCTAAATTATTAATTTTATGGATAAAAAAAAACTATTAATAACATCTAAACTGGTTATTATGTCCGATGGTTGGAGCTGTCTCTAACATTATCTTTCAAGATACAAGACAAACATACGAACGCATAAGACAAGACAATAAAACACCTACAATACAAATAAATAAATAAATAAAAAGTGGATTGGCATTCTAAATAGTGATATATTGATTCTGTGTGGTCTTGAATTAGTAAGTAATTAAGCCCATGGATAATTTTGTTATTGGGTTTAGGTATGCAATTATATATGGGCTACATGATATGACTATAATTTTTAATGTCTGATTTAACATGTACACACACATCTTCCTACATTCGAATATATACTCTCTTTCTTTCTTTTCTTTTCTTTTCCAAACATAAAGAACAACTTTTATTCTATCCCTAAAAAAGAAAAATATATTTTTATGAATTTTGATCGGTTGACAGAATTTTATTTTAATCAATTGATCACATTTTAAAGAGATTTGAAGCTATATATTTGATATGTTTGGTATCAAATAAAATTATAATTTTTTAGGAAAATAAAATCTTAGTAATAATATCAAAGGAAATTTTTTTTTTTTTTTTTTGGATAAACGGGAATATATACTAGAATATTATTATATTCTATATCATAATCAAATAAACTCTATGACAATATCCAACGGACTATATCAGAATGACATATATCTGTGATGTAAAGTTAGAATATTATTATGCTATTTAATTTTATGTCACGTCATTTTTGTCATACTTTCTCAAAAATTAAAGCTGGTGAAGAGGTTTGTTGGTAATGCATTTTTTTTATTGCTAAACTAAATGGAGGCAATGGATAAAGAAATAGAAGATCCAACAAAACTTTTGGAGTTTCATTCTTAATATTCTTTATATTTGTTATTGTTTGTGGGCTTAGGTGACAAAAAGCCCGAAAGAATATGGCCCACCCAACATGTTAACGATTCCATTAATTTTTGTATATATATATAATGTTAACGAGTAACTAAACAAATTCATTAAACCAATTAAATTTATTTTTGGTGGAACCCACCTTTTTATAAAACAGTACCACATTAGTTGGTGTAATATTTTAGTATATATATTATTATTCAATATTAATTATTTGAATTTGATATGACAGATTTTTCGTTCTTTTGTGCATTGTTGCGAGATTAATAGTGTATGCAAGTGTACACAATCGCTAGCAAGTAATAAAGTGATAAGTGAGTATCGTCTCCATATGGATTAAGTTAGTAATAGATTGCATAAAATCAACACTTAACAAATTGGATAAAGCAAATGGTAATGATTTGATTGTACCTAAAACTAAACAAGAAAGTACATAAAATAAAGAACAAAAGTGAGCAATGTAATGATGAGCTAGAATTATTAAATCATCCTAGAATGCAAATTCAATATAATACGCCTCACGTCATTATAGTTGTTTCTTGGAATAACGACTAGCCCTACAAATCAACACGAGTCTTTCCAGCGTGCTTTGTCCTCACTCGCACGCTTCATGGGAAAACTTCCTAGGAGGTCACCCATCTTGAGATTACTCCAGATCAAACACGCTTAACTTTGGAGTTCTCAAGTGATGAGCTACCGAAAAGAAAATGCATATTGTTGGCATAACACATTCATAAAACATCAATTAAATCCACAATCCAAGTTCATCAATAACTCTAGCTACAAGAAAATTAGTTCATGCTCAAAAACACAGAAATACCCATAATCAACATATCCATGAGTTTACAAATAGAGAGAAATAGAAAAATACAAATACAAAAGAGTAGGAAAGAAGAAACTATGTAGATGACTTCCCCTTCCTTGTCATTGTCTCTTCTCTACTTCTTTCTCTTCTTCTTCTTCATTCTCTCGTTTTGGGTATTTCTTTCTCTATTTTCAGCTGTTGAATAATTCTCTCCCTAAAGTATGACTGAATGAGGTAAAATGAAAGCTGTCCTTTTTTCTTTTTCAGCTAGGGTACAAAACTTTTTTTCCCAAAGTACACAAATGCCCTCCCAAAATTCTACATGTCAGACCCTCATTTTTTCTTCTAGAATTTACTCCAAAATTAATGCAGTCTAATATATTTGATTTTAGCCACCTCATCATCATTCTTTGTCAAACTCAATTAATGATGACAAGTGTCTCTTCTTCATATGCCAGCAAAACTTGATATTTCAGCACAAAATAAATAATTAAAAATCATTTCACTTTTCATTGCTATTTTTGGACAAATTCAGCTCTAAAATACCAAAAAGGACACAAAAACACAAAACAACATAAAAAGGAAAGAAAATAACAAAAAATACACAAAGATCACTCAACCTAATAATTTCATATTAATAAGCTTATGAAAAATAATTCTTTATTCAAGAGTTATCATGCATGAAATTCAATTCAATCTAAAGATTCACTCACTCGTAATTATAATAATGTAAAATATAAGAAGATTTTAAACATACATATATAATGCATATTATCATATATGAGAAGATTTTATTTGGAGGGCCAAAAATATAAAGTGGTGGCCGGCCGGCCAGCAGCGGCTATATATAATTATATAATTTAATTTGTTATTATTCTTAATGTTTTACTATAATTAGTTAATTAATTAATAAGTTCGTTGTAATGTGTATGCAGGCCAGGCGAACTTCACCAAGGCACTAGCTAAGCTATTATTGTCTATATAAATATTCTAATTAAGCTTCTCAAAATACTTACCCTTCTTGCAAAATAAAACTCCTATATATAGCCACTATTGTGAAGAAATAATTAACAAATTAATAATATTATGAATATTTTTCACAATATTGTGAAACCAAAGTGGTCTTATGACCTTTGCGACTGTGGCAAAGATTTTTGCACATGTAAGTGTTTAATCATCGTTAACAAGAATAATAAGTGAAGTTACTTATGTTTTTATTAATGACTCATTTCTTTCGAGTGTTTTTTTTACATTATACGGATCTCGTGAGGCTTAATTTGGATCGTTATAGATCGAGTACTTGTCAGGGATATATATGGCTCATAATGTTTCATCTAAAAATCAATTGGTGATTAGTGGAGAAAGGAACTCCTATTTTTATATTTGTTCTACGCACGCACGTGGGACATTATACTCCGATAATCCTATTATATTATAGTAATTATTAATTAAGTTGATAATGTGGTGCAGGTTGCGTAACATGCCTTTTGCCATGTGTGACTTTTGGGCGAATTGGTGAAATTGTGGACGAGGGAAGACATTGTAAGTAGTACAATTAATTGATTAATGTTGGATCATTTCATTTCAATTTTGTTATTATATCATATGTTATGTGTGTGTAGCTTGCTGCTGCCTTGGGTGTGGATATTGCTTGCTGTCGATGTTCCAATTCCAATGGCTGCTGAGTTGCTTTTACAGAGAGAAACTTCGAGCCAAGTATGGGTTGCCCGATGAGCCTTGCTGCGATTGTTGTGTTCACTTCTTCTGTGAGACTTGTGCTCTCTGTCAAGAAAGCGCCGAGCTCAAATCCAGAGGCCTTGACCCAGTCAAAGGTACGTATGTATATATATATATATATGATAATTTGTTCTCGGTTTTTGAATAGTTTTCAGAGTGATTTTTTTTAATGATCGTGTATATTGTAGCTATTTAGAACATCGACATGATTTTTAGAAAGATCTGAATAGTTTACAGTACCGAAAACTAAATTTAAACATGTTATTTTCCACGCGCATAAAAAAAAGTTTGAACCTAATTTTCGATACTGTAAACTATTCAGTATTTTCTGAAAATTTGCAGGATGGTTTAAAAAATTACAATATATACAGTCATAAAAAAAAATCACACTAAAAACTGTTTACAAGTCGAGAATACTGAAGAGTCCTACCGATAGGACTTAAAGTGGAGTCTCTTTAAGAAAATTCTCCTATATATATACCTCTACTATTTTCTTATACTTGTCTATTATAATTTATTAATTGTCTTAATTAATTTATTACAACAGGTTATCCTAAATCTCAAGTTCTTCCTCCAAGAATTTCATCTATGTTTAGATGAAGTATTATTATTTATTACAAGAACCAAGAAGAAGCTGAAAAAGCATATCAGAAGACACTATATGTGGATCTCTAATAATTAATAATTTCTAGCTTTTTCATAGAAAATCATATCCCTAACTTATTAATTTGTTATATTATATATGTAATTGTACACTAAGTATATATATCTTCTTCTATTCTCTTCTCTTCTCTTCTCTTGTCTTCTCTTCTCTTTAATAATATATACGTGGGCTTGGAACCATTGTCGTATCTAGTGCATGCTTGTCGTACGTGAGAGAGGCCTTATATAGTAATTTTGTAGGTACTGTATGCTTCAAGCTCAGAGAATTTCCTATAGATTCTAAAATATGCTGTTTTAATCATGTCACGTCACTATTTATAATGACAAATTTGTTCTAGTAAACTTCCGGCTTTTTTGTTTGAGACGAATAATAATATTTATTAATAATTATATATATATATTAATTGTCACTTTCACTTGTCTTAATAATAAGATTAGTCAAAAATTGGTATTAGAGTCAAGCCGTCGTTGGATTGGAGTCAACTATATATTTAGGTATGGCAAAATGGAATAGTGAGGTGGGGCAGGACGGAATTCTGATCCGACAGAGCGTCTTTGTCTAAGTAAAAACGGGGCGGAATTCAATTATATATCTTAACATTTCATGAGTTGATATCGAGTTGGGGATAAAACCTAACATTAATATCCCCATAAAATATTTATTTATTGGCCTGAGAAAGCTCGTTTGATAGGCATGTAAATGGGGCAAGTCTGCCCTGCCCCGCCCTGATAAGTATCTTGGAGTGGGTTTATGACCCGCGCCGGCTGAATTGGGGCAGGTCCGTTTCGATTCGTTTAACTTTTTATTTTTATTTTTAAAGAAAATTTGAATTATAATTAAATTAGATTATAAGTAAGAAATAAAATTCTAACTAATATATACAATATACATTATATGACCCCATTTAAATAAAAAAAGTTTCGAAATATATAATTTATCTCATTTGTAATCCATTTTTCTTGACTAAAGAAAAAAAAATAATACTAATATAAAAGTGTACCAGAAATACGTTTAAAGACATATCACTATTGTAGAATCAACATCAAGACATCTTATAAATAATAATGTTAAAAAAAATATATAATAGTTGCATATATCTCAAAATAATCTTTTTTTTTTAATATTTGGTTAGAGTATAGAAAAAAAAAAAAAAAAAAAAGCTTTCGGGGTGAGGCAGCACCCCGCCACATTTTTACCAGGGCAAAGATGCTCCGTCGGGTCGGAGCCCTACCCCGCCCTGCCTCACCGCCCCATTTTACCATGCCTATTGGTTAACTTATCAAACTACTCCCTTAAATACGAGGCCTTAAAGGTAGAAAATTTTTGAGACTCAATCAGGTGAGGCTCAAGTTTTTAACTAAATATCTCAAGTAAAAAATGTATATAGTGAGTAAGAAGACTCATATATTTTATCTCGAGCTTTGACTCGAAGACTTTTATTTTGAAATAAGTTTTTTTCTATATTACGAGATGTTTAAGTTTAAGTTGAAATTGAGGTAGAAGTTGATATCGAGTTAGTCATCTATAATAGTACATATTTTTATGCATTATCACAGTGAATCATACATTTATACACGCGTAGATTAGATTTTTTTTTTTATATATATAAATGACAGTGTTCACTGTATGGTCACATCGAACCTCTTGTATATCTTTATAGAAATTCCAAATAATTTTGGGTATTAAAAATAAGGTTTAACGTGTGATAGTATTGGAAGTTTAGAACCTTGATTCGACACCTTAAATTATTCATAATTTTCTAAAAACGTACAGGAAGTTCGTCGTAACTACAATAAAAATCGTCATATAAAAAAACTTAGGTCATAACTAATTTGCATGTATAAAATTACATGATTTGGTATCATGGGTCTAAATTTTGTATTATGTATAAAGATCTAAATTTAGTATTATGGAACTACTATGTTGTATTGTTGGACTCATTAATAAGTTAAACTATCTTTGATTTAATAATAATGGGCTAAAATATGGATTTTATTTATTTTAGATCTTGCATGACATTCGTGTCAGTTGTCAATTGTCGCAAATGCTAACATTTGCATTAGTTGCCAACTATCATAAATGTTAGGTTTGCGTCATGGTTTGACTATTATGAGAGTTACAAACTATCACAAGTGTGTGATAGATTTATGCTATGGGATTCCGTGTCACTTTTAATACTCAGTATTGTATTGAGTATTGACAACAAGGTATAAAGTATATACTATTATAATTGTGGCATATATATGGGAAATTATAATAATTGGGCTTCCATACTAGGGCTTAAACTTTTTTTCTTTTGTATTTGGGATAAGTTGAAAATTAGCCAATTTAATGAGTTCTTAATTAATACTACCTCCTAAATATTTTTAGTTTAGTTCTACTCATTTTTATCACAGACAATTACAAAAATACCCTTGACTACATGGTACTCTTCTAAAAACAATATCCACCAATTATAGGGGTATAATAAGTATATTGATTAAAATAGTAGGTATTATACTAAAACTTAAAAATTATAGATAAAAAAGAAAGAGCTTACTTAAAAGTAGCTACTGAATCTAATTTCTACTTTGGATTTCCCTTCTAATTATCATTGTTTGGGCTTATAGACTGAGCAGTGGGCCTCAAAATATACTTTTAATGGGTCTGTTTTTGTACACAATGGTTATTACTATTTGAGTTTCTAAACCACTTTAATATATGTTACCTCCTCATATCTTTCAGTGATTTGAGAAGCTATTTCAAAATAGATTATTGAAATAATAAATAGCTTAAAAAAAACTATAGATTTTTTACTTTATTTATTTTTTATTGTTCTACACTGTAAAAGTAAAAGCAATGATTATTGCAAAGAAAACCTCATTCATGTAACATAACTACTATGCATTTAAGTTTAAAACCAAACAGTATATAATAATAATTAATAAATTATAATTTTACTAAATTCTCTTCTTCTTATAAAGCAAAATAAATAGCATTTAATTTCTATCACTCAATTTTCTACCGACCCTTCATATATAAATAAATATTCTTAACTCTTTTTTTTTCACATGCATATGATATATCTTAATCTTATGGGATACATTCTTATGGGATACATTGGATTGGAATCTACATATATATATATATATATTTAAGAGAATTCTTTTATATTAGCTTTATTTTAAACTCTATCGGGGAGACTTTTCAGTATTTTTGACTCGTGAACAATTTTCGGCACATTTTTTTATGATCATGTATATTGTAGTTATTTAGAGCATCCTGCAAATTTTTAGAGAATTCCGAATAGTTTACAGTACTGAAAACTAAGTTCAAACATGTTACTTTCCAGTACATAAAAAAAATTAATCCCGCGTGCAACAACATGTTTGAACTTATTTTTTGGTACTGTAAACTATTCAGAATTTTCTGAAAATTTACAAGATACTCTAAATAACTACAATATACACGGTCATAAAAAAAATTGCACAAAAAACTATTTATAGGTTGATAACACTGAGAGCTCCATTGTTAAGACTTAAAATGAAGCTGTTGCTTGAGAATTCCCTTTATATATATATAGGTATATTATTTGGTCGTTAAAAGTTATTAATTTGTTATAGTGGGAGACTTGGTGTGTTCATGACTTCTCTTTTTGGACTAAAGTTATTCAACGTCACAAGTACTTGGTAATTTCTCAACACCCCATTTACACTCACTCACTCACTCACTAACCTTTAACTTTATTATTATTTTTTATTTCTATTTAAAATAAATCAATAAAAACATCTATATATATTTATATATAATTTTAACCGTAAGTTTCCAGGCTAGCCAGGGGCGTGATTGAGACAGATAAGGCTCAAGAGAAAAAAAGAAAAAAATGTTATTTTTCTAATTTTTATACATAAAATGATATTATTCTAAAATTGGAGAAGTTTTTGTATGTAAAATGATATTATTCTAAAATTGGAGAAGTTTTTGTATGTAAAAAATTGAGAGATCTTTAGAGTGGAGGTCCTAGGTGTAGGTTTAGCATGTCTATACTTAGCCACAACCCTATGCATGGAGAAAAAAATGGTATTATATTTGTACTCCAATAATATATATAGGCACCTGATTAATTAAAAAATAATTAAAATTATTTCTAACACTTTTTCTCAATATATTTTTTTTTGGCATTTTTAAAAAAATTTCATTGATTTCAATAATTTTATTTTATAATTTTTAGAAAAAAACTCTTATTTTAACAAGTTTTCTTTTATATATTTTTCGTTGTAATTCTTTTTAGTTAAATATTTAAAATATATATTATTTATATGTATTTTTTAAAATATGAAAAAGAAAAAAAATTAAAAAAATGTATGTTGAAAAAAAATATATAATATGTATTAATTTTTAATAAAAATAGAGTGTACTAATTAATTTTTGGGGTGCAAATATAATGGAAAAAAAATTCCATTAAATATAAATATATTTATATACAATAGAAGCTTACTCATTTATTTCTTTATGAATGATGATATGGGATATATATAATGCCGCATGTGACTCTACACAGCTAAGTTATGTACATATTCATTTGTTTAAAAGACAGCTAATAAGATTATATTGATCTGATTCCACATGCCTCAAAATATTATATAAATTTATATCATTTATTACTTTCTTATTATGTGTATTATATTGTTATATACTCTTATAAGAAGATACACACAGACATAAAAAAATAAAGAAGGAAAGAAAGACAGTGCAAATAAATTAAATTTTATTTGAAGACTTTCAATTCTCTGACTCTGACTTTTCCTCAAAACTATCAAGTATATATAAAAAAACATAATATATATATATTAATAGATTCACAATGGCTTACAAACCCACCTAACCCCAACTTGTCACCTAAATATTTTTATAAGAAGTATATATATATAATATCTTTCTTCCTCTGCATCGATCGATCGGTCGATCTTGCTTAAAATTCCAAACTTTCTTTTTCCTTCGTTCCTGGGTTTATATAAAAATACAGAAAAGTCAAAGTTGTTCATCGTTGGATCAATCATGTCTGAGATAGTCAACGAATTTTGGCAAAAGTACCTGAAGCAACTTCAGCTTCATCCTCTCAGAACCAAGGTTTTTCTTTTTCTTTTCTTGATTATATATTCAGATATATATATATATATGCTATATCATATCCTTTTCTGATCATCTGATATTTTGAGCCTAAACTCTTAATTTTCAGGCTATCACAGCAGGGGTTTTAGTTGGGTGCAGTGATGTAATAGCCCAGAAGATCTCTGGGGTCAAGAAGCTTCAGCTAAGAAGATTATTTCTTATGATGGTATTTATATATATAAATATATAAATATTTTCTTTTTCTTTTTCTTTTTTGTTTTGTTTTGGGGTTTGATTAAATATAAAAAAATAAAAAAATTAATGGTGTTTTATTTTCATGTTGTGCAGTTGTATGGGTTTGCATACTCAGGACCATTTGGACACTTTCTCCACAAATTAATGGAAAAAATATTCAAGGGAAAGAAGGGCAATGATACTGTGGTCAAGAAGGTAATTATCCATATATATATAAATTCTTATTAATTTTTAAATATATATTTATACATATTTGTCATAATTAATTAATTAATTATTTGATTAAATTTATGATTAGGTGTTGTTGGAACAATGCACATCGTCTCCCTGGAACAACTTATTTTTCATGATGTATTATGGCTTGGTGGTTGAAGGTTAATTTCAATATTATTTACTCTTTACTTTTCAGCCTCTTTTTTTAACCATATTTATGTTATGAGTCATTATTATTCTGAAACCTGTCTTCTGAATTACTGCAGTAAATAATTAAAATAAATAAATAGCATCTTATATAAATAATAGTGTCGTACAATTAGTTGAAATTTTTAAATAGTTGATACATTTTAGACAAATATTATTTTGTAAAATATTATAAAAATTAAATTAGAGTACAAAATAATTTCAAAAAAAATATCATTTTCATCCATTGCTCTAAAAAAAAATTTGTACATTTGGAAATATATTATAATATATTGAGTTGTTTCTATATAATTTGGAAAAAAGCTCTGGAAATTTATATGATAGGGGCTTCAAAAAGAGTCTCACCGATTGGGTTTTTTGTGTTTTCAATCCGTGAATAATTTTTGTCACGATTTTTTATTTATGACTGTGTATATTATAATTATTTAGAGCATCCTGTAAGTTTTTAGAAAATTCTAAATAATTTACAGTGCCAAAAATTAGTTTAAAAACAGATTGTTGCACGCGTGACTAATTTTTGTATGCGCATGGAAAATAGAATGTTTGAACCTAGTTTTCGGCAATATAAATTATTCGGAATTTTTTAAAAATTTGCAAATGTTTTAAATAACTACAATATATGCGATCATAAAAAAATCATTTCAAAAATTATTCACGAATCTAAAATACAATTTTTTTTTAAGCCTCTTCCATATAATCCTCCAAAAGCTGATATATCTTCCACTTTTCTATTATTTTAGTATGATATGAGATAAAAAATAAAAAAATACCATTTATTATTATTAGCCCCTATAAATGTACACAATTAATTATGTCTTTTAGAAGACAAGACAAAAGCCTTTAACCCAAAAAAGAGAGGGAAAAAGAAATGAAAAAAATGCTTATATATTTATTTTTAGAAATTGATATTTATTTGTATTTGTGTAATAGTCTTTTTTTGTTTGTTTGTTAAATTATGATTATTAATGTTAATAAATTAAATATTGAATTGAAGTTTGGTTTGTGAGACAGGAAGACCATGGAGTTTAGTGAGAAGTAAAGTTAGAAAGGATTATCCTTCTGTTCAATTGACTGCATGGAAGGTAATTAATTAGAATATAAATTTATAAATATAAAATTTAGTAATAAAATAGTCTATTTTTTAAAATTATTTTGTACTATAATTTAATTTTGATATTTTTTTATAAAATGACATTCGACATTCGAGATAGGTGATCAAAATTTTAGACAACTGTTATTTTGAAAAAAATTATGATCAAAGTATAAAATGACTCTAAAAAGATAAGTAATTTTCACTTATTACTCTGTAAAAGTATATATTGATTAATAATAATAATAATAATTGTTAAATATGAATAATAATGCAGTTTTGGCCAATAGTTGGTTGGGTGAATTACCAGTACATGCCTTTGCAACTTCGTGTTCTCTTTCACAGCTTCGTTGCCTCCTGCTGGTAATTAAATTAAATTAAATTGATTAACCCTACTTAATTACATATTTAATTTTACTAATTATTATATTAATTTGGTTAATTAATTAATATATGATGACATGACATAACAGGGCCATCTTTCTAAATCTCAAGGCAAGATCGGTAGTTGCAGTGAAGAAGGCCTAATTACTATTACTATTACTATTACTAGTAATTAGCTACGATGATATATAATGATGACCAGTCTTCTTCATTATATCATTACATATATATATATATATCTTTGAACTACTGCAATTAATAATGTTATTGTAATATATACAATTAGATAGTCTCTTTAAATAGTTTCCAATTTCCAAATTGCTCAATTTTTCTTTATTTTTTTATTTTTTTTAATCTCTACCTCTATACTATTTATCTTCCCATAAATAACAAATAAGTATAGAGTAGGATCTCGCCAATTTTCAGGAAATTCTCAATAATTTACAGTGCCGAAATCAAAATTTAAGTAATCTGTTTTTCACGCGTATAAAAAAAATCAGGCACGCATTCAACTGATTCTTTGAAGTCTGATTTCGACACTGTACATTATTTGGAATTTTCCGAAAATTGGCGGGAAGCATGTTATAAGTATAATGTGCGTCACCGTGCAAAAAAACTGAGTTATAATTTTTCAAAGTATCGATAATAGAAAACGCTCCTACGGTAGGAGCAAAAATAATACCCTACCTAAGAAGCTCCATTTATATATATATGTATATATATCTTGCCTATTATATAAATGGCTATCAAATTGTATTTTGTATTTAACAAAATTTAGTATGGTTTAACATAATTTGGTATGACTTTAACAGAATATGTTCAAAAAAAAGTTAGAGTTTAACAGTAATGGTAAATAACCTTTCGCACTATTTCAGAAGTACACAACCTTTCAGGAGTACACAACCTTTCGCATTCAGTAACACATTACAAATAGATAAACATTATCTCATCAAACCTCCTCTCTTATCATTATAAACTCTCAAATAATAAAAAATACCTCCTGAAACATACTGGGGATGAGATAAACGAAAAGAAGATCATTTGTCAAGTTAACTCTTTCAGAAGGTTCCATACATTCTTTAACAATTATATTGGGAAAGTTCCATACATTGATTGCATTTGCATAAACATTCACTTTTTTTATCTCAACATAACTCATCCTCTTTTGTAAAGATTGAAGTACTATTATGATAGTCTTTTGGATTCAGTCTTTAATATTAATCTTAATCTTGTTCTTCTTTTCTCAGAGAGACCAAAAAAAAATCTGAGGTTTATTTCACTTGCAAAAATTGTTGAAGTAATACAGTTTGATTTCATCCATGAAACTTTTACAGAAACATTAAAAATGTTAGTGAGATTTCTTTTCATATAGTAATAGCATAGTAAAATTAGATGAGTACATATGCAAGTTTCAAATTAATAATCCTGCAAAAACTGAAGAAAAAAAAACTATATTAGTTTAAACAAACAGAGAGAAGAGAACTAATTCTTATTTATATAAACATAGAAAACTAAATTCAAAGGTAAGAGTTACATCTCATATTGTTTTTTTCAAAAGTTACATCATCCAAACAACCAGTTTAAATTAAATAATTGTTAGTTGTGCTTTTTAAAGTTTGTTGCTTGTAAATCTTTTTAAAAAATAATTTTTATAAATTACTAATATCATTATTATCGAACACAGTCTAACTTTTATGTTTTGACTATTAACCAGAGTCTCGCGACTATTTAAAAAAAAATGTTTAAAGATAGATAAGATAGATAGAACTTTGAGACTGAGAGACATACATGGCAATTGAGGATTGGTTTCCATATTGGAATAATATGGAGATTGTGGATTTGATTCTTATTACTTTCATAGTTGGAGAATGTGATGAACAGATAGGGCAGACCTGTCCTGTGTGTTTGGAGGAATTTGAAGTGAGAACGAGCTATGCACATATGCTACAATGTTTACATTTGTTTCATGTCGACTGTATTGTTAATTGGCTTCGTCGAAATCCTTCTTGCCCAATTTGCCGAGCTCAACTATTTCATTTAAGTTGGTTTTAACTAGTTATATGTTTAATATATTATATGTTATTGAAGCAATCACTGTTTGAAAATATGTCTCAAAGTAATTCTTCACGTAGACAACAACTTTCTACTTAAATAATATTGTACATTTTAATAATTATGTTATTTATTATCTAATTAATTTTTTGAATATTACATCGTTTCTAAAAAATATAAAATATAACGTGCATTGCACGTATTTTATACCTAGATTGCATGCTTACCCCTCTTATGACAAAAAGTTAGCAATTTAAAACAGATATAAAAGAACAGTTAGAAGAAGACTAAGGGAACAACGGGTTCAAAATCACCTTAATATGGCTGAAGAGGTTGAAGGAGTTGAGGGTGCTAATAATGTCACTAACGCAATTGCTATGGCTGATGATAGAGAGAGAGCCATAAGGGAGTATGCTGCCCCCATGTTTAATGAGCTCAATCCGGGCATTGTTAGGCCTGAAATTCAAGCACCCCAATTTGAGTTAAAGCCCGTTATGTTCCAAATGTTGCAAACAGTGGGTCAATTTAGTGGGCTGCCTACTGAGGAACCTCATCTACATCTTCGTTCATTTTTTGAGGTGAGTGATTCTTTCAAGCTACACGGAGTGAGTGACGAGGCCCTAAGGTTGAAATTGTTCCCTTTCTCTTTGAGGGATTAAGCTAGAGCTTGGCTAAACACCCTTCCTCCCGACTCGGTGACTACATGGAATGAGTTGGCTGAAAAATTCTTGATGAAGTACTTTCCTCCCACCAAAAATGCCAAGTTCCGCAATGAAATCATGTCATTTCAGTAGCTAGAAGATGAATCATTTTGTGAAGCTTGGGAGAGATTCAAGGAGTTATTGAGGAAATGCCCACACCATGGGATTTTGCATTGTATCTAAATGGAAACTTTCTACAATGGGCTCAATTCTTCCACTCGCATGGTGTTAGATGCTTCAGCTAATGGGGCTATTCTCTCTAAGTCCTACAATGAAGCCTATGAGATTTTGGAGAGGATAGCTAGCAACAATTATCAATGGTCCAATGCTAGAGTCTCAACAAGTCGAAAAGTGGCTGGTATACTTGAAGTAGATGCATTGACAGCTTTGACCGCTCAAGTTTCTTCAATGACTAACCTTCTCAAGAACATGAGTTTGGGGGGAATGGTAGAATCAGCTACTATGGGACAAGTTGTTGATGTATCTTGTGTTTATTGTGGAGATGGGCACACATTTTAGAGTTGCCCTTCGATTCCCGCTTCGATTTGTTATGTGGGGAATCAAAATGCCAACCGTGATAACCCATATTCGAACTCTTATAATCCGGGATGGAGGCAGCATCCAAACTTTTCTTTTGTGGGGGGGGGGGGGGGGGGGGGGGGGGTTCAAGGAGCTAGTTCAAGCGGAGCACCAATGCAAAACAAGCCTACATATCCACTGGGGTTTTCTCAACAACAACCAAGAACTCAACCACCTCCTCCTCAAGTGTCTCAATCAAGCTCTTTGGAGAGTTTAATGAAAGAATATATGGCCAAGAATGATGTTGTCATTCAGAGCCAACCGGAATCCTTGAGGAACTTAGAAATTCAAATGGGGCAGCTAGCTAATGAGCTAAGGAATAGACCACGAGGCACCTTGCCTAGTGATACTGAAAATCCAAGGAGAGATGGTAAAGAGCAATGCAAGGCGATCACTTTGAGGAATGGTAAAAATCTAGAGTTGAATGAGGATAATCCTAAGAGTAGCAGCGAGTCCACTTCAATCCAAAGTAGTGTGGAAAAGGAAGAAAAAGTTGTGAGTTCGAAAATGTAAAATGCTGATCCTGAAGCAATTGCTGCAGCAATTCCTCAGCAAAATGCTACAGAGAAGTCTATGAGCAAGCCACCTCCACCATTTCCTCAGCCTTTCAAAAGCAGCAACAAGATGGTCAATTCTGGAGATTTTTAGATGTTTTGAAACAACTTCACGTCAATATACCATTGGTGGAGGCTTTGGAGCAAATGCACAACTATGTGAAGTTTTTTAAAGATATTTTAACTAAGAAGAGGAGGCTTGGAGAATTTGAAACGGTGGCTTTGACTGAAGGTTGTAGTGCTATATTGAGAGAGAATGTGATGAGAAAGAAAGTGAAGAGAGAGAAGTGAGTAGAGAGAAAGTGATGAAAGAGGAAATAGCGAGAGTGAAAAAATGATGAGAGAAAATGAATATATAGTAAGTGATGAAAGAGAAAATGATGACATAATAAGTAATGCAAAAGAAAATAAGAAGATAGAAATTGATGAAAGAGAAAATAAAAAAAATAAAGTGAGAAAAGAGAAAGTGAAGAGAGAGAAACTAATGAGAGAGAAAATGATATGACAATAAATGAAGTTAGATAATAATAATTATAAAAGTGATGTGAGAAAAAATATAGACAAATTTTTTTTGAAAACAATAGAAAATAATTTTTTGTTGTTCTTAAAATTTTCTGTTTTCTGTATTTTTTAAAAAAAAAATTATTTTCTAAAAACAACGCAAATACCCCTAATTTGTTTTCAAAAAATAATATTTAGCTTTTAAAAATAAAAAAACATTATTTTGTTAAGGTTCCAAATAACCTCATATATTTAGCTTTACTCTTTATCTCCCTTTTCTTTATTCATTAATAAATTTAAAAAAAACATTATATTTTTTTCTAAAAGAATATACAATTTTAAAAAAAATTAAGTGGTGAAAAAGTTGAGAATTGCAAAATAAAATGTATTTCTTTTTGTTTCAGAAAAATTATTTTCGAACTTTAACAAAATAAAATAAAAATAATTTAGGAGAATCAACATCCATTTATAATAGATAATATTCAATTCAGATAAAAAAAATTACTTGAGAGTTAAATTAACCAATAAAAGCCCAAGAGCAAGGCCAAGGCCGGGGGTGGCTTGGCTTGTGTGTGCGAGAGTAAGTATTGATATTATTCAGTGATGACTCAGAAAATTTAATAAAAAATATTTAAATATATGAAGAATTCTTCTTCGGCGATTTTACTTTAAGCTCTACTGATAGGGCTATCAGTGTTCTCAATCTGTAAACAGTTTTCGGCGCTATTAGTGTTCTTAATCTGTAAACAATTTTCGGCGCAATTTTATTTATGACCGTGTATATTGTAACTATTTAAAGCATCCTGTAAATTTTTAGAAAATTCCGAATAGTTTACAGTACCGAAAACTAGGTTCAAACATGTGTTGCACGCGTGGAAAACAACATGTTTGAATCTAGTTTTCGATAATGTAAACTATTCGGAATTTTCTGAAAATTTGCAGAATGCTCTAAATAGCTACAATATACACGGTCATAAAAAAAAATCACGCCGAAAACTATTTACAGGTCAAGAAACACTGAGAGCCCCACCAATAAGACTTAAAAGTAAAGTCTATATAGAAGAATTATCTTATATAATAACAATAATAATATAATAATAATAATAATAATAATAATTCCGTGTTAGAAAAATTGAATCTTCTTCGATTTCTCGCTCTCTCTCTCTCTTACTCGATATCTCCCTCTTAATTGCCGTCGTGTTTCTCGTTTTCGTCGATACTTAGTGTCTCCTTTAAAAGCCCTCTGCCAATTTGGGTTTTCGATCCCTCTGTTGAAAGTATGGCTTAGGTACCTAGGTTTATTTTGTTTTATTTTGATTTTGTAGCTGTTGACTCGCTGCTGTTTTCGTTAGTTCTATCCAATTGCGTTGCTTAATTGTTCTAATTTGTTAGTTATTATCAATAACTATCTTCAAATTGGGGGTTAGGTCATTAACGATCTACTCTTGCCGCCTTCAATTTGGGCACTTCAATTTTGGTATTTGCTTCATTTTGAGAGTTGGTATTGGTGTAAAGTTTGGTCATTTTCACGTCTAAGGAGCATTATGATTGTTTCTAACATGTTTTTTGTTTTTGTTTTTTTTAAAAAGTTAGTATAACTAACAGTTGTGACATTCTCGGTTTTGAAGTTTTTATTGATTAGTAGGGCTGTTCACTGAAGAATATGAAATGGTAGAGTTAGCAACTTTTTTAGTTAAGAGCATTAGGAAATACTGGTATTTCGATTATGTATTTGGATTGGCTCTGTAGGGCACTGGGACGATTTAGTTGCGTAGCATGAACTGCATTAATTGTTGATAAAAGCTTTTGTTGTAGGTGGTTCATTTGGAGATTCCCTTGTGTTTTTGAGTAATGCGGTACTTTGGTAGTTGGGGGAAACGTGGTCAAAGAATAAAGAAGATGAATGTGGAAGCTCACATGTCTGGACAAATCTCCGGGCAGGTACCTAATCAGCCTGTAATGCCTCAGCAGAATGGTAATGCTCTTCCTTCTCAGATGCAAACATTAGCAGCTCCTCCTCGTACTGGGAAGTGGAACACTATGGACCCTGAGCTTTTCCGAGCGCGCATGTATATGCGGGAAAAGATGTAAGGCTCATTTTTTTTTACTGTTGATTATGTTTAGTTGTCCATGTAAGAGGCTAATAACTAATAACTAAATGTCTGAATGGTTCGCGATTAGAAATCTGTATTTTTTTTAGATTTTGAAATGAAAATTTGAATTTAGTGACTAAAAACATGTTTCTGAAAATATGATTGGTTCAATGTCAGAAAAATATTTTTGAGGTTTAAAAAACTGAATCTGTGATTGGTATTAAATTTGAAAATATAACAGAAACTGAAAACGTGGAGAGAATTTTTAGGGTTTTTGGAATAAAAATCACAAAATGAAGAAAATATCATTATATCGTTTTCTATTTTAGAAATGAGAATTTGGAAACAGATTTTAATTTTGTTTTGAAAAATAAGCTACCAATCAACTATTTATGTGGGACTCACACATTTTAAGATTCCAAAATGATAAAATCCAATACGGATCCCTTACCAATCAGCCCCAAAACAATTTGTAGGCCAAAAAGGTGTCCCGTAAACCCTTAAAAATTAATTTTGCAACAACTTGGGCCAAATCTTGGGCAGCTTTTGGGGGGGGGGTTATCGGTTTATTGGCTTTTTCAATAAGTTTAGAGTACTCTCAATGGTTGCTCTACTCTATCATTTAAAATACTTCATCAAAATACACATTTTTCTATTTAACCTCTAAATTTTATATTATACCATATATCAGTTTCTCTATATATTTTTCTATATCATTTAAATATTATATCTTTAAATTTATTTTATTACTTAAAGTAAAATAAAATAATTGAAAAATAAAAAAGAAATAATAAATATATATTAAATGGAGAGAGAAAGCTTATAAAGAAAAATAATAATATTAAAATATTATATAAAGAATATGTAAATATTATATAAATGTAGATATAGATTAATTGAAGTTTGTGCATAACTATTATAAATATATGTATAAAGGAGTTGATGGAAGATGTTTTTATGAGTTTTAGCTAAATATTATAGAGAAAGTGTATTACAAAATATATCACCAAAACATACATTGTTTATAATTTTCTTCAAACTTTTACATTATACCATACATCTGTTTCTCTATATCATTTATATATTATATTTTTTAAAATATTTTATTCATTTTAAGAAATAAAATAATTAAATATAATAGTATCATATTTATATATATACAAAAGTTTATAAAAAATAATAAAATATTTATAGCTTGATGAATAATGTTTCACTATATATAGATAAATACTATTCATTTAGGTAAAAAAATATAACTTTACATCATCCATTGAAAGATTACTTAACCATTTCTTTTATTATAAAATATAACATATTTTAGTTTATCCACTAAGAG
This sequence comes from Humulus lupulus, assembly GCF_963169125.1. NCBI lineage: Eukaryota > Viridiplantae > Streptophyta > Magnoliopsida > Rosales > Cannabaceae > Humulus > Humulus lupulus. The sequence goes on along the minus strand of NC_084794.1, from coordinate 296,300,339 downwards.
TGCTCTTACTCAAAGTGTCGTAAATTAATTAATTATCCATGCCGATGGAAGAAAAATACTTATTAATGGACTAAAATGCATATTATGTATTAAGATATTTGTGGAAATTAGTTTGATTGTGATAGTGTATAGCTCATATTAGGTTATTAATTTTGGGCCCAATCGTCTAATGACTTTTCTCTATCCAGTTATGATACCCTATCGCAGCGGCATTTGCAGCGGTATCAACAGCCAATAAATGAACCACAGAAAAAGAAGGTTAAAGATATCGTTAAGCGCCTAGAGGTGGGTGTATTTAGAATGGCTTCTTCAAAGGTTAGTCTACTTGTCAAAAGTTGATATTTGTTATGTTTTGTGTATGCATATTACTTTTTAGTAATATCTATGCTGCCCTTGAGTGTTTCTCTTGCTTTCATAGTTCGTTCAAATTTCAATTAGTTATTTTTTTTAATGTCTTGATTTTGCAATTCTCATTTTAGGAAGAATATATGAACCTGGAAACATTGGAGAGCCGCTTGCTTGGTTTAGTTAGGCGTCCCCTGCCGCCCAACCAACCGGTAATGCCTCAGCAGAATGGTAATGCTCTTCCTTCTCAGATGCAAACATTAGCAGTTCCTCCTCATATTGGTGATGGACCCAAAACGGGTATATTTAAAAATTTATAAATTGCAAGTGCACGAATCGTTCATATAGAATAGTGATCGTGTAAACAAGGATGTCGAACCCAAAAGAGTTGTCTAAAATCGAAAAGATAAAACTATTTTAAATCAAAAGTAGTAAATTCTAACCTAGCTCCAAAGATTGATGAGTTTTAATGTTATGAACATAAAATAAAAGATTGAAAAATAAAGCTATTTAAGAGAATAAAAATAAAGCAATAATGATTTGAAAATAAGTGTTAACAAAAAAGATTATTAAGATAATAGGATCCACAAAATGTAAGTTTAATAATATTTATTAGTATATTGATTCCCAAGTTTTAGTGATAGTTAAAATAATTCAAATTATCATTTTCCAAAAAGATTTATAATTTTAAGCACAATTTACTTATAAAAAGATAGGATTTTTCTTCACTTTTCAAAATTATAATATCAAAGCATTTAGTGTAAATCAATCTAATGAAATAACAAATAAATCAATGAACATTATTTATAAGGCAAAATATAATATTTTTGTTCTAAGCATGGATGTGTACAATTTAATGACACATCTTACACAAAGAATATTATGTTTATGCACTAATGGATAACAAAGTGTAAATATGTTCTAACAATCTAAAATACAAGATATTTAAGATGAAAGAAATATATGAAGAAGAAAAACCCATAAACTTTGTTGCATTACAAGGAAAATCAACATACACGTAAATATTACTGTTGACTGTGTTTTTAGTCAACGACGTGAGAACGTCAATAACGACAAGCCTTCAAGAGAATATAAATGACAACAAACAGTTTAATCAATGAAAGTAAATAACACAAGAGATTTTATAGTGGTTCAGCCCCGATCAGTCGGTAATAGCCTAATCCACTTAGAGATTTTATTACTATATTCACACTCAAGATCAGATGAACCAGTGTCAACTAAGTTTCTTCAGTGTAAATATTCAAGAATACAAAAAGGGTTCTCTCGAAAACGCACTTTCTCTCTCTAGAACTCAGACCAATTATCAAATTGCCAAAAGTCATTTTACGATCCCATCAACCCTCTATTTATAGGCTTGGGATCCTCAATTGATATCCCCTTCAGATAAGGATATTTTATTATTCATATTATATTTAAATTACAAGAAATATTTAAAATACAACAGATTCCTCAATTTGAGTGAGGAATGAGAGATTCCCGCGGTGCCCAGACCGATTCTTACTGAAGTCGTTTCCGGGAATTTGACATAGTCTAGTTTGTTTGTTGATGATTATCGTCTTCTGGTCGGACACATGCATGCTGGACACCTGCATATGGACCATACCCCTTACTTTCCTCGGACCAAAATCCTACCACAACTTCACTTGGTTCTCCTCGGACCAAGGTCCGAGCCACATGCATTGGCTCTCCTCGGACATGGTCCGAGCCAACCTCTTTGAGCATTCCTCGGACTAGGGTCCGAGCCATATGTTTTGGGCCTCCTCGGACTAAGGTTCGAGCCAAGTCATTTTGTAACGTCCCTAAGGTAGGGTACGTCTGCCACATACTCGTAATTCTAGGGTTTACAAGTATGTAAGGCACTTGACCAAAAGAATTAAATAAAATGATACGAAGAAATACAGAAAAATTTAAAACTTTTATATAAACTTATTAGAAGAAATTATTACACGTATGAATACTTTAAATTTAAGGCAGCCATATGAAAACTCTAAACCATTATTGCATTGCTACTGAGTCCGTGCTCCACAAGTTGCTCAACAGCTAAAGCCACACCTGGAAAAATGTTGGAAAATAACATAATGAGCTAACGCTCAGTAAGCAAATCTCATGCATACACATACACATGAATGTCGTGAATTTGTAGTGCACACATACTAATATGCTGACTTATATACTTATGCATTTCATTTATTGCTCATGCACTTTCAAACTTTACTTTTATGCTCTTTCTTTTAGTTTCACATTTTTATGGGCCCAATATCACTTGTGCACACTGTTTGATTCAGCCAATGCCTGCAGGGCTTGTTACACATATCATATAGAATCCCATGGGTTCTCCTCCGGCTAGCCATCATCTCAGCTAGGCTCATCATACCACTCATTTCATCGTTGCCATAGCTGCCATACTTATTACACATATGGAGGAGAAAGACGGACACATGGCAAACATATCTGAATGGTCAACTCTGACCTAGCCCACACTAGTGGGCAGCCACTATAAGTCTTATAGACTTCCGTCTTCTTCATTACACTTACTTGATTGCTTCATCAAAACAGTGGCACCCTTTTTAAACATCTTATTATCACTTTGCTTAAGCCTTGTGTCATTAAAATGTTTAACTTTACATAAGACTTTTCAAGGCATTTCATAACTTTTCTCATATTCATATGCATGGTCTTATATCACATAATAATGTATCACATAACTGTACATGCCATGCATACATGCTGATGCTGAAATGCCAATGTTCATGTTCATGACTCATGTTGATGGTATTCAATCAAGGCATTGTATCACATCTCATATAACTCAAAACATCTTTAGTCATAATACATGAAGCTTTGGGTTGGTGGCGTTGTTATACCTTAACGTAGAGCTATGGCTCAGGTCTAAGGTTTCCAGCCTAAAAACTTAAACGCTTCATATATCATAACATATAACAAATCATGAACATAGAGTAATCCACATATCCATCAACATAAGAACACATACTTGCACATAATTCATATCATTCTTAACCAAGTAAGACATCTTTCACATATCACAGAATTCATCAATTACATATCACACAACACCCTTATGGTGTTCATATAACCATTCTTCACATACTTATCATATGCATCATCATCATACCATACTTAACTCATCAGATGTACACAATCAATGTAGTCATGCATCTTACACTTAAGCACAAAAGGTGAGATTTACTTACCTTAGGTCCTTAGCTTATTTTAAAACGGCTCACCAAGAGTCAATCAATCAAATCCATACAAATCCTATTCAAGGCACATGATTTATTAAATTCTATCAAAATCGTAAATATACACTATTGATAGTGTATATTAACAATACCAGAAACTATATAAATGATAATAATAATTATTATCAACGTAATGCAAATAACTCTTCATATAAAACAATGCTTTAAACCTTGCTCATAAGATAATGTATTCTTATGATAATAATAATAATAATCCCAACAAAATAATAATTATCGTCTATAATTAAACTTATTTCGATATTAATAACAAAATACTTCAATAGCAATACGTATATGAATGTATATATTCAAATAATCATTTTATAAAAGAAATCATATTTTTAACATAAAGTTGTAATAATCAATATAATGATAATAATATAAATATAAATATTTATATTATTATTAAATAGTCATAATATCAATTCCAGTGATATAATAAATATACTTTCTCCAAAATTCATTGGTCTTACAAATATCAATAACTGTAAGAAACTAATATTTGATATTATTTTAATATTCAAATATTAACAAAATATTAACATATAAGAATAATTGTTAAATAATACGTTTACTATAAATCACACTCTTCATAGATATATATACATAAAACTGTATTCTTGATTTACTTAACAAAACAATAACAATAATAATTAAAATTAATTAATCATAATAATTTCCATATTAATGGAAAATCAATTAAATATGTATTTTTATACTTTATTTAATATCTAATATTTTCTAGAAAATTGGACAGCACAACGGCTATAAAGTGGACAATTCCAAAAATCAAAACCTGTATCAAAAATATATATAATCCCAGACAGCCAGTAATTTACATAAAATATTCCATATATCAATAATATATAATTATATACTATAAATACACATAATAACAATTACTCTAATCAATCACAATTAAATCACAATATATAGGTTAAAGAAATTATACCAAAATGATCGGGTTCCACAACAAGTCAAACGATGATTTTCTGAAACTCAAAACGTACTTCGAAACCTCGAACACTAAGTTTCGACCGTCGGTCTACGGTGGATCGCGGTTGCTCGTGGTGGGCCCACCACCCAACTATGGTAGATGTAGGAACAAGTTATTGGGTTTTGAAGCCCACAACACGAGGAGCACGATGGTGGTGACGGATCGGCAAACGGATGCCCGAGGTGGCCGAATCGCAACTTTGAAGTCGCGGGGTGGCCGAACTTAAATCGAGTGGTTGAGGCGTTTAATCGGCGAGTGAGCTCTAGATTCCCGCGTGGGTCGATAGTTCGGAGGCCTCTGAATCCAACGGTCCGGAGCGTGGCTAAAAATGGTGGCCGGAAAGTACTCCTGCGTCGTCGGCAACAGTAATACGCAGAGGAGAGAGAGAGAGAGAGAGAGAGAGAGAGAGAGAGAGAGGGGTTTTCTGAGGAGAGAGAGAGAGGGGTTCGGGTAAAAAGAAAGGCTGAAGCCTTTTCTTTTTTTTTTTTTTTTTTTTTTTTTTTTTTAAATTTATTTTTAAAAATTACACTTGGACCCAAAATACTAAAATTCTTTTCAAATAAGCCCTTTAGCAAAAATTTCTTAATTTTATAAAAATCCCCAATTAAAATTATATGACATTCGGGTCCAATACTTGACTACTCAAGTTTCTCTCTCTTTAATCTCATTAAAACATAAAATGATATTTTAAACACTATTTTTCCATTATTATTTCTTAAATTTGTAAACTTGTATATTTTATGTATTAAAACTTTGATTTATAATAAATAAATGTATTATGAAAATGTTGGATATTACAATCCTTCCCCCGTTAAAATAATTTCGTCCTCGAAATTTCAAACTATAATTTGATAATCGGAGACAAGAACTACCATTACGAATAAACAGAACAATATTTCACAGCATAAGATTTTATACATAACACTTACTTTCACCCCGAAAACAAAACTTATTCCTGACTTGTAATCCTTATCATATATAAAAAGGCGAGGATATGTAAACACCTCACATGAGGACTACAATATAGAAAGAAAGGAAATAAGCTATAACAATAGTATAAATTACAATGAATGTATACGAAAATACAAACGAATCCTCATCATCCATACTTTTGAACACAAACCACATAACGTAGGAAGAGAAAATGACCATCATCATGAAAACATCCTTGATCTTCATGTCTTACAGTCAAATTTTTTATTTTTTATTTTTTATTTTTTAAGCAGATGCAATTGACTGGTTATACCTTGATAATAGATGCTAAATTGAGCAACAAGTTTGTTCAATAGAAAGTTTTTCGGCATAAAAAAAATTGGATAACTAGAAAACAATTATATAGCCGATGAAGATTATTCTTTAAAACCAAGTCTCTGTGAAACCCTTTCGTTGTCAAAACCGACTTCTTGCCCTGAATGAGAAATAGTGAGATAGGCCATTCATTAGGTACCAGTTCAGAAAAGCCTGACTCTCATTCTTTCTCTAAGAAAACATTTAAAAATCAAACTTGTTTCCAAATGTATAAAATAATAAAGGGCACATTGATACTATGCTAGAATGCAAATAACCGTGGCCACTCGGAAATTCACACACTTAGCTTAGTATCCCTTCATTGAATAAAACATGGGATAAGTCTTGACTGACCAATCCACCACTTCATCTACTAAAACGAATAATTCTCACATGTCTAATAAGTTAGACATGTCTCATTTCAACACCTATACCAATAATACTCAGTCATCACTTCACACAAGTAATACATTATCTTACTTTCGGGATAAAACAACTAATATACTATAATTTAATCGCCGAAAGTAATTCACACTACAGAGTAATTCAGTAAATAACATTTATCACCTCGATTCATTCAACAATTTACAAATTGTTTCCATGTTCAAATCAGGATCGCAAAATCAATAGAAGTGATTTCCATGTCGACAACATCTAATAAGTTTGACTTTCATCATCAGAGAGGATAGCGTAACACATTGAACAAGATAAAATCTGTGATATCTATCTTGAAAACAAACAAATTCAAGGATCCAATGACCCAACAGTTCAACTCATTTTTTTTCTATAAATAAAATTCATCACATACACACTAAAACACAATCAATCTCAAGCTTTTGAAAACCAAATCATTATTACTTCCATCCATTACTCAAGCTAAGCAACCCATGGCATCCTCATCATCTCAGCTGAACTTAGACCTAACTTTAGCTTTACCTGAGCCAAATCTTCCCACTATCGAATCTTCACCACAAATTTCTGCACCCCTACCACAGCTAATGGTGTATCCTACGGTACACATCCCAGAACGAAATACTCAATTTCCCAGAGTTTGGCTTCCCAAATTTTATTCTGATACTGGCCTTGTCACGGTGGAGGATTCAGCTATGCTCGATAAAAAGGTGGCCATTAGTATAGGTCAAAGCATACTCACCCCTAAAGACCAAATAATTTTATCCCATAGGTCAGACCTACAAGCTGTAAAAGATTCCTTAGTTCTTACCACTCAGGCGGCAGCATCGGTCTCAAACCTAGGCCAACGAGTTCTTGCAAGAGAACAAGAGGTTGACCACTTGAAAAGGTATATAGAAACACAAAAACAAGAGATGATAACCATTAGAAATGCCAACAAGGCATTGACTCGAGAGAAGGAGAAGTTGGTTAAGGAGAATGGGACTTTAACTACACTTCTTGCTAACTACTCAGTCGATATGAAGGAAAAATTTCAGACACTGCAAACTACTGGGGAGACCCTTAGAGTTGAACAACAAAAGTTGATTGACGAGGTAGAACGTGTCCAAAATCCCAATCCTTAATGTATTATGTATTTTTTTTTTTTTTCTATATATTACTACTGTTTCACTAAAGTCTCTTATTGTGTGTGCTCTCAGCAACAACCTAAAACTTTGCTCTCCAAAACACTAACCTGACATATTAACCCTTAACACACTAACTGAATTGATAGGTCACTTTCAAAGCTTGAGAATATCAATTAACAATCCAAACATCGACATCGATAAATCATCAATTATTTATCACATCAATAATAAAGGCATGCATTCAGATAAATAACAAACTTCAATTTCTCTACCGTGCATGAGAATATTCATTTAATCCAAACTCATACTTATATCATGGAAACTCAAACACACAATGAGTTTCTAATACAATTATACAGCATCATTAACATACATTAACTAAAATATGGATAAATTATACTAACCATTAAAGTGTGGCTTGTCTTGTGGCGGAACTCAGTAGCATTTCAGATCCCAAAATCTAATAACATAACGAGTATACGACATCTACAAACTCAAAGCTCTGATACCATTTGTAACGTCCCTAAGGTAGGGTACGTCTGCCACATACTCGTAATTCTAGGGTTTACAAGTATGTAAGGCACTTGACCAAAAGAATTAAATAAAATGATACGAAGAAATACAGAAAAATTTAAAACTTTTATATAAACTTATTAGAAGAAATTATTACACGTATGAATACTTTAAATTTAAGGCAGCCATATGAAAACTCTAAACCATTATTGCATTGCTACTGAGTCCGTGCTCCACAAGTTGCTCAACAGCTAAAGCCACACCTGGAAAAATGTTGGAAAATAACATAATGAGCTAACGCTCAGTAAGCAAATCTCATGCATACACATACACATGAATGTCGTGAATTTGTAGTGCACACATACTAATATGCTGACTTATATACTTATGCATTTCATTTATTGCTCATGCACTTTCAAACTTTACTTTTATGCTCTTTCTTTTAGTTTCACATTTTTATGGGCCCAATATCACTTGTGCACACTGTTTGATTCAGCCAATGCCTGCAGGGCTTGTTACACATATCATATAGAATCCCATGGGTTCTCCTCCGGCTAGCCATCATCTCAGCTAGGCTCATCATACCACTCATTTCATCGTTGCCATAGCTGCCATACTTATTACACATATGGAGGAGAAAGACGGACACATGGCAAACATATCTGAATGGTCAACTCTGACCTAGCCCACACTAGTGGGCAGCCACTATAAGTCTTATAGACTTCCGTCTTCTTCATTACACTTACTTGATTGCTTCATCAAAACAGTGGCACCCTTTTTAAACATCTTATTATCACTTTGCTTAAGCCTTGTGTCATTAAAATGTTTAACTTTACATAAGACTTTTCAAGGCATTTCATAACTTTTCTCATATTCATATGCATGGTCTTATATCACATAATAATGTATCACATAACTGTACATGCCATGCATACATGCTGATGCTGAAATGCCAATGTTCATGTTCATGACTCATGTTGATGGTATTCAATCAAGGCATTGTATCACATCTCATATAACTCAAAACATCTTTAGTCATAATACATGAAGCTTTGGGTTGGTGGCGTTGTTATACCTTAACGTAGAGCTATGGCTCAGGTCTAAGGTTTCCAGCCTAAAAACTTAAACGCTTCATATATCATAACATATAACAAATCATGAACATAGAGTAATCCACATATCCATCAACATAAGAACACATACTTGCACATAATTCATATCATTCTTAACCAAGTAAGACATCTTTCACATATCACAGAATTCATCAATTACATATCACACAACACCCTTATGGTGTTCATATAACCATTCTTCACATACTTATCATATGCATCATCATCATACCATACTTAACTCATCAGATGTACACAATCAATGTAGTCATGCATCTTACACTTAAGCACAAAAGGTGAGATTTACTTACCTTAGGTCCTTAGCTTATTTTAAAACGGCTCACCAAGAGTCAATCAATCAAATCCATACAAATCCTATTCAAGGCACATGATTTATTAAATTCTATCAAAATCGTAAATATACACTATTGATAGTGTATATTAACAATACCAGAAACTATATAAATGATAATAATAATTATTATCAACGTAATGCAAATAACTCTTCATATAAAACAATGCTTTAAACCTTGCTCATAAGATAATGTATTCTTATGATAATAATAATAATAATCCCAACAAAATAATAATTATCGTCTATAATTAAACTTATTTCGATATTAATAACAAAATACTTCAATAGCAATACGTATATGAATGTATATATTCAAATAATCATTTTATAAAAGAAATCATATTTTTAACATAAAGTTGTAATAATCAATATAATGATAATAATATAAATATAAATATTTATATTATTATTAAATAGTCATAATATCAATTCCAGTGATATAATAAATATACTTTCTCCAAAATTCATTGGTCTTACAAATATCAATAACTGTAAGAAACTAATATTTGATATTATTTTAATATTCAAATATTAACAAAATATTAACATATAAGAATAATTGTTAAATAATACGTTTACTATAAATCACACTCTTCATAGATATATATACATAAAACTGTATTCTTGATTTACTTAACAAAACAATAACAATAATAATTAAAATTAATTAATCATAATAATTTCCATATTAATGGAAAATCAATTAAATATGTATTTTTATACTTTATTTAATATCTAATATTTTCTAGAAAATTGGACAGCACAACGGCTATAAAGTGGACAATTCCAAAAATCAAAACCTGTATCAAAAATATATATAATCCCAGACAGCCAGTAATTTACATAAAATATTCCATATATCAATAATATATAATTATATACTATAAATACACATAATAACAATTACTCTAATCAATCACAATTAAATCACAATATATAGGTTAAAGAAATTATACCAAAATGATCGGGTTCCACAACAAGTCAAACGATGATTTTCTGAAACTCAAAACGTACTTCGAAACCTCGAACACTAAGTTTCGACCGTCGGTCTACGGTGGATCGCGGTTGCTCGTGGTGGGCCCACCACCCAACTATGGTAGATGTAGGAACAAGTTATTGGGTTTTGAAGCCCACAACACGAGGAGCACGATGGTGGTGACGGATCGGCAAACGGATGCCCGAGGTGGCCGAATCGCAACTTTGAAGTCGCGGGGTGGCCGAACTTAAATCGAGTGGTTGAGGCGTTTAATCGGCGAGTGAGCTCTAGATTCCCGCGTGGGTCGATAGTTCGGAGGCCTCTGAATCCAACGGTCCGGCGCGTGGCTAAAAATGGTGGCCGGAAAGTACTCCTGCGTCGTCGGCAACAGTAATACGCAGAGGAGAGAGAGAGAGAGAGAGAGAGAGAGAGAGAGAGAGAGAGAGAGAGAGAGAGAGAGAGAGAGAGGTGTTTTCTGAGGAGAGAGAGAGAGGGGTTCGGGTAAAAAGAAAGGCTGAAGCCTTTTCTTTTTTTTTCTTTTTTTTTTTTTTTTTTAAATTTATTTTTAAAAATTACACTTGGACCCAAAATACTAAAATTCTTTTCAAATAAGCCCTTTAGCAAAAATTTCTTAATTTTATAAAAATCCCCAATTAAAATTATATGACATTCGGGTCCAATACTTGACTACTCAAGTTTCTCTCTCTTTAATCTCATTAAAACATAAAATGATATTTTAAACACTATTTTTCCATTATTATTTCTTAAATTTGTAAACTTGTATATTTTATGTATTAAAACTTTGATTTATAATAAATAAATGTATTATGAAAATGTTGGATATTACACATTTGGCTCCTCGAACTAGGGTCCGATCGGACCTATTTTTGCCTTCTCCTCGGACTAGGGTCCGAGGCAGGTCCGAGGCAATCATCCTTGCCTCTCCTCGGACTAGGGTCCGAGGCCATTTCCTTGGCACACACATAGAGGCCTTCCTTGGACATGGTCCGAGGCACGCATGGGACCTCTTCTCGGACTTGGTCAGAGCCAACCACCTAGGAAGCTCACCTCGGACTTGGTCCGAGCCAAGCATTTGGGAGGCTCTCCTCGGACATGGTCCGAGCCAAGCACTTGGTTCCTTCAACTAAGGTCCGATCGGACCTTTTGTGGCCTCTCCTTGGCCAAGGTCTAAGTCCAACTTTTGGCATGCATGGGTTCCTCGGACTAAGGTCCGAACCAAACACTTGGGCTCCTCGGACTAAGGTCCGAGCCAAGCCTACCTTAGCCCAAGTATTCTCCTCGGGTGCATTTGGCTTGACTATGACATCTCTCAAGCAGTCCAAATTCTTCACTGATGCATTGGGCTACTGCTAAGCCAGATCACCCAGCTAATCCATGCCACGTGTCAATTTTACTGCCACATCATCCTTTTCAAATTTTGGGATAACATTTGCCCCCCAAGTTTATTATATGATACATTCACATAATAAACTTTTTCTCCAGTTGACGTCATTATAAAAATAATAACTGTTCATCTCCATGCAGCAGACCCACGATCACTGCAAAAAACTGCCTATGATCGTGGGGAGAAAAAATAGTCTCGGAATGCCAAGGGTCCAAAAATAAACAATAAACCCCACTTTTTTCCCTTTAAATAACCCAACTTTACACACTTTTCTTCACACAAGAAAAATCACATTTTTTTTAAAAAAAAACCTCTCTTCTTCTTCCTTCTCTCTTGGCCGAAACCCCCAAAACTCCTCTTCCCATTGCCGAATCTTTAAGAACTTCAAGGGAAGCTCTCCATCTTCAAGCAATCTTCAAGCAAGCCAAAGGTTCTCCAACCTTGAGTAAGTCTTCTTTCCCATGCCTTTACATTGTTGTAATTTTTCAAAAAAATTCCATGAGAACTCATGCCATGGCTGAAACTTATTGATGGCTTTTTTGTTGAATTTGTTCATGAATATCATAAGCATGTTTATATATTTTGTTGGGTGGCTATTTTGATGATGTTTGTGGTATGGGTAACCCAACATTACCTCTAATTTCATAGGAATTTCAAGAAAAATGGGTTAATTTGACATAAATCATGAGTATGGGTTTTGGGGTTTTTGATAGTATAGTGGGTTTTCAAGAACATGAAAAAACCTTTCCACTTCCATGTTTTGATCTTGTTCTTGTATATGTGAATGAAGAAGTGTGTTTATGATAGGGATTTTAGGGCTTTGCTTGTACGGTTTAGGTCTTATGGTTAGACTTGGGGTATGAAAAATGGATAGTTAGGGAAAGTGGCCGATCGACCACTGAATTTTCTGGGCAAGTATGTGGTCCGATCGGACCACACTTTACCCTTCTTGGATGCCCATGTCCGATCGGACATAGTGGGCTGCTAGTGGCTAGGATCCTCGAAGGTGCCAGGTGATCGTACGCTCGGACGCTCGGATGCTCGGATGCCACCCGCTCGGACCATGGGGCACGCATCTCCTCAGGTGTGCTACGTTCGATCGGGCCTATTGGGGCTTCTTGGCGCTGGGCTCGCACGGAGGCAAGCTCTTCGGTCCCACACGGCTGCTGAACGTCTCCTCGGTCGCGCGTATTAGAGTGCCTAGGCATCCGAGCGGATGCACTAGGCACGGCCATTTCTTAGGATCACTAATGTGGTCCGATCGGACCACACTCACTCCCCTTGGCTCCGACCTTCTTCATTTTCTTGTAAACACGCACACAACACTTTGGCATGTACATACGCACACATAGGGAATCTAGCCTCTTTGGAAAACTCCAAAATTTTCCATTTATATAAATTTTAGTGACCTTAAATACTTCAAGTACCTTTTAGGCACTCTTGGGCACTAAGGTTATTTTTCTCCCTTGTGTGCTATATTTTTACCATTTAGATAAATTTTTCTAAGTATAAAAATAAACTTTGTTCTTGTTGAATTTTCTCTGTATGGTTACTCACCTCCCCATTTTTTATTTATTTTTGTAAATGAATCGCTCTGATTATAGGGGAGGTGACAACCATTCGGACTCTGATACATCCATCCCGCAATCAATTGAGACTCCTCTAAACAGCGATTCCTCATCAAACTCGTCTACCGGTTGCACTCCAGAGGACCGCCTTCGTCGCTTCAAGAAGATCCTCCCTCGCTCAGCCTTGTATCTCCTCCACGAGGAACAGTTTCTTCAACAAGTTTCTCAGTCGACGATGAGGGTGAAACAATCCAACAGACTTCCCCAGGAAAAAGATCCACAGGTTGCCCGCAGAGCGGTGCAAAAGGTGGTAAAGCGCAGTCACGCTCGCACTGCAACTCCTTCAGAAGAACCCTCTCAGAAGTTTGCTACCGTGATCCAGGACTTGGCTGTTCAAAGGCCACGTAAGGGGGGAGAAGAAGAACCTTCCTGGTTCATTGCCGAAGCTTCGAAGCTTAATCCCGCGTTGTTCCACAAACACATCGAGGCTTTGGGTTTGAGCGAGGCGAACGTGATATGCCCGGACCCTCATCAGAAAGCCAATAGGCCTGGTGGAGCATACTGCACCTGGTCGAGGCATCATGTGCACGCCGGAGCGACACTTCCATTACACACCTATTTCCGGTCTGTAGCGGATTACTTCAATGTCTCCCCGTTTCATATTGCACCGAATGGGATCCAGGCATTGTCTGCATTATACATTCTCTACTTCCTGCATGGTTGGGACGAGCCCACCCCTCATGAGGTGCACTACTTATTTGACCTTAGGACCAATCCCTCCCATAACAACACGGGCTTCTTCCACTTCTACCACAGGCAGAGGGGGACTACAAACCTCAATGGTATTTCTCACAAATCGAACCCCGGGAAGTATCACAAAGAATACTTCCTTACATTGGACATTAAGGCCAACAACTTGGCCTTTACACGTGCGGGTCCATTCGAGCGACCATTGCCTACTGAGGGGATGTTTGAGCGAGCAGAGAAGTTGGCTAGCATGAGTCCTGCGGGGAAAGATGTGAAAAAATTGGTCACTGTGGACCTCCTTCAGATGGTGGGCCTGGTACCGTGTGACCAAGATATGGCGGTGGAAAGTACCACCGGGGAGAACAACACAACTGATCAGTCCAATGCGGGCACGGAGCTAGTGACTGACCAGCTTTCTCCTGGACCTTCTCCGCTCTTTCGTAGACCTGGTGACCTTATCATTAGGGAGCCTGAGCCTCAGCACCGATCCGCCATTCCCGCTCGGTCCGGGAAAGGAAAGGCTATCCAGGTTGAGAGAGAACTCAGCTCATCCTCGGACGACGAGGATGAGTTTGTCGATCAGATTCTCAACGCAGGTAACACATGTCTAGTGATCATGGGAATATGTTTAATAACTTGGTGATTTGAGACTAACAAAATTGTATTAGTAATATACTCATCTACATTTTATTATGTTTATATCTCTAACAACTTTGTGTTTTCCTCTTTTGCAGATCCAAATATGTTCAGGCAGTGCATTGCTTCTTCTCCAAAGAGGAAAGCTGGCGATGGAAGTGGCTCCATGCCCCCGAGGAAGATTCCGAAGGTAGTGCCGCCCAACCGAGGGAGACAACCCGAGGGGTCGACCACACTCCCACCGTTAGCTCCTTCGTCACTCTCTTCATCAGCGAGCCTAACTCCTCCAGGTCCGCCTGGCCCGAGCAAGGCACTCCGGGCTGCTGATACCAAGCTCAGGGGGTCAGCTGATCAGACCCTCCGTGATGCATCAACGATTCAAAGCTTTGAATCTCTTCCCTGGCTTAGTGTCGATCCTGTCCTAGATAGAGGGATTGCTCAGCTGACACACGTAAGTTCTCCACCATAAGATAGATTATTACTTGTGTTTTTGCTTTGTAGTAACTTTTTGTTTTTCATGCAGACCCTCATGACCTTCTGCCACGCCCAGCAACGGTCGGTCAATTATAAGGAGTTGATCAAGGTGCTGAATGATCAACTGGTGGAGGCCCAAGCCAAAGTAGAGACTCTAATTGCCTTGAAAAAAGACTCCAAATCCAAGTTGGAGCAGGCGGAAAAGACCGTGGCTGAACGGGATGAGTCTCTTAGGAGACTATCTGATGAGAATCAGCAGCAGGCTCAAACCAACCAGTCCTTGAGTGCTCAACTGGAGAAGCTGACCCTTGAGAATAAGGAGTTAGCTCGTGAGAATGAGGGATTGGTAAGCGAGAATGAAGAGTTGAAACAAAAGAAGGAGTTTGATTTAATTCGCTTTGAGGAGGCTAGCTTCGACTGCTTTTATCAGGTCTGGAAGCTGAATAAACCTCTCAAGCTCGATTTTTTCACCAAGGAGGTTCAGGCAGAGGAGCTTGCTAGATGTGAAGCAAGGGCTGCTGAGGAAGCTGCCAATCCTCCTGGCCCTACTCCAGCCTCCTCTACGTTATCATTCCGAGCAAGAGGAGCAGCTGAGGCCGAGGAGGGGGTTGACCAACCCACCAGAGAAGCACGCCAGTAACTCCTCATCTTGCCAGAGCACACCTGCATGACTAGTTGTAGTTTTACTAGTTTTTATCATAGTTTGCTTTATCTTGTATACTTTTGCTCGGATGATTGAGCCATTTTGACACTTAGCACTTTACTTTTTTCTTTTTTGACTAACTCTAAACTTTTAAGTCTTTATTGTGAATAGTAAAGTTCCTAGATGCCTCAAATTTCACATGAGTATTTAGTTTTCTAACTTAGAAATTCTAAACATTTCATAAGTCCATACTAAATATACTTCCTCATGCTTTTATTGCTCTAACTTTTTATGAGCATAAATTTTATCATTACACGAATATCTGTTTCTAACTTAAAATTTTAAAAATTCTAAGTTACTTAAGCTTTGTTAAACAAGTTAGCTTAATGGCCTTTTTAGACTTCCAAACTTACAAGTCAGCCCAAAAACAGATATATTTGCTCGTGCTCTTATTGCCTGTGTTGAAGTACAAACCAGTATACCCTATGTGCCCCCCAAGTGAATTGAGGGTTGATAAATCCTTGATCACTTGCTACTTGACCGAATTTGTCCGAGTAGTTACTACTCATGAAACACATAAAATATACAAACATGTTTCAGTAGTTGACCACTTACAAAAACATTATTTAAACGCTGGTCATTCATATCATGATACCGAGCAGTTGAACACTGTCCGGTATATATTTACACTTAGTTTTTAGAAGACCTGTTTTGTTTAAATCTTTATGACAGTTGAACACTGCCAAGCAAAAATAATCAACACATATGCAAAATTTGTAGCAAGATTCGACCACGCTGCGCGTGGTCTCTTTTATTACTCGTAATAATAAGTGACAAAACGTGTCTAAACAACGAGTTCCAAACAAAATAACATTGTTCAAAATAATGTGACTGGGTAGCAAATAACCAGTTCACAAACAAAAAACTTAAATAACAAGTTAAGCACTTGATACAAAGCTACTACTCTGCAAGCAGTATTTATTGATAATATTTTCTCAAGTGCTCGCCATTCCAATAGTTCCTGATCAGCTCTCCATTTAACCGAGCAAGCTTGTAGGTGCCGGGTGGCAAGACTTGCTCCATTTGATACGGTCCTTCCCAGTTTGGTCCTAGCACACCAGCTACTGGGTCTCTAACAAACACCTTTCTTAGGACCAAATCTCTGACCTGGAATTTTCGATCTCGCACTTTGGAATTGAAGTTGCGGGCCACTTTTTGCTGATGGGCGGCAACTCTGAGGCTTGCCTCCTCTCTTCTCTCCTCGAGGAAGTCCAAGGATTCTGCTAACAACTGATGATTCTCCTCTTGGTTGTACATAGTCCTTCTATGAGATGGTGGGTCTATCTTCACAGGTAACATGGCCTCATACCCATATGCCAAAGAAAATGGGGTATGACCAGTTGCTGTCCGAGCAGTAGTCCTATATGACCAAAGGACCTCTGGTAACTCTTCTGCCCAAGCACCCTTAGCTTGCTCCAGGCGCTTTTTTAGAGTGTCCTTCAACGTCTTGTTTACCGATTCAACCTACCCGTTGGCTTGAGGATGGGCTACCGAGGAGAAACTTTTGGTGATGCCATGCCGAGTGCAAAAATCGGTAAATATGTCGCTGTCAAATTGGGTGCCATTGTCAGACACTATCTTCTTAGGCAGACCATAGCGACATATTATGTTCTTAACCACAAAGTCCAACACTTTCTTCGATGTGATCGTGGCTAATGGTTCAGCCTTAGTCCACTTAGTAAAATAATCTACCGCGACCACTGCAAACTGCACTCCTCCTTTTCCTTTGGGCAACTTCCCGATCAGATCAATACCCCACATTGCAAAAGGCCATGGACTTTGCATTTACTTCAAGACATTTGGGGGCGCTCTGGGCACTTTGGAAAATCTTTGGCATTTGTCATACCTCCTCACGTATTCCATAGAGTCCTCGTTCATGGTAGGCCAGAAAAATCCTTGCCTTAAGATCTTTTTAGATAGACTCTGCCCCCCAGCATGGTCTCCACAAAACCCTTCATGCACCTCAGCTAATAAATTCTTTGACTGATCGGGTGTTATGCACCTGAGTAGAGGTAAGGAGTACCCTCTTCTATACAACACCCCATCCACCATGGTGTACCTAGCTGCTTGTCTCATAATCTTCCTTGCCTCATTACGTTCCACTGGGAGGGTCCCTTGCTCAAGGTAAGCAATGATGGGAGTCATCCAAGTGTCGGCTATCGTGATCGCCATGGCCTCTTGTTTATCATCATTACTTTCTCTCTACTCATTTTTTATTTTAAATTATATAGGAGAATTCTCCTATAGGGGTTTCACTTTAAGCCCTACCAGTGGGGCTCTCAATGTTCTTAACCCGTGAATAGTTTTCGGCGCGATTTTTTTTTATGACCGTATATATTGTAGCTATTTAGGGCATCCTGCAAATTTTCAGAAAATTCCGAATAGTTTACCGTACCGAAAACTAGGTTCAAACATGTTGTTGCACGCATGACTAATTTTTTTTATGCGAGTGGAAAACAACATGTTTGAACCTAGTTTTCGGTACTGTAAACTATTCAAAATTTTCTAAAAATTTGCAGGATGCTCTAAATAGCTACAATATACACGGTTATAAAAAAAATCACGTCGAAAACTGTTCACGGGTCGAGAAACACTGAGAGCCCCACCGGTAAGACTTAAAGTGAAGCCCTTATAAAAGAATTGTTATATATATATACATAGCACTAATGGAAATAATCATTTCTACATATAATAATTTGTGGGGAATTCTCCGGTGCACCTAGTATTTTTTGCTCGCAAAGTATTTATGGCGAATTTTTTTTATAATCGTGTACATTATAGTTATTTAGAGCAACTTACAAATTTTAATAAAATTATGAATAAATTACAGTACTGAAAATTATGTTCAAATCAGGTTGTTACATGCATGATTAATTTTTTTTATGCGTGTGGAAGGTAACATATTTGAATTTTATTTTTAGCACGATAAACTATTCGAAATTTTTAAAAAATTTACAAAATGCTTTAAATAACTACAATTTATGCCATCATTAAAAAAAATTCGCCAAAAATAATTTTCGAACCAAAAACACCATAGATGCACGGTTGTGCCCCTATTAAGGCGGTGCACCCGACACTTTACCGATAGTTTGTGAGCACTCTCATCCGATGCTCTACTTCAACCTTTAAAATACCTCTTCAAAACACACATCTTTCTATTTTACCTCTAAGTTTTATATTTTACCATACATCAGATTCTCTATTTTTTTTTTCTCTTTATCATTTAAATATTATATTTTCAAATATTTTTTATAACTATCAATAATATTCTTATATATTTTAATATTATAATATTGGGTTTTGTATTATAGCTTTATCTAAAAATATTTGTAAAATAGAGACCCATTTTTCTTAATTTTAGCTAAGTCACCGGATTTGAGTGCTTTATAGATTACCTTTGACAAATAATTTCATATATATGAAAATATATACATAAATAAAATTTCAAAATAATAAATAAAATCTAACGCCGTCTGTGGGAATCGAACCCACGACCACGTGGTTAAAAGCCACGCGCTCTACCGGCTGAGCTAAGACGGCTTTTGTTATACAACTCAAAACCTAATCATTATCATCTTTTTCTGCTAAACCAATCTTATGACGATGCACGTGCACGTCACGTGGGGTCTCTCTCGCTGGATATTTTCCATTTTCCCAACCACACTCAGTTTCAGTTCGACGAGTTCTGACCCACTTGAGTCAAACATCAAATTCTGACCACTGATATCGACCGAGAACGAGACTCCACGCGAACCCTCGACCACCATCCACCCATCCCATTCGACTTTTCTCTCCTCAAAACTGGCCTCTTCTTCTCCATTCTTCCTCACGTAACTCTACACCACCATCCATGGCGACAGCCTCTTCTCCAAGCTTCCTCCTCCTTCCCCACTCTCTCACTCTTCACTCCTCTGTGTCTCACTCTTGCCTTGTTCCAACCACGGCTCAGTTCCCCAAACGACGTCGTTTGTTGGGTCATGGAGATCGTAGGAGAAGCCTTTCTCTGAGATCAGCTGAGAATGATGTTTCTGCTGCTGTTGAGCCTCCCCCGCCGCCTCCACCTCCGCCCGAGGAGGACGTTAGGTCGCCCAGAAATTATCTCCTGCCCAACTTAAAGCTCAAGTTATTGGTCAGTTAGTTCTTTTACCCATTTCATAAATTTCAGATTTTTTCTGTTTTGCTCAGCTTATATTCCAATTTTTGATGTGGGTTTGGAGTGGAAAGCTTTCGACTTTAATGACCGAATTGGATGATACCAAAATTACCATTTAGAATTCTGAATTAGGACCATTTCTATGCTCTATATATATATATATGTTTTTCAACAGTGTGGTGAGTTAGTAAGTTTATAAATCATTCTGAGAATCATTATTTATTCTCGTATCAATGATTTTTAAGATTAGACAATGCTTTTGTTCAATTCCACATTTTCTTCTTCTGTTGATGTTAACTGATTTCATTAGTGAAGCCTTTTGTACTGAGCTGTGGTCCATTCTGCTGTAGCAAAAATGTTTGATGTCAATACTACTGCAAGGGCTTTTACTCTTTGAACACCCTAGTTAAACATGGTGTTAAAATTCTTGGCTTGAAGACATATATATATATATATAAACTGCTGGTGTTTGTATATATCAAGTGTATCTGATTATCTTTTGCAGAGTGCTGTGTCTGGGGTAAATAGAGGCCTTGCAGCAAGCGAGGATGATCTACTCAAGGCAGAAGAGGCTGCCAAGGAGCTTGAGGCAGCTGGAGGATCAGTAGATTTATCAAAAGATCTTGATAAACTGCAAGGGAGATGGAAACTGATATATAGCAGTGCCTTTTCTTCTCGAACTCTAGGGGGGAGCCGTCCTGGTCCTCCCACTGGAAGGTTACTTCCAATAACTCTTGGCCAGGTATTTTTAATCTCATGTAGTATCATTTTGACTGATTGCGTTAGCTGGGAACAACTGATCTTCAAGCATCTGAAATGGGGACTTATAAACTACACATATATATACACTATGATCCATGGTTGTTACTGGGTTCATTTCCTTTGATTTTAGCATCATATGAAAAGATATATATACTCGTGAGGATTGAAACCAATAGTCCCATTTCAGAATAAGCACACAAAGATCATAGATAGAACAAGGAACGAGAACAGCACTAAAACTTAATCAAGATTACTCGGTTCAGACCAAATATGTCCGACGTCCAAGGCAGAGGTTTTCCCTCCAGTCAAATCCACTCTTTGATCTCAGTTACACCCTCAGATTACAAAATAACCAGTTCCCACTAACTCACAGTACAAGTAGCTCAAGTACACTCATACACAATTCTTAGTGTTTCTCACAACAAACCTCTTAGTAACTACTTAAAACAACAAGAAGAGATACACACACACACACACACATATATATATATATATGATATAGTAGCCAAGAAGATTGGTCATGTTCTACAGTCACATGCACAACCAGGTAAAAACCAAAGAAGGGCAACTCAGCATCAACCTTAACTGTAGTAACTGTCATTAAGTATCAACTCTTGACAACACTGTTCAATGTTCATAGAATCTTGCTTTTGTTGATTTGCTACCATCTGACTCATTGTCTTCTTCAACTATTAGGTATTTCAGCGTATTGACATCTTTAGCAGGGACTTTGATAACATAGTCGACCTTGAATTAGGTGCTCCTTGGCCATTGCCGCCTATTGAAGTGACTGCCACATTAGCCCATAAATTTGAATTCACAGGTTGGTTTTCCTCCAACTCGCCATATCCTGTTCTTTTCATGTGGCTAGACAAGTGAATGAATCTTCTAACATACATACATACATACATTCATTCATTCTCTAATTATGGCCACTTCAGGATCTGCAAAGATTAAAATTACATTCGAGAAAACGACAGTAAAATCAACTGGAAACCTGTCTCAACTTCCGCCATTGGAGTTACCTCGGCTTCCAGATGGATTAAGGCCTCAATCTAATCCGGGAAGTGGTGAATTTGAAGTTACTTATCTGGATGATGATATACGAGTCACCAGAGGAGATAGAGGGGAGCTAAGGGTTTTTGTGGTGTCTTAATGAATGCCTTGGCTTGGCTTGGCATGATGAGCAGTTTTCCTTCCATGCTTCACTGTTTTATCAACAGATTTTATCTCATTCTTTCTTGCTTTGTTTTGGTTGATATATCACAAAGTCTTGTATACTTGTAAATTTGTCATTGTATGAACTGAATAGTGACTATATTCCATATAGGCTTAGTTCAGGGCCAATTTAATGTTTTTGAAATATTGACAAATTCAATAATTGCTTATTATAAAAATCCAGATATATAAGCAAAAATTAACATTTAATTAAAGAGATAAATACCCATGAAATTGAAATTGATCAAAATTATTAACCAAATACTTTTAAAATTACAAAAAAAAAACAAAAAAATCACGGTATTGTTGAGTAAATAAGAATGCAAAAGTGGGATCTTAATAGCCTTCAAAACAGAAAAAAATATTCTATCCTACAACATTCGAGCCAAGAGGATTAGAATGTTGGATATTGCTGACAACTTAACTTATGTCGGTTTGATTTTGTATTCAATAAGTTTGGTTTCATTATTCAACAATTAGCTAATTAATTAAGCTATCTTTAGAGGATTTTTTCTTATTAGTGAAAGTGTCCCTCTAATTTTCCAAATTTTTTCTTAAGAATTATATTAAAATCCTATCTAAATTTTTTCGTGTTTATTAACTTGCTGAAGTTTAGTATGAAAAATGAGCTCTGATCGATGTTTTCTAATCAGTCTTACATATTATATTTTGTTTATATACTTTAAATCAATATAGATTTCTGCACAAAGAATTTTTATGATCAGTGTGATTTTTTGTTTTTGGTTATAATTATATATACTAAATTTTTGCACATAGTGACTTAACATAATAGATATTAAAAACGTAAAACAAATACAAAACCTGTAAAAAAATTCTTAAAAACGTAAAATTTATTTTTAAGAAAAATGAGTATTTTATTTAAAAATCTCAAATATTAATATAAAGGATAGTGTAAATTAATTTGGGATAATTTGAAAAATACCCAGTTTTAGGATTAGTTAACTAAAAATAGCTACTAATAATATTTAGTTGAATATTACCTACTTTTTTAAGCACATTTCTCATATTACCCTTAAAACACTACTAAAAGTCTAATGTAAAAATCTCAATATTTGCCTCTGTCGTGTCATTTACTTCTCTCTTTAAATAATATTCCACTGTCAGTTTTACTAGACTACTGTATAATGGGTAGAGTCATTAATAATTTGGGTATTAATCAAAGAGTTTTAAAAAATGGGTAAAAATTAAAGAGATTAACTTAAATTGGGTACTAGGTGTAATTTTCACAATTTTTAATTTTTATTCAATTTCCGTTGTATGGTTATAGTTGGGCCCAAGTTGACTTTAAGGCCCGAAAGCAGTTGGGCCCGTTATATAATTTTCCTTTTAAAAATAACTTTTCCCTCTCTGCCTCTTCTGCCTATCAAAGTTTCAACGGCTATATTGTTCATGTTCTTTTATTTTCTATAATCCAACGTTAAAATTTAAATCTCAACGGCTACTTTTCTTCGTTTCTCTTCTCTAACTCTCTTCCAATTTCAGCTCTCTTTCTCTCACTCATTGCTCTTTCTCTATCTGCAATCAAATCTTGAATTTCTTAGTAATGGCGCCTACGCCTTCATCAAAATCCAATCAAGGCAACCCCAGCCAGTTCAAGACCCCAAATTCAAAGCACCGCCTTCAATTCCACGGCTCCAAGCCTCACCCATCACCCACTCCAAACTCCGCAGCCCGAGAAAACCAGAACCCTCCTGAGCATCCCGTCGAAGTAATCGCCCGAATCCGGGACTACCCAGATCGGAAAGACCAACAGCCCATTTCCACTCTGCAGATCAACCCTCTAAAGCAGAGTATTCGGGTTCGTGCCGATTTCGGGTACCGGGACTTTGGTCTTGATGGGGTTTCTTTGTCGGAGGAAGAGGATCTTGGATCCTTCTATAGTAATTTCGTACAGTCAAGGATAAATAGTGTCAAATTGGGTGAGAAATGTACCATCATGATGTACGGACCCACGGGTTCGGGGAAGAGTCACACCATGTTCGGTTGCTCCAAACAACCGGGGATTGTTTACAGGTCTCTCAGAGATATTCTTGGGGACGATGATGATGATGGCGATTCAGATGGCGAGCGAGTTGGGGTTGGGACATTTGTTCAGGTCACTGTTTTGGAAATTTATAATGAGGAGATATATGATCTCTTGTCAAGCAATGGTGGTGGAGGAGGATTTGGCCTTGGATGGCCCAAGGGAAATGGCTCCAATTCAAAGGTAATTCTTTCGTACATTTTCTGATAATAAGACTATGTTCTGTGCTTTTATTTTATAATCACATTGATTTGGATTTTGTTTTACTGAACTTACTTTAAGTTTCCACTACTTGTGTTAACTTTTAAGGGTATGCTATTATGTGATTCACAATTTTAGCTTCTAACATATTGAATTAAGTTACCATAAAGTGTGTACTTTTATGATTTTGTGATGTTGTTTGGCATTGAAGTTTTTTCTTATTATGTATAATTAGAAGAGAGAACTTGAGTTCATTGTGTATGTAAACTAGTTATACGTTTTATGAGTGTATATAACCGGTTTATCAGACTTGGTTTTAGCCTACTATAGTTGTTTTTTTGACAAATTTAGCCTACTATAGTTTAGTAACATACATTCTTGTGTTTACAGGTAAAGCTTGAAGTGATGGGGAAAAAAGCCAAAAATGCAACATACATATCTGGAAATGAAGCTGGCAAGATCTCGAAAGAGATTCAGAAGGTGGAGAAGAGAAGGATTGTTAAGAGCACCCTTTGTAATGAAAGAAGCTCCCGAAGCCATTGCCTGGTATAATTATCTTGGTGTTTTTGGACACTAGTCTTTTTTTTCTCGTACTATTCTGTGTTAAACGCCTTTTTCTGGTTCTGCATAGGTCATCCTTGATGTCCCAACAGTGGGAGGACGGTTAATGCTTGTTGACATGGCTGGTTCTGAAAACATTGACCAAGCTGGTCAAGTTGGTTTTGAGGCAAAAATGCAGGTAAAATTATCAAGACCACGATCACTTTTCTATATACGCATTTATTTATGATGTTTCTTTGCTGATACATTAATGAATGCCGAGTAATTATTTTGTTGAAATCACAGACAGGAAAGATAAATCAAGGAAACATAGCATTGAAAAGAGTGGTTGAATCCATTGCTAATGGAGACTCTCATGTACCCTTTAGGGACAGCAAATTGACTATGCTTCTGCAGGTAACCATACTTTATTAATTTTAGTTTACAGTGGTTGAATCCATTGCTAATGGAGACTCTCATGTTCCCTTTACTAATGTTAGCTTCACCACCAATGTTACTTCAAGTTCACTTTTGGTTAACTTTTCTTTTGTTCTTTCTGTCAAGGATTCTTTTGAGGATGACAAGTCAAAAATGTTAATGATACTATGTGCTAGCCCGGATCCAAAGGAGATACACAAGACAATCTCCACTCTTGAATATGGAGCAAAAGCAAAGTGTATTGTCCGTGGCCCTCTTACTCCAGTTAAGGATAAAGCTGGTGGTGAAGATTCTTCCTCTGCTGTGATTTTAGGATCAAGGATTGCTGCAATGGATGAATTTATCATGAAGCTACAAAAGGAGAACAAACTAAGAGAGAAAGAACGAAATGAAGCTCACAAGGAACTACTGAAGAAAGAAGACGAGGTCAAAGCTTTGAGTGCTAAACTTGAGCTTATGGAAGGGAGAGGTTCTGGAGAAAATGAGGAGGAAGTTAACTCAAAGGTAAATGAGTGGGCTCAGAATTTGAAATGTGAACTAGACAAGAAGTTGGAGGAATGCCAGAAAATGGCCAATGATTTTGTTGAATTGGAGAGGAGGAGAATGGAAGAAAGGATACTGCAGCAGCAGCAAGAACTTGAGATGCTGAGGCGGCGGTTGGAGGAAATTGAGTTGGAATTGCGTTCAAAAGAAGGGAATGCTGAGGGGAATACTAATAAATCTATAGAAAATGATGGGAGTGGATTTGCAAAGAGGCTGATGGGGATTTATGCTAGCAGTGATGATGCAAGCATGGTAAAGTCAATGGATCTTGACATGGATGATCAAGAACCAGTTTTTCGTGGCTTTACTTATGACAAGAACGGCAGCCCTGGTTTTAACCAGCCTCTTTCAAGTACTTTGAATGGTACTCTGGGAAATGATCTTTTTGCTCCAACATATGGTGACAAAGTATCTCTAAGCACTGTTTATGAGGAAGATGAAGTTGAAGAGGAGGAGGAAAATAAAAAAAATGATGAAGATGAAGAAGTGAAAAAGGAAATCATAGAGGAGAAGAAGGTTTGTGTGGTAAACAGTTTGAATCCTATCACTAATGTGAGTCCGAGTCCCTTGACATTTTCACACCAGATTTGTCAGGAGACTCCAGGGGAAGATGATTATTTTAAATCGAATTTGGAGGAAAGATTTGAGAGTTTAGGACTCAAAAGTGTACCTCAAGATGACAAGGATTCAGTGTCTTCAAGAAAAATCCGAATTCAAAATATTTTCACACTATGTGGGAATCAAAGAGAACTATCTAAACACATCGGCACACCAATGCCTATGAAAAAAGGATCAGAAAATATTGATCCTCAAGAGTTGATGATGAAAGTGGGAGGAGTTGGGGTAAGTAAGTTAGACCATTCTCACATTTGCATAATGCAAACATTTTAAATTGGGTTTTTCTCATTTTGCATTTCACTGACTAGATTGTGTTGATGCCATGCAGGAGAATAAAGCTCCAGCCCTCAAGGACTTGTCAGCAAAGGGAACTAATTCTCCAAGTCATCTTCTAGCAACTCCTTTACCCTTGAGATCACTGGAGAACATTGCTACCACATCACCTGAACTTGGACCCCACTTGGGTTCTACGCCTTTCATCACACTTAGAAGAAGACTTTAGAGTTGTTCTGCTGGTGTGACAATGATACGAAGACTATTATTTTTTTGTATAAAAGACATGGAATATACTCGTGTATATGAATGCTTTTATTTTGGTTTTGGATCAGTGTCCATCTGATGCTATTGGAAACTTCTTTTGTAATTAATTCCCTTGATTAGAGGGGATAATATTTTCTTTGTGATGAATCAATAGCTATTTGATGGAAAAGTTCTCCAGATGTATTCTTTTCAATTTTGTTGGTAGCTATGAGAATATGGCGTGCAAATTATTAATTTTTAGTCAACTAGTTGAAAAACATGCGTTTTCTTTAACAAAGATTTTTATAATTAAGTAGTATAAAACATGCAGCACACCCAGGAGTACATTTAGTTTATTATAAGCTAATTTGAGTACAACAAGTTATGTTGATTGACTAACCATATTAATAAATTTAGTTTAATGAATTTGGTCAACTCCTGAATTTGGTCAACTGTGTCAACTCTAGCATAAGCCAAGTATGATAAACAACTAGTTTAAACAAGGATCGTTTTTCTTCCACTGAGGGGGTTTTACAAAAGAAGAAAACTAAGAGAAAAATCCATAGATTTTGTTAATGGAAACAACGAGGCATTGGAGACTTTTATCCAAAGGATACAAGAAACTCCCATCAAGCAACTTGGCTTCATCTCAACATGAGGTTCTTCTTTCTCTTTCTTTTTCTTTTTAACAAACAAGTTTTTTTTTTTTTTTCTTTGAAATACATATATATTCAAACCATTTTACTTGTTGGAATTTGTTAGATAGCTTTTTCTTGTTCTGAACTCTTTTCCGATCCTTTGTTTCTTTTGTGACAGAAAAACATATTCAGAAGATTTGTGAAAGTAGCACCCTTGAAGATCATAGCAACTAAAGCCATCAGAAACTTGAAAACCAGGTTACGTAGACAGAAAGAAAATTCAAGAAAAGTTAAAGAATCCCATTTGGAAGATGATGATGATGATGAGTATGAACAGATAACAGTTGATGACAAGATTCAAAACCAGCACAAGGACCAGAATCAGCGTTTGAATCGCCAGCAGCATTCAACTTCTATGAAAATATATGTCAAAATAGCCTCAAACAAGAAAACTATTGTTGTTGAAGCAAGAGGTTATCACATTGTCCACGAAATCAAATCCAAGATTCTTGTTGCTGAAGGAGTCAAACAAGATCAGTACTCTCTATTCCATGGGGGGAAAAGCCTTGAGGATTACAGGACATTGGTGTCACTTGGAATAAAAACCGAATCAACCCTTCATTTGATCTTCCATCCTAGAACTTTGTTGCCAATCATTGTTAGAACCCCAACTGGGAAGCTTCTGAGTTTCGAAGTACAAGTCTTGTACACCATTCGCAATGTCAAAACAATCGTCGAGAGCTTTGTAGGGTGTCCAGTCGACGAATGCAAGATATTTTACGCAGGGAATGAGCTCGAGGACTGCAAGAGCTTGGCCTTTTATGAGATCGAAGAGAATTCGACTTTGGAGCTGCAGCCTTCTTGGATTCAAATTTTTGTTAAGACTTGGAGCTCAAAGACCATAACACTCCATGTTATGAGATCGAATTCAATCAGAGAGGTGAAGGAAAAGCTCTTTTGCAAGGTGGGAATGCCAATTTGCAGGCAGAATATTGTATTTTGTGGAAGAATACTTGATGAAAATCGGAGTCTGTTGTGTTACAATGTGGAAAAGCACTCCACTCTTCATATGTTATTGAAACATTGAAGAAAAAAGTTGATGCCTTTTCTAGGAATGTAATTGTTTTGACTTAGAAAAAAGTGTTCTTTGACAAGTTACATATAAGAACAAGGATGCAACTTTGGATCAGAGAAATTTCCCTGATTTTGTTTTGAAGTTTTACATGTCAAAAAGTCTATTTAGAGAACAGGCTGAATCATATCTATAAATGAAAGACAGCATATATTAGCTTTTTACAGCATATTTGTTTTTCTCTATTCAAAAATTCCCTCAAGGGACAAGAGATAAGAAGTAAGTCATGTACAGATTATTCAACTCTTTACTATGATGTCTTGAAACTGAAATTAAAGAAGAAAAAAACCCAAGACAGTACCAATGACAAATTCAACCCAACAACTCTTGTCCTATCCTATGTTATTTTTCTAGGCAAGACAAACAATGATTTTCATTTGCTGAGTTGACTTTCCCATCCAAAGTTGTTAATCAGAAAGAAAGAAATTAAAAAAAAATTAAAAAAAAAAACAATTGAAAGGTGACATATTGCTGCATAGGAGGTTCATATCAAAACCTCTCACTTGAAAAAGCAAAGCAATTTGGCTTTATTATTAGTATTATTCCCTCCTGACTTGTTCCTCATTGTTCTTCAATTCAAGCCCTGTTTCAGACTCTGTTCCAAGATCAGAGTATTGAGTATCTGTCAATGAATGATGGCCTTTTGATCTTGATGATCTTGTGGAGCTTCCTTCGGTTGATGATGACCCCTTCTTCCTACGAGAGCTTCTTGGGATAGCAGGTTGGTCCTGACCAGCTGAGTCCACTCCAAGATTAGACTTGTGTTGCCGCCTAGAATGGCGAGAACTGCCAGACGAATCACGAGCAGGGGAGCTAGCAGAAGCATCTGTTGTTGAACGGCGGCGCCTGGAATGCTTACCCTCCGAAGAGGGGCCTCTCTTGGTTGGCGAACTAGCTTCCGAGCCGCCCAAATTGCTCGAATGGTGGCGCCTTGATTTCGTATTTTCATTTTGTGTTAAAGGGTCTTGAGTGCCTTGAACAATCACAAGAAAGAAAGGAAAAAAAATGAATGAAAATTGAATTGAATCATCAAGATCAAATGTTGATGTTAGGCCAAAGAAATTAGTAACCAAACCTTGTTGGGAGTTCATTGGGCCAGTAGCTTCCAATGGCCCTGATGACACTTCTGTAGGGGTCCTGAACTCACTCATCTGTGACATAATCACAATTTGGTATAATGTGACATGAAGAAAAATATGGTTTGAAAAGGAAATGTGATTTTGTTGACATACCCAACTGGGGCCATTATTGGCAGAAGGGCCATCCCAACCAATGTGAGCAACATGCTTTACATCAGTGGGAAACCCAATTTGTATTTCCTCTTCTTTCTCATCTGTCATGACATGTTTTTCTTTCTCAACAAATTTTCTAGGAAACCAAACAGAGAATATGATAGAATGAAGAATGAACTGCACTTACCAAATATCTGTGAAATGTATCTGAGGCCTTTCAACAGGCCCTTAACCTTGGTGGTCATCTTTCTTCTGGCTTGTGTACAAGTCAAATAAATAAAGAAACAAAAAACCCTTTTTGAAAACAGAAGAATAAGAGGCAATGGCTGCATTTATGTCCCAAAACATAACATAATTAAGATGTGAAATGTACTCTAAATAATAATAATAACAATGGTACTAAAATGGTTTTGTTTTGTTTTGTTTTGTTTTGATGGCCGGTCCGGCGAGGTGTTTGGTTGGGGGTACCGGTGGCCGGTCAATCAAAAAACAAAGAAGGAAGAAAAGTAGGTGAGAATAGAATAGAAAAGAATAGAAGAGAAGAACAAGTATAGAAAACACAAAGAAAAGAAGAGTGAATAATAGGGAGCCAAGCCAACTGCTTTTTAGTGAATGCGCGCCAAAAACGGTTGCCTCATCAAAACTCTGTGGCCCTTCTTCATTCTCTCTCTCTCTCCATTCTTCAACAAGTTTTACAAATCTTTTACAATAACTATTATCTTTTCTTTTATTATTATTTTTTGGCCCCGTATTTTGCTTCGTTACTTGGTTAGACTTGAATTTTGACAAATTATTTTGTAGGTTCTGTATTTTGTAAAATGATTCAAATAGGCCTCTAAACCTGATTTTAATAAATAAAAACTTAAGTATAATAACACAGTTCTTAGACGGAACGACTGTATTTTTATTTTGAGTTGTTAGTTTGATGAATTATTTGTGATTTTAGTTCAAAATTTTTTGATCAAAATCGGATTTAGGGGTCTATTTGAACTATTTTAGAAAGTACATGGTCCAAAAAGTAATTTGTCAAAATATATGGTCCAAATAGATAATAAGTCAAAACACATAATCTAAAAATATATAAACTTTTTTTTTTAAATCTTACAATATTATATTTTGTTATTAAATTATTCTCCAAAATTCCTAAAATAAATATATTAGATTTGATTTTATTATTTGAATAAAGCATTGAAAATATATGTGTTTGTTTTTGTTATTAAGTTTGAACTTTATTTATTTCTTACAATCAATTTTTTTTTAATTTGATGATAAGTATATGTATAAAGATATTTACTATTTTGAGAAAAAAAAATGAAAATATGTATGAACATTAAAAACAAGTGAAAACATTATGATAAAAATCTAGAATATCCCACTTTTACGTTGTTATTTACTTAAAAAAATATTTGTTAAACCAGAGGAATTCCGAATAGTTTATATTACCGAAAATTAGGTTCAAACACGTTGTTACACGCGTGACTAATTTTTTTTATGCGCGTGGAAAGCAACATGTTTGAACCTAGTTTTCAGTACTCTAAACAACTACAATATATACGGTCATAACAAAAAATCGCGCCAAAAACTATTCAGGGGTCGAGAACACTGAGAGTCCTATCGGTAGGGCTTAACATTATTCTCATATATATATTTATATATATATGTGTGTGCACTCTTAATGGATACTACCCATGGATGGTTACTTTAATATTAACCATTGGATTAAGATCAATGGTCCATATTTTTTATGACCGTGTATATTGTAGCTATTTAGAGCATCCTGCAAATAGGGGTGCACACGAGTTGGGTTTTCGGGTTCGGGTTTTACGAGTTTCAGGTTGAGAAAAATGGTACCGAAACTGATTCGAAATTTTCAGGTTTGTCGGGTTTCGGGTTTGATTTGGGTTGGGCTGGGCCATTTGTGTTTTGGGCTGAAAAGCCAAATTTTACAAAAATGCCATTTTTTACACTTTTTTTCAAGAATACCATTTTTTCTTCAAAAATACCATTTTTTTTATTTTGGGTTGGACTGGGCGAATTTGGTTTTGGGCCAAAAGGCCAAATTTTGCAAAAATACCATTTTTGAATTTTTTTTTTCAAAAATACCATTTATTTTTCAGATTTTGGGTTTGAACCCGAACTCGAGTTTTAACAAACTTCAAACTCGAACCCGACGCGACTTTTGTCGGGTTCGGGTCGGATTTAACCCGAATCCGACGGTTTTCCCAAAAAATGGGTTTTCAGGTTGCAGGTCGGGCGGGATTGCGGGTTTTTCGGGTCAAATGTTCACCCCTACCTGCAAAATGCTCTAAATAGCTGGGTCATAAAAAAAATCGCGCCAAAAACTGTTCACGGATTGTAAACACTGAAAGTCCTACCAATAAGTTTTAAAGCGAAGCTCCTGTAGCAAAATTCTCATATATATATATATATATATATATCTTAACATTATTTGCAACACCATGTATCCACAATATCGTATCACATATATTTTAATTTTAATAACTATTATTCAAAATTACTAACCACTCAAAGCATCACCTCATGACATTAAAAAAATTATAAAACTAAAAGTCGAGTATGTACACTAACCATTCTAATAAAAAGAAGATAGCAAAACTAAAACAAAAATAATAAGAAAATGCTAACGATGGTTGAATAACGAAACCAAACTTTTTGAATACAAAGTCAAACTGACATAAGTCAAGTTGTGAGGAATATCCAACTCTCTAATCCTCTTGCTTCGAATGTTGTATGACAGAATCTTTTGGTACGTCTTCACACGCCTTATCAGCAGTTCTTCATCGCTCCAAAAATCCAAGCAATGAAACAGATCCTTCGATGGTGGCAATGGACCAATCACAAGATGGTTCCTCCAATAAGGGCCACCTCCACCTCCACCTCCTCCTCCGTTAGAGTCATCGGTCAGAACCCACATTCTATAACTCGTAGTGATAGGGAAATAACTTTCCCTGGGCTCGAGGGTTAAAAGCACAACCGACTCATTCTTCCAAACTGAAAGTGAAGCCGAACAATAATCAGTCTCTGGTATCAACGATATGATACTGAATTTCTCAGTACACATGTCAAATGAAACAACTCCGTAAGAAGAACCATTGTTCCAATAATAAACAGAATTCAAGTAGACTCCCGAAAAACCAATGAATTTACCAACGTCACTACTGATATCGATCTCACTCCAAGTATGGCTGCTACTGCTCAGACTACAAATTTGAGCTTTGTATCCTCTTAGCTTGAAGAAAATTTCGACATATTTGTAAACCTTTGATCTTCGATCGTACCCAAATCCATTTGTCCTTCTCCAATAATCAGGAACAGAAAGTTGGGGTTGATCTAAAATCTTGCATTGTCTCAGTGTTGGGTTGTAGAAGACGATTTTGACTTTTCGATCGTAATAGTGTTGGAAACAAATAATGCCATTACAGTGATAGCCTTTGAAATGTGTGCAGATGGCATTGAGCTTTCCTCCACAACGAACTCGAAGCCTGTCATCACCATGATCATCATCACTGTGATTATCGTTATCCCAGGAGAGGGTGAGAGGTTGTGATTTGAAGAATTCAGTTATATTGTATGGCATTGGGGACCGAGTCAGATGAATCAAATGAGGTTGTGAGAGAGATTCTCGTGTTAAGTAAAGTACTGTAGACTCAAACAGAGCTATGGCGTTGGTAGGAGGCTGTGAAGTTTTGGAATGATGAAGACGAAGGTGGTTATGTGCGAATGACTCCATTGTTATGATATTGTACCACAATTTACATACACATTTGAACCTGATAAGAGATTCATGGGGTAATCTCAACATAATTTCTTCCATTATTTCTTCTCCTATGTATGGATTAGTTCTTTTTATATGCTTCTCACCTTCTTCTATACAGAAAAAAATAAATAAAAACTCAGAAACAATAATATATATCTATATATATATATGAGAAGAAAAGGTGAAAAGAGATCTAACCTCCAATACCACTAGCCATGGTTTCTCAAAGATATCGTCTACGAAGAAGATGACTGTAATCTGAGAGAAAAATTTGGAATCTGTTTTAAGTGATTAATTTCTTATTTTGAAATAATATAATCCGAAATTACTTATATAAACTCAAGAGTAATTTCAATTTTTAATGGGTTGACACGTGGCAAGTTAGTTATACAACAACTTTCTTTCCCATATGCCCTGTTACGTTGTTGCGTCCAATTGGCTTATTATCTCATAATTTAATTTAATATATTAATTATCAAATAATATAGTATAAAATAAAGGACATATTATCGTTTGTTTTAAAAAAATACGTAAAAAAATATCTTTTTCAAAAATATATATGTATATATATGTATATATTTTTCAACTTTTAAAAATAAATATTATATATAATAACTAATGTTTGTGTGTGTATCATTTCTGAAACTAAATATTAGAATTTAATACCTCTAATACCTTCAAACTTGTGTCAATAAAGCTAGCAATTACCACATTTTCTAACACATTTTCTAATTCTTTCTCTTATGAGAATTTGTCCAAATTTTGGAGATTCAGCACCAAAATTTAAGTTATACATCACTTTGTACCAAAAATATAATGTTATTACATATAATACCAAACCAAGATGTTTTTTTTATATAGGCTAAGAAGGAGGACAAAATCCTCTCATTACCAATGTGAGACTAATTCCTACTATGTTATTCAATTCAAAAAATTCTAACACATTTCTCTTCCCAACTCAAAATTTCTCCTACAATAACTTCTATTATACTCGGAACAGTGTTGGCCAATGCTCATGCATTTCCTATATCTGCAGAGAAAGATCGTAACGGCGGTAAGGAGACTTCCCAGTCAGTTGAGAAGATCCATCACTCTCAGAGACCGAGCACTACAAGGGGCTGAAGGTGGTGAGGTCCGTCAATTTAGAGCACCAATCTTTGACACAGTTACTCGTATTATTCTGGAAGGACCAATTTGGGAGTCCTACTTCGAAAACTGTGGTCACTACTACAAATATAGGGTTTCTCTGCGCTTTTTTTTTTCAATCTAAAATAAAAAGCGCAGAGAAAAGGATTGAAGGACACTTAGGAACTATGTTATTGCGGTTTTTTTAAAATACGCAATGTAAAGTAGGAAAAGTGGGAAGTGAAAATTTTTTCTCTATGGTTTTTAAAAAAAAAACGTAGAGAAAAGTTGCACTACTTTTCCCCGCGAATTTTTAAGAAAACCACAGAGAAATAAATATTTTTCTCTGCGGTTTTATTGAAAAAACCGCAGAGAAAAGTATTGTAGTTTACAAAAATTACAATAAAACCGCGGAGAAAAGTCTTTCTTTCTCAGCGGTTGTTTTAAAAAAACCGCGGAGAAAAGTACATCTTTCTCTGCGGTTGGCTTATTACAACCGCAGAGAAAGATGTTCTTTCTCCGTGGTTGGCATACCACTTTTCTCTGCGGTCGAATACACTACGGTTTTCGAGAACACATTGCGTTTTTCAATACTCTCGAAAACCGCAGTGTATTAAGTAAAAAAACCGCAGAGAAAAGCCTTTTTTGTAGTAGTGGGTGTTGAAGAAGGAGATCTTCTCCTCTTGAAGCTTGGTCAATCTCGATGACAATCCCACATATATTATCATCACCACGCACCATGCCGGACTGAATATTGGGCTGCAACCAACTCTTATTGAGCCATTTTTATGTGCAAAGATATTGATGGGGTCGGACCTCCGCCAATTCAGATTAATGAGAGAGATAGTACGAGCAATCAGACAAGTTTATGAAGATTCGAACAATATTCATATTCAACTCTATGACGAGAGTCTGCCTCACTACTTTCAAAATGATACAATGTTATGTTGGAGACAAAACGGTAATTTTTATATTTCAGATGAAAGTTTATGGTTAGATTACGTTATTATTAATCACGGTCTTCAAGTAGGTGATTTAATTGTCTTCAATGTTGCTCTTCCTGTACGGATTACCATCACCATTTACATGCTTGATGATCAACACCATTTCATAACTCTACACCCACCAAATCCTAATTGATCTTCTTCTTCCTTTGCTTTTGGGTGGGCTGGTGTAGTTTTGGGCTTTGGGCTTTTGGGTGGGTTGTTGTTTGTTTGCTTTGGGCTTTTGGGATTTTGGGCTTTTGTTTGTTTTTGGCTGAGCTGTTGTTATTCATTTTAAAATGTTCTCATGTGTTACATTTCTTTCACTGTTCATTTTGTAGGAAAAATATAATGTTATTACATATAATACCAAGCCAAGATGCTTTCTTTATATAAGCCAAGAAGGAGGACAAAATCCTCTCATTACCAATGTGGGACTAATTCCTATTATGTTATTCAATTCAAAAAATTCTAACACATTT
Organism: Humulus lupulus; assembly: GCF_963169125.1. Classification (NCBI taxonomy): domain Eukaryota; kingdom Viridiplantae; phylum Streptophyta; class Magnoliopsida; order Rosales; family Cannabaceae; genus Humulus; species Humulus lupulus. Next base: position 296,263,996 of record NC_084794.1, on the reverse strand, counting down.
CTCTTCCCAACTCAAAATTTCTCATACAATGACTCTTATTATACTCGGAATAGTGTCGGTCAATGCTCATGCATTTCCTATATCTACCAAGAAAGATCGTAACGGCGGTAAGGAGGCTTCCTAGTCAGTTGAGAAGATCCATTACTCTTAGAGACCGAGCACTACAAATGGCTGATGGTGGTGAGGTACGTCAATTCAGAGCACCGATCTCCGACACAGTTACTCGTATTATTCTAGAAGGACCAGTTTGGGAGTCCTACGTCAAAGACCGTGGTGTTGAAGAAGGAGATCTTCTCATTTTGAAGCTTGGTCAATCTCGTTGACAATCCCACAGATATTATCATCACCACACACCATGCCGGACTGAATATTAGGCTACAATCAACTCTTATTGAGCCCTTTTTATGTGCAAAGTCATTGATGGGGTCGGACCTCCGCCAATTCAGATTAACGAGAGAGATAGTACGAGCAGTCAGACAAATTTATGAATATTCGAACAATATTCAAATTCAACTCTATGATGAGAGTTTGCCTCACTACTTTCAAAGTGATGCAATGTTACATTGGAGACAAAACGGTGATTTGTATATTTCCGGTGAGATTTTATGGTCAGATTACGTTATTAATTGCGGTTTTCAAGTGAGTGATTTAATTGTCTCCAATGTTGCTCTTCCTGTAGGGATTACCATCACCATTTACAGACTTGATGATCAACTCCATCTTATAACTCCACACCCACCAAATCCTAATTGATCTTCCTCTTCCTCCCATCGTCAGGAATAATTCACTATTGGGCTGTTGTTTGCTTTTGGGTGGGCTGTTGTTTGCTTGGGCTTTTGGGTGGGCTGTTGTAATTTTGGGCTGTTGTTTGCTTTTGGGTAGGCTGTTGTAGTTTTGGGCTTTTGGGTGGGCATTTGTTTGTTTTTGGTTGGGCTGTTGTACTTCATTTTAAAGGACATATGCTACATATTTTTTGTGGTGACGATTGGTATTTTCATTCAAATATATAAACAAAAGAGTAATTTCAATTCTTAATGAGTTGACACGTGGCAAGTTAGTTATACAACAACTTTATTTCCTTTATGCCCTGTTACGTTGCTACGTCCAATTGGCTTATTATCTCTTAATTTAATTTAATATATTAATTATCAAATAATATAGTTATAAAATAAAGGACAGATTCTCGTTTGTTTTAAAAAAAATACTTAAAAAATATCTATTTTTAAAAATATATATATACATATAATATCTTCCTCTTGGTTCGAATCTTCTAGAGAATTTTTGTAAATTTGGAAAGAAAAACTATACATCAAATTATTTTTCAACTTTTAAAAAACAAAATATTTAGAGAAAAATATTATGGTAAGTATGTTAATAAATATCATTAATGACCTATCTTTATATGTAATGTTTGTGTGTGCACATATCATTACTCAAACTAAATATTAGAATTTAATACCTTCAAACTTGTGTCAATAAAGCTAGCAATTACCACATTTGAATTTGTCCAAATTTTGGAGATTCAGCACCAAAATTTAATTTATACCTACACTGTTCATTTTGTAGGAAAAATATAATGTTATTACATTTAATACCAAGCCAAGATGTTTTTTTTATATAGGCTAAGAAGGAGGACAAAATCCTCTCATTACCAATGTGGGACTAATTCCAACTATGTTATTCAATTCAAAAAATTATAACACATTTCTCTTCCCAACTCAAAATTTATCCTACAATGACTTCTATTATACGCAGAACAGTGTTGGCCAATGCTCATGCATTTCCTATATCTGCCGAGAAAGATCGTAACGGCGGTAAGGATGCTTCCATGTCAGCTGAGAAGATCCATCACTCTCAGAGATCGAGCACTACAAGGGGCTGAAGGTGGTTAGGTCCGTCAATTCAAAGCACCAATCTCCAACGCAGTTACTCGTACTATTCTGGAAGGACCAGTTTGGGAGTCCTACTTTGAAGACTGTGGTGTTGAAGAAGGAGATCTTCTCCTCTTGAAGCTTGGTCAATCTCGATGACAATCCCACAGATATTATCATCACCACGCACCATCTCGGACTACATATTGGGCTGCAACCAACTCTTATTGAGCCATTTTTATGTGCAAAGCTGTTGATGGGGTCGGACCTCCGCCAATTCCGATTAATGAGAGAGATAGTATGAGCAGTCATACAAGTTTATGAAGATTCGAACAATATTCATATTCAACTCTATGATGAGAGTCTGCCTCACTACTTTCAAAATGATACAATGTTATGTTGGAGACAAAACGGTGATTTTTATATTTCAGGTGAGATTTTATGGTCAGATTATGTTATTAATCTCGGTTTTCAAGTGAGTGATTAATTGTCTCTAATGTTGCTCTTCCTGTACGGATTACCATCACCATTTACAGGCTTGATGATCAACTCCATTTCATAACTCCACACCCACCAAATCCTAATTGATCTTCCTCTTCCTTTGCTTTTGGGTGGGCTGGTGTAGTTTTGGGCTTTTGGGTGGGCTATTGTTTGTTTGCTTTGGACTTTTGGGATTTTGTTTGTTTTTGGATGAGTTGTTGTTATTCATTTTAAAATGTTCCCATGTGTTAATTTCCAAATGCTTTTGCATTTCTTACACTGTTCATTTTGTAGGAAAAATATAATGTTATTACATATAATACAAAGCCAAGATGTTTTCTTTATATAAGCCAAGAAGGAGCACAAAATCATCTCATTACCAATGTGGGACTAATTCCTATTATGTTATTCAATTCAAAAAATTCTAACACATTTCTCTTCCTAACTCAAAATTTCTCATACATTGACTCTTATTATACTCGGAAAAAAGTGTCGGTCAATGCTCATGCATTTCCTATATCTGCCAAGAAAGATCGTAACGGCGGTAAGGAGGGTTCCCAGTCAGTTGAGAAGATCCATCACTCTCAGAGATCGAGCACTACAAATGGCTGAAGGTGGAGAGGTCCGTCAATTCAGAGCATCGATCTCCGACACAATTACTCGTATTATTCTAGAAGGACCAGTTTGGGAGTCCTACGCCGAAGACCGTGGTGTTGAAGAAGGAGATCTTCTCATCTCGAAGCTTGGTCAATCTCGATGACAATCCCACAGATATTATCATTACCACATACCATGACGGGCTGAATATTAGGCTGCAACCAACTCTTACTGAGTCATTTTTATGTGCAAATCCATTGATGGGGTCGGATCTCTGCCAATTCAGATTAACGAGAGAGATAGTATGAGCAGCCAGACAAGTTTATGAAGATTCGAACAATATTCAAATTCAACTCTATGATTAGAGTCTGCCTCACTACTTTCAAAGTGATGCAATGTTATGTTGGAGACAAAACAATGATTTGTATATTTCAGGTGACATTTTATGGTCAGATTATGTTATTAATCACGGTTTTCAAGTGGGTGATTTAATTGTCTCCAATGTTGCTCTTCCTGTATGGATTACCATCACCATTTACAGGCTTGATGATCAACTCCATTTCATAACTCCACACCCACCAAATCCTAATTGATCATTTTGTAGGAAAAATATAATGTTATTACATATAATACCAAGCCAAGATGTTTTTTTTTTTATATAGGCTAAGAAGGAGGACAAAATCCTCTCATTACCAATGTGAGACTAATTCCTACTATGTTATTCAATTCAAAAAATTATAACAAATTTCTCTTCCTAACTCAAAATTTCTCCTACAATGACTTCTATTATACTCGGAACAGTGTTGGCCAATGCTCATGCATTTACTATATCTGCCGAGGAAGATCGTAACGGCGGTAAGGAGGCTTCCCAGTCAGTTGAGAAGATCCATCACTCTCAGAGACCAAGCACTACAAGGGGCTGAAGGTGGTGAGGTCTGTCAATTCAAAGCACCAATCTTCGACATAGTTACTCGTATTATTCTAGAAGGACCAGTTTGGGAGTCCTACTTTGAAGACTGTGGTGTTGAAGAAGGAGATCTTCTTCTCTTGAAGCTTGGTCAATCTCGATGACAATCCCACATATATTATCATCACCACGCACCATGACGGACTGAATATTGGGCTGCAACCAACTCTTATTGAGCCATTTTTATGTGCAAATCTGTTGATGGGGTCGGATCTCCGCCAATTCAGATTAATGAGAGAGATAGTACGAGCAGTCTGACAAGTTTATGAAGATTCAAACAATATTTATATTCAACTCTATGATGAGAGTCTGCCTCATTACTTTCAAAATGATACAATGTTATGTTGGAGACAAAACGGTGATTTGTATATTTCCGACGAAAGTTTATGGTTAGATTACGTTATTAATCACGGTCTTCAAGTAGGTGATTTAATTGTCTTCAATATTGCTCTTCCTGTACGGATTACCATCACCATTTATAGGCTTGATGATCAACTCCATTTCCTAACTCCACACCCACCAAATCCTAATTGATCTTCCTCTTCCTTTGGTTTTGGGTGTGCTAGTGTAGTTTTGGGCTTTTGGGTGGGTTGTTGTTTGTTTGTTTTGGACTTTTATTTGTTTTTGGCTGAGTTGTTGTTATTCATTTTAAAATGTTCCCATGTGTTAGTTTCCAAATGATTTTGCATTTCTTACACTGTTCATTTTGTAGGAAAAATATAATGTTATTACATATAATACCAAGTCAAGATGCTTTCTTTATATAAGCCAAGAAGGAGGACAAAATCCTATCATTACCAATGTGGGACTAATTCCTATTATGTTATTCAATTCAAAAAATTCTAACACATTTTTCTTCCCAACTCAAAATTTCTCATACAATGACTCCTATTATACTCGGAATAGTGTGAGTCAATGCTCATGCATTTCCTATATCTGCCGAGAAAGATCGTAACGGCGGTAAGGGGGCTTCCCAGTCAGCTGAGAAGATCCATCACTCTCAGAGACCGAACACTATAAATGGCTGAAGGTGGTGAGGTCTGTCATTTCAGAGCACCGATCTCTGACACAGTTACTCGTATTATTCTAGAAGGACCAGTTTGGGAGTCCTACGTCTAAAAAATTAAATTTTTACGGTCAAACATTTTTTTTTTCTATCTTACAGTTTTAAGAAATTTTTACATTTTTATGGTTGTCTTTTTTTGTGTTGTTTATAGATTTTTCTTTTGTTTAGTTGTTTTGATATATATATATATATACATATATATATATTGTTTTTTTAGTTTTTTTTCGGTTAATACAGTGAGTTATTTTTTTTTAAATCGTATTTTTGTAATTATACAATTTTGATAATCGTACATTTTAAAACTTGAGTACGTATTTTTAAAGAAAAAAAAGCAGGAACCATGAAAAAGTTAAAAAAATATATATTTAAAAAAAATATCAATATATTAAGAAAAAATGAAAAATACAAGAAGTCGTTCTTTTGTATAGACTTTTTTTTTTTTTAAGTGCCCCATTCTTTTACATTTTTTTTTTGTAAGATTCTCATGATTTTCAACATACCCATATTTTTTAATAAAAAAAATTCAAAAGCATATTTACTATTATGTGGCAACGAGCAAAATAGCCCTCAAAACAACCATTATTTGGATAAATGTTTCAGTTTTAAAAAAAAAATCAACAAACGACCCAATACAACAAATTAGTATAGCGAAATTCCATATTTACCCTTACTCTCTTTAACTTCTTTAGTCTTAGGTAAATCTTAATATTCACTTGAGACTTTGTGCAAAATGATAACACTAATATAAAAACGGTAATCAACAATATAAAAATTGTCGTTTCTCTACAATTTTAAAAATGAGGACATTAACTTACTCATGCCATTATTTTGGGTTATTTAGTATAATTTCTTATTAATTAATAGATCAAGTATGTATTTTCTAAAAAAAAAAAAAACAGCCATTGCTAGGTGTCTCAAGCATTGTATTAACACAGCCACTGTACCATTATATTCACATAGGTGAAATATATATATATATATACATATATATATATAATTACTCTCCAAAATTGAGTGATTAAAATGAAACCACAAAGAAAGTGAGTAACAGCTAAGAGATGGATTTAGATTTTTTTTTTAAAATTATGGCATAAAAACATGATGAATTGCAAACTTTAAATATAAATTTAGTTTGAGAGAAGATGGTGAATGGACAACTATAAAAAAAAAAAAAAGATAACCTAAATAATAATAATCATCTTGTAGTTTAGCTTAGTTTCCTTCCTAAGAATAATCCAAGGAACAGAAATCATCTCATTATGTTCAATTTATTTTGTTTTTGGGCTGCTGTTGGGTTGTTAAGGCCTAATCTTTGGGATTGGGCTTGGGCTTTTATCTTGCAATTCATTTAAGTTTTATTAAGTAGGTTATTAGGTTAATCATCACGTTAAACACGTGTTGGTTCTCATCTCATAAAGAAAAAGAAAAAGAAAAAGAAAAAGAAAAAGAAAAAAAAAAAAAGCTGGTTCTGGGTTCATGATTTGGTAGAAAATTAAAAAAATGTTGTGAAAATTGGATCAATTGCATAATTTAAGTTCAAAGAAAAAAGCTCAAAATTTTGACAACTTCAACAAATTATTATGCATTTTGTAACTTTAGCATCGTTTTGACTTGGCTTGAGAATTGGCATTTTTGAATTTTTCATAATTATTTTTAAATAGTAAAGAATTCAATAGATTGATTAAAATCAATTTAAAAAATCAAAATCTAAAATTTAACATCCAACATCTAAGAAAAAAAATTGATGAACTTGTGGGCATGAACACCAAAACACGAACTCAAACCCAGAAAATTCCATCAAAATACAAAACCTATATTTGTATATTTTTTTTCTCAAACTTGTGTTCATTCAAAATAAACAAGATTAGTGTCTTCTCTACAAAGAACAAAATAAGCTAGATATTTTTTTTTTCAAATCGACATTCACCCATACCCAAATAAACCAGGTCCAAAATCATCAATGTCATCTCCAATAGAAGACTTTGCCAAGAAATTTGACTCAAACGGCTGCCTTCATGCCAGCAACCTCATACCGAGACTTTGCCTAGAAATTTGACTCGAACACCGCTGCCTTTATTCATATTCAACTCCCTTTATTCATATTCAACTCTACCCACTACTTTCAAAATGATACAATGTTATGTTGGAGACAAAACAGTGATTTGTATATTTCAGACGAAAGTTTATGGTTAGATTACATTATTAATCACGGTCTTCAAGTAGGTGATTTAATTGTCTTCAATGTTGCTGTTGCTCTTCCTGCACGGATTACCATCACCATTTACAGGCTTGATGGTCAACTTCATTTCATAACTCCACACCCACCAATGATTGTTATTCATTTTAAACCAATGATTGTTATTCATTTTAAAATGTTCCCATGTGTTAGTTTCTAAATGCTTTTACATTTCTTACACTGTTCATTTTGTAGGAAAAATATAATGTTATTATATATAATACCACCTCAAGATGCTTTCTTTATATAAGCCAAGAAGGAGGACAAAATCCTCTCATTACCAATGTGGGACTAATTCCTATTATGTTATTCAATTCAAAAAGTTCTAACACATTTCTCTTCCCAACTCAAAATTTATTATACAAGGACTCCTATTATACTCGGAACAGTGTCGGTCAATGCTTATGCATTTCCTATATCTATCGAGAAAGATCGTAACGGCGGTAAGGAGGCTTCCCAGTCAGCTGAGAAGATCCATCAATCTCAAAGACCGAGCACTACAAATGGCTGAGGTGGTGAGGTCCGTCAATTCAGAACACCGATCTCCGACACAGTTACTCGTATTATTCTAGAAGGACCAGTTTGGGAGTCCTACGTCGAAGACCGTGGTGTTGAAGAAGGAGATCTTCTCATCTTGAAGCTTGGTCAATCTCGATGACAATCCCACAGACATTATCATCACCACACACCATGCTGGACTGAATATTAGGCTGCAACCAACTCTTATTGAGCCATTTTTATGTGCAAAGCCATTGATAGGGTCGGACCTTCACCAATTCAAATTAACGAGAGAGATAGTACAAACAGTCAGACAAGTTTATGAAGATTCGAACAATATTCAAATTCAACTCTATGATGAGAGTTTGCCTCACTACTTTCAAAGTGATGCAATGTTACGTTGGAGAAAAAACGGTGATTTGTATATTTCAGGTGAGATTTTATGGTCAAATTACATTATTAATTGCGGTTTTCAAGTAGGTGATTTAATTGTCTCCAGCTCTTCCTGTGTGGATTACCATCAACAATAATAGTCATCTTGTAGTTTAGCTGAGTTTCCTTCCTGGATGAAGACCAAGAATAATCCAAGGAACATAAATCATCTCATTATGTTCAATTTATTTTGTTTTTGGGCTGCTGTTGGGTTGTTAAGGCCTAATCTTTGGGCTTGGGCTTTGATCTTGCAATTCATTTAAGTTTTATGGGATTACATACTCATTTTTACGATTAGTTAACTAAAATTAGTTATTAAATAAATTTACTTAAATTTTACCTATTATTATAATAATATTTCTATCTTTACTTATACACATATAACTTAAGTATGACTAAAATGTATAATTGGTAGATTCAAATAAATATTGGGTATAAAATTAATTTGTTTAAAAAATAGCTAAAAATTAAATGACATCTCTAAAACTGGATACTCCGTATAATTTGTATAAGTGTTTTATTTAAAAGGTTATTAGGTTAATCATCACGTTAAACACGTGTTGGTTCTCATTTCATAAAGAAAACAAAAAAAAAGCTGGTTCTAGGTTCTTGATTTGGTTGAAAATTCAAAAAGTGTTGTAAAAATTGGATCAATTGCATAATAATTTAAGTTCAAAGAAAAAAGCTCAAAACTTTGACAACTTCAACAAATTATTATGCATTTTGTAACTTTAGCATCGTTTTGACTTGGCTTGAGAATTGACATTTTTTATCAAGCATTTTTTTTAAGGAAATCTGCGACAATAATACCTATGTAGTTCGATTTGTTGCATTTAAATGCTTATGTAAAAATTTTAGCGGCACTAATGCCTACTGTTACGAATTTGGTGTAGTTATTGGTCCCTGACCATTAAGTCTAACCAACCAGGGATCTACGTGACACTCACGTAGCTGCATCTGATTTGACTATTTTTTTTAAATTAATAAATATTTTAAAAATTATTAAAAAATTATTTTTAAAATTTTAATAATTATTTTTAAATGGTAAAGAATTCAATAAATTAATTAAAATCAATTTAAAAAATCAAAATCTAAAATTTAACATCCAACATCTAAGAAAAAAAAATTGATGAACTTGTGGGCATGAACACCAAAACACGAACTCAAACCCAGAAAATTACATCAAAATACAAAACCCAGATTTGTGTATTTTTTTCTCAAACTTGTGTTCATTCAAAATAAACAAGATTAGTGTTTCTCTACAAAGAACAAAATAAACTAGATAATTTTTTTTTCAAATCGACATTCACCCATACCCAAATAAAACAGGTCCGAAATCATCAATGCCATCTCTAATAGAAGACTTTGCCGAGAAATTTGACTCAAACGGCTGCCTTCATGCCAGCAACCTCAAACCGAGACTTTGCCCAGAAATTTGACTCGAACACCGCTGCCTTCATGCAGAAGCTGGACTGGGCTGAATCCTATCGAGCATGGATAAGACTTATGGTAAAGTCATTGGTTGAAGAAGTCTCTTGTTTTGTTAAAGAGGAAGTGCTTGCTTCACATGTATGTTTCCCTAAAAAGAAACTTGGCTCTTTGGGTTGAGGCAGAGCATTCTTCTCACCTAACATCAGAAGCACAGATGACATTGCAGGCCTATCTTCAGGAAGCTGTTGAACACACAAGAGAGCGACATGGATACAACGCAACACTTCCGAGAGCATGCATGATTCGACACAATAGCATTCATCAATCAGTTCTAATGACCTTCCTTCTTTCCACAAATTCCATGCCTAAGCAAAATTTCAACATAACTTTTTAATGCCTGGTTTACTTTTTTGTAAACAAACAAACAATAACTGACACTTACTTGTCCTATGAGATTAATGTTGTCACTTGGATTATAAAACCCTTTATTTCTCTTGCCACTTACAATCTCTAAAATCAAATTGCCAAAGCTAAAGACATCAGATTTGACCGAGAACTGGCCATCGATAGCATACTCTGGTGCCATGTAGCCACTGGTAGAAGAATATAAGAAGAAACAACGTCAAACTAGAAATAAGTTATGGACAGAAGAATATTCATAATAAAATAAAACAGCTGTTATATGCTTACAAGGTCCCAACTACTCTGTTTGTAACTCCTTCTGTCTGATCACCCCCAAAAGTTCTAGCCATACCAAAAATAAAGAAGTTTAAAACTAAGAATAATATATTACTCTTGGTTAGAATCTTCTAGATATTTTTTGTAAATTTGGAAAGGAAAAATTATATCATTAATGTTTGTGTGTACAGATATCATTACTCAAAAATTGTGTAAAGTTTGTTGTGTAATATTACACCAAAAGCCATATACTTCAGGCCTGTTGCAACGGTTTCAGTGTTTCTAAAACTCAATGCTTGAATACCACAGAAAGAATTTCATTTATACTATTTGATTTTATGCACATTCATTGTCCTCCCAAACCATCAACAATGGTCCTGCAAAAGAGAAAACAGCTCAAAGTTTGAAAGTTTCTGCTACTAGCCAATAGAATATCTATAACTTGAAGAATATAAAATCGAACAATTGTCCAAGAAAAATTATACTACAGTGTCTGCTGCATTTTCTATTTAAAGAGTCCATGAAATTTATGTTAGAAAAAAAAAATCCATGAAGCTAGAAGTTATTTGTGGATATTGTCTGAAACTTAAATGTTCAGGGGAAATTTTCAATCAACCTTGTAAGTAGATTGTAAATTAGGAATCATGACCAATTTCAATCTAGAATCGAATACATGTCAACCCATTAACCATCTTATATTTAACAATGAGGTTAAAATCAACATACAACTCAAACAAATTCTTGAACCAACTAGACCAAATCGCACCATAATAACTATCAATTCAAAGCATAATATTGCCCTAATTTTCATTTCACAAATTATGAAACATATTTATAAACATTAAAGAGTGATTGGCAATAGATTACCGTCTTGTACAAAGTCAGGTTCTTTATTCCAATCCAAACAAAAAGAAATATGAAACGGTTCTCTCTCGGTAGCAAATTGCAAGAGAGTAAATAGGGGCTTTATTGTAATTTTACATCTTGGGATCAACAATTTTAAATCCAACCGTTCAATCCTTACAGAAATATGTTGGAGAATAGAATTCCACATGGAAAGTATGTGGGATCATCATACCATTTATAAGAGCATGAGTTACTCCACTTATCACCAATTGGTTTTGAGATGGAACCTCATGCTTCTTACCATGCACCACTTTCCACATTATAATATGGTATCAGAGCCAAAGAAAACTCTAACAAATATGTGCGATCCAAATCCAAAACCTCTCCAAAAAAAGAGAGCCAACTCATCCAATGGCTATAACAAGGTTGAAAAGGAATATAATTAAAGCAAACTTCATAGAAATTCAGCGCCAAATTTTAGTTACAGAAAATAACAACCTTTAAAAAGTAGCCACTGTCACTAAAAGTCATGCTCTGATTTTCTATATAAAAGAAAAATACTTTTGCATTTCCTTTCCTACACTGCTACACTGTTTATTTCTCTTCCCTACTCAAAATTTCTACAATGGCACCTATTATACTCGGAGCGCTGTTGGCCAATGCTCATGCATTTCCTTTGCTGAGAAAGATTGTAATAGCAGTAAGGAGGCTTCCCAGTCAGCTGAGAAGATACATCACGCTCAGAGACCGAGCACTACAAGGGACTGAAGGTGGTGAGGTCTGTCAATTCAGAGCACCTATCTCCCACACTGTTACTCGTATTATTCTGGAAGGACCAGTTTGGGAGTCCTACGTTGAGGACCGTGGTGTTGAAGAAGGAGATCTTCTCCTCTTGAAGGTCAATCTCAATGACGATCCCACAGACATTATCATCTCCACGCACTGTGCCGAACCGCATCTTGGGCTGACTCAGGTTAACGAGAGAGATAGTACGAGCAGTCAGACATGCTTATGAAGATCCGAACAATATTCAAGTTCAACTCTACGATGGGGGTTTGCCATACTACTTTCAAAATGAAGCATCGTTACGTTGGAGAACGAAACGGTGATTTGTATATTTCAGTTGAGAGTTTATGGTCAGATTACGTTACTAATCGCGGTCTTCAAGCAGGTGATTTAATGGTCTTCCATGTTGCTCTTCCTGTATGGATTACCATCACCATTTACAGGCTTGATGATCAACTTCATTTCATAACTCCACCCCCACCAAATCCTAATTGATCCTCTTCTTCCAATCATAACTTCACTATTGGGCTGTTGTAACTTTGTGCTTTTGGGTGGGCAACTGAAATTTTGGGCTTTTGGGCTGTTGTAGTTTTGGGCTTTTGGGTGGGTTATTGTTTGTTTTGGGCGTTTATTTGTTTTTAGCTGAGCTTTTTTTGTTTTGGGCTTTTGTTTGTTTTTAGCTGGGCTGTTGTTTTTCATTTTAAAATGTTCCCACAGTTAGTTAAAAAAAAATGTGTTGGTTCTAAATTGTTGATTTGGTAGAAAAATCAAATAGCATATTCACTTTTTTTTTTTTTACTTTTTTATAGATAGCTTTTTTGCCAATATTATATTGCCAATAATAACAATGACACTTCTTTTTCGGAAAAATGAATATGACTTCTATTTTAAATTTTCAAATGTATGACATTCATATTATCAATAGCATTGTATTTTCTTTAAAAAAAAATAGTCATTGCTAGGTGTCTCAAGCATTGTATTAACACAGCCACTGTACCATTATTCACATAGGTGAAATATATATTTATATATATAAAAAAAAACCAGTCTATAAGGAGGTCCTTATTATTCCCTTTAATTTAATGGCCTTGATAACCACCTCACAATCAGAAGAAAGCTGAAAATTCACTATATAAATCCAACTGAATGGCCAAAGCTTCAGCCATTTGCACATAATAGAGACCTGGTTCAAACATGACCTGTGCAGCAATAACTTTACCATATGTACTGTTTCTAATAATAGTGCCCAAACCACAACAGTACATATGGTCAAGTCATTGCTTGTTCCTTCTATTCCAAATGGCCCAGCAGGATATCATCATGAAACAATCAAACCCCACTGAAGAGCATTGATCTATCCTTCATTATTTGAGCCAAATTAAAAGAAATAATCCAAATCTGCTTAACAATAATAGTCATCTTATCTTGTTTAGCTGACTATTATTGTTAAGCAGATTTGAAAATAATAATCAATTAAAAAAAACCAAAATCTAAAATTTAACATCCAACATCTAAGAAAAAAAAATGATGAATCTGTGGGCATGAACACCGAAATACGAACTCAAACCCAGAAAATTCCATCAAAATACGAAACCTAGATTTGTGTATTTTTTTCTCAAACTTGTGTTCATTCAAAATAAAGATTAGTGTCTTCTCTACAAAGAACAAAATAAACTAGATAATTTTTTTTTTCAAATCGACATTCACCCATACCCAAATAAACCAGGTCCGAAATCATCAATGCCATCTCCAATAGAAGACTTTGCCGAGAAATTTGACTCAAACGGCTGCCTTCATGCCAGCAACCTCATACCGAGACTTTGCCCAGAAATTTGACTCGAACACCGCTGCCTTCATGCAGAAGCTGGCCTGTGCTGAATCCTATCGAGCATGGATAAGACTTATGGTAAAGTCATTGGTTGAAGAAGTCTCTTGCTTTGTTAAAGAGGAAGTGCTTGCTTCACATGTATGTTTCCCTAAAAAGAAACTTGGCTCTTTGGGTTGAGGCAGAGCATTCTTGTCACCTAACATCAGAAGCACAGATGACATTGCAGGCCTATCTTCAGGAAGCTGTTGCACGCATAAGAGAGCGACATGGATACAACGCAACACTTCCGAGAGCACGCATGATTCGACACAATAGCATTCATCAATCAGTTCTAATGACCTTCCTTCTTTCCACAAATTCCATGCCTAAGCAAAATTTCAACATGACTTTTTAATGCCTGGTTTACTTTTTTGTAAACAAACAAACAAACAATAACTGCACTTACTTGTCCTATGAGATTAATGTTGTCACTTGGATTATAAAACCCTTTATTTCTCTTGCCACTAACAATCTCCAAAATCAAAATGCCAAAGCTGAAGACATCAGATTTGACCGAGAACTGGCCATCGATAGCATACTCTGGTGCCATGTAGCCACTGGTAGAAGAATATAAGAAGAAACAAAGTCAAAATAGAAATAAGTTATGGACAGAAGAATATTCATGATAAAATAAAACAGCTTTTATATGCTTACAAGGTCCCAACTACTCTGTTTGTAACTCCTTCTGTCTGATCACCGCCAAAAGTTCTAGCCATACCAAAATCTGAAATTTTAGCGTTCATATCTTTGTCAAGCAAAACATTACTTGCTTTGAGGTCCCTATGGATAATCCTCAATCTGGAATCTTGATGAAGGTAGATAAGCCCCCTTGCAACCCCAACTATGATGTTGAAACGCTTAGACCAATCTAAAAGTTCACCTTGCATTTGATCTGTTTGTGTTTCTCATTCAAGTTAGTTTGAATAGTGGAATTTGAAAAGCTATGCAAGTAATATATGACAAGTAAAATTTGTATTTGTAACTGTACAGATCTGGTTTAAAAAGATAAGATACAAACCAAAAATATAGCAGTCCAAGCTTCTATTGGGCATATACTCATAAACTAGTAGCCTCTCTTCTCCGTGAATGCAATAGCCGAGAAGCCTTACAAGGTTTCGGTGCTGAAGTTTGGCTATCAATATTACTTCATTCTTGAACTCGTTCGCTCCTTGTCCAGAGCTCTGCGAAAGCCTCTTTACAGCTACTACTTGTCCATCTACAAGCGTGCCCTGAAAATCAGCTATGAGCAAGCCTGCAAGAAACATTGTCTCTTCATTTTTATACTAATAGTGCTGCAACTTACCATGTATACCGATCCAAATCCACCTTGTCCAAGCCTGTTGTTCAGTGAAAAGTTCTCTGTGGCTGCAGCTAATGTGGATAGACTAAAGAAAGGGAGATCCAGGTCATCATTCTGAGTTTCATCATTTCCATCATTCTCTATTTTTTCCAATAATGAGAATAGAGAATGATGCATGAGAGTACATGTAATGCATCAGTACTAGAAACATAGTCAAAAACCTTAGAATACTTTCAAGTTAGCCATCAAATAATTTTTCACTCCAAAATGCCTAAAGGGTAATAAACTTTTCTGAGGACCAAATATATATTATGAGTAATATATATGTGGCAAAGTCATTTGAATATCACACACACTTATGTGGACTCATCTAAACTAAACATGATTGTGTAATATTTGGGTGTAAAACATATGTGCCAAAGCCACCAGTTTCAAGACTATGTATAGAGCAGTAGGCATACATCATCTCAAACCACTTTAAAATATGTCTGCAATCTAAGGCTTAAGAGCATAATATCATTTATGAGTTCAACAAGAGAAAATTACTCACATAAGATACAATATCATTACCTTGTAAGTCTCTGCTGTTTCTTCGCATGTAGTAAACAACTAATGATATTCCCAAGACAATGCAGACAGAAACGGGTACAACAATGGAGACTATCTTCACTGTACTATGTTTCTCATCTTCATTGTTGGATTCTACAGTAAAAAAAAAACTTTAGAAAAGAAAAAAAACTCAAGTGTAACTATAGAAGAAAACTTTTGATTATACCTAACTCTGAAACAGGCATTCTAATGTAAAGATTTCGTCCATTAACCGAAACATGTCGAACACCAATCAAGTCACCTGACCAAATGGTACAGCCACCAATATCAGAGCTTGCATAAGCCATACATGAGCAATTTTTCAAGCACCATTCCCTGCATTCCTCAAGATTCATGCTCTTTCCCACAGAAGCATTTTGGTTTTCTTCAACCTTGAATGAACCATACTCGATAAACCCATTACTTTGATGGCAGTTCAGTGATATGTTACGTACACAGCCTTGTCTGGTTTCCCCGATACTCCATTTTTCTGGTGATTTGGGCTTAAACCCTTCTAGACAACTGCAAATTGGTGAGTTAATAACGTCGCAGAGTCCATTGGGGCCACAACGGCCATAGTCATCGCATGAGTCTTCCATGGCTGACCGACCTTGACTAAGTCCTGTCTCTGTTAAAAAAATACTCCTTTGATATTGAAATTTGAAGCTTTGCCACAAATAGTTGTCTAAGTCTTCATCTTTCTCGTCTTTGAGAACCAAATTTCCTGAATCCAAGAGCTGCAAAATAGGCTTCCGGGCTTGTTTTGATGAGTCCGTAGACCAAAAAACAGAGTCGTTCTGATCAAGAAGAAAGGCGTTACCCTTTTCTGTGTTTATAGCCAAAATCCCAGATGAATCGTTGATCGGGTTGTGCTGATTTGCAACCCAAACCAGTTTTCTAAATGGGATTTTACTGTGCCAGATTCCCAGGAAACGATGAGTGGAATTACTTGGACCAAAAAAACCCAGTTCAAAGATTCCATTTTTCGAAGTCAGGCTTCTTCCTTCACATATAAACTGGTTTTGGGCTATGGTGTCAACTACAACTGAGGATTGGACCAAACAAAAGAGCAGAGGAAACCTAATTGAGACTAGAAAAACGAAGCTCATTTCTCTTGTTTTAGACATTTCCAATCACACATTATAAACAAAAGTGTCGCTTTTGTTTAAATCTTTTCATATGGACCGGTTAAGTTTGAAACAATGAGAACCAACTACTCTTGTCTTGACTAGTGATAAAAGAAGTTAGTTTTATTAAATGCAAGTTAGGTTCGACTTTTTTTCATTTTCAAACAACTTTTGCTTCCCTTTCAGAAAAAAAAAACATTCTTGCTTCTAGATATCTTTTTTTATTTAACTATTGTTACTGTTGTCATCTGGAAATAGCGTTTCAAGATCATTGTCTGAGCTAATTTAGTATTTTAGTAAAGCGAGAAAAAGTCTTGTTCTTGTAGCTTTTCTCATTTATATATTTTGACTTTAGAGTATTTTATTTTATGCAGTTCAAACGACTGATGCAAATGAACATTCATATTCATGATAAGTTTATACATAGAATCTTGGGATTATGTCTTTCTAGACCTGCATTCTTGGGATTATGTCTTTTTAGACCTGCAATTTGCTTCATTGCCTGAATAGATTCCGTGTTTTGACAAATTATTTTTTATATTTTATATTTTATATTTTCTAAAATAATTCAAATAGATCCCTAAATCCGATTTTGATAAAAGTTTTTTTTAACTAAAATCACAAATAATTCATCAAACTATCAACTCATAACAAAAATACAGTCATTCTGCCTAAGAATTGTGTTATTATACTTAATTTTTTGTTCATCAAAATCAGATTTAGGGACCTATTTGAACCATTTTACAAAACACAGTATCCAAAAAAATAATTTTTTAAAACACAGGGTCCAAACAAGTAATGAGGCAAAACACAAGGTCTAAAAAAGTATAAACCCTTTTTTATTTTATGTAGTTCAAACGACTTATGCAAATGAACATTCATATTCATGATAAGTTTATACATAGAATCTTGGGTTTATGTCTTTTTAGACATGTGTTTTGCATCATTGTCTGTTTCGACTCTGTGTTTTGACAAATTATTTTTTGGACTCTATGTTTTCTAAAATAGTTCAAATAGACCCCTAAACCCGATTTTGATCAAAGTTTTTTGAACTAAAATCACAAATAATTCATCAAACTAGCAACTCAGAAAAAAAATACAGTCATTCTGCCTAAGAATTGTGTTGTTATACTCAATTTTTTGTTCATCAAAATCAGATTTAGGGACTTATTTGAACCATTTTACAAAACACAGAGTCCAAAAAATAATTTTTTAAAACACAAGGTCCAAACAAATAATGAAGCAAAACACAAAGTCTAAAAAAATATAAACTTTTTTTTTTTTTTGCAGTTCAAACGACTGACGCAAATGAACATTCATATTCATGATAAGTTTATACATAGAATCTTTTACCATAACTTGTACACAAGAAGTTTATATTTGAAATTAAGGAATAAGGACATTAGTTCTTCTTAGTTCACATATGATGAGAAGATCCTACTCATCGAGCCTCAAACATTGTAATGGTCAATTCATTGATTGAAACCAATTCATGAGTGGTGGAAGCAGTGTATACATCGTTTGAGTTTTTCTCCTCAAGAAATCCCGGCTGCGAGGGCTCTAGTAAGGTGCCTGAGCCGCCTAACATCTGAACAACTGATGACATCGTCGGTCGGTCCTCTGGTTGCTGTTGCAGACATAAGAGACTGATGTGGATGCAACGAAGTACTTCAGAATCAGAGCAGTTGTTCCCTAGACATTCGTCTATCAGTTCCAAAGGCCTCTCTTCTCTCCACAAATTCCATGCCTAAAATATATGATGTTTATGGTATATAAGCCATTTATCTTATGAGAAAAAAGTACTATTGAAAGTTTACTACTACTACTTTGACTTACATTTCCAATGAGGTTTAAATTGTGTTTCAAATGGTAGAAGCCTTTACTTCTTTTACCACTTATTATCTCCAGCATTAGAACACCAAAACTAAAA
Source organism: Humulus lupulus (assembly GCF_963169125.1). NCBI lineage: Eukaryota > Viridiplantae > Streptophyta > Magnoliopsida > Rosales > Cannabaceae > Humulus > Humulus lupulus. Next base: position 296,245,296 of record NC_084794.1, on the reverse strand, counting down.
ACATCAGATTTGACCGAGAATTGGCCTTCCAAGGCGTATTCTGGTGCCATATAACCACTTCGAACATCAATCAAACAATGTGTGTCAGAATACAAACAGAGAAAAAACTTGTATTGGACAATGAATCATAATAATAAAAAATTAAAAAAAAAACTTACTATGTTCCAGCTACTCTTCTGGTATTTCCTTGAGTTTCATCCCCCCAAAAAGTTCTAGCCATGCCAAAATCCGATATTTTTGGATTCATCTCACTATCAAGTAAGACATTACTCGCTTTCAAATCCCTATGAATGATTCTTAATCTGGAATCTTGATGCAGATAGAGAAGACCTCTAGCGATCCCACAAATAATGTCGAAGCGCTTAGGCCAATCTAATAGCTTACCAAGTGTTTGATCTGGCAAGTTTAACATCCAATTAATTGAACTTGAATTCACAATGAATCATCAGAAAATCACAGCAACTACTATCTTATCTGTACCAAAAATAAAGAAGTCTAAACTTTTGTTTGGCATGTATTCATAAATGAGCAATTTCTCATCTCCCTCAATGCAGCAACCATGAATCTTTACTAGATTTCTGTGTTGAAGCTTGGCTATCAAAGTGACTTCATTTCTGAACTCCCTCATTCCCTGTCCAGAACACGCCGAGAGCCTCTTCACCGCAATATCTTGTCCATCATTCAACCTACCCTGAAAATATTATTTGACAAATATGCTCTCATTAATAAGCCATTCCATGATTCATAAGGTCCTTGAAAACAATTTCACTATCAGTAAAATTCAAACATACTCTGTATACAGGTCCAAAACCACCTTCACCAAGCTTGTTATCCAATGAAAAATCATCTGTTGCAGCAGCTATTGTGGATAGGTCAAACAGTGGGAGCTCCAGGTCCTCTTTTTGGCTTTCATGGTCATTATCTGAGAAAGAAAAGTGAAAAAGTATTCCTTTTAAACATGAATAAAACACTATAAGAGTTTACCTTGGGAGTTGTTCTTCCTGTGGGAAATGTAGTTGTAGCAGCAGTAAGCTAAAATCAGGCCGAGAATAATAACAACGGCAGAAGCAACTATCACTCCTATCTTCCATTTATCATCTTTATTAGCCCCTTCATGAGTAATGAAACAAATATTATCAAAAAACAGAATTCTAACTTGGATTCCAACACAAGAAGTCTCACATATCATACCTACTTCAGAGGCAGAAAGTCGAACATATAGATCCTGCCCTCCTCCTGGAATCTGTTTGATATCGATCAGATCACCAAACCAGATAGCACAACCTCTACCACCATCTCTAACATCAGTATTTGCATAAGCCATACAAGTACAGTTGCTCGAGCATTTACCTCTGCAGTCCTTTAAACTCATGTTGTGATCAACCCAAGTATGTGTCGTATCAGGCAATTTCAGCCCTTCATATTTGGCGAAACCGTCATCGTTTTGGCAATACTTCAGTGCCTTTTTCCTTTCACATCCAGATGACCAATCGTTTGATCTCCATTTGTCTAATGACTTGGGCTTGAACTTGTCTAAGCATTGACATACAGGGTTTAGTGCAAGAACACAGTTGGAATTGGCACCACAGTAGCCGTACCTATCGCACTGGTCTCTCGGGAAAGTAGCGTAAGTAGTCCAGTTCTGCTCTGCATCTGACCAAACCAACGCTCGTCGATTGAACAGCGTTTCGTTCAAAACCATTCTTCCAATCACAGACTCATTTGCCAAGACGAAAGTGAAGTACACTTCATCTTCATCGGAGTGAAAGCTGAACTTCAACAGAGGAAGAGCTTTCGTTGGCTTTCCAATAAACTGAAGTCCATTCCATGGTCCACTTCGTAGGAACTCCTTCGTCCCATTCCACATAACGGGCTCTGGGAACTCACGAAGCTCCATGTCCCAACTCAAGTCTCCTGGAGATGGATCATCGGAGCTCTTCCAGGCCGATAATCGACGGTTCAAACCAGTCCTCCTGTTCCAGCCGAGCTTCATCCCCGGCAGCAGAGTATCACATGGAAAATCGAAGCTCTGCCACAAGAACGTTTCTGGGTTTTCGTCCTTTTCATCTCTAAGCACAAGGTTCCCAGAATCCAAGAGCTGTAACAGAGGACTCTGAGCTTTCGCAGTCGAGTTTGTTGACCAAACGACAGTCTGGTTATGACTCAGAAGGAGAAAATCACCTGTCGTTTTGTTAACCGTCAAGACTCCAGATGAATCGTTGATTGGCTTGCTCCTGTTGGCCACCCAAACGACAGTTTGAACTGGGATATTCTTGTACCAGATTCCCAAGTAACGGGCTTTAGAACTACCGGGACTGAAAAACCCCATTTCGAAACTCCCGTCTTTGGAAACCAAAAACGACTCGTCGTCTTTGATGGACTGAGATTGAGTCATGACATCAACTGCCACAGAAAGCTTCGCGAAAGAAAACAGCAAAAGAGCAGTGATAAACATGGCCGAAAGCTTCTTCTCCATTGAATTTTAGTCTCTGGGCTTTTGCCTTTTCCACCAGTTCCTGGGCTAATAGTTAGTGATGGTATGGTAGCTGCTGTTGACTAAACGCAGTTCTACGACCATTAAGGTTGACTTGTTGTAAGTTTTGGTTTGTTGTGTACGTGGACGTAGAAGAATTGAATTAGCTTGCCCAACTGCCCCGTTCTACTAATTAATTGAATCAGTCTGTCGTTTTAAGGTTTCATATCCTCCAAGGAAGTGATATACATTTGTTTAAGTAAATCAGTTTATACTCCATTACTAGCATATTTGTATTATTAAGGCGTTTTCTTCTTTTGTACTGTGAAGTTATGTTTTTGTAAAATACTTCAAATACAACTCTAAATTCAATTTTAGTTAAAGATTTTTAAAATAAAATTACAAATAATTTATCAAACAAATAATTCAAAACAAAAATGCAATTATTATATCTAATAATTTTGTTGTCATATTTAATTTTTTTCCATCAAAATTGAGTTGTGCGTTTGGAAAACCACCTAGTAAATAAAATTGGATGTAATTCGAGATAATTACCAATTTTGGTGCGTTTGTTTGACTAAGTAATTACATAGTAAATATGTAATTTGAAGTAATTGCGGTGTTCTAATTACACTTTCTAATTCTCATACCCTATAAAAATGTAGGTAATTGGGTTTTTTTTTAATCATTTCTCTTCTTCCATACATGCACAAGTCTTCAAAGGTTAGTATACTACTATTATATATATATATATATAAATATATATAATAGTGCATATAGACTTTTTAGGGGATGGTAACTTTTTCATTATATGTTTTATTATATTTTACAAAAGAAAAAGGTCTAATGATTCAAACAAATAATAAGATAAAATAAGAAATTAAAAAAAATATAAATCTTATTTAAAAAGTAAGTTATAATATAATTGGATTGAATTAAGTAATTAAAAGGAAAAAAAAATTAATTATTTATCAACAATAATAAATTATGAAAAAAATTGGATAAAAAAAAATTCTTACGCTATCAAATGCATATTCTAGTGCCATATAATCACTGTGCACAATATTTATTAGTATAAATAAATAAAGTATCGACTAAAAAATATATTTTTGAGAGGACTTTACTAAGTTCTTACTATTTTGCTTGTATTTCCTTCTAATTTGTGATTCATAATCCTTTATTAAAATTTATTATTTAGTCATTTATATTTTTAATACCAGGTCAGTCAATCAAATCTTTTCTTGCAAAAACTAAATCAAATTGGTTTGGAGTAGGTTAAAGAAAAATCTAGTCTGGATTGAAGATTAAAGATTATCTAGATCCCAAACTTGTTATTTGTCTTCTTCTTTATTATAGCAAAAACCAGACTCACATGTGAAAGACTTAAATACTCATGTACTACAAAAGAAAAAGTAAATAAGATGACAAATTCAGAGTTGGTATATTCTCTAGAATTCATCATAATTTAATATAAAATAATCATTGCTTTTCCTGAACAAACACAGTTTGATGATGTTGACAAGATGTAACATTTTCTTATATTCTATAGCCTCACTACTAGGACATTATTAACTGAATTAGAGGGTTTATTTTCACCTTTACTTAGTACAGTTTTCAAAATATAGCAGAGTAACTAACATTCATTGAAAGGTCTGAGATGAGTCGAGTGTGTGTGGACCTAACCATTCACGAGCTTCTGCTTCTTCACAAATGTGCTCTTCCAATGTCTAGTTGTTTCTTTCATGGAATTATTTGCCCTAGCTAGTTTGACCTTTCTTTTCTTCTAAACTTTTCCAAGGATTAAGGCCTTCATTACGAACGAGGTTGGAGGAGACAGTATTTGGTGGAGGGAGGCTCATCATGTGTGTAGAAGGAGCCAGCGACAATGGTGTCACCATCTCCCTTCTAGTAGCTCTCAGCTGGTTGTTATCTAAGAAGACACATGTGTGTGTCAAAATGTGTCAAATTAGTTACAAATTTGTAACTCTCAAATATTAAACAATAATATATAGATTGTATGTTACACATTTGAGATTGGATTTCACAAAGTCATTACAAAATATAGCTGTTGGATACATGTTTTTAACTTCTATTAGGTGTTTGGAGGTTACAAAATCATGCGGGAAAGGATTTGAGACGTTTTGGTACGTTTTGGAAAAATGACATTTTTTAGCTGAAAATGGCATGTGGCTGCTGCTAGGAGCATTTGTGGGCGCGCCCAGGCATGCTTGTGGGCACGGCCAGAGATGTATTCAGTCAATTTTCAACCTTTTTTTCCACTTTAAACGGTTCTAACACTCTAAGTAACTCCCCAACTCCTTTTTAATTTCATAAACATCCAATTAATCATTGGTAACAATCATGGAGGTTGATGGAATTTGAAATTCCAAAGGTGTCTCAAAACTCTATAAATAGAAGCATAATGCTCACTTGTAAGACAACTCTATTTCTATCCACTAATGCACTTGATTAGAAATATACTAAAGAGCTTGATTATTCTAGAGAGTTATTTCCAATATTGAGAGAATCTCTTAGTGCTTGAGATAGGGGGAAATAAGCTTTTGGGCAAAGATTGTAATGCTCTTCACTTTGGTTATGTGAGTGAGAATATTTTACTTTTTCGTTCTCGTTATTTTTTCTACTATTGCTTTTGTCTTGTACCAGATTCCCAAGTAACGGGCTTTAGAACTACCGGGACTGAAAAACCCCATTTCGAAACACCCATCTTTGGAAACCAAAAACGACTCGTCGTCTTTGATGGACTGAGATTGAGTAATGACATCAACTGCCTCAGGAAGCTTCGTGAAAGAAAAAAGCAAAAGAGTAGTGATAAACATGGCCGAAAGCTTCTCCATTGAATTTTAGTCTCTGGGATTTTGCCTTTTCCACCAGCTCCTTGCCTAATAGTTAGTGATGGTATGGTAGCTGCTGTTGACTAAACGCAGTTCTACGACCACTAAGGTTGACTTGTTGAAAGTTTTGGTTTGTTGTGTACGAGGACGTAGAAGAATTGAATTAGCTTGCCCAACTGCCCCGTTGTACTAATTAATTGAATCAGTTCGTTTTAAGGTTTCATATCCTCCAAGGTAGTGATATACTAGGTCATTTGTTTAAGTAAATCAGTTTATACTCCATTACTAGCATATTTGTATTATTAAGGGGTTTTCTTCTTTTGTCTTATTATCTATTATCTATTGGGAAGTTGTGTTTTTGTAAAATAGTTCAAATACGACTCTAAATTCGATTTTAGTTAAAGATTTTTAAAATAAAATTACAAATAATTCATCAAACAAATAATTCAGAACAAAAATACAATCATTATATCTAATAATTGTATTATCATATTTAATTTTTTTGTACCAACATTGAGTTTAAGAGCGCATTTGGAAAGCCACATGGTAAATGTTAAGAATAAAGAGCCAGCTGAGCTGGCATGATTAGTGGTTAGGCTTTATAATCAATTAGTTAGTTTTTTTAGTTAATTCCGTTAAGCAGTTAAGCAAGTGGTTAATCAAGTTGTTCATCTTCTTGATTAACATGGTTATGTAATAAAGTCTATAAATACTTTGTAATCCTTTTTGCTTAATTAATATACAGAATTCGTTTTTCATTTCGTTCTTCCTAGTCTAAACAGTAAATAAAATTAGATGTAATTTAGGATAATTACCAATTTTTGGTGCGTTCGTTTGACTAAATAATTACACAATAAATGTGTAATTTGAAGTAATTGCGGTGCTCAATTACACTTTTTAATTCTCGTTCCCCATAAAAATTGAGTGTAATTGGCTTTTTTTTCCTATCAATTCTCTTCTTCCATACAGCAGAGTGCACAAGTCTTCAAAGGTTAGTATACTACTATTTTATATATTTATATATATAATAGTGCATATAGACTTTTTAGGGCATGGTAGCTTTTTCGTTATATGCTTTATTATATTTTACAAAAGATAAGATATAAAATATGATTCAAATGAGACAAAATAGGAAATTAAAAAAATATATATATATATAAACCTTATTTAAAAAGTAAGATATGATATAATTGGATTGAATTAAGCAATTAAGATGAAAAAAAGTAATTAATTATTTATCAACAATAATAAATTATGAAAAATAAATTGGATAAAAAAATTAAAACTCGGGTGTCCATTTGGGGTGATTTTTTTTTATTTTGGATATTTTTTCAAGATCTACACGTTTAACATGCTCATATGCATATTTGGGAAGTTTAAAACTTAAAAATATACCAAAAGATGTCTTAAACATGAGGTATGTTTGCACTTTTGTATTTTGTACAAGTGTTACACTTCACAAATGTGCATATTAATATGTCAAACGTGTAGATTTTGAAAAAATACCCAAAATCACCTCAAACGGACACCCGAGTGAAAAATTATGTCTCTTGCAAGAATTGCATCGAGCACCATCGAGCCACTATCGAGCTACTATCGAACCACCATCGAGCTAAGTCATTTTTTCATGAAAAATCATGATTTTGAAGGTCCCATCGAGCTGGCATCGAGCACCATCAAACCACCATCGAGCAAGGTCGATTTTCTGCAGATTTTCGAGTTTCAAATCTGAAAAAAAATCGCCAAAAAAACCCAAAAATCATGTCCAAATCTGTTCGAAATATAATATTTAGTGTGCTGGTGGTATTGGTGGTGGTGTAAGGTGTGAGAGAGTGAAATAAGAGAGAGGGAAGAGGGAAGAGGGAAGAGAGAATAGAAAAATTAGGAGTGAAAAGTGAGGAGATAATGATAAGGGCATTTTGGGTAAAGTACAACAAAATAGTATTATTTTGAAAATTTTAATATGGCTATATTTTTTTTGTAATTATAGCATTTATAAGCATACAAAGTGAAATTTCCCAACTATATCAAGTTGGTTTGGAGTAGGTTAGATTTTTCTTCAACCTACTAATTTTGATAATAAGAACTTATGTTTAGCCAGTCTCCTTTCACTACTTTTCTATGTCCTTTTGTGAACTGATTCAAGTGTTTGAAATTTATGTTATTCAATAAATTTTTCCATCTATATGTTTGAATTTGATAGGGCTTTCCTTTTGTATACCTTCTTTCTGCCTACTTTTTCTTTGCTTTTGTATTTTCAATATAATTTTTTTCTCTATTTTTTCTCTTTCTCACGAGTCATGTTCCTAATATAAGTAATTATATTTGAGTCATTTTCCCAATATATGTGATTATTTAGTTTTTGGTTAGTTATTGGTAAAAAATCAGTTTCATTTTGTTTAATATTGTTAATTACTCTTAGTTATTGTATTGTTAGGTTCTTTTTTTTTTTTTTCTCATCTCTCCAATCTTATATGGAATCATGATGTTCTCGATTGCGAATAAAGTTCAGAGATGTCAATTTAACCCGCAAGGTAGGGTGCCCGTGGGGACCTGCCCCTAATGGGACGGGAGCGAGGAACATGACCTCGTCCCCAACCCGCCTCGTTTACATTGTAATTTATATTTTTAATATAAATATTATTAAAAATATATAATATAATAATTTATATAAAAATATATATTTATTAATGGTATAATTTATTATTTTTTAATTATTTTATCAATTTTAGAAAAAAAATTCAACATTTTTATTAAATGGGCCTCGATCCCAAGACGGGGCGGGGGCGGGGACGGGGGAGCCATCCCCGACCCGTTTACATCTCTAATAAAGTTTTTATGGACTATATTATATAAATATCTTTCTATTTTCCAAATTTAAAATACATATTTTCAGTCTTTTTACTCAGTTTTGATTATTGTTCTATGTACTCATTTACTTTATTTATTTATTTTATAATATCGACGGTAAAATTATGGATTGGAGTCAAAAGCTGTTTGAAAAAAAGTTATGTACTAGAAGATGTTGTAGTTAAATGCGGGAGGATGTTCGAGATGGAGCTTTTTCAAACTTTCGCTGGTCTTCAAATAGCTTATTCTCTCAAAAATTGTTGGTTTTTCTTTTATATATCTAAATTAGATGAAATTTTTCGTTGCAGATTTTTAAGCTTCTTAGTCAACTTTCGTCTCAAAAAATATATGGCCGAGTATTTTTTTTTATTCTTTTCATGATAATATTTGTTGTAGTTACAATATTTTTTCCGTAAATAATTTAATTTTTTTTGAATATTTTATAGTGCCAAAAAAAAAAGTTCTCGGTATTTTTTTTGATATCAAAGGGATAACGTAAACATATTTTTTACACTGTAAATTTTATATGGTATAACTAACTGGCCAAGTGTCAACCATTAAGAATTGAAATTACTCTTTTGTTTATATATTTGAACGATAATACCAATCGTGAGCACAAAATAGTGTTACGATAAGAGTGTTTCCTACCACGAGTATTTTCCAAGAAGATGTCTCAAAACATACGTGTCTCTTACGTTACATCTTCACAGAGTTCGATACAGATGGTATGACTATGGAACCATGATGAACTAGAAAATAATAATGGGGTTGTTTTCTTTTCTCTTTATATCATTTGTTGGCTGGAGAATTATTCTCTGTGGATCAACTTCAGTTGTAGTTGAAAACATTAGGCCGTTGCAATTTCTGAGAGATGGCACAACCATGGTTTCCAGTGAAGGAACCTTCGAAATGGGATTCTTCAGTCCAGGCAGTTCAAGCAATCGTTATCTGGGAATTTGGTATCGAAACATCCCAGTTCCAACTGTGGTTTGGGTCGCAAACAGGTGTAAACCGATGAAAAAGTCGTCTGGTTCGTTGACTCTAAACAACGTTGGAAATCTTGTGCTTTTGGGAGAAAACAGCAGCGTCGTTTGGTCTACGAACTCGTCAAAACAAGCTGGGAAACCAATTGTTGAGCTCTTGGATAATGGTAACTTGGTTTTGAGAGACGAAAAAGATGAGAATAATAAAGAGAACTATCTGTGGCAAAGCTTTGATTACCCTTGTGATACGTTATTGTCTGGAATGAAACTGGGGTGGGACTTGAAGAGAGGTCATACTTGGCGGTTGTCATCATGGAAGAGTTCGGACGATCCCTGTAACGCAGATTTCACTTATGGGATGGAGTATGATAAACGACGCCATACGTACCCAGAATATGTAATTCGAAAAGGGTCTGAAAAGTTTTATCGAACTGGGCCATGGAATGGCCTACGTTTAAGTGGTTATCCTGAGTTAAGATCGAACCCGCTTTTCGATTATAGGTTCGTTTACAGTGATGATGAAGTTTACTTCTCTTACACCCTCAAGAATAAGTCAAGGATCTCAAGAATAGTGATCAACCAAACGACGAGTGTTCGTCAATGTTTGATATGGATGGAAACAGAGAAAACTTGGAAGAATTACTATACACTGCCTAGAGACCTGTGTGACAACTATGGCCAATGCGGGGCGAACGCAGAGTGTATAATTTCTGAGAATCCAATATGCCAATGTTTAAAGGGTTTTAAGCCTAAGTCTCCACAGGATTGGAGTTCAATGGACTGGTCTAAAGGGTGTGAGAGGATTAGTCCATTGATGTGCCAGGAGAAAGAGAAAGATGGGTTTAGGCTATTTTCGGGTTGGAAATTGCCTGATGCTCAGAATACATGGGTGAACAAGAGTATGAATCTAAGGGAGTGCAGGGCTAAGTGCCTGAGCAACTGTTCCTGTACGGCTTATACAAACTCAGATATCAGAGGAGAAGGCAGTGGCTGCGTCGTCTGGTTTGGAGATCTTTATGATATTCGACAATTTCCTTCTGGCGGACAAGATCTATATGTTCGAATATTGGCTTCAGAAATAGGTACAGATTAAAGATTATAGATTGAGATTGTTAAATCCATATCAAGTAAGTTCAATTCATTATGTTTGTTTTTCTTTCTTAAGAAAAATCAAGAGCTGAACGAAAGGTGAAGAGAGGTGTGATGATTATAGCTATTCTCGTTGGATCAGCTTCTGGGATGATCTTAATTTGCCTTTACATTCGCAAGTGGAGAAACTGTCATGGTAAATGTCTCTAGCCCTACTTCATTCCATTGTTTTATGCTTATTTGGCCATTTTGAACAGAACAGACCATTGTTCTGGTGAATATTGTTCACTACTGAAATTGCTATTTTGCTTGCTTTCATGCCTGCATTATGTTCACAAATAAAGCTTACATCTTTTCATTTCATTGATTGATTTCTGCTTTACATATTGAAAAAAAAAACAGAGATAAATGCTATTATAAGTGGAAATAATGGCCAAGAAGAAGAAGACTTGGAGCTCCCGTTGTTCGACCTACATAAAATTAGTACTGCTACTAATAATTTTTCAGAGGAGAATAAGCTTGGACAAGGTGGTTTTGGACCTGTATACAGAGTAAGCTTCCAATTAACCTAATTGCGAAAAGCCTTTTATTTTTGGTGTTAAAATAGCCAATATTATTAAATGTGATATATATTAGGGTGTGCTGGAGGGAGGGCAAGAAATTGCTGTGAAAAGACTATCAGTGTGGTCTGGACAAGGAGACAATGAGTTCAAAAATGAAGTTAAACTAATTGCCAAGGTTCAACATCGAAATCTAGTAAAAATAGTTGGTTGTTGCATTTATGAAGAAGAGAAACTATTGATTTATGAGTATATGGCCAACAAAAGTCTTGACTATTTCATTTTTGGTTAGAATCTTTTTAACTTACCTCCTTGTAGTACATCTTATGTTCTATATTATTCACCAACTTAATATTTAACAAGGAAGCAACACTTGCAGATCAAAGTCAAGGTAGACTATTAACATGGCCCAAGAGATTTCAAATTGTATGTGGAATTGCTAAGGGTCTTTCCTATCTCCATCATGATTCTAGATTGAGAATTATACATCGAGATCTCAAAGCTAGTAACGTGTTACTTGATGAAGCGATGAATCCAAAAATTTCAGACTTTGGCTTGGCTAGAAGTTTTGGGGGAGACCAATTAGAAGGAAATACAAACAAAGTAGTAGGAACTTAGTAAGTTGCCATTTTTAAAACCCTTATAGTTATTTTAATATAATTTTTTATTTAAGTGTAAAGGTGATTTGCAAATGCAGTGGTTATATAGCGCCGGAATATGCTTTTGGTGGCTTATTTTCAATCAAATCTGACGTATTTAGCTTTGGAATAATGATGTTGGAGATCATAAGTGGAAAGAAAAGTATAGGCTTTTGCTATGAAAATAGTGGCGCTACCCTCATTGGATATGTAAGTGTACTTATGCAAAAGAAAAGTCATCACATGATATATATACATATATACATATATATAGGAAATTTACTTATTTGGTACCCTTTATTTTTGCAAAGTATCATTCTGATATCTTCTGTTTTCAATAGTGCTTATATGGTACCCCGTATTTTGAAAACATAGATATTTGGTATCCTAATTGATAAAATTTTGTCAATATGACCAAACTGTTAGCAGTTATATATAATTTGTAGCTCGTATGATTGAGAGTAATTTGATTAAATTTGTAAAATTTTATTAATTAAATTTGAGTTTAGGGTACCAAATATGTACGATTTCAAAATGCAGGGTAACAAATGAGCATCATTTGTAAACACATGATACTTTGCAAAAACACAGGGTATCAAATGGTTACCTATCCATACATATATATGTTATGATTTGGATGAATATGTCACAATACAATAGAATAACATTATGTTCTTTTTTTCAATAATATATTTGTTAGGCATGGACTTTGATGAAGGAAAACAATGATGTTGAATTTATTGACAAGTGCTTAATAGATTCAGACCATAGCATGAAAGAAGTATTGCGTTGTATCCACATCGGTCTTTTATGTGTACAACAAAGCCCTTTTGATAGGCCAAATATGTCATCTGTTGTTACGATGTTGAGTAGTGAAAGTGTTCTGCCTCAGCCCAAGCCACCAGGCTACTTCACCCAAACCGACTTGTGGGAAAAGCATTCCCCCTCATTCGATACAAACATAACAGATGTTGAGGCGCGATAAGATCTGAAATAACATACAGAAGATTGTCAACTTTTTGACACCTATTGATAATTACAATTACAATTTCTATTTATTTTATTTTATGTTCAAAATTGTAATGGTGGTTGGTATAATTATTCTATATAGTATATAACTCTATATCCAAAATTCAGACCTAGATGAATTATTCTTCTTGTATTGCTAGAATGGACGGATGAAAAGACAATAAAAGTGATTGTTGTGTTAGAAAAATATATGTTATTTCAATGGAAATGGTAATAAATACTATTACAACTCTATGCAAACATTCGATAGACAAGGTAATTGATTAAATAAAATTGCAACTTGATAATCAAAATATAAGTAAATGTAGAAATATAAGAGGAAGAAGAAAATTATAAAAACTACTACTCTAAAACAAAGGATAGTAGAAATAGAAGAATAGAAGACAAAAGCAATAGTAGAAAAAATAACAAGAACAAAAAAGTAAAATACTCTCACTCACACAACCAAAGTGAAGAGCATTGGGGATCACCAACTTGAACAAGGTTTATAATTTTTGACCAAAAGCTTATTTCCCCCTATCTCAAGCACTAAGAGATTCTCTCAATATTGGAAATAGCTCTTTGGAATAATTAAGCATTTTGGTTAATGCTTACCGAGTTTTCAGAAACTAGAATAATATAAGATTAGAGAGCTTAGAAGAAAGGGTTTGAGGAATAAAGACAAGGTTTTTATGTGGTTGGGGCGTTAATGAGCCTTAGTCCACGAGACCGTTGTATTAGAACTTAGAGAACCTTTGACAATGAATTTTTCTACAAGTTTGAGCAAGGTAACTACTTATAATCAAAATCTCGGATCCCCTCCTCAGTGCACCACTATTCGTATTTATAGGCACATGAGTGCACTAGGCTTGGGTCGAGCTGACCCGGGCCCAATAGGGGTGTAAATACCATTAGCTTCTCTGATGGGAGCCCAATACAAAGGATTAAAATATGAAACGTACATTAATCAAAGCCCATTGGGCCAAACCAAATAATATCTTATTCTAAGACATGCGACAAACTGGAGTTTCAGTCTGGGTATTCTAGGCTACGAGGAAGATTTGGGGGACAAGATCGGTCAGAGTAGTGGCAGTGCAGGTCTGAACCAACGGCGTACAATCCCGAGGAAGCCTCTTCTGCAGGTTAAGCGTGGGGACAACCCCCACGCTTCATGGGACGATGTTAGTGTCTTGGACACTCTATCTCGCCAAACTCGAACAACCGACCCGGGTTCGTTTACCAACGTCCCCCTTCGTTCACCAAAGTCCCGGACCATTTACCAGGAGCCCAGACCGTTTAACAGGATTCTGGTCTAACCACAGTGATCCCGGCTCCTATCTCGGTTTTGGGAGCCGCGACCTTCTTTGCCGCACCTCAGGGGATGCCACGGGCGAGGGGTCCCGGGTTCATACCACCTGCCCCGGCGGTGGTCCCGGTCCTCACTCCTAGATGCCCTTTGGGCCTTGCCTAGACTTGGGCTTCCAACATCTGTTTTCCTCTCGTCAAATGGGGCACGATCTGGGCCTTAACTCTCAATCGAGCGGCCCACGGGCTGAGTGTGGATCTGGACACCCAGAAAGAAATGGGTATAACAGATAGAAATAGAGTTGTCTTACAAGTGAGCATTATGCTTCTATTTAGAGTTTTGAGACACCCATTGAATTTCAAATTTCACCAACCTCCATGGTTGTTACCAATGATTAATTGGATGTTTATGGAATTAAAAAGGAGTTTGGGAAGTTACTTGACGTTTTAAAACCGTTTAAAGTGGAAAAAGGGTTGAAAATTGGCTGAACACATCTCTGGCTCGCTGTCCCCCAGGTCGCGGCCACCAATGCTCCTGGCCCCGACCACAGGCCATTTTCAGCTAAAAAATGTCATTTTCCCAAAACGTCCCAAATCCTTTCCCACATGATTTTGTAACCTCCAAATACCTATTGGGAGTTAAAAACATGTCTCCAACAACCATATTTCATAATGGCTTTGTGAAGTCCAATCTCAAATGTGTAACATACAATCTACACATTATTGGGTAATATTTGAGAGTTACAAATTTGTAACCAATTTTATAACTCCAGAATATGTCACATTTTGGCACACATATGTGTCCAATTTTGTGACTCAATAATATGTTACAAGGTGTGACAAATCACATTTTTTCACATTATTTAATCTAACATCATATTATATGAAATAATATAACATGTTGTACTTATTCTGAATATATAAATTATATTATTGGCCCTCAAATCCAGAATCATTAAGGTGAGGTCTTGCCCGTTGAGTAATAGAGTTATGTTTGAGAAAGAAGACCAAGTATTAACAACCGTGGTGACATAGTTATCTTGCCTATGCGAGATGTTGATGTCGACTTAGATAACAACTACTAGCTAGAAGGGAACCTCCAACTCTACCAATTAATGGTGACACCATTGTCAACACACCAAATACTGTCTCCTCCAACCTTGTTCGTAATGAAGGCCTTAATCCTTGGAAAAGTTAAGAAGAAAAGAAAGGTCAAACTAGCTAGGGTAAATAACTCCATGAAAGAAACAACTAACACAAGTAGACATTGGAAGATCAGCACATTTTTCAAGAAGCAGAAGCTCGTGAATGGTTAGGTCCACACTCAACTCATCTCAGACTTTTCAATGAATGTTTGTTATTCTGCTATATTTTGAAAACTGTACTAAGTAAAGGTGAAAATGTAATGCCCCGAATTCCCTATTATGGTTAATGGCTGGATTAGTAGGCCGGGAGGGCCATAACTGTTTAATTATGCCATTAAATGTGTTTATGCATGTTTATGAGAATTATACTATAATATGATGTTAAATGCGTGCATGTGAGTCCACATTTGTTTACAGGGGTATTTTGGTAATTTGGCCCGTTGAGGGTATAATTGTATATTTGTATGTGTGTTAATGATATATTGTGAGACCACATTATAATGTGGATTGGTTCGAGTATTTCGACATGAGACGATCTTTAAACATGATTTATCGGTTTGGTCATAACAGGTTTGAGCTCGGGGCTCGGGGTGAGTCTCTGGGTGTTATTAATGATTATAGCGTTACCGGGGATTTTAGGGTAACGGGATGTGAATTATTGGTATTTGAGGATATTGAGGTTAGCGGGAATTGGGAAGCGTTAATTATAATTAACGAGTTTAGTGGAATGTACCAATTTTGCCCTTGAGTTGGTTTAAAAGGCTTAGGATGACACAATGGTATTTTGGTCTTTTTGGGAGGATATATGTGACTTAAGTGGCTTAGAAAGCTGTAGAATAAACAGAGCAAAAATAGGGGTTTGCTTCCTCCATTCCCGTACATCATTTTCTTCACTTCTCCTATGAGAGTTTTGAGTTCTTGGTGGGAAATCAAGCTAAGGAAATTGAAAGGCTGGGTTGGAGCACTTGTGTTAGCTTGTGTGGGAGGTTTAAAGCTAGTTTCAAGGTGAGTTTTGGTCATATAACACAGCTGATACTCTGTTTTCGTTTTAGTTTTTACTTCATGGATTTTGATGTGGGAAGTGAGAATCAAAGGGGGTTTTGGTGTTAGTTTGATTGGGGTTTGATGTGAGTGAGCTAAGGGTGTTATTTGGGGGTTTAATTACATGTTTGGAGGAGGTTTTATGAGGGTTTGAAGGACTGGTTTGAGAGGGAATCGCACAGGGGAAAAATCTGGTTCGTGCGTGTCTTTGTTGCTGAACTGGGCTGGGTGCCGCGGCGCAGCAGGGGTGCGCCGCGGCCCTTGGCGTCTGGCAGGTGGGGAGCCCTCTGTTTGGGGGCGCGCCGCGGCGCAGCAGAGGGGGGTCGCGGCCCTTAAGGCCAATTTTGCTAAATGTGGTTTTTAGCTTAGGGATTCAAACCATAGGCCTCGGGGTTGGACCTAGTACCCGGTTGGGTAGTATTTGATGTCTCGGGGGCTGGGATTTGGTTTGGGAACCCTCAGTTATCATTTTGTTGATGAATCCTATATTTTGGTTATGACCAGGTGACCGTCGAGGAAGTTAAAGGTTGATCGTTCTCAGGGGTCGTTCATATTATAATTTTCACTCGAACCAGAGGTAAGAAAACAGTGTATGAATACAGTTGCACCCTGTATAGATATATGGCATGCATGGTTTGATATTTGAGGCATGCTGGTTGATATATGTGGACATGGATTGCATATTAAATCCTATTGAACGCTGATTACCTGCTTGAGACACTGACTAGTCAGGAACCGACTCTAAAGTCGAGAATCATGCATTGAATGACTCTATAGCATTAATGCCAGACCGACCCTAGGGTCGAGGAACTTATAAGCACTTGCTTGGTCTACGACCAGATGATTATAGCCAAGGTATATGACCCCGGTGACCGTTTGTCACAAGGCTAAGGGACATTGTCCATAGTTTCGACTCTAGAGTCGTGAGGAAGGTTATGTTGGTGACCATTCACCATGCACCTGTCCTGAACAAACTTATGAAAGAATCACTTATCAGTTAAGCCTGGTGACCCTATCGTCACATGGCTAGAGGGAGCGATGCTCATTATTGTGACTTTTGGATATTGTCACCTATTTGTTGGACTGATAGTCCTGAATGGTTATTATGATCGTTGTTGATATTATATCATGCGTTATTGTGTTTTCTTGCTGGGCCTTGGCTCATGGGTGCTACGTGGTGCAGGTAAAGGGAAGGAAAAGCTTGACCAACCCTAAGTGGAGAGCTTGGGTGATGTGATGTACATACAGGGCCGCTTGACCGCCACGGTCAAGGTGTTCTCAGAGGGACTAGGGGTTTACCCTATTTTTGCCGCTTAGGCCGGCGGGGACTGTATATTTGGAACTGTAGCCACTCTTTTGTATTATGAACATCTTGTGAACATTTTAAAAGGCTCATGAGCAGTTTATTTACTTAATGAAATGTACCCTTTCCTTTTTACTGGTTTTCACCTTGACCTGATAATGATACTTAGATCACGT
This sequence comes from Humulus lupulus, assembly GCF_963169125.1. Lineage (NCBI taxonomy): Eukaryota > Viridiplantae > Streptophyta > Magnoliopsida > Rosales > Cannabaceae > Humulus > Humulus lupulus. Next base: position 296,227,873 of record NC_084794.1, on the reverse strand, counting down.
TTTTTAACCAAAGGACTCGGGTAGCGGGTCAAATTTCCGGTTCACTGTTCACCGTAACTGTTCTGGGGTAACCAGGGCGTTACAGAAAATATACCCTCTAATTCAGTTAATAATGTCCTAGTAGTTTTTGCAACAATACCAAAATCTCAAATCTCTTTTCATTTCCATTTTTTTTATTTATTTCATGTTACTAACTTTTTGTGTTATTTTCTACAAAAAATTATTATTAGTCATATACAGTTGATTGGATAGTGGGTCGATGGTTTCTTTCTAGTAGCTTATTATATATATTTTTAATACCAGGTCAGTCAATCAAATCTTTTCTTGCAAAATCTATATCAAGTTGGTTTGGAGTAGGTTAAAGAAAAATCTAATCTGGATTGAAGATTATCTAGATCCCAAACTTGTTATTTGTCTTCTTCTTTATTATAGCAAAAACCAGACTCACATGTGAAAGACTTAAATACTCTTGTACTACAAAAGAAAAAGTAAATAAGACGACAAATTCAGAGTTGGTATATTCTCTAAAATTCATAATTTAATATAAAATAATCATTGCTTTTCCTGAACAAACACAATTTGATGATATTAACTGTTGTATATGGTGACTAATAATCTTGCTGTACATTTACTCTCATCCTATTGGTTTTGCTATCTTGGTCAAATTTCTTGTCTTGACCAATTCTATAGTTGATTTTCTTGTACACGTGAGCTTGAACCTATGTCTTATAAATAGGACTCTTGTTCCTTTATTTGAGATTGTAACATTCAGAAACTTTTTCAGAGTAATAAAATAAGTGAGAGTTGTTATCCCCGTGGACTAGACTAGAATCTAATCAATTCTAGTTGAATCTTGTAAGAGTGTGTTCTTGTTCTGTTTTCTGGTTTTGTGTAAGAGCTGTGTTGGTGTATTTTCTGGGTTTTGTGTATTCTGGTGTTGTTGTTGCATAACAACTGGTATCAAGAGCTAGGTTGTTCGAAGGGTGGAGTGTTGATCTCAAATTCAAGATTCCGGTGAACAGCCAAGAAAATGGGGTATGCAAAGTTTTATCTTGAGAAGTTTACAGGCAAGAACGATTTTGGATTATGGAGAGTCAAGATGCGTGCTTTGTTTATTCAGCAAGGACTTCAGTCAGCGTTATTGGGAGAATCCAAGTTTCCAGCTGGGTTGTCTGAGAAAGAGAAGACTGATATTCTCGAGAAGGCCCACAGTGTTATCATTCTGAGTTTGGGAGACAAGGTACTGCGTGAGGTCTCGAAGGAGAAGACTGCAGCTGAGCTATGGTTGAAGCTAGAAAGTCTGTATATGACCAAATCCTTGGCAAATCGATTGTTCTTGAAGCAGAAACTATATTCATTCAAGATGGCACCAGGTAAGAATGTTGAAGACCACTTAGATGAGTTTAATAAGATAATTCTTGATTTGGAAAATATAGATATTAAGATTGATGATGAAGATCAAGCAATCATTGTTCTGAATTCTCTTCCCACCGAAAGTTATGAACACTTTGTGGATACCATGATGTATGGTAGAGAAAATTTGACACTTGAGGAAGTGCAGAATGCAAAAGAATTGAAGAGGAAATCTGAACTGAAAGAAGAGCCTAATGGTGATGGATTGTTTGTTCGGGGAAAATCATTCAAGAAAGAGAAAGAAAAGAAGGATAAAAAAGGACAGAACAAGGGAAAGGCAGGCTCTAAGTTCAAGAGAAGGTGCTTTGTTTGTAACAAGACTTCTCATCTTAAGAAAGATTGTCCAGTGTTGAAAAGCTACAATAAAAAACATGGAAGTGCAGATGTGACCACTGAAGTTGAAGATGATGATGGATATGAAAGTGCAAGGGTTTTAGTTGTTTCTAAAGATTACTTGAATGTAGATTAATAGACTCTGGGTGTTCTTTTCATATTTGTCCAGATAAAACTCAATTCAGTGAATACACAAGATTTGATGGTGGCACTGTTAAACTTGGGGATAATCATTCATGTTCCATTATAGGGATTGGAACTGTAAAAATTAAATTAGATGATGGTATTGTCACAAAACTAAAAGGAGTAAGACATGTTCCTGACATAAAGAGAAATTTAATTTATGTGGTAATGTTAGATCAGGATGATTACTTGGTGAAGATTGAAAAGGGGATCATGAAAATAATGAAAGGTGCTCGAATAGTCATGAGAGGAGTTAAGAAAAATGGCATATACATTCTTCAACGAAACACATGCAAAGGACACATGAATGTTGCTGTAAAAAACAACCAGAATCCAACAGTTATATGGCATCGAAGGCTTGGGCACATTAGCAATAGAGGACTCAAAGTTCTTGAGAAGAAAGGTGTGTTTGGCAAGGACAAGATTTAGGAAATTGACTTCTGTGAGCAGTGTGTTTTTGGAAAATCCACCAGGTTGAGATTTGGTGTTGGACAGCATACTTCAAAGGGCATCTTAGATTACATACACTCAGATTTGTGGGGGCCATCTCGAACCACTTCAAGAGGTGGAGCAAGGTATTTTCTTACCTTTGTAGATGATTTTTCAAACAATGTTTGGATTTATACTTTAAAGAATAAGAATGATGTTTTTAACAAGTTTAAAGAGTGGAAAACATTACTTGAAAATCAAACGGGTAAGAAAATAAAGAAGTTGTAACGACCCAAATTCGCTAATAAGGCTTAGGAGCCTTGATTAGTGTGCTGGGAGGGCATAAATGGGATTAGAGTGAATAGTATTTGTTTGAATGTGATATTGTGTGATTAATAGTGTGCATATGATAATTGATGATATTATATGATGATATGATATATATGTGAGAACCACATTATTATGTGGATAATTCTGCGGCCGGCGACTCGAGGCGATCCTAGGGCTAGATAGCGGGAGAAGTCACAACGGGGCATTATAATTGGCTTTGGACAAGTTAAGGAGTATTTTAGGTATCGGGTAGTGATTTAGACTATCAGGTGATGAAAATAAATAGTTGGAGATATATTTGAGGTTAGGATGTCTAGGCGGGATTATTGGGGGATTTTACCGTTTTTCCCTCGGGGATGTTTCCGGTATCCCGAGCTTTGGGATCAGTCTGATAACTTAAGGATAGACTTAAGGAATATGTTAGAAAACAGTAGACACAAGTTTAAACCGACCTTTCTCTCCTTCTCTCTCTTCTCTCTCTTAGCAAAGGCAAAACCCTGATTTTCAAGGGGGAAATTGACTGAAACTTGGGGGAATTGAAGGGCTGAACCAGAGGATTAGCTCAAGGAACTAATCAAGGACTGAATTAGAGCCAAGGTAAGCATTGATTTTCGTTCTGTGGTTAGGAACTTTAAGAAAAATGGCTGAGTTTTTAATGGTTGTAGTTTTGACATTCAAGGTGGAATTTGAGTCTGGAACATTGAAGCTAGGTCAGGGAAACTCATGGAGAAGTGATACTGCAACTGAGGTAAGGTTCAATCCAAAGTTTGATGGTTGAATTTTAGAGTTTCCATGGCTGGTTTTGAGTTTTTAGGTTTGAAATCTCAGAAATTGGAATTGGGATTTTGGAGAGTGTCAGGTTGGATTTTTGGTGGAATTGTGTTGTTTAAATCATTCTAATGATGTTATTATTAATTGGTTTTGAGTTGGGGGCTTTGGGATGGCTTAAGGTGAGGTTTAGAGATTGAAAATGGTGGTTTTGTCTGGGTTCGAAGGGTCGGGCCGCGGCATGGTTCTTGGTGAGTCGCGGCCCTTCAAGGCTGTTGCATGCTGAAGAAGGAGGGCGGGCCGCGGCATGGTCCAAGCAATGTCGCGACCCTTTCCTGTTTTTGTGCCTTAGATGGTTCTGTTTGGGGGCCATGCCCCGACATTGGTGGCCTATGCCGGGGCGCTTAAGGGATTTTGAGATTTTAGGCTTGGGAATTTAACCTAGGGTGCTCGGGATTGAATCTTTTACCATATTTGGTGAAGTTCAATGTTACGGGGACTAAAACTTGGTTTGGAAACTCATTTAAGATTTTTAATGGTATTTTTCATCATGGTTGTGACTAGGTGCTAAGCTAGGGCTCAGGGATCGGATCGCGCTCAAGGAGTATCGCCCGAAACTAATTCATCTAGAAGCTAAAGGTAAGAAAACTACACCCGGATGAATATTTGAACGGGACTAAGGGCTCCCTGATATATATGGCTGAAAGAATAGTATTATGCCATGTAAATTGTAAACCAACGGCCTAAGGGTGCCACGGTTAACTTGTGCAATTGGTACGGCTCGGACCCTGGTATCCAAGGACAGCTTATTATGCACTGAGCTCGGTTTAAGCGGGCCGGAGTCAGTGGGTTAAACAGAGGGTGCGACCTAAGGTGTCGGCCCTAGTACTGGTGATTGTTGATTATTATATTTGGCTATGAATGTGATTAATGAGAGTGTTGAACAATCTAAGTATAGATGAAGTTATTGTACCTTGAAGTATGCTTATGTGTTGTGGGTTGAATATCTGAACATGCTTACTAGAATATCTGTCTGAAAATATTGTATATGCTGTGTATGTTGTTTTCTTGCTGGGCATTGGCTCACAGGTGCTGCGTGGTGCAGGTAAAGGCAAGGGCAGGATTGATCAACCATGATTGGAGAGCTCTGCAGGGTGAATGTACATGTCAGGCCGCTCAACCACCACGGTTGAGGAGATTACAGGGACGAGAGGACCAGAACCTTGTATTTTTCCTTAGTATGGCTAAGGGTTACTCTTAACTGTTGAATTTTGTAAACCAACTTTTAAACGTTGTACTTTTGGGGATCCCTTCTGTAACTTGTTTATAATCTATAAAATGTTTCTTTTGCGGCCAAAATGTCTTTTAGCCCTAGAACACTTTAGCTAATGACACGTTGTGATTAAATGACTTTATTAGCAAGTCTCACACCTTTATAAACACACAGTGTGGCGGTCTTGGCTAACCAGGGGGTTACAACTTGGTATCAGAGCGTCCTAGGTTTAAGGGTTCCTGAAGACAGGCTGGACATGTACATTCGCTGCTAGAGACAAGCTCAAATTAGGGTTCGGTAATGTGTATATGTGCTTATGTGCTTGTGATGAGCTATGAATGTCGTTATTTACTGGATTATTAGGAAGCATGAGATACTGATAGGGCCTGGCCCTTGACTGTCGTGTGAGAATATTGAGGGATGTTTATTAGCATCGCCGTGCATGTAGATGAATATTTGAATGATTAATTGTATATTGTGCATGTATGAATGCCTGTTTCCTAGCTTTTCTGCGATTGGATTGGAGGCGTGCTTATTAGCAGCCAGTGCATGAGAGTGGATGCTTATATGTGGATTGTTTGTGGTTGGTGATATTCTATTGGTGGATCTTGGAAATGCTTTTACCCTGTCATCATGGTCTAATTGCCGCGTCATTATTTGCAGATTGACTTGGATAGCTATGCGTCCAAGAAAATCTACACGACTAGCCGGCACTAGGTCCGGGACCAGGGGTGATGACCAGGGCCAGACTCCTCTGCCAGTGCCTGAGAACTGGCAGCAGTTAATGGCTGAGATGCAGGCTCGATTATAGAGTCAAGACGAGCAGATCTGTATTATGCAACAGCAGGCTCTATCAGGGAGTGCTGCCCCTATTTTACCACCTGCAGTGGTACCAGTTGTGTAGTCTGGGGAGATTGGTAACAAATGGGAGTCGTTATATGAGCGGTTCAGGAAGCAGCAACCCCCAATCTTTGAGGGTGGACCAGATCCATTGAAAGCCGAGCAGTGGATAACTATGATTACAGTAATTTTGGATTTTATGAGGATTGAGGGGCATGATAGAGTGGCCTGCGCCACTTATATGTTGAGGGAGGATGCCCATATCTGGTGGGAAGTGGCGTCGCAGACTAGGGATGTGACTACATTGAGTTGGGAAGGTTTTAAAGATCTATTCAATCAGAAATATTACAATGTTGCTGTCAGAGCAGCAAAGGCTAATGAGTTTGTGAGTTTGGTTCAGGGCAGTATGACCGTTACTGAGTATGCCCTGAAATTTGATAGGCTTGCGAAGTTTGCTCCAGATCTTGTGCCTACCGATGCAACTAGGTAGGATAGATTTATTAGAGGGTTGAATGCTATGATAGCCCGAGATGTTAGAATTACAACGGTACCTGGAGGAACAACTTATGCCCAGGCCATTGAGAAGGCTCTTACCGCTGAGGAAGCGGAGAATAAGGTATGGAGGGATAGTGCAGCAAGAAGGGAGGGCCACAAGGCGGTGCCTCCATATTCTGGGTCTGGTAGGGGCAGAGGCCCCAGTGATTTCAAGAGGAAGACTCCTGACACTTCGACCGCTGCTGGTCTTTATAGGAGGGGTCGAGGTGGTCGGGGTGGGCCAAGAGCTTGTCTTCAATAGGTATTTCTCCTCCCCAAGGGTCTTGCATATGAACTACAAATAGACAATGGAGGAGATAAGACACAGTCTGCGAAGTAGTGTGGAAGATGGGGATAACATTGCTCGCGTCTGAAAGAGAACTTTTTCAACTCCTGAAGGGCGGGAAAAAACTCAGTTTTTTCACCTAGCTTAAATGTTGAATCTTTCGTCGACCTTACGCCTTAAGCCTATGATCCTAACTATCAAACTAAGTCCTAACCTATACAAAGCATAAAGACGCTCTCTTACCAAGCAATGGACGGTTTATACAAAAAGACCCTCAAAACCCTACTCAAGAACACCGAAATCACAGGGCATAGAAACGGCATGCATGGCGCAATGAAAAGCTTAAAGAAAGAAGTGCTTACCTGGGCGAAGATGGAGATTCAGAAGAGAGCGAAAAGTTCGAGTCGGAAAACCTTCGGCTAGGCGTCGGACTGGTTTCGAAGCTCTGTGTTCTGGGGCAAAGTTCTTGAAATTCTTGGCAAAGATGGTGAGTAAAAAAATTTAAAGAAGAAAAAGGGGTTACTTATAGGGACTGAGGCATGGCCAAAAAGTAGTAATCATCACTTCCCATTTTCGAAACGTGGGGAAGTGTATAAGCTGTCAAATTTCCTTTTTGGAAACTAAAAAGGCTTGATTAGATATAATTATGTCACGGCTTTCAAGAACGCACGGGGATCCTGACAGACATCCTGGGGATATGAACGGTTGTTTCCTTAAAGTTTCTTTATTGCTGGTCGCACTAAACAAACTTGGGGGGCAAATGTTATCCCAAAAATCAGACATGGATGACATGACGGGCATTAAATACACGTGGCTGACATCTGGCAGAATCCGTGCTCGACTATCGACCAGGAAGACATCTATTGTCGTAACGATCGATTTCTTCATACGATCAGCCTGGTCGTACGCACGCTATGCACGGAAGAAATCTTAGGCAGTTATAATTGAATTTGAAATTATCTCCCATGATTTCCTGAGTATCCGATTGTTTAGGAAAGAATATCTGTAACAAATTAATGTAAATCTTTCTTGAGCTTATATATAGAAGAAGAGAGCTCAAGGGAAGGGGACTTTTCTTTTGGCTAGCGAATTATTTGAGATTAGAGAGATTACACTAGACTATTTGTATTTTCTTCTTCAAAGGTTAGTGAAACTCATTGAACCCTAGTTCTTTGATCACCTCTTTGAATCTCATATCAATAACATTTCAAGTGGACGTAGGTCATTACCAGATTCTGGAGCCGAACCATTATAAACTCTTGTGTTCTTACTGTTTTCGTCATCACATTCATTTCAATATATTTATCCACGTCAAGCGTATTCGACTATGTGTCAGTTGGCCAAAATCAGGGTCAACATTCTGGTGCTTTCATTGAGAGCTTGATTCAAGATTGTTGAAATATCAATGGCAAAAACTACCAAGAAAACTGGATAGGCGGCTAGCATTGTACCATCTCAATCGCCTCCTCCTCCTCCCAATGTGGCAGAGAATGAGCCATATCTGGAATTAGATGAAGAAGAGCTGGACTCCGAGACGCTGAGGAGTACCCTGAGAGTATTGCAGGATGAACTGGCCAATCTGAGGGCCAGCCAAGAAAGCGCTGCGGAGATCATGGCGCGGCAGCAACAAGAAATCGAGCGGCAGCGCCTGGAGCTAAGTGAGAGGCAGGCAGAGATGGACCGCCCTCAGAGGGAGGCCATGGCAGCCCCCGAAGCTGCTTTACAGTTGGCTAGGAGTCAGGCTGTACCTGCTTCGTAGCCTGATCAAGCCACAAATGGACCACCCCAAAGAGGTCCTAATCCTAGCCCGCCTATCCAGCCCTCGAGCCCTCAAAGGCCCAAGCAGCCTACAATGCCTCAGGATGATCTCCCACCAAGGGATCCTGAAGCACAACCTTTATCCCAAGCTGGTCGCAGCAATCCCCCTCAGTAGAGGCAGAATAGGGCCAGGTAGCCGCCTCGCAGTCCTAGACGCCATAGGGGCGACGAGCCGAATCCACCGAGCAGAGGGCAGCGTCCTTCTGGAAACAGAAGGAACTCAGAGACGAGCTCTGCGGTTCGAGGACCCCCACGGCATGATAATGCACGGGGACCTACCGACCAGCGCAAGCCACCCTCTAACACTCAGGAGGTACCAGCCCGGGAAGAAAATCGAGGGAACAGTCGATCCCATCATGGCCAGTCGAGGTTTAGGGATGGTCACGATTATAACGAAGCTGATTCAGGCAAAGGTAATGTCGGTCGGAGGAACGAAGAAAGGGGAGGGGGTAGAAGCCCACCACTTAGGGACGACTACCGTGAAAGACGCGATGCTGGGGGGCAGCCCAGACATAGCAATGTCTTTGATCAGCTCGGAGCTAGCGAGCAGAGGAGAAGAGACGAAGATTTGCGAGATGTACTCAACGATCGCCGGGAGCGGCACGATGAGTACATTCCCCCAGCAGCAGTAGAGGCCCCAGCGGTTCTTAGCACCGTGCAAGCCCAGATAGATGCCCTCAACTAGGCGGTACATCAGCTGGTCGAGGGAAGAACATCTTATATCGACCATGATAGGAGGAAAGTCACTCCTTTCATCCAGAGGATAGCCATGGCGGAAACTCCTAGCAAGTTCAAAATGCCTACGCTTCCGAAATTTGACGGGTATGGCGACCCTGTATCTCATGTCAAAAAATTTGAGATACAAATGGACATTCAGAAAGTGTCCGAAGATGCTTGGTGCAGGATCTTCCCTGCAACACTTTCTGACGCTGCACAGGAGTGGTTTTTCAAATTCCCTTCTGCAAGTATAATTTCCTGGGAAATGTTCGTAAACGAATTCTACGGACAGTTCTATGCGGGTCGTGTGCACCCTACTGAGGCGAATTAGCTGGTTGAAATACGCCAGCAAGACGGAGAATCGCTGAAAGACTACGTTCAGCGTTTCATGCCAGGATCCGCCGGAGCGAAAATGGTGGGAGACGAATGCAAGATGATGGCCATAACAGCAGGAGTTATGTGCCGTACGCCCCTCTGGGAGAGCCTCAGCAAGCATGGGGTTAGAACAACCCAGGAATTTTTAGATCAAGCTGATCGCTATATCAAGCTCAAGGATGCCATTGCCAACAAGGGAAAACCCCCAGACAAAGATAAGGGGACAGCCAAGCCCGCCAAAGCCGCCAATGGGTCAAAACCCAACGGCAACGGCAAAGGCAATGGCAACAATGGTGGGAAATGGCCACACAATGAGCCTTTCGCCTCTGACAATAAAAGAACCAAGGGTAATCGTTATGAACCTCGGTTCACTAACTATACTGCCCTTATTGAGTCTCGGGGAGAGGTATATCAGGACACGAGTTCCAGTGTGCCCTATAAGAAACCTGCCCCTATTCGAAAGGACACTTCGAGAAGAGACATTACCAAGTTCTGTCGTTATCATAACGACTACGGACATGATACCAATGAATGCAACCAGTTGAAGGATGAGATTGAGTTCCTTATCAGACAAGGACACTTAAGAAGATATATACGGGCCTCGGGAAATTCCCAACGAGAAGCTCCAGGTGGCAACGAGCAAGCGCCTAAGCGCCAACGCTCGCCACCTTTGCAGCCTGATCCCGTAACTAGCACCTTATTAACCATCTGTGGAGGCCCACACCTCGCGGGAAACAGTGGAAAGGCCAGGGAACGATACACTCGGACTCTGCGCCACGACCAGGACATCGAGATGATGACTGTGGAGGACCGCGCACCGAAAAAGGCTCGATCAGAGGAAGGCAAAATAACCTTTTCTGATGGCGACGCTCAGTATGTTCGGTTCCCACACTCCGATCCACTGGTCGTGGATATCCAAATGGCCAATATGATGGTGAAAAGAGTGTTAGTCGACACAGGAAGTTCAGTGAACATCCTGTATAAATCTTCTCTGGAACGCATGAAGTTGTCCGTTAAGGACTTGGAACCCTGCAACCAAATAATATATGACTTCTTTGGTGAGGGACTCGCCCCCGCAGGGTCAATCAAACTTCCAGTGACAGCAGGTACAGCGCCTGCTACCAAGACATTACTCGCTACTTTCATAGTAGTCGATTGTCCCTCGGCGTACAATGCGGTCATTGGAAGGCCTATAATGGTTGATCTACGGGCCGTCACCTCTATATGGCACCTAGCCATGAAATTCTCAACAGACGCAGGGGTAGGACGTGTGTTGGGAAACCAGAGGGAGGCCAGGGAGTGCTACAATGCCTCAGTCGTGAAGGCGAAGAAGGGAACGTCAAAAAACACTCCCCCTAATAGGTTGTAAATGGCTATTGATGTACAAGCCCAATCTGGTGATGAAGTCACCAAATAGGGTGTTGCCCAAAGTGAGGATAGAGATTTAGATCCTCGCTTTGGGAATTTTGAGGAAAATGTTGGACCCGTCGAGGACCTGGAAGAGGTCCAACTTGACGAAAAAGACCCGATCAGAGTCGTAAAGGTCGAGAAAAACTTAGAACCAACCACGAAGCATGCACAGCTGAAGTTTCTGCGGAAAAACCAGGGAGTCTTTGCCTGGTCACACAAATACATGGCTGGGATAGATCCTGCGGTTATCAGCCATGTCCTGAACATAGACAAGAGTTTTCCACCCGTGCAACAGAAAAGAAGGCTGCTCGATAAGGATCGGTCGAGGGCCTTAAAAGAAGAAGTTGAAAGATTTAAGGAGAATGGGTTCATCAGGGTGGCGTTTTATCCATCGTGGGTTTCTAATCCAGTGCTGGTTCCCAAGCCTAACGGAAAATGGCGAACCTGTGTGGATTTCACAAACCTGAATAAAGCCTACCCAAAGGATTGCTTCCCACTCCCAAGGATTGACCAGCTGGTCGATGCAACTGCAGGACATGAGATCCTCTCCTTTATGGACGCATACTCAGGTTACAATCAGATTAGCATGCATCCCCCTGACGAGCATCACACCAGTTTTTGGATCGATACGGGACTATACTGTTATAAAGTAATGCCCTTCGGACTGAAAAATGCAGGTGCGACTTACCAGCGATTGGTTAACCACATGTTTAAAGATTTGATCGGAGTAAACATGGAGGTGTACGTGGACGACGTGTTGGTAAATTCGAAGAAAGCAGGACATGTGAAGGATTTACAAGAGTCTTTTGATGTATTGAACAAGTACCAGATGAAACTAAATCCTCTCAAATGTTCCTTCAGAGTTGGATCAAGGAAATTTTTGGGTTTCATTGTTAATTCAAGAGGAATCGAAGCCAACCCTGACAAGATAAAAGCCCTAATCGACATGAAATCGACAGAGAAGATCAAGGATGTACAAAGTTTAACTGGGAGAATTGCAGCCCTAAGTAGATTTATTTCCAAGTCAACGGATAAATGCGTCCCTTTCTTTAATCTACTTAGGGGCAACAAGAAGTTTGAATGGACAGGAGACTACGAGCAAGCTTTTCAGGCCTTAAAGGCCCATATGGCATAGCCTCTTATTTTATCAAAGCCTATCGAAGGAGAAACTTTGTTCATTTACCTGGCGATCACTGAAGTTGCTGCTAGTGCGGTGCTAGTACGAGAAGAAGAAGGCGTACAAAAAGCAGTTTACTATGTAAGCAAAAGGCTAATCGGAGCAGAGCTGAGATATCCTCCCATCGAGAGATTAGCATATTGTTTAATCTTGGCCTCAAGGAAGCTACGTCCTTACTTCCAAGCCCATCCCATAACATTTTTAACTGACCAGCCCCTTCGACACGTTCTGCAAAAGTCAGAGGCGGCTGGACGCTTATTAAAATGGGCGGTCGAACTAGGGCAGTTCGATATCACCTATTCACCGCGAGCAGCAGTGAAGGGACAAGTCTTAGTCGATCTTATAGCAGAGTTCATCGAACTCCCAGACAACGAGCAGTGCGAAAGGCCTAGTGCGCCTGAACCTCAAGATTAAGCTCCCTCGTGGAAGTTATTTACGGATGGGTCGTCAAACGAATCTCACGCGGGAGCAGGAGTGATTTTGATAACGCCAGAAGGGCATCGATTTCACTGCGCCATTAGGTTCGACTTCGTAGCATCGAATAGTGAAGCAGAATACGAAGCACTCCTCACTGGACTAAGAATGGCCAAAGACATGAGTATAAAGGTGCTGGATATTTACAATGATTCACAACTGGTAGTGAATCAAGTTCTAGGGGAATATCAAGTGCGGGGTCTCAAAATGGGGGCCTACTTGAACAAAACTAAAGATCTGCTGGCTCAGTTCCAGAAGTATACCCTCCAGCAAATCCCTCGAGATCAGAATTCAAACGCAAATGCCTTAGCCAAACTCGCAAACGCAAAAGATGCTGACACTTTGAATATTGTGCCAGTAGAAAGATTGAGCGAGCCGAGCATACGAGCAAATGAAACCAGCATGGAAATCCGGATGGAAGACACATGGATGGCACCATCCGTGGAGTATCTAACTAATGGTGTACTGCCGGCAGATAGGAACAAAGCCAGAACTCTTCAAAGGCAGGCTGCTAGGTATATACTGGTCGACAGTGTTCTGTATCGAAGGGGATATTCCATGCCACTGCTAAGATGTATTACACCAGAGAAAGCTAAGGAGCTGATGAGGGAAGTACATGAAGGCTTCTGCGAGGATCATGCTGGGGGGCAAAGTTTGGCAAAAAAGATTCTAAGGCAGGGTTATTTCTGGCCGACTATGAATGAAGACTCAATGGAGTTTGTGCAAAAATGTGATAAGTGTCAAAGATTTTCCAAGATTCCACGCGCAGCTCCCAACGAGTTAAAACAGATGCAGAGTCCATGGCCTTTTGTGGTGTGGGGTATAGACTTGATTGGATCCCTGCCAACGGGAAAGGGCGGGGTGAAGTATGCAGTTGTAGCAGTCGACTACTTCACCAAATGGGCCGAATCTGAACCACTCACTACCATAACGACCAAGAAAGTTCTTAACTTTGTCATCAAGAACATAGTTTGCCGATATGGTTTGCCTCGTAAAATTGTCTCAGACAACGGCACCCAGTTTGACAGTGATCATTTCACAAAATTCTGCGAAAGACATGAAATCGTCAAAAGCTTTTCTTCAGTTGCACATCCACAAGAAAATGGGCAAGTAGAAGCGGTGAATAAAACACTTAAGGACACCCTGAAGAAAAGACTTGAAGACGCTAAAGGAGCATGGCCAGAACAGCTGCCTGAAGTCCTCTGGTCGTATAGAACTTCTCACCGAACAGCGACAGGTCATACTCCGTTTTCCTTAGCATACAGGTATGAAGCTATGTTGCCCGTCGAGTTAAATCCGCCCTCACATCAACGAATTACATACGACCAGGACCAGAATAGCCAACTGATGATGGAGTCCCTAGACTCACTTGAAGAAAAACGGGAAAAAGCCCAACTTCGAGTAGCTGCGTACCAGCAAAAGGTCGCCCGGTACTTTAATTCAAAGGTGAAAGAAAGAAAATTCAACGTCGGAGATATAGTGCTACGACGAGTTTTCTTGAATACCCGCGACCCCACTGCTGGAGTACTCGGACTAAACTGGGAAGGACCGTACCAGATTGAAGAAGTCCTTCATCCAGGCACCTACAAACTTGCACGCTTAAATGGAGATCTCGTTCCACGCTATTGGAATGGAGAACACTTGTGCAAGTATTATCAGTGAACATTCCTTTTTAAAGGACTGGCTTGTAATTAATTTTTACTTTTTACAAGTTTCGAAAAAGGGTTAGCCACGTTGTATGGCTAATCGCTTATAAGTGTAAGATCTTTTTTAAGATCACTCGTACAGACATGTTTAGTCCATTTTAATACGAGATTATAAGGGACTGTGCGCAGCCTATCATTCTTGCCAACCTTTGTAAATTTATTTTTACAAGTATTTGTTCATTACGCGTGTTGTTTTGCTGTATTACAAGTGTTGAATTTCATACTGAGCAACAATGTTCGCACAGGTCGTGGTCAAGGCAAGTGACCAAGGACCTAAAGCTCCTCGATCACTTGGGGGGCATATAAGGTACATCGATAGCAAAGCATACCATGAGGTATGTAAACACATGAACAAAATGAGTGAAAGCATGCTACGGTACTTAAAGTATTTTTCAAATTTTATGTTTTGTTAAATCAAACCAAAGTACTATGCTAGGTTCGGTCATACGAATAGATATTATAATAAAAGAAACATTATAATATCAATAAGGCAATCTTTTACACCCTGAGCAGTATCGCTTGGATGTAATTGTTCAATTATAAGCAAAAAGTTGTCCTTGCAGCAATAAAAATAAATTGTCTTTACAAGCAGACCCGTGGGCCATAAAAACAAAATAAAAAAAAGAGATAATTATTGAGGAGCAGGAGGGTCGTCGGGATTAGGAGGAGTGCTTTGATCGGCCGGGGGACCAGCTTCAGTATTAACAGTAGGAGCCTTAGCCTTAGCCTTCTCCTCTGCCTCCAACCAGGTGGCGCACTGCGCCATTAGAGTCCTCTTCAACCGCTCGGAAAGATAGTTGAAGTTAGCCTCCAGATTTTGCTTCCAGAAGTCGTAAAAGCAGAGGAGGGTGGCCTCCTTATACTTATTCAAGTTCATGGCCCCTTCCTCCTCGAGCTCCTGCACTCGCCCCTCGAGCTCCTGCACCTGCTCTTCAAGTTTCTTCGTCTCTTCCCTGGTGGCGGTCAGATCAAGTCCAAGCTGCTTACACTCTTGGGTGCAACTACAACACTCTCCCTCCATTTCCCCCGCTCCTCGTTGGATTTCTTCAGAGCATCTTGGGCATCCTAAAGCTCCTGGGTGAGAGTGGCTTGGTCCTCGCACAGTTGTTCATTCAGCTTGGACAGCTCCTTGTTCTCCTCGACCAGCTTATTGTTCTCAGCCTCAAGTGCTTGCTTAGCCTGGGCAAGCCTGGAGTTGAAGTTCTTTCCCTGAGAGACCAACGCCCCAGCACGGCGCCGGCTAGCAGTTAAGGATAGCATCCCTGAAGACAAAGAATGATATAAAGTTAGGAAAAGAAGTCAGACATAAACGATGAAGTAGTAGCAGAAGATGACTTACGCTGACTATCTCATTCAACCCTCTGTTGGTGATTTGGTCGACCTCCATTGAGGCAGTGTCAGTGATGGAAGTCTAGATGCGTCTGTGCTTCGAGAGCTTATATATCCTCTCCCTGGCCGAGCCAACAACGAGGCTGGGCAGGGAGCCTTCGGGCAAGTTGTCCAAAGTCTCCTTGTCGGCAGCCTTAGAGGAAGGCTGGGGATTAACGGGTGTGGGAGTCGTCTGCTCGGAAGGAGGCAGAGGTGGTAAGTTCTCCTTGGAGGAGGCGGTGGCAGGAGCATCTTCTGTTCGAGCCTTCTTCAAGGGGGTCTTACTGCTTTCCCCTCGAGCCCTCTTGCAATCCTTCTTCGGGACAGAAGAGGCAGCGGCAGCCTGATAATGCGCAAAGGCGCCCTCGGAGTCCATACCTGCACAAAAGGAAACAACTCGAACAGTGAGATTAAATGGTCATAGGGGGAACAGGGATAAATGTAAAAAGATTACAAGTAAAGTACCCGGGCTACAACTACTGGTCGTAGCATTATTTACTGAACTACCTAGTTCTTGGAAGAAATCTGAGTTTAAAGAGGGAGCATTCCTAAAGTTGTCGTCCCCATCAAATAGATGAGAGGGAATTGGCAAATTATTTAAAAGTGAGATTATTGTACCATTTACATCCGACGAGTCATTAGAAAGTTCAGTAGGCTCGGCAGCCTTTTGTTTCCCCTTGCCCTCGGGGACCGAGGATTCTGCCGCTCGATGGGGAACGGCAAGTTCCCTGATCGTAACCCCAATTGGCCTCCTCCGTGGAGGGGGTGCCTGAGGTTGCTGCTCGGGTTCCTGCTCAGGTTCCGCATCGGCTTGGACACCACCCGCCGAGGGTTCATTCGCCGCAGAATAGGAGCCCCAAAGGCCGACCATCCTAAGGTTAGCCTCGTTGACTAAGTTTTTTACACTCTTATCAGCATTTGGCATGCTGGCTAAGAGTGTTACCCTCGACTCCATTCCTGGAGTGGGGGTTGGGCGTAACCATGGGCCTGGAACACAGTGGAACATCGAGACATTATGACAAGAAAACATTAAAGTGCAGAAGCTACTAGCGTGGGAATTTTTACCTCCTTGGGTGAATGCCAGAATGTCTGTGGCGATGTCGGGCGTGAGGAAGTATCCGTGATGGTATATCCCCACGTTGGAGATATGAGTGGTGTAGGACAAGAAGGTGCGCTCGGTCTCTTAGTGGCAGGGATGAAAGAACCCCGTACCATCTTGGTTGGGGTTGGACTTAAGGTCGAACAGGAAATTGACCTCATGTGGAGAAGGAATTGGCCATTTTTTGAGTTTATAGAGGATATAGAGTGCGGCCAGCATTCTATACCCGTTCGGGGTGATTTGAAAGGGGGCTACTCCAAAGTATTTGACCACCCCTTGAAAAAATGAGTGAAGAGGCAGGGTGGCACCTACCTCTATGTGGAACCTTGACCAGGCGCTGTAAGCCCCTCCTGGAAGGTTGGCTCGCTGGTCGATAGAAGGCCTGACCAGGGTCACCCCCGTCAGATTGTATCTGTTTAAATAATTGGCAATCATCCGCAGTGTCACCGAACTTTGAGGGACGACGTGCCACTCAACAGCTGGCTGGTCAGCATGGCGAGGATGGGCGCGCCTCTGGACATTAGTCTCAGGAGCGAATTTGCCTCGACCACTGGTCGATGGGGCATCAGCAGAAGGCTGGCCTGAAGAGTTAGGGTTTCTTCTTTTTCGAGCTTTTGTTTTCGTTTGGGCCATTCTCTGATTGGGGTCTGAAGGACATTTTGAACTAGGGTGAGAAAAAGGGATTTCTGGGATCAATGTAGATGGGTTCTCTTCACCTTCAAGTAGTTGGGCCAAGAGCTCGTCTTCAATAGGTATTTCTCCTCCTCAAGGGTCTTGCATATGAACTGCAAACAGACAATGGAGGAGATAAGACACAGTCTGCGAAGTAGTGTGGAAGATGGGGATAACGTTGCTCGCGTCTAAATAACCAGCAGCATCCTACTCCTACGCTAAGTTCGACGCAAGTGGTTTAAAAAAAATGGATCAAAAAAAAGGAAGTAAACTGTTTTCTGAAAGAGAACTTTTTCGATTCCTGAAGGGCGGGAAAAAATTCAGTTTTTTCACCTAGCTTAAAGGTTGAATCTTTCGTCGACCTTATGCCTTAAGCCTATGATCCTAACTATCAAACTAAGTCCTAACCTATACAAAGCATAAAGATGCTCTCTTACCGAGCAATGGACGGTTTATACAAAAAGACCATCAAAGCTGTAACGCCCTGGCTACCCCAGAACAGTTACGGTGAATAGTGAACCGGAATTTTGACCCGCTACCCGAGTCCTTTGGTTAAAAACGTGATCTAAGTGTTATTATGAGGTTAAGGTGAAAATAAACCAGTAAAAAGAAAAGGATGCATTTCATTAAGTAAATAAATTGCTCATGAGCCTTTCAAAATGTTTATAAGTTGTTCATAATACAAAAGGGTCGCTACTGTTTCAAATTTACAATCCCCGTCGACCTAAGCGGCAAAAATAGGGTAAACCCCTAGTCCCTCTGAGAACTCCCTGACCGTGGTGGTCAAGCGGCCCAATATGTACACAACATCGCCCAAGCTCTCTACTAAGGGTTGGGAGAGCTTCTCTTTTCCTTTACCTGCACCACATAGCACCCATGAGCCAAAGCCCAGCAAGAAAACACAATAAAGCATGACATAATATCAACAATGATCATAATAACCATTCAGAACTATCAGTCCAAAACAGATAGATGACGGTAGCAAAAGTCACAAGAGTGGGTACAACTCCCTTTAGCCATGTGACGATAGGGTCACCAGGGCTTAACTGATAAGTGGTTCGTTCGTAAGTTTGATCAGGATAAGTGCATGGTGATTGGTCACCAACATAACCTTCCTCCTGACTCTAGAGTCGTAACTATGGACAGCGTCCCCTAGCCATGTGACAAACAGTCACCGGGGCCATATGCCCTGGCTATGAACATCTGGTCTTAGACCAGACAAGCACTTATAAGTTCTTCGACCTTGGGGTCGGTCCAGCATTAATGCCATCGAGCCATTCAATGCCTGTTCATCGACTTTAGAGCTGGTCCCTGACTAGTCAGTACAATAGATTGGTGATCAACATTCACTAGCATTTAATATGCAATCCATGTCCACATATATCAACCAACATGCTTCAGTAACAAACCACTCATGTCATATACATATACAGGGTGCAACTGTATCCATACATTGTTTTCTTACCTCTGGTTCAAGTGAAAGTTATCATAAGAACGACCCCTGAGAATGATCAACCTTTAAATTCCTTGACGGTCACCTGGTCATAACCAAAATATAGGATCCATCAATAAAAATGATATCAGAGGATTCCCAAACCAAAACCTAGCCTCCGAGACATCATACACTAACCCACCGGGTACTAGGTTCAACCCCGAGGCCTAAGGCTTGAATCCCTAAGCTAAAAACATCATTCTGGCCAAAATGACCCTAAGGGCCGCGGCCCTCCCCAGCTGCGCCGCGGCGCGCCCCTCTAACAGAGGCAGCCCTCTCTGCCAGACGCCAAGGGCCGCAGCGCACCACAGCCTCGCCGCGGAGCCCAGCCAAAATGACAGCACGCACCACCAAACTTTCCCCTGCGTTTTCCCTTGGAACCAAACCCTCTAACCAGCTCCAAACCTCCTCCAAACACTCATTTTAACCTCTAAACATCACCCATAGCTCACCCTCATCAAAACCCAAGCTAAACTTCAATCAAAACCTCTTCAAATCCAAACTTCCAACAAGTATTCATAAGATGAAAAACCAAAAGGAAAACAGAGCACAACCAGAAACTAATGACTAAAACTCACCTCAAAACTAGATTTGAACCTTCTTCAATAGCTGAACCAAGTCCACAAACTCAACCTTTGGATTTCCTAGCTTGAAACCCCACCTTGAGCTCAAAACTCCAATGAAGAAAATGGAGAAGGATGGTGTACGGGAAGGAAGAAGACAATTCTATTTTTGCTCTGTTTTAATCTAAAACCTTCTACAGTCAACTAAAGGGTTATGTAAATCCATCCAAATGACTAAAATACCCATAAGTCATTTAAGGCTTCTAAAACCATTCTAAGGGTAAAATTGGTACTTTCCACTTACACCGTTAATCATAATTAACACTTCCCACTTCTTGCTAATCTCAGTAATCTCAAACACCAATGATTCATATCCCGTTACCCTAAAATTCCCAGTAACGCCCTAACCATTAAAATCACCCCGAGACTCACCCCGAGCCCCGAGCTCAAACCTGTTATGACCAAACCGGTAAACCACATTTAAAGATCGTCTCATGCCGAAATACTCAAACCAATCCACATTATAATGTGGTCTCACAATATATCATTGACATGCAAACAAGTATTCAATTATACCCTCAATGGGCCAAATTACCAACACACCCTTGTAAACAAATGTGGACCCACATGCATGCATTTAACATCATATTATAATATAATTCTCATAAACATGCATAAACACATTTAACGGCATAATTAAACAGTTATGGCCCTCCCGGCCTACTAATCCAGCCATTAAACCATATTAGGGAATCCGGGGCATTACAAAAACCCTACTCAAGAACACAAAAATCACAGGGCATAGAAACGACATGCATGGCATAATGAAAAGCTTAAAGAACGAAGTGCTTACCTGGGCGAAGAAGGAGATTCAGAAGAGAGCGAAAAGTTCGAGTTAGAAAACCTTCGGCTAGGCGTCGGACTGGTTTCGAAGCTCTGTGTTATGGGGCAAAGTTCTTGAAATTCTTGGCAAAGATGGTGAGTAAAATTTTTTAAAGAAAAAGGGGTTACTTATAGGGACCAAGGCATGGCCAAAAAGTAGTAATCATCACTTCCCATTTTCGAAATGTGGGGAAGTGTATAAGCCGTCAAATTGCCTTTTTGGAAACTGAAGAGGCTTGATTAGATATAATTATGTCACGGCTTTCAAGAACGCACGGGGATCCTGACAGACATCGTGGGGATATGAATGGTTGTTTCCTTAAAGTTTCTTTATTGCTGGTCGCACTAAACAAACTTGGGGGGCAAATGTTATCCCAAAAATCAGACATGGATGACATGGAGGGCATTAAATACACGTGGCTGACATCTGGCAGAATCCGTGCTCGACTATCGACCAGGAAGACATCTATTGTCGTAATGATCGATTTCTTCATACGACCAGCCTGGTCGTACGCACGCTATACACAGAAGAAATCTTAGGCAGCTATAATTGAATCTGAAATTATCTCCCATGATTTCCTGAGTATCCGATTGTTTAGAAAAGAATATTTGTAACAAATTAATGTAAATCTTCCCTGAGCTTATATATAGAAGAAGAGAGCTCAAGGGAAGGGGACTTTTCTTTTGGCTAGCGAATTATTTGAGATTAGAAAGATTACTCTAGACTATTTGTATTTTCTTCTTCAAAGGTTATTGAAACTCATTGAACCCTAGTTCTTTGATCACCCCTTTGAATCTCATATCAATAACAATTCAAGTGGACGTAGGTCATTACCAGATTCTGGGGCCGAACCACTATAAACTTTTGTGTTCTTACTGTTTTTGTCATCACATTCATTTCAATATATTTATCCACGTCAAGCGTATTCGACTCCGTGTCAGTTGGCCAAAATCAGGGTCAACAAGATCCTTGTATGGTTTAAAACAGTCTCCTAGACAATGGTATAGAAAGTTTGATGAGTTTGTTACCAAGTCTAGTTTTAAGAGAAGCTCATATGACAGTTGTGTATATGTGAGGAATTCAAAGGTTGTTGTTTATCTACTCTTGTATGTAGATGATATGTTAATTGCCAGCAAGAACCTTGGGGAAATAGACAAAGTAAAGAAGTTGTTGAATAGGGAATTTGAAATGAAAGACCTCAGTTCAACTAAGAAAATATTGGGAGTAGAAATCATTAGAGATAGGCATCACAGGAAGCTCAAGCTATCTCAAGAAGGGTATATCTCAAAGGTACTGAAGAGGTTTGATTTTTCTGATGTTAAGGCTGTAAGTACACCTATTGGGCAACAATTTAAACTTTCTGTTTCTCAAGTTCCTATCACTAAAGCTGATATATACTATATGAAAAGGATACCTTATACCAGCATGGTTGGAAGTATCATGTATCTCATGGTATGCACTCGGCCAGACCTGTGTCATGGGGTTAGTATTGTTAGCAGATTTATGAATAATCCAGGAATTGAGCACTTTAAGGCTGTCAAGTGGCTAATGAGATATTTAAAGGGTACTTCTACTACAGGTTTTGTAACGCCCTACTACCTTAGAGTCGTTACTAAGTGTGTTTAAAATGTGCAATTAACTCGCTAACGAGGTTTTTAGAACAGAAGTGTGATTAAATAGAAATCAAGGCTGCAATCTTTAAAAGTACTCTATTTCATTGAAAATTTCAAGAGTTTAACGTTTGGGATCCCAAAATAAAGTTTATAAAGCATTTACAACTCAAAATAGGTTTACAGATAACTAATTATAAAAAACGTAGTTTAATACAGCCATTTCTCAAAATGCCCCCAACCAAAGCAGTCGGGCAGGCCAAACATGTACGCGTCACTCCACGCTCTCCGTACTCATGGCTAGTTGACTTTCTCCTTGCCCTTACCTGCAACACAGAGCACCCGTGAGCCGAAGCCCAGCAAGAAAACTCACACAGCACATAACATACGCATATTATATAGCCAACATATCAGACAATCCACAGATAGAACAGATAGTCCATCAGATCAAACAAGTACGGCCATGCCGTCCCAGAAGCGTTACCAAAGCTTGGGATCTCAGTTCACACCGTAAGGATATCCCATGTATCCATTGGGGTCTCACCCTAACTGTAAGCACTCCATGTGCTGAGTGTTATTCCCGGCCCCACTGCCGTTCTCGGCCCTTCGCCGTTCCCGGCTCCTTTGCCGTTCATTATGCTATAACCACATATAGCAATCTCAAACAACATTCAAACATATAATAACTCAATTAATGCTACACCCTAACAATAATACAAACTAGGGTCGTGCCCTGCAACAACATTATGGGCCCATGCCTTGCTCTACAGGTGCTACAGTTTTCTTACCTGTATCTCGAGCTTCACAATGCACCAAAGTCATGAGCACGGTCCTCTATCCCGAGCCTCTCCGAAGACCTAGTCACAACACATATAAAACATCCTTTAATACTAACCAATCCAAAACCACTTCCTGGGTCCAATCCCACACTCTCGGAATCCCCAAGTTCCTAAGACAATGCTTCGGAAACATCCCCCGAGCCCCCGGAGCAAAAGCCCAAAAATGCAAAATTCCTTGTTCTGAAAATAGCCTGGCGTCGCGGCGCAGCCCTTGAGGGCCGCGACGCCCAGCAAGTCAGAGAGTATTCCCCAGCCCTAAAGCAGCCTCGCGCTGCGGCGCCAAAGAACAGGGCCGCAGCGCCCCTTCGCGAACCCAGAAATCTGGGTTTTCCCCTACGTTTTTCCCGAGCCAAAACACCTCCAACTCAACCCAAATACATATCTAAACCCCAAAACCAATTTAAAACCCCAAATGAACCCTTTAACAACCTACAAACATCAGAAACTAGCTCAATCACACAATCACACTCAAAATCCATTCTTGAGTTTCAATATTTCTGAAACTTAAACCGTGGCTTCTAAAATCTTTAAACCACACCAGATAAAAAGTTTAAACATGTTAAAGATTCATACCTCAATCAAAACTCAGCTTGAATCCTCCTTAATTCCAGCTTCAAGCCACCTTCCTTTTGATTAACCTAACTGAATTTCCAGGTAAAACCAGCCATATTTCCTTTAGGTTCCCACACTTAATCTCTATAAATTCAAGCTTAACTTCAACAAAAACAGAGCTCAAATTCTTACCTTTGATTAATCCTTGCTTAGATTCGAGTTTGATTGCCTCAAACTCCCTTAATTCTCTCCTAGGTTTCAAGAATTCAGTTTTCCCCTTCTTCTCCTCTTTTCCTCTAGCTTTTCCTTCAATTTCAGCATAAACCAATTTCTATCTAAGTGTTATACGTGAATCCTTCAGCTGAGGCTATCTATCTCTTGCCAAATGACTATTCTACCCTTCCATAAATATCCTTTCTTAGCTAAACCTCAAGGGCACTTTTGTCACTTCATCTTTATTACAATTATACCATTTTCCCATCACAACTTGTTACTCTCAACAGTTACTAATGGTTACTCAAGTTACTCAATTACCAATAACCACTAATTCTCAAATTTACAAAGTCCCCAAAATACCCCTAGGCTCCTCCCGAGCCAGGTACAAAACCCCGTTGCAACCTTTAAGTTAACTAGCTCCCTAGGACCGTCTCGGCACGTGCATCACATTAATATCACCACACTCACGTGGTACAAATCACATAATAATTATCACATTTATGCCCTCAGCGGGATAAAATTACCAATTTACCCCTAACATACAAACGGGGCCCACATGCATATTTATACCACCTAAACATGCATTCTAACCACATATTCATTCAAATTCATATATTATCATGTTAATTCACTTATTGCCCTCCAGGCACGCTAATCAAGGTCCTAAACCTTATTAGCAACTTGGGGTGTTACAGGTTTAGTATATGATTCACAAATTGATGCATCAAGTGTGATTGGCTTTGTTGACTCTGACTATGCAGGGGATTTAGACTCAAAAAGATCTCAAACTGGTTTTGTATTTCAACTAAATGGATGCACTATAAGTTGGAAAGCTAATCTTCAATCTATTGTTGCTTTATCAACTACTGAAGCTGAATATATGGCCTGTACTGAAGCAGTAAAAGAGGCCATATGGCTTAAAGGAATCACTAGAGAACTTGGTCTGAATCAAAGAACAGTGACTGTATTTTGTGATAGTCAAAGTGCTCTACATCTTAGAAAAAATCAGGTGTTCCATGAAAGAACTAAACACATAGATGTGAGGCTTCATTTTATCAGAGATGTAATCTCAGAAGGAAATGTGAAGCTTAGCAAGGTATCTACTGAAGACAACCCAGCTGACATGCTTACTAAAGTGCTTCCAACAGCAAAATTTGGACACTGTCTAAATTTGCTACAGAACACTGCTGGATGAACATAGTGATCAGTGGATTTCACTCTTAATGCAAAATTTTATGGTGATATTATTAGTCAAGGTGGAGATATGTTGTATATGGTGACTAATAATCTTGCTGTACATTTACTCTCATCCTATTGGTTTTGCTATCTTGGTCAAATTTCTTGTCTTGACCAATTCTATAGTTAATTTTCTTGTACACGTGAGCTTGAACCTATGTCTTATAAATAGGTCTCTTGTTCCTTTATTTGAGATTGTAACATTCAGAAACTTTTTCAGAGTAATAAAATAAGTGAGAGCTGTTATCCCCATGGACTAGACTAGAATCTAATCAATTCTAGTTGAACCACGTAAGAGTGTGTTCTTGTTCTGTTTTTTGGTTTTGTGTAAGAGATGTGTTGGTGTATTTTCTGGGTTTTGTGTATTCTGGTGTTGTTTTTGCATAACATTAACATTTTCTTATATTCTATAGCCTCACTACGAGGACATTATTAGGTCTGATAAGATTTAACTGAATTAGAGGGTTTATTTTCACCTTTACTTAGTACACTTTTCAAAATATAGCAGGATAACTAACATTCATTGAAAAATCTGAGATGAGTCGAGTGTGTGTGGACCTAACCATTCACGAGCTTCTGCTTCTTGACAAATGTGCTCTTCCAATGTCTAGTTGTTTCTTTCATGGAATTATTTACCCTAGCTAGTTTGACCTTTCTTTTCTTCTTAACTTTTCCAAGGATTAAGGCCTTCATTACGAACGAGGTTGGAGGAGACAGTATTTGGTGTGTAGAAGGAGCCAGCGACAATGGTGTCACCATTAATTGGCAGAGTTAGAGGTTATATAAGTCGACATCAACATCGCATAGGCAAGATAACTATGTCACCACGGTTAACTTGGTCTTCTTTCTCAAACATAACTCTATTACTCAACGGGCAAGACCTCACCTTGATGATTCTGGATTTGAGGGCCAATAATATAATTTATATATTCAGACTAAGTCCGACATGTTATATTATTTCATATAATATAATGTTAGATTAAATAATGTGAAAAAAATGTGATTTGTCACACCTTGTAACATATTATTGAGAGTCATAAAATTGGATACATGTGTGTGCCAAAATGTGACATATTTTGGAGTTATAAAATCAGTTATAAATTTGTAACTCCCAAATATTAACTAATAATGTGTAGATTGTATGTTACACATTTGAGATTGGATTTCACAAAGCCATTATGAAATATGGTTGTTGAAAACATGTTTTTAACTCTCATTAGGTGTTTTGAGGTTACAAAATCATGTGGGAAAGACTTTTGGGCGTTTTGGAATGTTTTGGGAAAATGACATTTTTTAGCTGAAAATGGCATGTGGCTGCGACCAGGAGCATTGGTGGCCGCGGCCTCGGGGACAGCGAGCCTCGGCTGCATCCAGAGATGTGTTCAGCTAATTTTCAACCCTTTTTCCATTTTAAACGGTTCTAACACCCCAAGTAACTCCCCAAATCCTTTTTAATTCCATAAACATCCAATTAATCATTGGTAGCAGACATGGAGGTTAGTGGAATTTAAAATTCCAAGGGTGTCTCAAAACTCTATAAATAGAAGCATAATTCTCACTTGTAAGACAACTCTATTTCTATCCACTAGAGCACTTGACTAGAAATATACCAAAAATCTTGATTATTCTAGAGAGCTATTTCCAATATTGAGAGAATCTCTTAGTGCTTGAGATATGGGGAAATAAGCTTTTGGGCAAAGAATGTAAACCTTGTTCAAGTTGGTGATCATCAATGCTCTTCACTTTGGTTGTGTGAGTGAGAGTATTTTACTTTTTCGTTCTTGTTATTTTTTCTACTATTGTTTTTGTCTTCTATTCTTCTATTTACATATTTATTTGTATCATTTTTTTTAGATTTGTAGATGTGATTCCTTACAATTGATTAGATGGGCACCAACAACCTGTCAAGAACAAAAAGAGAGACGAGAGTTCAATTGGGAGCACCGGTGGGGTGCCAGCCAAAGGGACTCCGACGCTCAAGTTAGTCAAATTTTCGCTAAAGATAACAGTAATGGTAAGATAATAATACAAATAATACTGAATGAATGAGTAGAATGATGGGCGAATGACGGCAGAGTTTGACTATCTGGTCAGGTCATTCTAACTGATTTGATTCGCTTGACGGGATCAACTTGAGAGAGAGTATATCGAGTAACGATGCTTCTATCTTTGTTCCCCCCCCCCCCCCCCCCCCTTAAGGTCAAATTTATCATTTATTTTTCTCTACCGTTGTTCCTCCGTCTTCCTGATTCGTCTAACTCGCTCCAAGTGGTTTATTTTTCGAAATTCTCGGCAAATGTGGTGTGAACCTTGACTGTTTCAAGGTCCCTGGCTGACTGAGCATATCTGGATTCGGGTCCGAGTCCAGGTATGGTTTTGGGCATTTGGATGGTTTTGGGCCTTATTGGCTAGTCAGGCTGGCTTATTGGGCCAAGATGTTAATCTGACTATTTGTTGGACTCTTTTTTATCAAGTAGACAGATTTTTCCCACTACAAAGTTGTAGTTTTTATAATTTTACTCTTCCTCTTATATTTCTACATTTATTTGTATTTTGATTATTGAGTTGTAATCTTATTTAATCAATTAACTTGCTATTGTAATAGTATTTCTTGCCATTTCCATTGAAATAATATATATTTTTCTAACACAACAATCACTTTTATTGTCTTTTCATCAGTCCATTCTAGTAATACAAGAAGAATAATTCATCTAGGTCTGAATTTTGGATATAGAGTTATATACTATAATAGAATAATTATACCAACCACCATTACAATTTTGAACATAAAATAAATACAAATTGTAATAATTAATAGGTGTGAAAAGTTTGACAATCTCCTGCATGTTATTTGAGATCTTATCGCGCCTCAACATCTGTTATGTTTGTATCAAATGTGCAGGACGATAAAAGCTTACTAGAAGGGGAATGATTTTCCCACAAATCAGTTTGGGTGAAGTAGCCTGGTGGCTTGGGCTGAGGCAGAACACCTTCACCACTCAACATCGTAACAACAGATGACATATTTGGCCTATCAACAGGGTTTTGTTGCACACATAAAAGACCGATGTGGATACAACGCAATACTTCTTTCATGCTATGGTATGAATCTATTAAGCACTTGTCAATAAATTCAACAGCATTGTTTTCCTTCATCAAAGTCCATGCCTAACAAATATATTATTGAAAAAAAGAACATAATGTTATTCTATTGTATTGTGACATATTCATCCAAATCATAACATATATATGTATGGATAGGTAACCATTTAATATCCTCTGTTTTTGCAAAGTATCATGTGTTTACAAATGACGCTCATTTGGTACCCTGCATTTTGAAATCGTACATATTTGGTACCCTGCATTTTAAAATCGTACGTATTTGGTACCCTAAACTCAAATTTAATTACTAAAATTTTACCAATTTAATCAAATTACTCTCAATCATACGAGCTACAAATTATATATAACTGCTAACAGTTTGGTCATGTTGACAAAATTT
Source organism: Humulus lupulus (assembly GCF_963169125.1). Taxonomy (NCBI): domain Eukaryota; kingdom Viridiplantae; phylum Streptophyta; class Magnoliopsida; order Rosales; family Cannabaceae; genus Humulus; species Humulus lupulus. The sequence continues at coordinate 296,199,775 of NC_084794.1, read as the reverse complement.
TATCAATTAGAATACCAAATATCTATGTTTTCAAAATACGAGGTACCATATGAGCATTATTGAAAACAGAGGGTACCAGAACAATACTTTGCAAAAACAAAGGATACCAAATGAGTAAATTCCCTATGTATATATATATATATATCATCTAATGACTTTTCTTTTGCATAAGTACACTTACATATCCAATGAGGGTAGCGCCACTATTTTCATAGCAAAAGCCTATACTTTTCTTTCCACTTATGATCTCCAACATCAATATGCCAAAGCTAAATACGTCAGATTTGATTGAAAATAAGCCACCAAAAGCATATTCTGGCGCCATGTAACCACTGCATTTGCAAATCATCTTTACACTTAAGTAAAAAGTTGTATTGAAATAACTATAAGGGTTTTAAAAATGGCGACTTACTAAGTTCCTACTACTTTGTTTGTATTTCCTTCTAATTGGTCTCCCCCAAAACTTCTAGCCAAGCCAAAGTCTGAAATTTTTGGATTCATCGCTTCATCAAGTAACACGTTACTAGCTTTGAGATCTCGATGTATAATTCTCAATCTAGAATCATGATGGAGATACGAAAGACCCTTAGCAATTCCACATACAATTTGAAATCTCTTGGGCCATGTTAATAGTCTACCTTGACTTTGATCTGCAAGTGTTGCTTCCTAGTTAAATATTAAGTCGGTAGGTAATATAAAACATAAGATGTACTACAAGGAGGTAAGTTAAAAAGATTCTAACCAAAAATGAAATAGTCAAGGCTTTTGTTGGGCATATACTCATAAATCAATAATTTCTCTTCTTCATAAATGCAACAACCAACTATTTTTACTAGATTTCGATGTTGAACCTTGGCAATTAGTTTAACTTCATTTTTGAACTCATTGTCTCCTTGTCCAGACCACATTGATAGCCTTTTCACAGCAATTTCTTGCCCTCCCTCCAGCACACCCTAATATATATCACATTTAATAATAACTTTGGCTACTTCAAACTTCATCTCTCCACACCAAAAATAAAGAGTATTGTTATTTGGCACCTTAAAGTGTCCAACACCACATGAGGTGGCACCTTATGATGAGTTAGCAATATCCCGTAATACTTATTAAATTCAAATAAGTGGGACTCGATATTAGATTGCATCAATAGCGGTATCTCACTTTCTTGTGGTGTTGGGCACTAGTGGTGCCCCTTAGCAATTCTAAAAAATAAAAGCCTTTTCACAATTAGGTTAATTGGAAGCTTACTCTGTATACAGGTCCAAAACCACCTTGTCCAAGCTTATTCTCCTGTGAAAAATTATTAGTAGCAGTACTAATTTTATGTAGGTCGAACAATGGGAGCTCCAAGTCTTCTTCTTCTTGGCAATTTTTTCCACTTATAATAGCATTTATCTCTGTTTTTTTTTTCAATATGTAAAGCAGAAATCAATCAATGAAATGAAAAGATGTAAGCTTTATTTGTGAACACAATGCAGGCATGAAAGCAAGCAAAATAGCAATTTTAGTAGTGAAAAATATTCACCAGAACAATGGTCTATTCTGTTCAAAATGGCCAAATAAGCATAAAAATATCTGTTTAGTAATTTCTTCAAGTCCTATTCGGTTTCTTATGCATTTGAATGTTACAAAAGCCAAGTTTTACTCTGCTAAAACGACATATTAATGGATGAATGAAGTAAGGCTAGAGACAGTTACCATAAAAGTTTCTCCACTTGCGAATGTAAAGGCCAATTAAGATCATCCCACAAGCTAATCCAATGAGAACAGCCATAATTATCACAGCTCTCTTCGCCTTTCGTTCAGCTCTTGCTTTTTCTTGATAAACTTTTGGAGGAAAGAAAGAAAAACAAACATAATGAATTGAAATGCATTTGAACTTACTTGATATGGATTTAACAATCTCAATCTCAATCTCAGTCTATACCTATTTCTGCAGCCGAAATTCGAACAAATAGATCTTGTCCGCCAGAAGGAAATTGTCGAATATCATAAAGATCTCCAAACCAGACGACGCAGCCACTGCCTTCTCCTCTGATATCTGAGTTTGTATAAGCCGTACAGGAACAGTTGCTCAGGCACTTAGCCCTGCACTCCCTTAGATTCATACTCTTGTTCACCCATGTATTCTGAGCATCAGGCAATTTCCAACCCGAAAATAGCATAAACCCATCTTTCTCTTTCTCCTGGCACATCAATGGACTAATCCTCTCACACCCTTTAGACCAGTCCATTGAACTCCAATCCTGTGGAGACTTAGGCTTAAAACCCTTTAAACACTGGCATATTGGATTCCCAGATATTATACACTCTGCGTTCGCCCCGCATTGGCCATAGTAGTCACACTGGTCTCTAGGCACTTTATAGTATTCCTTCCAATATTTCTCTGCTTCCATCCATATCCAACGTTGACGAACACTCGTCGTTTGGTTGATCACTATTCTTGAGATCCTTGACTTATTCTTGAGTGTGTAAGAGTAGTAAACTTCATCATCACTGTAAACGAACCTGTAATCGAAAAGCGCGTTCGGTCTTAACTCAGGATAACCACTATAACGTAGGCCATTCCATGGCCCAGTTCGATAAAACTTTTCAGACCCTTTTCGGATTATTGATTCTGGGTACGTATGGCGTCGTTTATCATACTCCATCCCATAAGTGAAATCTGCGTTACAGGGATCATCCGAACTCTTCCACGATGACAATTGCCAAGTATGACCTCTCTTCAAGTCCCACCCAAATTTCATTCCAGACAATAACGTATCACAAGGGTAATCAAAGCTTTGCCACAGATAGTTCTCTTTATTATTCTCATCTTTTTCGTCTCTCAAAACCAAGTTACCATTATCCAAGAGCTCAACAATTGGTTTCCCAGCTTGTTTTGACGAGTTCGTAGACCAAACGACGCTGTTGTTTTCTCCCAAAAGCACAAGATTTCCAACGTTGTTTAGAGTCAACGAACCAGACGACTTGTTCATCGGTTTACACCTGTTTGCGACCCAAACCACAGTTGGAACTGGGATGTTTCGATACCAAATTCCCAGATAACGATTGCTTGAACTGCCTGGACTGAAGAATCCCATTTCAAAGGTTCCTTCACTGGAAACCATGGTTGTGCCATCTCTCAGAAGTTGCAACGGCCTAATGTTTTCAACTACGACTGAAGTTGATCCACAGAGAATAATTCTCCAGCCAACAAATATAAAGAGAAACGAAAACAACCCCATTATTGTTTTCTAGTTCTCGTCATGGTGCAACCATAGCCATACCATCTGTATCGAACTCTGTGAAGATATAACTTAAGAGACCCGGCAAAAGTTGGGACACGTATCCATTATTATTTTCTCTAGTTCGTCATGGTGCAATCATACCATCTGTATCGAACTCTGTGAAGACATAACTTAAGAGACCCGGCAAAAGTTGGGACACGTATGTTTTGAGACATTATACTTGTGGTAGGAAATACTCTTATCTTAACACATTTTTGTGTTGACTATTGGTATTATAACGGGTACCCATTGTTTTAAAAAACAATAATATGTTATTGTGCGTAATGTTTGAGTGCATATTTTGGTTGCACATATCATTACTCTTTAGTAATTTCAATTCTTAATGGATTGACACTTTCGAGTTAGTTATACAATATAAAATTTACAGGGTAAAAAATATGTTTGTATTTTTGTTGACCGTGTTTTTGGCCAACGACGCGTAGACGTCAAAATAACAAAAACCTTTAAGAGAAATAAACGACATAGACAATTTTTATAGTGGTTCAGCCCAATGTGTTGGTAATAGCCTAGTCCACTTAGAGTTATGATTATAAATCTACCCTCAAGATCAGATGAACCTGAGTCAACTGAGTTTCTTCAGTACAGATTACAAGAATACAAGAGTTCTCTCGATACAATTACTCTCTCTCTAGACAATTAGAATTCAGAACCCCTTTTATGATGCCATGAGCCTTGTATTTATAGGTTCCGGATCGTACAGATGATGTCCCCCATAATCGGGATATTTTATTATTCTCACTATATTTAATTAACAATAATATTCAAAATACAACGATACACTATATTTATGGGATAATATGAGAGATTCCCGCGCAGGTAAGACCGATTCTTGTTGAAGCCGTTTCTGGGATCTTTTGCGTAGCCTTGCTCTGTCTAGTCGATCCATATCACATTCAGGCTGGTCGACCAAACCTTCACTGGTCGGCAAAACACTTTACTGGGCGGACACGCACCTGACTGGGCAAACATGCACCTGACTGGTCGGCCAAGGTCATGCCTGGGCAGACAAACATGTGACTGGTCGGCCAAGGTCATGACTGGTCGGACATGGTCATGACTGGTCGGCCAAAGTCATGCCTGGGCAGACAAACATGTGACTGGTCAGCCAAGGTCATGACTAGTCGGACATGGCCATGACTGGTCGGCCAAAGTCATGCCATGGCAGACAAACATGTGACTGGTCGGCCAAGGTCATGACTGGTCAGACATGGTCATGACTAGTCGGCCAAAGTCATGCCTGGGCAGACAAACATGTGACTGGTTGGCCAATGTAACGCCCTGGCTACCCCAGAAAAGTTACGGTGAACAGTGAACCGGAAATTTGACTCACTACCCGAGTCCTTTGGTTAAAAACGTGATCTAAGTGTTATTAACAAGCTAAGGTGAAAAACCAGTAAAAAGGTAAGGATATATTTCATTAAGTATATAAACTGCTCATGAGTCATTCAAAACGTTTACAAGTTGTTAATAGTACAAAATGGTCGCTACTATTTTAAATTTACAATCCCCGCCGACCTAAGCGGCAAAAATAGGGTAAACCCCTAGTCCTTCTGAGAACTCCTTGGCCGTGGTGGTCAAGCGGCCGCATATGTACACAACACCACCTAAGCTTTCCACTCAAGGTTGGGTGAGCTTCTCTTTCCCTTTACCTGCACCACACATCACCCATGAGCCAAGGCCCAGCAAGAAAACACAATAAAGCATGATATAATATCAACAATGACCATAATAATCATTCAGGACTATCAGTCCAAAACATATAGGTGACAGTAGCAAAAGTCACAAAAGTGGGTACAACTCCCTTTAGCCATGTGACGATAGGGTCACCAGGGCTTAACTGATAAGTTATCCTTTCATAAGTTTGATCAGGATAGGTGTATGGTGAATGGTCACCAACATAACCTTCCTCATGACCATAGAGTCATAACCTTGGAACATCGTTCCCTAGCCATGTGACAACAGTCACCGGGGTCGTATGCCCTGGCTTTGAGTACTAGTCTTAGACTAGTCAAGAGCTTATAAGTTCATCGACTTTAGGGTCGGTCCAGCAATAATGCCATAGAGCCATTCAATGCTGATATCGATTAGATCTAATCTTCATTTGGCCCGGCGTTCATAACGCTCTGCCATTTCTGACTCTTGGGTCAGTGTCCCTGACTAGTTAGTGCCATAAACAAATAATCAACATTCACTAGCATTTAATATGCAATCCATGTCCACATATATCAACCAACATGCTTCAATAACAAACCATGCATGTCATATACATATACAGGGTGCAACTGTATTCATACACTGTTTTCTTACCTCTGGTTCGAGTGAGAGTTATTATAAGAACGACCCCTGAAAACGATCAATCTTTTAATTCCTTGACGGTCACCTGGTCATAACCAAAATATAGGATTCATCAATAAAAATGATAACAAAGGGTTCCCAAACCAAAAACCTAGCCTCCGAGACATCAAACACTACTCAACTGGGTAATAGGTTCGACCCCGAGGCCTAAGGCTTGAATCCCCAAGCTAAAAACACATTTCTGGCCAAAAAGCCACTAAGGGCCGCGGCCCTCCCTAGCTGCGCCGCGGCGCGCCCCTCAAACAGAGATGGCCTTCCCTGTCAAACGCCATGGGCCGCAGCGCACCACAACCATGTCGCGGCTCATTACCCAATTCAGCCAAAAATCCAACACGCACCAGCTCGACTTCCCCTGCATTTTCCCTTGGAACCAAACCTTCAAACCAGCTCCAAACCTCCTCCAAACACTCAATTCAACCCCTAAACTTCATCTACAACTCACCCTCATCAAAACCCAAGCTAAACATCAATCAAAACCTCCATAAATCCAAACTATCATCAACAAAACCATAGGCTGAACAACTAAAAGAAAACAAAGTCAAACCAGAAACCAATGGCTAAAACTCACCTCAAATCCGAGATCAAACCTCATTCAATGGCTGAACCAAGTCTACAAACTCAGCCCCTTGATTTCCTAGCTTGAAACCTCACTTTGAGCTCAAAAACTCCAAAGGAGAAATGGAAGAGAATAATGTACGGGAAGGAGACGTAAAACCCTGTTTTGCTCTGTTTTTTCTACAGCCATCTAAAGTCTCATATACATCCAACCAAATGACCTAAATGCCCCTAGGTCACTAAAGGTTTCTAAAATCATTCCAAGGGTAAAATTGGTACTTTCCACCTACCCCTTAATCATAATTAACGCTTCCCAATTCCCGCTAATCTCAATATTCTCAAACACCAATAATTCATATCCTGTTACCCTATAATTCCTGATAACGCTCTAATCATTAAATACACCCCGAGACTCACCCCGAGCCCCGAGCTTAAGCCTGTCATGATCAAACCGATAAATTATACTTAAAGATCGTCTCATGCCGAAATACTCGAACCAATCCACATTATAATGTGGCCTCACAATATATCATTGACATGCAAACAAATATACAATTATGCCCTCAACGGGCCAAATTACCAAAACACCCCTGTAAACAAATGTGGACCCACATGCATGCATTTAACATCATATTATAATATAATTCTCATAAACATGCGTAAATTCATTTAATGGCATAATTAAACAGTTATGGCCCTCCCGGCCTACTAATCCAGTCATTAAACCATATTAGGGAATCCGGGGCATTACAACTATCCCCTCCTTACAGAAATTTCATCCTCGAAATTTACCTGAACAGCTCGGGATACTGACTCCAGCTCCCAGGTCGCCTCCTCGACCTTGCTGTTCCTCCATAATACCTTAACCAAAGGTATTGTCTTGTTCCTGAGGACTTTATCTTTCTTGTCAAGTATCTGAACAGGCTGCTCCTCAAAGGAGAGATCTGGCTCAAGCTCCAGATCTTCATAACTCAAAACATGACTCTCATCAGATACATACCTCCGAAGAGCGGATACATGGAACACATTGTGCACGGCCGACAATGTCGGAGGCAAAGCTAGTCTGTAAGCCACTTGACCAATCCTCTCTAGGATCTCAAATGGGCCTACAAACCTAGGACTCAGCTTGCCTTTCTTCCCAAACCTTCTCACCCCTTTCCATGGCGAGACTCTAAGGAAAACATAGTCTCCCACCTAGAACTCCACGTTCCTGCGTTTGGGATCTGCATAGCTCTTCTGTCTACTCTGAGAAGTAAGCATCCGAGCTCTAATCTTGTCAATAGCCTCACTGGTCCTCTGAACTGCCTCAGGACCTAAGTATCTCCTTTCACCTGTCTTATCCCAATGAATGGGAGATCTGCATTTCCTACCATACAGCATCTCATAAGGTGCAACTCCAATGGTAGACTGATAACTGTTATTATAGGAGAACTCTATCAAAGGCAGATACTTACTCCAAGATCCACCAAAGTCCAGCACACATGCCTGCAGCATGTCTTCCAATATCTGGATCGTCCTCTCAGATTGCCCATCTGTCTGAGGATGATAAGCTGTACTGAACTTCAACTGTGTACCCATGGCCTTCTATAAACTCCCCCAGAACTTGGAAGTAAAAGTAGGGTCCCGATCTGACACGATCGACCTAGGAGCTCCATGAAGGCGCACGATCTCTCTCACATAGAGATCTGCATACTGGTCAACGGTATAAGTAGTCCTCACTGGCAAAAAGTGAGCTGACTTGGTGTAGCGATCCACTATCACCTAAATGGAATCATGCTGACCAACAGTCCTGGGTAAGCCCACCACAAAGTCCATTGTGGTGTCTTCCCACTTCCACTCTGGGATATCCAGAGGCTGCAATAACCCTGCCGGCCTCTGATGCTCAACCTTGACCTGTTGACATGTCAAGCACTTAGCCACGTACTCTACTACATCTCTCTTCATCCCCGGCCACCAATACAATGATCTCACATCCTGATACATCTTCGTGGTGCCTGGATGCAAAGAGTAAGGTGTAGTATGAGATTCATCCAGAATCTCTCGCCTCAGCGCAGTGTCTAACGGAACACATATCCGCCCCTTGTATCTCAACAACCCCAAATCAGACACTGTATAATCTCTGGATGCTCCAGCCAAGACATCCTCTCTAATCTTGATCATCTGTGGATCACTCAACTGACCCTCCTTGATTCTCTCCAACAGCGTAGAGTGTAGCATAATATTGGCCAACTGGCCCACCAGCAACTCTATACCAGCTCTGGTCATATCATCAGCTAACTCTCTGGCTATCAACCTAATACCATGAATCTGTCCCGGACCCTTCCGGCTTAAAGAATCAGCTACCACGTTGGCTTTCCCTGGATGATACAGAATCTCACAGTCATAATCTTTTACCAACTCCATGCTAAGTATACTTTCTCACACTCTTATTGCTCTGACATTTTATGAGCATAATGTTTATTGTCACACGAATATCTGCTTCTAACTTGAAATTTTAAAAAATTCCAAGTTACTTAAGCTTTGCCAAACAAGTTAGCTTAATGGCCTTTTTGGACTTCGAAAATTTACAAGACAACCTAAAAACAGATATTTTAACTCGTGCTCTTATTGCTTGTGTTAAATTATATACCAGCATACCCCATGTGCCCCCCAATTGATCGAGGGTTGAAAGATCCTAGTCACTTGCTACTTGACCGAATATGTTCGAGTAGTTAATTGCTCGTGAAACACATAGAATATATTGAAAATATTCGAGCATTTGTGTAACGCCCTGGTTACCCCAGAACAGTTACGGTGAATAGTGAACCGAAAATTTGACTCGCTACCCGAGTCCTTTGGTTAAAAACGTGATCTAAGTGTTATTATCAGGTTAAGTTGTAAAACCAGTAAAAAAGGAAATGATATATTTCATTAAGTACATAAACTGCTCATGAGCCATTCAAAACGTTTACAAGTTGATTATAGTACAAAATGGTCGCTACTGTTTCAAATTTACAATCCCCGCCGACCTAAGCGGCAAAAATAGGGTAAACCCCCTAGTCCCTCTGAGAACTCCTTGGCCATGGTGGTCAAGCGGCCGCATATGTACACAACACCACCTAAGCTCTCCACTCAAGGTTGGGTGAGCTTCTCTTTCCCTTTACCTGCACCACATAGCACCTGTGAGCCAAGGCCCAGCAAGAAAACACAAAAAAACATGATATAATATCAACAATGATCATAATAATCACTCAGGACTATCAGTCCAAAACAGATAGGTGACAGTAGCAAAAGTCACAAAAGTGGGTACAACTCCCTCTAGCCATGTGACGATAAGGTCACTAGGGCTTAACTGATAGGTTATTCTTTCATAAGTTTGATCAGGATAGGTGTATGGTGAATAGTCACTAACATAACCCTCCTCATGACCATAGAGTCATAATCCTGGAACATCGTTCTCTAGCCATGTGACAACAGTCACCGGGGCCTTATGCCCTGGCTCTGAGTACTAGTCTTAGACTAGCCAAGCGCTTATAAGTTCGTCGACTTTAGGGTCGGTCCAGCATTAATGCCATAGAGCCATTCAATGCTGATATCGATTAGATCTAATCTTTATTTGGCCCTGCGTTTAGAATGCTTATGCCGTTTCTGACCTTTAGGTCCGTGTCCCTGACTAGTCAGTACCATATACAAGTAATCAACATTCACTAGCATTTAATATGCAATCCATGTTCACATTTACCAACCAACGTGCCTCAATAACAAATCAAGCATGTCATATACATATACAGGGTGCAACTATATTCATACATTGTTTTCTTACCTCTAGTTCGAGTGAAAATTAATATAAGAGCGACCCTTGAGAACGATCAATCATTTAATTCCTTGATGGTCACCTGGTCCTAACCAAAATATAGGATTCATTAATGAAAATGATAAGCAAAGGTTCCCAAACCAAAACCCAGCCTCCGAGACATCGAATCCTACTAAACCGGGTAGTAGGATCGATCTCAAGGCCTAAGGCTTGAATCCCCAAGCTAAAAAAACATTTCTGGCCAAAAATGCCCTTATGGGCCGCGGCTCACCAGAGCCATGCCACGGCTCACCCCTCTGACAGAGCTATTTCCCTCACAAAACCAACGCAGGCCGCGGCTCACCATAGCCATGCCGCGGCCCTTTACCCAAACCAGCAAGCACCAGCTTGCGTTCCCCTGCGTTTTCCCTTGGAACCAAACCTTCAAACCAGTTCCAAACATCAACCTAACACCCAATTCAACCCCTAAACTTCATCTACAACTCACCCTCATCAAAACCCAAGTTAAACCTCAACCTAACTTCCATTAATTCCAACTTTCCACCAAAGAATTACAAGTTGAAAACTTAAACCAAAACAGAGTAAAACCATAAAGTTAATGGCTGAAACTCACCTCAAACTTGGAATTAAACCCCCTTCAATGGCTGAACCAACTCTATGAACTCAGCCCCTTGATTTCCTAGCTTGATTCCTCACTTTGAGCTCAAAAACTCCAAAGGTGAAATGAGAGAAAAGGATGTACGGGAAGGGAAATTCTTTGCTCTGTTTTTGTTCTGTTTTCTACAGCCAACTAAAGTTCCATATACATCCAACCAAATGACCTAAATGCCCCTAGGTCATTAAAAGTTTCTAAAGCCTTCCCAAGGGTAAAATCGGTACTTTCCACCTATCTCGTTAATCATAATTAACGCTCTCCAATTCCCGCTAATCTCAATAATCTCAAACACCAATAATTCATATCCCGTTACCCTATAATTCCCGGTAACGCTCTAACCATTGAAAACACCCCGAGACTCACCCCGAGCCCCGAGCTTAAGCCTATTATGACCAAACCGATAAATTATACTTAAAGATCGTCTCATGCCGAATAACTCGAACCAATCCACATTATAATGTGGCCTCACAATATATCATTGACATGCAAACAAGTATACAATTATGCCCTCAACGTGCCAAATTACCAAAACACCCCTGTAAACGAATGTGGACCTACATGCATGCATTTAACATCATATTATAATATAATTCTCATAAACATGCATAAATTCATTTAATGGCATAATTAAACAGTTATGGCCCTCCCGGCCTACTAATCCAGCCACTAAACCATATTAGGGATTCCGAGGCATTACAAGTTGAACACTGCTTGAATGTATCGACCAGTTGAACACTGTCCGATTTTACCGACCAGTTGAACATTGTTCGAATAATTAACACACATGCACATTTGTAGCAAGAATCGACCACGCTGTGCGTAATCTCTTTTATTACTCATAAATTAAAAAAGGACAATACATGTCTAATAACGAGTCTTAAACAACAAAAATTGTTCAAAAATAGATGACTGGTCAACAAATAACCAGCTCATAAACCAAAATTTAAATAACAAGTTAAACAACTTGAAATTAAACTACCACTCTGAAAGTGGTATTTAGAAATAATGTATTCACAGACGCTCGCCGTTCTAGTGGCTCCTGATCCTAGCACTCCCGCTCAGCATACTTCTCCCTTGCTTCGCTGCTCTCCTCATCCAAGTGTGAACCTCCACATATAGTGTCTAAGGTAAAGTCCACAGGTCCGGGCTGCAAGGGTGGAGATCTTTGTCGTTTGAACCCAGGATTGTTGCTGCCTTCTTCTCATTGAGGTGTCTCTGCCCAGTACTTCCTCACTTTTCCCGACCGGAGAAGAAATTCTATCTCGTCCTTGAGGTGATTGCATTCATTCGTGTCGTGACCATAATCTCCATGGAAATGACAAAACTTATTCATATCTCTCTTCCTCATCTCTTTCCTGATGGGTGGAGGTTTCTTATAGGGAACCTCTTCATGACTAGCAAGATATATTTCTGCTCAGTTGGCCGAGAAAGTGGTGTAATTAGTGAATTAAGGCTCATACATGGTTGGCTTTTCATTTGAACTCAACTTACTTTCTTTTCCTCGTGGTGGTCAGACCCATTATTTCCACGTTTCTTTCCACCATCCTTAGGAGGGTCAGTTGATCCGCCCGGATTGTTTATGCCATTCTCCTCTTTTTCGATTGCATCATCCAATTTCATATACTTGTCTGCTCGGTCAAGAAATTGTTGAAGTGTTGAAATTGGATTTCTATGTATGTTATCCCACAAAGGGATTTCTATGTATGCTATCCCACAAAGGGCTTCAATGTATGCTATCCCATCCAACGGATATTGCAACCATCTTCCCCTCGTCTCCTACAGCAGTTGCTCTATTGGCTTCTCTCATGAATCTTTGTATATAATTCTTTAAAGACTCATCTTTTCCTTGTTTGATATCTGCCAAGTGGTTGGCATAAACTGGTGGGGTCCGAGCAGTGTTGAATTGTCTACAAAACTCCTTCCTGAATGCCTCCCAAGAGGTAATGGAGTTCGGCTTAAACTTCCAATACCATTCCTGGGCGGTATCTGACAAAGTAGTTGGGAAAACTCTACACCGATAATCGTCACTTACTCCGAGCAATTCCATCTGGTCCTCAAATTTCCCAACATGTTTGATGGGATCTGCCTTTTCTGTATATATTGGCAGAACGGGTGCTTTATATTTTGCCGGAGGCTGGGCTGCTCTAATCCAGGCACAAAGTGGGCTGCCACTCCAGTGGTCTATCGCATCTATCCCGAAAGGTCATCTTGACAAACCTTGCACTGCAGCTATTAGCACGTTAAGCTGGGCTTGGATGGCTGGTGTAACTGATGAAGTTCCAAGGTCTTGACCGCCTGGTCGGGCATTACCATCTGGTGCACTGTCATCCAGTATTTCTACTTGATTGGCAGGGCGGTTTAGATTTTTCCCTTCGACTGGGACGGTCCTCCTCTTGTTGGTGATAACGTCCCTCAGATCCTTCCAGGAAGCATGCTCTCCTACCCGATCGAACACTGTACTTTTCAATTTTTCAGAGGGCTTACCACGTGGGACTTGTGCTCTCCCACTACGCTGCTGGCCGGGGTGCAGTGAAGGCCTTTCGGTACGCCCCGGGCAGTCTTTTCCTCCTTGTTGGTCGTCGCCCTCCTTTTCCTTTGACTGATCGGTGTGATGACTGTCAGCCTCATCACAACCATGCCCATCTTTGAATTGTGAAGTCCTTTTATCTCGAGGAGTCCTGGTCTGATCCTGCCTGGGTGGAGTCCTATTACTGCCCGATCGGTGAGTTCTTGATCTCGAGGTTTCTGATCGTTGGCTCCTAGAGGGGGTTCTAGAGTGCTCCCTTTCCGTCGAGGCAGTTCTGGATCGGTCCCCATCATCTTCCCGACCAGGGGGTTACTCCTACTTCTGTCCGGTCCACGAGAATTGACTCTGTCAGTGGTCCTCCGATCAACATTATTATTTCTTGCTCCTTGGGAGGCTGCTCGTGCTGCGACTTGAGCATTGGCTTGGGCTAATTGGGTAGCCGCTTCTAGAGCAAGTGCTACTTCAAGATGTCTCCAGTCGACTTCCTCCTGTCGCTGTCTGAGCTCTTCGCTTCTGGCCTCCATATCGTGTCTTTGCTGCTCTAACACAGCTCTCTGCTTGGTCATCTCTTCAGCGAAAGACTCATGCCGAGCATTGAATTGCATTATCTCCTCTTGGAAAGCGCCTATTGCTTCCTGGAGTTGTTCAACTTCTGGAGTGGTCTCCTCGAGAAACACCCTGGCTCAGTCTCTGGGTTTTGCGGTCCAGGCTCTTCAGATCTAGCAGGCTCCTTTGACGTGCCTGACTTTTTGGATGCCACATTGGTATTCTTGGGTGCCATTTCGATATGATATTCGTGTGCTTCTTCTCTTCAGGCTCTCAATGAAAGCACCAAAATGTTGACCGTGTTTTTGGCCAACGACGCGTAGACGTCAAAACGACAAAAACCTTCAAGAGAAATAAACGACACAGACAATTTTTATAGTGGTTCAACCTCAATGTGTTGGTAATAGCCTAATCCACTTAGAGTTATGATTATAGATCTACCCTCAAGATCAGATGAACCTGAGTCAACTGAGTTTCTTCAGTGCAGATTACAAGAATACAAGAGTTCTCTCGATACAATTACTCTCTCTCTAGACAATTAGAATTCAGAACCCCTTTTATGATGCCATGAGCCTTGTATTTATAGGCTCAGGATCGTACAGATGATGTCCCCCATAATCGGGATATTTTATTATTCTCACTATATTTAATTAACAATAATATTCAAAATACAACGATACACTATATTTATGGGATAATCTGAGAGATTCCCGCGCAGGTAAGACCGATTCTTGTTGAAGCCGTTTCTGGGATCTTTTGCGTAGCCTTGCTCTGTCTAGTCGATCCATATCACATTTAGGATGGTCGGCAAAACACTTTACTAGGCGGACACGCACCTGACTGGGCAGACATGCACCTGACTGGTCGGCCAAGGTCATGCCTGGGCAGACAAACATGTGACTGGTCGGCCAAGGTCATGACTGGTCGGACATGGTCATGACTGGTCGGCCAAAGTCATGCCTGGGCAGACAAACATGTGACTTGTAACGACCCGGATTTGCTAGTCGGGCTTAGAGCCTTGATTAGTGTGCCTGGAGGGCAATGAATGATTTAGTATGCTAATATGTAGATTTATGTGAATATATATGATAATGATGCATGTTTAGTTGAGTTAAATGTGCATGTGGGCCCCATCTGGATATTAGGGGTATGAATGTGATAAATGTTATATATATGTGATATGTCTGTGCAGCACGATCCGAGACAGTCCTGGTGAGCGGTTAGCCAGAAAGTCACAACAGGGTTGAGATTCCGACTCGGGGCGAGTCGAGGGGTAGTTCGGGTTTTAGACGTGTTATGGGGTTATCGGGTTGTGAAAATAAATATTTTGAGATATATTTGAGGATAGAATGTCTAGGAGGGAATATTGGAGAAATTTACCATTTTTCCCTCGAGGACATTTTGGTACCCCGAGCCTTGAGGTAACCCTATAGACTTAAGTTAAGTAAAACAAAAAGGAGGAATTAATTAGAAACTTTGGGAAACCGACATACACCTCTCTTTTCAGTTAAGGATAGCTTATCATCACTCTCTCACTCTACTCCTTCTCTAAGGCATATCAAAGGGGAATTCTAGTGGAAATAGCCAAGGATTGAGGATTTTTGAGTTGTTAGAATTAAGGAGTTAAGCTAAGCACTTGTGGAATCAGTTTAGAAGCATAGCACAGCAAAGGTAAGCTCTAACTATGGGGATTATGCTTGGATTTCAGTTGTGTTTTTGGGTTATGCATGTGGGTAGAACTTGATCTGTTTTTGGGTATCTTAGTGGAGTTTTGGAGCTGGTTTTAATGGGGTTTTGATGTTGATATTGAGCTGGAATGTCTGCGTTGTTTATCTGGGTCTGTTAGGTAAGCTTTGGGTGAGTTAGTTTGAGGAAAAATGTAGGGAAGATGATGAAAATTCTGGGTTTGGAGGTGAGGGCCGCGGCCCTAGGAGGGGCGTGTCGCGGCCCGTGTGCGCGCGTGGCCATGGGAGGCCGAGAAGCTCATGCGCGCCGCAGTGCTTAGTGTGTGCGCGCGCGGCCCGTGTGGGGTCAGTGAGGTGCTAGCCTCTGTTTCGAGGCTAGCCGCGGCGCTTGTGGGCAGGGCCGAGGCTCTTAGTGCTAGTTTGTGTTTTTAAGGGTGTTTAGGCTTGGGAACTCAATGGTTAAGGCTCGGGATGGATTTTATCAGCCGGATTGATAGAATGCAAGGTCCCAGAGGTTAGGGTAATGGCTCGAAGTTATTTAATGAATTAGAACTTGATGGATGGATATTGTTAATGTGCTGTGACTAGGATTTCGGCGAGGCTCGAGTTAGAGGACTGTGCTCAGGGCATCGGTGCTCGGGACTCAGGTAAGAAAACCCTTGTTCCCATAGAGCTTGTATGCAGGGCTGAGCCCAATGTGTTTAAACTGCAGGGCGTAGCCCTTTGACTGAATTTGCTAGAATTCTGTATTTGCTTATTATGCTATGAATGTTATTATGTGAATGATCGGCAAGAGCCGGGAACGGTGTAGGCCGAGGTCAGCAGGGAACCGGGAACGGCGTTAGGCACGTTGAGTGCAAGGCCGAGTACGGCAAGGGGCCGGGAGCAGCGTTGAGCACGTGGAGTGCGAGTTGCCAGGGCGAGTCCGTAAAAGGATACCTGGGATATCCTCATGGCGTGGTCCGCAAACCCAGGGCTTGGTAAACGCCTAGGACGGCTAGGTCGTATGTGTTTAGCCCATTGGTGGCCAGTTTATATGCTTGATATATGTGTTGCATATGTTATCTATTTGTGGGTTTTCTTGTTGGGCTTCGGCTCATAAATGCTCTGTGGTGCAGGTAAGGGTAAAGAGAAGGCCAACCATCCATGAGTGTAGCAAGCGTGAGGCGGCGTGTACATGTTTGGCCAGCATGGCTGTCACAGCCAGAGGATTTTGGGAGATGTTTGTAAATAAACCTAGATTTTGTCGTTTGGTCGACTTGGTTTAGTTTATGTATTGTAAATGTTTCTAAACTTTATTTTGGGATCCCAAGTGTAAAACTTCTATGATTTTCTATGGAAATTATTATTTCTAAGGTTTTCCTCTGTTTATGGCTTAATTACACTATTTGACCTAAAATCTCGATTAGCGAGTTGAATGCACGTGTTAAAACTCACTTAGTAACGACTCTAAGGAAGTAGGGCGTTACATGACTGGTCGGCCAAGGTCATGACTGGTCGGAGATGGTCATGACTGGTCGGCCAAAGTCATGCCTGGGCAAACAAACATGTGACTAGTCGGCCAAGGTCATGACTGGTCGGACATGATCATGACTGGTCGGCCAAAGATGCCTGGGCAGACAAACATGTGACTGGTCGGCCAAGGTCATGACTGG
This sequence comes from Humulus lupulus, assembly GCF_963169125.1. Taxonomy (NCBI): domain Eukaryota; kingdom Viridiplantae; phylum Streptophyta; class Magnoliopsida; order Rosales; family Cannabaceae; genus Humulus; species Humulus lupulus. Next base: position 296,182,714 of record NC_084794.1, on the reverse strand, counting down.
TCGGTCATGACACTTGACTAGCCAGTCAAAATTCTTCACTGGTCTACCGGGTCACTCCTAAGCCAGATTACCCAACCATTCCTTACCATTTGTCATTTCTATTGCCACGTCATCGAACTCCAATTTTTGGGGATAACAATTTTTTTAACACACGTGGTAAACCGTAATATCAAGAATTCTCTTTTTGACATTATAAAATATTCAGAATTTTTCGAAAATTTACAGGAAGAATGTTGTAACTACAACATACACCGTCATGAAAAAAAAAATTCTGCCATATGTTTTTTGAGACGAAAGTTGACTAAGAAGCTTAAAAAACTACAACGAAAAATTTCATCTAATTTAGATATATAAAAAAAAACCAACAATTTTTTAGAGAATAAACTATTGGAAGACCACCGAAAGTTTGAAAAAGCTCCATCTTGAACATCCTCCCGTATTTAACTGCAACATCTTCTAGTACATAACTTTTTTTCAAATAGATTTTGACTCCAATCCATAGTTTTACAGTCGATACTATAAAATAAATAAATAAAGTAAATGAGTACATAGAACAATAATCAAAACTGAGTGAAAAGACTAAAAAATATGTATTTTAAATTTGGAAAATAGAAAGATATTTATATAATATAGTCCATAAAAACTTTATTAGGGATGTAAACGGGTCGGGGATGGCTCCCCCGTCCCTGCCCCGTCTCGAGGTCGGGGCCCCATCGGATACCCGTTTAATAAAAATGTTAATTTTTTTTTAAAATTGATAAAATAATTAAAAAACAATAAATTATACCATTAATAAATATATATATATATTTTTAGGGCTTCTTGGCAAAATGACATATTTTTTAAAGTCATTTTGCACTCTAACATAGTTTTAATAATTCTTTGCAAAATGGCATCTCATAATTTAGACAGTTAGTCGAAAATTTAGACAGGTGGTAGAAAAATTTAGACAGCTGGTATTAAATTTTAGACAACTGATCGAATTTTAGATAAATGTCATTTTGCAAAAAATTATCAAAAGTAGGTCAAAGTGCAAAACCACTTAAAAAAAGATGTTATTTTCACCAATTTTAAGTATTTTTATATAAATTATTATATTATATAATTTTAATAATATTTATATTAAAAATATAAATTACATAGATTTCTAAACTCCCTTTTAAGAATCGTCTTCTCATCTCACTCACTCACCTTTGAGGGGAGGAGATCAAACAAACATTTAAACAAACAACCAATAATAACCAAAAACCAAATAATCACATATATTGGGAAAATGACTCAAATATAATTACTCATATTAGGTACATGACTCGTGAGAAAGAGAAAAAATAGAGAAAAGAATTATATTGAAAATCCAAAAGCAAAGAAAAAATAAGCAGAAAGAAAAGTATACAAAAGGAAAGCCCTATCAAATTCAAACATATAGTATATAGATGGAAAAATTTATTGAATAACATAAATTTCAAACACTTGAATCAGTACACAGGAGAAGGACATAGAAAAATAGTGAAAGGAGACTGACTAAACATAAGTGCTTATTATGATGATCTTGTCATACTATCAAAATTAGTGCATATTTATTTTCTAGGAAAATACAGAATTGTGAAAAATAAATAAAAATAAGTTATTAGAGATCTTACTAATTGTCTCTGCCGTTGATATATTAACTACATCACAAAAATATTTTGACATTAACTAAAAGATACAAAGATAATGAAATAAATAGTTAATATATATATATAGGGAGCGATTATAATGCATCTTTTTTTTTTTTTTTGCAACACCGGTGCATTTTTTTTCTATTTCGGCACCTGAATAGTTATAATTTCAATTTTTTTTATATGATAGTATACGTTATAGCTATCTAGAACATCCTACAAATTTTCAAGAAATTCTTAATAAATTATGGTACCGAAACATGGTCTAAACTGTTTGTTGCACACGTGACTGTTTTTTTGTGTACACCTGTAAAATTTGACAGTTTAAACTCTGTTTTCGGCTTTGTAAACTATTTAGAATTTCTTGAAATTTTTCAAGATATTCTAAATACCTATAATGTACATTGTCATATAAAAAAATTTGAGATTATAGGTACCGAAATAGAAAAAAAATGCACTGATATTGTAAAAAAAAAAAAGATGCATTGTAGTCGTTTCTTTTATATATATATTGTTATAAAGATATAAATAAAGCAAATTTTGCCAGTAAAATGAAAGGAAACAATAGGAAATTTGTTAAATATGTGATATTATGATTGCAGACAGATTTTGCAAATTAATCAATTTATTAAATAGCAAATAGAAACATCTGTAGATAATGATGAAGATACAAATCCATAAAATCAAAATTAATTTCAAATATAAACCAAACCATACTCTTTCGTACAGCTCTACATAATGGAATGATACACCTACTCTTACTCTAAGAGAAAAACTCCTCCACCGTAACCAAATTATTTATTACCAAAAAAAATAATAATATCACAAACTTCCATATAACTAATAATAAGTTGTACTGGTAGTGATTGTATTTCCTATTGAACCCTTCTTCAACCTCATTCAACTCTTCTTCAACCGCAACATTTGCTGTTGGGGAGACTTGAACCCACAATAATATTCAAACACAAACTAGGCAGTTCGACCATCTAAACTATTGAATTAGTTTGTAAATTGATGGTTTAAATTAATATTTAATAACAAATAAAGACAAATTCTCACTAAAAAAAATGAATGAGAAATACAAAGTCCCACATTGTTTACATTATAAACTTTCATCCAATTTAGTTCTATATAATTATCGAAAGCCGCAAGGGCACCATATTCTAGAAGTCCAAACTATGTGATTGAATAAATCCTCCACTATCCGTTGCGCCTCCGATTTGCATTAGGATATTTTCAATCCGATCGAGGACTCTCGAGGACTCCTTCTCCTCCGATCTGCATTAGGATATTTTTATTTTCAATTAAAGTGTAATATATAGATTTTAAAACATATATTGTCTAAAATTAAAATTATTTATGCCCACTAATTGACAATATTTTGCTAAAAATGAATGCGGATAATCCAACCCACATTACCGTGAGAATCATCCACATCAACTACGTACCCAATTTGAATCTGAACCGAGATCAAACCTAAAGCAAATTATATTAATCTTCCTGAAAGCAAATTATATTAATCTGCCTAAGAAGTTCCCTTTTTCAGGAATTGAAAGATGTTTGGAGTTTCGAAATGATGGTCGTTTTTACCTAGCAGGTGAATTGAGGGCTTATGTTCAGCAGCGAGGCCTTCAATCGAGCGACATTATGGTTTGTCAAGTTAATTTTCCAGTTCAAGATTTCATTATTCCCAATCTTGCTGGTGACTGATGTAGTTAACTATTTCCTAATATTGAGCTTGACAAATTTTGTTTACCTGGTTTCATAGCAAGCGCGGTAAAACGGCTTCCGATAGAGCAAAGAAGATGGGTTCACTTTAGGGACCGCGAACTTAACAAAGATGATCCTGGTCATGTCCGTATAATTACGGCGAGTCTCTCCCGTAGCCGTGTGATATTGCGAGAAGAAGAATGGGATACGTTTATTCACCAAAGAAACGTCGGATTAGGTGATATGGTTATGCTAAAAACAAGATTGAATGATGTGGCTACTGTTCTTGTCGCGTCACTGAACATTGGACTCCAATTGCAAGTTGAGCCATTTTTGTGCTGCAAGACATTAACACCTTCGTACAGGGCTCAATTCAAGCTTCCCGGTCAAATTATAAAGGCTGCAACAAAAGCTTATCAAAACGCGTGCTGGGCGCGGGCCTTCGCGGGTCACTGGGTGGAGCCTGGACGCGTGGCGAGCAGCAGATGCGCCACCTAGTGCTGGGAAAAGGGAGGAGGAGGAGGATGGCTTCAAAAATGTCACCATTTTCTTTCTTTCTTCAATTCTTGTTCATTTCTTTCTTCTTTCTTTTCTTTATGCCAAAATGCAACTTTAATTCCTACGAAATAACAATAAATTAAATAATAATCAAATATTTTCATTTATAAAATAAATGATATTAATTAAACTTAATTTATTTTGACCATTAAAATCAATAAATATGCATTTTTTACCACTAATCAACGATATTTTTTTGGGTCGGGTTAGGGTCAACATATGTGACATGAATTGATATGTTTATATTCAGTATGTCATTAAAATTATTTAGTTATTGTTAAAATATTATTTATTTTTCATAAAATATAAATCTAAAGTAGAGAGAAAATTCCATAAAATAATATAGCATAACTAATCCACACTTGATAATTAATTGTTACACACGTGACTAATTTTTTTTATACGCGTGGAAAACAACATGTTTGAACCTAGTTTTCGGTACTGTAAATTATTCGAAGTTTTCTAAAAATTTGCAGGATGCTCTAAACAACTACAATATACACGGTCATAAAAAAATCATGTCAAAAACTGTTCACAGGTCGAGAATACTTAAGAGCCCCACTGGTAGGGCTTAAAGTGAAGCTCCTATATGAGAATTGTCCTATATATATATATATACATCTCTCCAATTGAATTACTTTAAAACTCTCTCTCTCTCTGTGCAATCAATCATCAAGTTAAAGAAACCAGAAGCTTCAAGAAGATTTGAAGATCGATGGTTTACTCAGTTTTCGGGAAGGACTAAAAAATTACACCAGGTGGGGCCTAGGCACCAGGTGAAAAGAAAAATTACATATATAAGTGTTTGAATTTTTTTGTAAAAATTAGTAAACAAACAATTGTGACCCAGCTGATTTGAATCTGCATCCCTTAAAGAGAGTGAGAGTCACATTTGTCATCCCACCAATTGTTTTATTTGAAATAACTAATTATAGCTAATATTTAATTACATATAAACATGTTCCCAGCACTAAAATAAAAAGAATTACAAAGTCTCACATTGTTTTTGGAGTTAAAGTTTATCTAATTTTCATCTATATAATCACCAAATTCGGTTTTATCTTACCAAAAATACTTCTTTGAAACTTTTATAGTTTTTAAGAAATGTAATTTTTATTATTTTTTTAATTAATTTTTTAGCATATTATTTTATTTGTTTTGGAAAAAAAATGTGTGCCCCCTTTAACCAATTCCTGGGTCTACCACTGACTGAGCTCAACCAATTTTATTTGTCTAGGTCTATAGCAAGCATTGTAAATAGCAAGCGTTGTAAACTAATTTTGTTTGCCTGGGTCTATAGCAAGCGTTGTAAAAAGGCTTCCCATAGAGCAAAGGAAATTGGTATATTTCAGGGACCGTGTACTTAACGGAGATGATCCTGGCCATGTCCGTACAATTATAGCGAGTCTCTCCGGTAACCGTATGATCTTGCGAGGAGATGAGTGCCATGTCCGTACAATTACAATGAGTCTCCCCGTTAACCGTATGATCTTGCGAGGAGATGAGTGGAACAGGTTTATTCACGAAAGAAACGTCGAATTAGGGGATATGGTTCTTTTCAAAACGAGTTTGAATGATAGTCCAACCCACATCACAGCCAATGGCTCACTCTATATTTCGGGTCATAGCAAATGGTAATGATTCTTAACCAGTCCAGATTTCTGAAGAAGAAAAATATAAGTAAAATATAATATCAAAAACCAAAAAAAAAAAAATAGATATAGTAGAAAGCAAATGGTACAAACCTTAATCTTGGCCAACATAAGCTTGAAACAATTAATCAAAGTCATTGAGAGCAGCCCTCCACTTCTGGACAATCAATTTCCTCCCCCAGGAGTTGTTCTCCACTTCTTCTTTACATCTGCCAGGCAAGAAAGTGTCAAACCACAAAAGATGAATCACATAACAATTAACTTCCTCCCATTACCGAAATCCTACCAGCATCTTCCATGGCCGCAAGAAGTAGGGGTGGCAAAACGAGTTTTAACACGACTCGAAAATGATACGATTTTTGTGGGTTAGGGTTGGGAAAATTAAGTGCGGGTCGAAAACGGGTCAAACCCGTTTGACACGATATTTTTTTGGGTCGGGTTAGGGTCACCTATGTGACACGAATTGATCTGTTTATGTTCAGTATATCATTAAAATATTTAGTTATTGTTAAAATATTATTTATTTTCTATAAAATATAAATCTAAAGTAGAGGGAAAATTCCATAAAATAATGTAGCATAACTAATCCACACTTAATAATTGATTGATTTTTTTTTTGGTAACCGAGGGTATCAGGGGCCCCACCCCCACTAATCCCTCGAGGTCCTGGCGCTACCCCTTGAGGTTTCCCCAAGGGTTTTTGGTTCGACCGGAGACTACCCCAGTGGCCCCAAGGGGGTATATTAATCGCTCCCGTGGGGAATCGAACCTAGAATGGGTAAGATCCTAAGCATCGCCCTTACCAATTGATTGATATTAAAAATTTGTTTATTGTGTTGATATTTTGTCATAAATTATTGAATTCTTCATTTTTCTTTATTAGTGTATTAGTTAAATGAGTAAAACAGATTGATGCAGTAAAAAATATAAAATATAAAATAAATCAAATATGTGATACTAATCATGCCGATCTATAAGTAGTCTGGGATGGATTTGGTCGACATGTGAACATGACGGGTCGACACGAGAACACGACAGATCGAGTTAAGGTTGAGATTTTTTGACACGAAACATAAATGAGTCGGATTAGGGATGACCAATTAGACATGTCAACTTCCTGTGACACGATGACACGAATCGCACCTCCTAGCAAGAAGTTCCTTCTTCTTAGGTACCCTCTTGATGCCAATCTTGATATCAGTGAGGCCTCTTAAAGTTCATATGTGACCTCACCATGCCAGGAGCATCAACAAGGGCCTGTATTGACACAAAGTTCAGTCTTCAAAAGATTAACCCATCATCTCTAACCTCGATCTCTCGCCCTCGTCTTGATCTCTTTCCATGGTTGCCAACAATAGAAGAAACGTTTTTTATTTTTTCAATTTTCTAAATTTATGATTTTTTGTTTGATTTTGAATTTAAATAATATTTTAAAAAGAAATTAAATAGGTTTTCATTTATTCATTTTAATTTAAAATAATTAATAAACTATTGGAGTTAAATGTAAGAAAAGGTAAAGAATAGGAGATTTTTATAGAAACTGAGTTTAAATCTACTCTATTTTTGTAAAATTTCTCAATTTATAATGGTGGGTGCTCTTTTCAAAAGAGCAAGAAACTGAATTATATACTGGTAGATTGAGAATGGATAAATTGTGCATCCAAATCCTAGAATACATCTAGATAAAACATTCATCAAAACCAAACAAAAATTCTACATTAAAGTTTAAACTGAAAGACAATTAGAATATCAATCCTTTAACAATATTTAAAAAGATCTGAAACAGGCTAACATCCAACGATAGAATTCAAACAAGCTCATAACAAAATTTTGAGAATTCAATAACAAATGTCTATGCATTGGCTTTTTTCAACTTGGCTAGCTCTTGCTTGACAAGTCCAGATTTCTGCAAATACAAAATAACATTTCAGAAAGGAATACTAAACATAAAACAAATGTGGTATAATATAATGGCAAAATCCCATTTTGATAAAAAAAAATCAGTTGAAATAGTAGAAAGCAAATGGTACAAACCTTAATCTTGGCCAACATAAGCTTGAAACGATCAAAGTCATTGAGAGCAGCCCTTCTCTTCTGGACAATCAATTTCCTTCCCCAGGAGCTGTTCTCCCACTTCTTCTTTACATCTGCCAGACAGACAAGAAAGTGTCAAACCACAAAAGAAGATGAATCACATTACAATTAACTTCCCCATCACCAAAAACCTACCAGCAGCTTCCATGGCCGCAAGAAGTTCCTTCTTCTTAGGTACCCTCTTGATGTCAATCTTGATATCAGTGAGGGAAAGCCTCTTAAAGTTCATCTGTGACCTCACCATGTCGGGAGAATCAACAAGGGCCTGTATTGACACAAAGTACAGTCTACAAAAGATTAACCTCATGCACCCAAAACATGGAAGAAAAAACTAACACTAAATCCATGACATCAAAACCAAAAATTGGTTTAGTAATTTTCAATGTTTAACACCAAACCTAAATAATCAAAACCAAATTGGTTTTAGTAAAGATTGAAGCTTCCAGTAATGAACTAACAACTCTGAGATTTGATAATATGTACATCACAGCTTGGGTAAGCTCTCATCAAAATATCCAACAGTAAATCCCAACAAATAATTCATTTCATACCACAGTCAGTCTATATCCAAAGCTAAAAACAAAGACATCAGAGCTCATTTTCCATACAAAACTTCAGCAAGTTAATATTCACTAATACTAATGAAAATACAGAAATCCCAAATGATCATTTCTCTTCTAGGGTAACCATACAAAGCAAATTAAACCCAGAAAAGGAGATTAAAAAATAAAGGACATACCCGGTTCTGGTCAATGACGTCGACGATCACTACAAGCTTTCCGTAGTCATTTCCGTAGTTGACAAGAGCCACTCTTCCGATCTCCACATACCTCTTGAACGGCTGCAAAATTAAACAAAACAAAAATGAGTACAACATAGAAAAGAAAAATACTAATATACGAATGAATAGGACGATAAAATATGTCATTAAGAAGAGCAATTTAGGGTTGCAGAGAGAAAGCTCACCATTTTGGATGAGTGCGGTGTGTGAAGGTGAGAACTGTAAGAGGCGGAAGCGAAGAGGAGAAGGACGAAGGAAGAGTGTTAAGGAATTAGGGTTTTTCTTAGGGCTTCTTTTATAGTCTTCTTGATTTGGCTTGGACCAAACTCGTATTTAGGGTTGTACTGTAATTGAGTGAAACATTTGGGCTTTTTCCACCATAAAAGGGCCTTCCTTTCGAATCGGACAGCCCATGAAATATTATTTTGGGCTTTTTAAATTTGATGGCCCATTTATGGGTATTTTCAAGAGATTTTTTCTTAAATATTTTTTTTTGTCTTTTTACATTTTTACGGATCCTATTTTTTTTTTTTTTTACGGACTCAAATTTTCAAAAATACAATTTTTAAAGTTTCATAATTACAAAAATACAGTTTTTGAGAAAAACAACTAAAAACTACATTGAAAACAACTCACTGGATCAACTAAAAAAACACAAAAGCAATACATATATTAGAACAACTAAACATCAACTCAAAAACTCTTAAAACAACAAAAAAAAAAAACCGTAAAAATATAAAAAAAATTCTTAAAACCATAAATTTGAAAGAAAAAAATGTTTGTCTATAAAAACGTAATTTTTTAGCAAAAATGAGAACCTCTATTTTCAATGCAAGTGAATAATATGCTATTTTTCTAAATATGGGACCCGACCTTTCTATTCTTCACAAAATATAGAAACATATTAAGAAAGAAATGAAAAATACAGGACGGCATTCTTTTTTTTATATAAACTTTTTTTTTAAAAAATATTTGAAATCCATTCTATTACATTTTATTTTTTAAAAAATTCTCATGATTTTCAACATGGCCATATTTTTAAATAATTTTTTTAAAAAGCAATATTTACTGTAAATTCTTTATTCTTTGGACAAAAGACCAATCTCAATGTCCGATCTATATATAGAGAGCTGCTACAATGTATTTTCTTTTTTTTGTAATATCGGTGCATTCTTTTTCTATTTTGGCACCTGAATAGTCATAATCTCAAAAAAAAATTATATGATAGTGTACAATATAGCTATCTAGAACATCCTACAAATTTTCAAGAAATTATGAATAAATTATAGTACTAAAATATGGTATAAACTGTCTGTTGCACGCGTACCTGTTTTTTTGTGTACGCGTGTAAAATTTGACAATTTGAACTTTATTTTCGGCTTCGTAAACTATTCAGAATTTCTTGAAATTTGCTGGATATTCTAAATATCTACAATGTACACCGTCATATAAAAAAATTTGAGATTATATCTATCCAGGCGCCGAAATAAAAAAAAGATGCACCGATATTGAAAAAAAATGGGATGTGTTATAGTTGTTCCTATATATATATATATATATATTTATATATATATATATTTATATATATATATATTTATATATATTCAATTGGGAGAGTGGTGATCATTAATTAATACATCAAGTATATATTCTTTTTGTTTTCATCAATAGCATTGTATTTTCTTTTCAAATTTTGTTCACTCAGTCATTGTACCATTATTCACATAGGTGAAATATATAATTATATATATTTAAAAAATTACTCTCTAAAATTGAGTGATTAAATGAAACCAGAAAGAAAGTGAGTAATAGAAAAGAAATGGATTTAGATTTTTTTTTAAAAAAATTATGACAGAAAACACATGTTGAATTATAAACTTTAAACATAAATTTTGTTTGAGAGGAGATAATGAGTGGACAACAATAAAAAAGGTGAAGTGACTAAAATAATATCCAAAGATGACTAGTGACAATACTAAGATCATTTGCACATTAGTTTGCATATATAGGTAAAATCATAAGAATAATCTAGGACTAATACAATGACATATTTTTCACCCAATCAAATTTATTTGAGATAATATCTATTATGTTAAAATTTTATATCATGTCACTATGTGTAAAATTTTAGTATATAAATTGTGAGCACATATAATCAATCTTAATGAATGATTTATAAAAAATAAAAAAGGATTGGTAATTGTTGAGATTTTTTTTTTTTTTCTATTTTTTTATTCTAAGAGCACTTTTAATGAGTGTTTTACTCTATCAATTAAAATAACTCATCAAAATATCACTTTTTTTATTTTACCTCACAATTTTACATTACACCCTACATCAGTTAATCTATGTTTTCTTTTATATTATGTAAATATTATATTTACAAATATTATTTAATAGTTAAAGAATAAAATTAAAAAAGAAAAAAATAATAAAAAATTAACTAATGGGAAAGAGGAAAAAAAATTAAAAAAATGTTTACATATTGATTGAAGCTTAGCTACATTTAGTGTAGAAATTATTGGTTTTAGTGCAAAGCTATAGATAAATATTTAAAGAAGTCAATGAAAACAATAATAAGCCTTTTAGCTATATTTTTTTTACCTTTGAACTAATTTAGAGTAGCCATTACAACTGCTCTAAGACCTTTTTATAGTTTCACTTTGAAGCATTCTTACTATATTATTTCCTTTTTGTTAAATAACAATAATCCATTGCCGTGCTTTACTTATGTCAAAAATTTGTTTGGTCACAATTGGAATATTTTTTTTGTAAATTTAATTAAAACTTATTAGTCAAACTAATCCATCACATGCTTATTTAAAGCAAAGCTTATTATATCCTATATAACAAACTAAACTTAGGAATTAGGAAAAGTAATAATTGTATTAAAAAAAATTGGATGATTAAACATTTCTTAAGACTTGCTTATGTTGCTTGCATAAAGATTATTATAAATGTATTGGCATGGGAAATTAAATCAAAGGCCATGACCAACTTACCACCATCTTTTGTGGCATGGGAAATTAAATCAAAGGCCATGACCAACTTACCACCATCTTTTGTGGCATTTATCATGCCTTTATTTATTTATTTATTGACCAAATTTATTTATTTATGTATTAGTGCTTTCTTACTTGCTATATGGTATTCCACCAATGAAAATAGTTATATTATTATTGGTTGAATTACAATTTCTCAAAACAAAATAACCTCATTACCAAGGGATAATTTCCAAGTTAGCTTAGCTTCACCATTTTGTCTTTTGAGTTTTTTATTTTTAAATTCACAAAAGTGATTAGAAATAGGGATAGCAAAAAACCCGGTGGATCGGGGCGGGTTGGAGCCCCGACCCGACGGAGCGACTTATGATCCGAAAATAAGCGGGGCAAAACTGGGTCGGGTCGAGACTCGACCCGCTAGCAATTGAAGAGGGTCGGATCACGACCCGACCCGGGTTTTTTTTTGTAATAAAGAAATTTTTTAAAAACTAATTACTACAACTATTTATGGTGATCTACAATCCAAATATATATATATATAAATAAAATAAAGTATATTTAAGAGAGATAGAGAAGAAAATTGATGTTTTGCTTTAAAGTATATGAAATTTTATTTTATTTTAGTATGCAAGACAATTTATAAAAAAATTTAGGCAACTCATTTATGTCTAGTATGACAGATTTTCTTGTTCTTTATTTTTATATTGTAATATTTTTTTTAAAAAATTAGTCTTTCTTTCATTAAAGAAGAAAAAAAAAAAACCTTATCGGGTCGGGTCTGATCCGCTCCATCACATCTGGCGCGGGTCTGACCCGACCCGAATCAAAAGCCTTAACAGGTCGGGTCGGGGCAGAAACCTAGCGGGTCGGCCCCGACCCGCCCCATTTACATCCCTAATTATAAATTTGACTTGTAATTATTGAAGAAAATTTGGTTTGATCACACTATCCATTTATTTGACAATCTAGAGAGGAAAAAATCAACTTAGCTAAACTAAATAAATGGTTAATCAATTGAAAAGGAGAAATTAGTTTTATTACTTTATCTTATTATATAAGAACTAAAAACAAATGGATTATTTTGAAGAAAAAAAAGCTGTTACAGATTTATATTTTGTAAGAGATATTTAAGCCTACTAAATTTCCTTAATTAATGCTTTTAAACCAGAAATAGTATAGCCAGATAGATAGATAACTCTAGTACTTGAGTTGAGAGAGACTCCTTAATATCTTCTTCTATTTATTATAACCCAAAACTAAGAATATGAAAGCTTTGTGCTTTTCACTCACAAATCCATTCAACCATTTTTAAATTTCAAATAAGCTTAAGAATTCATCTTAAAACCTCATAAAATAAGAAAAAGATCCGATTTTTTTGATCAAAATACAGAACTAACCATGGGTATCAAGGATCTTCCTCTCAAGCTCAAGGTAAAGTTTTCATCTTTATTTCATTTTCATCTTCCTGAGATTACATAGTCATATAGTTGATGATCTTAACAGAATTATATGTATATATATATATGTGTGTGTGTGTGTAATACATAAGAAGGGTTTTAGGCTGAAACGTTTGCCATTAGGAGAAGGAAAGAAGAGCAAGAAAAGAGAGGCAAAATCTAAGCCATCATGGATGACACCAATCTCACATGGCTACCATGTGGTTGAGGCTCAATCTTTCAGAGTTGGCTCGGACGAGTCAGACTCTGACTCAGTCGTGGTACAAAGAGAACAGTTTGATCAGCTCGAGCTGTGGTTCTTCGGAGTCTCCGATGCTAGGATTGGTGATGGAGTCAACAACTATATTCAGTCACATTTTTTGGACAAAAAGCCTAAAGAGGTATGTCACTTGTTCAAAAGGGTATTCGTATAATCAAATGATTGTTATTATAGATTTAGAAAAATGCAATCTTTTTTTCCCCAGATAAGGAGAAGAAGCAAAGAGACAATGAAGAAAGCATACGTGGGTGTTAGAGCAAAGATAAGAGAGATTCAGAAAGCAGAAGAGAGAGCAAAAGCAGGGTCAGTTTCAGTGATGGTGATCAATGGTGAGAAGCTTGTGATTGGTAATATTGGAGAGTACAAAGCTGTGGTGTGTAGAGATGGTGTGGCTCGTTATATGAGTGCCAAACACAAGCATTTTTCATCCCCTAAACGACATTGGTCTCGCAGATTTCTTTCAGGTAAAACAAAAAAACAAACAAACAAACAAATCCCAGAATTTATTTACATTATTTGACCATTTTGATATATAATATTTTGGTTGTGTTTGTGTACAAATGAAAAACCAAACAGTGAGGATGTTGTCTTGTCATTCGGGCAATACAGCAAGCACCATGCAATCTAAAGCCTCGGAACTCCTTGTTGGGGGTGAGAGAGTTGACTCTGATACTGAATTTGTCATATTAGCCAGCAGTGGCATTTGGGAGGTAATAATAATCAATATGATATTATATAACTCTTTATATTAAACCAATGTAATAGAGTTTGAAAATGGTTGAACATGAATGAACAGGCAATGAAGCCTCAAGAGGCAGTGAATCTGATAAGGCACTTAGAGGACCCACAAGAGGCTGCAGAGTGCTTGGCCAAGGAAGCTATCACTAGAATGAGCAAGACCAACATTTCTTGCTTGATCATTAGATTTGACTGAATCCTCTCCTCTCCTCCATTTTTACTTGTAAAAAGCTCCTCAATTTTTACTTTTGGGAGTTATTTTCCTACTGTTCTGTCACTCTTTTGATGTCAAGAGAAGTGTAAAAGAAAGATCTTTGTTATCAAAACTGTTAATTGTGAAAATTTCAATCTTTTTTTTTTTCATTTAAAGAACATCTTCAAAAACAATAAAATGGATGTAAGAAAAACATAGTAGAAAATTGATGAACCATTCATTCATTTGTATTGAACAACTTCTAGTTTTTTTTAACCATGTGAAAATGATAATGACATAGACCAGGGCAACATAATCGAACGATATGAAAATGAAACGGCTCAAAAATGAGAAAAGACAAATACTTTGTCATCATCATCATAACAAAATGGCATGAAAGAAGAAACCTCAAAAAATGACAGTTTCATATTGGTTATTCTATTAACACACTTTTCACTACTCAGCATAATTTACTTTATTACATCAATCATCTAATGTCTTCTGAACATATTAAACATTTGCTTTGTGAATGGTATATCAGGTTTTACTCTGCAGCCCATCTAATAAAAATGAAAGTGAACACAATGCTGTGTACTGTACAAAAATAAGATTAAATATAAATATATGTTTCTTTTGTTAATGAAACAATAATACATTGCAAAAGAACTGATCAATCTTTATAATATAACAACTCTATGACTACACCTACAATGCTGGAAAATGAAGAACAGCTCCGCCGCCTCACATTCAGCACTTCGAAGCTCCATGCCATCATGTTGCCATCTTCTTTTCGCTACTTTTGCTTCGGAACGGTGATAGCAAGGAGAAGTGTCGAGAAGCTGCAGCCAGAGAAATTAAACCCTTGGTGTCAGATAATGCAAGAATATCTCAGCTATAAATTGTAAATAATTTTCAAGAACTACACCAAAGAAACATTAAAGTTTATTAAACATTTTGCATGTCAGTCAGTTAGCACTTACGCTTTTGTGGAGTAGTGCCAGCAGTGGGAGTTTCATCTTGAGATATTAGATTCTTCAATGTATGAACTGCTTACAGAAATGAAAACAACAGTTAGCTTCTTCTGTATTATGCTAATGGACATAAAGAAAGGAATTCATCCACTAGCTAGTTTCCTTATGAGTAACATGTCAATTAAGTTTATTTTTATTTTTATCTTAAATCCCAGAAATCCTTGAAACCACATAGCAGACTTGAGTTCAAAATTGGAGCTCATACATAACCGCCAATCTTCGGGAAGCATGAAACTCTTAGTCAACAACTAGGTGGCCTGAGGAACTAAATGGTAAACACCAGACCACCAGACCATGAGGAAGCATTAGTTTTGCTTTCTAACAGCAAGAAATGAAAAATAAACAAAAGTCTAGTGTTTAGGATAGTATTTTTATCTTCATATTCATTTGGCCATCATGAAAAGTGGAAAAACTACCAGCAGAAATGCATTAAACCATAGTCAAATTGTATGCATCTTTTCATATGATAATTAATTATGTGTGGCTTGTGCAGGGTTTGGGTTTGGATTCATGAGACATGCTTACTAAACTTGTAACTATGTCTTTGATGGGTTTTGAAATTAGTAATTCAAGTGCGCAATAACAAGGCAATGATTATAACAAATATTACCTTCGCTGGAAACAGAAGTATTTGTTGCAGTATCATCTACCTCAAAACCATTTATGCTAATATTATCTGACTCAGAAGCACGTTCACCCGCAGAAGAGCTGTTACTCTTTCTTCCAAACTTTAACAGTCGTCTAAATCCCTTGGACGATTCCTTTATCTGAGGCTTCTCCAGGGTTTCCGGAATCTTTTCCAATTTTGGGTTTCTAGCATCCAATACATGTGCTTTCACAGAGCTTGTCGCTACAGGTTCAGGGTTTACAGGGACAGCAGCTTTACCAATATCAGATTTCTCAGTACGATCTTCAAAAGAAGAAACCCGTGCATAGGGGGCTTGGTACTGTTTTTCAGCAATATTAAGGCTTGAAAGCTGTGGCAGCACTTTGTTCACATCACCAGTAGCAACCTAAACATTAATGTAGTGATGTTAAAAGATTCTAGGAAAACAATGACACCACTCTGATGAAAATTTGTCCAAAACACATAATTACATAATATTTTCAAAAGTGCAAGTTCTCCCATTTTAGAAATTGAGAAAAGACAAGTACAAAACCAAGTTAACAGATCTAGCACAGCAAAAAGCATGTAGTTATAAACAAAGTTCTCTTGCTGTGTCATTAAAGGAAACAAACAACTCAACTCTTCGAATTTCACATTAAGAGCAGTACATACTTTACTAACAAATGAAATTATTAAAATTCCCAAAGTACATCTACTTAGTTATTGGAACATTTTTTGGATGTTAAGAATACTGAAAAAAAAAAATCGTTAAACATGTATGTACAATAGCAATTGGTTAAAAAAAGGCAATATTCAATCTTATACACTTTGAACATGTATGTGTGGATAATAATCTACTTGTAACTATTGTTAAATGCTAATTATAACCGTTATGATTCTTATATATTTAATTGACATTGCTTGTGAATAATGCCAGAAACAACTACTTCCATCATGGTCCATAGCAGTCGATACATATCATGAATAAACTAACTGTGAAAAAAAAAATCTGTTTCTGGGATCAGACCAACCATACCTCATTTTTAGCCATCGGCGGGATTTTGCCATCGGTGGGTTTTTCATGAACCGTGTTAGTCATAAGTGGGGAAACTGGTGCTCGAATAGCCGCATAATCTGACACCACCGTGATGTTTTCCCTAGTTTTATGATTACTAGTCTGTTTGCTTTCTGCCCTCAATGATTCTTCCTCTGAATATACATCAGGTACAGAAGGTTTCTCACATTCAAGCACCAAAACAGTCTTTTCAATCACTGGATTTTCGTCTACTTCACTATGATGTGAGAACTTTTCATTGTTCCTCTTTACTTCAGCACCTTCAGAAGTTGTAGAAGACTTAGTCAAATTACCCTTCTGTGTCACTCCTTTTGTTGTTGATTTGCTCTGGGTAGCATTGGGTCCCTTAGGTGTTCTAATTTTCAGTTCTGGAAGAGTAGCAGCTTTGGTTTTATCATAGTTTACAATGGCAGATAATTTTTTGCTTTCAGACCCATCAGATATTTTTGATTTTGACTTTGACACTGGTTCGATGCCTCTTCTCAGCGAAGAAATTGGATGGCTACTAATCATTTTAGGCTCTGATAACCTTCTAATCCGTGACATAGATGCCTTTGTTCCATTCTCTTTCTTTGACTCAGGCAGTGAAGTCGCTGACCGGGATATCCTGTTTCCGGCTGAGTGACTTCCTCCAGTTAATCTGCTGCTGGTTTTGGATGTCTTTTGTGAATCAATGGATCCCATAGAAGAAGTTCTAGTAGGGAACCGTTGTAAAGGTGACGATGGTCCTGGCTCTGAATCACTAAACTTTGTTCCTTTGTATGAGCTTGGTGAAGTCTTCGTTGGAACTTGTCTCCTTGTTTGCTGAGCAGGGACACTAGCCCCTCTCGCAGCAATTCTCTTTTGCCTTTCCATTTTCAAAGCTTCTATTCGTTTCATCTCTGCCTCTTCCTGTAAAAAGAAGTGAAATGATGGCCAATGAACAATAGAATTACTTATATGTTATGAAAAACTCAAATGAAATATCAGTAAGTACCCTCTCTTTCTTCTCTTTTTGGAGATCAGCTTTAAAGGTTCTCAACTTCTCAGCACGTGCCCGTGCTTCTTCCAAAGGACTCAACTTTGAAGGCTTTCCTCTTCTTATTGGCCCAACATTCTTCTTCTTATCATCTTGAAGCAGTTTTGATTTCAGGCCCTTATCTGACTTCTTAGATGTCTGATTAGCATTAGCTGCCACCTCCTTACTTCTCTTATCTTGCGAAGCACCATCTTTGGTACCAGCCTGCGTTTCATAATCCAAAGCAGGGTCATAGCCAATTACCCCAATTTCATCCCCACGTTGAGGCCTCATACTTAATTCTTCTGGTTCATAATGAACTTGGTTCTCTGCTTTCTGAGTGGCTGACGGGAATTCAGAATCCATGTGAATAGGGTTGTCATTTCCAACTTGATCTAGTGAAGTTGATCTCAAGGCTATGTATGAATCATCATCCATATTTTGTGATGACCTCATGTCCATATTTCTTTCCACACCTTCAAATCCATTTACGGCTAATGGATCTGAGGCAGAACTTGTGAACCCTGATTGCTTTTGCCTATTAATCATAAAATCTTCATTGGAAGACCTCCTATAGCTCACCCTTCTTCCATTAATTTCTGAATACAGTACTTCCCCTTGACCATCTATGTCCCCATTTATGCCATCTCTTTTAGAATTCATATGTTCATCCATAGAGTTTCTCGACATGCGAGTCATGTTTCCACTCATTTTTTGCATGTCCATTACACCCCCATTTTGAACTACACCATTATCTTGCCCTCCAAAAAATATAGGATCTTCACCCCCAGTATTTTGTCGTCGTTTTGAATGAGCTTTGTTTTCCATAGAAAACATACCTTGATCAGCCTCACATTTTTCTTCATCGGCATCTCTGAGTAAGAAATTCTGAAATGCTTGCCAGTGTCCTCCATCTGCCACCTTCCCATAAGCTAATTCTTCCTTATCAGTTGAATTGTTTTGATCTTTAGATTTTATATTATTTTCTTTCTTTTTTGAGGAGCTATGAGAGTTCTTATGCTTCATCTCTGAAGCACTGGCTCCATCTTCCTCATCTGTTTGAGAGCCTGAAGCTGATTGTGATTCGGAATCTGAATAATTCTGTCCCTTTGAAGTGATGTAATTAAGGTTTCGAATAACAACCGTGCCTGATTGCTTTTTACCTGACCGGCTACCTCTCTTACGTGATTCTCGACTTTGTGAAGTTTCTAAGTCAACATCATCTGATGATCTTGTTTCTGATTCAGCATTGCTATAACTACTGTCCATGGAGTGCCTTTTCTGTCCCATTCTCTGACCAGGGTGCATTCGAGGATCCTCGGCTGCTGGATAAGGTGGCTGAAAATATGGGTTAGCCCCAGGGTAGTTCTGATAGTAAGGCATGCCTTGCATGGGATATGGTTGATAGACAACACCAGGAGGAGAATGAATAGGCCACGGAGGGAACATCTGATGTGGAAACTGACCTTGTGGATGAATCTGGTTTTCTGAGGGAGTCTTTTCATCTGGCAGAAAGGTAGAGAAAATAAATAGCAACTTCTACCTCTTCTACATATGGTTCAAGGTACAAAATTATAAACAAGTATGTCAATCAATAAGGAGCTATTGCAAGCTTATTTTCCTTTTGGTATTTTCATGTTGAGTCACAATTTTTTATTTTTCTTTCCTTGGTGACTTCTGCTTGCATATGCTTTAAGGCAGTAAGAAAAGATGAGGATTTTCTACATTAACACATATTCACTCTACATTTATTACCTTTTGTTTCTTGGGTTCACTCTTACATTTAAAAGAGAATGTTTATCAAGACAATGAGCTTACATTGGAGGTTTATCTACCCATCACAACTATAAAAGATAATCTAATCAAACTTTTTGAAAGAGATTATCAAGCTGGAAACAGTTTAAAGCATTTTTGCAAAACCAAGCTAATACTACGTAGCTGGCTTACTTTTAGGAAAGTCTATATGATTCAAAACTCTTACATGCATGTGTATAACTACCTGATTTCCCATTGCTTTCTGCAG
This sequence comes from Humulus lupulus, assembly GCF_963169125.1. Lineage (NCBI taxonomy): Eukaryota > Viridiplantae > Streptophyta > Magnoliopsida > Rosales > Cannabaceae > Humulus > Humulus lupulus. Next base: position 296,162,879 of record NC_084794.1, on the reverse strand, counting down.
CAGATTCAGCATGTGATTCAGGCCATGCTTCTCTCTGTTTGTTGGCCAAATTAGGAAGCATGACACCTGGTGCATTCATGGCAGAGAAGTCCGCCCCTCTAGCCATTGCTTCAGCTGCTTCAATTTCAAGCCACTGGCCAGATTCATGCTTTTTCTTCCATAATTCCTTAAATCGTTTACAAGCATTGCTGTTACATTGACAACATTAGCAGTAAACAACAAAAGTTTCTCTGGCAACATCTTCTGCCACTGGTAACAAAATATGATATTTCAAATTTTAGGAAAGTAATATCTTATTGGAGATTGTGCTTTACATTAAACGTGAGGCTCCAAAGCTTTCGGAGAAAGACATCATAGGGGAAATGTCATCAATGTCAAAACCAGCTGCTACAGCACGTGCAAAAGCCATGCCTTGCTCTTTCTGCAGCACAGTTTTGCGAGTTTCCAGGACTTTCAAAAGCTGAACTCTATAATAGATACAATAAAGACAAGGAATTACCATTAACAGTAATACCATTCAAATAATTTGAGCAGGCTGAACACAGAAGGACAATCAAAATAACCAATGATGAACTAACAGATAACGTGAAGAACTCAAGTTTACTCGGAATTGCTAATTTCTATATCCTAATATCTAGTAAACCAAAATAAGTATGTTTTAGCTATTGCATGTGAATCGAAACAAAGAGGAACTACACCATACTTACACATAGCAACATAACATTCTCTATCTTAGAGAACAAGTTGATGTAATAGTACAGAGCTCAAGTGTATGGTATTCCTTGTTTACTATGATTTTGAGTATAAATTTGCAAAAAGTTAAAAGATGCAAGGCTTCTTTGATAAATATCACAAAGTGATCATCAATAAACAGGCAATCCTTATCTCTAATGATTTAACCTATGCTGTATCATTTATCATCATAGCAAAATTGATAATCAGGTAATCAGAAGTTTGTATGAAATAATATGTACTTTGAATTCCCCTCTTTTGCGGTAGATCCATTCGATTGTGGCTGTACTCCAGGCTGATAGACGTCCAAAAAAACTACATTAGAAGCAATTATACTAAAATAATTTTTTTATGGTTTTTTAGTTAATAATACTCACCTTGTAAAGAATGATTGCTTTCTCGTCATTGGTATCTGGCAAAGTTCTGTTACCTATTTAATATCAACGGAAGCCATTTAAGCCAATAGAAAATAAACAAAAGGTAAATATAAAAGAAGTGACAACTTTGGTTTTCAAACAATACACAGAAAGAATTAACAATATGCTTGGTTCGAATCCTCTTGAACAAGAATTTCTCTCGAAAAACATCTGAAAAAATGACATGGTAAGAGAAACAAAGAGAAGTTTGCAACAAACAAGATAAGAAAGATCCTCTCTTCTTCTAAACCCATACTTTAAACCCTATCCTCTCTACCAGTGGGCCAGCCCAAATTCCAATTTCCTATCTTTTTTTACAAAATACCTTCGAAGCTTTCCACAGGTTTTGGCAGATGTTCTTCTACCTGTCATATGGAAAATAAGTGAAACTGAACTTTCTCATTCTGTAATAACATTGAGACAAGACAACTAAATTTCTACCGAAATAACAGAATATACTTACAGCATAAAGAGTTGTGTCACTGTTTCCCTGAATTGCAATTGCCTCCTCAATTTGTAATATCTCAGATTCCAGGGTGTACACCCGTTCCAAGACCTCTGGAGTACGGACAAAGCGAACAAACCTACAGGTACATTACACATAAGCTTTGAAAGCAAATGAATAAAGTGAATGGAATAAAAAAGAACAAACAGTTTTTGCAAGACAAACTCCATAACAAGCTCATCAGTATGTTATGATTCCTTATGAAAAAGGATATCTTTTTATATTACATTCATGTTGATATATTTTGTAGTAAGCCCCATGGATTAAGACACATTTTAATATGCAAGTAAAAGCAATGCCTAGACAAAAAATGTTTTAATATAACCAATACAAAGTTACAAACCTTTCAACTGTACCCTTGGTGAACCACCAAGCATCACTTGCAGGCTCTGGCTCAAGAATAATTGAATAACCCCCCTTGGCCATTTGGTCTTGGGCAGTTTTCAAGTGGGCAAGAAATGGATTCAGTAAACCAGAATCTATCTTCTCTGTCTTTCCATTTGCAGATATAACCAAATCATACCTACAACAATTGAAAAAAACGAAACACAAATATATAATCAGAAAAAAGCTTAAGTAATAAGGTTCTCAATCTTATGGTAGAATGTCAACGTTTATGAATCTATCCCTCACAAGCTTTAATCACATAAAACATTTAAGAACGACTTCACCACCAACTGAATTACATTTTTGTAAGTATATCGATTCCATCCTTAAAAGACAAGAATATTAACACGTATTGCTTGTCAACTAAAATTCTCCAACACCTTACTAAAAATGGACACTTGCAAAACTGTGCATACCAAGTCAAAGCTAAAGATTAACAAGTGAAGACTAAACGAACTAGAAAGAAATGAATGAGACCCAGAAAAGTATGCATTACAACATAACCGATATAAAAAATTAAATAACTTCACGAATACGAATACGAACAAAGCAAAAACTAATTCTTTATAAAATTGAAACGATTGCATTCAATAAAACCCAAAAGATCCACAACCAAAAATGTAATGAAAATAAATTCAGATCTTTTATGAAACAATAAACAGTTTCCATCTCAGTCTACTGTCAATAAGTTCTTCCTTCCGAGATTGCATGGTAAAAAATCTAATCAATATCATGGGAAATCAAACATAAAAAGAACCAACCCAGAACGCTACATAAGCTCCAAAACCCCATGGAAGTAGATCAGAGTTTTACCTAGTCCGAGTAGGTGTGAGCTGAAAGACAACAGAGTCAAGCCGAACTGAAGGCTTCATTTTCAAAAGAGAAATCTTTGAGTCACCCACTAAAATGCTTCCACTTTGAGAGCTTCAGATGAAAATGGCAGTGGAAAGTGGGATCAGGGAGACATGGGGCGAAAAGGGTAAGTCAGGAAACTAAGCAATCAAAAATGGGTTGGAGCCTAAAGATACACAAGTTTCAGAGAAAACCCAGAAAAAAAGTTCCAGCTTTAGTAGAAAAAAACTGAACTTTAAGAGAGAGAGAGAGAGGGATCAGATTCTGGAAGAAACCCAAAAGAAAGAGCTTCCCACCCACCTAGGATACCCGGTCCTTGAGCAGAGACTGGAAAAGTTGGCTGTGAATAGAGAGACATATAGAGATATTGAAAGCCGTTGAATAAAGGAAACATGTGAGGGGCATAATGGGAAATAAGCATGACAAAAATCGGTGCTTAAGCGAAAAGGACAAAATTAATATTTTCATTTTCTTTTTCTTTTTTTTTCTCTTTAAATCATAGCATTAGTAGTTGGAGGTGTTGGTGTAGTAAATTACGAAAATGCCCTCTGGGTCATTTTCCATACAATACAACCGTTGAACACAACTATTACTAATAACTCTTTTTAAAGATTAACGTTTGGAGTTGTTGTGTCATTTGCTTTGACTTCAACATCACATCAAACCCTACACTATAATATATTTATCTTAAAAATTATGAGTAAATACCATGAATTATAATTAGACTACTATACTATTACATGTATTCATTAGATGTTTGAATATTTTTTCAAGGTAAGACTAATATTTTCATTCATACATAAGAAGAAGAGAATATATTTATTTGGTACCTTATGTTTTTGCACAGTATTATTTTGGTACCATCTATTTTTAATAATGCTTATATGGTATTTTGTATTTTAAAATCGTACATATTTGGTACCCTAAACTCTGATTTGATAAATAAAATTTTGTCAATTTAATCAAACTGCTGTCAATTATGTAAGTTATAAATTTAAATTTAATTACATAATTACATATAACAGATGACAGTTTGATCATATTGACAAAATTTTATCTATTAAATCTGAGTTTAGAGTACCAAATATGTACGATTTTAAAATACAGGTTACCATATAAGTATTATTGAAAACAGAAAGTACTAAAATGACATTTTGCAAAAATATAGGGTACCAAATAAGTATATTCCCTAAATAAGAATGGTGTAATTGCAAAGGTACTAACATAAGATGGAATGTATTCCAATTATGTATACAAATAATTAATGTTTGACTACTCCATAAGCGGTATTATTATAAAAATATAACATATTTTACCCAAAATACATTTAATTTAGTAGACAATAAGTTTTAAATACCCTTAAGTAGCAGCAGACCTACACAAGTTCCCCACTTTCTCAACAAAAAAAAAATTATACACATTTTATATAAGAGTAACAATGTGTATCCTAAAATTATGCACTAAAATATTACACCAACTAACATGACAGTTTTTTTCTTAACCAATGATATTTATTTTAGATGGGACTCACTTTTTTAAAAACAACGCCACGTCAATTGGTGTAATATTTTGATGCACGTATCATTAATTTTATATAATTTAGGCCAAAACTAAAATCTTATGTGTTCATGTTGAGCACTCCAATAGAAGAGTTAAAATACCTTATTATCTAAAATATTAAAAAAAAAATAGTGAAAGTAACATTCCAATAGGTAAGGTTAACTTGAGCTAGTTTACATTTCTTTTACATTAATGAATAGTGCTTCTCCATATTTAGAGAATCATTATTCGTTAAATTATAAATATTTTATTAATTTTTTTATAAATTTTTGTATATATATGTGTGATAATATTATATTTAATTATTTTATTTTTTTAAAATAAATAAAATATATTAAAAAATATAATATTTAAATGGTGTATAGAAAAAATAAAAAATTTAATGTGTGATGTAATATAAAAATTCAAGGTGAAATAGAAAAAGTATATTTTGAAGAGATATTTTAAACAATAGAGTAGAACACTCATTAATTCAAAGTGCTCTAAGGAAAAACTAACGGACTAATATAATCACAATTATTAATTAAAGTGTCTATCGATTGTTAATAACTAGAATGAGATGATTCACGCATACTAATTACATTAGAGGTACATGGTAGTCCCATAATGGCTATGTGTTGGAAAATTAAATTATACCACATATACCCCTGAGGGTAATAGGGCATTATATATAGTGTATGAAGATGTAATTGGGTGGTAAGGGTGGTTTCGGTAAGGGGTTTGTTCATCATAAACTCCTCTATTGCATTTGTTATCTTCGAGGGTTGCTCTTGTGTTTTCTACAAATTAAGAGTGGTCATGATGACTCATGGAGATGGAATGCCGAGGTATGTTCTTCATTGTATTATTAATGTTCTAAATAAATGCTTTGATGTTGGATAATAATATGAGTATTGAATATGTTAATGACATTTTGTTGGGATGCTCAGGGTAATTTTAACAAATAATTTATTGCAGAAAAGAAAGAAGATAGTGTGTATCAGGAGACATATGGATGATGTTTTTGTAATTAATTAATTAAAGATAAATTATAGTTGATTAAGTAATTGGATTACTCGATATGTGTAGTTGAACAAAAGTAAATAGTTAATTTCATTGATTCTTTATTTGTGATAAGAGAGGAAATCAACTTCAAAAAGTTAGCCTAAAAATAGTGGAGAATAAATCAGTTAGTTGGGATTTATTTATTATATTAAGTTTTAAATTTAGTGTAATAAGGTACTTCATATCTACATTTATATATATTAAATTTCATGCAAATAAATAAATAAATAAATATTTATAGCCTAAACTACAGCTAATTCCACTCGTTGGTTTCGTTTGGTATAATTAATGTTATTATAATGAGTTTATTAGAGGTATTGGTAACGCATAATTATCAATTTTTTGCTCATAAATTAAAGGGAATATACTTATTTGGTACCTTATGTTTTTGCAAAGTATTATTTTGGTACTTCTGTTTTCAATAATGCTTATATGGTACCCTGTATTTTAAAATCGTACATATTTGGTACCCTAAACTCAGATTTGATAAATAAAAATTTGTCAATATGATCAAACTGTCATCTGTTATATGTAATTATGTAATTAAATTAAATTTGTAACTTACATAATTGACAGTAGTTTGATTAAATTGACAAATTTTTATCTATCAAATATGAGTTTAGGGTATCAAATATGTACGATTTTAAAATACAGGGTACCATATGAGCATTATTGAAAACAGAGAGTACTAAAATGATACTTTGCAAAAACACAAGGTACCAAATGAATATATTCCCTAAATTAAAACATTTTCTAAACAGAAATACTCAAAGAAGTTACACAAGAAAAGAAGTTATAGTCAAAGATAACACCTTTAATTTGTTTTTGTTTTCTTTAATGTGTTTAGCCTATAAAATAATGTAGCTTAATTATCTTACTTATCAGCTAATTAATAAAGAAGAAGCCAAATTAATTTTGATCTTATTATTGCTCATAGATATAGTTAATTAATGGGGCTAGCTAGTATTGAATTATAATTATATTTTAAATATATATTGTATAATTGATGATGAGAAAAAATGTCATGAATACAAATAGGTCCACACGTGAGTGATTTTATTATGAGAGATCTTAATATATAAAAAAAATTAAAAAAAAAAGAATTAGTATAATAAAATCATTAATGGGAGAATATTGTTGCGCCTGCTACCCAACTCATTATGATTTATTAAAAGTAAATTAATATTGGTAATTTATAATAAATTTGTGTGTGCATATTATTTAAGCAAAAAAGTAGTGCTATCAATATCAATAATGTCCTTTTTGTTCTATATATCAAATATAATTCATGATTATTAGCTTTATATATTAAAATAAAATTATTATAAAAACCAAACTATAACAAGACACATCTATACAATTATTTTTATCTTATAATTATATATTATTTGAATATGCACACACTTCAACCAAGGTACTAGATGAAAAAATAATAATAATTGAGATAGAAATTTTGGTATATAAAAGAAAGAACTAAGAGCCAAAAATCACCTCTGTGAGAAAGCTAATATTATATATCTACACACCAAAAGAATAATACAGACTGGTAATAATTAATCTCAGTAGCTAGCTATAACTAAAAGACAACTATTCTCCAGTCATATTAATATATAAATATATATATATATATAAATACGACAATTCATGCTTCACTTTAAGCTGTACCGTTAGAACTCTCAGTGATCTCGACTTTTAAACAATTTTCGGCGCGATTTTTGTATGATAATGTATATTGTAGCTATTTAGAGCATCAACACGATTTTTAGAAAATAGTTTACAGTACCAAAAACTAGGCTCAAACATGTTGTTACACGCGTGATTAATTTTTTTTATGCGCGTGAAAAATAACATATTTGAACTTAGTTTTCGGTACTGTAAACTATTCGGAATTTTTTAAAAATTTACAGGATGCGCTAAACAACTACAATATACACGATCATAAAAAAAAATCGTGCCGAAAACTTTTCACGAGTCAAGAACAGTGAAGAGCCACACCGGTAGGGCTTAAAGTGAAGTCCTACAGGAGAACTGTCGTATAAAAATATATGTATATTTCTCAAATTTTAAGACAGAGCTATTACTAAGACATAACATAATTTTTGTATAACATGCTAATAAGCTTAGTTACTACTAGTAATAAAACAAACAATGATATTATTAAACAATAATACATATAATAAGTAAATTATTTGTAGCTAGCTAATACCATAGTGAAGATTGTCGACTATATTTCTTCTTGGCCACTCTCCCAACATCAGAAACACTTCTAAAGCCACGATAATAATCTCTTGTTGATGATGATGATGATGATGGACTAAAAGTGTTAGTAAGCTTTGAGAAAATCCCACCAACAAAACCATTATTATCAAATCTTTCTTTCTCATCATCATCATCAAGAAAAGAGTTGGTTTCATCATGGGTTGAATTATTATTAGGACAATAATTATCAACATTTCCAGTACAAGTATCATCATCATCATCATCATCATTTTCTGATGATCTTATTCCACCAAGTGAGTAGTTCATTGGAACTTTCTCATCTATTCTCTCTTCATAGTTATTATTATTAGTATTTGTTGTAGTTGTTGATGTTGAGGTTGCAGAAGAGGGCTTCATTATTGATCCCCCAAAGCCATAGCCAAAGCCAAAGCCAAAGCCATGGATTTGTTTTGTTACTTTGAGAGCTCTCAAACGAGCTTCTTTGAGTGCAGTAGTAGTCTTACTCTTTCCTCCTCCTAGAAGCTTTAGGATCTCATCTGATTTCCTTTGCATATTGGCACCCCAGTTGATTCTGTTTAATATATATATAATTCATTATTTTTAACAATAAATATTAGTGTCAAAAACATCATAATAACTTGGTTTAAAATCATCTTATAAGCTAGCTAGACTTCCTTAATTATTATTTGATAAACCAAAGTGTAAAATGGACACTAAAAAATAGTATATTTCCAAATAGACTCTTTTTTTAGAGTCTATTTTGTATTTTGACCTCATTTTGATAGTTTTTTGCGAAATGATATTTGTTTGGAGTTCGGATAGTGGTGTCGGGAGGTTTGGAAGCTATTTTGCAAAATATTATCAAAATTAGGCTTAAGTACAAAATAACTTAAAAGAAAATAAAAAAAAAGCTAATTTGCTAATGTTTCCAAAAAGTGTCATTTTTTTTCAAAGTAATACATATTAAAAAAAAAGTAAGGCCTAATAATTTTATTTTTTTGCAAAAATAACATTAAGACAAGGTGTTGAGTAAGTCTTACAAGATGTCAATTGCATCCAAAAAGTGATTTTACAATGAGTCATTATTGTGCAAATTGATTATTTTGAAGAAAAGAGTAATTAATGAAAATGGACAATTTTATAATAATGTCACTTTGTAAAATGATATTTTTTTTTATAATTATTTTGTTGTGCAAAATGGCTTTTTTGTCTGAAATTTTCGACAAAGTATTTAAAATTTTTGACACAGAATTGAGATATGTTGGGAGTGTCTCAAATATTATTTTGCTAATAAGAACAATCAAAATGAGGCTAGTATGCAAAATGATTATTAAATATATAGAGGAAATTTTTTTTATAGGGGCTTCATTTTAAGCCCTACTAATAGGACTTTCAGTGTTTCTCGACCCGTGAATAATTTTCGGTGCGATTTTTTTTTATAGCCGTGTATATTGTAGCTATTTATAGCATCCTGCAAATTTTCAGAAAATTTCGAATAGTTTACAATACCGAAAACTAGGTTCAAACATGTTGTTTTCCTAGCGCGTAAAAAAAATTAGTCACGCGTGCAACAACATGTTTGAACCTAATTTTCGATACTGTAAATTATTCGTAATTTTCTGAAATTTACAGGATGCTCTAAATAGCTACAATATACACAGTTATAAAAAAAATCGTACCGAAAATTATTCATGAGTTGTAAACACTGAGAGCATTACCAATAGGACTTAAAGTGAAGTCCTATAACAAAATTCCCACATATATATATATATATATATATATTTATATAGCCAAACACTATCGAAATTATTTAACATCATGTCCGAAAAACTATTTTACAAAGAATTATTGAAAAAACATCATCGCCTTAAAGTAGCATAAAATTATTGGTCATATAAAATTACAAACTTACCCCTTTTGGTCTATGAATTGAAATGTTCCAAGCTCATGTATGACATCAATGTCACACACAAACTCTTCAGAAAAATCTAAAGGGCCATGAGTGAGCAAGAACTCAAGAAGAACTAGAGCCTTGTATGCTTGCCTCCATTGCTTCCAATCAACGCTGCACAGTCTTCTGTGAAGAACATCAACGATTCTCCAGTAGTCATCTTCGGCATAAGATGCTTCTGCAATTCTAGTCATTGTTCTGGGCTCAGGGCTGCATGAATCCTCATTTGTTGCTTCCTCAGCCAACCTTATAATAATTACATAATAATAATAATTAAGTAATTATCATCATCATCATCTTATATATAAATATATCTATATATATATATATATAGCTTACAGTTCAGCTTCGGTAACATCAGTAAAGGCAAGCCTAGCAATTTTATACTTGTCTTGTAGAAAAGAAGATGCATGCTTTTTAATAAGGTCCATTATTATATATATTATATATGTATAGAACAAAACAAGTGATTAATAATAACTGATCAGATCAGTAGTAGTTTATTTGTAATAATCATAGATTAATTGAGTAGTTATATATATATATATATATTGTATTACACAATAATCAGAGAGAGTTTTTTTTATCAATACGAGTTTTTTGTATGTTAATTATTGGGTGATCGACCTTGATTGTAGCTATGTGAGATAATATGTGTGATATGGTCAACACTACATTAAAAAAAGGAACATCACTAATATATTATTAGAGTTTGACCAAATTAATAGCAGCATGTATCGAACATATATATATACATATATTATTTCATTTTGAACCAAGTCGATTTGCAAGGTTATTAACTCTTGGAAAAAACTTCTTTTAATCTGGAAAATTTTGAATTCTATGTAACTTTTTATTTTTAGAAAAAATATATATCGTTTTATGCATACACACATCAACTATTAACCAACTTTTTTTTAAATAAATCATACATTATATATTTTTAGTAAAAAAAAAAACTATTTATTAGAAAACTAATGAGTTATTATTTAATAAATATTGGGAACTTGGCTGTGAAAAATAAGTAAGTAGTTTGAAAAATTGCAATTATGTTATATTAAATAATATTTTTTGCGGCAGAAGTCAGGAAATAGTATAAAATGTTGCACTTTTTTAAAGAAGAAAAACATCACAACTTGAGGGATAGGCTTATGTAACGTCCTGAAATTCTAATAGAACTAAGTATTTTGATTAGAGTGCCGGGTGGACACGTGGTGCAATTATGCATTAATTATTTGATTTATATGATTGAGTATGTATGATTATGTGTATTAAATGTGTTTATTAAAGATCCGTTTTTGTTAAAAATGGATATTTTCGTAATTTTAACTCATTGATGGTATATTTATATTTGCATGCATTATGTGGATATATTCGTGATATTCGGCTTGAGTTGATCATTTCGAGCAATTTAGCGGAAAAATCACAACGGGGATAAAAACCCGACTCAAGGTGAGCCAATGGGTATTTTGGTAATTTCACATATTTTGAAAATTATTAAAATGTGAAATATTTTTGGGAGAAATATTTATGTTTGGAAGATTAGAGATTTAATTGGGAATTTAAGGTGTAGAGGTTTAGTGGGAAATTAAGCTTAATGGTCATTTTGCCCTTGGAGTACTTTGAAGGGAAGTTAAGAGAGGAGGGTAAAATGGTCATTTGACCAAAGGATTAGACCAATACAGCTGCGGCCTATCACTCCACGCTCTACACTCTCCCCTTTCCCTTGTATTTTCTCTAGAACACATTCTAATGGTTCAACTACACATTCTATTTTCTTAGGAAATATTTTTTTGTAGATATTGGTACATTCGCACGGGTAGGCGCTTCACTTTAGCACCTACCCGTGCGAACATCTGGATACAACATCTAGATAGATTATTTCATACTTTTATAATAATATTAAAAGCATATATAAAAGAGTCTTATGACTAAGGGGTGTTTAATATGAGGTAAAGTAAATGTGAGAATGAGTATTTAAATTCCTTTTTATGTTTGGTTCAAATTTTAATGGATAAAGTTAATAATTTGTGTGGGCCCTACATGTATTTTAAGGGTAAAGTGAACCCTTTTGTACACAAAAGTTTCATATTACATCCATCCTAAGTCTATCTACACTTTCCAAGACAACTCAACTACTCAAAACAAACACCCCCTAAGAGTTAAAGTGACACCCCAACATAAAAGTTTCCACTTTTTTTATTTACTTATTTGTCATCTTAGAGTATATTTCACATCGAAAGAGTATACCGACATTAATTCATTTATTAGAACACTAGTTACACCTGTTATTACCAATTAGTTTTGAGATAAAATTTTATAACTCTTAGCGCACATAGTATTAGAGCCAAATAATTCTACTAATGAGTGTATTTTATTCAAAATTTTCTAAATATTGAGTAAATTCATACCAAAAGTAACAATTAATAATTTAAGGAAAACTATGTCATTTAATATTAGGTGGCATTTAAGGGAAAATAAAAAGTATAAGGCATAATAGTCAAATAAGAGAAGATATATATGAACAATTTTGTGACAAATTAAAAAGTCAAATTTCAAAAGGTTAATATTCATACATTGAATAAAAATTATGGAGAAAATAGTTAATTTATTAATAAAAAATAAAGATAATTAATGAACATCTCAAACTCAAGAAAGTAGTATATTAATTTGTATTATTTTAATTAGTTATTTATATGAGCTAATTAATTATAATTTAATGATTAACTTTTTTTTCAATAATCACTAGCGCTTAAATACTATGCTTAAATTGGCGTGTTATTGATATTTATATAATATAGAATTTTGAACCTAATTAATTTAAGGTCTGTGTGATTTTAGAGTGTTGTTATTTGACATCTTAAGGTGTTCAACACTACATGAGGTAACATCTTATGATTGGTTAGAGATATCTCATAATACTTATTAAATTCAAATAAGTGGGACCCAATATTGGATTGCACCAATAACAGTATGTCATGTCCTTGTGGTGTTGAGCACCAGTGGTGCCCCTTAGTAATTCTCGTGATTTTATAGTTATAAAGAAGTTGTCAACCTTCTCATTCGTCTTATATAGATATATATATCTTCTATATAATAAGTGTGTAGATAACGAAAATTCTTGATTTTAACAGTTTTTTATTTTTTTAATGTTAACTTTAACATAATATTCTTATATTTAACGGTAGTTTGTAAATACTTAAATTTAAATGAAATAAATAAAAAATTAAAATAGAATATTTTTTAGATATTTTACAATCATAATTATTTAAAAATAATAAATAATTAAACAAATTAAAATATAATATTTTTAAGATATTTTACAATAATAATTATTTTAAAATAATAAATCATTAAAATATGATATTTTTGAGATATTTTACAATGATAATTATTTAAAAATAATAAAATCATATGTTTTATAACTTAAATAAAATTGAATTAAACTTAAACTCATTTATTAGAATAATATCATATTAAACACATAACATAATCTATTGTGAATTAGCAACAAATTGTTTTTTTTTTAAAACAACTAGCAAGAAACTTAAATTTAAAATCCACGTATAATATTTAATATTATATTAAACATATAATATATAATCTATTTTTGTCACTCTCAAATTCAAAAACTAGAACAAACATAAACTTAAACAAAAATAAATAAATTATTTAATTAAAATAGGATACTTATTTCAAAATTTATATGACATTAATATAAATTTAATAAAAATAATTAATAAATTCTATAAATAAAACTAAGCAAACAGGCATATTGTACGTTGCTTGTATCTAGTATATATATATACTAGGTAGAAGCAACGTTATTGCACGTTTGCTTAGTTTTAAAGTTGTACACATTGTCTATAATTTTAATAAAAATTGTTTCACTATTTTTAGTAAATATATATATATATATAATAGAATGAATTATAGTTCTATAGTATATATAAATATTTATATCAATAATCTCTGCATATATGACATCTAAACACAATGTTGACATATATATATTTACATGACTACATGACATATATATAAAATATAATAATATTTAAAAAGAAATTAATAATAGAAATAAAATAAAAATAGAAAAAGTTATAGTGTAGACAATAGTATACATGCATCAATTATTTTTAGTTTCTAATGTATCTCACAATATCCTTTGGTGAATTTGATGAATAAAAAGAATTCCAATAACTTGATAAAAAAACAAACTGTCACACAAATTTATAAGATAAAAAAATGATATGTATTGTCTTTATTATTTTTAAATAAATATGATTTAATTATTTAAATTATCATAAAATATCTTAAAGTTTAAGTTTAATTAAATTTTATTTAAGTTATAAAATATATGATTTTATTATTTTGTAAATAATTATCATTGTAAATATCTTAATTAATTTGTTTAATTATTTATTTTATAAAATATATGATTTTATTATTTTTAAATAATTATCATTGTAAATATCTCAAAAAATATCTTATTTTAATTTGTTTAATTATTTATTTATTTAATTTTATTTAAGTTTAAGTAAGATTTATAATCTACCGTTAAATATAAGAATATTTTGTTAAATATAAGAATATCTCGTTAAAGTTAATGGAAAAAATATAAAAAACTGTTAAAATCAAGAATTTCCGTTATCTACACATTTTTTATATAAAAGAGATATAGTATCAGATTAAATTTAAACTTAACTAATTTGATATTAACATGATATATTATGTAGATTGGAAATACCTATTTTACTATGCTTATAATTTTATGAAATTTAAATATAGTCATATATATATATATATGTATGTATATCTAAGATCGAGTGAGTAAAATCTTTACTTAATTCGCACAAGTTACTCAACACACACCACCACAACGTATAGTGTATAAGTTTTGGTTTGAGATTTTTTAATAACTACACTTCTTGTTAGTGATGACTACAATACTTAATTATCATGATTCTAATTGCATGTTTATACTATAATGACGAAAATCTAATTATTATTATTATTTAATATAAAATCATAATTTATACCTACTTAATTAATTAGATATTTATATAAGAGTAGATTATTAAGTTATTGTATTTTTGTATGATAACAAATTTGACTTTTTTTTGTAATTTGGGGAATTTAAACATGATATTAAGTAAATTTAATTTGAATTATATTTTTGAGTGAATTTCATAAATGAGGAAGAGATTAGGAGGTAAAACAATAAGTTTGTAACAATGTAATTAAAAATGTCATGATTTTATATTAGATTAAATATGACTTTTTTTTTATTTTACAAGGGGCATAATTTGGTAGTAGTAATAGTTTGAGAAGAATTTTTAAAAATAATAAAATTCGAAGGAGTACGATTTTGGTAGTGATAATAATTCGGGTGTAAAAATCATATTTATTCTTTATATTAATGCAAGCATCTTGAATATTTGCCAATGTTAAAATTTGTTATCATCTTATAAATACTTGAACTAAATACAAATATATGGCCATCACCATATATATATATGTTCATTCTTAATATAACTTATTATTAATACATTGTCACAAAAGTAATCATTTTGAATACTTATAAATATATATTTCTAAAAAATATAGACATTAATATGTACAATATTTATAAATTTGTTAATATTTTTCTTGTGATTAATGGTAGTTGTTGACTGCGTTTTTAGCCAACGACGTGAGAACGTCAAATACAATGAACCTTCAAGAGAATGTAAACGACAACAGACAGTATAAACAAGAAAAGTAAATAACACACAGGATTTTTATAGTGGTTCAGCCCCGATTGTCGGTAATAGCGTAATCCACTTAGAGATGTGATTTATAAACCGGTACTCAAGATCAGATGGACTGAGCCAACTGAGTTTCTTCAGTACAGATTGTGAAAATACAAGAATTCTCTCTAATTTCAGCAATTTCTCTCTCTAGAATAGACAGACCCAATTTTATCTCTCTAGAAAGAATAATCAGAAGGAACCCACTTCTCATCCCATCAGCTCTCTATTTATAGAGATGGGATCCTCAACTGATATCCCCTTATAATAGGGATATTTTATTATATTTATTACATTTATATTACAAATAAACATTCAAAATTCAAAATGTAACAAATTCCCCATTTGTGGGAAGAATGAGAGATTCTCGCGCATGTTGTTGAAGTTGTGTCTGACTTAGTCTCCTCTAGCTAGTTGGTCCACCTCCTACTCACTACCCATGCAAGTGCTGGTTAAACATGCATGGTGGTAGGATATGCATGGTGGTAGGACATGCTTTGGGTGGGTTGAACGTGCATGGTTCTCCTCGAACATGTACTCTCCTCTAGCATGCCATGTTCCTCCTTGAACCAATCTCCTTGGCTTCTCCTCGGACCAAGGTGGTCCGAGGCAACTTCCTTGGCACCTCACCTTGAACGACATTGAGGCAACCTCACCTTGGACAACATTGAGGGAACCCCACCTTGGACAACATTGAGGCAACCTCCTTTAGCATCTCCCAAACATGTCTGATCGAACATTGTATAGACTTTCCTTATGAAAGTCTAAGTCTCCATTCTCTTGCATGAGACTCCTCCTCCTTAGCTATTTACCTTAGGCACGTTCGAGCCAACACTTAGAAAACCTTGGGAGGCTTACCTCCTACACACCCTTGGGGTCTCCTAGGACCACACCCTCCTTGGGGTCTCCTAGGAACACCCTCTTAGCCCTCCTAGGAGGCACTCTCCTAGATGCATTCTCCTTAGCCTCCTAGGATGCATTCTCCAATTTTTGGGTATAACAGTAGTCATTAAATTTTTTGAGTTTAAAATATATAATTATTTATTTTACTTATTTATATAGTCTTATAGTGTAATAACATTAATCCATTTATAAAATCAGTAGTTATTCCACTTATTATATACTAATTGACTTTGTAATAAAACTTTATTATTATTTACATAGTTTCAAAGCTGCTCTGATACCAAATGTATATAATTCATCAAATATGAAGCAGATCCTTACTAGAAGCAACAATTAATCTAGATAATAATAACAAAAAATAATGTCAAATTTGAAAAGATTAACCAATTCATATGAAGATATAAAAAAATTATGGAGAAAATATCTAATTTCTTAAAGAACAAAATAAAAAATAAAAAAATATTTAATTAAATAACATCTCAAACTCAAAAAAAAATATTAATATCAATTAGTTTGATTAATTATTTATTCGAGTTAATTTTATAGTAATTTAATAAGTAATTTTTTGTCAATAATGATTAGCGCTTAAATACTAATTAATACATTCAAGTAGTGTGTTATATAAGTATAAGTTAACAATCTTCTCATTTATCTTATATAGTATAAAAATTTGAACCTAATTAATTTGATATCCGTGTGATTATGTAGTTATGAAGAAGTTAACAACTCTTTCATTAATTTTGTATAGCATCGAAATTTGAACTAATATAATACGAGATACGTATAAATATGTAAGATTTGACATATTTTTTTGTATAGTTTTATAGTTTTGTAAAATTAATATGGTGATATATTAAGGTTCGGTTGAGTAAAATCATTGTTTAAGGTCACTCAACACATATCACCATAACATGCAATGTAGATTGATGATCTCATATTTATTTATTTATTGTTGTTGTGTGTAAGTATAACTTCTAATTTGATATTTTTTAACGACACTTATCAAAGTCAAAATGTAATATTTTATATATCACTTAGTTAGAAATTTATTTATTTTAATTTAATGGTTAATTTGTTATGATTAATGCATAGGCATTAAATTTATTGAGTTTAGTATTATATTATTACTTATTTTACTTATTTGGATAGTCTTATTCTACAATAACATTAATCTATTTATAAAAGCACTACTTATTCCACTTATTACATACTAATTGATTTTCATATTGCACTTTATTTTTCTTTGCATGGTATCAAAATACCAAATGTATATAGTTCAGCCAAATATGGAGCAAACTCCTACCAAAATCAATAATTAATTTATAGATAATAATAACATATATATGAACAATATATCATTTAATTAAAAGACCTTTGAAGAAAAATCATTAGTATAGAGCATATGTGCATATCATAGTCAAATGAGCAAAAATAAAAAATAAAACTGTCAAATTTCAAAAAAGTAACTCATAGAAATATATAAAAAAAAATTATGAAGAAAATAACTAATTTCTTAAATATTACACTTAACAATCTTCTCATTCATCTTATATAGTATAACAATTTGAACTCATATCTTTTGTACACTTTTATGATTTGGTAAAATTTAATATGATGATATATCCAGGGACGAGGAGTGTTAGGAAAACTTTCTATTGTACTCTTTTTTACATTCTCATTCATCCATGTATGACATGTGTATATTAATCAATTTTTTATATTTTAATATTTTTTAAAATCATTAGTGGAATCTACATGTCATTCATTGATTCAAGAGAGTACAAAAAAAATCTAATATAAAGTATATTTAACATTTCTTATTCAGAGACGGGTGAGTAAAACCGTTAAAGTCGATCAGCACACACCACCACAACACGTGGTGGAGATTGGTGGAATCATATTTATTTATTATTGCTATTTGCAAGTATAAGTTCTCATTTGAGATTTTGTAATGACACATGTTGAAGTCAAAATGTTATATTTATAACTTAGTTAGAAATTTATTCATTTTAATTTAATAATTATAAATTTGTTGTTAATAATGACTATAACGCTCTAATATCATGATTCTATTGGATTATTAAGACAGAAGATGACAGCTTTATCATTATCTTATATAATATCAAAATCTCAACCTACTTAATTAATTAGATATTTAAATCATATTAATAAATTAGTTGTACGTTATTTATTTAATTAATTATAGTAGATTTGGTGACTTTTTTTTATTTTTTTGATTTAGTGATAAAAATTTTAGTTCAACTGCAAAAGGCTCTCTTACTCTACAATTGTGTGATTAATAATTGAAAATTATAAACATTTTACTCTATGTTTATAAAATCTTCTTGGATTTGTTTTATATATATGAATTAATCTCAAACAAAATTTGTGAAATAATTTTCACAAATTCATCACAAAACCAATGTATTAATTATCTTGTCTTGTTTTTTCCTTTTTTTCTTTTTATAGGATTATGGGTTGATAATTGCTAATTTATTTGACATTATACCAATAATTTCTTTCTATCTTTTTTCTCCTCAATAATATTTATATTATAAACATATATCAAAAACATAACACAAAATCAAATAATTCTCAAAATGCATTATTATACATTTTTTCTTTGGAAAATTACAATTAAAAAAAAACTTCAAAGACTCAATTAACCTATAACACTAATACATATATGCATATATAAGTTATACATATATATCCGATACAAATTAAAGCTCTTATTTTAAATCATGAAACAAATGGGTCTTCTTCTTTGAATCATGATATACACAGACAGACTCAATAATCTTAACAAACTAAACAAAGCACAACTAATCGATTAACACAATTAATTTGTTAATTAACCAAAAAAGATATTAAACCCTAAAGATTTGCATGAGAGAAACTACAACAACAACAATGAATTCCCCTCCCCATATCATCTAAGGAGACTCCATCACAGGCCAGAGCTTCAGAGTGAAATCCACATCCTTTTCCATCTCGAGATCTTTCTCATCAGCACTAACCAACTGTTTCTTTGGTAAAGGACGGTCTAAAAGGCTCAAAAATGGTCGAGTTTTATCAACAGGATTCAGCTCCACCACATCATCATCATCCTCCTCCTCCAACTTCACCTTCTCTTCCTCCTCTCTTCGCCGCTTAGCGACACTAGTCACGGACGACGCCGCAGGTGGAGAAAGAGAACACCCTACCTGTGGTGGCGGTGGTGGTGGTGTGCTTGGTTGAGGAATAGCCCTAGCAATAGAATTATTAAAATTATTATTAATAAAATTGAAATGTTGTTGATAAAAATTAGCTTGGTCGCCTGGACCGGTCAACAAAGGGTTGTTGATGTTGTTGTTGGGGTTGATCTGGGCCAAAGCAGCAGCAGCAGCATGGTGTTGTATGGTAGCTGGAATAGTCTGTGTAGGTGGCGGTGGTTGTGGTATCAAGACTTGTCGAGAGAGATAAGGAATGGTCATGGCTTGGCCTTGACCTGGTTGGATCAAAGTAGTGAAATTGTTAGTATTATTATTATTAGGGAGAAAAAGACCGTTATTCACCATCATCATGTTTCTCTCAGATGGAATGATGAGAGAGTTTGTATGGAAGTTATTGAGTTGTTGTTGTTGTTGTTGCTGTTGTTGCTGCTGTTGCTGTTGTTGTTGTTGTTGACGAAGAAGAAATTGGTTTTGCCTCTGCAAAACTATGTCTTCTTCAACTATGTGAGACTCAATGTGGTTTATTAGGGCTTGTGAGCTCATGAACATTCGGTGACACAAACGACAAGCAATTTGTTGTGGCTTGTTCTTATTGTTAGGTGTTCGTCCATGGTGGGGCGGTGGTGGTGGCGGTGGTGGTGGATGAGCTCCATGGTTGCAAATTGGGTTCATGGTTCGAGCATAGTTGTTACCAGCCGCCATGGAAATGACCCAACAAACAACAACGAAATAGACTAATGATAATAAGAATAAGAACACTACTCTCTAGGGTTTAAGAAAGGAAAATGAAAGAGATTTTTTTGAGTGTTTGAGAAAGAAACTGAAGTTGTAATTTATAGCAAAATTTTCTTGTTTTTGCGTTTGCCATGTATGGTAATATGTTACTACAATATCAGAGTTTTGGAAGTTTGTTTATAGTCATTAGTGTTTTTCTCTAATACACAACAAAGTGCATGTATCACATTTCTTTAATTTTGAGAAAATTAATTAGTTTTGTCAATATTCAACAAAAAAAAATGAAAAAAAAAACAATGTTGAAAGTGTTTATGGAAAGTGGACTTACTGAAATTTAATGAATATTTAGAGTGAATATGACAGTGTTTTGTTGAAAGAAATCTGATAATCTATGGACTGGCCTTATAAACGCATGAAGAATCCAAAGAGAGAAAGAGATATTATGATAATGTAATAAATAAATATATATATATTTTTGGAAGTTTTTATGAAAAATAATATACATATATATAGTAGTATTTATGTATAAATACCTGTATGTGGAGACAATAAAAATATTATTTCAAATTCATCAAGATTTTCCCAAATAGAATCATTTTTTATGGTGAGGCTTTTTTCACTCCTCTTTAACTTAGTATGTCATTTACTAATACGTGTGTATAAATTATCATTTACTTTTTACTATATTATGTGCTTCTAGATAATATCTATGGGTTTCTTTTTTCAGTAATTAAGTGAAACTTAATATATAGCTGTCATATAGACTTTTTTTTTTATCTGATATCGAAAATTAATAACAGACTAAACTTGTAAATATAAGATAAGACTTTACAACATCCCTTTAAAAAAAAAAAGTTCCACTTATTTTATTCTTTAAATTATATTTTTGCAAAAAAGTAAAGTGCATTTATAACATTTGGAAATTAATAGCTCACACGTACGTGGAATCAACACTTGGAATTGATATGTCATTAACAAGAAAATATCAACATAGTTTTATTTAATCACCACTTAATTATAATATTAATCACAACAATTTTTGTTTTTGTGATAATTGGGTTTAATAAGCAAAATGATCGATTGATATTTTATTAATTGATAAACAAAACATGTACCAAAGTGATTTACTTAATAGATTCATTATATTAATTGTTATATACTTTTTCAATTAAAGTATTAAAAAATGGCATGTATTGAAATAATTAAAGTGTAAAAATATCTATCTATTGTAATAACTTTTGTTAAATTTAAATTTGGTTTTAATTGCATAGAAAATTGACAGTGATGGTTAATCTATTGTAAAAGTAATAACAATTCAATTGTACTGAAAGAGATATTTATATAAATAAAAAGATCTATCAAACTTAACGTTTGAAATAAAATATTAGGAGATGGTAATTAAACGTTTATTTATTACAAAAAAAAACATATACTTATTACATAGATCTGACAAAAAAATATTTATTACAAGAAGTTGAGGACATGATAAAAGAGCGAATGATGTATGAGAAAATGAATATGAAAAAAAAATGATTTGTTTGAGTTTGACTAATGTTTTTTAAAAATATTTTATTTATTTATTTTATCTTATAAAAAAATAATAAATCACGGCGCGAGCCATGAGTGGTATAATGTCCTATACAAAATATATTATTTTTAAAAAAATTATATATAAAATGATATTTTTCAAATTTTTTGGGTCTCATTATGTGGGGGCTCTAGGCACAAGCCTGACCTGTCTGTGCCTAGGGCCGAGCCAATAAATATATTTCAAAAGAGAAAATATTGTGAAAGTCCATTACAAATAGTGGGAGAAAGCGATGAGAAATAAAAAGACAGGATAGAGAGTATTGTAAAAGAATATGATAAAAGAGAAAGTGATAATACAACAAATAAAAATGAAAAATGACGAGAGACAAATTGATGTGAGATAAAATTATAAGAGTGAAAATGATGTGAGAGAGAAAAGAGAAAATAATAAGAGTGAAAGTAATGTATACGAAAATGACGAGAGACGAAGTGAAATGAGATAAATTGATGAGAGAGAACAATAAAAGAGAAATGATGTGAAAAGAATTCTAATGTTACTAATGTTTTCTAAAAATATATTTTTTGATTTCTTTTTTGATATCATAAAAAAATAATAAATATATTTCGAAAAAGAAAATATTGTGAGAATCCATTATAAAATTGTGAGAGAAAGTGATGAGAATGAGAAGAGAGAGTATAGTGAGAGAATGTGATGAGAAAGAAAATGATAATACAAAAAATAATAATGGAAAAAATAAAGAAAGAGAAACTCATGTTAGAAAAAATAAAAAATAAAGTCATGTGAGAAAAAATTATGAGAGTGAAATGATGTGAATAATTGAAATGATGAAAGACAAAGTGATGTGAGGGGAAATTGATGAGAGAAAGTAATACGAGAAAAAGTGACGAGAGATAAAATGATAAATGAGAAATGGTGAGAGAGGGAGAAAATGTTGATAGAAAAATGATGTGAGAGAAAATAATAGAAAAAATAGACTATTGAAAAAATATATATTTTTGAATAGGCTTTTTCTGTGGCATCTCAAAGGACTTAGTCCACCTGTGGGTCCCACTAATTTTGCAAGTGTCAAATATTGTTTTTCACCTATAGTAGCCAATGATGTTAACCGGGTGAAAAATGTGTGAGTAGGTGGCAGTGAAAAATAAGAACATTAAGGTAATTGAATGTGCATTTTATTGTATAGGTGAGGATATTATAGTAATTTTAGTAAGAAGTTGTAGTTATTTACGAGATTGGCTACGTAATGGATTGGACGCTAATAAGCAATTGATAATTCGATTTGTGGAACACTATTATAGTCGAACGTAACAAACATTGATACTTATGAAATATTATTATATCAATGTGTTTATTAAGTGTTTCAATGGCGGAACACTATTATAGCCTAATTTAGATGAACACTATTATGGGCATAGTGATTGCCTATGCAAATATTATAAATTCCATTAACATTATATTACAGCTTACTTATTTTATAAGAAAAAATTATGTGCAACGCCCTGATTTCCCGATACGTTACTCAGGGAGTTCGTTTAAAAATAATAAACAATAAATACTTTAAGACACTAAAAGAAAATATTTATTTAAAATTTAAATAGACAATGAGATCTCATTATTTAAAAATGAAAATGTTGGACGCTAGGTTTAACAACAACAACATAGAGAAAATAACCGTTCAAGTCTGAAAATTTAAAACATGACATTCATTTCTAAAAAAACATAAAATAACTGGAGCCCAGCCTCTAACATGTCCTGTTCAGGCCTCGAGCCCTCACCACTCACTGCTTTGCTTTGCCTTTACCTGCACACAGAGTACCCGTGAGCTAATGCCCAGTAAGAAGAGCTATGTAGGACATAACTCCCCAAACCAGAAAACATAAACCTTCAACTAAATATAAATAAACATCATAAGCATAATAATCATCGTGTGATATATAAGCACCATATCACACTAACATAATGTGTGTTATACTCACACACATAAATACTAACAAATCATGTTGATCGGACATGAAATGTAATCTGACTTGCCTGCACTATACTCACACTCGGCATTCCCACGGTGGCACCTAGTCTAGCCTGCGCTGTACTCACACTCGGCCGTGCCCTCGAGACATCGTTGCCCTGCCTGCGCTATACTCGCACTCGGCAGTTCCGTGGTGGCATCCTATTATCCTGAGTAATACACACCCAAGATAATTCCTGCAAGTGCTATACTGATGGACCCAAAACAGGTATGTTTAAAAATTTATATATCGCAAGCGCACGAATCGTCCATATAGAATAGTGATCGTGTAAGCAAGGATGTCGAACCCAAGGGAGTTGTCTAAAATCGAAAATGAAACTATCTTAAATCAAAAATAATAAATTCTAACCTAGCTCCAAAGATTGATGAGTTTTAATATTATGAACATAAAATAAAATATTGAAAAATAAAGCTATTTAAGAGAATAAAAATAAAGCAATAATGAGTTGAAAATAAGTGTTAAAAGAAAAGATTATTAAGATACTAGAATCCACAAAATGTAAGTTTAATAATATTTATTAGTATATTGATTCCCAAGTTTTAGTGATAGTTAAAATATTTTAAACTATCATTTTCCAAAAAGATTTATAATTTTAAGCACAAATTTCTTATAAAAAGATAGGATTTTTCTTCACTTTTCAAAATTATAATTTCAAAGCATTTAGTGTAAATCAATCTAATGAAATAACAAATAAATCAATGAACATTATTTATAAGGCAAAACATAATATTTTTGTTCTAAGCATGGATGTGTACAATTTAATGACACATCTTACACAAAGAATATTATGTTTATGCACTAATGAAGAACAAAGTGTAAATATGTTCTAACAATCTAAAATACAAGATATTTAAGATGAAAGAAATATATGAAGAAGAAAAATCCATAGACTTTGTTGCATTACAAGGGAAATCAACATACAACATAAATATTACCTAGTTACAAGTTGCTTCATCATGATCTTAATAATCTTATGAAAAAGATTAGAAGCACATAACTAGAGTAGAAATTACAAAATAAATGACATACATATTTGCAAAATGCTCTTGAAAAACCCAAATGGAAGAGAGAATGGTAGAGAGAAAATGAGAGAAAAAGATGGTAACCAAAAAATTAAGCACCCCAAAATGGTCTTCAAAACCCTTATTTATAGCCAAAATGAGATTATTAAAATAATCAATTTAAATTAATTAAATTGATTAGATTAATTAAATAAAATAAATATGGTATGTAGAGGTAAATTATAGAGTGTAATGATGATGTTGTGGTGAAAATGTGTAGGAAAAAGGGTAAAAAGTTGGCATTTTTGTCATAGGAGACAAAGGGACAAAATGCATTTTTTGTTGGGCTCAATAAGGGAAATGGCAGCAATGTGGTGGCTGGGTGTTGGAGGGGGGGCCACGGGTTGGGCCTAGAGTGGGCCTCACGTGGTTGGGCTTTTGGAGAAACACCATTTTTCTTGTTACTTTCTTTCAAAATTACCATCTTTCCTTTGATTTTCTTGCTTTTCAAGGGCAATAATTTTCCTACACAATAAATTATAAACTAAATTAAAATTAAATATTTTCATTAATAAAATATATCATATAACTCCCATGAAAACATTAATTAAAATTTAATTTACATAACATTTAATTTCAATAAAATCATATTTTTAGCATTCAAACTAACAATACTAATTTTAAATAATTAAACTACAACATATTATAATAACATATCTATAAAAACATATAAAAATCTAGAAAACTACAATAAGACTAATAAATTAAAAATTACATAAAAACTTAATAAGTTAATTAAAAACTCATGAACTAAGCAACAATTAGCATGTAAAACATGGTAAAATAACTCTATTTTGTAGAGTTATCATATACTCACACAAGCAGCTAGAATCTAGTAGCACGCCTACTCTATCATCTAAGCATGTCTACTAACTAAAATCCCTAGCACTATCCTCATGCTAGTCAACCTAATGGAACATTTCAGATCACAAATATAATGCAACAATCCATAAATGTATTACACTCGTATTGTACTCGTTCGAAAACTTTCCCCTTGACATCTCATGGTTAAATGCTTCTATAGGAGATGAAACGGTGCCTTAAGTCCATATATTAAAAAAATTCCACTTTTCGATGGCAATTTTTGCAAATTTTTCCATTACAATCGTATTTCTGTCAATATTTTAGTCGTATCACCCTCTACGCTCCTCGAAATTGCACGAAATTTTAATACATAGAAGCCTAAGACATAGTGCTACAACTTTCGTGCCCATTACCCTTGCAGATTCTTTAGTATTTACTTTCAAAATATTTCTCGAATTCATATTGTAGAAATCCAATTTTTCTGAAAGGGGTACCCCTTTGGTAAATTAGAGATTTTACAATTTTCTCCGTAATGTATTACACTCGTTCGATATTTTCCCCATGACATCTCATGGGTAAATTCTTTTACTGGAGTTGAAACGGATCCTTAAGTCCACATTTGAAAAAATTTCCACTTTTCGATGGCAATTTTCGCAAGTTTTTATCTTATTTTCGTACATCTCTAAGTATATTGGTCGTATCACCCTCAACACACCTCAAAATTGCACGAAATTTTAATACATTGATGCCTAAGACATAGGGCTACAACTTTCCTGCCCATTACCCTTGCAGAATCTTTAGTGTTCACTTTCAAAATATTGCTCGAATTCATATTGTAGAAATCAAATTTTTCTGAAAGGGGTACCCCTTTCGTAAATTGGAGATTTCACTAATTTTTCCGTAATGTATTACTGAATGCCCTGGATTCCCTATTATGGTTAATGGCTGGATTAGTAGGCCGGGAGGGCCATAACTGTTTAATTATGCCATTAAATGTGTTTATGCATGTTTATGAGAATTATATTATGATATGATGTTAAATGCATGCATGTAAGTCCACATTTGTTTACAGGGGTGTTTTGGTAATTTGGCCCGTTGAGGGTATAATTGAATATCTGTTAGCATGTTAATGATATATTGTGAGACCACATTATAATGTGGATTGGTTCGGGTATTTCGACATGAGACGATCTTTAAACATGATTTATCGGTTTGGTCATAACAGGTTTGAGCTCGGGGCTCGGGGTGAGTCTCAGGGTGATATTTATGGTTATGGCATTATCGGGGATTTTAGGGTAACGGGATATGAATTATTGGTGTTTGAGGATTTTGAGATTAGCGGGAATTGGGAAGCGTTAATTATAATTAACGGGAAAAGCGGAAAGTACCAATTTTGCCCTTGTGATGGTTTTAGAGGCTTTGGATAACACAAGGGTATTTTGGTCATTTTAGGGAGGATATATGTGACTTTAGGTGGCTGTTGGCTGTAGAAAGTGGTAGACTAAACAGGACAAAAACAGAGACTCTCATCTTCCTTTCCCGTACACAATTTCCTTCATTCTTCCTTTGAGGTTTTTGAGTTCTAGGTGGGGATTCAAGCTAGGAAACTCAAGGGCTGGCTTGGTGGACTTGGTTCAGCTTGTAAGGGAGATCCAAAACCGGTTTCAAGGTGAGTTTTAGCCTTTGGTTTCAGGTGTTGCTCTGTTTTCGTTTTAGTTTTCAATTCATGGTTTTTTATGTGGGAAGTGTGAATCAAAGGGGGGTTTTGTGTTGTTTTGATTGGGGTTTGATGAGGGTGAGCTATGGGTGTTATTTGGGGGTTTAAATGAGTGTTTGGAGGAGGTTTGGAGTTGGTTTGAAGGGTTAGTTCCAAGGGAAAACACAGGGGAGAGTTGGCTGGTGCGTGTTGGTTTCTTGGCTGTTTTGCGAAATGAGCCGTGACCTGTCTATGGTGTGCCACGACCTGAGTTGGCTTAAAAGGTGAAAATGGGCCTGACAGGAGGGTGAGCCACGGCATGGCTCTGGTGAGCCACGGCCCATCAGGGCAGATTTAGCCAAAAAGATGTTTTTAGCTTGGGGATTCAAACCTTAGGCCTCAGGGTTGAACCTAGTACCTAGTTGAGTTATGTTTGATGTCCCGGAGGCTAGATCTTGGTTTGGGAATCCTCAGTTATCATTTTTATTGATGAATCCTATATTTTGGTTATGACCAGGTGATCGTCAAGGAATTTAAAGGTTGATCGTTCTCAGGGGTCGTTCATATTTTAATTCTCACTCGAACCAGAGGTAAGAAAACAATGTATGATTACAGTTGCACCCTGTATAAGTATATGACATGCATGGTTTGATATTGGAGCATGTTGGTTAGTATATGTGGACATGGATTGCATATTAAATGTTGTTGTACGTTGATTACCTGTTTAAGACACTGACTAGTTAGGGACCGACTCTAAAGTCGAGAATCTCGCATTGAATGGCTCTATGGCATTAATGCTAGACTGACCCTAGGGTCGAAGAACTTATAAGCGCTTGCCCGGTCTACGAACAGATGTCTATAGCCAAGGTATATGACCCCGGTGACCGTTTGTCACATGGCAAAGGGACGTTGTCCATAGTTTCGACTCTAGAGTCATGAGGAAGGTTATGTTGGTGACTATTCACCATACACCTGTCCTGACCAAGCTTATGAAAGAATCACTTATCAGTTAAGCCCTGGTGACCCTATCCTCACATGGCTAGAGGGAGCGATGCTCACTATTGTGACTTTTGGCTATTGTCACCTATTTGTTGGACTGATAGTCCTGAATGGTTATTATGATTGTTGTTGATATTATATCATGCTATATTGTGTTTTCTTGCTGGGCCTTGGCTCATGGGTGCTTTGTGGTGCAGGTAAAGGGAAGGAAAAAATTAACCAACCCTGAGTGGAGAGCTTGGGCGATGTGATGTACATACAGGGCCGCTTGACCGCCACGGTCAAGGAGTTCTTAGAGGGACTAGGGGTTTACCCTACTTTTACCGCTTAGGCCGGCGGGGACTGTAGATTTGAAACTGTAGCGACTCTTTTGTATTATGGACATCTTGTAAACATTTTAAAAGGCTCATGAGCAGTTTATTTACTTAATGAAATGTACCCTTTCCTTTTTACTGGTTTTCACCTTAACCTGATAATAACACTTAGATCACGTTTTTAACCAAAGGACTCGGGTAGCGAGTCAAATTTCTGGTTCACTGTTCACTGTAACTGTTCTGGGGTAACCAGGGCATTACAATTACAATCGTATTCTACTCGTTCGAAATATTTCCCCCTGACATCTCATGGGTAAATGCTTCTATTGGAGATGAAACGGTGCCTTAAGTCCACATTTTAAAAAGATTCCACTTTTCGACGGCAATTTTCGCAAGTTTTTCCATTATAATCGTATTTCTGTCAGTATTTTGGTCGTATCACCCTCTACGCTCCTCGCAATTGCACGAAATTTTAATACATAGAAGCCTAAGACATAGGGCTACAACTTTCCTGCCCATTACCCTTGCAGATTCTTTAGTATTCATTATCAAAATATTGCTCGAATTCATATTTTAGAAATCGAATTTTTCTGAAAGGGATACCCCTTTGGTAAATTGGAGATTTTACTATTTTCTTCGTAATGTATTACACTCATATTCTACTCGTTCGATATTTTTTCTCATGACATCTCATGGGTAAATGCTTCTATTGGAGTTGAAACGGAGCCTTAAGTCCACATTTGAAAAAATTTCTAATTTTCGATGGCAATTTTCGCAAGTTTTTATCTTATTTTCGTACATCTCTAAGTATTTTGGTTGTATCACCCTCTACACGCCTCGAAATTGCACGAAATTTAATACATTGATGCCTAAGACATAGGGCTACAACTTTCCTGCCCATTACACTTGCAGAATCTTTAGTGTTCACTTTCAAAATATTGCTCGAATTCATATTGTAGAAATGGAATTTTTCTAAAAGGGGTACCTCTTTGGTAAATTGGACATTTCACTAATTTCTCCGTAATGTATTACAATCGTATTCTACTCATTCGAAATATTTCCCCTTGACATCTCAAGGGTAAATTCTTCCATTGGAGATGAAACAATGCCTTAAGCCCACATTTTAAAAAAATTCCACTTTTCGTTGGCAATTTTCACAAGTTTTTCCCTTATATTCATACATCTCTCAGTATTTTTGTCGTATCACCCTCTACGCTCCTCTAAATTGCATGAAATTTTAATACATAGAAGCCTAAGACATAGGGCTACAACTTTCCTGCCCATTACCCTTGCAGATTCTTTAGTATTCACTATCAAAATATTGCTCGAATTCATATTGTAGAAATCCAATTTTTCTGAAAGGGGTACCCCTTTCGTAAATTGGAGATTTTACTATTTTCTCCGTAATGTATTACACTCGTATTCTACTCGTTCAATATTTTTCCCCATGACATCTCATGGGTAAATGCTTCTATTGGAGTTGAAACGGATCCTTAAGTCCACATTTGAAAAAATATCCACTTTTCGATGGCAATTTTCGCAAGTTTTTATCTTATTTTCGTACATCTCTAAGTATTTTGGTCGTATCACCCTCTACACACCTCAAAATTGCACGAAATTTTAATACATTGATGCCTAAGACATAGGGCTACAACTTTCCTACCCATTACCCTTTTTTTGGTAATTCAGATCTGTATATTGCTCATAAACAAACATTTTACACCTATCTCAGCACCATATTAGGCCTGATATTCTCTATTACAGCTGGTCAAACCAATCTTGATCTATTTGTTGTATTTTGTTCGGCATATAACTCCTAACTCTATTTTTTACATTGTTTTGAATCCTTTCTACAACTATGCTCACTCTATACACTTTATGATTCCACAGTGCCTCATTTCTACACCACCAGAGTTGATAAACCATAGCAGCTACTGTCGTTGAGTATACTTGCTTTCTGAACCTTGTCAACCTTGCTTTAGCTATCCATCTCAGAAGTTTCGGTATTGTTCTTGCTGCTGTATACCATCCCAGCCAATCTCTGATTTGTTCCAGCACTTGACAACTCAGATGGCATTCAAAAAATAAGTGTTCTCTGTTTTCCTTCTTTGTTCCACACAGCAGGCAATTGTCATCTGCCACAATTTGAAATCTGAATAACCTTTCTTTCATCTGCATTCTGTCAAGTACCACAAGCCATAAAATGAACCTGTGTTTTGGTAATGCCATCCTATTCCAAACTTCCCTGTACCATTTCATTGATTGTTTAGCAGTAACCAAAGCTTGGTACCCTTCATTCATTCTGTATTCTCCATTTGATAACAGTTTCAGCATTTGCAAGTCCTTTAGTTTCTCCTTGACTTTGACCAGTTGCTTCCAATACCAACTACTTGTGATTGGTGCTTTATAAGTCCACCAGTTGGTGTCCTTGATATATACAGCATGAATCCATTTTACCCATAATGAGTCTTTCTTTAGTGCCACTGCCCATACGTATTTCCCCATTTCTACTGTGTTCCATTCCTTTATCTTCCTAAACCCCAATCCTCCTTCCTTTTTGGTTGTACTCATATCTTCCCATGATACTACCCCTGATCTTCTAAACTCAGCCTCTCCTTTCCATAGAAAATTCCTACATATTGAAGTTATTTTATGTATTACTTTTTGAGGTAAGATCAGAACCTGAGCCCAGTATGAATGGATGGACAGCAAGACTGAATTTACCAAAGTTGCTCTGCCTGCATAGGAAATATTCTTGGTACTCCATATTTTGATCCTTTGAACCATCTTTTCCACTAAAATATCGCAATCAGCTGCTGAAATTCTAGTTGGGCATATTGGTATCCCTAGGTAGCTGAATGGCACTTTGCTTCTAGAAAAACCTGATGCTGATATGATCCTGTTCACCTCTGTTTCAACCATGTTGCTACAATACAACCCTGTTTTGGCTTCATTCGGGTACAAACCAGAAGTAAGGGAAAACAGTTTAAGTCCCTAAAGCATAGTATATATTGACTTGAAATCTCCATGAGAAAATAGCATTACATCATTTGCAAAACATAGGTGATTAAGCTTGAGTTTATCACATCTGTCATAATATTTGAAGCCCTCTTTCTTGCCTATTTTCACCAAGATTCTAGATAAGTATTCCATCCCAATTACAAACAATAAGGGTGATAAAGGGTCTCCCTGCCTCAGCCCTCTTTTTGCATTAAAAAATCCATGTAGAACCCCATTAAACATTAGGCTATATCTTGGAGTCCTAATATAGTTCATAATCAGCCCAATAAATCGATCTGGGAAATTAAAAGCTTTTAACATCTCTTCCAAGAATTCCCATTCAAGCATATCATAGGCTTTCTGCAAATCCAGTTTTATCATACATTTTGGTTTTGAATTTTTCCAACCAAAATGCCTAATCAAATCTTGGCAAATCATTATGTTATGGGTTATGGATCTACCTTGTACAAAACCACTTTGATTTGGTGCAATAATATCTGGTAGAACATGCCTAAGTTTCTTGCATATCATCTTGGTTGCCACTTTGTAGATTACATTACAGCAGGCTATGGGTCGAAAGTCTATCACAGATTGTGGACACTTGCCTTTAGGTATCAAGGTAATTGTTGTTGAATTAATTTCTTTCAACAGCTTCCCTGAATGTAGAAATGATCTCACAGCCGCACAAACCTCATTTCCAACCACCTTCCAATTATCCTGAAAGAAGAAGCTACTGAATCCATCTGGGCCTGGAGCCTTAGAACCTGGAATCTCAAACATTGCAGCCTTTACTTCCTCATTAGTATACTCTGAAAGAAGGATCTTGCAGTGATCATCTGTTATTCTTGGCCCACTTTTAACTATATTAGTCTGAACTGGTTTCCTGTCCTCAGCTTTACTTCCTAACAACCTTTGATAATATTGCATAAATGCTGTGACTACTGCCTGTGGGTTGTCCACCCATTTCCCTTCCATATCTTGGATTGCATAGATTCTATTCTCAGCCCTTCTCATCTTGATACTTTTATGAAAAAAAACTGGTGTTGTCGTCCCCCTCTTTCAGCCATTGTGTTTTCGCCTTTTGAGCAAGAAATGACAGATACTTAGTATTTATTGCATTATACTTAGACCTATCTTCTTTTTCCTGTTTAATAAGCTCCTTGTCGAATGGCTTCTGCTGCAATGCTACTTGAGTGTTAATCATTGCTTGATGACACTGAATATTTTTTGCTTGAATATCCCCTATCTCAGATTTGTTCATGTCCCTTAATAACTGTTTGACTCTCTTTAGCTTCTTCACCAGCCTAAACATCGGTTTGCCTGTGTCTTGCTCTTGCCATATTGCTTTCAAACCTTCCTGCCCATTACCCTTGCAGAATCTTTAGTGTTTACTTTCAAAATATTGCTCGAATTCATATTGTAGAAATGAAATTTTTCTGAAAGGGACACCCATTTGGTAAATTGGAGATTTCACTAATTTCACCGTAATGTATTACACTCGTATTCTACTAATTCGAAATATTTCCCCTTGACATCTCATGGGTAAATTCTTCTATTGGAGATGAAACGGTGACTTAAGTCCACATTTTAAAAAAAATCCACTTTTTGAAGGCAATTTTCGCAAGTTTTTCCCTTATATTCGTACATCTCTCAGTATTTTTGTCGTATCACCCTCTACGTACCTCGAAATTGCACGAAATTTTAAAACATAGAAGCCTAAGACATAGGGCTACAGCTTTCCTGCCCATTACCCTTGCAGAATCTTTAGTGTTCACTTTCAAAATATTGCTCGAATTCATATTGTAGAAATCGAATTTTTTTGAAAGGGGTATCCCTTTTGTAAATTGGAGATTTCAGTAATTTTTCCGTAATGTATTACACTCGTATTCTACTCGTTCGAAATATTTCCCCTTGACATCTCATGGGTAAATGCTTCTATTGGAAATAAATTGTGCCTTAAGTCCACATTTGAAAAAAATTCCACTTTTCGATGGCAATTTTCGCAAGTTTTTCCATTGTATTCGTACATCTCTCAGTATTTTGGTCGTATCACCCTCTATGCACCTTGAAATTGCACGAAATTTTAATACATAGAAGCCTAAGACATAGGGCTACAACTTTCCTGCCCATTACCCTTGTAGATTCTTTAGTATTCACTTTCAAAATATTGCTCGAATTCATATTGTAGAAATCGAATTTTTCTGAAAGGGGTATCCCTTTGGTAAATTGGAGATTTTACTATTTTCCCCATAATGTATTACACTCGTATTCTACTTGTTCGATATTTTTCCCCATGACATCTCATGGGTAAATGCTTCTATTTGAGTTGAAACGAAGCCTTAAGTCCACATTGGAAAATATTTCCACTTTTCGATGGCAATTTTCGCAAGTTTTTATCTTTTTTTCGTACATCTCTCAATATATTGGTTGTATCACCCTCTAGGCACCTCGAAATTGCACGAAATTTTAATACATTGATGCCTAAGACATAGGGCTACAACTTTCCTGCCCATTACCCTTGCATATTCTTTAGTATTCACTTTCAAAATATTGCTCGAATTCATATTGTAGAAATCAAATTTTTCTGAAAGGGGTACCCCTTTGGTAAATTGGAGATTTTACTAATTTCTCTGTAAATGTATTACACTCGTATTGTACTCATTCGAAAATTTTCCCCTTGACATCTCATGGTTAAATGTTTCTATTGGAGACGAAACGGTGCCTAAAGTCCACATTTGAAAAAAATTCCACTTTTCGATGGCAATTTTCGCAAGTTTTTCCATTATATTCGTACATCTCTCAGTATTTTTGTCGTATCACTCTCTACGCAACTCGAAATTGCACGAAATATTACACATAGAAGCCTAAGACATAGGGCTACAACTTTTGTGCCAATTACCCAAGCAAATTCCTTAGTATTCACTATAAAAATATTGCTCGAATTCATATTGTTGAAATCCAATTTTTCTGAAAGGGGTACCCATTTCGTAAATTGGAGATTTTACTATTTTCTCCATAATGTATTACACTCGTATTCTACTCGTTCAATATTTTTCCACATGACATCTCATGGGTAAATGCTTATATTGGAGTTGAAATAGAGCATTAAGTCCACATTTGAAAAAAATTCAACTTTTGGATCGCAATTTTCGCAAGTTTTTAACTGATTTTCGTACATCTCTCAGTATTTTGGTCGTATCACCCTCTACGCACCTAAAAATTGCACGAAATTTTAATACATAGAAGCCTAATACATAGGGCTACAAATTTTGTGCCCATCACCCTTGCAGATTACTTAGTAATCACTTTCAAAATATTGCTCGAATTCATATTATAGAAATCGAATTTTTATGAAAGGACTACCCCTTTGGTAAATGGAAGATTTCACTAATTTCTTCGTAATGTATTACACTCGTTTGAAAATTTTTCCCTTGAGATCTCATGGGTAAATGCTTCCATTGGAGATGAAACAATGCCTTAAGTCCACATCTTAAAAAAATTCCACTTTTTCGAAAACAATTGTCACTAGTTTTTCCCTTATATTCATACATTTCTTATTATTTTGGTCGTATCACCCTCTACGCACCTCGAAATGGCACAAAATTTTAATACATAGA
This sequence comes from Humulus lupulus, assembly GCF_963169125.1. NCBI lineage: Eukaryota > Viridiplantae > Streptophyta > Magnoliopsida > Rosales > Cannabaceae > Humulus > Humulus lupulus. The sequence continues at coordinate 296,127,500 of NC_084794.1, read as the reverse complement.
TGCCTAAGACATAGGGCTACAACTTTCCTGCCCATTACCCTAGCAGATTCCTTAGTATTCACTTTTAAAATATTGCTCAAATTCATATTGTAGAAATCGAATTTTCTGAAAGGGATTCCCCTTTGGTAAATTGGAGATTTCACTAATTTCTCCGTAATGTATTACACTCGTTCGATATTTTTCCCCATGACATTTCATGGGTAAATACTTCAATTGGAGGTGAAACGGAGCCTTAAGTCCACATTTGGAAAAGTTTCCACTTTTTGATGGCAATTTTTGCATGTTTTTCCCTTATATTCGTTGTCTCTCAGTATTTTTGTCGTATCACCCTCTACGCACCTTGAAATAGAACAAAATTTAATATATAGAAGCCTAAGACATAGGGCTACAACTTTCCTGCCCATTACCCTAGTATATTCTTTAGTATACACTTTCAAAATATTGCTCGAATTCATATTGTAGAAATCAATTTTTTCTTAAAAAGGTACCCCTTTGGTAAATTGGAGATTTCACTATTTTTTTCGTAATGTATTACAGTCGTATTGTAATCGTTTGATATTTTTCCCTAGGCATCTCATGGGTAAATGCTTCTATTGGAGTTGAAACGAACCCTTAAGTCCACATTTGAAAAAAAATCCACTTTTCGACTGCAATTTTTGCAAGTTTTAATCTTATTTTCGTACATCTCCCAGTATTTTTATCGTATCACCCTCTATGCACCTCAAAATTGCACAAAAGTTTACACATAGAAGCCTAAGACATAGGTCTACCACTTTTTTGCTCATTACCCTTGCAGATTTCTTAGTATTCACTTTCAAAATATTGCTCGAATTCATATTATAGAATCGAATTTTTCTGAAAGGGGTTCCCCTTTGGTAAATTGGAGATTTCACTAATTTCTCCTATTGTATTACACTTGTATTCTACTCGTTTGATATTTTTCCCCAGGAAATTTCACGGGTAAATGCTTATATTGGAATTGATACGGAGCCTTAAGTCCACATTTGGAAAAAAAATTCACTATTTGAAGGCAATTTTCGCAAGTTTTTCCCTCATATTCGTTGTCTCCAAGTATTTTTGTCGCATCACCCTCTACGCATCTCGAAATTGCACGAAATTTTATACATAGAATCCTAAGACATAAGGCTACAAATTTTGTGCCCAATACCCTTGCATATTATTTAGTATTCACTTTCAAAATATTGCTTGAATTCATATTGTATAAATCGAATTTTTCTTAAAGGGGTATCCCTTTGGTAAATTGGAGATTTTACTATTTTCTCTGTAATGTATTACACTCATATTCTACTCGTTCAATATTTTTCCCCATGGAATCTCATGGGTAAATGCTTCTATTGGAGATGAAACAGAGCCTTCAGTCCACATTTAAAAAAAATTCCACTTTTCGAGGTCAATTTTCGCACGTTTTCCCCTTATTTTCGTACATCTCTCAGTATTTTGGTCGTATCACCCTTTACGCACCTCAAAATTGCATGAAATTTTATACATAGAATCCTAAGAAATAGGGCTAACATGTTTGTCCCCATTACCCTAGCAGATTCTTTAGTATTCACTTTCAAAATATTGCTTGTATTCATATTGTAGAAATCAAATTTTTCTGAAAGGGGTACCCCTTTGGTAAATTGGAGATTTCACTAATTACTCCGTAATGTATTACACTTGTATTCTACTCATTCGATATTTTTCCCCATGACATCTCAAGGGTAAATGGTTCTATTGGAGATGAAACGTATCCTTAAGCCCACATTTGAAAAAATTTATACTTTTCGATGGCAATATTCGCAAGTTTTTCTCTTATTTTCCTACATCTCTAAGTATTTTGGATGTATCACCTTCTACGGATCTCAAAATTGCACAAAATTTTATACATTGAATACTAAGACATAGGGCTACAACTTTCCTGCCCATTACCCTTGCAGATATTTTAGTTTTCACTTTCAAAATATTGCTCGAATTCATATTATAGAAATCAAATTTTTCTAAAAGGGTACCCCTTTGGTAAATTGGAGATTTCACTAATTTCCCCGTAATGTATTACACTCGTATTCTACTCATTTGAAATTTTTCCCCTTGACATCTCATGCGTAAATTCTTCTATTGGATTTGAAACGAAGCCTTAAGTCGAAATTTGAAAAAATTTCCACTTTTCGATCACAATTTTCGCAAGTTTTTATCTTATTTTTGTACATCTCCCAGTATTTTTATCGTATCACCCTCTACACACCTCAAAATTGCACAAAAGTTTACACATAGAAGCCTATGACATAGGGATAAAACTTTTATGCACATTACCCTTGCAGATTCCTTAGTATTCACTTTGAAAATATTGCTCGAATTCATATTATAGAAATCGAATTTTTCTGAAAGGGGTACCCCTTTGGTAAATGGGAGATTTCACTAATTTCTTCGTAATGTATTACACTCGTATTCTACTTGCTTGATATTTTTCCCCATGGAATCTCATGGGTAAATGCTTCTATTGGAGTTGAAACGAAGCCTTAAGTCCACATTTGAAAAAAATTCCACTTTTCGATGGCAATTTTCGCAAGTTTTTCCCTTATTTTTGTACATTTATTAGTTTTTGGTCAAATCACCTTCTACACACCTCGAAATTGCACGAAATTTTATACTTTATAGACAAAGACATATGACTACAGCTTACCTGCCTATTACCCTCACAGATTCTTTAGTTTTCACTTTTAAAATATTGCTCGAATTCATATTGTAGAAATCAAATTTTTCTGAAAGGGGTACCCCTTTGGTAAATTGGAGATTTCTCTAATTTCTCTGTAATGTATTACACTCATATTCTACTCGTTCGAAAATTTTCCCCTTGACATCTCATGGGTAAATGCTTTTATTATAGATGAAACGGTTCCTTAAGTCCACATTTAAAAAAAATTCCAATTTTTCGATGGCAATTTTCGCAAGTTTTTATCTTATTTTCGTACATCTCCTAGTATTTTTATCGTGTCACCCTTTAGGCACCACGAAATTGTACAAAAGTTTACACATAAAAGCCTAAGAGATAGGGCTAAAACTTTCCTGCCCATTACCCTTGCAGATTCTTTAGTATTTATTTTCAAAATATTGCTCGAATTCGTATTGAAGAAATTGAATTTTTCTGAAAGGGGTACCTCTTTGGTAAATTAGAGATTTTACTAATTTCTTCGTAATGTATTACACTCGTATTCTACTCGCTTGAAAATTTTCCCCTTGACATCTCATGGGTAAATGCTTCTATTGGAGATGAAACGATGCCTTAAGTCCACATTTGAAAAAAAATTCCACTTTTTAATGGCAACTTTCGCAAGTTTTTTCCTTTTATTCTGTGTCTCTCAATATTTTTGTCGTAATACCCTCTACGCACCTCGAAATAGCACAGAATTTTATACATAGAATCCTAAGACATAGGGCTACAAATTTTGTGCCCATTAACCTTGCATATTATTTAGTATTCACTTTCAAAATATTGCTCGAATTCTTATTGTAGAAATCAAATTTTTTTGAAAGGGGTACCCCTTTGGTAATTTGGAGATTTTACTATTTTCTCTGTAATGTATTACACTCGTATTCTACTCCTTCAATATTTTTCCCCATGGAATCTCATGGGTAAAGGCTTCTATTGGAGATGAAACGGAGCCTTAAATCCACATTTGAAAAAAATTCCACTTCTTGATGGCAATTTTCGAAAGTTTTTCCCTTATTTTTGTACATCTCTCATTAATTTGGTCGTATCAACTTCTACGCACCTTGAAATTGCTTGAAATTTTATATATTGAAGCCTAAGACATACGGCTACAACTTTCCTGCCCATTACCCTTGCAGATTATTTTCCACCATGACATCTCATGGGGAAATGCTTCTATTGGAGTTGAAACGGAGCCTTAAGTCATCAGTTTAAAAAAATTCTGATTTTCGATGGCAATTTTCGCAAGTTTTTTATTTATATTTCTACATCTCTCAGAATTTTGGTCGTATCAACCTCCACACACTTTGAAATTTCACGAAATTTTGTACATATAAATCTAAGACATAGGGCTACAACTTTTGTAGCCATGACCTTGGCAGATGGTTTAGTATTCCCTTTCAAAATATTTCCCTAATTCAAATTGTAGAAATCGAATTTTTCTGAAAGGGGTACCCCTTTGGTAAATTGAAGATTTCACTAATTTCTCCATAATGTATTACACTCCTGTTCTACTCGTTCGATATTTTCCACCATGACATCTCATGGGAAAATGCTTCTATTGGAGTTGAAACGGAGCCTTATGTCCACATTTAAAAAAAATTCCCTTTTTCGATGGCAATTTTCGCAAGTTTTTCCCTTATATTTGTACATCTCTCAGTATTTTTGTCGTATCAACTTCCACACACTCCGAAATTTCACGAAATTTTGTACATAGAAGCCTAAGACTTAGGGCTATAACTTTTGTAGCCATGACCTTGGCAGATTGTTTAATATTCGCTTTCAAAATATTGCCCAAATTCAAAATGTAGAAATCAAATTTTTCTGGAAGGGGTACCCCTTTGGTAAATTGGAGATTTCACTAATTTCTCCGTAATGTATTACACTCGTGTTCTACTCGTTCGATATTTTCCACCATGACATCTGATGGGGAAATGCTTCTATTGGAGTTGAAACGAAGCCTTAAGTCCACATTTGAAAAAATTTCCCCTTTTCGATGGCTATTTTCGCAAGTTTTTCCCTAATATTTGTACATCTCTCAGTATTTTGGTCGTATCAACCTCCACACACTTCGAAATTTGACAAAATTTTGTACATAGAAGCCTAAGACATAGGGATAAAACTTTTGTAACCATGACCTTGGCAGATTGTTTAGTATTCGCTTTCAAAATATTGCCCAAATTCAAATTATAGAAATCGAATTTTTCTGAAAGGGGTACCCCTTTGGTAAATTAGAGATTTCACTAATTTCTCCGTAATGTATTACACTCGTGTTCTACTCGTTCGATATTTTCCACCAAGACATCTCCTGGGGAAATGCTTCTATTGGAGTTTAAACGGAGCCTTAAGTCCACATTTGAAAAAATTTCCCCTTTTCGATGGCAATTTTCGCAAGTTTTTCCCTTATATTTGTACATCTCTTAGTATTTTGGTCGTATCAACCTCCACACACTTTGAAATTTCACGAAATTTTGTACATAGAAGCCTTAGACATAGGGCTACATCTTTCATAGCCATGAACTTCACAGATTTTTTAGTATTCCCATTCAAAATATTGCCCGAATTCAAATTGTAGATATCGAATTTTTCTAAAAGGGGTACCCCTTTGGTAAATTGCAGATTTCACTAATTTCTCCGTAATGTATTACACCTGAGTTCTACTCGTTCGATATTTTCCACCATGAAATCTCATGGGGAAATGCTTCTATTGGTGTTGAAACGGAGCCTAAAGTCCACATTTGATAAAAATTCCATTTTTCGATGGCAATTTTCGCATGTTTTTCCCTTATATTTGTACATCTCTCAGTATTTTGGTCGTATCAACCTCCACACACTTCAAAATTTCACGAAATTTTGTACATAGAAGCCTAAGACTTTGGGCTATAACTTTTGTAGCCATGACCTTGGCAGATTGTTTAATATTCGCTTTCAAAATATTGCCCAAATTCAAATTGTAGAAATCAAATTTTTCTGGAAGGGGTACCCCTTTGGTAAATTGGAGATTTCACTAATTTCTCCGTAATGTATTACACTCGTGTTCTTCTCATTCGATATTTTTCACCATACATATCAAAGGGAAATGCTTCTATTGGAGTTGAAACGGAGCCTTAAGTCAACATTTTAAAAAATTTCCCCTTTTCGATGGCAATTTTCACAAGTTTTTCCCTTATATTTGTAAATCACTCAGTATTTTGGTCGTATCAACCTCCACACACCACGAAATTTCACGAAATTTTGTACATAGAAGCCTAAGACATAGGGATACATCTTTCATAGCCATTAACTTTGCAAATTTTTTAGTATTCACTTTCAAATTATTGGCTGAATTCAAATTGTAGAAATCGAATTTTTCTGAAAGGGGTACCCCTTTGGTAAATTGGAGATTTCTCTAATTTCTCTGTAATGTATTACACTCGTGTTCTACTCGTTCGATAATTTCCACCATGATATCTCCTGGGTAAATGCTTCTGTTGGAGTTGAAACGGAGCCTTAAGTCCACATTTGAAAAAATTTCCCCTTTTCGATGGCAATTTTCGCAAGTTTTTCCCTTATTTTTTCCATCTCTCAGTATTTTGGTCGTATCAACCTCCACGCACTTCGAAATTTCACAAAATTTTGTAAATAGAAGCCTTTGACATAGGGCTACATCTTTTGTAGCCACGATCTTAGCAGATTGTTTAGTATTCACTTTCAAAATATTGTCTGAATTCAAATTGTAGAAATCAAATTTTTCTAGAAGGGGTACCCCTTTGGTAAATTGGAGACTTCATTAATTTCTCCGTAATGTATTACACTCGTGTTCTACTCATTCGATATTTTCCACCATGACATCTCATGGGGAAATGCTTCTATTGGAGTTGAAACGGAGCCTTAAGTCAACAGTTAAATAAAATTCTGATTTTCGATGGCAATTTTCGCAAGTTTTTCCTCTATATTTCTACATCTCTCAGAATTTTGGTTGTATCAACCTCCACACACTTTGAAATTTCACGAACTTTTGTACATATAAATCTAAGACATAGGCTACAACTTTTGTAGCCATGACCTTGGCAGATTGTTTAGTATTCCCTTTCAAAATATTGCCCGAATTCAAATTGTAGAAATCGAATTTTTCTGAAAGCGGTACCCCTTTGGTAAATTGATGATTTCATTAATTTCTCTGTAATGTATTACACTCGTGTTCTACTCGTTCGATATTTTCCACCATGACATCTCATGGGGAAATGCTTCTATTGGAGTTGAAACGGAGCCTTATGTACACATTTTAAAAAATTTACCCTTTTCGATGGCAATTTTCGCAAGTTTTTCCCTTATATTTGTACATCTCTCAGTATTTTTGTCGTATCGACCTCCACACACTCCGAAATTTCATGAAATTTTGTACGTAGAAGCCTAAGACATAGGGCTACAAATTTTGTTGCCATGACCTTTGCAGATTGTTTAGTATTCGCTTTTAAAATATTTCCCGAATTCAAATTGTACAAATCGAATTTTTCTGAAAGGGGTACCCCTTTGGTAAATTGGAGCTTTCACTAATTTCTCCGTAATGTATTACACTCGTGTTCTACTCGTTAGATATTTTCCACCATGACATCTCATGTGGAAATGCTTCTATTGGAGTTGAAACGGAGCCTTAAGTCCACATTTGAAAAAATTTCCCCTTTTCGATGGCTATTTTCGCAAGTTTTTCCCTAATATTTGTACATCTCTCAGTATTTTGGTCGTATCAACCTCCACATACTTCGAAATTTCACAATATTTTGTACATAGAAGCCTAAGACATAGGGCTATAACTTTTGTAGCCATGACCTTGGCAGATTGTTTAGTATTTGCTTTCAAAATATTGCCAGAATTCAAATTGTAGAAATCGAATTTTTCTGAATGGGGTACCCCTTTGGTAAATTGGAGATTTCACTAATTTCTCCGTAATGTATTACACTCGTGTTCTACTCGTTCGATATTTTTCACCATGACATATCATAGGGAAATGCTTCTATTGGAGTTGAAACGGAGCCTTTAGTCCACATTTGAAAAAAATTCCCCTTTTCGATGGCAATTTTCATTAGTTTTTCCCTTATTTTTGTAAATCACTCAGCATTTTGGTCGTATCAACCTCCACACTCCACGAAATTTCACGAAATTTTGTACATAGAAGCCTAAGACATAGGGATACATCTTTCATAGCCATGAACTTCACAGATTTTTTAGTATTCCCTTTCAAAATATTGCCCGAATTCAAATTGTAGATATCGAATTTTTCTGAAAGGGGTACCCCTTTGGTAAATTGGAGATTTCACTAATTTCTTCGTAATGTATTACACCTGAGTTCTACTCGTTCGATATTTTCCACCATGACATCTCATGGGGAAATGCTTCTATTGGAGTTGAAACGGAGCCTTAAGTCCACATTTGAAAAAGTTTCCCCTTTTCGATGGCAATTCTCGCTAGTTTTTCCCTTATATTTGTAAATCACTCAGTATTTTGGTCATATCAACCTCCAATCACCTCGAAATTTTACGAAATTTTGTACAGACATAGGGTTACAACTTTTGTAGCCATGACTGTAACGCCCCAAACTCCAGGGACCATTACGATGTGCCATGTAAACAGTGCTAAACTCGCTAGCCGAGTCATTTGGCCAAAACTGTGAACTAAGTATGATTAGCAGTTTAGGGATTAAAAACTTTGGTTAAGATGTAACGTTTCACTAGAACATTTAATATATACATTGGGATCTTGAAAATATAATTTCAGAGTCTATTACAAAAAATATTTACAACAGGCCGTTCTATGCGGCAAAACAGGGTTCAACCCTAGTTCCACTTTAAACCTCAGTCGTGGTGGACGAGCAGCTGCATATGTACACGTCATCACCTAAGCTCTCCAACTCAAGGATGGTCCAACTTCCTCTTGCCTTTACCTGCACCACGTAGCACCCGTGAGCCGAAGCCCAGCAAGAAAACACCGTATAACATGATATAATATCAACAGATAACATGATGTAATATCATCAGGTAACATGATATAATATCAACAGATAGCTCAACTGATAGGTGGTTCCTTCATAAGTTTGATCAGGATAGGTGCATGGCGATAGTCACCAACATAACCATCCTCCTGACTCTAGAGTCGTAACTAAGGACAGCGTCCCCCAGCCATGTGAAAAACAGTCACCGGGGTCATATACCTTGGCTGAAATCATCTGGTCTTAGACCAGGTAAGCGCTTATAGTTCTCATGGACCTTCCGGTCGGTCCAGCACTGATACCCTATATGGGTCATCCAATGCCGACCTCGATTAGATCTAATCTCCATTTGGCCCGGCGTTTGCAACGAACTGCCACTTCTGACTCTAGGGTCAGTGAAACTCAACCAGTGTTCAGTCACAACTTCACAGACGGATCTGACACCATTGCCGATTCTGACTAATAAGCCAGCGCCATACACAAGTAAGCCATGCCACCAAACATATATCACATATCCAATATCCATAAACAAGGCATTCAACACGCTTACTTAACAGGTACTAGTACAATTAGGTCCATGCACAACACAGAGGCTCAAGCTCTGAACAACATCATACCCAGTATACAAAGCATGTCCTAATCACATGTTTCTCATGCATCACATGCATCATACTCAACAATCCAACATGCACCAATAACCGCCATGCATGTCACGTTCAACAATTAACCAACGTGCATTAAGAATAGCCATGCATGTCATACTTAATAATCAACCCACATGCATCAAGAATAGCCATGCATGTCATACTTAATAACCAACCAACATGCATCTAGAATAGTCATGCATGTCACATATACACAGGGTGTAGTTTTCTTACCTCAAAGTCGAGCTAGAATGATTAAAAGAACGACCCTTGAGAACGATCAACTTTTAGTCCTTTAGTGGCCACCTAGTCATAACCAAATATAGGATACCATCAATAAAAATGATCAACACAAGTTCCCAAACCAATATCTAGCCTCTGGGACATCAATCCCCACTTAACCAAGTAGTAGGATCAACCCCGAGGCCTATGGTAAGCATCCCTAAGCTAAAAACACAATTATGGCCAAATCTGCCTCTATGGGCCGCGGCTCACCAGAGCCATGCTGCGGCTCACGCTCAGACAGAAGCATATTTCCCCCCAGAAGCACACTCAGGCCGCGGCACACCATAGACAGGCCGCGGCACATTACGCAAACCAGCAAGCCACCAGCTTGCTTCCCTTGTGTTTCTCCTCGAAACCAAACCTTCAAACCAGTCCCAAACCTCAACCTAACACCCAATTCAACCACTAAACATTATCAACAACTCACCCACATCAAAACCCAAGTTAAACATCAACTAAACTTCCTTTAATTCAAACATTCCATCAAGAAATCACAAGCTGAAAGTTCAAAGCCAAAACAGAGTATACCATGAAATTAATGGTTGGAACTTACCTCAAACTTGATTTTGAATCCCCTTTAATGGCTGAAGCAAGTTCCTAAGCTCACACCTTTGATCTCCTAGCTTAACTCCTCAATTTGGGCTCTCAAAATTCAAAGAAAAGTGAAGGGGAAAACATGTACGAGAGAAGAAGAAGAGAAGATGAGGATGGGCTCTGTTTTGTTCTGTTTTCCACAGCCTTCTAAACACTCAAAGGCTGATATAAATCCCTAAGGTCAAAATACCATAATGCCCCTAAGCCAAATAAATCATTCTAAACACTCCCAAGGGTAAAATCGTCATTTTTTGCCTATCTCGTTAATTATAATTAACGCTCTCCAATTCCCGCTATTCTCAATATTCTCAAATACCAATAAATCATATCCCATTACCCTTTTTATTCCCGGTAATGTTCTAGTCATCAAAATGACCCCGAGACTCACCCCGAGCCCCGAACTTAAACCCGTTATGACTAGACCGAACACTTACATCTCATGATCGTCTCATGCCGAATAGCTCGAACCAATCCACCTTATAATGTGGCTACATTAATTAATCACAACCATGCACCCAAAATACACAATTACGCCCACAGCGGCCAAATTACCAAAATACCCTTATAATAATAAATACTCCCATATGCATGCATTCACCATCATATAATAATATAATTCACATGAACATGCATATGGTCATTAAATAACATCATAATTCAATTATGGCCTTCCCGGCCTCCTAATCAAGGTCCTAACTCTTATTAGGAAATTCGGGGCATTACAATGACCTTCTCAGATTTATTTGTATTCCCTTTCAAAATATTTACCGAATTCAAATTGTTGAAATCGAATTTTTCTGAACGGGGTACCCCTTTGGTAAATTGGAGATTTCACTAATTTCTCCGTAATGTATTACACCCGAGTTCTACTCGTTCGATATTTTCCACCATGACATCTCATGGGGAAATGCTTCTATTGGAGTTGAAACGGAGCCTTAAGTCCACATTTGAAAAAATTTCCCCTTTTCGATGGCAATTTTCGCAAGATTTTATCTTATTTTCATACATCTCTAAGTATTTTGGTCGTCTACACACCTCGAAATTGCACGAAATTTTAATACATTGATGCCTAAGACATAGGGCTACAACTTTCCTGCCCATTACCCTTGCAGAATCTTTAGTATTCACTTTAATAATATTGCTTGAATTCATATTGTAGAAATCAAATTTTTCTGAAAGGGGCACCCCTTTGGTAAATTGGAGATTTTACTAATTTCTCCGTAATCTATTACACTCTTGTTCTACTCGTTCGATATTTTTCACCATGACATATCATAGGGAAATGCTTCTATTGGAGTTGAAACAGAGCCTTAAGTCCACTTTTGAAAAAATTTCCCCTTTTCGATGGCAATTTTCACAAGTTTTTACCTTATATTTTTAAATCACTCAGTATTTTGGTCTTATAACCTCCACACACCCCGAAATTTCACGAAATTTTGTACAAAGAAGCCTAAGACATAGGGCTACATCTTTCTTAGCCATGAACTTCAGAGAGTTTTTAGGATTCACTTTCAAATTATTGGCCGAATTCAAATTGTAGAAATCGAATTTTTCTGAAAGGGGTACCCCTTTGGTAAATTGGAGATTTCACTATTTTCTTCGTCATGTATTACACTCGTGTTCTACTCGTTCGATATTTTCCACCATGACATCTCATGGGGAAATGCTTCTATTGGAGTTGAAACGGAGCCTTAAGTCCACATTTGAAAAAAATTTCCCCTTTTCGATGGCAATTTTCGCAATTTTTTCCCTTATATTTGTAAATCTCTCAGTATTTTGGTCATATCAACCTCCACACACCTTGAAATTTCATGACATTTTGTACATAGAAGCCTAAGACATAGGGTTACAACTTTCGTTGCCATGTCCTTCGCAGATTTTTTAGTATTCCCTTTCAAAATATTGCCCGAATTCAAATTGTAGAAATCGAATTTTTCTGAAAGGGGTACCCCTTTGGTAAATTGGAGATTTCACTAATTTCTCCGTAATGTATTACACCTGAGTTCTACTCGTTCGATATTTTCCACCATGACATCTCATGGGGAAATGCTTCTATTGGAGTTGAAACGGAGCCTTAAGTCCACATTTGAAAAAGTTTCCCCTTTTCGATGGCAATTTTCGCAAGTTTTTTCCTTATATTTGTAAATCACTCAGTATTTTGGTCATATCAACCTCCAATCACCTCGAAATTTCACGAAATTTTGTACATAGAAGCCTAAGACATAGGGTTACAACTTTTGTAGCCATGACCTTCGCAGATTTATTTGTATTCCCTTTCAAAATATTAACCGAATTCAAATTGTTGAAATCGAATTTTTCTGAACGTGGTACCCCTTTGCTAAATTGGAGATTTCACTAATTTATCCATAATGTATTACACCCGAGTTCTACTCGTTCGATATTTTCCACCATGACATCTCATGGGGACATGCTTCTATTGGAGTTGAAACGGAGCCTTCAGTCCACATTTGAAAAAAATTCCCCTTTTCGATGACAATTTTTGCAAGTTTTTCCCTTATATTTGTACATCTCTCAGTATTTTGGTCGTATCAACCCCCACACACTTCGAAATTTCATGAAATTTTGTACATAGAAGCCTAAGACTTAGGGCTATAACTTTCGTAGCCATGACCTTGGCAGATTGCTTAGGATTGGCTTTCGAAATATTGCCTGAATTCAAATTGTAGAAATCAAATTTTTCAGAAAGGGGTACCCCTTTGGTAAATTGGAGATTTTACTAATTTCTCCGTAATCTATTACACTCGTGTTCTACTCGTTCGATATTTTCCACCATGACATCTCATGGGGAAATGCTTCTATTGGAGTTGAAACGGAGCCTTAAGTCCACATTTGAAAAAAATTCCCCTTTTCGATGGCAATTTTCGCAAGTTTTTCCCTTATATTTGTAAATCTCTCAGTGTTTTGGTCGTATGAACCTCCACACACCTTGAAATTTCACGAAATTTTTTACATAGAAGCCTAAGACATAGGGCTACAACTTTGGTAGCCTTGAACTTCGCAGATTTTTTAGTATTCCCTTTCAAAATATTGCCCGAATTCAAATTGTAGAAATCAAATTTTTCTGAAAGGGGTACCCCTTTGGTAAATTGGAGATTTAACTAATTTCTCCGTAATGTATTACACTCGTGTTCTACTCGTTCGATATTTTCCACCATGACATCTCATGGGTAAATGCTTCTATTGGGGTTGAAACGAAGCCTTACGTCCACATTTGATAAAATTTCCCCTTTTCGATGGCAATTTTTGCAAGTTTTTCCCTTATATTTGTACATCTCTCAGTATTTTGGTCGTATCAACCTTCACACACCTCGAAATTTCACGAATTTTTTTACATAGAAGCCTAAGAAATAGGGCTACATCTTTCGTAGCCATGACCTTTGCAGATTTTTTAGTATTCATTTTCAAAATATTTCCTGAATTCAAATTGTACAAATCGAAATTTTCTGAAAGGGGTACCCCTTTGGTAAATTGGAGATTTCACTAATTTCTCCGTAATGTATTACACTCGTGTTCTAATCGTTCTATATTTTCTACCATGACATCTCCGTAATGAATAAATTTATTAAGGTTAAAATTTGAATATCCTAGGATCAGTCAGCAGCCTTGAAAACGTTAGAGGGCTTTGTCAAGGTTGTTTACTCAATTCAATTTAAGCTAAAAATGTGTAATTTTGTGTTTAAGTATTCCGCGTATATCGATATATCGCAGCACGAAGATACGAAAAACACAAAACGTTGCACGATTGCCTCGGGCATACTAGCCCAGGCGATATATCGCCTCCTTCAGGGAATTTTGAAACATTTTGAAAATGTTCTCCATTCAAATCTTCAACTTCTTGATAAGTCCAGCATCTTTCTGAACGATTCTTCAGCCTCTGCTAAATGATAATTCAAAAGTTTTTCACTTAAAAAGTCATTATTTTTATTCAAGTTAAATGAAGATCTTTTCATTCCTAAACTCTATAAATAGGATCTAGTGCCCAACCATTTATTCATTCTTCAAGCTAAGTTCAGAGGCTGCAAGTTGCTAGGTTATTGTGAGAGTGTAAACACTTGGGCTGGGGATCATAAGCTTGATCACTATAAGCTTACCAAACACTTGGGGAAGTAAGGTTTATTCACATTTCGGTTCAAGGTTTAGATTGGTCATATAAGTCTTAAAGGTATTTCCAAACTCTAGTTCAATTGGTATTATTTTCTTTAAGTTCTCATAGTCTTCTACTCAGCATTCTAACCTTACTCTTTATTCTTGATTAGGAAATCTAAGAACTTGCACATAAGTTTTTGGTAAGTATATTCTCAATGGTATAGTTCTTCCATTTTTTTCATCCCTTTTCTTCAATATACTCACCCTGTTATAAATGGTTTTTAGGAGTGTTCCAAAGTCCCAACTCTATCCTCATATCCTGGTAATTTTGGTAAAGAAAATATGATAGGATTTATGTGTTATATGATTTTATATGTTATCTTATGATTTTATGTTATGTAATATGCTATGCTAAGTATGTTTGTAGACTTGGGCATATGACCCATACAACTAACAAGCCCCAAATAGATTATGGGCATATGACTTGCTTAGCTAGCAAGCCCCACTAATCTGATGGGCATATGACTTGTTTAGTTTATGAGACCCCAAGTAATAATGACCATTATAGTATGTATGTGACATAAGTGTTATGATATGTTTTATGTTTCTTTATGAAATTTATGTATATGGTTTATATGTTAGATTTTCCTTGCTGGGCATTAGGCTCACTTCTTTTTTGTTTATATGTGCAGGAAAATAGCTTTAGTGGCGAGGAAGGTTCTTGGTAGTTTTGGGCATGTGTATTGAGGCGGAATGGATTCAAAGAGCCGAGAGTTTCGATTTGAGGATGAAGTCTTTACTTATGGTTTTATGTGTATTTTTCCGCACTTATTTATGTAATCTCTTTTTAATTACCATTATGTTATGTTTTGATTTTAAAACAATGGGATCCCATATCCTACTTGAGATTTTATGTAAGTTTAACATTTGTTTTTACAAGTTTTAATAAAGTTATGATCTTTTCACTTGTAAGTTCTGTTAGGGATTATGGTCTATGTGTAGTTTTCATTAATGGTCCAAAGTCTAGAGTAGTTGGGTCATTACATATCAGTTGCTCACATGGATATTTTTTATCCAATAACAGGTCACAAGTTGTTAAGTTAGTTATTACTAACTTCTGGTCTCCTACTTTAGATTGGCCATCTATATAAGGGAGCCTACTACTCAGTTTAGAGGACAAGGGAAAAAAAAATCAGAAGAAGAAAAGAGAGAAAATTATGTTGTAAATTTTTTTTTGTTCCGAATGTTTTGAGAGCAAGATTTTCTTGTAGATGAAAGACTTGTAATCTGTATGAGTGTACTGCTGAAACATTTTTTATCGATAAAGACCGAGCCTTAAGGGTTGTTCTAGTCATGGATGTAGGTTCTCCAAAAGAGAGTTGAACCACGTAATTATTTTGGTGTGTTCCTTCCAATTAACTCTATTTTTATACTTGTTATAGTTTTACAGTTTATTTGCAAATTCTGTCTCAGCCATTCTTTGATAAATTGGTTTTACAGGAATCTTGGTTCACAACCGTTGTTAATAATGACTATAACGCTCTAATATTGTAATTCTATTGGTGTGTACAATCCGAAAATGACAGCTTTATCATTATCTTATATAGTATCAAAATCTGAACCTACTTAATTAATTAGATATTTGAATAATAGTAATTTTATTTAATGATAGTTGATTTGGTGACTTTTTTTTTTTTGTGATTTGGTGTTCATTAAGTATGATTGAATGTATGGATGAACAAAATTTTAATTCAAATGCAGAAGGCTCACCTAGATTTTTTAAAACCGCGTTAGCCACACTAGTAAATTATAAACATTTTACTCTATGATTGTAAGATCTTCTTGGATTTTTTTTTATATATATTTGAATTAGTTTTACACAAACTCATCCCAAAACCAACGTATTAACTATCTTGTCTTGTTTTTTTTCCTTATTTCATTATTTTCTTTGATGGGATTATAGGTTGTTAATTACTAATTTATTTGACATTATATCAATAATTTGTTTCTATGTTTTTTCTCCTCATTAATATTTATATTATAAACATACATAAAAAACATAAAACAAAATTAAATAATTCTCAACATGCATTATTATACATTTTTCTTTGGAAAATTACAATAAAAAAAACTTCAACGACTCAATTAGCCTATAACACTAATACATGTATGCATATAGAAGTTACAGATATATCCGACACAAATTAAAGCTCTTATTTTAAATCATGATACAAATGGGTCTTCATCTTTGAATCATGATATACACAGACATACTCGATAATCTTAACAAACTAAACAAAGCTAGAACAACTAATCGATTAAGACACGATTAATTTGTTAATTAACCAAAAAAAAGACATTAAACCCTAAAAATTTGTATGAGATAGAGAGACAACAACAACAACAATGGCTTCTCCTCCCATATCTTCTATGGAGATTTCACCATAGGCCAGAGCTTTGGAGTGAGATCCATCTCCTCTTCATTTTCCTTCTCGAGATCTTTCTTCTCAACACTAATCAGTCGTTTCTTTGGTAAAGGACGATCCAAAAGGCTTAGAAACGGCCTAGTTTTATCATCAGGATTTAGTTCCACCACATCATCATCCTCCTCCTCCACCTCCTCCTCCTTCTCCTCCTTATCCTCATCCTCCCTCCGCAACTTGCCAACACTAGTCACCAACGAAGCCGCCGGTGGAGAAAGAGAACACCCTACCTGTGGTGGTGGTGTCTTTGGCTGGGGAATAGCCCTAGCAATAGAATTATTAAAATTATTATTAATAAAATTTAAATGTTGTTGATAAAAATTAGCTTGGCCACCTGGATTGGTCAACAAAGGGTTGTTGATGTTGTTGTTGGTGTTGATCTGGGCCAAAGCAGTGGCGACAGTATGGTGTTGTACAGCAACTGGAATACTCTGCGGGGGCAGTGGAGGTGGCGGTGGCTGAGGAATCAAGACTTGTCTAGAGAGATAAGGAACGGTCGTGGCTTGGCCTTGGCCTTGGCTTGGTTGGATCAAAGTAGAAATTTTTTTAGTATTATTATTATTTGGGAGAAAAAGACTGTTGTTCATCATCATCATGTTTCTCTCAGATGGAATGATGAGAGAGTTTGTATGGAAGTTATTGAGTTGCTGTTGTTGTTGTTGTTGATGAAGAAGATATTGGTTTCGCCTTTGCAAAACTATGTCTTCTTCGACTATGTGAGACTCAATATGGTTTATTAGGGCTTGTGAGCTCATGAACATCTGGTGACACAAACGACAAGCGATTTGTTGCGACTTGTTGTTGTTGTTGTTAGGTGTTCGTCCATGGTGGGGCGGTGGTGGTGGCAATGGTGGTGGATGAGCTCCATGGTGGCAAATTGGGTTTATGGTTAGAGCATAGTTGTTACCAGCCGCCATGGAAATGACCCAACAAACAACGAAAGAGAATAATGATAATAAGAATAAGAACACTAGTCTCTAGGGTTTAAGAACGGAAAATGAAAGTGATTTTTGTGTGTTTGAGAAAGAAACTGAAGGAGTAATTTATAGCTAAATTTTCTTGTTTTTGGGTTTGCCATGTATGGTAATATGTTACTACAATATCAGAATTTTGGAAGTTTGTTTATAGCCATTAGTGTTTTTCTCTAATACACAACAAAGTGCATGCATCACATTTCTTTTATTTTGAAAAAAAAATAATTAGTTTTGTCAATATTCAACAAAAAAAATGAAAAAAAAACCCAAAGTTGATAGTGTTTATGGAAAGTAGATTTATTGAATTTAATGCATATTTAGAGTGGGTATGACAGTGTTTGGTTGAAAGAAATCTAATAATCTATGGACTGGCCTTGTAAACTTATCCAAAGAGAGAAAGAGATATTATGATAATATAATAAATATATATTTTTTTTGGAAGTTTTTATGAAAAATAAAATACATTTATATAGTAGTATTTATGTATAAATACCTGTATGCGGAGACAATAAAAATATTATTTCAAATTCATCAAGAATTTCCCAAATAGAATCATTTTTATGGTAAGGTTTTTTTCACTCCTCTTTAATTTAGTATGTCATTTACTAATACGTGTGTGTATAAATTCATTTACTTTTTACTATACTATATTATGTGCTTCTAGATAATATCTATGGATTTCTTTTTTCAATAATTAAGTGAAACTTAATATATAGCTATCATATAGACTTTTTTTTCTGATATCGAAAATTAATAACATACTAAACTTGTAAATATAAAATTAAAGATAAGACTTTACAATATCCCTTTTGTTTTAAAATAAAGTTCCACTTATTATATTCTTTAAATTATATTTTTGCAAAAAAGAAAAGGCATTTATAACATTTGGAAATTAATATAACATTGGCACTAAAAAATCAACCTAGTTTTATTTAACCACCACTTAATTATAATATTAATCACAACACTAATTTATGTGTGTGATAATTGGGTTTAAGCAAAATAGTTTGAGTAGGTAGTCTTCACAATGATTGATTGAAATTTTATTAATTGATACACAAAACATGTACCAAAGTGGATTCATTATATTAATTGTTATATACTTTTTCAATTTGGAGATGAGTAATTAAACATTTATTTATTACAAGGAATTGAGGACATAATGGATAAAAATAAAGTTTTGAAATGTGTTTGGTCACTATATTTTCACTTTTTATATACATTTTTCAGTATAATGTGTTTAGTAACTATATTTTTATTTTCTGTTTTTGAAAAAATGAAAAATAAAGCATGTCTGGTAATTATTACATTTTGTTTATAAAAATTATAATAGAAAAAATATATATTAGAAAACCATTTGCAAATATATAATTTTGAAATTTGATAAATATCTTTGAAAGAGAGAATGAAATAATGGACAAAGAAAAATAAGGATGTGAAGAGAGAAAGCAATTTGATGAGAGGGAAAAAAAGTGAAGAAATGGAGTGAGGAAAGCAAAATGAATTAATTAAGAGAAGAGAAAAGGTAAGATGAGATAATGAGGAAAGAGAAAGTAAGGCTATGTTTGTTATTGTTTTTTATTTTTTGTTTTTAAAATCTGTGTTTCTCATAAATGAAAATAGAAAATAATTTTTGTTTTTTTTTCAAGAAACTAATAGGTGTTTGATTAATATTTTTCAAAAATAAATTTTTGATGTTTTTAATAATAAATATATTTTAAAGGAGAAAATATTGTGAGAATCCACTATAAATATTGAGAGAAAATGATGAGAAATAAAAAAGATAGGGGAAAGAGTATTGTGAAAGAATGTGATAATACAACAAATAATATTAGAAAAAAATTGGAGCGAAAAAATAATGTTAAAGAAAATGATGAGAAAAAGTAACAAGAGAGAATGATAAAAAGAAAATGATGTGAGAGAAAATAAATAAAAGAAAAAAAATGATGTAGTTGACTAATGTTTTCTAAAATAATATTTGTTTAGTATCATTTGTAATAAACTCTAAAAAAAAAATTTGGTAAAAAAAATTACTTTTTAGTCTCAACAAGAAGTGAAAAAAAAAATTTCAAAAAAAGTGAAAAAGTTATGTCGAAGAAAATAATATTATACATATGTCATCAAACTTAGATGAAAAAGTCTCCATCACCAACCATACCATGTAATCCTCATCAATATTCATACCCATGGCATTAAGTTTGTGATAATAACCCATGGGTTTATCAATGTAAGCCCTGATGTCACTTGAACCATCATAACTGGTATGATGGAACATATTCAAGTGCTCATTCTTTGAGAATTTCTTGCACTTCTCCTTAATGACAGTAAGAAAATCATTTGCATTTTCAAACTCGAGAATACTATCACGAATGGATTCATCCATGTGATATCTCATGATCATTAAGCAATAACAGTTAGAGTATTTCCAGTCCTTATAGGATTTATTATCCTTCTAAGTATCATCATTAGCGGACTTATATAGTGCATCAACTCTCATGGCCAAGTCCACTTTTACGAGAGAATCAACTCACTGCTTGTGGTTGGTTCCATTCAATGTCAAAATGGCAAAGGCTCTTGGAATGCTTAAAGCTGGATGAGAAACAAGAGCAATAACCATTAAATATGCATATTATAACATAATCATGTCATTTGTGCTCTTTTTCTCACAAATTAATGATCACAAAACAACAAATGATCATCATGTATGCCAGAGTTCTTAAATAAGCAAAAGATAGAACACATTCACATGTAAGAATAATTTATTAAACATTATAACCAGATACATTAATTTACTATTGAGATGATAGACAAATTGTGGTTCATAATTAATAGATGTTCTTTATTATATTAAGCATCATTACCAAGCAATTATTATCGATAGAATAATTAATTACTCATATGGATCTTAATATAATTTTGGAGAAAAAAACACAAAACACAAAATTCAAATAAATTAATATTTAAATTTTCCTCATCACCAAATAATTTGATATGTTCAATCATTCAGCAGGTAATGAATTAAGCATTCACAATTCTCAACAAATAAACATATTTATGCCACAATAAGATTACAAATATAATTATGAAATTAAATTCATAAATTAATCTTGTACACAAAACATATGAAAATGATAGAATATTAAGAATGGAGTTGCGCCCCCAGGCACCTAATAAGTTTTTTTTTTTTGGTTACCCGTACGAAAAAAATGGCATGTCGTTTGGCCAAACAACATATGCCCCTTGCGCATAAACGAGCGTCATTTTTCACGTCGTCCCTAACCTTGAGCTGGGCGCATGGGTCGCATTTCCGACCTGTTTTTCTGCCGATCCGACTTGGCATTTTCTCAGCCTCTGGTGGCTATTTTCCAGCGCTGATAGAGGCGTTTTACTTCAATTTCAATCCTATATCAATTTCTACCATCCATTTTTACCCAAAAAATTAGACCCATATTCGACCATGGAAGAGTTTCGGAAGCTCTATTTTCACAGCAAAGATAAGTGAAAAAAATGTGCCCAAATCATATATAAAACCTAGTAAACATTGTCAAATCCAATTTCCCACATTATCAAAACATTAGTTCGAAATTATTTGTGCAAAAATCATATTTGAAGAAATGGGTATATGTCTAGATACGAACCCTAAAATCAAATGATCTAGGCTCTGATACCAATTTTTAGTTTTAATCCAATGAGCAATCAATGCTCATCTACCATGAAATAATTTACTCTACACAATCATGAAATAATTTACTCTACACAATCAATGTTCATCTACCATCCAATATCACTAACTATTTATGGCATTAATTGCACAATAATAAACATACCTTTTAAACTTGACATTGAATCTTCAATAGTCATTTTTGAGCACTATGAATCTGCCAAAACAACAATACCCAAGATCAAATGCAAAGATGCAAGAGAGAGCTTATGGACAGCAAATCCTTACCAAAACCATCTTACCACCCAACCTCACATATACACCATATGCATATCATGCCTTTCTACCCTAAGGAGTATATTGGGCCTATTGGGCTCATATTATTAGTGATGGAGGATTATGGTTTAATGGGCCAACCTATAGTCATCAGGATGCAACCATGTGCCTCATATGCAATTAGTAAGTGTTAACCATCCCATTATGGTTATTAATAATTAGTAGGCACTCAAATTAATGATTGTGATTATGGAATTATGTTTGTGATTATATTAGTCCATATAATAATTCTAATAACAAGATTCGCACAGTCTAGCTTCTTTGCCAATTGGGCTCTTGGTGCCTTCTTCTCCATGTACCTCCCTATCGACGTCCTCAACTGCGACATCAATAAATTCAAGGATTTCCTCCCCGCCAACCTGACCCACCTCCCATCTTTCTTCTTCATCTTCGTCTTTTCTTATTTAGACTTTATAGGAGTTTTGGAACTACATCATCTACACTTACAAGTGGTTTGTTCTCTGGATCCATTTCTTGATGGGTGGTTTGCTAATCTCTACCTTCGTATATTTTATGTTTCCCGCAAAGCTTGTACAAGTCTTTAGCATCTCCACTCCTTTGACATCTCTCTTTCTCTTTTTTTTTCTTTTTTTAAAGCTTCCACATCTCTTTCTAAAAGTACTGGATGTCGCAAAAAAAAGACAACTATAAAGCACATTTGGATTGGATTTTGAGAAATCCACGAAAAATCTCTTAAATGCATAGAAACACAATTAGAAAATGGAAAAAATGACTATATTGATAGGCAAAAAAAAACATAGGAAAGCAAAGATATTCTCAAGGGAAAGAAGTTAAGTAACTCAAAATTCTTGCAATCCTCAATCAACTTCTTTGTATCACCATTGGCTAGTCCACAATTCCAATAGTTATCAACTTCCCAATCTTATCCCAAGTTTGAAAAATGCTGCAAATTCTCACAGAACTCATAAAAGCCCACCACAAATATAAACTATCAATTAAACAAGTTCCATATTTTATTTGTTAAGAGATGGTCTAATTATTCAGTCAAAAGTACTATGAGAGAAGAGTTTCCTTCTATGTATATTATTTATATGATATCTTACTAAGCTATTCTCTGCCATGGTACTCTTGAATGTTGCTAGCTTTCTTCCTTTCATTATAAAAAAGGGATTCAGAGGTTGATGACAAGTCTTTATGGCTGAGTTATAACTAACTAATGAAATGTTTAGTTATTCTTTTTATAAAAAATTAAAAAAAAACCTTAACACACATAGTAACTTCATGGACCAATCACACAAAATTTAGGCAGTATATAAGTATACTCCAATTTGAGAGAGCGTGGATTCTATGCATTAGTAACTAGAATAAATTTGCCTAAAAATCTTCGCTATCACCCATAATTATATATAAAATTATACTTTTCTATATTTAAGAGACTTTTATATTTTAAAAAAAAAAAAAAGTTATAAGGCAATACTACTATGGTGGCATGAGTTTTGCCCGGTTTAAATCATAATTCCAACACAGTAAATTATTCATAATTTTTCGAAAATTAGTGAGATATTTGTTATAACTACAACGTACACTACCATATAAGAAAAAGTTAATTATAAACTCTCCTCATCGTGAAAAATAGTGACACCCTTATAGGTAGGAGTCCATGCCTATACCTTAAAATTTTCCAAAAATTATGTCTATTATTTTTAAATCTGAAACCTTCCTCTGCCTTAGCCAAACATACAATGTCTCACCTTGACATTATATTCAACATGTGGTCCCATCATTGTAAATTGTCCCAATGATAGATAATGATGTAATCACCATCAATATGCCACAATAGACTAGGGCTACCTCAAGAGTGATAGAGGCATTAGCAAAAGGAGCTCTTGAATTATTTTTTTAAGATCTGTTTAAATTTTATTTTTCTTGCCTTTTAAAAGGCAAATTGATGAATTAAATACGACTTCTCTTTATATAAGTGGTGGATAAAAAGGAATACAACATAGGTTTAGGAACACATATATAAGTAAAATTTTAATTCTTGTTGAAAAATAATAATAAACACCTATTTATAAATCCTAAAGGTTTTTTTTTTGGGAGGAAGAATTCCTCAAGAATTTGAACAAACTACAAAGTGAGATCTTACATCACGTCAAGGTGACACTCTACCGCTGAGTTATATCCCTTTCCTTGTCCCCATCGAGAAATAGAACTGACTAATCCTAAGGCAAAGGGTCGAGAAACTCAACGCCACTATTCTTAAACAACTTGGAGTCGAGCCTTCTTTTCGCACTATTACGGATACGAAAATAATAGGAAAAATTGGATTCAATTGTCAACTGTTCCTATCGAGAGATATAAATAGTATGCTATATTTGACACAAAAATTCAATATATTATATGTTTAACACAGTTTTTAACATCATGCTCTAATATTAAATTGTAAAATCGGTTATAAAATTTAATATTTATTAAAAATATAGAAAAATATATCATTTTTCTTTATAGCATACTAAAATAATATAAATCACATAAAAATAAATAAATAAATATAATATTTATGGTGATATAATATGTATCAAATTTGGCATAATTTTTAATACACTGTTAGAGTAAAAATTTTTATAAAATGAGCTATATTTAGAGACACTGTTAAGTAATAGGCTACTTAGGCTAAAGATAAAGTTCCAAACAGTCAAAGTCAGCAGATAGAATAGAGCAAAGTGAAGAAGGATGACTTCTTTGACTACACTAAAATGCTATCAATAGAGACATTTCACACACAAAAAGTCATGTTCAATCAAGAATCTCTTTATTTCAATATCAAACTAATAAAAAACACAACACACAGACAAAGACATTGGACTGTGAATGACATAAATACCAGCAAAGAAAATCCTCCAGCCAAATACAATTAATATAAAAGAGAATAACTTTAAATCATCACCAAGCAAGCACCAAGTCACATGGTATAGATGGATTCTAATAGATCATGATAGATATAGGGCTGAAAAAGGAAGGAAAGCAGCTGCTATTTACTTGACATTAGAATTTCAAGCACTAAGGAGACACTAATGGCTGACAAAGTAATAATAGTAAAGTTACTAAAGCAAAACCTTTCATAATTTGATGTGATAAAAGCAAAACTCATATTATCAGCCCTGGTTAACACAAGCAACCACAACAACTATATATGTGATGCCCTGACACTTTACATTACACCCAATAAAATACACAAAAGCAAAGCACACAGAGTAGAGAGTCATGCCAGTGTCACTTTTCCCCAAAGCTAAGATATCCCAAGAATCAGACTTTCAATCTAATCTATTCTAATAGATTATACTTTAACCAAAGTAAGTTATCTTTATCTGAAAGTATATAGCAAAAATTAAAAAGTAATAATAATAGAGGTGTACTTATTACAGCTACCAGTGTCTCAGAAGATATAAACAATTCCCTTTGGTGAGATAATTCCATCTCTTACTTGGATGCTATATATTATAGAGGAAGGGAGGGAGTGTTTACTTGAAGGGAAAGGCCATAAAATAGAAGAAGACTTTGTCTCAAGGAGAAACTTCATTGAATGTTTTTACACTGTGAATGGAACCCAACAATGGATACGCATATACAGACTTACTGACCAACCATTTTTGTTGCTGATGACATCTTTGGTCGCTCTACTACAAAAGGAATCTTGGAACTTTGACACAAGCACTTACCAGATGGTCTTCACCATTTTTTTTTTTACTTTCTTTTATTTATTTCCTCTTTCCTGTGCCAATTGAAAGGAGCTCAAAGCTTCTAAGAGTATCGTCACGACTGCCTCTTGTGCCTGCTGCAGAATTGCGGGAGAAAGAAGTGGTTTTGGACTCAAACCCGGGTTGAATTCTTTGGGTTGTTGACAGGCGACCACTGCTTGAGACCAGCCGGCTTGAACGATTCTCACTAGGCTCGCCAGAAGAGCTTGGTCGACTGCTTGATAAAACAGGCCTCTTTGAAGCACTACCATTCCGGGAAGAACTCCGAGCCCTTTCAGAATCAGGTTTCTGCTGAAATAAAAATAAAAGGAGACACAATGGACATCAATTCCAGAAATCTGACCTTGCAGGATTTTGAAAAACACAATTAAGGCACAAAGCAATACAAATTATACACAAACAAAATATGGTTGCACTGCTTGCAAAACACTTACCACATCTTTTGACGATGGTGCATCATCTGAAGTTCTGTGTCTGGAATGGTCTCCATGCAAACCATGCCCAGAGTTATTCCTTCTCGCAAAAGCCTCAACTGCACCAGAGAATCTTTCTCGAATCTCCTGTCCCACTAATGGAACATTCCAACATAAAACAACGAGCAATTAGTTTAACTTCATTAAACAAGGAGAAAAAGGCTCAAAAATTCACTGACCACATAATAGAGCTTCTAAACATGTGCAAACAATGCCCACTAGGGTAGCGAAGGTGGATGTTTCCCACTTGATCTCTCAAAAAAAAAAGAACAAACCTGAAGGTCTCTCTGTTCTCTCTGCAGATGGCCCAGGATTTAGAACCGGTTTCCCACTTGGTTGCTACAAAAGGGGGAAAAAACAGAATAAATATGGATAAGAGAGAGTATACAGAAAGCATGGATCCAAGTTCTAGTCGGTAATTTTGCAAGTGTATTGCAGATGTAATAAATAATGTACACACCCGTGCTCTTGAACTGGATCCAATCTGTGGATATTTCAGTATAGTCCAATCAAATACATAGTCAAACTGATACCCTGGAAAAAAATAGATTCTCACTCAGATAAGATTAACTCTCAAAAGATCCATAATCTGAAAAGTCCAATGCATCACTAACACATTGGTGACAAGGACTTTGAAATTGAAGCCTCAAGAATCTTTTAATAATTAACCTTCTCGAATAAATAAGTCTCGGAAAAGCCTCTTCAGATATGAGTAGTCTGGTTTGTCTTCAAACCGTAACGACCGACAATAATGGAAGTACGATGTAAATTCTGATGGATATGATTTACAAAGAACCTGTCAAAGTAGTAGGCATATCAGTATCTCCCATGCCTTTACTTTAAAAAATAACAGTGCATGGTATCAAATATCAATGGAAGTGAGCTGAAAAATTCACCACCAACCATCTGTAATGAGCTAATAATACCATATTCTCATAAGAGAGTTATAAATGCTAATTTCACTCTACACTACTTGCAAGAGCTAAAGATCATACCTCTATGGGAGTAAGCATCTTCTTTTCACTGATCTTGTCGTATTTCTGTTTTTTCGTACCTGCTTTTAATCCCTGCCAGGGAAGACTAGTAAAGAAAATAAAATAAGTAAATAATATGGTGAAACCGAGCAATGAAAAATGGATTTCAGCATATCACACAAGTATCCAACCTTCCCCTCAAAAAATACATAAGCACATAACCAAGAGACTCCAAATCATCTCTTCTGCTTTGCTCTGCATAAAGATTATATTCACAATTAGATAAAGCCCAAAAGTCTCGAGCATTACCGGGAGAAACAAATAACATATTCTCTAATTATGAATTATAAATGGCTCACCAACTCCAAGGTGAGTGTTAACACTTGCATAACGAGCTGTTCCTGTGAGATTCTTGTTTTCCCTGAAACAATAAATTAACATAATGAGCAGAAATTTGAAGGTTGAAGCAAATTTGGATCCAAGAACACAAAATTGATAATGAGAAACACACAAGTATCACCCTAATGTTTGCCCAAACCAATCTAAAAACTTGTTATTTAATATTAACATTTATAAGTTAAAACTCAGCACAGTGATAATCATTACACATGATATAAACATCTTCCACTTTACTTAAGACCATAATATTTCTCAAATATCTGCTACCTGTATGGAATGTGCTTGTGCGTCTGAAGATCCCTATACTTTTTCGCAAGACCATAGTCTATGATATATACCTGCAATAAAGATTAAAAATAAAATTAAAAAAACAGAGTGTTAGGCTGTCCCAACATCAAACTGTGAATTAATTATTCTAGCTTTGATAGATAGCATAACCAAGTTCAGGTGAACTTAACAAAAGTGACTCATAAAAGGATAAAGCCATCCCTACCCCAATTCATAAAGGTTCATAAGTTTAGGAAGTTTAGTGTCCAATATCACAATCAATGAAAATATGAATTCAAATTTAAGGTGCTGTGACACAAGAGCCAAGGTTCCAACTATCCTAGTTTATGAAATTCTGTTCTACTTTTAAGTAAATCCTCAATTATTATTTTCTCATTATGGAAGAAAAAGGAAAGTTAAATCTTTCCCAGAATTTCCCAAAAATAGAAAGATCAAACCCTAGTTTTACTCAGATTTCCAAAACCAAAAGCCATCCTCCAGACTGTATTTCAACAATGAAAAACATTGATAATTATGTTTTAACCATTATTTTCTTTCTTCATCCTGAACCTTATAATTAACATGAAATATGCCCCCTAACATAATTTAAGAGCATACAATCACAATAGTTGTTAAAATTTTATAGTACCCAGCAACATGAAGTGAGAAAGTGAGTAAGGTAAAGCCTCTTTTGGATAAAATTTCACTACAAAAGAGATACCAGGGCAGGAATACGTTCTACTAAATTGAGAACTTACATTGATGAAAATAAAGTATATTCTGCCATAAAATAAATTACTTAATTAATATGTCAAGAAACATACTGCATTCCATTACAAAACATTATTGCTACACACAAAACTCCCCAGTTCAAACATAATGTGTTACATTTTAACCAATACAAAGATCTTTACACAAAACTATACAGCCGCCAACCGTCATAAATGCATGGGTACTTTGCATTGAGAAAAATGAAATGCATGCCAAAGCAAAACCGCTGAAGAAATATACCTGGTTAGCTTTGCGCCCCAGACCCATTAAAAAGTTGTCGGGCTTAATATCACGATGAAGAAAACCACGCGAGTGCATGTATTCAACCCTGTTTATCTAGAAAAACCAGTGCAGGGCGAAAAGTGAGAATGGCAGCCATTTAAATCACATTAGAAAACCATTTCTGAAGGCAATAGCTAACTTACTAACTGATCTGCAAGCATTAACACAGTCTTCAACGTGAATTTCCGATTGCAATAATTGAAAAGGTCTTCAAGGCTTGGCCCAAGAAGATCAATAACCATGACATTGTATTCACCCTCAACTCCAAACCATTTGAGATGGGGGATGCCCGCTATATGATATAAGGTAATAAATCAACACAAATGAACTACAAGTCTACAATATTAACTAATAATTCTCAAAATCAAAACCAAAATGTTAACAGAAAAGATAGCTATATGGTCGAAAGGAAAAAAGAAGAAGAAGAAGAAGAAGAAAACCCACTTCCTCCTTGAAGAAGCATGTACAACTTTGACTCATAGTGCAATTGAGGATGCTTCGTCTTCACTGATTCCTGGAAAACAAGAATATATAAGTTGGTAATCAAGTCACAAAAATAATCATAAACTGGAACAGAGAATATCAAGTACAGATGAACTCTAGAAACTTTATACCACAATAAAATAAAAGAGGCAGGATGATTATAAATCAACTAATCCATTAACCAAGCTCAAAAGAGATGCATACACAAACAAATTTTACATGGTTTCAGAAAATGTGCGTGAACATGCACAAGTCCTTGAGTATTTTGATATTAAACTTGCAAACGTCATGCAAGACATTATCAATGTGTATAAGACGGCAATATGCACATGCACTCATGTCATGAGAGGGGTTTATAATAGACACATAGCTGCTAAAAAAAAATACAAGCTGATATTTTGAATGCCAATTGCTAAACAACTACTTCAGATGTTAACAAACCCCAATAAAGTATATAATAACTAAACAAGTAATCATATACTGATCTAAGAGAACTTTAGACATCCACAATGGCAAGCACCACTCAACAATACAACACAAAAAAAAAATAAGTAGGTGGCCACATACCAGCTTGACGGCCACCTCTTCTCCACTTTGTACATTAATCCCTGTAAGAAGAAAAATAAAGACAGAGCAACATGATCACAAACACACTAAAAGGGCCATGAAAGCATGCTAATACAACAAACCAAAGAAAGAGTCACATTAATCACATACCCAAATAAAGTTCACCAAAAGATCCGCTCCCGATCTTCCTTCCCAGCTTAAACTTCCCCCCAATAACATGCTCCATGATCTAAATCCCCAAATGAGAATATATATACAAATAAAAAAGAAACTCAAAACCCCACTTCACCTTTCTTGAGTTTCAACACAATCCCAATCCAGAACAACCAAAACTATGATCCAAATTAGCTTCCCTTCAACCAAAAAGATCATCCCCCATCTGGGTATTATTCCTAATCTTAAGCTAATATTTAAGTTAGCAATACAATCTCAGATCCATCAATTTTTTAACACAAAACCCAATGATTCAAAACCTATATTATATGAATCAAAGCTAAAAATAAAAATAAAATGCTTAAAGGTATGTAATTCCTAGAATACAAAATATGCCACACTATTGATAATCTAAACGAAACCCATTGACAATCGAACCCTAAAAAAGGTTTCTGATTATCAAACAAGGCAAGGAAACAAAAATGAGAAGGGATTGTTTTTTCTGAAAAGAAAAATATTCAGAGAAAAAAACTTCTGTTTGGGCAAAGAATGGACAGTACAAGACAGGTTTTTTAAATCGGACAATGAATCTAATGCCTGCTATTATGACGGCGAAGAAATTATAAACATGAAAATAGTTTTAAGGGTTCCGTGGAGATCTTTGGATCTGGGCTAAGGACACGGATTGATTTTTCTCGGAAACAACTAATAAAATTAAAAAAGACAGAATTTTTATCGGAAATTTTTTCTGGGTATGAGAGAGAACAAAAGAAAAATTGAGATGAGAGAGAGAGAGAGGAAGAGGTTACTCCGGGAAAGGAGAGGAAAATGGATGAGAAAGTGGATGATTGTGAGGGAAAAAGCTAAGCTTGATGATATTATTGGTTTTTTTTTAATTATTATTATATATTTTTAGGACAAATTCATTTTTTTTAAATAAAAAAGAATATAATTTAACGACTGAGAAGTGTCCAAACTATACTTGAACTGCTATAAAATGGAGATACCGCACGTGTTAGAAGTGGCACGTGGGAACAGAGTAGGTTTTTTTATTTTTATTTTATTATTATTCTATTTTTTTTAGGGAGAGTTATAAATAAAGTTGTAATAAATGGAGAAATAAAAAAGGTTTCTTTTCTTTGTGACCAAGAAAAAAATGTATTTAGATTCCAGTTCCATTCATGTAAAAAAAATAATTATTCTCTTTCACACTAAAAAAAAGGACAAAATCGAATTTATCATTATTATATATATGTAGAAATATTTTTTTGCCTCAAGAAAATATTTTAGAAAATAAAATCTCAGATAGATATGAAAATTTGGAGGAACTATAACAACAAGAAAAATGATGTGCCCACCACCAATAATATACTCAAAATTATTTATTTAGAAAAATAATAATTGAATTTAAATATTTAGGCTTGCAAAAATGGCATAACAAGTGTAAAACATTTTTAAAGAATTTTAATATATAATGGAATTTGGTTAAAAGGGTATTATAGTTTATTATTATTATTATTATCAAATGGTGTATGAGTATGACAAAATTATAAAATGATAGTATCACTACAAATGTGTCCTAACAAAGACAAAATGATTCTTAAATTTTAATTGGATGTATTAAAAAAATTAATGTAAAAATAATTTTGAAAGAAAATAAGAAAGTGAGAACACTATTAGACTTTCTTTGATTAATGATTAGACAGATGGCGTGCCTTTTTTTTCTTTCGCTTTCTGTTTTGCTTTTCTATTACTTGTTTAGATTCTGTATTTTAACAAATTATTTTTTATACCTTATATTTTATAAAATAGTTCAAATAGAACCCTAAATCCGATTTTGGTCAAAGTTTTCTCAACTGAAATCACAAATAATTCACCAAACTAACATTTTAGAACAAAAATAAAATCATTCTGTTTAAAAACTGTGTTGTTATATTCAATTTTGTCTTTATTAAATTTGAGTTTATGGATCTATTTGAACCATTTTACAAAATATAGGGTCAAAAATAAACTTTTAAAATACATGGTCCAAACAGGTAATCAGAAAAAATACAGGGTCCAAAAAATTATAAACCCGTCTTTAAATAAAGGATTAGAAAGATAATAATGAGATTGTCCAAAAATAGTGCAAAGACCTAAAATTAAAAAAGTATTAACACAAGATTGATTTACATTTATACATGCAATTAATAACAATAATGATAATAATATTAAGGAGTCTTGTGAGTGAGTGGGGTCTAAAAATGTCCCATGGTATTTGAGGTGTTGCTTTTATAAGCTTACAAAGAGATAAATAGTTGGTAATTGATTTGACCTAAATATTATTTATTGGGGTATGTGGACCAATGATAGATGTATGTCCCTCTTATTTTGTTTTCTTAACCTTATGCAAGGCTCATCTTGGCCAATACATACATGTGTATTATAATAATGTCATTCCTAATTAATAATTGAGGATTTGAATTTTGAACCAACTTGAGCCTTAAACTAGTACAATATGTACTCAAGATACTTGTATATATTTGGTGTTTGAATATTCAAGGGTACCTACTAGAAAGGCCAAGGTGACATTTTAGATGTATTATAATTTCTAATAAGGCTAATTTTGTAGGCTTTTACCTTAACACTATGTTTGGCAAATAAGAAAAGAGGAGGGAAATAAATAGTAGAAGGGAAAAGTGGAAAAATATAGAAAAATAAGATGATGGGTAGGAAAGAAAATGGAAGGAAGGGAAAAATAAGTGATTTTTTTAGTGGGGCCTATTATTATTATTATTTTCTCTTCAAATTAGAATGAAAAGAGGAAAGTATATGTGTTGTTTGGTAACCATTAAAAAAACAGTTTTTTTATTTATTTAATTAAAAATTTGACAATTAAACATAAAATAGTGTTTGGTAACTTTATTTTTATTTTTTATTTTTTTTAATTTTAAACAAAATTTATTAAATTTTGAAAATAGAAAATTTTCACTTTTAAATTTTTTTTAAATTGTTTTCAACTTTTAGTTTTTTTTTCTTCTCTTCTTCAAATCACCACCTCATTTTATATTGCTAAACAAAACATAAAAATAAAAGTTATCAAACGCATTTATTATTTTCTATTTTTAAAAACAAAAATAGTTATCAAACATTTTTTTATTTTTTAAAAATAAAAAACAAAAATAAAAATAATATTTTCATTTTTGTGTTTAAAAAATTTAAAAACAAAAATTTTACCAAACACAACCAAAGTTTTAAAAACACAAATGAAGGTGTTAACTCTCATTTTTCATTAACAATATCTTTGTTGTAAGAATAATTAAGAAGATGCAGAAAATGAGAAAATTACACACAAAAAACTTATAACAAAAATAATTTTGAGAAATTGGAGTATTATTATTATTGAAGTGTTTTTTTTTAACAAAACTTTCTGCCCCCTTTCAACAAGGTTTACCTTTTTTATTTATAAAATAAGAGGTTCACAATTTACTATAATGTCATTAATCTCCTTTCTCGTGCGAGCTCCAGGTCGAGGTCAGGTCATGTTATCGCAATGACGAAGGACTCGAGTGACTTGCCAAGTGTTTGATGAATGAGCTTTTCACACTAGCGAGTTATAGTTAACCTCCTCGCTTGATGAAATATATATTAGATTAAAATAAACATAGGCATATGAACAATCATATATACATGTAGGCATAATTAATATATAGAATGAACATATACAAAAGGAATATCGAATATTGTATACCTCCAATCATTTCAATTGATAATCTTGATCTAGTTTTAGATCTACAAAAGAAAAGAAAAAGAAGTTAGAAAGAGTACACGGGCTTCCAAGCTCTAACTAACTATTTTTAGATAGAGTTACTGAAAGTCAGAATGAGCAGCGAGCTTGGGGACTGATACTCTATATTTATAAAGTGAGACATACCATCAGAGTCTCTGCCACAGATGGAGATATTCTCTCAATCAATTGGGATATGAAAAATCGAGTAACAACAAAATCAGATAACAAATAATGTTGACCATTAATTAAAATATTTTGTTAATAAATTAAATATTGACTTTTAATATATTAAAACAATTAGTTGTAACAAATTAATTTTATATAATAAATAAATAAATATGCTAACAACTTAGACAAACAAACAATCTTCATAATGCCAACTGACACATTTTTTCTTCCTTATGTTTTTCATGGGCAGCATAATAAAAATTACTAATTTTTCTACACAAATTTCATATTAATAATTTAAGAGTAATATAACAATATCACAATAAATCAATTTTCTTAACTATCCAATGTACCAACCAAACATAGTGTAAAGTTAAGTGGGATTTGTTCACCCAAAAGAGAAGTGTAAGTTAGGTAAAGTAAAGATATTGCTCCTCAATCTATCTATCTATTCCATTTCTATGTGCAAAAAAGAGAAAAAACAGTGGGAAAGTATCATTGATTTGATGTGTCACTACTAGTTGGTCGACACTCAAAATATATATAAATATATATATATATTCATTCATATAGTTTACATCAAATAATCCACAACATGATCATGACGTTAAAATCATTAAAAAGAAATATATTATAATGGTGCTTGTTACATTTTTGGTTTCTCCTTCTATCCTTCTAATAATTATCTTAACTTTTTTCTCTTCATATGATTTATCTTCTAATATTATTTCGTTGTAATAATATCTCATAGTTGTTAAATTAGAAGCATTAATTTCCTTTTATTCTTATAGATGAGGTTTTGAGTTTAATCATTTGTTGCCTTATCAATAACATGAATATATTTATAGGATGTTACAAAAAAGTAAAAATAATATTGTATTAATTAACTTGATCCTCAAATTCATGTTGTGTTTATTAATGATTAGTATATATATTCTATATAAAAAGCTTGTAGATAAAAAAAAATTAATTTTTTTTTGTTAACTTAAACGGAATATTTTAAATATTTAATAGAATAAATTTTTAAAACTAATTAAAATATATATTTATTAATTATATTAATATAAATTTAAATATTATAAAATATCATTATTATAATAATATTTAATACAATATTAGATATTTATTAATTATATTAATATAATTCAAATGTTATAAAATATAATTATTATAATAATATATAATACATAATAAATACATTATACACAAAAGTAGTATGTATAAATAGTATGATTATGTAACTAAATAATAAATTATAATAATATTTATCTTTTATCAAGAATAAATAATCTTCTTCTTTAATCATCGATGTGTGATTTGAATAATATTATAAATCTTAAATAAGGTAGTTTGTGATAAAAAATATTATCATATTTTATTTTAAAAAAAAACTATAAGTAATGTTTTGACTTAATTTTTTTAATATATTTATGCATTCTTTTATGTATAATATTATTTATTTATTTATTTAAAATTGACATGATATTTATAAAAATTTAATAAAAATAATTAATAATATTTTTAAATAATATTAAGTACCTAACACATAAATCTTTTTTTTTTTTTTGAAAAGGCACATAAATCATTTTTATTAATAGGATCTTATTTTCATGATCTTAAATTAGTATTTTCAATAGGATCTTATTTCAACGTTTTTACTAACGCCAAGTATTATTAAAGAAAAGAAAAAGTTAATTAGGTTGAAAGTCATTTTTTGTGGTAGTACTTATTTTTTTAAAAATTTGTTTTTAAGTTTTAAGTTAGTTAGCATCATTATAATCATTATGAGTAATAATTAATTTTTACGTGTTTGATTATCTATTTTAATTAATATTATTATGAAGGGTGGTAGCCCTATTGTCATTTTCTATTTTCTTTTCCTACTTCTTTTATATATACAGAGAAGAGGGGGTGATGAACGAATACAACGCATTTTTTTTTTTTTTAATATTGGTGCATCATTTTTCTATTTTCAGCACCTGTATAGATATAATCCCAAGTTTTTTTATATGACGGTGTACATTGTAGATATTTAGAATATCTTGTAAATTTTGAAAAAATTCTGAATAATTTACGGAGCCAAAAATAGAGTTTAAACTGTCAAATTTTACATGCGTACACAAAAAAATAAGCACATGTGCAATAATCAGTTTAGACCCTGTTTCGGTACCATAATTTATTTAGAATTTCTTAAAAATTTGTAGGATGTTCTATATAGATATAATGTACATCATCATATAAAAATATTTGAGATTATATTATCCAAATGCCAAAAATAGAAAAAAAAATGTACTGATATTGCAAAAAAAAAATACATTGTAGTCGCTTCCGTTATATATATATATATATATTACGTATTTTTATATAAAAGCTAAAATTTTTGTTTAATGAGGAGAGGAATTCCATCCAATCCAAAACTATTTGACCAATGAATCAGTTGACTAGAAAATTAGCAATCAAATTTTTTTAGAAGTATAAATCAATTTTAAAACTAAATACATATAAATTAGTCAATTCTAAATATTTATTTTCTCAACAGAAATATAGCCAAATTTACATATATAAAAAAAATAGGAAAAAAAAAAACAACAAACAATATATAGCAAGAAAAGTCGGTGAGGAAATAATTATATCTGTCAACTATTTTGAAAAAAAATCATTACAAAAGATACACATATATTTTCTAATTAATGAACTACAATTAATTATACAAAATGGGAAAAATAAGGAACTTTTTCAACCATAATTAATGATGATGACCCAGAAGGTTTGTTGTTCATGGGACATGATGACATGCTGCAAAATCAATCAATTGTAACAAATAAATAAAAATGGTATCTTTCAAGTTTGTAATTCTAACACAAAAATCACACAAACATGCTGAAGATCCAAGACCAAAGTAATTAATTATGACATTTTTTTTCTTGAAACTTTTTAAATTTTAGTTATTTTAAGTGGGGGTTGGTGTAACCAATATGGCTGACCAATTTGACATAATCACATCAAGTTTAACTAACAAAAACAAGACTTTTAAGCAATTTGATGTACTAATCTTACTTGCTTTAACACCAAATAAAATGTGCTTAATTGTATTCAATCACATTCATATGAATTGATTGTGATCTGTGACCATTATTTGGTCTTAAAGGGGCCAAACCAGCTACTGAACATTGGTTTTAAAGCTTCATTATGGCCACCTGCAAACCCCATTGAAGACATGTTTACAAAAACAATCATATGAATTCTCAGGCCGAATTATGAACAGATCATATCATTCACAGGTTTCCATCAAAACTTATCTGGATGAACTTTTCCACAACTGCTTTTGTCTGGAGCTTTGGCCCTTTGGGTCCTATCCAGCACAATATGCAGATGCTTTTGTAAGCAGCACAGCTCTTCAGCCATGTTAAGATACCATTTTTTCACACCACTGTTCTTCCCCTGATCCATTAATGGAAGTTCAACACTGTCTTTGCTTTGCAATGTATCAACAACACTATATCAAATCATGCTCCATTATGTATTACTTCATCACCAGTAATCTCCACAAGAGCACTGTCCGCCATTGAAATGGTGAAATCGGCTATTGTCCCTCACAATGATCTCCCTCCCTAAAATTTTTGACATAAATTTGATTGCTGTGTGACAGTCCGCACAAACCCGAATGTTCTTTGTGATTCGAATGGTTGTGCCGGCAGGGGAATTAAGGATGCCAAAGGCAATGGCGAGCCTTTCGCTGTGGCCAAACAGCAAGGTTTTCTTCTGTTCCTCATCAACATCATGGAGAACCTCATTTGTGTCAGCTACATACCCTTCTCGCTCCATCTTTTCCAAAAGAACTTTCAGAGCCTCATTAATTCTTTCGTAGTACGGGTGTGATTTGTCTCCTGCACTAAAAGCATGCACCTTGTTTTTAATCTCAATCCAGCTGCAGGCTGGCTTCTTTCTCATGCCCCTATTCCTCATACACATTCTCAACTTCGCCACCTCTTTCCATCTCCCAGAAACAGCGTAAACGTTTGACAAAAGCACGTAGGCAGCCATGTTTTCAGGATCAACAACAAATATTTTCTCAGCAACCTTTTCAGCCAGTTCGGTTTTTTTATGAACTCTACAACCAGCCAGCAATGTTAGCCATACACTTCCAGTTGGTTCTATATGCATATTTGAGATAAGATTATAAGCTTCCTCCAACCTTCCGGCTCGACCAAAGAGGTCTGCAACTGCAGCATAGTGCTCCAAACCAGGAGCAATCCCATAATTTTCAGTCATAGAATTAAAATACTCCCATGCTCTATCGATCAATCCAGCATGACTGCAGGCAGTTAATATAGCTATAAATGAGACATAACCGGGTTTTATTCCCTCTGTTTCCATTTGCTCAAATAAGGCAATGGCATCATTTCCATAGCCATTCAAAGCATATCCCATGATAATGGCCGTCCATGACACTATGTCATGTGACTCTATTCTATCGAAAATCCACCTAGCCATCCTAATGTTCCCACATTTAGCATACATGTCTACTAGCGAGCTCGCTATGTACACATTTTCATCGAATCTGCCCCTGATAATGTATCCATGGAGTTGCTTACCTAAATGAAGAGTTGTTAAGTGGGCACAAGCAGGCATGATACTCGAAAAGGTTACCGGCATTGGCTGAATTTTAGCACTTAACATCTGCCGAAAGAATCTCAGGCCTTCATCAAATGCTCCATTCTGTACACAGCCTGCAATGATGGAATTCCATGAAATGGCATCACGACGAGGTAAGAGATCGAAAACTCGACGTGAATCTTCTATTCTAGTACACTTTGCGTACATGTCAATTAAGCTGCTTCCAATGAATACATCTGAATCAAACCCACTTCTTATGGCATAACCATGAATCTCCTTACCCTTGATAACATCCACGTATTCTGCAAATATAGGAACAACACTGGACAAAGTGAAAGAATCAGGCTTTAGATTCGCATTCCCCATTTCCCTAAGCATTGACAAAGCCTCTTTATACATACCATTTTGTGCATTTCCTGCAATCACTGTATTCCACGAAACAACATCCCTTTTTGGCATCATTTCAAAGACTTTTCTCACACTATCTATCTGCAAAGCTCTTCCTGCTGCTTCCCTAAATGCAACATCTTGAGGCAACACATCTCCAAAAGATACAATTTTTCCTTTATTTAACTCGCTACTATACGCAGTCTCATCAGCAGCATTCACAAAAGATACTATTTTTTTACTTTCACTTTCAGCAAAGCTTACACTTTTAGTACAAACTCGCTTTCGTTCAGGAATTTCATCAAGCACATGAAGAGCATCAAACCTCTGCCCACCATCGCCACTCAAGCTCTGAATTTTGGAATACATATTCATGAGGGCATTGCATGTATACAAATCCGAATCCATACCATAACGAATGATAGACCCATGAACCGATTCCCCCAACCTCAAGTCCATGAGCACAGCACATGATTTTACGACCGAAGGGAACACATTGTGATCTGGGTATATCCCAAAAGCCCGCATTTCGACGAAAGAAGCCAAAGCTTGACGAAAAAGAGCATGGGAAGTGTAGCTTCTGATGATGGACTTCCATGCCAGAACGGAAGGAGAGTGGAGTGTGTGAAAGAGAAGAAGCGAGTAATGTAAGAGGTTAAAGTTTGAGTAGAGAGAAAGTAGTGTGGAGATGTGAGAAGGAGATGAGCTACCGGTGATGAGAATTTGAGCATGGAGTTGTTTGGCCTGAAACTTTGTTTTGACATTTCCAGGATTCTTGAGAATCGTTTTGAGCATTTTTTGGGTCATCAGAGGAAGAAGTCATCTGTTGTATACAGATAGAAAGACTTAATATTTAACAATATATAGGTTTGGATTTTGTAAAATACTCTAATTTTTGTACTTATGTTTCCACTTTTCTTTTTTCTTTTTTTTTTTTTAAATTATTATTCTTTTTTTTTTATTATTAATAATGGTCTTAAGGACAACTCCAACTCAGAACTAAGAATTTCACACACACACAAAAAATATACTTTATTATTATGTTATTTTATTAAATCATAATAATTATTATATACAAATTTTGATAATAAAAAACTTATTAGCCAATGGATTAATTTGATGGTTGTATGTGTAGTCAAATAATATCTTATTTTTACTTTTGAAGATAAAATATTTTGTGGATTGACCGAGTCAATAGATTAATTTAACCACAATCTCAACCGTTGCATTGTTTAGTCAAACAAAATCTTATCGTCACTTTTTCTAAATTTTGAAGATAATAAATATGGCAAATTAATTTAGGTCAATGAATTTATCTCATCTCCTCAACCGTTGCATAAC
This sequence comes from Humulus lupulus, assembly GCF_963169125.1. Lineage (NCBI taxonomy): Eukaryota > Viridiplantae > Streptophyta > Magnoliopsida > Rosales > Cannabaceae > Humulus > Humulus lupulus. The sequence continues at coordinate 296,087,371 of NC_084794.1, read as the reverse complement.
GTAGTCAAATTAGACATGATTTCTTATATGTACTTATGCTATAAATATTGATTTTAGGTTTTGTACATTTTTAGACCATGTATTTTACTTTATTATCTGTTTGGACCCTGTATTTTTGACAAATTATTTTTAAGACCCTGTATTTTGTAAAATGGTTCAAATAGGCCCCTAGACCTGATTTTGATGAACAAAAAATTAAATATAACAATACAGTTCTCAAGCAGAATGACGATATTTTTATTTCGAGATATTAGTTTGATGAATTATTTTTGATTTTAGTTCAAAAAACTTTTATCTAAATCAGATTTAGGGGTCTATTTGAACTTTTTAGAAAACACAGAATCAAAAAAATAATTTTTTAAAACACAAGGTCCAAACAGGTAATGAACCAAAACACATGGTCTAAAAATACATAAACCCTTGATTTTAATTAAAACAAACTATTCAAAAATTTAGTTATAGTGTATATAAATTTTCCTACAAAAAAAAAATATATATAAAATGCATAGCTTTAAATTAGATAATGGAGTTGGCCTAAGAACAAACTAATTTCATTTAGAAATCAATTGTCCGATCAATCCAATTATCTTTAATTACGGATGAACGTGTGGACCAAACACAATTTATTTGGGAATGTAACAAAATTTTACATGATAAAAGAATTTGGTAACTTCTTTGGAATTTTTTTTGGAAAAATGGAATCAATTAAAAGTAGTAGTTTTTGGTTTCAAGATAATTAAAACATATCCAGTTTGGTTAGGATTTACACAAAAATGTTGTATTGGTAAAAGGTCTTTTTCTTTCCAATCTCCAAATGAGTACACATACATTGAACAAACTCAACATCCAACTAACACCATTCTGATTTCAACAAAGAGAGAGAACATGAACAAAATCACCTCAGTCAATGATGCCATCAAAATCACCTCAGTCAATATTTTCTACTCATTTGCTCATTGGTAGTTCTACACCAGAAGTGAACAGTTTACTTGAAATTTGAAGAACAAGAAGACCAAGGGAAGTTAGACAAAACCTATCCGAAAGACATAGAATCCAAAAGTACAAGTCTGGACTACTTAAACTAATGATAAGAAATTCACAAACAAGAAAGAAATCAATCTCAGCATTCAATATCCTATTTAATGTCAAATATAATCACTGCTTCAATGCAACAGATATACAGATATCCCAAATGGAAATGGAACCTGCAGAGCCTGAAGAAGACCAGAGATTAAAAACAGTTCAGCTTGATCTCTCGTCGGAGATTCTCAGTCGTCCTCTCTTTCAGGCGGAAGCCCACATGGCAAAAGCATTTTCTGCATAGAAAATGAGAAAGATGAATCAGTAACTTTTCATTAGAATCTATAACTGGAGAAGAATCACTAAGCAGTCATATTTTTGCCTCAGATTACAATATTAAGATCCAAGTACCAAATATCATCAATGAATTACCAAAGCATAAGCACCAGAAGCAGAAGAAAGTGTGTTGACAACATATCTTCATCGAGTTTAGTTAAATAAAGGTTGAGTGCAAACAACAGACATCATATAATATTGTTTTTTAAGTATATTAGCTGATGTTGCCACTCAACTAGAAGTTAAACAGAGCTGAGACATTAATTTTTCAGTACATTAATAATAGAAGTATTAAATATGTCATGAGCAAGCTGAAGAAGTTTCATTGCAAGTGCAAAATTGACCATTCAAAACACAGCACACACAGGGCTAGAGTGAAAGGAACATGATTTTTCATTTCAACATAGCATAGCTGTGACTGCCCAATGGCATGGAATTCCGTATAGAACTGGCAATATCACAAATGAGATAGGGTATTGTCTGAGTTCAATTTAGCTAAACTGATTGTAACAAGAGTAGAACCTGCATAAAGTTGTAGCGTTCTCTTCCAATGGATTCGTTTTCAGCAATAGCAAAGTAAGCCAGAAGTGGGTAATGTCCAACATAGGATGCATAGCTATCACGTTGAATGTTCACTGCCCATTCACTACAAAATCCCCACCAAAAATCAACCATCTCACCACAATTATATGTATATATAATTTTGTTCATAATGATATAACAATATCACAAAAATGACCCAAAAGAAATGAAAAGAAAGCACTCACAATCTGTTCAAGTCAGCATGCCCAGTACCAACATATTTCGCTTGAAGATGTTCAAGCTGGGAATTGATATTGAACCTATCACTGGCCTAAACCCACCAAACACAGAAGCCCAATGGTTAGCATTGACAAATTAACAACCACCATAATCGTATAATATATATACACACAATTGCAGCCTGGTCTAGGGTTTATACTTTAGAGTTGACAATGAATTTTTTTAAGACGGACCAAAATAACAACGCATACAACAGGGATTGAATCGACCGTGTTTCATTGCTAAATATGGTGATGCACAAGTGAAATCTGGTCTCCTAGGGTTTATAGTTTTACAGTTCAAAAAGAAATTCGGGAGAAGATGCATCCACTATCAAAGGTCAAGAATTTATTAATTAATTAAAACAAAAAAAGGAAAAAGATTTGAGAATTGAAGAAATACCTGCATATTTGGGTGTAGGAAGAAGCGTTTCGGAGGAACAGTGAGGAGCGAGCGAGAGAGCGAGTTGACTCAGCGTTGGTGGAACCTGCCAACTGATTCAAACAAATCGATGCTCTTTATTTACAAATCCTACAAATTTCTAATATTATGATACCTCTAGTTTTATAATTTATCTGATTTCTATATGTTTTTGTTATTCTTAATTCATTTAAATATAATTTTGAATTAATCAAATAAAAATTATTTATATAAAACAAAGAGATTAAAAATTAAAATTATATTTTTATATGCCCATAAGCTTATTAAAAAAAATTACAAATTGATTATTTAGGTGTTGTTTGGTAACCATTAAAAAACAGTTTTTTTATTTAATTAATTAAAAATTTGACAATTAAACATAAAATAGTGTTTAGTAACTCTATTTTTATTTCTTATTTTTTTAAATTTTAAACAAAATTTATTAAATTTTGAAAATAGAAAATTTTCACTTTCAAATTTTTTTTAAATTGTTTTCAACTTTTAGTTTTTTTTTTTCTCTTCTTCAAATCACCACCTCATTTTATATTGCTAAACAAAACATAAAAATAAAAGTTATCAAACGAATTTTTTATTTTTTATTTTTAAAAACAAAAAACAAAAATAGTTATCAAACATATTTTTATTTTTTAAAAATAAAAAACAAAAATAAAAATAATATTTCTATTTTTGTGTTTAAAAAATTCAAAAACAAAAATTTTACCAAACACAATAGTAAAGATAACTTTTTTTTCTTCTATAAATGAGTTTGGTATCTTTTAATAGGGAAAAGATGTGGCCTATTAAAAGAAATATAATTTTATTTTTGTTTCTTTATTTTTAAAAAATAAAAATATGTTTGGTAACTATTTTTGTTTTTTGTTTTTAAAAACAAAAAATAATAAACACATTTGATAACTTTTATTTTTATTTTTTGTTTAACAATATAAGGTGTTGGTTTGAAGAAGAGAAGAAAAAAAGAAAGGAAAAATTGAAAACTGTTTAAAAAAAATTTGAAAGTGAAAAAATTCTATTTTCAAAATTTAATAAATTTTAATTAAAATTTAAAAAAATAATAAATAAAAATAGAGTTACCAAACACATTTTATGTTTAATTTTCAAATTTTTAATTATGTAAACAAAAAACTATTTTTTTAAAAGTATCATTTCCCAAACTTAATACATGTGTTAAATTACCTGGTTTATAAATTACTCTATGTTAGGTCATAAATCATTTTTCATATAAAACCGATGTGATTCACATTTAGTAAGTTTAAAAAAAAATTCGAGGAACCAAATGATTATTTTAAGAAAGATTAGGGAGATCCATATATTAAAAAAAAAAGAGTAAAAAAGTACAAGTTAAATTATCAATTTTGGGGGAAAAACATTATTCATTTGCTAAAGAAACCCTTACAACTAAGGGTGAGCATCGGTCGGTTTGGGCGGTTTTTTCACAACAAAAAATTCAGAATTCGGTTTTCGGTCCGGATTGGTGCAATCCAAAAACCGACCGAACCAAACCAGTTTAAAAAAAAACCGACCGTTTTAGACCGCAGTTTGGTCGGTTAAACCGACCAAACCGAATTGATTATTGTTTATTTTAAAGTCCAGTAGCAAATGTCCCGTGCTTTTTCTATGGTCTCCAACTACCGTCTGTAGTCCGACGAATGTTTATTTTCTAAAGTTCATAGTAAATAATATACAAAGTGTGAACATATATATTCAAGAGAGAATATATATATATAAAAAAAAACTATGGCACCGTTTGAATGTTCTCGGATGTTTTAATTTTATGGTATGGGTTAGAAAAGAAGAATTGGTAACCACAAAAAGAAAACTGGCATTCCCTTTTTGATTATGATACAGCAAAACTAGGTCATTATCATAAACCCATTCTAAAACTGAAAAGACAATTTTTTTTTGGGGCCGACGATATAATGCAGAAGCCCAATTACAGGCCTTACAGCATATTCTTCTGCTGCTTGGGCACTTTTTTCTCACTAACAATAACATAACCTTCTTCCCCCAAATTCATCAACTAAACTTGTCAGCACAATCTAACATATTCCTAACGTCAATTTGAATGAGATGATTTTACACTAGCTTATCTTTCTTCTTCAATTCCAGACTCCGAAGCAGTCGCCGGAGTGGGCTGGGCAGTGCTGCCGCCGAGTCGCGTTTGCGCGGTCCGTTCCGTTCGTTTGGGCTGGGAAGAAGGATAGCGAAACAGAGAGGAAGAGGAGGAGATGAGGAGAGAGACAGAGAGGAAGAGGCTGGGCTGTTCCGTTCCGTTCGTTTGGGCAGTCGCCGGAGGGAGGAGACAGAGAGGAAGGAAGGAGGCGACACAGTAGGGGCTGAGCTGCTGAGAGTATATGCTATAGAGATAGAGAGATCGAGAGTGAGAGATGCCCTAGTAAAAAAACATATCAGATTTTTTTTAATTAATAATTATATAATATTATATTATTATATATAATAGTATTCGGTCGGTTTCGGTTCCGTCGGTCGGTCCGGATAATATTTTCAAACTGACCAAATAGTGGCGGTTTTTTCTATGTTCGATTTAATAGGTTTCGGTTTTTTCGGTGTTCAGATGGTCGGTTTATCCGATTTTTTCAGTTTTTCGGATTTTATGCTCAGCCACAACTGGGTGGGGAAAACCAGTTGGAACATAGGAGAAAGAAAGAACCCTCTTAATAAAAATAATCAATTTGTGTTTATTGAGAAGAAATTACCATAATATTGACTTGCATAAAAAACACTACGAATTTGGCAGAGTTTAATAGAAGAAAACTCCTAATATAAAATGCTTCATTATAACATTTGAATTGAGTCTAACATAATCAACTCATACTACTTTTTTTTTTTTCCAATAAGAGATGGAAAAATTCATAACAATCACAAACCCTTTTGACATCTCATAACTACATTTAAGGTGATAGTTAGATACAAGAACAATTTGCAGCTATTGTACACAGATTTTTTGCACCTTGGTGAAGTGGGAAATCGAAAACAAAAAAAGAATACACAACAATTTCAAAGAATATATACTTGAAAGAAAATACAAATAAGGTATCTGACCAACTGCTAATAGTATCCCCCAAACCACTCCCTCCCAGGGACTTTGCCCCATAAAAACTGTTCATCTCTATCATAAGTTAATCATCATCTTCGGGTGCTGCTGGCCGCGATCTGATGTTACGAAGAAAAACAAAACGGAAAATTAGTTCGAGCCTCACTTGGATTCACTCTGCTTCTCTGGAACTTCCAGTTGGGGAGGGAGCAGTTTCAAAAAGCTCCCTTGGACAGGTTGGTGGTTGGTAGCTATTGAAGACTCATCATCTGGAAATTACAAAAACCGGGCAGGTTATAAACAGAAAATTCAGAAAGACTTGATTTTTATGATTAAGAAAGTTCCACAATGGATGTCATAGGCTGATGATGATCTTTACCAAAAAGGGTTTTGATGGAAGGCCTTTTACTTTTTGTGCTCTTCTTTTTCAACTCAGCTGCATAGAGGAATCCATATGTGAAAAACATGTAACTTCTTGATCCAATTTCGGAATAAAAAAAACAAATTACAGACAAAATCTAAACTTGAAAATAAATTCAACTGCCTTTAACAGATCATTTAGATTTTAGAATTTGTGCTTTTTAAAATGGATTTGTAGTTATAAATAAGGCATTGGTACAGTAAAAACTGTCACAAATTTTGCAAGGGGCAGTTTAAAAGCGTAACGAACTACGTACCTATCCCAGGTAATTGATGATCATTTACAATTTCAAAGTTTTTATATGTGTATCCCACAAAGTTGATATCCTTAGATGACAGCATCTGCATCAAGTTCACAACATCAGCAAAAATTGACCAAGAAAACATTGTCAATGTTGAAAGAATGTGCAAAACTTATTAACAAGAAAGAAAGAGAAGAGGAGGAGAAGCTAAAGAACATGCAGAACTACCTACTTTTATTATAAATGGATATTGTCTTATGAACTAAATTAAAATATTATTTTGAAATTTAAAACTTCATCAACCCAATATTTACAAATTAAGGTGTGCCATTCCTGCTTACAAATCAGACGTGAAAGAAAAAAAGCAATTGATCATTCCTAATTTTGTTAACGAAATCTACTCAGGGCAACAATAAAACGAAATAGGTACGCACCTTTCTCCACGGACCTGCTTTTGATGAGGTTTGAATTTCATTCTCGCCCTGTTCAAGAATCCATGGTCAGAAAGACAGAGAATAAGTTATAACTTATATTACAACCCCCAGATCTGGTAATTCTTGTGAGTGCATACGAGCTAGCATACTAAATTACCTCGTCAAACTTCTCAAAGTTCTGAGTATCCAATTCATCATTGACCTCGGGAATAAATGCAGCTTTTATTTGATACAATTTGTCCCACTCAATACCAATGAACCATGGATGAGCCTGAAAATACCAAGCCAACTAGTTGAACACATGAACTATTATCTAAATTCGAGCACAGACCAAAGAATCTAGCACAGAACACACCACACAACACCTTTATTTCATCTGCCCCTTTGGTTCCAAGCCTCTGGTCAACATTACATAAGAGTTTACTAATCAGGTCCTTTGCCTCCGGAGAAAGCTTTGCTTCTTCTGGAAATTTCAAATGGGTTCTCCAATTTACTATCTGCATGATATTGAGAAGGCATCAACTATCAATGGCAACACAGACATGAAATAAGTGGAAAATAAAATAAACTAAGAATCAGATTAGTGACAAATGTCAAATTATAAATCAAACAGTCAAAGTTCCCATTACAAATATCAAAGTTACATCAAATTCTAGGCTCCATTACCTTCCTGCAGGTTGACACGGGTTCATCTGAATAAAAGGGTGGATATCCCACAAGCATTTCATACATGATAGCACCAAGTGACCACCTGAATAGTATTAGAAAAACCATAAGTCTCAACATCAAGAATACATTTATGTATGAAACAGGAAATTCTACTTAAAATACTGACCAGTCACATTCCATTCCATATCCTTTCTTCAGCAGAACCTCTGGGGCGATATAGTCAGGTGTTCCAACAGTAGAATAAGCCTGCAATCCCATAGAATGTCAGGCATAACATAAATCATCATGCAGCCATAATAGGACAGCGATGATTTCCAGCAGAGCATAGATTGTGGACAACAGACCCTTCATGGAAATCAAATGTCTTGATAACTTAGTGCAATGCTTCAATCTACTGTATACAATAATGACAAGACATATTTTGAACAAGTATTGGAATCTCACAAGCATCCTTCTGTTCCTCTGCCAGTGCTGCAATTGCTCCTGCTGGGTGCGTTTCGGAGCAACAGGGCGTCCATCGCTCTGGAGAGCCCCACTAAGGTTGTTTCCCACAGAAAAATCTTTTTCTTGGAGATTACTACAGTCCAGTGGTTTACACAATCCGAAATCTGATAATTTCATGTGACCATCTTTGTCAAGCAGCAAGTTGTCAGGTTTGATATCTCTGTAACATAACAAATAAAAAAAAAGGGTTCTCACGATGTTACACAACAAGAATGATGGAAATGCATACCTAATGCTATCAAATAGCAAGTTTACAGTATTAACATACCTATGAATATAATTATGTTTATGAATTGATTCAATAGCAAGCACTGTTTCTCCAACATAAAACCTAGCCTCATCTTCAGTCAAAGTAAAGTCATCATATCTCCACCAGGAAGATACTCCATGATGAGATATAAATATTCCTCATCTTGAAAGGAGCAATAGAGTTTGACGATGCAATTACTCTCAACCTCTGCAAGTAGATTCCTTTCAGCTTTCACATGTTCAACCTGAACACAAACATATAATTATAGGGAATAAGCATAAGAAACAAAAGAAATATATATGACTGTCTACGAAGTTAGGAAAAAGTTTATACTTGGCCTCTGCGAAGCATCTCTGATTTCTTTAGCTTCTTCATTGCATATACATGACCTGTTGCTTTTTCTCTACACACTCTAACCTACATGCAGAAACAAAGTAGGTCACGGAAGCAAAAAAACAGGTACATTTGGTCATGTACGATCATAAGAAAACGAAATTTTTCAAATCTCCAAAAGTGTGTCATGATAAAGCCAAAACAACTAAAAGAATAAGAACTAGCTACTCAGGGAATCCTGGCGCTGTACAGCAGCAGAAACTTTCTCTGACAGTACATATGAATGCTCCTCAGGTTTTCACATGAATGGTGAATCCAGTACATAGGTTGCCTATGAGATATAAACTTGCATCAGTTATTACCTCTCCAAATGCACCCTTCCCTATCATTGTTAATGGCTCAAAATCATCAGCACCCATTTTATGCCTTTGAAGACGCATGTACTCTGTTTCCTTCTTCTCCAAATACTTGAGCAAGTTGCTCTGCTCTTCCTCGGAGACTTCAGCATCGGCCAACTTCTTCTCAAGTATATTGCGTCTGTATTACACAAAATGCAATCACTCCAAATGGCTCAGAATAAAAATAAGACAACAATTGCTTAATAGTATTATTTTACTAAATGTAATTGATAGCTAACTACTTTGTTGAACCTGGAAAAATTGCCATTATATCAGAGACCAATAGCTTTAGAATTCACAAAAATTACATAAGAAAAACAAAGAAGCAAGTTGAACATAATCTACTGCATGCTTAACCATGAGATTATTGAGGAAAGGAAGAAAGATTTATGTTATATTTAAATTAGATAATTTTAGCTTCTCCTCACAACTCGCAAGAGAATTTTATTGGATCATTGTCAATCTACATATTTTGTGTGCCATCCATTTCCAGTGGCTATTTTGCTATTTTCTATAGTCAGTGCATTAAAGTGCAATCTATCCAAATTTCTATCTGATATTGCATAAATATTACACTAAACAATGAAGCAGTAAAATATGCAATGCCTGAAATGATCGATAACAATGCTAATGCCAATATTCCATGAAATGAACTAGGCAAACAGACAATAATGAGCTGTAATCAAGGAGAATAACAAGTACAGAACAATTAAAATGTGGACTTCAAAGTTAAAAAGGAACTCAACATAATAAAAGCATAAAAACCATACCGCTCTCTCCTCTCCTGCAAGCTTTTCATCTGCTTCTTGTAATGATTTTCTATATACTGTTTTGCAGCTGCGACCTTCTGTTTTGTTACATTCGAAGGTGCTTCTTCACTTGCAGCTGCTTTCAATCCCTCTTTCACATTGCTTGTAGCTTCCTTGCTTTTCGACGACCTCACCTTTTCCTTTGATTTTAACTTATTGATCCAAGCCTTCACAGTGTCCATTATTGCATTCAACTACTAATACTATACGTCCTTGTGGATCCACACTTCTATGTGTACATTTTAATTCCCCAACTATCGAAGGGAGTGCAGCTCATAAACGAATCTGTAACATTTTGCAGATGTAGATGAATGGATACTGAAGAAACAATTAATAACCAGAGCCCAATCCCAGTTCTGCAATGACAACAAAAAGTCTCTTACTTTGAGTCTTGATAGCACCTAAGTGTAAGCAAAAACACCCCAATCCAGAGAGAACATAAACAAAACAGAACTCTTCCTCTTATCCGATCAATCCAATTATCTTTAATTAGGGATAAACGTGTGAACCAAACAAAATTTATTTGGGAATGTAACAAAATTTTACATGATTAAAGAGTTTGGTAACTTTTTTGGAAAAATGGAATCAATTAAAAGTAGTTGTTTTTGGTTTCAAGATAATTAAAACATATCTAGTTTGGTTAGCATTTACACAAAAATGTTATATTGGTAAAAAGTCTTTTTCTTTTCAATCTCCAAATGAGTACACATACATTGAACAAACTCAACACCCAACTAACACCATTCTGATTTCAGCAAAGAGAGAGAACATGAACAAAATCACCTCAGTCAATGGTGCCATCAAAATCACTTTCTCACTACATGGTAATGATGATATTTTCTACTCATTTGCTCATTGGTAGTTCTACACCAGAAGTGAACAGTTTACTTGAAATTTGAAGAACAAGAAGACCAAGGGAAGTTAGACAAAACCTATATAAAATCCAAAAGTACAAGCCTTGACTACTTCAACTAATGATAAGAGATTCACAAACAAGAAATCAATCTCAGCATTCAATATCCTATTTAATGTCAAATATAATCACTGCTTCAATGCAACAGATATCCCAAATGGAAATGGAAACTGCAGAGCCTGGAGAAGACCAGAGATTAAACTGTTCGGCTTGATCTCTCGTCGGAGATTCTCAGTCGTCTTCTCTTTCAGGTGGAAGCCCACATGGCAGAAGCATTTTCTGCATAGAAAATGAGAAAGATGAATCAGTAACTTTTCATTAGAATCTATAACTGGAGAAGAATCACTAAGCAATCATATTTTTGCCTCAGATTACAATATTAAGATCCAAGTACCAAATATCATCAATGAATTACCAAAGCATAAGCACCAGAAGCAGAAGAAAGTGTGCTGACAACATATCTTTATCGAGTTTAGTTAAATAATGGTTGAGTGTTAACAACAGACATCATATAATATTGTTTTTTAAGTATATTAGCTGATGTTGTCACTCAACTAGAAGTTAAACAGAGCTGAGACATTAATTTTTCAGTACATTAATAATAGAAGTATTAAATATGTCATGAGCAAGCTGAAGAAGTTTCATTGCAAGTGCAAAATTGACCATTCAAAACACAGCACACACAGGGCTAGAGTGAAAGGAACATGATTTTTCATTTCAACATAGCATAGCTGTGACTGCCCAATGGCATGGAATTCCCTATAGAACTGGCAATATCACAAATGAGATAGGGTAACAAGAGTAGAACCTGCATAAAGTTGTAGCGTTCCCTTCCAATGGATTCGTTTTCAGCAATAGCAAAGTAAGCCAGAAGTGGGTAATGTCCAACATAAGAGGCATAGCTATCACGTTGAATGTTCACTGCCCATTCACTACAAAATCCCCATCAAAAACCAATCATCTCACCAGAATCATATGCATATATAATTTTGTTCATAATGATATAACAATCTCACAAAAATGACCCAAAAGAAACGAAAAAAAAAACACTTACAATCTGTTCAAGTCGGCATGCCCAGTACCAACATATTTAGCTTGAAGATGTTCAAGCTGGGAATTGATATTGAACCTATCACTGGCCTAAACCCACCAAACACAGAAACCCAATGGTTAGCATTGACAAATTAACAACCACCATAATCATATAATATATATATATACACACACAATTGCAGCCTGGTCTAGGGTTTATACTTTAGAATTGATAATGAATTTTTTTAAGACGGACCAAAATAACAACGATTGTAATTTTACATACAACAGGGATTGAATCGACCGTGTTTCATTGCTAGATATAGTGATGCACAAGTGAAATCTGGTCTCCTAGGGTTTGTAGTTTTACAGTTCAAAAATAAATTCGGGAGAAGATGCATCGACTATCAAAGGTCAAGAATTTATTAAATAATTAAAACAAAAAAAGGAAAAAGATTTGAGAGTTGAAGAAGTACCTGCATATTTGGGTGTAGAAAGAAGCGTTTCGGAGGAAGAGTGAGGAGCGAGCGAGAGAGCGAGAGAGCGAGTTGACTCGGCGTTGGTGGAACCTGCCAACTGATTCAAACAAATCGATGCTCTTTATTTACAAATCCTGACTACATTGGTTTGTGATTCAAAAATTACATTTTCAAAATAGAGAGTTTTTAAAATAAAATCTGAATTTATATTTTAAAAATATGTTTTTGAAAAATATGATTAGTTCAATATCTAAAAATTATTTTTGGTTTTTAAAAAACTGATATGTAATTGTTATGGAATCTAAAAATATAAAAAAATGATAGATTTGTAGGATTTTAGGATACAATGATTTGGAATCAGAGAAAACGTGATTTTTTTGTTTTTTATTTTATAACACAAAATTAGAATACTGATTTGAATTTTATTTTAAAAAATATCCTACCAATCATTTATTTTTGTAGGTCCCATTATTTTCAAGTTTTTAAAATGATAAAATTGGATTTGGATACCCTACTAATCAGACCCTTTAGGATCCCTTGTGTGTACAAATTTCTAATATTATAATTTATGTGATTTCATATGTTTTTGTTATTCTTAATTGATTTAAATATAATTTTGAATTAATAAAATAAAGAATTATTTATATAAAAAAAAGAGATTAAAAATTAAAATTATATTTTTATATGCCCATAAGCTTATTAAAAAAAAATTACAAATTGATTATTTAGTAAAGATAACTTTTTTTTTCTTCTATAAATGAGTTTGGTATCTTTTCATAGGGAAAAATATAATTTTTTTTGTTTATATCAGCATATTCTTAATTTTTTTTTAAAAGTATCATTTTTCAAACTTAATAAATGTGTATCACATAGTCATTTATATTGAAAAATAATTTAAATAATACGTGGCAAAAAACGATTTATAACCTAGTTAATCACAAAAATTTACCTGGTTCATAAATTACTCTATATTAGGTCATAAATCATTTTCCAATGTGTATTTTGAAAATAGTTTTTCAACATAAAAGATCGATATGATTCACATTTAGTAAGTTTAAAAACTTAAGTAATAAAAAAAATTTGAGAACCCAAATGATATTTTTAAGAAAGATTAGGACATTGATATATAAAAAAAAAGTAAAAAAGTAGAAGTTAAATTATCAATTTTGGGGGAAAACATTATTTATTTGCTGAGGAAACCCAATTGGAACATAGGAGAAAGAAAGAACCTTCTTAATAAAAAATAAAAAGGGTAGGTAACTATTTTGTACCTGTGTTTTTACAAAATATCATTTTAGTACTATCTGTTTTCAATAATACTCATATAGTACCCTATATTTTAAAATCGTACATATTTAGTACCCTAAACTCAAATTTATTAATAAAACGTTACCAATTTAATTAAATTGCTGTCAATTATGTAATGTCCAAATTTAAATTAAATTACTTAATTACATATAACTGATGACAATTTGATCATACTGATAAAATTTTATCTATCAAATATGTATAATTTTAAAATACAGGGTACTATATGAACATTATTAAAAACAGATGGTACCAAAATAATACTTGAGTAAATTCCCTAATAAAAATAATAAATTTGTGTTTATTGAGAAGAAATTACCATAATATTGACTTGCATAAATAAACACTACGAATTTGGCAAAATTTAATAGAAGAAAGCTCCTAATATAAAAATGCTTCATTATAACATTTGAATCGAGTCTAACATAATCAACTCATACTACTTTTTTTTTTTCAATAAGAGATGGAAAAATTCATAACAATCACAAACCCTTTTGACATCTCATAACTACATTTAAGGTGATAGTTAGATACAAGAACAATTTGCAGCTATTGTACACAGATTTTTTGCACCTTGGTGAAGTGGGAAATCGAAAACAAAAAAAGAATACACAACAATTTCAAAGAATATATACTTGAAAGAAAATACAAATAAGGTATCTGACCAACTGCTAATAGTATCCCCCAAACCACTCCCTCCCAGGGACTTTGCCCCATAAAAACTGTTCATCTCTATCATAAGTTAATCATCATCTTCGGATGCTGCTCGCCGCAATCTGATGTTATGAAGAAAAACAAAACGGAAAATTAGTTCTTCGAGTCTCACTTGGATTCACTCTGCTTCTCTGGAACTTCCAGTTGAGGAGGGAGCAGTTTCAAAAAGCTCCCTTGGACAGGTTGGTGGTTGGTGGCTATTGAAGACTCGTCATCTGGAAATTACAAAAACCGGCGGGTTATAAACAGAAAATTCAGAAAGACTTGATTTTTATGATTAAGAAAGTTCCACAATGGATGTCATAGGCTGATGATGATCTTTACCAAAAAGGGTTTTGATGGAAGGCCTTTTACTTTTTGTGCTCTTCTTTTTCAACTCAGCTGCATAGAGGAATCCATATGTGAAAAACATGTAACTTCTTGATCCAATTTCGGAATAAAAAAAACAAATTACAGACAAAATCTAAACTTGAAAATAAATTCAACTGCCTTTAACAGATCATTTAGATTTTAGAATTTGTGCTTTTTAAAATGGATTTGTAGTTATAAATAAGGCATTGGTACAGTAAAAACTGTCACAAATTTTGCAAGGGGCAGTTTAAAAGCGTAACGAACTACGTACCTATCCCAGGTAATTGATGATCATTTACAATTTCAAAGTTTTTATATGTGTATCCCACAAAGTTGATATCCTTAGATGACAGCATCTGCATCAAGTTCACAACATCAGCAAAAATTGACCAAGAAAACATTGTCAATGTTGAAAGAATGTGCAAAACTTATTAACAAGAAAGAAAGAGAAGAGTAGGAGAAGCTAAAGAACATGCAGAACTACCTACTTTTCTTATAAATGGATATTGTCCTCTGAACTAAATTAAAATATTATTTTGAAATTTAAACCTTCATCAACCCAATATTTACAAATTAAGGTGTGCCATTCCTGCTTCCAAATCAGACGTGAAAGAAAAAAAGCAATTGATCATTCCTAATTTTGTTGACGAAATCTACTCAGGGCAACAATAAAACGAAATAGGTACGCACCTTCCTCCACGGACCTGCTTTTGACGAGGTTTGAATTTCATTCTCGCCCTGTTCAAGAATCCATGGTCAGAAAGACGGAGAGAATAAGTTACAACTTATATTACAACCCCCAGATCTGGTAATTCTTGTGAGTGCATATGAGCTAGCATACTAAATTACCTCGTCAAACTTCTCAAAGTTCTGAGTATCCAATTCATCATTGACCTCAGGAATAAATGCAGCTTTTATTTGATACAATTTGTCCCACTCAATACCAATGAACCATGGATGAGCCTGAAAATACCAAGCCAACTAGTTGAACACATGAACTATTATCTAAATTCGAGCACAGACCAAAGAATCTAGCACAGAACACACCACACAACACCTTTATTTCATCTGCCCCTTTGGTTCCAAGCCTCTGATCAACATTACATAAGAGTTTACTAATCAGGTCCTTTGCCTCCGGAGAAAGCTTTGCTTCTTCTGGAAATTTCAAATGGGTTCTCCAATTTACTATCTGCATGATATTGAGAAGGCATCAACTATCAATGGCAACACAGACATCAAATAAGTGGAAAATAAAATAAACTAAGAATCAGAATAGTGACAAATGTCAAATTATAAATAAAATAGTCAAAGTTCCCATTACAAATATCAAAGTTACATCAAATTCTAGGCTTCATTACCTTCCTGCAGGTTGACATGGGTTCATCTGAATAAAAGGGTGGATATCCCACAAGCATTTCATACATGATAGCACCAAGTGACCACCTGAATAGTATTAGTAAAAGTAAAACCATAAGTCTCAATATCAAGAATACATTTATGTAAGAAACAGGAAATTCTACTTAAAATACTGACCAGTCACATTCCATTCCATATCCTTTCTTCAGCAGAACCTCTGGGGCGATATAGTCAGGTGTTCCAACAGTAGAATAAGCCTGCAATCCCATAGAATGTCAGGCATAACATAAATCATCATGCAGCCATAGTAGGACAGCAATGATTTCTAGCAGAGCTTCGATTGTGGACAACAGACCCTTCATGGTAACTTAGTGCAATGCTTCAATCTACTGTATACAATAATGACAAGACATATTTTGAACAAGTATTGGAATCTCACAAGCATCCTTCTGTTCCTCTGCCAGTGCTGCAATTGCTCCTGCTGGGTGCGTTTCGGAGCAACAGGGCGTCCATCGCTCTGGAGAGCCCCACTAAGGTTGTTTCCCACAGAAAAATCTTTTTCTTGGAGATTACTACAGTCCAGTGGTTTACACAATCCGAAATCTGATAATTTCATGTGACCATCTTTGTCAAGCAGCAAGTTGTCAGGTTTGATATCTCTGTAACATAACAAATAAAAAAAAAGGGTTCTCACGATGTTACACAACAAGAATGATGGAAATGCATACCTAATGCTATCAAATAGCAAGTTTACAGTATTAACATACCTATGAATATAATTATGTTTATGAATTGATTCAATAGCAAGCACTGTTTCTCCAACATAAAACCTAGCCTCATCTTCAGTCAAAGTGTCCTTCCGCATCAGTAAAGTCATCATATCTCCACCAGGAAGATACTCCATGATGAGATATAAATATTCCTCATCTTGAAAGGAGCAATAGAGTTTGACGATGCAATTACTCTCAACCTCTGCAAGTAGATTCCTTTCAGCTTTCACATGTTCAACCTGAATACAAACATATAATTATAGGGAATAAGCATAAGAAACAAAAGAAATATATATGACTGTCTACGAAGTTAGGAAAAAGTTTATACTTGGCCTCTGCGAAGCATCTCTGATTTCTTTAGCTTCTTCATTGCATATACATGACCTGTTGCTTTTTCTCTACACACTCTAACCTGCATGCAGAAACAAAATAGGTCATGGAAGCAAAAAAATAGGTACATTTGGTTACGTACGATCATAAGAAAATGAAATTTGTCAAATCTCCAAAAGTGTGTCATGATATAGCCAAAACAACTAAAAGAATAAGAACTAGCTACTCAGGGAATCCTGGCGCTGTACAGCAGCAGAAACTTTCTCTGACAGTACATATGAATGCTCCTCAGGTTTTCACATGAATGGTGAATCCAGTACATAGGTTGCCAATGAGATATAAACTTGCATCAGTTATTACCTCTCCAAATGCACCCTTCCCTATCATTGTTAATGGCTCAAAATCATCAGCACCCATTTTATGCCTTTGAAGACGCATGTATTCGGTTTCCTTCTTCTCCAAATACTTGAGCAAGTTGCTCTGCTCTTCCTCGGAGACTTCAGCATCGGCCAACTTCTTCTCAAGTATATTACGTCTGTGTTACACAAAATGCAATCACTCCAAATTATTAAGAATAAAAATAAGACAACAATTTCTTAATAGTATAAATTTTACTAGATGTAATTGATAACTAACTAATTAATTGAACCCGGAAAAATTGCCATTATATCCGAGACCAATAGCATTAGAATTCACAAAAATCACATAAGAAGAACAAGAAGCAAGTTGAACATAATCTACTGCATTCTTAACATAAGATTATTGAGGAAAGGAAGAAAGATTTAAGTTATATTTAAGATTTGATAATTTTAGCTTCTCCTCACAACTCGCAAGAGAATTTTATTGGATCATTGTCAATCTACTCCATTTCCAGTGGCTATTTTGTTATTTTCTATAGTCAGTGCATTAAAGTGCAATCCATCCAAATTTCTATCTGATATTGCATAAATATTACACTAAACAATGAAGCAATAAAATATGCAATGCCTGAAATGACCGATAACAATGCTAATGCCAATATTCCATGAAATGAACTAGGCGAACAGACGATAATGAGCTGTAATCAAGGAGAATAACAAGCACAGAACAATTAAAAAGTGGACTTCAAAGTTAAAAAGGAACTCAATAGAGTAAAAGCATAAAAACTATACCGCTCTCTCCTCTCCTGCAAGCTTTTCATCTGCTTCTTGTAATGATTTTCTATATACTGTTTGGCAGCTGCGACCTTCTGTTTTGTTACATTTGAAGGTGCTTCTTCACTTGCAGCTGCTTTCAATCCCTCTTTCACATTGCTTGTAGCTTCCTTGCTTTTCGACGACCTCACCTTTTCCTTTGATTTTAACTTATTGATCCAAGCCTTCACAGTGTCCATTATTGCATTCAACTACTAATACTATACGTCCTTGTGGATCCACACTTCTATGTGTACATTTTAATTCCCCAACTATCGAAGGGAGTGCAGCTCATAAACGAATCTGTAACATTTTGCAGATGTAGATGAATGGATACTGAAGAAACAATTAATAACCAGAGCCCAATCCCAGTTCTGCAATGACAACAAAAAGTCTCTTACTTTGAGTCTTAATAGCACCTAAGTGTAAGCAAAAACACCCCAATCCAGAGAGAACATAAACAAAACAGAACTCTTCCTCTAGAATAATCAGCTAACCCACCTTTAAATATAGGAAACAAGTAAAAATAAACAATACAAACATGGCTAGAATCACTGAGAAATTTATACGGAAACTAATTTTTGAAAACTAAAACTTTGTACCACGTTGTGTTGTCAAAAGGACCTCGAAATGAGAAAAAGCAACGCACCTACATGTCCTAAATATAGAATGTGATGAGTGTGTTACCATAGACAATTCGAACCCAGTTATAAACAGAATGTGAACAATTTTCAGTTTTATGTTAGAAACTCAAAATCACACACGATCAAACAAAAGTACCAAAACAAATCCTAACAAATTTTTTATACAAAAAAATAAATCAATAAAAACTAAGAATAAACCCATCAGAATACATTAAGTTCAACTCCACATCTCTCTTCAAAACAAGTACATTTCCAGTGGTTATTCTCACAACAACATCTCATAAACCAAACTGAAAAGCAAACCAAAAACAAAAACCCGATCAAGCAGAACCATTCAGTATTTACTCCAAAATAAAAATTAAAAAAACACCCAAATGATCAAACAATGAAAAGATTTCATTTTGAACCCTAAATTGAATGACCAACTAAAGCAGTAGAAAACCCAAATCAGAAAGCTCCAAAAGGCTTGGTCTGAAACAATAAAAAGAAGTACCTGATGAACAAGAGCAGCAGCAGAAGCAAAATAAAAACCCTAGAGAGCAAAAAAAATCAAAATTAGGGTTAGAAAGACTCAGAGTGAAGAGTCAGAGTGGAGAGGAGAGAAGAGAAGAGAAGGGAAGCACTTGGTTTCTTCATCATTCTGATGATACCACCCATTTCATTCATTCATTCGCTTTCCCTTTCTTTTTATTTTTATTTTTAATTTAATTTAATTTTAGACAAAAGTTTCAACTGCTGCTTTTTATAGTTCCTTTGACTTTATTAGATTGGTTTTTAATTTTTATTTATTAAATCAATAAATAAAATAAAATGATTTTTATGTTTTTTTTTTAATCTTAATGTTCACGATTACTGCGTGTTTGTACAATTGTACGTTTTTCTTTGCGCGTTTTTTTCTATTTTGATTTTCTTTTTATTTTTTAATAATGATTGAATTTATTTTCTTACCAAAAATAATTATATATTTAGTTTTTTTTATAGGGGTAATAATATTAAGGGTAAGATAATTATTACTACTATACTTGTAGAAGAATATAATGAAGTCAAATATATACTCTTATATGTAAATAATATGTGGGGACAAATATATTTATGTTTTTCAACTTTTTAATTAATGAATATGCTATTTTCTTTCTAATTTTAGTAATTAGCTCAATTTTGGGGAACATAGCCAAATTTCTTTTTTCAAAATTATAGTTGAATAAAGTGTTTATACAATTTTAACTATTTACTTTGTCTAATTAAATGTTTAGACCTTGTATTTTGATAAATTATTTTTTAGACCCAGTGTTTTGTAAAATTATTCAAATAAACTCTTAAATCCAATTTTGATGAACAAAAAATTGAATATAACAATATAGTTCTTAGGCAAAATGACTGCATTTTTATTTTGAGTTGTTAGTTTGATGAATTATTTGTGATTTTAGTTCAAAATTTTTTGATTAAAATCGGATTTATGAATTTATTTGAACTATTTTATAAAATGCAGAGTCTAAAAAGTAATTTCTCAAAATACAGAGTCTAAACAGGTAACGAGCCAAAATACAGAATCTAAAAAAACAAAAACATTTGAATAAAACTTAATAAAAATCAAGCTCTTATATGTAGTTTTTTTTTTTTTAATTATATATTTTGTTTTTACTCTTGTTGTATATTATATATAGTACCAAAAGCCATTAAATAAGAATACCAAACCATTATCTAAGGAAAATTCTCTGAAATTGTTAAACGGTAAAAGAGTGTCACATAATAATAAATAGTGACATAAATGAAAATGACAGCAATAACTAATATCTTTCCTTATTTATTACAACAAATAAGTCCAAATAATATCTTAAGATTTATAACGCTCAAAATTTTTTTATATATATTTTTTTTGGAAAATAAAATTTTACATTTACTACAATTTTTATATAAAAAAAATAATTATTTTTTATGTTTTTGTTTTTATTTATATTTTTATAATATGTGTAAAGTACATCATATATGTGTAATAGATAATTGGTAGAAGTTAGGTGTGTTAGATAAAAAGAATATATTTTTATAAGGTTATTTGCGACATAAACACTTAATGTTTTATATTTATTATAGTTAAATAATTAATTTTTTATTTTGACAGCAAAAATATTAAGCATACCTAAAGTTAAATATTTTTTATTTAATTTTTCAATGTTCAAAATATATTAAAGATAAACACCTAATCTTTTTTCTTTGCGGTAAAAATACCTAAAGTTGCTAAAATATTATTTTTGTCAGTACCTCCTGTGTTGGAATTATTAAATATATTGACTAAGTAGACATTTGTCACTCTCTAATCGGTCAATTTCATAATTTTTAAAAAAATATATATTTAAATTAGAAAAATAAATTGAAAAAATATTTTAAATTAATACAAATTTAAAAAATGCATATTTTGATAACAAAAATACATAAATTACAGAGTAATACATATCTGGTGAGTCAACACTTAACAACTTCAACAGAAGAGGTATTGAAAAAAGTAATGTTTTAAAAACTTTAGATATTTTTGCCGCAAAAAAATTATTAGATATTTATCTTTAATATATATTGAACATTGAAATATTTGTGTTGTAAAAAATAAAATATTAGGTATTTAACTATAACAAGTGTAAAACAATAGGTATTTATGCCGCAAATATCTATTTTTATAATAAAAATGGTAAATAACACTTGCACTAGGGGTCCCCAAGCTTTACTACTTGTATCATTGAGGTCCCTAAATTTGTATTTTTGTTGCAATTAGATCCTAACTTTTATATTTTGGTTCACATAGATTCCTAGTATTATATGTTATTAAATAAAACATAATTTATAAGAATAAAGTAAATTAGAATTTATTTCATAAAATATAAAATTGAGGACGTATGTAAGCCTAAAAGTAAAGATTGTCAATCTAATTATTACAAAATAAAAATTAGAGACCTAACAAATTCAACTCGTAAACTTTGGGGACCGCAAGTGCTATTAACCAGATGAAAGACTTAAAAGTATCATTTTTTTTTTTGTTTAAATAAACTTTTTAGATACCATAAAAAAATTAAAAAAGAAAAAATCATCTTTGAATTATTTTTTTGGGAATATACTCATTTGGTACCTTATATTTTTACAAAATATCATTTTGGTACACTCTGTTTTCAATAATGCCCATATGGTACATTGCATTTTAAAATCGTACATATTTGGTATCATAAACTCAGATTTGATAGATAAAATTTTGTCAATATAATCAAACTGTCATCAGTTATATGTAATTATGTAATTAAATTTAAATTTGTAACTTACATAATTGACAGCAGTTTGATTAAATTGACAAAATTTTATCTATCAAATCTGAGTTTAGGGTACCAAATATGTACGATTTTAAAATACAGAGTACTATATGAGCATTATTGAAAACAGAAGATACCAAAATGATATTTTACAAAAACATAGGGTACCAAATAAGTATTTTCCCTTTTTTTTTTTTTTTTTTTTTCCTTGTATGATATTTTTCTTTACTTAAAATGTGAGAGATATTTGACAACGTGACCTCCAAGTAAAAAAAAATGAGATTAATTTTTATAGTATTTTTTTTTATATTTATATATATATATAATAAAAAAGAAAAGGGGTGCAGCTAAGATTGGTGAGCTGGAGCAGTTAGAGTTAGACAGATATATGTCAAAGAATAATTGCCCAAACAATGACTTTACTCAACAGTACACACATTCAAAGCCTTGATGTCCGCCTCAGACACAGCCCACCTCTTCTTGACACGTGTCAGTCAAATATTTCTTAGACTGAAACTCTTCTCACGGTCCAATCATCTACCACCACGTGTCATGCTCTCTCTCTCTATCTACCTATCAATCCATCTATCACTCTCTAATCCCTTATTTAAGGAATTTTAATCAACTCTCTCTAACCCCACTAGTGAACTAAAAAAGTATCAAACTTTGGTTTTATGGGTAACCCAATAAAAATCACTCCTTTACTTTTCTTATTATTAATTAATTAGAAACAAAATTAATTTGGGTTTGAAAAATATTCAGGACGTGTTTAGAAACAATTCTGTAATTATTAGGTAAAATATAGAAACTGTTTGGATGTCAAGTGGTAATTACTTATGAGTTCTTACTGTCATGTTTAGCAAAACAGTTAGTAATTAAATACTATTTAATTTAGTATGTGTTTGGAGAGTGTAATCGAACCCCTCAATTATCTCAAATTACACAGTTACTTTATAATTACACAGTCAGATAAGAGTAATTACTCTGAATTACACTCAATTTTAATTACATGGTGACTTTCCAAAAACGCCCCTTAGTGTAATATAACCAACCAAAAAAACCTCATTATATCACATTCTTAACCACATATCAAAAGAAAAAAAAATACAAGTATCTTCCAAATCATATGAAGAATTAATAGCTGTTAAGCAACAAAAGATGTTGACTTGAGAATGAGATGTGTTTTTTAAGACTTGGGAAGGAAGGTGTTTTGGAGAAGAAAAAAAGGATAAGGTTTGGAAAAACAAAAAAGTAAGCCCCACAACACAAGCAACTTGGGTTTTGGGTGGGTTCCCTTAGAAGTAGGGCATCAATGGTGGACCATTCTATTATTGAATGCCTATTATAATTCTATTCAATCCAAATAAATAAATGAAAGAAGAAGAAGATGGGAAAAAGTTCCTGAAAATGCCATGACCAAAATGACCATAAGGGCACCAAACTAATCACAATGATCAACCACATTAAGCCTTGTGTCACACTTCAATAAACAACACTTATTGCCTTATTAGATGTGATAAATGGCTTATAGCTAAAGTTGGTAAGTACTAGTATTATACCTTTTTTAGGGGATAATAATCCTATGGTTTTTGTTTTGTCTTTACTAATAGAGAATTGCTAAGGGACACCACTGGTGTCCAACACTACAAGTAGGTAACATACTGCTATTGGTGCAATCTAATATCGGGTCTTACTTATTTGAATTTAATAAAGATTATGAGATATCGCTAATCAATCATGATGCGACACCTCATGTGGTGTTGAGCACCTTAAGGTAGAATTGCTAAGGCCATCTCCAACCCATAACACTATATATGGTGTTACACCAACACCAAAACTAAAGAATTTTAACACCATATCTTTTTTCCATTCCAACCACAACACCAAAATTTACACCAAAATATATATTCTTTATTATTATATTATTTTTTAAAAACATATAATTATAATATATATACATTTAATAAGTTTTATTAGTATTATATTCAAAAAGTAAAAAAATATACTGATTAAATTTTTGCCGTGGTCTACAGTGTCACCTCAAATTTGAGGGGCTACTGTAGATAACATCATATATGATGTGTAACATACCGTTCGGTTGGAGGACAATTGGTGTAAAATCACCAAAAAATTGGTGATATGTCATTGGGTTGTAGTTGCTCTAAGGGGCACTACTGGTGCCCAACACCACAAGTAGGTAGCATACCATTATTGATGCAATCCAATATCGGGTCCTACTTATTTAAATTTAATAAAAATTATGGGATATCGCTAACCAATCACAATGTGACACCTCATGTGGTGATGGTCACCTTAAGGTGCCAAATAGCAACACTCTTACTAATATTATTCCCTAATTTAGATCAAATCACCATTTTAGGGACTGCCACGTGGCGCGAGGCAGTGATGGTATGAGTTTCTTGTGCCACGTGGCATTGGAAGGATAATGACATAGTCACATGGTTGATGATGGCTTGGTAGAAAAGAATCAAGTTCCATGTATGTATGTATGTACTTGAAGAAAACAAAAAGGAAGAACACAAAACACAAACCAGAATGTGCTTTTTTTTTGGGACTGCAAGATTCATGAGCCCAATAGGGTCCTCTATGTCTCTTTGGAGGGGGGAAAATCAAGTCAAAAACATGACTGATGTTGGCATCAATTTAGAGATATAAATATATATATATAGATGCACATGCATTAGGGCATTACACATGCTAATGGTCACAACTTGTGTTTTGCTACTCTCTTTTTTAATAATATAAAACCAGGGAACTGTTAAGCATCAACTGGGACCAACTTCAAAGATTTTATATATATATATATATAGGGAACGACTACAATATTTTTTTTTTTCAACACCGGTACATTCTTTTTCTATTTCGGCACCTAAATAGATATAATCCCAAATTTTTTTATATGACGGTGGATATTATAGGTATTTAGAATATCTTACAAATTTTCAGGAAATTCTGAATAGTTTACGAAGCCGAAAACAAAATTCAAACTGTCAAATTTTACACGCATACACAAAAAAATAGGCCCACGTGCAACAAACAGTTTAGACCTTGTTTCGGTACCATAATTTATTCAGAATTTCTTAAAAATTTGTAGGATGTTCTAGATAGCTATAATGTAAACCATCATATAAATTTTTTTGAATTATAACTATTCAGGTGCCGAAAGAGCAAAAAGAGGTGCCGAAATAGCAAAAGGATGCACCGGTGCTGCAAAAAAATGGGATGCGTTGTAATCGCTCCCTATATATATATACATGGCAATTGAATAACACATTAAAAACCAAGAATAAAAAACAGAGATATTAACATTTCAGAAGAAAAAAGAGTTTATCATGATAATGGAGCTTTGATCCCATCAAAAGGTCACATTATAATGAAAATCAAAGATGAAGCAAATTAAGAAATGGAAGATAACTTAATCTAAAAGTCTATACTAAAGAAGAGATATATATTGTGGTAAGTCCACTGAAAACATGCAATGATAGAAACACTCAAAAGTTACTTTAAAATTACACACCTTCTGGAGATCTCAATTTTCACTACTCTTATTTCAAAATGGGAGCACAAACATTTCACATTATATGGTTGAAAATGATGTTATCATAATGTGTGTAAATTTCGAGAGTCGCTAATATTTACTCATTTTTCAATCCTCAATAGAAGGAGATGGTGTATAACAATTTCCGCCGATGCTGTTTCTCAAAAGCAGCCACCACACTATCAATGGAATCTTCCCACATTTCATGTGCTTCGATCTATGTATAAAATTCAATCAAGCGGTATTACTCACTAATGTAGACGAACACATGCTATAAAACATAGCATAGCAGTATAAATACCTGTTGACACAGCTCCATAGCAAGCCTAGCTCCTATGGCTGCCTCCTCATGGTTGTCTTTGACCTCCAAGTTGATTACCAACACAGTTTTCATCAGAACATGTTCTCGAGTGTGAAGATCTGCACAGTGATCAGATTGTGAACAAAGATACCATTCCAAGTAAAAAAAAAAAGAATTGCCGAGGGGCACCACTGGTGCCTAACACCACAAGGAGGTGGCATATCGTTATTGGTGTAATCCAATATCGAGTTCCATAGGATGCCACCTCATGTGGTGTTGGGCACCTTAAGGAGCCTAACAGCAACACTGACAATGACAGATTCTATTGAAACCTTTGAAGTAAACATGTATTCACCACCAGACAACTACCTTCCAACAATAAGATCTTTTTGAATTTGAAAATCCCCACACAAGTATCTTACAGACAGAAGTGTTTAACAATTCAAATCAAAAGGGTAGTCAGCAAAAAGACTACAAATTGCACTTTCCAGTTCTCACTTGCAGCCCTTGATGGCACCCATCATAGGGATCCTACAAAGTACTATACTGATATCCATTCAGCTCCTCATTGATATTCTCTCTTTTTTCCAGTCCAAATATGATAAGTTCCCAGCTGTAATCTCAATTTACAAAAACAGTTATCTTTTCTGAAAGTTCATATGCTTATAAAAGACTTTACTTTCATACCATACCACTCTTCTTCTTTCTTGGGTAGAACAATAAGTAACAAGTCTGTTCACAGAGCTTAATTTCAGCTTAGAAAATTTTGCATACTTGCTATGCTTGTTGAAACTCCAACACCAAGAGGTTATGAATCAAAGTTAATAATCTTCTTGATTGAAAAGGGATAATCCCATAGAACCCCAAAGCTCTACATTATCCTCAAACTAGCTCAACATAGAAACTTGGAATCATAACAATGGAAATTGAAAATCAACAATATCCCAAGTAATAGAAGTATTAAAATTCTCAAACCTATAAACCCACTCACCTTCAACGACCATATCAAAAACCTTTTCCTCAAACGAGAAAACGACATCAAAGCAGCCATCAGCAGCGTTATTCTGCCACCGCTGCGGTGCCGTTTTGACAGCTAAGTTTCTCTTAAGCATAGGCAAAATCCCATTACGCTTGTAGCTGAATAGAAGCTCAAGAAAAAAGAAATCATAAACAAAACAAAAAAAAAGCCCTAAAATTTAAAGAAATTAAGAACAAAGAAAGAGATTTTACAGTTCGGGATCTTTGCGGCGAAGATCGTCGTACATCTGCTTGTAGGGAGTTCCGAAATCGTAGACATTGGGTTCTCGGAGAGAAGGACCGGGAAGCTTGACATGGGCACCGGTGCCGTAAGAGCAGACGTCGAAGCCTTGCCTCTTGAGGAGGGCGTGAGCCTCCATGCTCCGGTTCTGGTTCGACGAACACACCATGGCGTAACGGTACTTCATTGCTTATGCTTCCACTCAAACCCAAACCAAAAATCCAAGCTTTAATTCCCAAATCAATAAAAATCCAAGCTTTAACTTTGATTGTTATTTGAACTTTCGAAAAAATTTGTATATATACTTGAATGGAATGGGAAATTATGTGAGGCCTAATAATAGATCAACACTTGAGACCAGACTGAATACAAACACGTGTTGTTCAGTTATAATTTTTATATGATTTGTGGGTAATTTTAATTTTTAAAAATTTTAGAGTGGGGTTGAAAAAACATTCTTAATTTTTATAAGTTCATATTTAAAATAATTTTTATATTATTAACAAAAATTCATTTACCAAAGAAATTGAGTGTCTGTGGCTGTTTTAAATAAGTGACATGCTTTTTAGTTTGAACATGAATAGAATGAAAAAAAATTGAATGTTTGTATTGAAATAATAAGATTTTGAGAGCCTAAATTCTCTCCCAAGGTTTACAACCTAAGAATTTTTTCACCCCACAATAGCCTACTATCTTCTTGCTTATTTTATCACTCGATAGTACAACATAGAATCATGCACCTCTCACACACTCAATTAATTATACTCTAACTGATTCGTCGTACCTGCATGAGTTGCAGACTTAATATTCTTCTCACACTTATCTCGTACACATAAGAGCATCTCCAATGCTCAAATGGTTGGCTACGATGCCCATCTTGAAAAAAATACAAATTTTAATATTTTATTTAATTAATATAATTGTTTATTAAAATTAACAAAAGAAAAAGAAGGCAACGTTGCCAACAGTGGGCAACGTTGCCAAAATTTTAAGTTAAATATACCCTTTTTTGTTGACTTTGGCAGCTATCTCAACATGAGCACCCTTTTTGGCCACCCTCGTTAAAGATGCTCTAAGTGACGGGAGGCCTATCAGATGACCTCGATCTGAAGTTGGGGACCTGCTCCTTGAATGTGACAATCTCAAGCTTGATCTAAAGTTGATGTTCTCAACCTAACTTTATAGCTCAACCTAACTTTAGCTACTCAACACTTTACAAGTTAAACAATTTAAAAAAAAAAAAAAAGATGAAGATTGATATTATGTCGTTTATATTACAAATTTTAATATAATATATTTTATAATTGAATCACTTATAAACTTTACTCGTTATCAAAACTAAATTTTACAAGTTCAAGATAAGAAAAAACCGATAAGATTGTTCTCTTCCTTTACGAGGAACATGAACATGCTACATTAATCACTTATGAGCTTGAAGATTTTCTTCGAAGTGATTTGAGATCTTAGTTTTGCAAAAGTAAAAGTAAGTTTCTACTTATGGAGTATGAATTAGTTTATAAAATTTTGTTTTGATCTCATGTCCTTTTCATATAGTCTTAATTTTTCTATTGGACATGATACCTTAATTCCAAGTTCTACAAGATTTTCTTTTTTCCTTTTTAATAAATAATTTGTATGACATAACAAAAATTGATAATATTAAAGCCATATAAGATTTCTAAAAACAAGAACCAGGAAATGAATGTAAATAGAGGAGTAATTCAGCAATACATGTATATAATTTTGATTATTAAATTAATATTTCATAGATTGAGTAGCTTACAATAACTTCAAAACATGTCTAAAATTAAAATCTGAAGAATAACCTATTGATGATGATCATAGTCCATATAGCTTTCAAGTAAAAAAAATCATTATAACAAAGAAAGAAAAAAAAAAGCTACAAAATGGAATTGTTTACCACAGCACTGCTTGCTGGGGATATTGACACTGTTTTGTTAATCCCTTGGAGCAGCACACAATGTAACAAAGCAAAGCAATTGAGGGTTTGTTGGTTGTATTCTTTCTTATTCTGTATCCCTGACACTTTCACTGGTCAGCCATATTTTCTTTTGGATAACAAAAACAGCCTCATCTCCCACATCTTGCTCCGAATCTGAACTGGAATCGCCCGTCGCCACTGCTTCCCAATGGAGCGCTGTTAGATGCTTCTTCACGAAATCTACCACCGATTGTTTGTCTCGGATAATTAAGAAACCACTTGGTCTGAGAATGCGATCAATCTCAATCAGCAGATCCTCGGGACTGCATTCCTTTTTCTCCATGTCAGAGAACACAGTCCAAGCATGGAGTAAATCGTATGTTCGCGGGTATGTTGAGTAGGCTTCACACCTGTAAAAATAAACACCCAGCAATGTTTAAATATGAATAAGAAGTTGTTTGCATTGTGAGTTTATTCTCTAGCAACTCAATTGGCATACCAGTTGTGGATAGAGCCTATTAGACCTCTGTCATATATGAGCTTAAGTGTGTTTGGGCCATCTTCGGGGACAACATTCATCACCCAAACATCCTTAGCCTTCAGAGCAGCTGCAAAGGACCCCATGCTTGCTTTCATGTCCATTATGTTCCTCAGTGTGTTTGATTCGATCTTTGGACTCAATAAATCCCAATACCTCTCCACTCTTCGTCGCCAAAGTTCCTGCACAACACGAGTGTTCACTAAAACCATGCTAAAGTACAATAATCTAGAACATGCGAATCGGCAGTCACAATTTATTTACCGTGTCCTTTTCAAACATATCATTTGAATAGCCAAAATCAGCAAGTCTTGGAGGAGGAGCAGTCAATCTTGCCGGCCAAGGAGCCAATCCACTGCCCTTAACTTTATCATCATCTGATAGGACAAAGAGCCATTTGTTAGCCAGTATCCAGTTAACAAGGTGTTTGTAAAACTACACAGCTTCTAAGCAATAAGCTACTTTAGAAAAGTTTAAATATATCTGCAAACCAACCTCAAAAGAATCTACTATGCATATCAAGATGATGATGATGATGAGTAAGTTCATTGGTACTATCAAGTAGATGTCAAATTACTACTGACAAAAAAATTCTACACCTGTTTAAAGCATGCATTCACATATGAAATATATCAAAATGACAACTATCAATTATATTTTCGGAACACGACAATCACAATAAGATTGCAAGTAGTTCTGAATAATACAAGCATATGAAAACATATCTATTTTGGTCTCGAAAAATATGTCAAACAACTAGAGAAAACACAAATGGTGACAGAAATAAATAATTAGGAGAAATTACTAACGGTCTGAGTATGGCGTGATGCAAGGTTCCATCAAGACACCCCAAGTTGCATCTGGATCTTCATTAGTTTTGCATAGTGGTGGCCAAGTACCAGGTGCCCTTTGCTTATAACAGTCATTTGTTAGTGGTTTTTGCCAAATGACAGTTTGATTCTTCTTTGCAGCTATCCTCCAGCACATGCGACCCACAAGATCACTCATCTCTTTCCATATCCTTAGATCCTCTTCATCTTGTGCATAGGCTTCGGGAGAAGAGTAGGCAAAATAACCTCCTGGTCTCAGTAACCTATCTAGCTCAAGAAGAAGAATCCCATCTCTTTGAAGCCAATCAATCCTACAACGAGAACAGTGTGCAAGCTCGAAAGATCTGCTTGGATACGGAAGCCTCTTGGTCCCTAAAACACCAAGATAAGCGGGAACCCCTCTCTCTAGAGCAAACTGGATCTGGTTTTGATGCACATCATTTGGTGCTAAGGACATTGTAATGATGTCAGATGAAAGAAGATATGCTCCAAAACTTGCCACTCCACAGCCAACATCAAGAACTGTTCTTAATCTTCCTCCATTGTTCAAAACATTGTTTGAATAGTTGAGCATCTGCCATTTAAAATCACACACCCATTATCTAATATCTCTAGAACCATGCAGTACAAGAATGTTAAAAATCCAAAATGAACAATAATTGCAAATAAAAAACATTTACTCAATCCTTAAGTAATGTGTAGATAAAAGAGACAAAAGTCTTACATTTGCAATTGAAGCAATGTACTTATCAGCTCCATAGTGAAAATGTGTGCCTCCCCCAGGGAACTCTATCCTTTCACCTTTCACAACCATCCAGTTTTGGTCTGATTTCTCATGTGCAAGGTGAGTGTGAGGTATGTTTACTTTCCATACTTGGTCTCTGCTTTTTGGCCACTTGATTGGGATCTGAACACAAAGGAAAGTATCGAACATTAGATACTTACTCCATCTTAGAACCAAAAAATAATTAAAAGGGTAAAAAAATTTGCAGAAGACCTGCAATTTATCTTTAGTACATCATTACCTTGTAACCTGGTGGAGGAGGAATCAAGCAATTGAACCGCCGTTCTGGAGGAGGGCAATGTCGTTCATAGTGCTCCATCAAAGACAGATCCAGCTTCAATCTCATCTGGTATATGAGATTTCTGTCTAAACATGGGATTAATTCTGAATGCCGACCATCACAAACCTTAAAATCAGAAGTAGTCAAACAAAATTGTTAGCACTTACTCTTAAAATCAGAGAAAGGAAAAGAAATCTTTCAGGATAAAATCTAAATTTCTACCGAAATAAGGTGGGTTTTGAAAGAGAGAGCTTACAGGGTAACTCTTTGGTGTAATACCATCATCTCCATCAAAAACTTTTGCTGATGATTCCTGCTTGTCATCAGAACTGTCATCCCCACCCAAGTATCCAAGCTTTCTCAAAGATCTACTACCATATTCTATTGCAGATGCACCATGACTTTGAGAGCCAAAGATGGATCCATAATAAGCATATAGAAAACAAAGAAAGATTGCCACAACACAAAGAGAAATTATTAAACGCTTCTTTTGCGTTCCATCAGATCGTCCTCTCATCATTTATGCAGATTACGGGCCCTCGGTTAAAAATAATATTCAGTACCTCTTAAGTACTAAACAATAAATCTCATTTCACAAGGACATCCTTTGTGAGGCACACCAGCCACAACTACCCGTTCACCTTGCCGTCCCCCCAGAATATATCAGCACAAATTCTTAAAATACTAGCAAGAAGAGGGTAACAGACCTGTAAGAGTACAACAAAAACATCATAATCTAAACTTACAGAACATTAAGCATATCATACGGTATATGCATAAGATTTATAGACAAAAATTTTTTGAAAGCAAATAACCGTGTTTACACAACTTGAAATTTTCAATTCAGAAAATCATTAACTTTAAACATACAAGTATTATAAAACATTAAAGTCATAAAAGTAAAGAAGGTCTAATACCAAAGCTACTAAACTACCACCAAGTTCTAAATTATTCACAATCTGATTATCAACCAATCTAATCGAATCTGGTACACAATCACTCACTGTTATTTAAAAGCGGGCCAATAGTGTTGCAAAAGTCTACAATAGGCTAACCACCACTTTAAATCCTAGTACTATTGATAATACAAAAAAATCAATCGACCAATGAAAATGATTGATGCCCACAATATGACACTAATTCACACACATTATTAATGGATATAGAACAATATTCAGCTCTAATCAACTCTTGTTGAATTAGAATAATGGCAACCGAGACAATCAATGAAGTCAAGGAAGACTCAGAGATCTAAAATAGAGATCCAAAGAAATTTCAGTTTTTCGCACTAAAAAATAAATAAATAAAAGTGCCCATTTCAATATTAGGAAAATCAACTAAGATTCAGCTCATTCTAACGAAGACCCATCAAATTTCATACAATAACAACAAAACCCAGATTGCAAATTGAGCCAGATCCAGCAAAAAGAATCGAAGATTCAAAGAAAACCCAGAAACCAAAACCCCAAAATAATAGTAATTAGTACAAGAAAATACAACAAAAGAATAAAGAATCTTACCAAGAAAGTGTCGGCACCCCGAGGCTAATGGCACATGAGAAGTTAAGGGTTTATAAGAAGAGATCTATAAGGGAGCAGAGAGAGAATGAGAGATGAGATCTCAGATTTTTGGTTTACTATAATTGGCTATGGAAGAAAGCCAAAAATAATAAAAAGGAAGAAACTTTAGAGAGAGAGTAGCTGTTTGAGAGTGTGACAGACTCACAGTCTTATATGTCCAGTTCGTTACTTACAGTTCATTATCAATTATGCCAAAAATAAATGCATTTTCAATTTTAACCATAATTAAAAATATCTGATTATTTATGTCTAAGTTAGATTTTAAGAATATATCAAATTACATATTATTCTTAAATAAATATTAACAAAAGTATATTTTGTAAAATAAGTGTATGAAGAAGTCAAATAAATTGGAAAAAAAAGTAATCTATATTTATGAATTTTATGGTATTTATTATAGAATATTTAGTGTGAAAAAGAATGTATTAAAGGAAGATAATAATGATAATTATAATAATCATAATAATAATTAGGTAAGCTGTAAAGCTGAATAGTCCATACTTTGAGGGGCCTTAGTCAGTTGGAGTTATTAATATTAATAATAAGAAGAATATTTTATATAATGTATTTATTTCTTACCATAATTAAACTCTCCAACTGCTTATTTAGAAAAACAAATAACAAAAATAAATAAAGCTTGAACAGTCTTAACAACCACTTGATTCAAATCCAGATATGATTAGCTATGAATGCCTCGTTGATTTTATTTTATTTTAGAGTTATACAATAATATACATTAATAAAATAAATAGTTTGTATTTTGTTTGATTAAATGTTTGGATATTTTGTTTTGACAATTAACTTTTTGAATTTGTGTATTGTAAAATAGTTCAAGTATAAACTTAAATTCGATTTTGGTCACAGTTTTCTGAACTGAAATTATAAATAGTTCACTAACTAATAATTCAAAACAAAAATAAAATCATTCTGTCTAACAACTATGTTGTTATATTCAATTTTTATTCATCAAAATTAAATTTAAGGATCTATTTGAATCATTTTACTAAATGTAGAGTCCGAAAATGAATTTTTCGAAATACAAAATTAAAATAAATAATGAAACAAAAGACATTAAAAATAGAATTTTACAAAAATATGGGAAAAAATAAATTACTTTCTATATTTATGGGCATTAAAGTTATGCCACAAAATATAGTAATTCTAGCAAAAAAAAAGTTTAAAATATGGGAATCCCACAAAATACTATGAACAAAATACCATAAAAAAAATGCACACACTCTTTCTCTTACTTTCCTCTTTCTCTCCATCTCTCCTCTTTCTCTCCATCTCTCATGTATTCTTCACTTGCTCTTTCCATTTTTCTCACAACAATGGCAGCCAACCATTTTCTCTCACAACAATAGGAGCTCTCTCACACCGACAAATTGACGATGTATCTCCGGTCACCGCCGACGCCATCTCCAATTCGTATTCTTCTTCGCATTCTTCTTGGTTTTCACATTCTTCTTCTTCTTCTTTACGTTATTCTGCGTCTTCTTTGTTGTTTCAGATCTGTTTTTTCTTATCTTTTCAGATCTGGTTTTCTTTTACAAATCTGGTTTTTTTTCTTTCTAAATCTATCTAAGTAACGAGTTACTGTCATGATTCTGTTTGGTTTTCAGATCTGAGTTTTTTGTAGACTTAGCTGCAACCAGTTACCTTATTTAATTTCCTTCTTCATGGTTGTTTTTAAATCTGATTTTGTTTTTTAGATCTTGTTTTCTTTATAAAACTACCTAAGTAACCAGTTACTGTCACGATTTTATTTTATTTTTCAGATCTAAGTTTTTTTGTGGACCTAGTTGTAACCATTACCTTATTTAATCTCCTTCTTCATGTGTTATTTTTAAACCTAATTTTATTTTTCAGATTTGGTTTTCTTTATAAAACTACCTAAGTAACCAGTTGCCTTCTTCGATCTTCTTCTTCTTGGTTATTTTCATATCTGATTTTGTTTTTCATATGTAGTTGTTTTTTTTGTTTTAAAGATTTGGCTAAGTAACTAGTTACCAATTAATTGTTATTTTGATAGGGTTAACCAGTTACCACCTCCTTTTTCTTCTTCTTCTACTACTACTACTTCTCAGATTAATTCTTTATTTTCTGAGTTTTTTTTTCTAGGTTTGACTCAGTAACTAGTTATCAATCAGTTATTTTAATAGGCATAATCGGTTACCTTCTTCTTCTTCTTCTTTACTAGATGTATTCTGATCTGTTTTTTTTTTCTTCAAAATCTGACAGTAGCCAGTTACAATTCACTCGAGTACTTGCCATGACAGTTAAAATTGATAGTAGTAACCAGTTAGTGCCACATTACTAAAAAATCTAAATTTATTTTTATAGTGGTAATCAGTTGTTATTTAAAATAAAATTAAATGACATATATACATCTCCAACAATAATCCAAAACATACATATGTATAATGACATAACCTAGACATCATCATCATCACAATTAGTAAAAGTCATTCTCATCACCTCATATTTGAATGTATATATAAAATTAATATAATAACAATAATAATACATCCATATTTATATGTATACTATTTTATAATCTTATATATATATGTGTATATACATATAAAAATAATAATAGCAATAATATATGTATTGTTACACCCAGATTTCGAGCTATGTTAATTATGACCTCGAAAGTTGGATTCGCAAATAAGTGGACTCATAAGGTTGGATACATGCTCCAGGATTGTATGTCGAGCTTGCAGGATATAGACGACCTCGAAGTATTCATGATCTCGAAAGATAGCTTCGGGAACACACTCATCTTTAGGGACTACTTCGGATCAGGGGTCCCGAGCTCGACGCACATACGATCTCGAAAGCCGTGTGGCCTCGGGAGATATTCCTAGCTCGATAGATGACGGGAAACCTGGGAGGCTAAAACCTTAGAAATACGCGATAACCACCTTGAATATCTACAAGTGTTATAAATATGAGATGTAATCCTCATTTATTATTGTAAATCCCCTAGAATCGTGGGATATTATTTGGTCAGTTATACGTCTCCTGGCCTTCAGGGGACGTTTCCTTTTATATCTAAATATAGGCATTTAAAGCCATTTATTTTATTTATACAAAAAGAGTAACTACCCAAAATATGTGGGATAGTATTCTACAGCCTTCTCTATAAATAGAGAGGCCATGCATCATTGTAAAGGACCGAAATTCTGATCCTTGAGAGAAAACTCTGGAGAATTCATTATTGAAGAATTCCTAGAGATAATCTTGAGTTTAATAACAAAGACTCGTGGACTAGGCAGATTTAACTGCTGAACCACGTAAAAATCGTGTGTTTACATTGTTTTATTTCAATTGGCCATTATTAACTATTGTTTATGTACTCTTCTTTCACTGTTTGACGAAAAACGACGTCAACAGTTTGGTGATTTCATTGAGAGCCTTAAGCGTTCATCCCTGAGAAAATCATGGCCACAAACAATCAGAACACCCCTGATGAAAACTACCCAAGGCATCCTGGAAACACAACCAATGGAGAACCCGGATGCTGAGGAGAGAAATGGGTCCTCTGATTCCCGGGGACCACCGCCTCCACCAAGGGATGAGGATATGTACTACAATCCTGAGTGTTACGTTCCTATTGTAGAACTGGAAAACCGGCAGTTGAAACAGTTGTGGCAGAGGCCAACAAACGGAATGAGGAGTTGACTAGGATAGCCGCAGAGGCGTAGGTGGCTCAGCCCCCGCCTCCGCGCGAAAACCAAGTCCCTCCTCCAAGGGACGTGCATGTTCCTCCCCGGAGGCCCCGTGGGCGTCCACAAAAGGATGCTGCCACAAGGAGGCCGACTCAACCTTCGGCGTCAATAGAGCCATCTGCTCCTCCTAGGCCTCAGAGGAATACCCGAGCTCGGGTCCCGCCTAACCCGCCTGTGGAAGTGCCTGCAGGAACTGAGAATAACCGAACCCCTGCAGAGGCTCGGACTCAGGTACCTGGTAGCGCACCGAATGCAACTGACCCATCTCGGGAAAATTCAGGACCCTCTAGGCCGCGACAAGGGTGGCAGCCACCGTCGCCTATACGGTTCCCTCCGTCACCCATAAGATATCCTTCGCCGCCCGGCAAAAACGCTCAACCTGTTCGAGATCAGGATCAAGGGCGTGCAGGGAATGGACAAGGGAACAGGGAGACTTTCCAGGAGCGGAGAGGCGCTCCATCTGAGAAAAGTCAGACGTCTCAGTCTCGCACCGCAGAGACGAGGCGACGTGGAAAGAATCCATCTCGAAATAACCGCGCGATGAGTTTTACCAGTGAAGATTCCGGAGATACCAGGTCGGTCAGTAAGCATGACCGAGGTCGTAAGAATACTGGAAGTCGCAAGAATCGTCCCGACCTTCGCAATCATCTGAATCAGAGTCGGGGGAATGGAGATCAAACAAATCCGGACCTAAGGGATCGCTTGAATAGGCGTAGAGATCCCTCGCGGAGACACGAGCCTGGAATCACGATCAATGACAGTCAATTCCAAACAGTACCTCCTACTAACCCAGTCCAAGAAAGAATCGATCAGCTCGAAAGAGCTTTTAGGCTTTTAAAGAATGAACGAGGAAATGGTCGATATGAGGACTCTGATGAGGAGCTCGAGCCGTTTGCTCCCCATATTTCTGACACTCAATTTCCTCAAGGGTTTCGGATTCCTCACGTCCCTACGTTTGAAGGAAAGACCGACCCGTGTAGTCACCTGAGCACGTTCAACACTATCATGAGAGCCAGTAACGTGGGTTACGAGCTCAGGTGCATGTTGTTTCCAACACCATTGGCAGAAACTGCCAAAAGTTGGTTCGAAAAGTATAAGAGACACTCAATAACCTCATGGGAGCAGTTGTCCAAAGACTTTAAGAAGCAGTTCAGAGCAATGGTAGGGGTCAGACCAGAAGCATCCACCTTAACTAACGTCCGGCAGCAACCGGGTGAAACATTGAAGAGTTACTTAACAAGATTCAATCTGGAAGTAGCCCGAGCTCGGGATGTGGATGACAGTGGACACCTCATGGCTATCCGAGCTAGTGTATTATCGGGAAGTTCCCTTTGGGAAGACATGCAAGGGAAACCGGTAAGGTCGATAACCGAGTTTAACAGACAAGCGCAGAGGTTTGTCAATGTATAGGAAGCGAGGTCGACGCTCAAAGCGACCTCCAAGTCCGAAACTACGACGATAAACATCAACTCTGCCCCAACCTCGATGGACCCAGCGGCATCAAAGCCTGCCTCGGAGAACCCATCCAAGAGGAAAAAGAACGAAGGAAGTAATCCCGAGGCTGAGGGAGGAAAGAAAAAGAAAGGAGAGAGGTATTTCTCCTTGTATAAAGTGCACACCGAGCTCAACGAGTCTCGGGAAAACATATTCCTGGCTAATGAAAACCAGGTCCCCTTCAGGCGTCCGGACCCAATGAGAAATCAAAAATCCAAGAGGGATTCCAGTAAGTATTGCCGGTTCCACAGAGACACCGGGCACACAACTGATGAATGTCGACAACTGAAGGACGAGATCGAAGGGTTGATCTCGAGAGGTTACTTCCGACAGTATGTCAAAAACCAGAATACTGGTCAGACGGCCGCAAGCCAGAGAGTAGCCGCGCCTCCGACGACACAAAATAATAACTCTCGATCTCAGGAAGAGGACAGCCCCCCCCCCCCCCCCCCCCCGATAGATGGAGAGGACGTAATAACCATCTCGGGAGGGCCTCATCTCGCAGGAGGGGGCAGGAATGCCCAAAAGAGATATGTTAACGAGCTTAAGACAGGGGACGAGTCTCCTTATGAACCCGAACCTAGGGCACCTAAAAGCCAGAGGATTGAATCATAACCCATAACCTTCACTGAGGAGGACGCCTCCCATGTTCAGTTCCCACATTATGATCCGCTGGTTATTACTCTTCAGCTTGCCAACAAAAGAGTCCACTGAGTTCTCATAGATAATGGGAGCTCAGTCAACATTCTTTACAAAGCAACCCTCGAGAAAATGGGACTCTCCCTTCGCGACCTGAAGGCATGTGCAACTACTTTGTACGGCTTTTCAGGAGAAGGAACTGCTTGCATGGGATCCATTGAGCTCCCCGTGACCTTGGGAGACTATCCAGTCTCGGTGACCAAGATAATGGAGTTCGTGGTGGTAGACTTGCCATCTGCCTACAATGTGCTGCTCGGGAGACCCGCCCTGTTCGGGCTGGGGGCAGTTTCATCAGTAAGGCATCTGGCCCTTAAGTTCCCGACCCCTAGCGGTGTCGGGACATTAAAAGGGGACCAACTGGCGGGGAGGGAGTGCTATAGCATCTCTTTGAGGGGAAAGAAGCAAACGAGCGCTTAGGCACTCATTATCATACAAAATAAAGATGGAACGGTCTTAGAAATCGACGAGGAGATTGATCCGAGGATTGAGGAGAAAATTGACCTCGAACCTCTAGAGGAGCTCGAAGAAATTCAGCTCGAGGAAGCTGAACCCTTGAGAAAGGTGAAGGTCGGGAAACACCTCCCAGATGAGACGAAATAGCAATTAATTTGCTTTCTGAAGAAAAACCAAGATGTCTTCGCATGGTCGCATTCCGACATGGTGGGGATAAGCCCGAATGTAGCAAGCCACGCTCTAAACATAGACAAAAGCTTTCCCCCAAAGCAACAAAAGCAAAGGCAGCTGGACGAAAACAGAAAGAAAGCACTGAAGGAGGAGGTTGACAGGTTAAAGGCAAACCATTTCATTAGGGACGCCTTTTACCCTGACTGGGTAGCCAATCCGGTGTTGGTCTCAAAGCCCAATGGGACGTGGAGAACCTGTATTGACTACTCAGATCTCAACAAAGCTTGCCCAAAAGACTGTTTTCCGTTACCAAGGATTGACCAGCTCGTAGATGCCACGGCGGGGCACGGCCTGATGTCGTTCATGGATGCCTATTCTGGATATAACCAGATTCCCATGCATGCCCCCGACCAAGAACATACGAGCTTCATCACGGATAAAGGGCTATACTGCTACAATGTCATGCCATTCGGGCTCAAGAATGCTGGAGCCACATACCAGCGGCTCGTAAACATGATGTTTTCAGAGCAAATATGGAACAACATGGAGGTTTATGTTGATGACATGCTTGTCAAGTCTCAACTTAACAAGAACCGTGTTGATGACCTCGAAGAGTGCTTCGGCGTGCTCAAGAAGTATAACATGAAGCTAAATCCTCAGAAGTGCACTTTTGGGGTATCTTCAGGAAAGTTTCTGGGCTTTATTGTAAACTCTCGTGGAATCGAGGCTAACCCCGACAAGATCAAGGCCCTAATTGATATGCCCTCACCT
This sequence comes from Humulus lupulus, assembly GCF_963169125.1. Taxonomy (NCBI): domain Eukaryota; kingdom Viridiplantae; phylum Streptophyta; class Magnoliopsida; order Rosales; family Cannabaceae; genus Humulus; species Humulus lupulus. The sequence goes on along the minus strand of NC_084794.1, from coordinate 296,046,909 downwards.
CAAAGGCATAAGGATGTCCAAAGTCTGACTGGCAAGATGGCGGCCCTAAGCAGATTCATCTCGAAATCTACAGATCGTGGTCTTCCATTTTTCAACTTATTGAGAGGAGGTAAGAAGTTTGAATGGACGGAGGAATGCGAGCTGGCCTTTCAGGAGCTCAAAAAGCACCTTGCGGAACCACCCATCCTGTCAAAACCTGAAACGGGGGAAATACTGTACCTATACCTTTCAACTACCGAACACGCAATAAGCGCAGTGCTCGTCCGAGAAGAAGAGAGGGTGTAGAGACCTGTTTACTACATCAGTAAAAGATTACTGGGGGCAGAGTCAAGATATCCATTGATGGAGAAACTCGCGCTCAGTCTAATTCATTCATCTCGGAAGCTCCGCCCCTACTTTCAGGCACATCCCATCCATGTGCTGACTGGTCAACCACTTAGACAAGTCCTATCTAAACCAGAGGCTTCAGGTCGACTTCTTAAATGGGCTATTGAGCTCGGACAGTTCGAGATCACCTACCACCCGAGAACGACCATTAAAGCACAGGCATTGGCGGACTTTATAGTGGAATGTACGGGTATAGCCGATGACGAGGTAATAACCACGGCCCACGAGCTGTGGAAACTCTACGTCAACGGCTCGTCAAATGAAAATGGGTGATCTCTTGGGAAGTTGTCCCAGGAAGCGTGCGAGTGAGGACAAAGCACTCTGGAAAGACTCGTGTTGGTTTGCAGGGTCAGTCGTCATTCCAGGAAACAACCATAGTGACGTGGGGCGTTACATTCCCTCCCCTACCCTTGATAGGGAATATGCAAGGATAAGGGGACAAAGATTAAAATAGTAAGTGGGGATGGGGTGGGGGAGCACCCTCCACCAATTCCCCACCTTGTTTATTTCCTTACTTCTCTAAATCATCACAACAAAGATCTAAGATTACTTAATGGTATTTAGGTCTTTTTAAGAGGGTATAAGGTTATTTTTGTAAAAAAAACATTAGGATTATGGGTATAAAGTTAACATTACGGGGTATATAAATGTTGTTTTGTGGAGTTTTCCTCTTTCAATTAGGGGTACACAATGGCTAGGATAAGTTGAGGAATGCCTCCTCCACCCATCTTTGACGAAGATCAATCCTGAGATGGTGGAGGCCCAATAAAAAAAATAGGTCGATGCTGATTGGGCAAGTTCAATTGATTTTCATCAATCTACTAGCTGGTGCATGACTATAGGTTCTTCTTTCATTTCTTGGAAATGCAAAAATTAGAAACGTATCTCTAAATTTTCTTCCGAAGCAGAATATTGTTCCATGTCTTTTGCAAGCTCAGAAATTGTACGGCTACGAGGACTCCTTAATTTGTCTATTTTTAATTTTGTCAAAAAGACTGTATCATTATTATAAATGAAATGAAAAACTAATACAAATAGGTGTAAGATTTAATCTATCCAAATAAACTCATTATCTAACTTAAGAACATGTTAAGCTAACCCATGAGTCAGTTTAATAAAATTGCGAACAACATGAAAAAGAGATGTCATCGGAACCCTAATTTCTCATAATATTATCGAGAACACAGATTTGGATTATAAATATAAATATTGCTCATTTATTTAAGAAAATCATAAAAAGCAAAGGGATCTCGTGTCTTTACAAAAATAAAATAAGGTTTGTAACAAAATAAAATGAGCAACATTAAGATATAAAAATAAAACTTAAAAGAAAATGCTTTAATAAAATAGGCCCGTTAGAGCATTCCTCGGCTATATGGTCCCCACGAATACATTACTAAGCTCTTAGGTCTCACTCGCCACCGACCTTTCTATCCTCAATTGTCTACACAACAACATAATAAGGAGTGGGCTTCTAAGCCTAGTAAGGAAAATACAAACAAAAGTCATATAACAAGTAATCATAAATCACATAAAAGTTCATAATACCCTAAAACATAAACATAATCTAGATCTTAACCATAGGTCATAAGAGGTCATAATAACAAGACATGTATAAGAAAAATATAAGTGCTTATATAGGGGTGGCAATTAAGCCCCGGACATAAGTTCGTCATACAATTTTGGCAACCGAGCCTGCCGGACATCAACTTAGGTCCGTCATACATTTATGAACACCTTAAGTCTAGCCACACTTATCCTCTTTTTGTACCTGAAATTTTAGAGTCATACATATCACAAACTAGGTCATAAACTAAACTACCCAATTTTCCTTACCTTGAGAGTGTGGAAAAAGAGAAGAAAATATATTGTTTTTGCTATAGAGAATCGCCCAAAACCTTTATATATGACATAAAAAAAATTATGATTAGAGACTTATAATAAACTAAACTTCCAATAACTCTAAACCTTATAAAGTTGTATCTTCACCCTAGAACCACAAAATTGAAATCCCGAGCCTATACAATATTGCTTATCTCCAACACAATGATATTAAGAGATTTAACACTTGGGGTATTTTTGGCTATACAGTGTTTTGAGAAGCTTGGTATTTCGGCTATATATGGTCTATAATGGCTAGAGTTTTTGAGACTATTTAAGAAAATAGAAGAAGAAAGAAATCCTGAGCACTATAAAGGCTATAGTGATTTCGACTATGGTGTGTTTATAGGGCAAAAATATGAGAGCTTTTGGGAGAGTGATTTTTTGAAAATGAGAGCTTTTGAAAGCTTTGTTTTGAATGTGAAAAATGAATGGTGAAAGACTCTATTTATAGGCTCCAACCCCAACTCATTTCCTTAAACTTCTCCACTACCATTCAACTAGTTTTTAAAATTCAAACCTTCTCTCCACTATGTAGTTTCGACCAGCCCTTGTTTTACTCATTCAATGTGGCTACAACATCTCTCAATATGACATATACATCAACAAGTAACCAAAGTAGTCAAAGGTCTTCACTTGGTTCTCTAAGATCATTCCCACACCTACACATGTACCATTTCAAATTCAAAACTCTTCAAATGGTTTCAACTATCACCAACATAGTTACTTAATTCAAGCTTAGTGTGACACCTATGTAAATTCAAAATTTAGTCCAAATCCTAGCCTAAATATGCTCCACACGCCTATGACTAAGCTAGATCTTCAATTTAGCTCTAATTCTTATTTCAATTAATTCACAAAAATTCTACCTAATAAAACTATAGGGAATTTTGGCTATGGCTATTTAAAATTAAAATTTTGTGACTTATTTTAATGCCACATGCACACTACTTAAGTGTCCAAGTAATATGTGTACATGTTTTTAATAGACTTAAAACTATACTTTATTTAATCATATGCTAAAATCTTATAAGTACTAACAAAAAATAATTATAATTATCTTAACCTAATTATAATTATTTTATAAGTCATAAAAATCATAACTCAAAATAATTAATTTAAAACTTAAAGTAATCTTTTTAAATTCCACCACTCAAGTTAAACTATAATAAATACAAACCTATGGTAGAAAATAATAACTTTAGTTATTACATTATCATAAAATAAATGTTGGAAGTCCAAGACCTTGAACTCAACTAAATCCCACCAATAAAGCAAAAGTTTTCGATTATTGAATTACAAATGTAACCACCCGAAAATTAAATAAGATTAATAAGTTATAGTAAAAATTAAATAATGGCTATGAAATGGGTTTTTAATACATTAAGCATGTGATCAAATTGGAGTTACTAATATTGAATATGAATAAGGATCCTCTCAACACAAATTTAATTCAGGAGGAAAGTGACGCTCGACAAAAGTATTCTGAAGTCCACAGGGCTTATTGTTCCTTTTTGCATCAAAAAACTAAGATCAAATGGAGCCAGGAAGGAGATTCTAATACTGCATTTTTTCATACAAGCATAAGGGAGAGGAGTAGGCAGAATAGAATATATTCTATAACTTCAGAATCTGGAGATTGGCTTGATAAACCTGATCAAGTTTCAGTTGCCTTTTTAGAGTATTATCAGACTTTATTAGGCAGCAAGATGGAGCTGAGAACAAAAGTAATTAAAAGGGTGGTTCAACAAGGTGCTATTTTATCTAGTGAGCAAGATAATTCCCTTCTCTTGCCTTATAGTAAAGAGGAAGTGCAGAAAGCTATTTGGGAGATTCCTGGCTCAAAGGCCCCGGGCCCGGATGGTTATGGTAGTTATTTTTTTCAGGATAATTGGCATTTGGTTGGATCTGAAATCAGTGATGCTATCTTGTCCTTTCTACACTCAGGGAAAATTTTAAAGGAATTAAATAGTACCATTCTGACCCTAATACCGAAAGGTGGTTGCCCCAAATTTGTGAGTGATTTTCGGTCTATTGCTTGCTGCAATGTTCTGTATAAGGTGGCTACAAAGATGATTTGTTCTAGATTGAGCTCTATTTTACCTGTGATTATTGCTCAGAATCAAGGAGGTTTTGTTAAAGGGAGGTCTATTGCGCATAATATTATGATATGTCAAGATCTTGTTTGCCACTATGGGAGAAAGAATGGTAAGCCGAAATGCATGATAAAGTTAGATTTGAGGAAAGTTTATGACACGATTGAATGAGACTTTATTGAGGAAATGCTTGATGCTTTTAATTTTCCTAATCATTTTATTCAGCTGGTTATGCAGTGTGTTAGAACACGCAAATTTTCTATCATGTTCAATGGGTCCTTACATGGTTTTTTTGGGTCCAAGAGTGGCCTGCGATAGGGAGATCCCTTGTCTCCTCTATTGTTTGTGTTGGGAATGGAATATCTCACCAGAATTTTGCATGGAGTGGGAAGGAAGCAAGACTTTAAATTTCATCACAGATGTGAAGGGCTTCAACTTAATCATCTCAGTTTTGCTGATGATGTTTTATTATTTTGTCATGGTGATTTCAGATCCATCTACTACTTGCTGCAAGGGCTTCAGTTATTCTCTAACACTTCAGGACTCTTTCCAAATAAATCCAAGTCAGCCATATACTGTTGCGGAATGAATGAAGTTGAGTTTCAAAGGATTCTTGTAATATCCAACATTTTCATTATACATTTTTTTATTATAAATCAGAGTTTTAATACATAAAATGTACAAGTTTACAAATTTAAGAAATAGTAATGGAAAAATAGTGTTTAAAATATCATTTTATGTTTTAATGAGATTAAAGAGAGAGAAACTTGAGTAGTCAAGTATTGGACCCAAATGTCATATAATTTTAATTGGGGATTTTTTTATAAAATTAAGAAAGTTTTGCTAAAGGGCTTATTTGAAAAGAATTTTAGTATTTTGGGTCCAAGTGTAATTTAAAAAAAAATAAAAAAAAAATAAAAAATAAAAAAGAAAAGAAAAGGCTTCAGCCTTTCTTTTTACCCGAGCCCCTCTCTCTCTCTCCTCTGAAACTCTCTCTCTCTCTCTCTCTTTCTCTCTCTCTACGTGCTACTGTTGCCGACGACGCAGGAGTACTTTCTAGCCACCACTTTTAGCCACGCGCCGGACCGTTTGATTCAGAGGCCTCCGAACTATCGTCCCACGCGGGAATCTAGAGCTCACTCGCCGATTAAACGCCTCAACCACTCGATTTAAGTTCGGCCACCCCGCAACTTCAAAGTTGCGATTCGGCCACCTCGGGCATCCGTTTGCCGATCCGTCACCACCACCGTGCTCCTCGTGTTGTGGGCTTCAAAACCCAATAACTTGTTCCTACATCTACCATAGTTGGGTGGTGGGCCCACCACGAGCCACCGCGATCCACCGTAGACCGACGGTCGAAACTTAGTGTTCGAGGTTCCGAAGTACGTTTTGAGTTTCAGAAAATCACCGTTTGACTTATTGTGGAACCCGATCATTGTGGTATAATTTCTTTGACCTATATTGTGATTTAATTGTGATTGATTTTAGTAATTGTTATTATGTGTATTTATAGTATATAATTATATATTATTGATATATGGAATATTTTCAGTAATTTACTGGTTGTCTGGGATTATATGTATTTTTTATACAGGTTTTGATTTTGGGATTGTCCACTTTATAGCCGTTGTACTGTCCAATTTTCTAGAAAATATTAGATATTAAATAAAGTATAAAAATACATATTTAATTGATTTTATATTAATATGGAAATTTTTATGATTAAGTAATTTTAATTATTATTGTTATTATTTTGTTAAGTAAATCAATAATATAGTTTCATATATATATATATATGAAAAGTGTGATTTATAGTAAACCTATTATTTAACAATTATTCTTATATATTAATATTTTGTTAATATTTGAATATCAAAATAATATCAGTATTAGTTTCTTACAGTTATTGATATTTGTAAGACCAGTAAATTTTGGATAAAGTATGTTTATTATATCACTGGAATTGATATTATGACTAATTAATAATAATATAAATATTTATATTTATATTATTATCATTATATCGATTATTACAACTTTATGTTAAAAATATGATTTCTTTTATAAAATGACTATTTGAATATATACATTCATATATGTATTGTTATTGAAGTATTTTTGTTATTAATATTGAAATAAGTTTATTTATAGACGATAATTATTATTCTTGTTATTATTATCATAAGAATACATTATCTTATGAGCAAGGTTTAAAGCATGGTTTTATATGAAGAGTTATTTGTATTACGTTGATAATAATTATTATTATCATTCATATAGTTTATGGTATTGTTAATATACACTATCAATAGTGTATATTTACGATTTTGATAGAATTTAATAAATGATGTGCTTTGAATAGGATTTGTATGGAATTGATTGATTGACTCTTGCTGAGCAATTTTAAAATAAGCTAAGGACCTAAGGTAAGTAAATCTCACCTTTTGTGCTTAAGTGTAAGATGCATGACTACATTGATTGTGTACATCTGATGAGTTAAGTATGGTATGATGATGATGCATATGATAAGTATGTGAAGAATGGTTATATGAACACCATAAGGGTGTTGTGTGATATGTAATTGATGAATTCCGTGATATGTGAAAGATGTCTTACTTGGTTAAGAATGATATGAATTATGTGCAAGTATGTGTTCTTATGTTGATGGATATGTGGATTACTTTATGTTCATGATTTGTTATATGTTATGATATATGAAGCGTTTAAGTTTTTAGGCTGGAAACCTTAGACCTGAGCCATAGCTCTACGTTAAGGTATAACAACGCCACCAACCCAAAGCTTCATGTATTATGACTAAAAATGTTTTGAGTTATATGAGATGTGATACAATGCCTTGATTGAATACCATCAACATGAATCATGAACATGAACATTGGCATTTCAGCATCAGCATGTATGCATGGCATGTACAGTTATGTGATACATTATTATGTGATATAAGACCATGCATATGAATATGAGAAAAGTTATGAAATGCCTTGAAAAGTCTTATGTAAAATTTAACATTTTAATGACACAAGACTTAAGCAAAGTGATAATAATATGTTTAAAAATGGTGCCACTGTTTTGATGAAGCAATTAAGTAAGTTCAGCAAAGAAGACGGAGGTCTATAAGACTAATAGTGGCTGCCCACTAGTATGGGCTAGGTCAGAGTTGACCATTCAGACATGCTTGCCATGTTCCCGACTTTTCTCCTCCATATGTGTAATAAGTATGGCAGCTATGGCGACGATGAAATGAGTGTTATGATGAGCCTAGCTGAGATGATGGCTAGCCGGAGAAGAACCCATGGGATTCTATATGATATGTGTAACAAGCCCTGCAAGCATTGGCCGAATCAAACAGTGTGCACAAGTGATATTGGGCCCATAAAAATGTGAAACTAAAAAAAAGAGCATACAAATAAAGTTTGAAAGTGCATGAGCAATAAATGAAATGCATAAGTATATAAGTCAGCATATTAGTATATGTGCACTACAAACTCACGACATTCATGTGTATGTGTATGCATGAGATTTGCTTACTGAGCGTTAGCTCATTATGTTATTTTCCAACATTTTTTCCAGGTGTGGCTTTAGCTGTTGAGCAACTTGTGAAGCACGGACTCAGTAGCAATGCAATAATGGTTTAGAGTTTTCATATGGCTGCCTTAAATTTAAAGTATTTATACGTGTAATAATTTCTTCTAATAAGTTTATATAAAAGTTTTAAATTTTTCTATATTTCTTCGTATCATTTTATTTAATTCTTTTGGTCAAGTGCCTTACATACTCGTAAACCCTAGAATTACAAGTATGTGGCAGACGTACCCTACCTTAGGGACGTTATAATTCTTGATGCCTCGGGATACACCAGAAGTAATCTTCCTTTCAAATATCTTGGAGTACCTATTTGTTCCCAGAGGATTTCAACCAAAGACTGTCAAATACTTATTGATAGAATGCTTGCTCGGCTAAAATGTTGGAGTTCTAGACATATTTCTTTTGCTGGCCGTGTTATTTTGATAAATTCAGTTCTGCTGTCAATTCATTCATATTGGAATCAGCTCATGATTATTCTGAACAAGATTTTAAAAGAGATCTCTGCTATGTGTAGAGCTTTTCTTTGGAGTGGTCAAGTATCCTTGGCAGGTCTGGGTCGGATAGCTTGGAATTCTGTCTGTCAGTCGAAGAAAGCCGGTGGGTTGGGTTTTAAAAATAGCTTAATTTGGAATATTGCAGCTATTGGAAAACATGTTTGGGCTGTTGCTGAGAAGAAGGATAACCTCTGGGTCAAATGGGTTCATCATGTCTACTTAAAGCAAGAGGATTGGTGGAATTACTCGGCTCCTGTTAATAGTAGTTGGTATTGGAGGAAAATTGATGAAGTCAAAGGGAAATTGAGAAGTTTGATAGAAAGGCTGCATGTGCACAAAGAAGATTGTCAGATTAGTAAAGGTTATGTTTATATTCACTCTCCTCTTGATAAAGTGTATTGGAGTAAGGAGGTGTAGGGAAGATTAAATACTCCTAAGCATAGCTTTATTCTTTGGCTGGCTATTCATAATAGATTGAACACCAAAGATAGACTTAAAAGGCATGGAGTTATTGATCAATCAAATTGTCTGTTTTGTGGTGAAGCTGAGGAATCCTGTGAGCATTTATTTTTTAATTTCCATTTCAGTTTAAATTGTTACCATCAGATTTTGCAGTGGCTGAATTGGAGAACTAAGCTAACCACCTTGAGGAAAGTTATTAGGTGGATTGAGAGAGCTTCTAGTAGCAGATTTCAGAAGCTAGTTTTTTCAGCTGTTATAGCAGCTTTGCTTTACAACATTTGGAAGGCTAGGAATGATACTTTGTGGCTTGGGAAGAGTATGCAACCTGAGCTAATTGTTCATAATACCAAAGTTAGTGTTAAGAATAGAAATTCGTACAATTTACCAAAGGAAATTAGTCAACAGGATAGAAATTGGTTTGGGAATTTGTAATGGGGCTGTGTTTTTCTTTCTTTGCTGTGTTTTGAGGTGTTTTTGGAGTTTGTATGATTTGTTAGAAGTAATGAAATTTCTCTGATTTATAAAAAAAAATATTGAATATGAATAATTATTATTTAGGTTATAAATTGGTAAAATAAAAATGGGGATATTATCTATACTAAAGTGAGTCATTTATTATTTAGATTATAATTAAAAAAAAAACCACAACCGACATTATAATGGGGTTATATGTAATGCTTCAAAATCTCTAATAAAGTTTAGGACATTGATTAGGAGGTTGGGAGGGTCATAATTGATTTATTATATAATTAAATGATTATATGCATATTTATGTGAATTATGTTATAATATGATGATAAATGCATGTATATGGGTCCAATTTTAATTATAAGGGTATTTTAGTAATTTGGCCCATTGATGACGTAATTGTGTATTTTCATGCATGTTGGAGAATTAAGAGTAATACCACATTGTATGTGGATTTGTTTGAGCCATTCGGCATGAGACGGGGTTAGTTTCGGGGCTCGGGGTGAGTCTCGGGGTAATTTGGTGATTAGAACATTATTGGGAATTAAAGGGTAATGTGATATGATTTATTAGCATTTGAGAATATTGGAAATAACGGGAATTGGAGGGTGTTGATTATGATTAACGAGACAGGTGGGAAATGACGGTTTTGCCCTTGGTGGCCTTAAGAAGACTTTACATGACCTAGGGGTTTTTTAGTCTTTTCACTCTAAGGTTATATTTAGCCATTAGAAGGCTGTGGAATTTGTAGAAAACAGAGCATCTCCTTCACCTTCTTCCTCTTCATTCGTTCATCATTTTCTTCTTCATTTCTCTTTGGATTTTGAAGCTCTTTTGAGGAACCAAGCTAGGGAACCAAGCCTTGAGGGTTTTGGGTTGTGTTCCACCATTGAAGATGGTTCTAAGATGAGATTGAGGTGAGTTTCTAGCCATTAAAATTATGTTTCTTGCTCTGTTTTCGTTTTGAGTTTCAGCTGGATTTTGAATTGTTTAATGGGAATTTATGGGAGTTTTTGGCAAGGGTTACTTGGGTTATGATGCCTAGGTCATGTGTAGGTGGTATTTGGGTTCATTTGAGGGTTTTGATGGAGTTTGGGATCTTGTTTTTCAGGTTGGAAATGGAGGAGTCGAAGGAGGGAAGAACTAGGGTAGTTCTGCCTGGCCCTAGCGCTACAGCGCTAGCCAGGGCAAAACTTCCCTGCCTGTAGCGCTGGGGCGCTAGGGGGCAGCACTGTAGCGCTACCTTGTTTTTCTTGGTGCATATTTTAGGCATTTTTGAGGGTTTTTGGCTCAAGGTTTCAATTCTTAAGGCTCAGGATCGAATCTACTCACCGTTTGGGTACAATTCGGGGTCCCGGGAGTAAGGTTTAGGTCGAGACCCTTTTATTGTTGATTTTGATTAATGGATATTGTAATTGGTTATGACTAGGTGACTGTTAAGGGATTAAAGGATCAATCGTTATCAAGGGTCATTCAATTGTTATTTCTCGCTTGAACCAGAAGTAAAAAAACTGCACCCAGTATGTGATGCATGAGAAACATGTTATTAGGGCATGTCGTGAATGTTGAATATGAGTTTGATCAGAGCTTGAGTCTTTGCATTTGTGCATGATCACAAGTATGCTAGCAGTTGTTAAGTAAGCATGTTGAATGCCCTACATTTGGATATTTGACATATGATATATGCCTGGTTGCATTGCTTACTTTTGCGTGGCACTGACTTATTAGTCAGAATCGACAATGGTGTTAGAATTGACCATGAAGCTGTGACATACTAGTCAAGTTCGACAGCAGTACAGAGCACTGGTCGTATGTTATTGACCTATGAGTCAGGAGCGACATAAGTGTCATGAATGCATAGTCGAAAAGATTAGATCTAATCGGCATCTGCATTGAATGACTCATCATGAGCATTAATGCCGGACCAACCTCAAGTTCGATGAAAACTAAAAGTGCTTGTCTAGCCTATGGCTAGTCACTTAGAGCTAGGGCCAGAAGGTTCAGGTGACTGCATCGTCACATGGCTATGGGTGCTGAGCCCACGTAGTGTGACAGTCAGAATCCCGTGATCCGTAAGGGGAAAGACCGGGTAAGCTGTGCAATCCCACACTGCCTGGGGAAGGTCAAGTGTGATGATTCTAAGACTGTGTCGGTATGGGACTACATAGTTGAAGGTGGCTTAAATGGAATGATGGGTACTACATATATCAACAAGACGCATCTTCTTTTTGGTAGCCCATAACTTGAGAACTCCAAAGTTATGCGTGCTTGACCTGGGGTAATCTAGGGATGGGTGACCTCCTGGGAAGTTTTCCTAGGAAGCATGTGAGTGAGGACAAAGCACGCTGAAAAGACTCGTGTTGGTTTGTAGGGCCAATCGTCATTCAAGAAAGCAGTCATAGTGACGTGGGGCGTCACAAATGGTATCAGAGCCTTGATCCAGCTGGAAGTGTGGCCAACGGGGACGTCGGGCCCGTAAGGGGGGGTGATTGTGACAGTCAGAATCCCGTGATCCGTAAGGGGAAAGACCAGGTAAGCTGTGCAATCCCACACCGCCTGGGGAAGGTCAAGTGTGATGATTCTAAGACTGTGTAGGTATGAGACTACACAGTTGAAGAGGGCTTAAATGGATTGATGGGTACTACCTATATCAACAAGATGCATATTCTTTTCGGTAGCCCATCACTTGAGAACTCCAAAGTTAAACGTGCTTGACCTGGGGTAATCTAGGGATGGGTGACCTCCTGGGAAATTTTCCTAGGAAGCATGTGAGTGAGGACAAAGCACGCTGAAAAAACTCGTGTTGGTTTGTAGGGCCAGTCGTCATTCCAGAAAGCAGCCATAGTGACGTGGGGCGTCACACGTAGTGACCCCTTCATCAGTCACTCATTTGAGGGCGTGGAACCCATGTTAGTGACTTGCTCATTAGTCACTCGTCTGGTTTAAGTTAGTAACTTGCTCATCAGTCACTCATCTGAGGGTGCGAAACCCATGTTAGTGACTTACTCCTGTGTCACTCACCTGATTAGGGCTATAAGCTCCATTATGATTAACAGAACCTCAAAGTGTTAAATCACTCATCTGATTAGGGCCATAAGCCTCATCATGGTTAACAGAACCTCAAAGTGTTAAATCACTCATCTGTTTAGGATTGACTTGATGGTCATCCATACAGGAGGGCATGGCCCACAACCATTATTATTTGGATTTATTTGCATGCATGAATAGGGCTATTATTGCTAGGCATGCCTGTTATGATTTGGTAACATGTTATTACTGTTCATGAGCATATTGAGTTTTCTTGCTGGGCTTCAACTCACGGGTGCTATGTGGTGCAGGTAAAGGCAAAAGAAAGTTGGACCATCTTTGAGTTGGAGAGCTTAGGTGACGATGTGTACATGTGTGGTTGCTTGACCTCCACGGCCGAGGGTTGAAAGAGGAACTAGGATTAAACATTGGTAGTTGAAGTTTTTAGAATCAAAAATATATTTCACTAAATTTGTATACATTTCTTGTTTAATATTTGGTGATGATAGAATTTGACTGTAGTATAAACTATCATGTAATATGATTTTGTAAGCCGAGTAAACTAAATATTAAAATTATATTTTTGAATAATTAGTAAAAAATTATTTTGTTGTATTTTCTTTTGAAAATTTTAGAAATCTAACATATATAATACATTTGGACTCTCAAAGGGATATATATATTTTTTTAAATTTACTTTTAAGGGCATGCAAAGCGAGTCCTAAAATGTTAATTTAAAGATACTCAACGGGATCTTTTAGGACTCGCATTGCAAGTCCTAAAAACATTCTTCGAGTCCTAAAATATTACTTAAAGGCACTTAATCCGATTTTTTGCGAATCCTAAAACTTATTTAAAGGCACTCAACGAAAGTTTTTAGGACTCTTAATGCGAGTCCTGAAAAACCTCAGTTTTTGTAGTAGTGTCGAAATCCCATTCATATTTCTATGTATTATAACATAGCTTTTATTAGCTAGCTATGATCGAGTATATGTATATATATATATATTTATAGCATACTTGATGTGCTTATATTCAAGCATATATATATATACACGATTTTTTTTAGTTAGGGATCCTATCTTATCAGCATTTTCTTTTATTTTTGGTACTTAGAAAAATTATAATCTATTTTTTCATATGATGTCGTACATTGTAGTTACAATAGTCATCCTGCCAAATTTTGGGAAATTCCAAATAATTTACGGTGCCAAAATCAGATTTCAAATAGTCAGTTGCATGCGTACTTGATTTTTTTTATTTGCATGGAAAATAGATTGTTTGAACTCTATTTCACCACTATAAATTATTCATAATTTCTCGAAAATTAGCATGATGCTTGCTATAATTATTATGTACGTTGTCATAAAAAAAATTAGGTTGTGATTTCTCCAAGTACCAAAAATAGAAAATGCCCCTACGATGATAAGGCCACTACTACAAAAAAGACTTTTAGGACTCGCGGGGCGCGAGTCCTCTATTTGAGAGCTTTAAAAATTGAAATTTTTTAGGACTCGCGTTGCGAGTTCTAAAATAATGCTTTTAGGGCTCGCAAAGAATTGACGCGAGCCCTAAAAGAATGGCCGGAGTAAGTGGCGGCGCCACCACTCCACGGTGCCCATTGGGTCTAATTTTTTAGTGGGTTTTGAAGCCCAAGATACAAGGAATATGGTGGTGGTTCATCTCATGGTGGCTTGAGGTGGCCGGAAAGTGGTTAGAAAGTTTGGGTAAACCCAAAATTGCATAAACTCCGACAAGCACTTTGAGGGCCTTAGGCCGCGCATGAGGGGCTGAGCTTCGGGGGTTGGAGGTTTTAGAGGACGGCGTGTCGATTGGGGTGGCGCGTGGCATTCGGCGGCGACAGCAAGGCGAGAGAGGGAGCTTCGGGAGAGAGAGAGTGATTATTGTGTTTTTTTATAATATTGAGTGATTTGAGGGAATTTGTGATTTTTTAAAATTTAAACTTTTAGGACACATATAAGCTTTTAGGGATTGCATCGCGTGTCCTAAAAAAATTATTTAAGGACTCGCAATGAGTGTCCTAAAAAGTTCAGGAAGTGTTTATTAAAACAAAAATTCAAACTTTTAGGATACATAGTTTTTAGGACTTCCTCCGCGAACCCTAAAAAGACTAAAAGCTGTTTTTAATACTTGCATCGATGTGAGAGCTTTAAAAAAATGTCCTAGAATAGTGTTTTTGTAGTAGTGTGCTCTATTTAAGAGTCGCTATATATATATACATAACACTATAGAAATATATATATATATATATATATATATAACTAGAATATAGCTAGATTGGTAGTGCATATATACATATATACCTAATACAAATTAATTACGTTTATCGATGAATATCATGAAGATGTGTGTATGTGTATATACGAATGCATGATTATAGTTATATATATATATATGTATATACGTAGAAAATTGCAGTACTGAAACCGAACATTACATGATATACTATATATATATATATATATGTCCTCTATCTCAATCTGGGCCAATGATATATATATTTCTAATGATTCCAATCACAATATCTTAATAATTTGATTGCAATGTGGATGGATCGATCGACAAAAAATAATGCTTCTTAATAATGAACTAGACAAAGTTATGATTAAAGAAAGGTAATTAATTAAGGGGACCCAAAATCCAACCTTAAAATTTTGATGATATTTAATGATAACCAAATTAGAGAATAATGATAAAATAATCCAATTGCAAATATATATATATATAAATATTTCAAAAGTGCAAGTACATTAATTTATATATATATATATATTCTAAATTATAATCACAGATTTTCATTATGCCTGGAGATGACAAGATTTCAGCTATGAGTTATATAAGTTCGATCACTATTTAAATCTATATATATGAATTAAAGGAACCAAATTCAGGATGAGACAAAAACACAATTGGAAATTAATATTCCAACTAATTAAATTGACACTACTCTAGCTATATATTATATATATACTCGATTAAAAGCTACTTCAATTACAATGTAGTATTATATATATATATATATTTATAAACAGAAGTCAATATATCAAATTTGATATGTATGTGAAAATGAAATGTGTTCTATTAAGGGCAATACAATTTGTCTGCTGCTTTAATTTCCAAGATCTGAAATCCAATAATAATTAAAAATGCTTAACCAATATAAATATGTATAGATATATTAATTAATAAAAGCTATATATGTTATCATGTAGTGATGATTAACACCCAACAAATTAATTAATTGCTATCTGTTTATAAGTACATATATAGCACACCCTATATATGCTAAATATATATACACTAATAATTATTTAATAAATTTCTGATCACTAGCTCTAGCTGATAGTATACATACATATATTCACATATATATATATATATATATATGTATATGTAAGAGAACATGTTACATTAACTTGCTAACTTCAGACAGACAATCAAATAAAAATCTTTGTTCTTTAAAATTAATTACACTCCTTCATGTCTCACCATTCAAAATTTGACAATACAACTATATCTATATATATATAGTAGTGAGATATAGAAAAAACATGTAATTTGGAGACAAAATATTTATATAAATATATTAATTAATTAGTTCATTAATTATTTAAGAATGTGTAACTCTATATATATATAAGATGTGATTTGTATCATATAATCAAACTATATATTTTGTATGAGAAGTCGGTTAAAAACCGACCTATAAACGTTCATAAGCCGGTTTGGAATCGACCTCCCAAATTATATGATAACTCAATTCTGTATAATAAGTCGGTTCAAGAGGAACCGATCTCTCATGCCAAATGACTCAAGTCCCATAGTAGTTTATGTGTCCAATTAGTATATATATATATATATGCTAAATATATATACACTAATAATTATTTAATAAATTTCTGATCACTAGCTCTAGTTCATAGTATACATACATATATACACATATATATATTTATATGTAAGAGAACATGTTACATTAACTTAACTTCAGAGACAGACAATCAAATAAAAATCTTTGTACTTTAAAATTAATTACACTCCTTCATGTCTCACCATTCAAAATTTGACAATACAACTATATCTATATATATATATATATAGTAGTGAGATATAGAAAAAACATGTAATTTGGAGACAAAATATTTATATAAATATATTAATTAATTAGTTCATTAATTATTTAAGAATGTGTAACTTATATATGATTTGTATCATAATCAAACTATATCATTACTACAAAAATTACATGAAAAGTCGGTTTGGAACCGACCTCCCAAACTATATGATAAGTCAGTTATGTATAAACCGACTTATGAACATGTGTTATGTCGTTTTAAGCGGAACCGACTTCTCGTGGCCATATCCAAATTATAAGTAGTGTATGTGTCCAATTAGTATATATATATGATATAAATTTCCATTATTATATATACAAAAATAAAAAGAAGGAAAATAAGGATGCTGATTCACTACTATATAAGTACATTGCAGACAAATAATCTGTCAGGCTCAATATCCTAGTTATTTTATAGCTATACATATTTATAGCAAAAAATTATATTATAATTTGTTTTTTATTTTTTTACAAAAACTTTTAACATTATGTAATCTGAAATCTGAATGATGTGCCAACACCCCACTAAGAATTAGAACAAATTACGAGAAAAAAGAATAAATAAAAAAGCTAAAAAAAAAGACATAGAACATGATGTTCTGCAAAATCTTTCACTTGTCATGAAAAAGAAGACTTTTCAAACTATATATATATATTTATACATATATGTATATGACAAATATAGTGTGTTTTCAGTACTTCACTACTCATCATCATGATTATATATATATATATAGTGATGATCTCAACAACAATATTTACTAATAACTACCAAACATAACATAATAATATCATCTCTGCTAAACCTGTTATCTTTTCCAATATTCCAAATTAACTCGATCATCAATCACCATAATCATCATCATCATCATTATCATATATATAATTATATAATAAGAACATCAACTTAATAATAATTAAAGGAAAAAAAAAAGAAATGAGCTCAGACTTGAATTGAACTCAATTACTACATGATTCTATAATATATAATAATAATGATAGTTTCAAATAATAACAAGTAGTAGTGTAACTCTTACTCAAATAATATGATCATGATGATGATGGTGACGGTGATGATGATCGGTAGAAGAAGCACTAATACTTGCACCATCATCATCGTCATCATCAGCAGCTCCACCAAACGACGTCGTTTCATTCGCCTGAGCAGTAGCAGTAGCAGTGGTAGTAATCGTCGGCGGTGGCGGAGCTAGTGGCCGTTTCCGCTTCTTCTTCTTCTCGTAACTGACACCTCTCGCCTTAGACTGAGAGTCCCTAACCTCACGCAGGTAAAGCCTGACAGCTCTGGCTCCGAACGGGTTCGCCTCCGGCTTCCCGCCGTGCTCCTCGAAAGCTGCCCGGAGCCGGCCTATGAGGGCGTCGAGGCTGCCCCAGGCCTGGCGGAGCGGGCAAGGGCAGGGAGCCGGAGGGTTGGGGTGGCCAAAGAAGGGGCAGAGGTGGGTGTGGACTTTGGTCTTACCGAACTGGTCCAAGTAACGGAGAAATTCCAGCACGTGAGCTCCGCTGCATCGGGCCAGGGACAGCGGCGGCCGGTGGTTCCTCAGGTACTGCCCGAACGTGTTCCAATCCCTCCTCTTCTGGTTCTCGTACCTGCTCGACGACGACGGCGCCGCCGCCGAGCCCGAAGCTGCAGCAGCGGCTGCAGCTGGTGGTGGCGGTGCTGGTGGTGTTGGGTTCATCAGCTGCAGCTGCTGGTTCACATTCATGGAGTTTTGATCTTCATTATTCAAACTAGGGCTTTCGAATTCTTGATCAACTGAATTGATATCCATATCTCTCTCTCTCTCTCTACAATTTCTTCTTCTTCAAATTCTAGTTAGGGTTTTCCATATATATATATCTCAAGATTACTAGTCCAATTCAGAAAAAAAAAATTAAGACTTTAGAATAGGAAATGAGTAATTGAGAAAAGTTGAGTACTTACATATAATAAGCATTAAGGGATTGTGTTATGAAGAAGAAGAGGAAGCTTTGGCTATGGCTATGGCTATGGCTAATTATAGAGAGAGAGAGAGAGAGAGAGAGAGAGAGAGAAGGGGGTAGGTATATAGTGAAATATTGGAGAAGAAGAGAGAAGGGTATAGTGATGATGTGTGATGATATATAGGGAAGTTGAAAACAATAGTAGTACTATTACTATTAGTAGTGTTTTTTTTTATTTAAAAAAAAAAAATACTATTGCGTCAAAATTATACGGTAAAACATTACACCAACTGATATCTCATTACTTTTCAAAAGGAAACTCGCTCAAATGAGAATATGATTCGTTAAAATAAACTACCACGTTAGTTGGTGTAATGTTTTGGTGCAGATAAAAACTATGACTCTTCTGTTTTATCTAAAGTTTTTTATTAATCATAGGAGAAAACCTTAATTTGGTTGTAATCATGAAAAATGTTCTTTTTAGACTCTGTATTTTGTTTTATATTACCTGTTTAGATTATGTATTTTGATAAATTACTTTTTGAACCATATGTTTTATAAAATAATTCAAATAGACTTCTAAACCTG
The DNA here is from genome assembly GCF_963169125.1 of Humulus lupulus. NCBI lineage: Eukaryota > Viridiplantae > Streptophyta > Magnoliopsida > Rosales > Cannabaceae > Humulus > Humulus lupulus. Next base: position 296,027,827 of record NC_084794.1, on the reverse strand, counting down.
ATTTTGATCAAAGTTTTTTGATCTAAAATCACAAATAATTCATCAAACTAACAACTCAAAACAAAAATACAGTCATTCTACCTGAGAACTGTGTTGTTATACTCAATTTTTTGTTCATCAAAGTCAGACTTAGGGGTCTATTTGAACAATTTTACAAAACATAAAGTCCAAACAAATAATAAGACAAAACATAATATCTAAAAATGAATAAAATGTATAAACTCGGGTGAAAATGATGGAGTGGGGGGCTTTAATAATTTGTCATTAATAATATTTATAGAAATATCTAAAATTAAATGATAAGAAAAATAGATATTATATTATAGCTAGCTAGGGTGAGATTAAAATGGTAAAATGTGAAAAAAGGGAGAGTGAGAAGGAAGAAGGGTTTTGGTATTTTTTTTTGGAAATGAAAAGAGGTTTTGACAGTGAGAGAGTGATAGGGACAGGTTAAAGGGAGAGATGGGTTGATTAAATGGGTTAAAAATGTGAGGGAATAACATGATTTTGTTTCCTTATTCATCACTTTTTGTATTGATTGACAACTCCTTTACTTTCTTTAATTTACTATTTTGCCCCTCTTCTCTTCTATTCTATTCTTCTTTCTTATATCTTTGCTTTTATTATTACTTTTATTTATTATAAATAAACTACTATGGTTTTGAAATAATAATGATAATATGAACTAACTTGAATAGTTGCATTTATTAGTTTCATTGAATATATATATATGGTTGGACACCAAATACTCAACTCAACTCTGTCTATTACACTATATAGGTCTGCTCTCAAACAGTGTTTCTTTGCAGGAATATTATGGAGTATATATATATATTATTTATATAAAAAATATCTTAAATCACTATTTATTTTCTGTTATGTTTGGGTGGAGGGATATGTATGATTGAATTGAGAAGAGTAATCAAGGGCTATAGCTATATATATTGTATTGTGTAGTAGAGTCTATTGTTTGGCAAAAATTGCATAGAGACATCATTTTAGAAATTAACGACTTATTTTTTTATAATTATTAATTTCAAAATTAACATACAAATTCAAAAGTGAAATTTGACTTCTAATACATACGAGGGAATTGTATTTAAAAAATACCATATCACTTATATGAGTCTCATTTTAGTCTTACTATTTACCTTAGTACCCAAAATACATCTGTCATTTGTTCCGACTCTCTCTCTCTCTTTTCTCTCGGTCTCTCTATATTCCCTCTCACTCTAACTTGGTGAGAGTACTTACTAAAGTAGTATCCTTTCTAACTTGGTGTTCCCAATATTCTCTTCAAGAATAATATTAAAAAGAAAACTCTCACCTTCGCGTACTTGGGAGTTGTTTCGCCTACTTCGGAGTTGTTTGGTTGCCTCTAGGTGCTTCCGGTTCGATGTTCAAGTCCTGCATCCGAAGACCTTCTCCGACAATGCTTCTCTTCTCTGATTTCGTTGGGTTGCGGTGGATTCAAATGTGAGTTTTGAGAGTTTTTTTGGTTCAGGATCAAGAGTGAGAGAGAATATAGAGAGATCGAGAGAAAAGAGAGAAAGAGAGAGTCAGAACAAATAGCAAGGGTATTTTGGGTACTAAGGTAAATAATATGACCAAAATGAAACTCATATAGGTGATAGGGTATTTTTTAAATACAATCCCCTTATATGCATTAAAAGTCAAATTTCTCATTTAAAATTATTAATTTAGGAAAATATCAGTCTTGACCCCTATATTTTTTTTCGAACATGAGATTGATTTTTGTGTTTTGTTAAATGACAATTCGGACTTTGTATTTTACAAAGTAGATAAAAATAATACCCTACACCCAATTTTTGTCAAAATATTTTTAAATATATTTTTTCATTCTCAGCTCATCGAGCACCTTCTCCACTACGGTAAACCTCTCATCTCCAATGACCTAATTATTGATCTTATAATTGAAAATAGTTTACAAAAATCAGGTCTAGGGAACTATTTCGATCCATTTTGTAAAAAATAAGATCTGAATTATCATTTAACAAAATACAAAAGTTAATCGCATATTCGAAAAAAAATACAAGAACCAAAATAATATTTTCCCATAAATACATATAGAGCCTACTAAAAAAAGCTTGATTTTGTGATTTAGAGAATGTTAAATTTTTTTTTTATTATTTATAAAATACTAAAAATGATTCTTAAAAATAATAAAAAACAAAGTGAATGTACTAACTTGTCTTTATATATATATATATATCAATTACATATTTAACCATATATAGTTTTAGAGAAAGTTGTATTTTATTTTCTGTTGTATATATTGCCATTTTGGCATTCAAATCATCCACTTCATGTAACCTTGGTAGTAGACACTGACTTGAATTCGACAAGACAGTTGCTTGTACAATGAAACTATGTATAAATTAATTAATTAACTAATTAATTGTTAATTAGAAGACCTAATTAATAATTATTGATCTCTAGGGTTTAGCAGACTCCTACCAAATTAATACTCATCGTAACTATGTCATTTACAGTAAATAATAAGACTGCTCCATTAATAAAAGGTAAGATATTAAATTGAAATGTCTCTTGTCTAGGCAATTTAAGGTAATTAATTAGTCTAATTAAGTATTTTTTTGGGTTGTAAGTATATACTTTAAGATTTGGCAATTACAGCTTTGAGTATATATAGTTTTGGGATTTTGAAAAAGAAAAATATTAAATTGTATTTTCTTATTTTACATTTATTTTTGCATTTTCTTATCTCAATGTTTGACATATTTATTCCATTATTTTTAAAATAAAAGGAAATTGATAATATTAATCATGGGACATGCATTGGCACATCATTATTCTATTTTACAAGGAACATAAAAGAGGTTTTTCTATAATTAGTGGACTACAAATGAAATTTAAAAAATGATTCCTAAAAACAGAAATAAAAATTAAAAAAAATCTGGTTTATTCTCCATTTACTATGAACACACCCAAAATTATACAGCCAGAAAGAAAATAATGAAAAAGAATTCCAATATTAATCCAAAATAATTAAACAAGTAAAGAGAAACCATACAGTAACTTTTAATGTATTAAAAATAGTTACCTATAAATTAATATATAAAAACACTTTGGTTACTATTTAATAAAATTGTTCTCTATTTTATTATGGTATATTTAAGTAACACATTAGTTATGGCTGAAAATTTTGATGTCATGATTAACAAAAAAATCAACCATAAAGTTACTACTTGCACAAAATCCTCAATCTTATAAAAACATTAAAAAATTCCAAAAAAACCAATCACAGTCCCCAACAATGTTACTAATTAAAAATAACATAGTGGACTAAAAAGTCAACACAACCTATAATTTTTTTAGTTTGATATAAATTAATACAACTCATTTCAAAATTAGATGGTACCTAAAATTAAAAAAAGAACACAAAGCAACTATAATATAACCGAAAACCTAAAACACTAAAGAGTTTCTAAAAATACCAACAATATAGTCTAAAATAGTAAATGGAATCCCCCATTTTTACACTTACACCATGAATCTATTATATATATAAATATAAATATAAATAGCTTCATTATTGGTACAATATTGGCCATTTGAAATAAATTGGACGCACTACAAATAAATGTACTCTTTAGTGAAAATATTTTAGTCACAATATATAGTTTACGTGACTAAAAAGTCATACGTAATCAGAAGTTGCCATTAGTATAGTTTTAGTTACAACTTATAACTTTTAATGATAAAGTTTGTTGTGACTAAAAATATATTTAGTGATTACAAATTGTGATTTTTGTGACTAATACTTTTAGGCACATATTTTTTAGTGATGACATAGGTAAGATGTTTTTTTTTAGTTACAAATTTTTTACCTGTAGTTATAAATTTTATTGTGACTATAACTAAGATTTTTTGTAGTGACATGTGATAAATGGGTTGATGAATAAAATTGATAATGGTTATAATAAATGTATCCAAATAAAATACGAAAAAATATTCAATTTATAAAAAAATTATAAATTCAGGAGTATAATAATTTAAAGGGTTTATGCCTTTTTAGACCATGTGTTTTACCCCATTACCTGTTTAGACCCTGTGTTTTGACAAATTACTTTTTGGACCCTGTATTGTCTAAAATAATTCAAATAGACTCCTAAACTCGATTTTAATCAAATATTTTTGAACTAAAATCACAAATAATTCATCAAACTAACAATTCAGAACAAAAATACAATCATTCTGCCTAAGAACTGTGTTTTTATATTCAATTTTTTGTTCATCAAAATTAGGTTTATGGGCCTATTTAAACCATTTTACAAAATATAAGGTCTAAAAAATAATTTATCAAAACACAGGGTTCAAACAGGTAATGAATCAAAACACAAGGTCTAAAAATATATAAACTCTAATTTAAAAGTGGAGTTAATACATTTGCAAGTTTATAAATATGTATTTATTAATTTCATAAAAAGGTGTAAATTTCCTTTTATTTTTATATGTATATGTATCAAAAGCCCTCCTTTTTTTTGGCGAATAAGAATCATTGTATTGCTAAAAACCAAATCATGTACACTTATAGGTCTTCTTCTACCCCTATGTTTGACTTAATCCATGTATCTAAATTTATAATTTTTGAATCCATTCTTTATCCCTATTTCGTTTTCCCTTGTACACTGATACAATAAATCTCAATTTTAACTCTCTTTTAATGACCTCTATAATATGATTTACATACCAAATCTTAGATGACCACAAGACATCATTTCGGACCCTCCATATATGGTATACTAGTGCAGAAACAACAGCTATGAAAAATCCTTTCCTGAGTTTGCTGAGATGTTTTGCTTTGGAAATCCATTGCAATAATGCTTGATAATGCTCTGTTTGTACTCGGCAACCAATCCACTCCTTCATCTTCACAAGACAGATTTTGCTGTAAGTACATTGAAAGAATAGATGAGTAATATCTTCCTTGTGATCTCCACACAGCAAGCATACTGTGTCCATCGCCGGAAAGTATTTGCTGAGTTGCTCTTTGGTTCTCAACTTCTGATGCAGAGCTAGCCAGAGAATATATCTATGTTTCGGAATACTGCATCTCTCCCACACAAATTTACTCCATTGTACCTTGATATGTTGATCATATAGTATTGCATACCCAGATTGGATACTATATTGCACTGCCATGAATGCTGATTTATCCAGTTTAGCTCTAAAGAGATCCTTAAGAAAAGCCCTCTCTTTTCTTACTTATGTAAAATCATAGTTTTATATCATTAGATTATTATCTAACCATAGTTAGATAAATACAATTAATTATATATAATAGAGAGTCCTAGCTAGCTTAGCTTAATTTAAAGTCTTAGCCAAAATCTAGCCATAATAATGGCTTATATATATATGATATATATAGCAAATTAATATTATTAACACACCTAGAGTTCTACGCACATGTAACTAAAACCACATGTTTAACAATTAAATTAATTAATTAATTATCTGGACGTGAAATTAATATAATATCAATTCTTTTAATGAGCTGCTTATTGTGGTCTCCAAATTAAGTAGCATAAATTATTCCATTTGCTAGCCCTAATTATATTTCATGATTATCGACGTAACCAGCAAAGTTTAAAAGTTAAAACTCTCACATGAAGATTAATTATGATTAATTAAAGCTTTGCTAATTAATCCAATATTAAGCACCATTAAAAGTATAAATATATATATCGTTTTAATTACACATTTTCGATCCATCATGACTTTTTTATCCAAACCTCTCAAAGTGTGTTCCTTTTTCGATATTTGCAATTTTATCTATAAATTAAAGATACTAATAGCTCACTTCATTTTAATTAATTCGATCTTTACGGTGTTTACACCATACATATATATATATATATATATATTTATATATAAATATAGTAAAAATAAGTGCTTACATATGAGTTGTATATTGTAACGTTTCACGTCACTACGACTGCTTCCTGGAATGATGACTGACCCTGCAAACAAACATGAGTCTTTCCAGCGTGCATTGTCCTCACTCGCACGCAATTTTCCAAGAGGTCACCTATCATAAGACTACTCCAAGTCAAACACGCTTAACTTTGAAGTTCTCAAGTAATGAGCTACCGAAAAGAAGATGTATCTTGTTGGTATAGATTACTCTGCATATGCATATTTATAAATATATATCTTTGGTTTGGTTTAGTTGGATGGTCCATATCTTTAGTTTTTTAGGGTTTTTGTTTCTTTGTCGTAATAACAAACTTTTGGTGATCGTTAGGTGTTACCAAAAAGTAAAAACACAGGATTTTTAGGTGGTTATTGGCAATCACCTCAAATTTGTTTGTTTTTTAGTGACAATCAACGCTTTTGATTGATGCCAATAAGTAACGCGATCAAAAACTAATTTTGTAGTAGTGATGGTATGTTGTGTTAGAAAAATACACATATAATGAGGTATTTTATGGCATTAGTGAGACATTATATATGTTTATTATTTAAAGTGAGCTAAATAATAAAAGAAATAAGATTTGTTAGAGTGTCCTATATCGAAGAGAAATGATAACAGTTTTATCATCAGTTGACTAAAACACATATAATCTATTTATTGTGTGTTTTAATCAACCGGTGATAGAAATATTAGTTATATTTTGTTTATTAAGAAAATGAATAATGTACTAAGTTGCTTCTCTTATAGTGATTTTATTATGAGAGACAAATGTTATTATCATATTACCCAAAGAAAAAATACAAGTATATTAGGAAGATTGTGTGAAACTCAAGTTAAATTAATTCTTTTTATATACATATTATTCTATAAATACCTAATTCTAATGCTATTATTGATATATTATATCATAATATCTTTCCAAAAATATGCTACAATAATTGTTTAGAGATTTCATTATTAAATATGGTCATATTTTATAAAAACCATTAATTTTCTCGATTCCTTTTAGATTTGCAATATTACCAATATTTGTAAGAGTATATTACTTTAATTTTTTGTTTGGTTTAGTATCGAAAATAAAGAGTTCGTTTACGACAAAAAAACTTAATTATTGTGTCTCACTAATCTTATCATTTTCCTTTTATTTTTATCTTATATTAATTATTAGTAACTTAATGGATAAGTTCTTATTTCACTTTTATCTAAGTGACTCCACCCACCTTGTCAGTTTTTTATTTTATTTAAAAAAAAAAAGAATTATTCATCATATCCATTAAATTCATCCTGAGATAAAGTAGATATTGAAGATTCAAATAAGGGAATTATATATATGTTAGCAGAAGATATATACATAAAATTTCAGATATATATATATAAATATATTTTCAACACTAAGAAAAATTATAATTCAATTTTTTGTTACGATGATGTACATTATAGTTACAACAATCATTCCGTTAATTTTTCAGAAAATTCCGAATAATTTACTGTTCCGAAATCAGAGTTCAAAAAATCAGTAACACGTGTAAGACAGATTATTTGAACTCTGATTTCGACATTGTAAATTATTCAGATTTTCCTAAAGGTTGACGGGATGCCTATTATAACTATTATCTACGATATTATACAAAAAAAAAAATTAGGTTATAATTTATTCAAATACCGAAAATAAAAAACGCCCATACGATACGATAAAAATAATGCTCAACCCTAAGAAGAAGTTCTTTATATATATAATTGTACTTGTGTATATTTTTTATATTGTTTGGGTAAGAATATTTATCACCACATCTACTACCTACGTAAGTACTCTCTCCTCTTTCATTACTATGTTTTTATTTGTTTATTTCCACTTCATCTCAACATATAAAAAACTACCACATACAGGACACACATCTGCCATTAATTTAAAGCTACCCTTTATATATATATATATATATATGTATATATATATGTTTAAATATAAATACATAAAATATTATGTAGGTAAATATACGGTATAGTATTATTTGCACAAAATGATTTATCATTATTGTACATGATTAATGATATTTCATATCGAACAACATGTAATGCACGTTTGGTTAGTTTTGAAATTGTAAATATTGTCTATAATTTTAATAAAAATTAGTTTAATTTTTTTTTAAATATATATATATATAATAGAATGAATTATAATTCTACAGTATATATAAATATTTATATCAATAATTTCTACATATATGACATCTAAACACAAGATTGACATAGATATATATTTACATGACTACATGACATATATATAAAATACAATAATATTTTAAAAAAAATTAATAATATAAATAAAATAAAAATAGAGAAAGTCATAGTGTAAACAGTAGTATACATGCATCAACTATTTTTAGTTTCTAATGTATCTCGCAATGTCTTTCGGTGAATTTGATGAAGAAAAAAAATATCAAATTACTTGATAAAAAACAAACTATCACATAAATTTATAAGATAAAAATATGATATGAATGCCTTTATTTTTTTTAAATAAATATGATTTAATTATTTAAATTATCATAAAATATCTTTAAAATATCATATTTTAATAAATCAATTAATTTATTTTTGTTTAAGTTTATGTTTGTTCTAGTTTTTGAATTTGGCAGTGACAACAAAAAATTATATATATTATATGTTTAATATAATATTAAGTTTAATTAAATTTTATTTAATTTATAAAATGTATGATTTTATTATTTTTAAATAATTATCATGGTAAAATATTATATTTTAATTTGTTTAATTAATTATTTATTTAAATTTAAGTTATGTTTACAATCTACTATTAAATATAAGACTATTCTGTTAAATATAAAAATATTATGTAAGAGTTAACGAAAAAAAATATTAAAACCAAAGAGATATATTTTATATTATTATCACTCATGTTTAAGAAATATCTACACTAATTGATATAGACTTTATAATTTATCATTTTTTTTTGCTAGCATAGACTTAGCCATGTATTATATTTAATATAGTTTGTATGTATTTGACATATATTTTATTTATTTATAATTTAAAAAAAAAATTCTTGACAATCACAAAATTGGAACCTTTTAAAAAAACAAAAATGTACAGTATAAGTGTGCACTAGTAACAGACATGAACAATAATGGTGCACCTTATTGCTGTATCAAAATATAAAGTTGTAATAAATACACAAATAATAATAGCCCTATTTAAAATAATCGTACAAGCTATATATATATATATATATATTCATATGCCAAATTCCTCTTCTTACTAATAATAACACAAATAATCAAACCTTTTCTTTTTGTTGGCCAAATGTGAAAAGATCCATTTTTAAAAAGGAGTTTCACCACGTCAAGATGACCTAGCTAGACAACATTGTTAGATTAATGTTGTAAGTTCATTAAAAGTGGTATTTTAATTAAGTGTCACTAATTACTTATATCATATATATATATGGCAATAGTAATATAGTTTGAAAATTATAATAAGATCATTTCAACTAATAATTAACGATTGGTGAAGATCACAATATGTGATTTCAAATCTTTTCAATATAAACAAAAATTATATATATATCATGTTGTTAATTTAATTTATAAAATAAATAAAATATACATCTTCTAAAACACAAGATTAATATAGTCAGTAATGTCACTAATAAAACAATATAAGTAGTGTTTATGAATTTATTTTAATGTAGATAGTTATCACGATACTAAATTTATAAATAAGTAATGGCAGACCGAGCATAAATCAGACAACTTTTCTGATGAAGTCTTACAAACATTATGCCCCACTAAAGATTATTAGATATTTTTTGCTTTTTGTTTATATTTTTGTCCTAGCTAGGCAGAATAAAATCATGAGTTGGGGATCATATATTAATCAATACTCTTAATTATGTCATTGTTCAATTTTGATTTATACCATATCTATAAATGATAATATATTTTCATTGTTAGTACATAAGTAATATCTAATTATAATGTAGCTAATAATATATATATATTAAAAAAGATTATAGTACTAAGAAAGAATAGGATCAAAATTACAAGCATTTTTTTGGAGGGATCATAATTATATATATATATATTCTTGTATATAATTAGGGAAAAAAAAGACAAAGGTTGAACATGATCGATCATGACTGAGCTGTCCCCAACATATATATGTTTCGTTAATTGATATCAATTATGGAATAATATCAAAGGCAATTGCAAACCCTACAAGCATGAATGATTAAAAATTAAAGAAAAAAAAAACTTAATTTATATATTATTCTTTCTCTTGTGTTTATTTATTTATGCTAATTATTTAAATACAAGCCTCTATAGTAGATCGAATTTCTTCTATTACACGCTAATTAGTACTAATTTACCTTCCCTAATATTCCAACTATATATCGTACAAAAACATATATATATATATAATTATACTTTTTCTCTTAAGTAATAAAGGGTTTTGTCCTTTGAGCATATATATATATAGCTAAGTAACTTGCATTTTACAGTATGAAAATATCAAATTGAAGATCATGGTAGTGAGAAAAAGATTATTCTATATAGAGAAATCGGTGAAAATGATCTATTTTTTCAAGTAATTTTTTGTACTCTGGCCTACTTTTGATAATTTTTTGCAAAATGATCTCTGTCTAAAATTTTCGATCGGCTGTCTACATTTTCGACTAGCTGTCTAAATTAGAAGAGATCATTTTACAAAGAATTATTAAAACTAAGCTAGAGAGGTCATTTTACCAAATGATCCTTCTATATATAATATATAATTAGAGAAAATAAATATCTTTTAATATTATACTTTGCAAAGATATATATATTTAACTTTGTCGAATGATATTCTAGATAGGGTGTCGATCGAGTATTTTCGATTGAATGTTGTGTTAGATAGATAGATATCGAGTGTGTTTGGAAATCAATTTTATTAAAAATTATTTTAAAAAATATATATACTATCTAATAAATATTATATCTTATAAAAAATACTCGATACTTGGCTAGAAGACTACCTTATAAAAAAGATTATATATATATATATATCACCCACTTTTTCTTTCTGTCTATTTTGTTAAGAAAAAGCAAAGTGTGTGTCATTTGAGAGATATGATGTCGCAATCTTTTCACATACGAGATAGAGAGATTGTTTGCATAAAGCAAGACTATTAGTTGTTATAATTATTATAGCATTAATAATAGAGAGATTAACAACTAATTAAATTAAAACCTTAAACAACATTAATTTCAAATTTTAAACATGAAGTTTGCTTTGTAAGTATGATTTTTGCGAACGAGACAAAAAAGTGTCATTAATTAAGCACTACAAACAAAAGCAAAAATTAAAGATGAAGATGGAGAAGCAATGAATATGAATGTACGATCGATAATATATATTGTTCATCAAGTCAAAAATAAAAAAAAAAATAGAAAAAAATATTTAATATATTAATGGAATCTTTTGTCCCGTAGTAATTATTCACTGCTCAATAAGAATAAAGTAATTTTCTCATTTTAACCGAGTTTATTACTATTTGATACTGACCGTTTATACTATTTCGTACATCGAATATATATATAAAGCCCTATCGATGATGTTTCTCGACCTGTGAACAGTTTTCGGCGCAATTTTTTTATAATAGTGTATATTGTAGCTATTTAGAGCATCTTACAAATTTTTAGAAAATTCCGAATAGTTTACAGTACCGAAAACTAGGTTCAAACATGTTGTTTTCCACGCGCATAAAAAAAATTAGTCACGCTTGCAATAACATGTTTGAACTTAGTTTTCGATGCTGTAAACTATTCAGAATTTTCTGAAAATTTGCAGGATACTCTAAATAGCTACAATATACACGGTCATAAAAAAATCGCTCCAAAAACTGTTCACGAGTCGAGAAACACTAAGAGCTTCACTGGTAGGGCTCAAAGTGAAACCCCTATAGGAAAATTCCCCTATATATATATATGACGACAAACGACAAATTTTTTCTTAGAAAATAATAAGTAATATTAATTTTGACTGATTTTTTTTAGAGGAAATTTGGCCTCAAAAACCCAAGAGCAAAGCAATATCATTGATCACGAGCATCAACCCATAATCATGGTTCAATTCACGAAGGGTAGTAGCGCCACCATATATAACGTTCATTTATGGACAAAACTAGTTTAACTAAAGAACATGCAACACTGAAGATATTCATAAAACTTTTTCTCTCTCTTGCAGTGTGAGCTGTGGCCATGGTAGGGAGGGGGAGGAAGCGAACTGTGGTGAAGAAAATCAATACTCCAGTTAAGGAGAAAGGAGACAAGGTCAAGAAGAAATGACTGACTTCAGCTGATGAGGTCAAAAAATCGAAAACTATGGATGAGCTGCTGGGTATAGAGGCAATTGATTTTTTGGATGACCAAGAGGAGACCCATGAAATCATTCTCACTCCTCAGGAGACGGAAGCTGAGTTGCAGAGGCGTTTGGCAATTAGTAAACAATTTTCAGAAATCATGTCCAGAGCGGCGAAGTCAAAAGGTATGATCGGAAACCCTTCTTCTTCGTCTAAATCTCAGGCGATTCTAGATGAGGTAAAGGAGTTTTCAGGGGAATCTGTGGAGGTTAACCCGGAGTCAGGGCTTTGTGATGATATTGTGAAAATTGAGGATGAAGATATTGAAGATGAGGTTAGTTACTGGAATTCATTTGTGGTGTGTTGGGTTTTGGGGGCTGATCCCCCAATTCAAGTAATGGAGGGTTTTTTCAGGCGCATCTGGAGGAATTCGGGGGTGGATAAAGTTAGTCTGTTGAAGCAGGGCCTCTTCATAGTGCAGTTTACATCTATGGAGAGTAGAGACAAGGTGCTTGCAGGAGGATACCATTTTTTTGACAGGAAACCATTGATGCTTAAAGCTTGGGATCCTAATGTCTGTCTACATAAGGATGATATTAGATCAATTCCCATTTGGATTCAAGTTCATAACCTGGACCTAAAATACTGGGGTACTCGATCACTTTTCAAAATAGTTGGGTAGATTGGCAAGCCTATCAGAGAATATTCAGCCACAAGGAATAGAGATCGGTTGCAGTTCGCTAGAGTGATGGTGGAGGTTAATGTGTCACAGGTTTTTCCCTCCTCCATTAGTTTTGTGAATGAAAAAACTGAAGTAATTCGTTTGGATGTCATATACGAATGGAAGCCTACCTGCTGTTCAGTATGCAAAGGCATGGGACATGAGGATACTAATTGCCGCAAGAATCAACAGAATATGACTCAAGTGACAGTAGTTTGGAAACCCAAGAAAATTGCTACGGTGGCTGAGGAACTGAATAAGGAAAACAAATCTGGAATGGAAATTTCAAGGAACTCGGGTCTGGGAAACTCTAATGTTACCAACACAAAGGAACAGACCAATGATAATGAAGGATTTCAGGTGGTTCATGCAGCTAAGAAATTTGTCAACAAGAAGGAACCTAATGTCAATATTGGTAATCCTTTTGGAGTCCTTGGGGATGCTACAAAGGAGCTAAGGTTTGGTCAGATTCTGTATGAAATGAGTAATAACATAATGGGAGGGGGAGTACCTCCAGCTGCCAATGGATAGAATTTTAACATGGAATGTGAGAGGTATTAATAAGTTGCAGAAGCAACAAGAGGTACAAAATTTTATCTATAATAAAAGAATTGGTTTGGTTTATTTGCTTGAGACTAAAGTCAAAGAATCTAGAATGGGGAGGATTTATTTGAAGCTGTTTCAGGGTTGGTGTTTCACAAGTAACCTTGCTTGGCATCCTAATGGCCGGATTATCTTAGCTTGGAAACAGGATGTTTTTGATGTTAATGTGTTAGTGAGTTCGGATCAGTGTATTCACTGCTTTATTCAGCTTAAGAGGGCTAGTGGGTTTCATGCTACTTTTATCTATGCTTTTAACAAGTCTAATGAGAGGAAGAGTTTATGGGATAACCTGAGAAGTTTTAAAATGAATTTGTCTGGTCCTTGGATTATCATGGGTGACTTTAATGCTACTTTATTGGGGGAGGACAGATTCTCAGTGAGGGGTCACAGAACCGGCTGTCAACATTTCAAAGATTGCTTGGACTTTTGTGAGCTTAGAGATGTCAAGTACTCATGTAACTTTTACACTTGGAATAACAAGCAATGTGGAGATGATCGAGTTTATGCTAAATTAGACAGTCTTGTCAAATTTGGAATGGAATTCTCTTTTTCCAAATGCAGAAGCAGTGTTCTTGCCGGAAGGAATTTTTTATCATAGCCCAACTCTTTTGTCAGTTTATCCGGAGGTAAAGGGGGGTAAAAAGCCATTCCGTTATTTTGATATGTGGAGTACTGCCCCTAGATATCAAGAAATAATCCCAAGTTCTTGGGCTCAAGAGGTTTCGGGCACATCTATGTTTCAAGTTGTGCAGAAGCTTAAATCTTTGAAAGGAAGACTTAAGGATCTGAACAAAAATCAATTTGGGGATCTTCACGCCAAAGTTTTGATTGCTATGCATCATATGCATAAGGTTCAGGAAGCTCTTCAACAAGACCCCTTAAATGTTTTGAAAATGGAGGAAGAGGTAAAGGCTTGTGCTCAGTATAGGGAAAGTCAGGACGTATATAGAGCTTTTTTACACCAAAAAGCTAAAGTAGACTGGATTAAGGAAGGAGATGGAAACACTAAGTTTTTTCATCAATGTCTAAAACAAAGAAGAGTCTATAATATTGTTTATTCCATTAAGGACAGGCATGGGAATTGGGTGGATTCTAAAGAGGGAGTAAATGAGGCATTCCTTTCCTTTTATAAAAATCTCTTAGGCTCTCAAAAGTGTTTTCGGACTAAGGTGCTGCAATCTGTTCTGGGTATGGGACCTTTAGTTACTAAGGAGCAACATCAACTTCTTCTACAAAAGTATTCTCCTGAAGCAGTTAAACGGGCTATTTTCTCCATTCCTAATCAGAAGGCTCCGGGGCCGGATGGCTATGGAAGCGGTTTCTATAAAACTAACTGGGATATTATTGGAGGGGACGTTTGCAAGGCTGTTTTATCCTTCCTACATTCGGGCCAATTTCTCAAAGAGGTAAACAATACTACAATTACCCTTATTCCGAAATCCAATTGCCCAGCAAATGTTAGTGACTTTAGACCAATCTCTTGCTGTAATGTGTTATACAAAGCAGCCACAAAACTGATTTGTGAGAGGCTTAAAACTATTTTACCTGATCTTATAGCTCAAAATCAAGGGGGTTTCATTCATGGGGGATTTATTGCTCATAATATCATGATTTGTCAGGATATTGTGAGGCATTATAGGAGGAAGAACGTGAAACCCAGCTGTATGATCAAACTGGATCTGAAGAAAGCTTATGATACAGTAGAATGGGATTTTTTAGAGGAGATGCTCTTGGGGCTAAATTTCCCTTGGAATTTTGTTAACCTGATTATGAGTTGTGTACGTACTCCTCGTTTTTCCTTGTTGTTAGATGGCACTTTACATGGTTTTTTTGAGGCTAAAAGAGGTTTAAGGCAAGGGGACCCTTTATCTCCACTGCTTTTTGTCATTTGTATGGAGTATCTATCTAGACTCTTAGCCAAGACTGCTTGCAATCTTGATTTTCACTTTCATTACAGATGCAAGGAGCTTAATCTCAACCACCTATGTGTTTGCTGATGATGTCATTTTGTTTTGTAGAGGTGATTATAAGTCTATAGTGCTTCTCTTGCAAGGTTTCAAAAGGTTTTCTGACACATCTGGATTACAAGCGAATGTGACTAAATTAGCGATTTATTGCCATGGTATGAAAGATGAAGAAGTGAGACGTATCCTCCTGGTTTCGGGTTTTAGTCAAAGCCAGCTGCCTCTATCTTGGTGTGCCGATCTGCCCAAAAAAATTTAGCTCAGATGAGTGTTCTGTTTTGGTTGACAGGATGATCCATAGAATTCAGATTTGGAGTTCGAGACACCTATCTTTTGCAGGTAGGCTTACCCTCGTTAATGCTGTCTTAGTAGCCATCCACCTGTACTGGGCCCAGATTATGATTCTGCCTAAGGCTCTTCTGGACAGAATAAATGACATCTGTAGAAATTTCCTCTGGCATGGCTCGGCTGAGTTCAGTGGTCCTGGTTTAGTCTCTTGGGCTAATGTTTGTAAAAGGAAGATTGAGGTAGGTTTGGGGTTAAGGAACATTGTTTTTTGGAATTATGCAGCTATTGGAAAACATGTGTGACATATTTCAATGAACAAGGAGAATCTTTGGGTGAAATGGGTGCATTCGCTTTATATTAAAAATCAAGATTGGTGGGAGTATATTGCTCCCACAGATAGCAGCTGGTATTGGTGTCAGATAGTGAAGATTAAAGAGAAAATTAAAGGCGTCGTTAACATGCAAAGGTTTGAGAAGAATTATTATTCCATACCTGACATATATAAAGCTCTTGATGACAATTCTCATTCCAGATTTGCTTATAATGACCTTTGGAACAGATTAAGTGTTCCAAAGCATAGAATTTTCATCTGGTTGTACTTTCTTAAGAGATTGAAGACAAAGGATCGTTTGAGGGAGCATGGAATGAACATTGACCCTTGCTGTAGCATCTGTGGTGTTGAGGCGGAAACTCATCAGCATCTTTTCTTTGGCTGTAGGTTCAGTGACCGGTGTGTTCAAATCCTGCTAGGATGGCTGGAAATTAGGACCAGATTTTGTACAATTAAAGGTATTTTCAAATGGATAAAACGATGTAAGCTCAGTCGTTTCAAGAAAGTAGTGTGTTGGTCTATTCTGTCTAGTCTCATCTACCATATTTGGAGAGTTCGTAATATCGCGGTCTGGGATGATATTGTTTGGTCTATTCATTATACGATCAAAAGGGTTAAATGGACTGTCTATAACAAAATTCTTTATACAGTTTCTTTAGGAGTGAAAGAAGATGAGTGGATCTGGTTTCATAAAATGTTTGATTGTATCTAGGCTGTTGGGTTTCTGAGTTGTATTTTTTAGGCTCTATTGGTGGTTGTGATGTATTTAGTTCCTTGATGTAGCTGGTTTCACTCAGCTTTGTACTTTTTGGATTTTTGCAATACAATTGACTTACTTACAAAAAAAAAAAACACTGCTAGCTACTCTAGGACAATGATCAAATGATATAACACGATAAAGTCATTACAAATGGAAATTAATGATCTCACCAACAATAGTTTCCAAGTATGAAAAACTTGAGATCTGATTCTTAATATATAACATTAATAGCAGCTAAACAATCAGACTCGAAGAGGTCAACATAGCCCAAGGACTTGCACAAAAGAAGGGCATGAAGGATTGTCAGAACTTCAGCGATCTCAGGCGAATAAGTAGCAATCAGTGGCCAAACAACGGATTAAATGTTTGTTTTTCTCTATTAACAAATAACTTTGTCACTTATCAAATTTATTTGATATATATATATATATATAAATGTTTTTTTGGCTTTCAAAACATTAATGTGAGATAATCAATGATGGAATTAGAACTAAAATATAAAAAGAAGTAACTTTTTTTTTTTAAATATATAACAAAGATTATACTAATATATATATATATATGTATAAAATATAAATGTATAATTTTTTCTTTAATCGAGAGTAATCTACACATATTTTTTTTGAAAATTATCTACAAATATTTTAAAAAGTAGCATTTATATATGTATAGATTAACAAAGCTCTTCATGATAGATTAATTACTATATTATGTACACCATCTCAAAGTCAAAAGAACTACAAACAAAAGTTTGGCTTCGAATATATATTTCAACTTTTTTGTTAAAGGGATAAAAATAGTCAATAAATAATGTATACAACGCATTTAGTTTATAAGTATTTTTCTTTTTCTTTCTAAACTTAATTTTTGGATTGACACAAATAAGCATATTACATAAGAAAGATAATGTGAAAACATGAAAGTATATATTAGTTATGAATGTAGTCATGGGGTAAAACAACAGCAACACTTCTTTTTTATTTTGTTTACTTATGCTTTAATTAAGCATCATTAATTGGGTCAAATGGCATCTTTCTTCACAAACCTTTTTTACCGTTGAGATATATACATGTTCCTTTATATTATTCTATATATACTTACACATATATATAGGAAAATTTTAATATAGGGTGTTACTTTTGTCTCTATCGGTAGGTCTGTCGGTAGGGGCATCTCTGTTCTTGTCACGAAGAAATTATAACAATTTTTTTTTATATAATAGTGTATATTGTAGTTATAGTAGGTATCCTACCAAATTTTGGAAAATTTTGAATAATTTACAGTGTCAAAATCATGGTTCAAATATAGTCAGTTGCACGAGTACCTTTTTTTAATACACGTGTAAAACAAACGTTTTAAACCCTAATTTCAGTACCGTAAATTATTTGAAATTTCTCAAAAAATAATAAAATGTCTATTATAAGTACAATTTACAGGATCATATAAAAAAATTTAATTTATAATTTTTTCAAGTACCGAAAATACGTAGACTAACGGTTGAGGTAAAAATGATGCCAGAAATTCCCAATATACATATATTTATAGAACACTGTTAATTAACTTTTAAGAACAGTAGAGCTCAGACTAAGATGGAAGAATGCAGAAAAAGTTCTGAGAGAATACTATTGAACGTACCACTTAAATTATTATATGACTGAAGAGAGGGCCTCTTGGTTTAAATTTCTCATTAAATATAAATATATATATTTATGACATTATTTGGTATTATATATGCACATGGGACAATATAGACATGATCCAATTTTCAAATAAATATATATATATATATATAATATGTATGTATATACACACATAGATATTCTTTGAAACCCTACATATCTTTATCTTTTATGGAACTTGTGTACTCTTTTTTATCAACATCTCATCCTTTTCTACCATATATATTTTAGCTTTAATTTCCTTTTTTACTTTGGTCTTTTGCTTTCAACAATATCTTTCTGTCGATTGTTCCCATAGAGATTTATTTCTTTGTAGATATTGTCTCACTATTTTCTAGATTTGTGTACGTATAGATTTTGTTTATTTTTATGAAAAATTTATTTGTGTATCCAATAATGAACTTCATTTCTATATATTTAAGAAAATTTGGTCATGAATTATTAATAGGTTAATATATCATGTTTACAATATTTGTATATGTTTAAAAATGATCATGATTTTGTAGTAGTGGAGCCATATAAGGATATGAATATCAAATGATGTGATATACATATATAATATATATTTGTATCTATTTATGTTCAAAAATGGATTTTATTTAAAAAAAATATATGAGTAGTTAAAAAATTAAATGTGTAAAATAAATTAATTGCAGGTGTTTAGACAAGTGTACTTAAAGTTTTCATGTTTTTTTTTTTTTTTTTTTCATTGGTAGAGTACTTGGTCATCCTATGTATATTTGTACCTTAAATTTAACTAAAGTAAACAGAGAATGGAATAGCAATGTCTTTTCAATCTTTTTTTTTTATGGGTGAAGGAAGCAGCTTTTGAAATATTGGGACAAATATTAATGTCTTCATTCAAAGTGTTGGGACCTTAGACACAGAATATGCTGTCCACTCACTTTGTATTGTTATTATTATTAGATAAATTAGTAAAAATGATCTATTTTTTTAAAATAATTTTGCCGACCTATTTTGATAATTTTTTTGCAAAATAAAATTCGACCAGTTGTCTAAATTTTTCGACCGGTTGTTTGAATTTTTCGACCACCTATCTAAATTTTTCAACTAACTGTCTAAATTATGAAAGGTCATTTTGCAAAAAAATGATTAAAACTAAATTAGCATGCAAAATGACTTGAAAAAAAAGAGAGACCATTTTGTCAAAATAACATTATTACATATGAGAAAGTGAGTTTCTTATTAAAATAGACAAAGAACCAGCCTAGCCTTGCAAAAACTAAGCTTTTAAAATCTTTTTTTGCCACCTTAAAAAATGCCAAACCAAGCAAAACATGTATAAGCTCTCCAATACTAGATTTCAAATGAAGATTGTTGTGTCTCATAAAGGAGACTATATAATGCTATAAAATGATGATGATTATGATAGTGATGATGATGCTAATGATGATAATATATGAGGGAAATAAGTGTTTTGGTTTTGAGTAAAAAAAATGAAAAGAAAAGTGGTGTGATTATATACAGTAGTAATGGGTCCCGGTCATAGGCATCCTAACAAGATTCCTAAGACCCTTTAAATCACTTTAACAGATCAACGATCATAGTTTCATAAGAAAATTACAAAAGAAAAAGGGAAAAAGGCAAAGCCAAAGCCAAAGACAAAGACAGCAAAGGGCTATAGTCAATGAGGAAATGAAGCTATGGCATAGCACAATTTGCCACCAAGTATGTGTGGTTCACATCCAAACATTGTACGTGCAAAGTCAAAAGACACCCAACATCATAGCCCTACAAGTCCCACACAGTCATCTCCTAGTTTTCTTTCTTTTTATATTCATTTTAAAAAAATAAAAATAAAAAAAATTCAGCATCTAGTTCAAGTTGAATTCTTGGAAAACTCCCACTACAAGAAAGGGAAAAAGAAAACTAAAAGTGCCTCATATAATAGACCAAAATCACTATTCAGGAGAGTATTTAGGACTCTTTTAAGGATATTTATAAAGAAAAAACTGGCAGTGTAACTGTCATTGTCATTTGCTGCCTATGGCATCAACCAAAAGTTTCACAAACATTTAGTATTGTCTATTACAAGATTTCAAACAAGGCCTTTACACAAAGATATGGCGTAATTTTTTTCCTTCAACAGTAATTTTCTTATTTATCTATACAAAAGAACAGCATACACATATTGGTGGTGTATATATATATATATAATACAAAAACTTACACAAGAAAACAATTGCAAACTTTTCCAGAATAGGCCTTTTTCTTCTGAACAAATAAGTCTTGTTCTTACCACACCAGCTATGAATAAATAAAGAAAACATCCTTACAAACATAGAATTGATGCTGCTGGAGCCAAACTCCCTCATCCACCATAGCCGGCCACATATCGATCACCTGCATAACTGATCGATGAGAATTCAAGAATTTATCTGAATATCAGTATTTAGTCCAGTTATGAGATAAAAATATCACAGCTCCTATGACATTCAGAGTTTGTCTCACCTAGTCTATTTGTTCTATTAATTCAATCATGCGTTAAACTCAATTTGGTCACTTCTATACTAGTGTAGCTAAGTAGATAAATCAACTCTAGATTGAGGCAACAATATATTAGGAAACCTCTCTTGTTGAAGCATGTATAAAAGGAAGGTTTCAAATCTCACTCACCATGTAGGGCTTCTCACATTTTGCTTTAATCATCACACAGCATAAAGCTTTACAACCTGGTCAATCTTGGCTCGACAGACGGGACATCCCCATTTCTTGGCCTTTATTTCATTCAAACAAGACATGCATCCAGCCATGTGGCCACAAGGGATGCAAGCTCCTTCAACAGGAGAATCCAAACAAACTACACAGGATGAAGAGTCTCCATCTTCTTTACTATCACCAACTTTAGCAGGTACACCCTCAACAACTGAGGAAGATATATCAACAGGACTTGAATCAATTGATGGATAATAAATGGGGCCATCTGGAATTGGTGGCGCTGATGCAATCCCATCTTGGGGTTGATTTGTTGGGACAGCTGATTCGTGCTCGATCTGGTCATGCTCGGTTGAACAGGAATGGCTACTTTCGGAGGTTCCTTGCTCTGGCCACTCAATAGTTTCCAAAGGAGCAGGTGCTTTTGATGCACCCTGATTAGAACTGCTTGCTTTTGATGCACCCTGATTAGAACTGCTTGGGTTCAATGAGATATTCTGAGCGCAAGATGAACTGGCTCCAGAGCTCATATTAGCATTAAAAGGGTTTTCCTGTGGAGCAGACTGAATAGAGGCACTCAATGCCATAGCTAATTCTAAATCTTCAGCTGATGGTGAGGAGGCTGGTTCAATTGTTGGTTGATCATTATGCAAAAATGCAGGATGTGCCTGAAGAGTCAATTAACTTTTAATAAAAGAAATAGCACTCCAATATTGCGTAACATAAAAATGAAAATTAAATTAGGGCAGAATACAGATGTAGCATGTTGTTTATATCTCAGAATATCAGAACAAGATAATGAACAAAAGCTACGGTAAGATTAAGGCACCACTTATAGTACTCTACTGCTAATGAGTCCACCTTAAAAGCTTCAGAAATCCATAGTATAGAGGTCATCAAATTTGAAATCCATAAAAGTTACAGTACCTAAGCAACTTATTTAGAATAAAAGCATTCACCAACAGAATTCCAAGAATGTGAGTCCGAGTCAATATAATCGCAAACTTCTGCAAGCAATTTCTTCTATATGATCTTTTATTTACCATATGAAAATTTTCACACTTGGCATGAGAGGTTTTTTCACGTAATAATGCGGTAGAAAGAGTAGACAGATAATAGACAAGAATAACATCTGTAAAGGAATTTTGAAGAGCACCTGTGGAATTCCTTTGCATGCATTACAGAACTGCTGAAGTTGTTGCCAGTCACCTTCCTTTTCAGGAGCAAGTTTAATGCGTGTTTCTGAAAAGGAAGCACACTAAGTAAATTATACATAAAAAAAGAATAATATGACTAATCCCAAGAAAAACTATGATAGGTTGTACACACACACATATTACATTTCTGTACCCTAGCTACAGGCAATTCTATTAGCATTGGAGGCTGGAGAATGATATGGGTAATCTACCCTGCAATCCCTTGATTGCAATACCAACTTAATAAATCACTAGTTTCTTATGTTATTCTATCATGATATTCTACAGAAGAATTCACAGTTATTGAATTTGTACTTACGACTAAGCATTTGACGCCTACACCTTCTTCTCCGCCTCCTGCCTCTTGGTACTATGCATAGAGACCAGACATATTAAAGACACAGCAAGAAATGAAATCCGACATAACTCCTAAACTTGTTACGAACAAAAAGAAATACAGAGAAAATTTTATAGCATCAAGGAATTACTAGTGAAGTTCTCAAGAATTGACACGAATGGATCAGTCTGGAGTGACTTCGGTTCTTCCAAATTGGCTTTCCACAATGCAATTACAGCTCGTGGTTTCGCATCCTGCCATTATTCACAGAGCTCTTTCAGATCATAGCTTATATATTTATATATACATATATATATCACTCGTTGTCTTGTCTCTAAAGCTTAGGCTAATAAGCAATAAACCAGCAACAGACATGAAGTTCAGAGATAACACAAATACCAATTAATACAAATTTGCCAATGATGCCATAACTCTGACATTAGACTACCATGGAAAGAAAAACCCTTTATGTGTCCACTTGGAATCCAAATTTAGAGTACTTTCTAAACTGTATCACCCAATGCAGATACCAAGTAGCAGAGATGAGGACTACTATATTCAGCATTTAGTCACATCAATAGGCAAGCTTCAGAACAACTACCATTAAACATGGTCAGAGGGCATAGTGGTACCAAAAGCATGCAAGCTCTCAAGCAGGCCAGCAGCAACCTAGCTGCTGAGCGTCATACAGAGCTAAGGCTTTACGATGATTTATAATAGTAAGTACAGAGTAATAGCAACTATGATCAAAGAAAAAAAACAGACCACGGTACAATATGACCCTCTTAATCTCAAATATGTAAGTAGAGCATAAGGCGCACTTCATGATTTCTAGACTGAAAAAAGAAAAATGTACAACAAAAGTAGGTGATAGGATCAGAGAGAAAAATGGACTCTATAACCAAGTATTAGAT
This sequence comes from Humulus lupulus, assembly GCF_963169125.1. Lineage (NCBI taxonomy): Eukaryota > Viridiplantae > Streptophyta > Magnoliopsida > Rosales > Cannabaceae > Humulus > Humulus lupulus. The sequence continues at coordinate 296,004,044 of NC_084794.1, read as the reverse complement.
AGATTCTCTTGCCATGGGCCTTGAGCAAAGCTCACTCACTATACGTCAAGGATTCAGAGCCCATACTGACCCCTGCCCTCCCTTATATAACTCATGGCTAAAACAAAAACAACACAAAACAACCAATGACAGAGCACTATACTAGAACAGAAATAGAAAAGAAATTCCCAAAAATACCCTCATAGAACAAAACAGCAAAAGACTATGCCTACTCATTCTATTTCTTCTTAAACCTAGCATATGTAAATCAGACTGGGGAATCATCCACCAAAAAGTTACCCAAAAGTTAATGGAATCCACTTGATCATAGATACTTAAGTAGGACATAAGAAACATGTGAACATTTACAGTGATCAAGGTCTTCTCCGTATAACCTGGACAATTACAGATATATTGACGGAAATGTAAATCATATGAATCTGTTCTAAGAAATTCAAATATGAACAATAATCTAGAAAGTTGACTCAAGCTCGGCTTTCAAAATTTTACAAACAATTTTTTAGCAGAATATGCACCAGAAAAAGAACAAATAATTGCAGCATAAAATAAATATAGAAATAAAATACGTAGAATGATTGAGATAAAATACAAATGCTACTCTGGAAGAAATGCAAATTATACTCTTCAATACCTGCACACTAGGATATAGGGCAAGCTCCAACTTATAAGGCTTGGTAGGATTGCGGGAGCCAGATGGTAGAATGACAACCCAACTACAAAGACCAAATAGTAGACATAAATACATAGTAATTTCTTCAGGTATCCGATAAAAAAAACACTGATAAAAGTTGAATATTTATTTGTAGTTTTGGACAGCTCCAGCCATCTGCCAATTACACAGGCAGCTTGTGGGATTGATACATAACACGGAGGTAAAAGAAAAGAAGTGAATAAAAGATATTTCAACTAAGATGACATGTAGTTTATTACCAAAAAAAAAAACTAAGATCACATGTATGAATACTCACACTTTTCTTAAAAGCAATTGAGGAACGAATGCTTCAAGAAAGCCAGGCCCATAAAACTCCCGCATCCAACCAGAGAATAAGCGAATATGATGCTACATGCATTAAAATTATATTAGATACAATAACTATCCTTTGAATATATAAATACACACACATAAAGACATGAGGTACATCGATGCGAAGCACAAAGATATATTTGTAGAAGAGAATCACTGTACAAACTTCTAATATACCTCAATTGCACGGACAACATTACCATGCCCTTTGTCCCTAGCAACATCAAGAGGAGTTTGACAATCATCATTCATGACTAATGCGTTGGCTGAAAGTTTACATGTGAATTATTAATTTGCACACTAAACAAAGCATATCTGCCATAAACTTCAACAAAAGAACAGTGTACCTCCATTTGTTAGAAGCAGTTTAACAGTATTTTCCAGGCCTCTTTTAGCTGCATGATGCAAAGGAGTGCCGGCATGACGACCTAAAAAAACAAAGGAGAAATAGAATTAAGAAAATTGGTGATACATTCAGTTAAATGGTGCATCAGTCAAAAACCCAAACAATAGCATTCAAAGCAGGACTCTCTTCATTTTACATTTTTCATAAGAAACTAACTTTGAGAATCTTTTAAACAAATTTAACTAACTTCTCCCTCCCTCTAAAAAAGAGATATAAAATCAAGGTACAGGAATCTCGAATTTCTGTGTGGTCACACACAATCTAGATGAAGAACATGTTCATTCTTTTCTTCTCTTTCACTCATTTCTCCCCACTTATATCTTCTTACACAGACACAGAAAAATGCATTCCTATCTCTTGTTCTAAATATCCCTTATAATATTAATCCTTCAATACACAAGCCTAGTACACATATTCACACATTAGCTTCTTAAAACAATCTCTCTCAATGAATATTAATTCATTATTACTTGTTATTTACCAATTCAGAAACATAGTAAAAAGAAAAGGAGAGGGCTTTAAAGCCTAAAACATACCGGCACGATAAGCATTGACGTTGGCACCAAGTTCAATCAAAGTTTTTGCTACATTGTAAAGCTCCGGAATCATAGAAGCTACCATGAGAGGGGTTTTCCCATCTCTATCAACCCACTGAGCATAAACCCAATCCAAAATTCATCATTTAAAAAAAAAAATCATCGCACTGTAAAAAAACAATCTTTGATATTTCTTTCTCGACATATATATATATATATATTGGTATAGCGGTTTACCTCGAGGCGTGCGCCTTCTCTGAAAAGTGATTTGATCCCTTCGGTGTTTCCATAGCTAACTTGCTGATACAGAAGCTCATCCTTGGATTGCTGTTGCCCCATTCTATACGAAACAAAACCTAATCTTTCAAAAAAAAAAAAATTTCGAAAATACTAGTAGTAGTGGATAAAGAGTCGAAGAATTCTCGATTTTAACAACTATCTTAGGTCATCAACCCATAGAAAGAAGAATTTTTACTTTCCCGGGAAAATCTCACGAACTTTCCGGGAATAATAAGATATACAACGAGAGAACCATTTTTACTTATTTTACAAAATCGGGGCAAAATTGCAAATACGAGTTTATTTGGGGTCAAATGCGAAAAATAGAGATTTCTTAGTGAGGAAGAAATGGAAAATGTTATATAATTTAAGGTCAAAAAGTCAAATATAGAAACTTTTATTTTATGTGATTGGCTGAGAATTTAGATCATGAAATGAAAATAATAAGGAAGCTTCCTTTTTTTTTTTAAAAGAAATTATTTATGATTTTTTAATAATTAATTTGGGCAGGTTACAGTTGATAGGAATTCAGTTACTGAAATTAGGTGATCCATTAATGTTTTTTTAATAACAAAATATTAATAATAAATTGACGCGTAATATAATATCACACACTATTTAATAAATAAATATATATTGCATATCTTACTATTACTTTTAATATGATCAATATTAATATAATTCATTTTATTTATGTCATACAAATATAATATAATTAATTAAACGAATATTAAATAAGTGTGATGTGAAATAGATAAGGCACTTTTATTTGTTCATTTAATCTCAAGTTCAACTAACAAACATTTCAATTTAATGGAAGAAATTTTGACTAACTGATTATAAATCACTTTTTTGGCCATTTCAATTTTAGTTATTTAATTTTTAAAACAAAATATACAACTATGATTCATGTAAGAAAAAATTACAAGGCATCACTAAATCAAAGTTTTGTGAAAGTTGTATTTTTTTTTAATTTGTAAATTCTATTTATGTATTTGGTACTTTCCCTAATACATTTAAACTTAAAATTGATTTTCTAATTTATCTTCATATATTTTTTTAATTTTGATTTGAAATGTATGTTAACTTATATAGATCATGAGACTATTATAGCTCAAGTACGCTTAATTTTGAAGTTTTACTGAAAACAAGATACATCTTCTTCTCGGTAGCCCATCATTTGAGAACTACAAAGTTAAGCGTGTATAACGTGGAATAGTCTCGTGATGAGTGACCTCCTGAGAAGTTTTTCTAAAAAGCGTGCGAGTAGGACAAAACACAAAAAAAAAAAAAAAAATTAGTGTTGGTTTGTAGGATCAGTCGTCATTCCAGAGATCAGCAATAATTCACATTTGTAATCACTTGAAATATATATATATATAAAAACTAGAAATATTGGACATTATAGATAACATGGCAGTTGGCACCACATATAAAACATCATAAGAAGTTCACCAACTATACAACAAAAAATGAGAAACAGCAAGAGTATAGCATCAAGAAGAAGATTACAAAGTTTTTTTGTTTTTTTTTTTTAAAAAAGAAAGAATTATGTAAAAGTTTTTCTGCAACCCCAATTGCCTAATCTTCAAACTCATCAGGACCCTACATTTTGAACAAAATTCAAACTAATTTCTCCTGTGATAGTGATAGAATTAAAACTTGCTTTGTCAATTTTTTTTTTCTTTTTTCTTTTTTGAACAAATAATTGTCTACACCTAGTTGGTTCAGTTCACAACTGCCATTCTAAAATCAATGTGTGGAGAGATCCTATGCTTACCAACTTTCTACTACATCATTTCAAGAGACTAAGTCATAAAACAACTATGTCTAGGAAGATGACGCAGCCTCAGAGCTTTCTTCAGCCGCTGCTGGTGCCGGTGTTGGTGTTGGTGTTGGTGTTGGTGTTGGTGTTGGTGTTGGTGCTGGTGTATCAGAAGATGAAGCGGTTGGAGCATGGTGTTCCTTCTTGGCAGTGCTATACGTCTTAAGCAGTCTGTCTTTGTTGTGATTCCACCATTCCTCTGCCTGATGCTCGCTGAACCTTCGTTTACTGCGAAAAAACTCGGTGTTAATATGATCCAAATGAACTAACTCATCAAAGAGCTTGACATGATCAGATAGATATTAGTTTAAAGTACCTGAATTTGACACGCCTAAAAATCCTGGTACCATTTCCAAATTGAACAAGAGTGACATAAACACCAGGTTCAAATTGCTCAATAACTTCTTTTCCTCTTTGAGTCTTCGTGGTTGAAGATTCATGAGATTTTGATGCATCTTCTGAGCTATGTGTAGCTTCGTCACCTCTAGTACTAGAAGAGGATGATGGTCTATCATATTCTGGATGAGCGTGATGAGCGTGATGAACATGATGACCATGCCCATCTTCATGACGAGATTTTTCTGTAGCTCGTGTGGCGTGATGTAAAGAAGAAATTTCTGGTGTTGCGTGTGTTGTATCTAGAAATTCTTCAGCTTGAGCTTTCAAAGAGTTAAAAATTTCTATATCTGAATCTTCTGGTGGCAACTTCTCTGCTATTATCTTCAACTGCATCACAAGGGTTCAAATTAACTACTTAACAAGTATCTGTTTAAGTAAAGGAGTTGGCCTAAGAATTGTACTACTTTTGCAATCTGAGTCATTTCCTAGAGCATCATTGTCATATTGAAAAAATCCAAAAATTTAAAAACCAAAATGGAATCTTAACTTAAGTAATTCCAGACCTGTTCTGTGAAGGTCTTGACAAGTTCCCTGGCTACTTTGCACCTTGAATATTGCCCCTCAGCAAACAGAGCTGCTTCTTTGGCATTTTTCTTTAGTTTGTGCATCTCCACATCTTGAGTATCACACTTATGCTTTAAACTTTTTACCTGGTGAGGAAGAGGAAAAAAACATTCAGGTTTACATTCCAATATCAACAATAGACATAAGAATGCAGCTACGAGCAAGAGTTATAAGATCAGTACTTGGCTTTGCAACTTCGATAATTCGTTATTTAAATGTTCATTTGACTTCTTCATACTCTCGATAACACCCCTAGAAAATACAGGAGCAGCTAATCTTGGAGGGCTTGTTTTCCCTGTGTTGTATGGAGAAGATGATCTTGAGCTGACACTTTGATGAGGCGATGATGGCGTAATGGGTTTCCATGCATTTTGAAGGGCACTCAGTGAACTTGGAAAGGCAATATCTTTCAGCTGTTGAAGTGATGGAACCTGGGACACCCTGACCATTGATGGATAGTCAACTTTGGCCCCAGATCTTCCAGACTTGATCTCAAGATACTTGACAGGCTCTGTAGTGGGAGATATCAGAAGCTTTGAAGATCTTACGTCTCCCTTGGTAAAATGATCTCTGGCATCCATGGACCGACGGGGGGTGGTAACTTTCCTGCCATAATTAGAAACATTACCAGCTTCAGCAGCTTTCAGTTTTGCATAACAAGCATCACAAACACGATGCGGTTTGCCAGGAGTGGGAGCCAATGCGGCTCTCAGTGCTTTTTTGGAGCTACAAGCATGGCAATGCACTAGCCCACAATTATAACAGTTATGCCTCTTTCTGGTAAAACCAAATGCTTGTCTACAACCTGAGCAGACTGATTGGTCAGCTCCAGAGACCCACTTATGAATGCATATACTAGTTGTGAAATTTGAGCCACATGATATATTCTTAACATGCCTATCTTTTAATGCTTCAACCAATGTTGGAGTTTTTCGATCTTCTGTATCCCCATGTCCTAGTCTTCCATTAGCACCTCTTCCCCATGTGAATACTTCACTTCTTGATGTCAAAACAGCAGCATGATTTGCCCCACAAGATATTTCTTCAACAAACTCACCTACCAATTTATCTTGTACTAAACAAGGTGTCTTTCCATCAGAAGCTGGATTTCCTAGTTGTCCATATGAAGTACCACCCATGGTGAACACATGACCTGATGTAGTGAGAGCAATGGTCATAGTGTGTCCGCAACCTAGCTGTTGGAAATTGTAGTCAATAAGTGAAGAAACACAGGTTGGTAGAAGATAAGTTTCCTTGTTTCCATGACCCAAACGATGTTTGTCACCGTCGCCCCAGGTGAATAGCTTTCTGGACGAAACACTAACAGCAGACTGGCCAACCTCTACTATAGCAGCAGTATGCCATACTCCACATGCAACCTTTATGGTTCTTAGGCCATTTAATAACTGAACCTCTCGTGGAAACGAAATACTTTGGCGATCTCCATGCCCCAAAACACCAAATGTTCCATCACCAAATGTAAATAGTTTCCCATTGGAAGTTGCTAATGCTGAATGCCAAGTCCCACAAGCAACAGATAAAACTTGAAGTCCTTCCAAAGGACCATTAACCCTTTTTGGTATCCAGTGACTAATATCAGTACCATGACCAAGAAGTCCAGCATTGTGGGCACCATCACCCCAAGTGAACAAATCCCCAGCTGCAGATACAGCACATGAGTGATATTCACCACAAGCAACAAATTCTATGTTGTTAATTGCCAAGAACTCAACTAATCGAGGGCGACTAAAGTCTTTATCAATCCCATGGCCTAGTCGTCCCCCAGATTCCTCTCCCCATGTGAAAACCTCACCTTGCCTTGTAACAAGAGCAGCATGCCTCACTCCACAAGCGATCTGATGCACGTCAAGAACAACATTTGATTCTAGGGACTTTGGGGTTAATACATCAGATTTTATAGGAACTGAGCTCACAGTCCCATCAGTTAAACTTCCATCAAGCCAAACCTCTCCCCACACATAAACATCTCCTAGTGATTCTATATCATCTGGCCCAGATCCTCCACTTGAACAACTAGGAGTGCTTGAGACACTAATGCGAAAACCATCTGGAGCACTTCCTCTTAGTTGCATACTTGCACGTTCTGTGCCCACATCTGAGCTTACTAAACTAACTGAAGATTCGCGAGGATTTAAATCAAAAGACACCCTACCATGGGCAATACTTGCAAAATCTAAGGATACACTTAGGGGACTGCCATTTTGAATAAATTCATTGCCATCTTGTTGCTGAAAAAGAACAAACAGTTGTATCAAAAACAACTATTGAGAATGAACCAACACGAAGACTTAATGTGATTATGGTGAATTTGATCTCAATAAGAACTTACTTCAGAAGCATCACTCTTAGAACGTCTAATGCGCTTTGGTCCTGTGGGAATTAGTTCCTTAAGCGCTGCAAACCATAATTCTGCCTCGGCTTTGTCCTTGCAAATCTATAATATGGTAAATAAAATGAAACAAAAAAGATTGCACCATTCATAATTTTGATCAAACTTCAGAAAAGTAAATAATAAATCCATCAGAAAGTAATTTTACTGACCAGATCAAGTGATCGTTCACCGTTATTATATAGAAGAGAAAATGACAAATAATCCTTTTCAGGGCGCAAATATCTTCTAAACACAGCCTGTTAAAGAAACATAAAAACCCATCAGCCAAGGAAAGTTTATCTTCCAAATTATGATCACATAATAGTATTTAACTCACAGTTCTTTGTCCAGGTATGATTCGTGTAACTAAAGATAATTTCAAAGTCCGTTCTTCTCCATGAGAGTACCAGATTAACGTTGTTTCATCCTGTTAGTGACACTAAAACTGAAATCATTCAAGCACTTCAGATATTTCCCTATTATCCATAGAGAATTTGAAGCTAAAGCAGAGATAAAGATTAGCAAGTTAGTCTGCTCAATCCATTTAGAATATAGGCTAGTTCATATAACCCAAAAAAATAGATTGATCAGGCTTAATTACAGCCATTGATACATAATATTAATTGATTTTTTCTTAAATGTAATACACCAATGGTTAAACAATGACTAACAAGATAGCCAAAAACTGTGCAACAAATTGAACATATTCACTACATAGGGAATAACCTACCGCAGAAATTCTGAATGGGCAAAACTTTGGCTTCCCTTTCCGACTGTACTTGATTAATTGAGTACCTTTCTTCAAAGCAACAAGTGCCTACAAAAGAGAGGATAATAGATAATATTATAGTAAAATATTTTCATGAACCAACCTCAGTTTTATCTATATGTATATGTATATGTATATAAATATATTTATACATATTTACATATACATAATCTTCAATGTAGAAGATGTAGCAATAAGATACAAAAGTTTGTGAAAGGAAAATTTAAAGTTCTACCAAGCAATTGTCTTCCATCATTGCCAATTTCTAGTCCCTCAAAGAAAAGTAAAAAAGGGTCTTAAAATTTGCATACAAAAACTGCAAATTTGTGAATCACATTTTCAGCGAACTATATATATATATATGACCAAAATTTTAATTAATAAGAAAAATTATGAAAAACTTCATTAATAATCTATGAACTCTTCAGTTTCCTAAGCTAATTACGAGATCAAACATTTTCTAAATACAAATAAAGAAAAATGACTCACTTGCTCGATGTCACGCTCATGATTGCCATAGCTAGCAGGATCTGCCATTCCATCTGAAAATGTTGTAAAAAGCAACTGATAATCACAAAAGCGTAATGAGAAGAAGAAGAAGAAGAAAGCTCAACCGGTGGCAACGGCATCGGCGATGACTCCCGTCCCCAAGTCTTCATAGATGACGATGATGATACCTATGCTTTCTTCTACTACGACCTCTCATCAAAATTCAACCACTAGCCCTAATTCTCACACAAATATATTAACAATCAAAAACTCCCCCTGATTCGATTCGATTTCGAATCCAAATCGGAACAATTCTGAATTCTATCTGGTCAATCGAAGTGACCGTGAAGACGATGCAGATCGAGAGAGAGAGAGAGAGAGAGGGAGAATGAGAGGGCAGTATGGGTTTCAGGGAAGTTTGAAGCTCAAAAGAAGAGAGAGACAAAATGGCGCGCTTCTTTCTCTGTTGCCTCCACGTGTACTCACAACCAATAACTAATTAAACTACTTTTCAAAATTATATTATTATTATTATTATTTTTCATTTACACCAAAAATATTTAGCTAAAATTACAGTTTCACCCTCTAATTCAAATTTGGCTATTTTATTTATTTAGATCTACTCTCACATAAGTGTGCTAGTGTATATGACTAATTAAAATAATTTAGGGATGTAACAATTTGGTAATTGTGTTTTTGCAAAGTATCATCGTGGTATCATGTGTTTACAAATAATGCTCATTTGGTACCTGCATTTTGAAATCGTACATATTTGGTATCTTAAATTCAAATTTAATTAATAAAATTTTACCAATTTAATCAAATTACTCTCAATCATACGAGCTACAAATTATATATAAATATTGACAGTTTTGTCATATTGACAAAATTTTATCAATTAGGATACAAAATATTTATGTTTTCAAAATACGGATTACCATATTAACATTATTGAAAACAGATGGTACTAGAATGATACTTTGCAAAAACAAAGGGTAACAAATGAGGAAATTCCCAATAATTTATTATTAAGTGTGCTGGTAAATTAAAATAATTTTTTTATTAAAATTAAAGTAATGTATCTAAGTGGTGGTATTTTTGTAATTATATTTTGGGATAGCATGTTAATGTTGCAACTCAACAATTTATTATTTTTTTTTTTTAAGAGAAAATTGGTTCATTTCATTCATATGAAAGATCAATTGTTATAGCAGAAGAAATAAAGTGAGATCAATTAGAATTTTATATTAAAGAAGCCAAAATATACATATGAGCATAAACTGGTTTATAACAAAGGGAAACATAGGGGTGTTGATCACAAATCTCATGGTAAAACAAGAGAATTAATGTTGTGTTAAGCAAATAAAATAAATAACTAAATGAATGTAATAAAAACACTTTGATGGCTAATTAAAAAGGTTTCAAAGAGGAGGATCTTTGTGCCTCTTGAAGATATTTTCAATCTCTGTCATCAATTCTGCAGGCAACGGCCGTTCGGTTGTCAAGAAAGCGTCGATGTTTTCCTTTAGTTGTTCCACAGAGGTTGCACCGATGATGTTACTCGTCATGAATGGTCGGTCTCGTGCAAATCCAAGAGCAAGCTGCACTGGTGTTAAACCATTCTTCTTCGCTAACTCCATGTATTTTATTGTAACTTCCTGGATAAAGAAAGTCACACAAGGTTTTGTACTTAACTAGCTAGTTAGCTGTATCGAAAAGTTTTGCTACTACAGAATTTGCAGAAGGAGAAGAAAAAGTTCATCACAAATACCATGAAAATCAAATAAAAAACACTAAACTATGTCATCTGGCACATGCATAATCTTGACACTTTGCTGCTATGTTAGGGACTGTTCTGTCACATGAAAGAGTTGAGCTAATCACATACCCTGGTAATAGATTTTTTATATCTTTCCATGTAGCCAGGAAAGAGGTTCAGCCTTCCTTTCTGTGCAGCTACAGAATTGTCATCTATGTACTTTCCAGATAGTGTTCCACCACCTAGTGGAGAATAAGCTAGCAAACCAATGTTGTGGTTTTTTGGGTGGCATACTTCAACAAGATCCACTGTAAAAACATTTCAAGTGGTGATTGGTGAATGAAGCTTTAAATCAGTAACAACCCCTTTATTTTTTGGGTTTATACATTTTTAGACCCGTGTTTTGACTTATTAAAATGGTTCAAATAAGCTCTTAAACTTGATTTTGAGGAATAAAAAATTGAGTATAACAACACAGTTCTTAGGCAGAATGACTATATTTTTGTTCTGAGTTGTTAGTTTGATGAATTATTTGTGATTTTAGTTCAAAAAAACTTTGATCAAAATCGAGTTTAGAGGTCTATTTGAACTATTTTAAAAAACACAGGGTCCAAAAAGTAATTTGTCAAAACACAAGTCCAAACAAGTGATGAGACGAAACACAGGCTCTAAAAACGTATAAACCCTTATTTTTTTAGATATTTTTAAAATTATGTTTATTAACTTACTCTCAAAATGACATCGAACAAGCAGACTGTAATTGTTCTGGATGCTAACTATCTTTGGTAGTCCTTCGACCTTAGCTGCATGTACAAACTCCATCACCCCATAGGAAGTCTCATTAGAAACACCAATATAACGTACCTGTAAAGATTCAAAGCCATTTCATAAGTAAATAATTAGTGGCACCGACAACTTATTATTAATAAACATTATACTTTGAAATCACAGCTTTCAATGTCAGAATGCCAATCACTAAGCAATCTCCAATGAAAAGAGAATATAATTCAATGTAACTCCATCAACTTTTCATAGTTTTATCCAGTTGGTAAGCATTTTTTGGCAGGTTGATTATGAGTAGAGAAAGATTGACACTAAAAATCCAAGTTACCTTTCCTTCATCAATAAGCTCTTGAAAAGCCCTCAGTTGCTCCACAAAAGGCACACTCTCCCTCCATTTTGAAGGCTCATAGAAAAACTCACCAAACAATGGCACATACCGATCTGGCCTGGATTTAGAAAAGATTACAAAATATCAGAACATACAACTTAAACAAGTTTAGGTTCAGATCGATTTCCCTATGCATGACTTCCGTTTCTACTTCATATGATACATAGTAGAATTGTGAGATATAAAAGAAATGCTAGAAATTGTTTTTTGTGCATATTGGTCCAAAGATTAGAGCTGTTGCTCTCCTTCTTTAACAGAAAGTTGCTTGTTATGAAATCTGTTGTAACTTGCTTTCTACACTTGTTTAAATAGGTTTTTGTAAAGAGACGGACAAAGAAAGAGCAAACTGGTTGTAACATGGATTTCGGGTTGAGAGTTTTGAGAGCTTAAAACACAGTAAGATTGATTTTCTCTTGTAAGAGAGAATTCAGAACTAGTCTTTGGTTCTAGAGTGTGTAACATGTTCTTGCATAATGGATTGGAGGCAACCAGTTCTGTAAAAGCTAAGTGTTCTTTCCTTGTTTCTTGCATTTCTCATTTATGTTCTTGTGTGCATGATATTATGTTTGAGCAAGTCAAGCTCAAAAGTAATCCAATATAATGGAAGCTTATAGACAAACCAATAAATTAGAAACTTACCAATGAATTTGCAACAGATCAATGTAGTCTGTATTGAGACGTTTAAGACTTTTCTCTACACTTTCTTTAATATTAGCAGAATCAACCCGCAAAACCTTCGCATTCTCTCTTATATAACCTGACCTCTCTGAATAACCACATACTTTTGTTGCCACAACAACCTATTCATTATCATTCAAGAAATTCAATAGTGAATACATCATTATGACTAACATGCTAATAATATGAATTTCACAAACATAATGGGCAAATTATGTTAGAGAATAGAATTCAACATAGAAAGTATGTGGGATCATCATACCATTTATAAGAGCATAGATTACTCCACTCATCACCAATTGGTTTTGAGATGGAACACATACTTCTTACCATGCCCCCTTTCCTACTTTCTAAACTACTTTCCACCATATTCTAACATGGTATCAAGAGCCCAAAAAAATTCTAACGAGTATGTATCTGATCCAAATTCAAAAATCGGTCCAAAAAGAGAGCCAAAAGAGCCCTTTGTGATTCAGGGATAGTGAACCAAAAAGAGCCAAAAGAACCAACGAACCACTTGCGATCGAGTCGTCCAAGATTGGTGAACAAAAATAGCCACCATCTTGAGGGGATGTTAGAGAATAGAATTCCACATGTAAAGTATGTGGGATCATCATACCATTTATAAGAGCATGGGTTACTCCACTCATTACCAATTGGTAGATGAACCCCATACTTCTTACCATGCACCACCCTTTCCTACTTTCTAAACTACTTTCCCCCACATTCTAACAAATTATTCTATTACATGAGAAATGAAATTGCTTTCATATCAAATAATGTACATTGTTATGCAAAATAGTTATGAAGAAGTAACTGAACCTTATCACGAGGTTGAGACTTGAGCCAGCTACTAATATAGAGATCAGTTCTTCCTTGTGTCTCCTTCTTCATTGGAATTGGGTACTGTAACATAAAGTTCAAACCTTTATCGTTTAGTTTGCACCAAAATTCACCCAATTTTACTTTAAATCAACTAGAATAACAAAAATTGACTTACGGCCTCGGCAGAGTCGAGAGCATTGATGCCTTGCTCAAATGCGTAGCTCAGCATCTCGTGAGCTTCTTTCTCAGTGTTCTGCTCTCCAAATGTCATCTGTACAAGACAAAGAAGAAGAAGAAGAAGTTAACTCCTTTGAAACGACATCAGAATCGTCATACGACGACGAGAGTTTGGGAGAATTTTTCTTAACGGTTCCAAGAGTGATCTCGCTGATTTCAAGGTCTGAATCCCCAACTCTCCTGTACTCTAAACCGCTATTCTTCTCGCCGAGCTTGGCACTGATGGCCGTTTTCGACGAGCTTCGCCGCCGGAGGATTTGGGGAGCGGCATTTGAGGATAAGGGAGCTGGGCGAGGCGTGAAAAAGCGGTGGGAATGGCGGCGCGTGGCTCTGGTTAGAGAAGGAGCTGAAGCAGGGATTGGTGTGAGAGTGGCGGATGTGGCCATTGCTAAGCCTTTCGTCTTTTTCTAAAAAATGTGGGACTATAACTCTTTATATAACCTTGGGTATCTGTGCACATCTTTATATTCAGTGTTGCTATTTCTCACCTTCCTCGCTAATATCACACAAGACAAGATGTCGCTTCATAATTACTTAGTGATACTCTGTAATTTTCATTTAGTTTAAATAAATGAGGTCCGATATTATATTATACCAATAGCACTATGTTACTTATTTATAATGTTAGGCATCATTAATGCTCCTTAGCAATTCTTTTATATTTTAATAAAATTTGTGCATAAAATATTGAGAAATGATAATGGCACTATTAGTAGCCAACAATACAAGAGGTTACATACTTTTATTGGTGCAATCTTCGGGTCTCATATATTTAAATTTAATAAATATTATGAGATATCGTTAACCAATTATAAAGTATTACCTCGTGTGGTGTTAAATAGTAACAGTCTAAAATATTATTGGAAATTTCTACTATGAAAATGTATCTCAATAGATAGGGACAATTTCATGACCCTTGATTTATAAGACTATAGAAGGCACACCACCTATAATGTAGACATTCACACACATAATAAATTTCTCTTGGTTTGATTTTTTTTTTTTTTTTTTTTGTGATTTGTTTTTCTAGACATTCTCATTTTGCATGACATTCTTAAAGTTGTTTGGTATAATAGGAAAGAAAAAATAAAGTTTTTACTATTTAAAATAAACAATAATATTAAAAATTAGTCATTTTAATTATTTAAGAAGTTATTTATTTATTTTATTCTACAATTCACCCATATATGAAAGAATTGATTTTTATCACTACTACAAAATAATAGTTTTATGACTTTATTTTAGAGATATTAAAAGTCACTACTAGAATTATAGACTTTTACTTCATTTTATAGGCATAGAATATAAAAAAACTGAAGTAAAAACATTTCAATGGGTTTTCATTTCGCTTTTAGGAATGATAGTACATAAAAATAGGCTATTACTTCGGTTTCTTAAAAAAACGAAGTTAAAGTATAAAATAGACAAGAGTCATGTTTAATTTGCACTATATTGGGACTTTCCACTTTGATTTTTATGAAAAAAACCGAAGTAAAAAGTTGAGTAAAGAAAACACGCTCCTGAAAGGTATTAAAACTCTTTTACTTCGGTTCTTAGATGAAAACTGAAGTAGAAAGTCTACTAGAGTTTTTATCTAAGAACCAAAATAAAAGGGTTTTAATACCATTAATATCTAGCTCCCGCCTCATTCATCTCTCTGAAGTAAAAATCTCAAACGCCGAACCCAAAAAACCTTCATTAATTGTTGTTGTACTCCCACGAGAGTTTCACTAAATATACTATTTTTTATGTTTTTTTACCGTTTGAAACCATTTTTCTTACTTAAAAACAGAAATATTAGTTCCATTTTTATTTTTGAGGGAGAAAAAAAAGACTTTGGGTGTGAGTATTTTTATGGTTCAAAAATGGGTATTGTTATTGGACTTTGACTGATTTTCTTACATTAAAATGTGTTCTTGAGCTTCAAAAAATGTATGAATTACTAAATCTTTGTTTGTATTATTATTTTTTATTTTCTATATTATTTTCAGATTTTTTTCTTATAGATATAATGTGTTTATTATATATAGGTTTTAGAGTTGCTAATATTGATTTAGAGGTTATTTTGAGCATCAAAGAATATTTGTTACCTTAAAACTTAGTTTATGTTATTTATTTTATATTATTCCAAATTTAATACTTATTCTTTATTATATATTTTTTAATTATTTTCATGACCCTTGATTTATAAGACTATACAAGGCACACCACCTATGATGTAGACATTCACACACATAATAAATTTCTCTTGGTTTGATTTTTTATTTTTTATTTGTGATTTGTTTTCCTAAACATTCTCTCATTTTGTTCACTCTAACACTATGTTTTCAATATATTAATATTAATTAATAAATTTCAATTTTAATATATTAATAATTATTTAATTTTTTAGTAATATTATTTAATTATAAATTAAATAAAAATTAAGATTTTATAAATAAATAAAAAATATTTTATAACTATTAATGTTTATTGTCGCTACTAAACATGAAAATATAAAAGTAATTTAGTAAATTAAATCTCTAATCAATTAAACTTTAAATAAATAAAAAAGTTCTACGAATGTGTACTGTCCGCCTCATCATCCCCACCCCCGTGAGCATCATCGTCACCTGGACCATCGTCCTCGTCCGGATCCTCTTCTGGTAAGTCGACAGTAAAACCAGGAGCCAATACACCAACTTGCTTCAACAAAGCACTGAGCAGTACATCTTGGCGTCGTTGACGACTCTCAAGTTTAGTCAAATACTTCTTTAGATTCTGATTTTCCTGCATAACGTCCTGAGTTTGCTGCAAAATACTGTCCACTTCAGGTGGCAATTGCCCGAACATTTGAGAAGTTGGTAAAGATGTTGCCCTCTTTGCGTCAATTGCCCTCGACCTAGGTAACCCCCCAAACCTTTTCTTATAACGCGAGCGGGGCCCAAGGACATCCGTGACAATGTCCATATCAGGACTGTTGACATTATCGCCGACACAAGAAGCAACAGATGATACAGGGGTCGTACTCTGCAATGCTCGACGCTCGGTCATCTCAGTCTGCACAATAAAAAACACATATATCACATTCCAATATAACATTATTTGAAAACCTAACTTATAAATTTTTAATATAACTACATATAAGGTATAACTTTATTATCTATATGCTAACATCCTATCATCAATGACTGCAGACCAATGATTGGAAAATAATGTAATTAATTTTGTTCATGTATCAGAGAGCAAATAGGTTAAAGTTAATTTAGTCATGAAAATCCATGTCTAAATCACAATAATGAAGATATTGTTGATATATACAATAAGAGCAGTTGATTCCATTAATGGAGAATTTACGTCTCTAAACATATACATCAACAATATTTGCATGTTTGTGATTTAAATATAGA
Source organism: Humulus lupulus (assembly GCF_963169125.1). Lineage (NCBI taxonomy): Eukaryota > Viridiplantae > Streptophyta > Magnoliopsida > Rosales > Cannabaceae > Humulus > Humulus lupulus. The sequence continues at coordinate 295,987,302 of NC_084794.1, read as the reverse complement.
TTTTCATGAACAAACTAACTTAGCCCATAAGCTTCCTGATATGGGGACAACATTAGTTACATTCTTTTTTTTTTATCTTAGTCCACAATCATTAATCATAAAAATATTAGCACATAGATTATTTAATTGTTATAAATTTAATTAATAATTAATAAGTAATTATTAATTGACACCAACCAATTAATAATTAATATTTATGACTATCTATCTCCATAATTATCACTAAGTGATAGTATAATATCATATCTTTGGCAAAAATAATTATTTATATTTACCAAAGAAAATGTAGTTAATTATTAATTATTACAATTTTTTAAATCATTTACTTATTTATTACTTTTATTGTTAAATTAATATAAGTATACATTAATTTCATTTTGTAATTTTTTATTAAATTTTTCAAATTGTATTTGATTATTTACTTAATTAATAACAATTTTATTATATTTATATTTTACTTAATTATATTTTATTAAATCATTTATATTTTAAACTTTTTTTCAATTACATAACACCTAATATTAATGTTAAAATTATTTGTCAATTATTATGATTGGTAATTTTATTTTATTTAAATTATAATTAAAAATTATTTTTTAATTATTTTTTTTAATTATACTTAAATTTTTATTTAATTAATTATTAAACTTTTATTAATTTTACTAAGTCTAACCGAATTTGAGCAACATAACGACTATATCTCAAACTATCCCAAAAATTTTAAAACCTATAAATTAAACACATATATAACTAGAATATTCCCAGATTATACAAAACATATGTATACATTAACAAATACATCAATTTACATATATATATATATACAAATATTTAACCACAAAAAAACATATACCAAAACTGATTTTTTTTATTAATACAAAAAAATTATTAAATACATATTTACAAACATATCACATTCAATATAAAACAATTTAAAAATATAAACACACATTATTAATCTAATTTTTTTTTTAAAGTTCATACTTTAACTAAAATACATATATCACAAAATACAATATAATAAATATTAACAAGAAAAAATAAATAATTTAAATTAAAATTAAATTTTTACAGTGAGAGGCTTTAGCAATGGTCGGGTCTCTGTAAAAAATTTAAATAAATAATTAAAAAATAATAATAAACTAACAAAAAATATATAAAAAATAAACTAAAATACCAAGAAAGCTAGGGGCGGCGGGGTGTTATTAATCAAATTTAAATACTAACACATGATACAATTTTATACATATATATATATATAAATATATCACTAAACACATCTTAGTACACACATTCACATATTAATTAAAATAATAACATAATTAAAAAATAAATACCTTGATGCCACAAAATTATAAATACTTTAGTAATCAAATTTCCAAAAGATACTCCTAAAATTTCAACACAAAATCAACCCAAAAAATTAACTTTAAACAAAATTAAATCAACTTAAGATTGTTCTATTTTTAACGTCAACTGTATTCTACCAGATCCAGTACTCCCGACGAAAAAAAATCAATAAGAGATAAAATTAGTAAACATCTAATCATTTACTGTTAAAAAAAACATATAAATATCATATATGAAAATCAGTAAAAAAAAATTTATCTTATATGAAATTAATCTATTATTAAAACCATGTTTAAATATAATTGAACTCGTACAAAGTAATTTATCAAAACACAGTGTCCAAACAGGTAATGAGACAAAACACATGGTCTAAAAATGTATAAACCCATCATTTAACATTAACATATCTGTGTGGCTGCAGCTAGAGACCCCAACAAACAATTTTAGTACTTCACAGTCAGCATGTTTTCCCTTAACTGATGACAAAAGCACTAATGTGCAAATTTAGAAGCATGAGACAACATAAGCTATAGAACTTACCTATATCCTCTGGCTTTGGAGAGTCCAATAAGATGTCAGAATCGGATGGAAGAAACTGAGAACCAGGATAGTTTCCTAGGGCTCCCAAGTAGGGTTGGCAAAACAGGTCACGATACGATAACACGACACGAACATAGCACGATTAATTGACACGATTAACTACAAAGTTTAATAAAATATATAAAATAAATATATGTACAAATTTTGTTTAATCATTTTCATATAAATAAAATGACAAGCATAAACTTCACGAGCTAATTTAGTTTTTTTGTGAGAACTATTTCATAAAATTCATCCAAATTAATCATTATATTGATTAATTAATTTTTGACATACTGATCAGAATGACGATGTTCATTAAACGGGTCATAAACAGGTAACACGACACGAACACGATTATAAATGAGTTGACACGATAACACGAATTCACAGTCTTACACCTAAGTCTGCAGAAGTATCAAGGTATTACAGATTAATAAAAGCCTTAAATTGCATAAACAATCTTTAGTAGTACAGGCATAAACAAAAAACAAAAAGCTATCCCATTTATTTATACCATCATCATCATCTTCTTATTATGTCTTTCTTGTCTATATATCGATCTAGCAAGTACAATATTTAAGTTCTTTCTTTCTGATATGATTTTCTGAGATGGGTAAAATTATGATTCTCATCATCAGTGTCTTCGGTTACATGTTCTTCAACAAAATTATATTATATGATCATCTCTCACTTTTCTCTTCATCCAAACAAAATTATATATATTTTACTCTTTTATATTTTAATTTTTAAAAAAAATAGTTTGTGATGCGTGAGGGTTTGCTGGCCTTTTTCTATCGAATTTACAATTTTTTTTTCTAATATATATAATTCAAAAATACCACTTTATGGTTTTGATCTGTTTGGATCAAATTGCAGCTACATGATATTTATAAATTTAAAGTTACAGAATCTATTTAATTCTTATAAAAATAACAAATATTCTCAGTTTTTTTCCTATAAAAAGGTCATTTTAAACACAATGGTTGACCCAAACTTACAGCAATATAACGAAGACTCGTAAATGACTTTATCACTATATATTACCTCCCAAATTTGATAAATCTGCTGTAAGATCTGATAAGCTAAAATTCCACTGAATTTGATCAAGTGGTCTTAGGGAATCTCGAGAATTTCCAGGTCCTCCATCTGGTGCAAGTTACAACCCAAGTGAACTTTAAATTTATAACAAATATTGAGCATGGAAATTCAATTACGAAAGAACATAGGCATATATATATATATATATATAAGCAGAGGCATATTTATATATTTTATATTATATATGCTGAGAACCACGAAAGAACAGAGGCAAAAATATATACCGAAGCGACTGTGAGGGGGTTCACGGTGGTCGGAGATGCGCGCTGAGTGGAGGAGCGACTGTGGGGGATTCACAGTGGTCGGAGAGGAGCGGCGAGTGGAGGAGCAACAGGCTACGGTATTCGCGGTGGTCGGAAAGAAGCGGCGAGGGTCCGATGGAGTGGTGGCGTGATGGAGGCGGAGAAGCCAAGAGGGGGAGAGGGCGTGATGGAGGCAGCTAGGTGGGGGCGACGTGGTGGTGGTGGCGTAATGGAGGCGGAGAAAACGGGAGGGAGAGAGAGTTAGAGAGAGGGAGAAACGGAGAGGGGCGGCTGGGGTGGTGGCGTCGACTGAGGTTGTGGCGTGGTGGAGGCAAAAAGAAACAGAGAGTTAGAGAGGGAGAGGGAGAGAGAGTTAGAGAGGTTGGGATTTTGAGAATGGGGGAAGAAGAGGGGGGCGGCTGGTTAAAATCGTGAAGACTTTTGCCGGCGCATTTCGTTGCGCCGGCAAAAGTCAGAAATTGTGCCGGTAAAAGTCATTCATGTTGCCCTAATACAAAACGGTGTCGTTTCATTTAAGTGGACTTTTGCCGGCGCAATTTATGACTTTTATCGGCGCAACGAAATGCGCCGGTAAAAGTTTAAGTAGACTTTTGCCGGCGCAATTTATGACTTTTGCTGGCGCAACGAAATGCGTCGGCAAAAGTTTAAGTGGACTTTTGCCAGCACAATTTATGACTTTTGCCGGCGCAACGAAACGCGCTGGCAAAAGTTTTCACCTACTATGTGTGTTTTAAAATGCGAAGGCGGGAATTTTCCCGCTACACTTTTGTCGGCGCATTTCCTCAATGCGCTAGTGAAAATACTTTTACTGGCGCAATATTGGGCTGGCAAAGGTCAATTTGCGCCGGGAATTTTTTTTTAAAAAAAATTTCACGTTTAATTATTAAAATTATTTCACTTATCCGCACATGATAATTAAACACATGTAAATGTCTAAACAACAAAATAATAGTTCAAATGCTTAACGTACTACTAATTTCGGGTATTATAACGAAGGAGATCGAAACAGGCATGCTTAACATACTACTAATTTCCAATATTTTAACACTTATGGTTTAAACAAACTATTTATAATGTCCATAATTAATAATATATACTAAATATATCTAAAAATTGATATGCTTAACGTATTTTTCGGATGTTATATCGAACGAGATCAAAATACGCCCTACCAACAAACTAGGTTACTAAACTACTTTTATATTTACATGTTTCGTAGAGACAATAAACATTAATAGTTATACAATATTTTTTATTTATTTATAAAATCTTAATTTTTATTTTATTTCTAATTAAATAATTATTAATATATTAAAATTGAAATTTATTAATTAATATTAATATATTGAAAATAAAATCAGTAATATTATAAAAAAATATTTTTACCGGCGCAAAATTATGTCGGTAAAAGTCTCTACCTTTATCGGCGCCAAAACGCGTCACTAAAAAACCTACTATTACCGGCGCAAAAAAGCGTCGCTAAAGATATCCACCTTTGCCGGCGCGATATTACACCACTAAAAGCAACAATTTTTGTCGGCACAACTGTACGCTGCTAAAAGTGTTTTTCACAATCCCGTAGCAAATTTTTTGTTGGCGCATCCGTATTTTTCCGAGTGTTGTTTTGCGTCACTAAAAGATATATTTACCAGCGCAGTACGTTTTGCGTCGGCAAAAGTCTCATTATCGACGAATGTATGCCGTTACTTTTCGTTGATGCAAAAGCGCGTCGGGAAAGCCCGGAGGGCTTTTGCTGGCGTAAAACGCGACTTTTGCCGACGCAAAAATGTGCCGGCAAAAGTCTCATTTTTTGTAGTGAGTACTGCTTAACATTTAGAATATTTTAACACTTAGGGTTTAATTGAGCTATTTAAAATGTTCATAATTAAAAATAAAATACTAAATATATATAAAAATTGATGAAATTTGATGAAATTTGATGACATACAACAATATTTATATATTACAAGAGTTTATCTGCTTACACATTCAATACAATTAATATTAATTCTTGTTGATGATAATAAAAAATCAGTGGTATGATCGACTATTTCTTTGTTTCTAAAAAAATAAATAATTATTTAACGTTTCAAGAAATTATCGATAATGAACCATACATATATATATATATATATTCATAAACTTATGTGTAATACAACAATTTATTAGACCTACGATAACAATTTTTAAAAATAAATGATAATCGTATGGTTAGATAAGCATAATCGACAATGATCATAACAATCTTAGTTCATAATTAGTATTATTGTTGATCTTAGATCAATTTAACAATTAACTTGATACCCTTGGTTAGATGTTAAATAATTATTAATTAATGAATAATACTTTATAAAACTATAATCACTTATAAAAATTTACAAAAATTGTGTATTTCTATTCTTTAATATTTTTACCAACGCAATTTTAACTTTTTCCCGCATAATTGGAAGACTTTTGCCAGCGCAACATCGAAATGCGTCGTTAAAAGTATCACCGTCAAAAGCAAATGTTTCTTTTGCCAGGGTAATTTGGAATTGTGCCGGCAAAAGTAACATTTGTCAGCGAAAATCAACGTCGATAAAAGAAGCATTTTTTACCGGCGCAGTTACGTAACGCGCAGGCAAAAGTCTAGTGTGTATTATTTGAATTGGTTATCAGGGGAGTAGAGTTGAATAAACGTGACTATTTTTTTGGAGAGAAATAATTGATAAAGGAATAATGTTAATTATATAAATATGCATAAGCTTATTATATAATTGATGTAAAAAAATGTAAGACTTAACGATATGTAAACACTTATTTTATATTACATAAAATGACAAAAATGAGTGCAAATGAAGGCAGAGTTGACAGACAATCCTTACAAATAAATACACTTATGCACCACTCATCAGAACCTCATCGCCACACAAAGCATTATGTGTAAACAATCAAGAGCTCTCACGCCATGCAAATAGTACAAAAACATCATCAACCCTTCGCCACGTCCAAGATTCCAATCCCATTTTCCCTTCTATAAAACCCACTCACCACTACCTTAGTTCTTCATCACCACAAGATCGATCGAGTAAAAGCAAAACACTCTGAGAGCTCTCCAGTAGCCATGGCCAGCTCTACTTCCTTGCTATGTTTCGCCCTCTTCTCCCTACTTCTCTCCCACGCTTGCTTTGCTCAGATCGAGCAAATGCCGCAGCGCAGCCAGCAGAGGCAGCAGCGCCGGTGGCAGTCACAGTGCCAATTCCAACGCCTCAACGCCCGCCAGCCCAACCGCAGAGTCGAGTGCGAAGCCGGTGTCAGCGAGTACTGGGACATCCAAAACTCAGAGAACGATAACGCCGATGAGCTCCAATGCGCTGGAGTCGAGACTGCCCGCCACACCATTCAGCGCAGAGGCCTCTTGTTGCCTTCTTTCTTGAACGCACCAGTGATGTTCTACGTTATTCAAGGCATAATGTTTTGCTAACTTGTTCGTATATATGAATTATATACATCCACTTTCATAATAATAATAATAATTATGATGCATATGCAGGCAGGGGTATCCATGGAGCTGTGATCCCAGGCTGCCCAGAGACATTCGAAAGAGGAACTTCAGCGTCGTCCAGAGGATATACATCTCAGGGATCAGACGAGCAACACCAGAAGGTTCGTGAAATCAGAGAAGGTGATATCGTTGCCTTGCCTGCCGGAGTGGCTGATTGGGTCTACAACAGCGGCGACTCTCCTCTTGTTTTGATTGCCTTCGTCGATGTCGGCAACCAAGCCAACCAGCTCGACCAATTCTCTAGAGTAATATATTCTACTATAACATCACTTTTGAACAGTGTTTTTTCTTCTTCATATAAATTAATAATGTTAGTTCTTCGAAATTAATTTCAGAGGTTCCACCTAGCTGGAAACCCACACAGGGAACAAAAGACCGAACAAGAGGCTCGTCTCCGGAGCCAAAGCCGAAGCCAGCAAAGGAGGCAGGAGGAGCAAAACCCCAACGGCAACATCTTCAGCGGCTTCGACACAAGAATCTTGGCCGAGTCATTCAACATCGACACCGAGTTGGCTAACAAGCTCCAGAACAGAGACGACATGAGGGAGAGAATCGTCCGAGTCAGGGAGGACCTCCACATCATAGCTCCTTCCAGAATCCAAGAAGAGGAGCGACGCCGCTACGGTCGATCCGAGGACTACAACGGCTTAGAAGAAACCTTCTGCACACTGAGGTTGAGGGAGAACATCGACCGTCCATCTCAGGCCGATATCTTCAACCCACGCGGCGGCCGCGTGACCACCCTCAACAGCTACAACCTCCCCATCCTCCGCTCCCTCCAGCTGACCGCCGAGAGAGGAGTGCTCTACAAGAACGGCATGATGGCGCCGCACTTCAACCTCAACAGCCACAGCGTCGTCTACGTGACGCGTGGCAGCGCCAGAGTCCAGGTGGCGGACGACAACGGTCGCAGCGTGTTCGACGGGGAGGTCAGAGAGGGTCAGGTGTTCGTGGTGCCCCAGAACTACGCGGTGGTGAAGAAGGCGAGCAGCCAGGGGTTCGAGTGGATTGCAGTTAAGACAAACAACAACGCCATGAGAAACCCTCTAGCCGGAAAGGTGTCGGCCATGAGAGCTATGCCGGACGATGTTCTGGCGAATGCTTTCCGCATATCGAGAGAGCAAGCAAGGAGGTTGAAGTATGGCCGGGATGAGGTCTCCGTCTTCAGCCCTTCTTCTCAGCAGAGCCGCTGGGAGTAGAGAGCTTATTAGCTTTATTAGCTAATATGGCGGAGGACTACTCTGTAACTTAGTTTTTTTTTTCTTAGTCGAAAAAAGGAAAAAGAGAAAAAAAAAAGAAGGTTTTTAAGGAATAATAAAGTGGTGTAATGTTAAGGAAGGCAAGGACGTAGGAGTTTGGGTTCATCACTATATATATATATATATATGTATGTAATCTAGGACATGCGCGTGAGAAATGTAGAAGTTTATTTCTACTACGTACGATACGATCGAGCTAGTTTCTAATAATAATAAGAATATATATTAGTGAGAATAATAACATATGTTTTGCCTTCTTATATACCTTTTTGTTCTTGCATACTTAAAATTAAGATAAAATTAGTTATGCTTAGTAATTACTACAAGTATCGTTAATCAATTATAAGACTTTTACCGAGAGTAGCCAATATGTCATAGCGTTATTGCCACCAACATATAGTGCTGGTACACTCAAATTAATTATAAGAAAAGTTCTGATCTAGTGAGATAGAATAGTGGCACATCTATAGTTGCCAAGCCACTTTACTGTCCTACTTTTTAGTTCTGACTATGTTCACAAGTATAAAAAGTGAATTGAAGGTGACAAGAATGATGGGCTCAGTTTAAAAACCAATTTAAAAATCAATTAGTAATTAACTAATGTTAAAATTAATTAGTAATTAATGGAGTTGTTTATTCTATGTGACAATAGTCTAATACAAGATAGTCTCCCCTCGAAGGAAAGAGAGTGCCATCTCTCATTTTGTATTTGTAATAACGAGTGAAAGGAGACCAATTACCTCATTTTTATCTTTATATATATATATAAAATCATGTTTTCTGGCATGATTATTTTTCTAAACCGTATTGATGAGTTTAGTACAAATCCATAAAATTAAGGTTATTGTGAGAGAGTTCTAAAAAGTTTTAGTAATGTCTTCGGTAAAGGAGTGAGATCACTTGTTAGCTGGACAAGAGAGACAGAGAGAGAGAACTTATATAAATATATAATATATTATATACATAATGATTCTGTGAGCTGGATGATTATATATATAATGCATATTTAGGGGATCCGATCCGAAAGGGCTGAGATTTAGTTGTTTATAAATTATATTCAAGATTTAGTGGACAAGATATTGATTTAAGAGTAGAGATTTGATTTTGGACTGGTATTGTATCTATTGATAAATTATATTGTTATTGAACATTATATGATGACTACCAATATATAATGTGACATATCATAATTACTGCAATTTAATAGAGTTTCACATCGAATAAATGTGTGAATTGTAGTGATATTTATGCTTAAACCTGCTTTCATTCTTTAATTTTGCATTGTGTTTTGAGAATTGAATTCTTAATATAGAGAATTGGTACGCTATTGATGTAATTTAATATTAGATCTCACTTATTTGAATTTAATAAGTATAATAGGGTATCGTTAACTAATCATGGAGTGTCAACTCTTATAGTATTAGCAAGTTAACCCTAAAGTTTGATTTTAAAGTGTTTGTAGCTTTTATTTTATTTCTTATTCTGATAGTTAATTAGTTTGACTGAATATGAATCATGTACAGATATGATTCTCACGTATCATATTAATAGTATCGAACAAAGCAGATACTCTATATTACTTGCGGGAGATAAGTACATAACAAGCATTAGGTGATTTAGTGGAATAAAAATTATGATAAATAATGAAAATTTTGATCATTGGAAATAACTATACTAACTGTCATTTGATGAGTGCAGTCTTTCATTTTTGAAATATTACTGTCAATATGATATTGGATCTGAGGCTGGATATTAATCTTATGTAAATGTATATTAATTATGCTTGAAAAATCGGTACCAAAACAAAATAAAAAACGACAATGACAAAAAGAATGATAAAAGAACAGGACTTTATTTCACTCTCTGTCTCCTAATGGAATACTCTCAATTCATTCGTATTGGGAATAAAAAATCAAATTCCACTTATTAAGAACCTCTAAAAAAAAGCAATGCTAGGGAGCAGTAGTTCTACGTACATTAGCAATAAAATTCATAAAGAACACCACTATGCCATACACTATCGATCCCCAGAAGATAATTTTCATAAAGGAAGGCTTTTTCATTTGGCTATAATAATCTCTAATGAAGTGTTGAAGCAATGGTTTTTGTGGTAGAAGGACGAAAAAGCATAGCCTCCACCCTGCTAGTCTTCAACCTCTTGGCTTCCTCTCTTGAAATGCCGAAGGCAATGGCTACAACATCATCTGGCAGACCCCGAATCACGGACACCCTTCCGGCCAGGGTGGTTCGGATGGCTTTGTCGCTGGTCTTGATGGAAATGTACTCGAAACTTCGGCCGGTGGCTTCCTTCATCACCACGTAGTTCTCTGGCACCACGAATAGGTCGTCTATCTTGAGCTCGCCGTCGAACACTTTATGGCCGTGGTTGTCAGTCACCTGGACTCGGCCACTTCCCCATGTCACGTACAACAAGGTGTAGCTGTTCAAGGTGAAATGAGGCACCATCATACTGTTCTGCAATCATTACATTCTTGTCATGTTAGAACTCTACATCTATTGATTATAGTACTTTGTGAATACAGAGAAAAAGAATTGAGAGAATTGAATGAAAAGCTACTCAGAAGTGTTCAAAAATCACAGATAGGAATGAGATCAAGCTTTTACTGAACTAATATAGAAGAACTAACAGAAAATGATAAAGGAAGTTTCAACTACCAATTAAGCTAACTAACAATTATGTGAAAATACATTTACAAAGTGATACAACATTCTTGCTAGTTGGTACTCATTTTTCTGACAGAGCAATAGGTAAAAAGTAGACACTTTTTAATGCCTCTTTGAAAAATTATTTCCAAAATTATATTCCCGAATGTGTTCAACAAAGCTGATCATGTAATTATCAAACCAGGTCAAGTAAAGTTTCTCATCATCACAACACTTATTTAGTACCATGATCACTATGCATGTTAATAACTTGATTAAGTAACTAGTTTTGGTAAACACTTACATCATAGACAACACCTCGCTCGGCAGTGAGCTGGAGGGTGCGAAGAATGGGGAGGCGAGAGCTGGTGATGATGGAGATGCGGCCACCTTCGAGGTTGAAGATATCAGCTTGATCAGGATCATCAATGTTATGTCTCAGCTGAAAATTACATGAAGTTTTCTCCAAGCTATTCAAACGACGATGCTGTTCATGTTTGATCATCAGAGCATGAGTCAACACATGAAAGTCTTCTCCAACATACGCTATTCTGTCTCCCATTATACCATTACTACTCTTCTGGACCTTACTCGCCAACTCTGCATCGACATTGAAAGCCTTGGCCACTGTTGCCTCGTCCAAACCACCGAAAATGTTGCCATTCAATGATGTCTTCAAACAAAAATGGAAAAGAAAAAGATTCAAGATTCAAGAAAGAAAAACAGGAATGAAAGAACTATGTTGTGTATAGTACTTGAGTGTGATGGTGGTTGTGGTGGTGGTGGTGGTGGGGTGGGGTGGTGGAGACACGGAGGAAGGCGACCATAATAAGAGTAACGTTGCCGTAGTTGTAGATCCAGTTGGCGGATCCGGTAGGCAGCGCAAGGATGTCGCCATGTTTGATCTCTCTAACCGTCTGGTGCTGCTCTTCTTCATATTGGGATGGTTTTGATGTTCCTGATTCATACATTTCTGTACAACCTGGGATCACTGATCCATGGAGTCCAACACCTGCTTATATAGTTCAATTTATAACCATTAATCAAAACTCAAATCTTTCTACATACATATATAGATCTATCAAGTAAAATGCATAGTTCAGTTAACTAACACTAAATCCAATTTCATCTATTTCATCACAAACCAATCACAATTTGTTGTTTTTGCTATTTTTATAAGGTAGAAGTCTCAACTTTTCATCTTTTCTTTTAGTAATAAACATTTTAAAAAAAAATCATTGAAGCATTACAAGCTGTAGTACATTGCTACTCCAACACCTGAAGTTTAATTATCAGATTATACCAAATTGATAATATAAACAAAAAAGAAAAACTCATTTTTTTTCTATGAGTAGATCTATCAAGTAAGATCCACAGTTGATCAATTACTTACAATGACTCCAATTTCATCTAATTAAATAACCAACCACAATATCTTTATTTGTTTTTAAATTAAAAAAAAAAAGTATATATCTTTGATTTTGCTATTTTTAGAATTAAATCTCCACTTTTTTCTTTTTCTTTTTGTTAATAAAAAAAACAATAGTACAGTAAGAAGAAGAAGCTAAATCTTTTATCAATATATATATACATATAGAGTAGAGGTAATATATATATATATATAAACATGCCTTCAAGAACGTAGTAGATGAGAGGAGAACTGAAGATGGAGGGGAATAAGAGGGCTTTTTGGTAAATAGTATGACGAACGACGGACATTCCAGCACAGTTGAGCTCCTCAAGGTCTTCTCCATCGAAATCCCAGTAATCGCTGATTCCGGCATCGGACTTCACCTGCCGATTGGACTGAAGGGCCTTGAGCTTATCGAACTGGCACAGGCTGCTTTGCCCTTCAATCTGAGCTAAGCAAATGTGAGAAAGAAGAAGAAAAAGAAGAACGAGTACTGAGCTCGTGATAGAAGAAAGGTTAGCTTTCGCCATTGTTGTCTGTTGATTCTTCAGAGATCGATGAGCAAAGGGTCGCCTTTATAAGATAATAATATTTAAATAATGTAATGAAAAAAATACAGAAACCTATATATTAAAGTCAAACTAATTGACAGGTTATAACTAAAATCGATTTTAACGAAAATAACAATAAATTCTACTTAATAATTATTACATGTTTAAAAGAAATTTAAATGTGTAATAAATTTTTTATTTATTTTATTTGAGTGTAAATAAATGATATAATATATATTTATTTGATTTTATACGTAAGTATTATTATATAAGCATAAGGTATATATTTTTTTTAATGCTAGACTTAAAAAATATATAATTAATTATATTTTAGAAGTGATTCTTATTTATAAATGATTTAAATTAGAATAAAAAAGTTTTATAATAAAATAGAAGTTATTTTTAGATAAAGGTTTTACTGTATGTGAGTGGTAAAAAAATATAAGATGTAATATTTTTTTTTAAGGGGAATTCTCGTGTATATATATATATATATATGGGTTTTACTTTAAACCTTATCGGTGGGGTTCTCAATGTTCTCGACCCGCGACCAGTTTTCGGCGCAATTTTTTTTTTATGACCGCATATATTGTAGCTATTTAGAGCATCCTGCAAATTTTTATAAAATTCCGAATAATTTACAGTACCGAAAACTAGGTTCAAACATGTTGTTGCACGTGTGACTAATTATTTTTTATGCGCGTGCAAATCAACATGTTTGAATCTAGTTTTCGGTACTGTAAACTATTTAGAATTTTCTGAAAAATTTACAGGATGCTCTAAATAGCTACAATATACACATTCATAAAAAAAATCGTGCCGAAAACTGTTCACGAGTCGAGAAACACTGAGAGATTCGTCGGTAAAGCTTAAAGTGAAACCCTTGTAGAAGAAATGTCCATATTTTTTATATGTTAATTATAAAGTATTTAATTTTTTTGAAAAAATAATACGTTATTTTAAAATTGTAGCATTTAATAATCTGATTTTTTATATTTTAACAACAATAGTTAGTAACATTTATGTTTAATGCTTATTTTAACAAAGGGATAATAATTTGGAAAAAATGTATTATAATTATGTAACTTTAAGCACTTTTTCCTTAAATACTATACTTGTAAAAAAAAATATATATATATATATATATGCAAATAACCTTAGTTTAAATATATGAAATAATGAGGAAAAATGATTAAGAGGTAGGGTAGGGTAGAAAATGGGACCATTTTGTATTATAGTTGGATAGGAGTTGTATTATGATAGATACGTTAATTTGTTTTGTAATTATTATTATTATTATCATGTGTGGAAAACGTGCGTTTTGAGTAGGTGGGAATTGTGTAATTGATTGTGAATTGTATTATTTATGTATAAATAAATTATTTGCATAATAAGGTGAGCACATGTGAGTATAATAGTATAGACTAAGGTAGCTACTATAGGTAGACAGAACAAATCTCTCTCAAATCACAAATATATATATATATATGCATGGGCCTATGCCTAAGATAAAGAGTTCTATTGGGCCGGGTTAAGAAAAGGGACATGATGCAAAATGACCCTTGATGTTGTGTGAAAGTAAGTAAATGTCCATGTTTTTAATTTTGTAGTAAAATAGCATAATTATCTATTTAATATCACATATTACCAAATACACCATTTAACAAATTACTATTTTATTCTAAATATTTTAATATTATGGTATATGCATATTAGTTTTGTTTAATTAGTTTTTATTTTAAAGTTATTTTGATTTTTTTTCGTTTTTTATGGGTTGTTGAATGATATATCATACCACAAAATATATATACTGAGTTGAAAAATAATATACCATCAAAACTTATAAAATTATTACTAAAAAATGTATATACTATGCTAACAAAGTTATGTACTACCATTAAAATGTATATACCATGATACAAAATTATATAGTACCACTATGTATAATTAAATAGAAATTAAATATCATAAAAAAAAAATTATATACCATACCACAAAAAACATATACATTAATTGGAAAATAATATACCAACAACTTATAAAAAACTTAAAAAATCAATATAACTTTAAAATTAAAACTAATTAAACAAAACTAATATACATATACCACTGTATTAAAGTCATACAATCCTAAATAAATAAATAAATTATAAAAAAGGGCAATTTAGATAATCAACAATGTAAAATGGTCATTTATCTACAATTTTAAAAATGAGGACATTAGCTTCTTGATGACTTTATTTTGGGTCATTTCCTATAATTTCTCTTAAGAAAATACACATGATTTCGTATATTATTTGCAAATACATATATATTATATTTCTTACATATTATGGTATATATTCGTTAGTTTTTTTCTTATGATGAAAGATTTCATAGATTAAGAGGCAAATCTTTTAACTTATGCGGTGAGTGTTTCAAACAATAATATACATTCGGTGATATTAACGCAGACTCATCTTCGAGTATAAAGCATCTCAAAGTTAATGTTTTGTCAAATAAATGGGTCACAGGATCCCTTGATAGGAATCAAATGACAAGAATCACAAGGACTTCCAACCATCATGACAAAGCGACGAAACACATATCATCAAAAGAGAATAAGACAAAAATATCACCGAACATAGTGGTTTACACCCGCCCACACCAGGGGACATTATTAACGGAAAATAAAAGAAACCAAAACAAAACACACAAAAAAACAACTAAAAAGAAAACAATAAGGCAGCCCCTTAACAACACCCAACGTAGAAAGAGCGACACAACCTCAAGCATAACTCTCGATTCCCGAGCCCACCCACCAAAACACCCACAAATGGGATCCGAGCCCAACTAACAGATCTGACCCACATCCTAAACGGAGTCCTACCCCTATGACCGCTTGCCACCAACCGAGGAAGTCCTTACAAATATGTGACCTAAAGTCTAGATCTGAAGGAAGAGCTCCCCTTACGCCTGCGTCCGGACTGTTTCCACTAGCTCAACCCCTCCTAGTGCCGGAGAAGAGAAAGAACTGCAACGTGTCACCCACCTGACCATCACCAGGCACAACCGAGATTACCCCAATTGTAACGCCCTACTTCCTTAGAGTCGTTACTAAGTGAGTTAAAAAAAATGTGCCACTAGCTCGCTAATCGAGGTTTTAGGTTAAAAGTGAGATTAAACTGAAACAAAACTCATTTAATAACATTATTAATTATAAAACCTGGGTATTCATTGGAATGTTGGAAAAGTTACATAGTTGGAATCCCAAAATACTGTTTAGGAAATACTTTACAACCCAAAAATACAAGTATGGTCGACCTAGGCAACAAAACAACCAATACATTACATTGTCCCAAAATCACCCTGGTCGTGGCAGCCAGGCAAGCCGAACATGTACCTGTCGCTCCACACTCTCTGTACTCATGGTTGGTCGACCTTACCCTTGCCCTTACCTGTACCATAGAGCACCCGTGAGCCGAAGCCCAGCAAGAAAACTCAACATAAAGCATATAATACATACATGACAATTCACAGTATATAACAAAATATCCACCAAGCTAAGCACATAGCGGCCAACGCCGTCCAGGCACTATAATGGGCCCTGGGTTCGCGGTCCTTACCGAGAGGATGACTGCAGCACCCTAGGAGGGTTTCACCCCAACGACCTACACTTCGCGTGCTCAACGCCGATCCCGGCCCCTTGTCGTTCCCAGCTCTTTGCCGTTCTCGGCCCCTTAACCATTCCCGGCCTTCGCCGTTCACTCACACACATGCGTCACATAGCATAACTTTGACATATATATAAACATATACTAAATATAAACAATAGGGCTATGCCCCGCAATTCAAACAATAGGGCACACCTTGCTCTACGGGTACAACAGTTTTCTTACCTTTAATCCGAGTGCTAGTAATCAGGCAAGCAATCACGACTTCTGAGAACGATTCTCTCCTGAGTCCCAGTGGTAACCTAGTCATACACCACAAGTAACGTTCTCGTTACTACCCGATTTTAAATTAATCCTCGAAACCAATCCCGTGCTCTCGGGATCTCCCATTCCCCCACATGGGGTGGTGAAATCATCCCCTGAGCCCCCTTGGCTTAAGCCCTAAAAACATAAATTTAAGGGCCTTGAAAATGGCCTAGCGTCGCGGCCTAGCCATACAGGCGTCGCGGCACCCAGCCAAGGCCCCCTGCCCTGGATCATTCCAGCGTCGTGACGCTCCTACGTGAACCCAAAAAATTGGGTTTTTCCACTATTTTTCCTTAAGCCAAAACTCACCCAAGCCATGCCCCAAGTGTACCCAAGTCCCAAAGGGTCCCAAAACCCCAAATAACACCACATACACAACATATATGCATTAAAACCCAATCCAAACTCACACCTAAACTCAATTTCAATCAATCGTTTAATATTCTGCAAAAACTTAAACCAAACCAGAAACTTTTCAAAACTTGATGGAATCCTTACCTTTGGAACATATTTTTGACCCTAGGCTGCCTCCAATGCCACTCCAAGCTTTGATACTCAAACTCCCAAGCTCAAGTTTCTCAAAACTTCATCTCAAAACCCAAATTCAAAATTCATAAATCATATTCCTCAAGATCAACATAAAAGACCTAAACCACAAAAATGAAATCCTTACCTCCTATTAAATTTCGAGATTTCTAAGTGTGAATGGCTGCTACTCCCTATCCACAACTTCACTTCCAATTCCTCAAAACCCATAACCCTTAAGCTTGTTGTTGGTTTTTCTCCTTCTAGAGCCCCTAAGAACCAAATGAGTATCAATGGGAGTGTTAAACGATTATGGCTTTCCCTCAGCCAAAGGTTATCTAATTACTACCCAAAAGACCATTCTACCCTTCCCTCTAACTTAGTTCTAGGCTAACCCACAAGGGTATCTAGGTCCATTTACCCTTTTGCAAAAATGCCACCTTTATTAACTTATTATTTCAGTAACAACACCAATTCTAAGGTTACTAGTAGTTACCAATCTCTCAACTTAACACCAATTTCGTGACTCTCTGCTAACACCGCAGGACAGGATTTCCTCATGCCGGAAATACCGCGCAAAGCGCAAAATCACACCCTCAACAGGTTCAAATTACAAATATGCCCCTAATAGCCAAATATGGCCCACATGCATATTTAATTCACCTAAATATGCATTTCTAATCACATAATCATTAAATTCATATATTAACATAATTAAATCAATTATTGCCCTCCCGGCACACTAATCAAGGCCCTAAGCCTTATTGGAAAATTTGGGACGCTACACCAACCCATCGGACCACCCCTCTTGGTTAAGGCACAAAGAAACATACAGCCAAGGCTGCGTCCACTCTAGTTGAGAGAAGTGGAAAAAATCGCACATAGAACCGAGGGTTCTAGGGCCGACACACCACTCGTAGGAGAGAGAGATTACGAGAAGAAAAAAAAATTCAGTAGTTGATACATATATCTTTTAATTGAAAAAATAAATAAACTCAACTGCGACTAGCTCCAATGCGCAAGTGTCTCTATCGTTCGCCACACCATCCAGCAACGTGGCCTCATTGCCTACTTTAACTAACCTTCCAACTATGATGGCCTATACCAATAGGAATATTCACTTTTTTTTAAAAAAAATATAAATTAAAAATGATGAATTTTCTATACATAAAGTGTGTTGATAACGAAATTTTTTTGTTTTAAAAGTTTCTTTGGTTAACTTCAATGGAATATTCTAAATATTTAACAGAATATACCTTTAAAACTAATTTAAAAATAAATATTTATCAATTATATTAATATAAATTCAAATATTATAAAATATCATTATTATAATAATATTTAATATAAGATTACATATATAATAATTATATTAATATAAATTTAAATTTAAATTCAAATGTTATAAAATATCATTATTATAATAATATATAATACAAAATTATATATTTAATAATTATATTAATATAAATTTAAATGTTATAAAATATTATTACGATAATTCTAATTTTTTACTAATTATATTAATATGAATTCAAATATTATAAAATATTATTACTATAATAATATTTAATATAAGACTAAATATTTAATAATTATATCAATATAAATTTAAATATTATAAAATATCATTATAATAATAATGTATAATACATAATTTTAATTTTAATTTTTATCAAAAAAATTATCTTTTATGTTTAAAAAGATTATCATATTATATATATATTTAAAAAAATTATAAATAGTATTTTAGTTTAATTTTTTATTTAATATATTTATGTCATTATTTTATATATAATATTTTTTATTTATTTAAAATTTATATAATAATGATACAAATTAAATAAATATAATCTTGTATCTAGCGTGTGTGTGTGTGTGTGTGTATATATATGTGTGTTTTTTAATCTTTAGACAGATTTGTTTCTTATCAATAAAATTATAAATAATGATTTAAAAAAAATGAATCTGTTGTTTGTTAATCTATTATATATACATTTAACCAACTTATTAATTAATATATCAATATCACTTTTAAGAACAATGCTCTCTCACACACAATATCTTAAATCAAACTTAACTAAACTCACGTAATATAATATTTGTGAAGACTCAAAAAATAAAAATAAATAAAAAATAATATATTTTTTTAAGTGGTGGGACCCACTTATTTTAAAATTTGTCAGATTTTTCTTTTCCTGTCTTTTTCTTTTTTTCTCTCTTTTATTTCTCTTTCCCGAGCATTCTTCTTCCTCTTCTTCTTCTTCTTCTTTTTCTTCTTTTTTTTCTCTCTATGCAACAACCCACGACTGGGTACCAGGAAGCCATTGCCGGAGTTTTCTTTTGCCACCACGCGACGGAGTTGGAGCACCAGTGGCCGGCGACAACCCCATCCCCAAAATCTTAGGGCCATCGGAGTTAAGACGCGCACCAACGGAGCAGTCAAAGTTTCGTCATCAAAAGTTTGACCGCGGTTTCCGGCGAACCCAGACCTCCATTCGGTGAGTGGATGGTACCGTTAGAATCAGCGTCGCGAGAGGATCGTCACTCACTAATTCATTCCGGTCAACTCGCCATTTTTCTCCGGACTGATTTTGGGTATCTTCGCCCTTTTAGAAGCATTTTCCAGTGACACCGGAGGTCATTTGGGCGAAGGAGCTGTACTTTCGTGATGTACTCATCGAGATGATGGTTTTGATATATGTCATGCATATATTCGTCGATGTTTCCGGTACCGCCACCAACTGCTAGTGTGCACCGCTTGGGTGAGGTTCCAGAACTTGAAATTTTAAATATGGTCATATTATATGTCATTAGACACGATAATGAATAAGGAATGCTATGATGATAATCGTTTGCTCATTTGGTGCACGTAGGAAAAACGTGATATAAAAATCGGACTAAATCACTCTAAAATCATCGTTAAGCTTAGAAACGTCGCTTTGGGCTCGGATTAAATTCTAAGGAGGTATCTAAAGAGGTAGGGACTCAACTTGACCATTGGCTTTATTTTACTCGTATTGAATTGCATTAAACATATTCCAATTTTGATATTTATAAAATGTTTGAAAAATTGAAAACTTAATTTGCATGTTTTCTAATCTGTTTTAAGGGCACTGGGTGCTAAATATATTTTTGTTCACTTATTTATGCAGATTATGATTTTTGAGTTTTATTCAAATGCTGTTGTTATGCTGCCCAATTTTCTAAAATATAAAGGGAATATGTTTCTTTCTTTTCATGTTTATCTGCATTTGGTTATACCGATGAGAGCCATAGTGATCATGATTGATGCAAGTTGTTGTTTCACGACCTAGTCTCTGTGTCATCATAGGTAGATCAGGTGTCCACTCACCTGTAGGTGTAAAGACCTAGCATCTGTATACAGGAAGTGTTCTGAGCCTCCCCCTTGTGGTGGTTATCAGGTCCGACTACTCGGTTTAGGATGTCGAATTTTCTATGGTGGGTAACGGGAACTAGGGATCTAGTGGACGGTGTGATGTGCACTTGCAGCTATGCTCTTATGATTATTTGTGGTTTCTCTATTTTGGCTTATACATGATGATGTATGTTTTGTTTTCAAAGCTAACCATGCAGGGGTTGTATTAAACTTTTGGGTCCTATGTTATTAATTGTTTTCCTACTGGGCTTTATAAGCTCACCCCTATCTCTCCCATTCCAGGAGCCTAGTGACGCGAACGTGGAAAAGATGAATTATCGATGGAGCCAATGTGTTTTGCCTATTTCTATTTCATGTCATTGTCTTATCTTTTGAGCATTGAATATGTATTCGACTTCGAACCTAATGATCGGTATATCTAAATGAGCTATGAAATAGTTAGCGATGAGGAATGGTGGATGCTAAGTATTATTTTGGGTGTTTATGACTTATTAAATTTAACTATTTGGTGATTACATAAATGTGGAAATATTATTGTTTTATGTATAATGATAAGTGATCATACTTTTATTACTAATATTTTTATATATAATTATAGGAGTTATTTCATTATTTTAACTTATAATTATAGTACGATTTAATATAAATTAAATGATCATTTATAAAGACTATTTTTTTTCGAGGGTCAAAGTTTGACCTTTGACCACCCAAGTTATGGATATTACAAATCTGTCACGGCCTAGGGCTCGGGTCGTGACAGAAAAATGGTATCAGAGCACCGGGTTTAAATACCTCGGAGTGTGTCACCAAATAGATTAAATTTATTTTAAAATAATGTATTTTGATCTATAAAGGCGTATGTATATAGATAACATCCATTCCTCACTAACTAGTTAGTTTTTTATTTACTGATCTAAGAAAATGCCTCCGAAAGGAAGGACAACAAGGAGAAGGCTTGTAGATGTCCTTGAGGCTGAGGTTCCCACTCCGCATGTTGTATTCCCTGTGAACGCCATTCTTGAGGCTTTGAGAGGCATTCCTACCCAACAGATGGATCCAACTACTCGACAGAGTCATCATTTCCAGATTTTCCACCGGATTTAAATGCCTAAGTTTGAGGGTGGGCAAGACCCTATGATGGCTGAAAAATGGTTGAGACAGATTAAGAAAAATTTCAACACCATGGGAACACCTGAATAGTATCAAGTGACTTTTGATGTATCCAAGCTAGAGGGTAGTGCAGCGGATTGGTGGGAAACCTTGAGTAGGACCACTGAGACTGGGGGATGACTTGGAGAGATTTTGAAAGGGTATTCAAGGAACAATATTGTAACCCGTCTCACCAGAGGACTTTAATTGGGTCATTTGACAGCTTAAGACAGGGGAACATGACAGTAAATGAGTTATATATGAAGTTTATAGAATTATCTTCCTATGCTTATGCCGGTACGGTCGATCAACCTCTTTTGATTGAGCAGTTCCTCTGTCGCTTAAACCCTTCAATATTGGGTCCACTTGCCCCTATGACCTTTGGAAATTTGAACGAGTGTGTAACAGCAGCCTTACAGACTGAGGTTCATCAAGAAGGAATTGAAAGAAGGAATCCGGCCCGAAAAAAAGGAAATGATAGGAAAATAAACAAGAAGAACCAAGAGCAATGGTTATCCCAAGGAAAACAACTTAGTGGGAGTAGCAATAGTAGTGGATCTTCAGGAAATACTCGAATTGGGTCGTATGGGTGTTTTAGTTGTGGCCAACAGGGTCATAAGAAGAAAGATTGCCCACAATGACAACAGAGGTTCCAACCATCACATGGAGGACCCATAGGGAGTTATGCTAGGTCTACTCCTTTCGCAGGACAACCTAAGAGTAACCAATCTCAGACTTCATCCTATGGTTTCACACCTACACCGGGGCAACAATCCCAATATCAACATCAGTTCTAGCCTCAAGGTTCAGGATTCAACCAGGGATACTCGCAGAGTTTTCAAACTCCTAATTCTGCTATAAGTTAGAGAGGGTTCAATCCCAGAGGAGGCTCTAGTGCAAGCACAAGCCATCCTGGTCAAGGAAAAGGGAAAGTAGAGGAAAAAGCATCTGGTCAAGCCTATGCTCTTAGTGGTGATGATGTACAAGGAGGAGCATGCCAGGGAGTTGTGGATGGTGTGGTTCTTATCTCACACTCTTAGGCTCATGTATTATTTGATACTAGTGCATCTCATTCTTGTATATCATTAATGTTTGCTAGCATGTTGGGTTTGAGCTGGGGAACTTTTAGTCCTACATTGCAGTTGATGGTACCTATGGGAGGGCATGTTGAAGTATCAACCATCTGCAAATCAGTTGTATTGTGTTTGAATGGCATAATTTATTAGGAAACCTGATGGTGTTACCTATGTGACAAGCTGATGTGATTCTTGGTCTAGATTGGTTGTCTAAGTACCAAACATTGTTGATTGCTCACACAAAATGTTGACTCTTTTAATTCCAGGTGGAGATTTCATTGTATATCGAGCCAACATGAGTGCAGTAAGGCAGGATCCTATCCTTAAGGCATGTTTAGGTGGGAAAAGAAACTTAGAGTGTTATGGGAGTCTATTTGCAATTGAGGATAAGTCTAGGCCTCTAGACAAGTTTCCTTGGATATCAGTGGTTAGTGCCTTCCAAAGTGTCCATAACTTGTTCTAAAAGTAGTTTAGGAATATCATCTTCCTTAATCCTTAATTGATGATAGCCTGACCTCAAATCAATCTTGGAAAAACACTTTGAACCTCTGAGCTGATCAAACAACTCATCTATCCTTGGCAAATGATACTTGTTCTTAATTGTCATCTGATTCAATTTCTGATAATCGACGCACAGTCGCAGGGATCCATCAGCTTTCTTGGCAAACAAAACTGGAGCTCCCCAGGGAGAAGTACTGTTTCTAATGTAACCTTTATCCATTAGCTCACCCAATTGCCTTTTCAATTCAGCTAACTCTGCAGGTGCCATGCGATAAGGTGTAGTAGAAACTGGTTGAGTCCCGGGAATCAAATCAATGCAAAACTCGATCTCTCTATCAGGTGGTAGTCCTTGCAAAGCCTCAGGAAACACATCTGGAAAGCCACTAACCACTGACATCCAAGGAAACTTGTCTAGAGGCCTAGACTCATCATTGTTTGCAAACAGACTCCCATAACACTCTAAGTTTCTTCTTCCACCAAAACATGCCTTAAGGATAGGATTGTGCCTTACTGCATTCATGCTAGCCCGAAATACAATGAAATCTCCACTTGGAGTTAAAAGAGTCACCCTTTTTCGTGAGCAATCTACAATGGCTTGGTACTTAGACAACCAATCCATGCCAAGAATCACATCAAATTGTCCCATAGGTAACACCATCAGGTTTCCTAATAAATTATGCCCTTCAAGCACAATACAAACCGATTTGCAGATGGTTGATACTTCACCATGCCCTCCCATAGGTACACTCAACTGCAGTGTAGGACTAAAAGTCTCCCAACTCAAACCCAACATGCTAGCAAACATTAATGATATAAAAGAATGCGATGCACCAGTATCAAATAATACATGAGCCCAAGAGTGTGAGATAAGAACCATACCATCCACAACTACATGGCATGATCTTCCTTGCTCATCATCACCACCAAGAGCATAGATTTGGCCACAGGCTTTTTCCTTTGCTTTCCCTTTTCCATGACCAAGATGGTTTGTGCTTTTGCACTAGAATTTCTTCCTTGATTGAACCCTCTCTGACTTCCAACAGAAATAGGAGTTTGGAAACTCTGCGAGTACCCCTGGTTGAACCCTGAACCTTGGGGCTTGAACTGATGTTGATATTGGGATTGTTGCCCTGGTGTGGGTGTGAAACCATAGGATGAAGTCTGAGACTAGTTACTCTTAGGTTGTCCTGTGAAAGGAGTAGACCTAGCATAACTCCCTATGGGTCCTCCATGTGATGGTTGGAACCTCTGTTGTCGTTGTGGGCAATCTTTCTTCTTATGATCCTGTTGGCCACAACTGAAACATCCATACGACCTAATTCGAGTCTTTCCTGAAGACCCACTACTATTGCTACTCCCACTAAGTTGTTGTCCTTGGGATAGCCATTGCCCTTGGTTCTTCTTGTTCATTTTCCTATCATTTCCTCTTTCTCGGTCCGGATTCTTTCTTTCAATTCCTTCTTGATGAACCTCAGTCTGTAAGGCTGCTGTTACACACTCGTTCAAATTTCCAAAGGTCAGAGGGGCAAGTGGACCCAATATTGAAGGGTTTAAGCGACAGAGGAACTGCTCAATCAAAAGAGGTTGATCGACCGTACCGGCATAAGCATAGGAAGATAATTCTATAAACTTCATATATAACTCATTTACTGTCATGTTCTCCTGTCTTAAGCTGTCAAATGACCCAATTAAAGTCCTCTGGTGAGACGGGTTACAATATTGTTCCTTGAATACCCTTTCAAAATCTCTCCAAGTCATCCCCCCAGTTTCAGTGGTCCTACTCAAGGTTTCCCACCAATCTGCTGCACTACCCTCTAACTTGGATACAACAAAAGTCACCTGATACTCCTCAGGTGTTTCCATGGTGTTGAAATTCTTCTTAACCTGCCTCAGCCATCTTTCAGGCATCATAGGGTCTTGCCCACCCTCAAACTCAGACATTTGAATCCGGTGGAAAATCTGGAAGTGATGACTCTGCCAAGCAGCTAGATCCATCTGCTGGGCAGGAAGGCCTCTTAAAGCCTTAAGAATGGCATTCATTGGAAATGCAGCTGGCTGCTGGGAAGCTCAGCCTCAGGGACTTCAGCTGCAGGCCTCTTCCTCGTTGCCCTTCCTCTCGGAGCCATCAACTTAGGTCTGAGAATTAAAGCTAAATAGTTAGTGAGGAATTGATACTTTCTACATACATATGCATTTATATATTAAAATACTTTACAAAAAAAATTTAATCTATTTGGTGACACACTCCGAGGTATTTAAACCCGGTGCTCTGATACCATTTTTTTGTCACAACTCGAGCCCTAGGCTATGGCAGAATTGTAATATCCATAACTTGGGTGGTCAAATGTCAAACTTTGACCCTCGGTGGAAAATAGTCTTTATAAATGATCATTTAATTTATATTAAATATTACTATAATTATAGGTCAAAACAATGGAATAACTCCTATAATTATATATAAAAATATTACAGGTAAAAGTAAGATCATTTATCTTAATACATAGAACAATAATATCCCCACAGTTATGTAGTTACCAAACAGTTAAATTTAATAAGTCATAAAACACCAAAATAATACTTAGCATCCACCATTCCTCATTTCTAATTATTATATAGCTAACTTAGATATACAGACCGATAGGTTCCAAATTAAATACATAATGTTCAAAAGATAAGACTATGGCGCTAAACACATTAGCTTTAGCGATAATTCACCTTATCCACAATTTGCATCATTAGGATCCTAGAATGGGAGAGATATAGGGGTGAGCTTATAAAGCCCAGTAGAAAAGCAACTAACAACATAGGACTCAAAAGTTCAGTAAAAACCCCTGCATGGTTAGCTTTTTAAAACAAAACATGCATCATCGTGTATAAACCAAAATAGAGAGAAACCATAAATAATCATAAGAGCATAGCTACCAGTGCACATCACACCGTCCACTAGACCCCTAGTTTTCCGTTACCCACCATAGAAAATCCGACATCCTAAACCGAGTAGCCGAACCTGATAACCACCACAATGAGGAGGCTCAGAACACTTCCTGTATACAGATGCTAGGTCTTTACACCTACAGGTGAGTAGACACCTGATCTACCTATGATGACACAAAGACTAGGTCGTGAAACAAAAATATGCATAAATCATGATCACTATGGCTCTCATCGGTATAACCAAATGCAGGTAAACATGAAAAGAAAGAAACATATTCCCTTTATATTTTAGAAAATTGGGCAGCATAACAACTGCATTTGAATAAAACCCAAAAATCATAACCTGCATAATTAAGTGAACAAAAGAATATATTTGACACTCAGTGCCCTCAGAACAGAACAGAAAACATGCAGATTAAGTTTTCCATTTTTCAAACATTTTATAAATATCAAAATTAGAATATGTTTAATGCAATTCAATACGAGTAAAACAAGTCCAATAGTCAAGTTGAGTCCCTACCTCTTAAGAATTTTCAATCCGAGCCCAACGCGACACTCCCAAGCTTAACGATTATCCTAGAGTGATTTAAATTGGATCTATATATCACGATTTTCCTAATAGCATCAAATGAGCAAACGATTATCATTATTGAATTCCTTATTCAAAATCGTGTCCAACGACATATAATATGACCATATTTAAAATTTCAAGTTCCGAAACCTTACTCAAGCGGTGCACACTAGCAGTGATAGCGGTACCGGAAACGTTGACGAATATATGTATGGCATATATCAAAACGATCCTCTCGAGTAGTCATCACGGAAGTACAGCCCCTTTGCCCAACTGACATCCGGTGTCGCCGGAAAATGCTTCCAAAGGGGCGGAGATACCCAAAATTTCGTCGGAGAAAAATGGTGAGTTGACTGAAATGACTTAGTGGGTGACGTTCCTCCCTTCACGCTGGTTCCAACGGTGCCACCCACTCATCGAACGAAGGTCTGGGTTCGCCGGGAAGCGCGGTCAAAGTTTTGACCACGAAACTTTGACTGCTCCGTTCGTGTGCGTCTTAAGTCCGATGGCCCTGAGATTTTGGGGATGGGGTTGTCGCCGGCCACTGGTGCTCCAGCTGTGGCGCTTGGCGGCAAAAGGGAACTTCGGCAATGACTTTGTGGTACCCGACGTGGGTTGTTGCAGAGAGAAAAGAAGAAAGAAAAAAAAAATAGAAGAAGAAGAAATGCTCGGGAAGAAAAAGGAAAAAGAAAGAAAAAGAAAAGAAAAGAAAAATCTGACTTATTTTAAAACAAGTGGGTCCCACCACTTAAATAATATATATATATATTTTGTCTGAGTCTTCACAGATAGATTCTATCTTGCAGTGGGAAAGACCAAAGAACGTTACTAAGATTCGAAGTTTTCTTGGGTTAGCATGTTATTATCGTCACTTTGTGGAGAATTTTTCTCGGATTGCTATGCCTTTGACAAAGCTAACAAGAGAGGATTTAAAGTTCGTGTGGGATGACAGTTGCGAATGAGCTTTCAGAGAACTTAAGCCAAGATTGACTACGGCGACTGTTCTCACTATGCCTAATAATGATAAGCCTTATGTGGTATTCACTGATGCTTTTGGTACTGGTTTAGGAGGAGTTCTCATGCAAAATGGCAAGGTGTTGCCTATGCTTCATGCCAATTGAAGCCACATGAGAAGAACTACCCTACACATGACTTGGAACTTGCAGCAGTGATTTTTGCCTTAAAGATTTGGAGATGTTACTTATATGGGGCAAAGTTTGAATTATACTCTGATCATAAGAGTTTAAAGTATCTCTTTACTCAAAAAGACTTAAATTTGAGGCAAAGAAGATTGGTCGAGTACAGGGAAAATTATGATTTCACTTTGAAATATAATCATGGAAAAGCATGAGGTTGCTACACAGTGCTACTTCAACAAGTTGAGCAATGTCAGTGGCTAGATGAGAAATTGAGACTTATCTAGAATCGAATCCAAAACGGTGAGCAATTAGATGGATGGACAGTAAATGCTGAAGGATTCTTATACTGTAACGCCCCAAACTCCAGGGACCGTTACGGTGTGCCTTGTAAACAGTGCTAAACTCGCTAACCGAGTCATTTGGCCAAAATCATGAACTAAGTATGATTAGCGGTTTAGGGATTAAAAACTTTGGTTAAGATGTAACGTCTCACTAGAACGTTTAATATTTACATTGGGATCCCGAAAATAAAGTTTCAGAGTTTATTACAGAAAATATATACAACAGGCCGTTCTAAGCGGCAAAACAGGGTTCAACCCTAGTTCCACTTTAAACCTCGGCCGTGGCGGACGAGCAGCTGCATATGTACACATCATCACCTAAGCTCTCCAACTCAAGGATGGTCCAACTTCCTCTTGTCTTTACCTGCACCACGTAGCACCCGTGAGCCGAAGCCCAGCAAGAAAACACAATAAAGCATGATATAATATCAACAACGATCATAATAACCATTCAGGACTATCAGTCCAAGCAAGTAGGTGACAATAGCCAAAAGTCACAATAATGAGCATCGCTCCTTCTAGCCATGTGACGATAGGGTCACCAGGGCTTAACTGATAAGTGATCCTTTCATAAGTTTGATTAGGACAGGTGCAAGGTGATTAGTCACCAACATAACCTTCCTCGCGACTCTAGAGTCGAAAATATGGACAACGTCCCTTAGCCATGTGACAAACAGTCACCGGGGTCATACACCTTGGCTATAGTCATCTGGTCGTAGACCAGGCAAGTGCTTATAAGTTCTTCGACCCTAGGGTCGGTCTAGCATTAATGCCATAGAGCCATTCAATGTGTAATTCTCGACTCTAGAGTCGGTCCCTGACTAGTCAGTGTCATTCCCAAGTAAGACATGCCACCAATCATATGTCACATGTTCCATATCCATAAACGAGGCATTTAGCATGCTTACTAAACAGGTGTTAGTGCTATCAGGGCCATGCATAAACGCAGAGGCTCAAGCTCTGCACGATATCATACTCACTATATAAAGCATGTCCCAATCACATGTTTCTCATGCATCATATGCAATATATTCAACAATCCAACATGCACCAATAACAACCATGCATGTCACGTTTAATAGTCAACCAACATGCATCAAGAATAGCCATGCATGTCATACATAATAATCAACCGACATGCATCAATAATAACCACGCATGTCATACCCAGTAATCAACCAACATGCATCATAATAGCCATGCATGTCACATATACACAGGGTGCAGTTTTCTTACCTCAAAGTCGAGCTAGAATAATTATAAGAACAACCCTTGAGAACGATCAACCTTTAATCCTTTAGCGGTCACCTAGTCATAACCAAATATAAGGTATCATCAATAAAAATGATCAACATAAGTTCCCAAATCAATATCTAGCCTCCGGGACATCAATCCCCACTTAACCAAGTAGTAGGATCAACCACGAGGCCTATGGTAAGCATCCCCAAGTCAAAAACCCTATTCTGGCCAAATCTTCCCTGATGGGCCGCGGCTCGCCATAGCCACGCCGCGACTCACCTTCCTGACAGAGTCAAACCTTTCACAAAAACGCACGTAGGCCGCGACTCACCATAGCCGTGCCGTGGCCCATTACCAAAACCAGCAAGCCCCAGCTTGCGTTCCCCTGCGTTTTCCTTCGAAACCACCCCTTCAAACTAGTCCCAAACCTTAACCTAATACCCAATTTAACCACCAAACATCATCTACAACTCACCCACATCAAAACCCAAGTTAAACCTCAATTAAACTTCCATTAATTCCAACTCTTTATCAAGAAATCACAAGCTGAAACTTAAATAAAAAACAGAGTATAACCAGGGATTTCATCGCTGAAACTTACCTCAAACTTGGTTTTGATTCCCCTTTAATGACTGAATCACGACCCTAAGCTCCCACCTTTGATTCCCTAGCTTAACTCCTCAAGTTGGCTCCAAAATTCCAAAGAGAAAAGGAAGGAAAATGGTACACGGGTGAGGGAGAGGAAGAAGGTTATTGATGCTCTGTTTTATTTTCATTCCACAGCCTTCTAAAACTCAAAAGGCTGATACATATCCTTTGCCAAATGACCTAAATGCCCCTAGGTCACTTAAGGCTTCTAAAATCACCCCAAGGGCAAAATTGTCCTTTCCAACCTATACCGTTAATTATAATTAACGCTCTCTAATTCCCGCTATTCTCAATATTCCCAAATACCAATAAATCACATCCCATTACCCTTTAATTCCCGGTAATGCTCTAATCATCAATTCCACCTCGAGTCTCACCCCGAGCCTCGAACTTAAACCCGTTATGACTAGACCGAACACTTACATCACATGATCGTCTCATGTCAATTAGCTCGAACCAATCCACCTTATAATGTGGCTATATTAATTATTCACAACCATGCACCCAAAATATACAATTACGCCCACAGTGGCCAAATTACCAAAATACTCTCATAATTAACATATGAGCCCATATGCATGCATTCACCATCATATAATAATATAACTCACGTAAACATGCATATAATCATTAAATACTATAATGAATCAATTATGGCCCTCCCGGCCTCCTAATCAAGGTCCTAACATCATTAGGAAATTTGGGGCATTACATATACCATAAGGGAAGATTAGTCGTTGCAAATAGCCCTGATCTTAGAGAGTCTGTTATGATTGCGGCCCATAGGTCTAAGTTTATTGTACATCCTGGAAGCACAAAGATGTACCAAGATTTGAAAAGACAATATTTGTAACGCCCCAAACTCCAGGGACCGTTACGGTGTGCCTTGTAAACAGTGCTAAACTCGCTAATCGAGTCATTTGGCCAAAATCGTGAACTAAGTATGATTAGCGGTTTAGGGATTAAAACTTTGGTTAAGACGTAACGTTTCACTAGAACGTCTAATATATACATTGGGATCCCGG
This sequence comes from Humulus lupulus, assembly GCF_963169125.1. Classification (NCBI taxonomy): domain Eukaryota; kingdom Viridiplantae; phylum Streptophyta; class Magnoliopsida; order Rosales; family Cannabaceae; genus Humulus; species Humulus lupulus. The sequence goes on along the minus strand of NC_084794.1, from coordinate 295,956,073 downwards.
AAATATAGTTTCAGAGTTTATTACAGAAAATATTTACAACAGGCCGTTCTAAGCGGCAAAACAGGGTTCAACCCTAGTTCCACTATAAACCTCGGCCGTGGCGGACGAGCAGCTGCATATGTACACGTCATCACCTAAGCTCTCCAACTCAAGGATGATCCAGCTTCCTTTTGCCTTTATCTGCACCACGTAGCACCCGTGAGCCAAAGCCCAGCAAGAAAACACAATAAAGCGTGACATAGTCTTAACAACGATCATAATAACCATTCAAGACTATCAGTCCAAGCAAATAGGTGACAATAGCCAAAAGTCACAATACTGAGCATTGCTCCTTCTAGCCATGTGACGATAGGGTCACCAGGGCTTAACTGACAAGTGATCCTTTCATAAGTTTGATTAGGACAGGTGCATGGTGAATGGTCACCAACATAACCTTCCTCCCGACCCTAGAGTCGTGCAATGGACAGCGTCCCTTGGCCATGTGACAAACAGTCACCGGGGTCATATACCTTGGCCATAAACATCTGTTCATAGACCAGGCAAGCGCTTATAGTTCTCATTGACCTTCCGGTCGGTCCAGCATTAATACCCCATATGAGTCATTCAATGCCGACCTCGATTAGATCTAATCTTTAATTGGCCCGGCGTTCACAACGCACTGCCACTTCTGACCCTTGGGTCGGTAAAACACGACCAGTGCTCAGCCCGTGGTGAACTTAACTAATAAGTCACAGCCTCACAGACGGATCTGACACTATTGTCGATTCTAACTAATAAGTCAGCGCCATACACAGGTAAGCCATGCCACCAAACATATATCACATGTCCAATATCCATAAACAAGGTATTTAGCATGCTTACTAACAGATACCAGTACAATTAGGACCATGCACAACCACAGAGGCTCAAGCTCTGAACAATATCATACCCAGTATACAAAGCATGTCCTAATCACATATTTCTCATGCATCATATGCAGTATATCCAGCAATCCAACATGCACCAATAACAGTCATGCACGTCACGTTTAAAAGTCAACTAACATGCACCAAGAACAGCCATGCATGTCATACATAGTAATCAACCGACATGCATCATAATAGTCATGCGTGTCACATATACACAGGGTGCAGTTTTCTTACCTCAATGTCGAGCTAGAACGATTAGAAGAACGACCCTTGAGAACGATCAACCTTTAGTCCTTTAGCGGTCACCTAGTCATAACCAAATATAAGGTATCATCAATAAAAATGATAACTGAGGGTTCCCAAACCAAATCCCAGCCCTCGAGACATCAAAAACTACCCAACCGGGTACTAGGTCCAACCCCGAGGCCTAAGGTTTGAATCCCCAAGCTAAAAACCACATTTTGGCAAAATTGGCCTTAAGGGCCGCGGCCCTCCCCTGCTGCGCCGCGGTGCGCCTTCAAACAGAAAGGCTCCCCCCTGCCAGACGCCAAGGGCCGCGGCGCACGACAGCTGCGCCACGGCGCTCCGCCCAGACTAGGCAAAAACCAGCACGCGAACTCAGAATTTGCCCCTGCGTTTTCCCTTAGAACCAGCCCCTCAAATTAGCCCAAAACCTCTTCCAAACACTCATTCAAACCCCTAGACATCACCCATAACCTCCCCCACATCAAAACCCTATCTTATCATCCATCAAAACCCCTTTGAATCCAAACTTTTAGTAAGAAATCAAAGCTGAAAAACCAAAGAAGAAAACAGAGTATCACCTGAGTTCAAAGGCTAAAACTCACCTCAAACACAGCTTTGAATCCCCTTTGATGGTTGTTACAGGTTCCCTAGCTGCCACCTTTAATCCCCTAGCTCAACACCTCCATTTGAGCTCTCAAAATTCAAAGAAAGGTGAGGGAGGAAGCTTGTACGGGATGGAAGGGAGAAGGAGAGGATAGGCTATGTTTTTAATATCAATCTACAGCCTTTATGTCATATATATCCTTAGGGTCAAAAGACCAAAATACCCCTAGGTCTTCTAAAGCTTCCAAAGCCACTTCAAGGGTAATTTTGGCACATTCCACTAATCCCATTAATCATAATTAACGCTTCCCAATTCCCGCTAATCTCAATATTCCCAAATACCAATAAATCATATCCCATTACCCTTTAATTCCCGGTAATGCTCTAATCATCAAATTCACCCCGAGACTCACCCCGAGCCCCGAACTTAAACCCGTTATGACCAGACCAAACACTTACATCCCATGATCGTCTCATGTCGAATAGCTCGAACCAATCAACCTTATAATGTGGCTACATTAATTAATCACAGTCATGCACCCAAAATATACAATTACGCTCACAGTGGCCAAATTACCAAAATACCCTCACAATAATAAATTCTCCCATATGCATGCATTCACCATCATATAATAATATAATTCACATAAACATGCATATAATCGTTAAATATTATAACAAATCAATTATGGCCCTCCCGGCCTCCTAATCAAGGTCCTAAACCTTATTAGGAAATTTGGGGCATTACAATATTGGTGGGAAGGTATGAAGAGAGACGCGACTAACTTTGTAGCTAAGTGTATGGTTTGCCAACAGGTTAAAGCTGAGCACCAGAGACCTTCAGGGTTGCTTCAACCTTTACCTATACCAGAATGGAAGTGGGATGAGATCACGATGGAATTTGTGATGGGATTACCATTAACACCATTAAATCATGACACTGTCCGGTTGATTGTCGATCGTTTGACCAAGTCTGCTCATTTCATTCAAATTAGGAAGGATTGTAAGGTTTCTGAACTAGCTCGACTTTATGTGGGTAATATACTTCGACTGCATGGGTTGCCTTCCAACATTGTTTCTGAGAGAGATCCTCGATTTACATCAAAGTTTTGGCGAGCATTGCAAGAAGTTTTAGGAACTGAACTTAACTTAAGCACCGCTCACCACCCTCAAACAGATGGATAGTCTGAGAGGACTATCCAAACTTTGGAGGACATGTTTCGTTCTTGTATTTTGGATTTTGGGGGTAGCTGGGGAGAACACTTGTCATTGGTGGAATTCACTTATAATAATAGCTACCAGGCCAGTCTAGGCATGGCTCCTTATGATGCCTTATATGGGAGACCATGTAGATCACCTTTGTGTTAGGCAACACTAGATTAGTATGTCACAATTGGATCTCAAATTGCTAGTACTACTGGGAATATCAGAATTTTTTTTTCTCCAAGAGAGACTTAAGGTTGTTCAAAGTCGTCAGAAGAGTTATGTCAATCTCCTCCGATGAGAAGTTCAGTTTGCGGTTGGTGACTATGTCTTCTTAAAAGTTACTCCTATGCTTGGTGTGACGAGATTTGGAGTGAAGGGTAAGCTAGCCTCGAGGTATATTGGACCTTTCGAGGTTATCGAGAGGGATGGGGAGGTCGCTTATCGATTGAACTTACCAGCGGTTGGGGCATGTTCACAATGTGTTCCATGTGTCGATGCTGAGGAAGTATACTCCAGACCCATCGCACATCATTGAGTATGAGGCTATCCCTCTTCAAGATGACGTGACAAGTGAAGAACAACCTATTAGAATTCTAGCGAGGGAGTTAAAGGTGCTAAGGAATAGAGAGATTCCCGTAGTCAAGGTCTTATGGCGAAACCATAAAGAAGACGGGGCTACTTGGGAGTTAGAGTCAGAGATGTATGAGAAGTATCCTCATTTGTTTAATTTTTCAGCTTCAGGTTGTTCTTTGAAAAAAAAAATTTGGGACGAAATTTCTTTAAGGAAGGAAGAATGTGAAGACTCAAAAAAATAAAAAAATAAATTGTGGGACCCACTTATTTTAAAATATGTCAGATTTTTTCTTTTCCTTTCTTTTTCTTTTTTTCTTCCTTTTATTTCTCTTTCCCGAGCATTCTTCTTCCTCCTTCTTCTTATTCTTTTTCTTCTTTTTTTTCTCTCTCTGCAATAACCCACGACTGGGTACCAGGAAGCCATTGCCGGAGTTTCCTTTTTTCGCCACACGCCGGAGATGGAGCACCAGTGGTCGGCGAAAACCCCATCCCCAAAATCTCAGGGCCATCGGAGTTAAGACGCGCACCAACAGAGCAGTCAAAATTTCGTCATCAAAACTTTGACCGCGCTTTCCGGCGAACCCAGACCTCCGTTCGGTGAGTGGGTGGTACCATTGGAATCAGCGTCACGAGAGGATCGTCGCCCACTAAGTCATTCCGGTTAACTCGCCATTTTTTTCTAACGAGATTTTGGGTATCTTCGCCCTTTTGGAAGCATTTTCCAGCGACACCAGAGGTCATTTGGGCGAAGGAGCTGTACTTTCGTGATGTACTCATCGAGAGGATCGTTTTGATATATGCCATGCATACATTCGTCGATGTTTCCGGTACCGCCACCAACCGCCAGTGTGCACCGCTTGGGTGAGGTTCCAGAACTTGAAATTTTAAATATGGTCATATTATATGTCATTGGACACGATTTTGAATAAGGAATGCTATGATGATAATTGTTTGCTCATTTGGTGCACGTAGGAAAAACGTGATATAAAAATCAGACTAAATCACTCTAAAATCATCGTTAAGCTTAGGAGCGTCACTTCGGGCTCGGATTAAATTCTAAGGAGGTATCTAAAGAGGTAGGGACTCAACTTGACCATTGGACTTATTTTACTCGTATTGAATTTCATTAAACATATTCCAATTTTGATATTTATAAAATGTTTGAAAAATTGAAAACTTAATCTGCTTGTTTTCTAATCTGTTCTGAGGGCACTGGGTGCCAAATATATTTTTGTTCACTTATTTATGCAGATTATGATATTTGGGTTTTATTCAAATGCAGCTGTTATGCTGCCCAATTTTCTAAAATATAAAGGGAATATGTTTCTTTCTTTTCATGTTTACCTGCATTTGGTTATGCCGATGAGAGCCATAGTGATCATGATTGGTGCACGTTGTTGTTTCACGACCTAGTCTCCGTGTCATCATAGGTAGATTAGGTGTCCACTCACCTGTAGGTGTAAAGACCTAGCATCTATATATAGGAAGTGTTCTAAGCCTTCCCTTTGTGGTGGTTATGAGGTCCGGCTACCCGGTTTAGGATGTCGAATTTTCTATGGTGGGTAACGGGAACTAGGGATCTAGTGGACGGTGTGATGTGCACTTGTAGCTATGCTCTTATGATTATTTGTGGCTTCTCTATTTTGGTTTATACATGATGATGTATGTTTTGTTTTCAAAGCTAACCATGCAGGGGTTGTATTAAACTTTGTGTCCTATGTTATTAGTTATTTTCCTACTGGGTTTTATAAGCTCACCCCTATCTCTCCCACTCCAGGAGCCTAGTAACGCGAACGTGGAAAAGATGAATTATCGATGGAGCCAATGTGTTTAGCCTATTTCTATTTCGTGTCATTATCTTATCTTTTGAGTATTAGATATGTATTCGACTTCGAACCTAATGATCGGTATATCTGAATGAGCTATGAAATAGTTAGAGATGAGGAATGGTGGATGCTAAGTATTATTTTGGGTGTTTATGACTTATTAAATTTAACTATTTGGTGATTACATAACTGTGGGAATATTATTGTTTTATGTATAATGATAAGTGATCATACTTTTATTACTAATATTTTTATATATAATTATAGGAGTTATTTCATTATTTTAACTTATAATTATAGTACGATTTAATATAGATTAAATGATAATTTATAAAGACTATTTTTCAACGAGGGTCAAAGTTTGACCTTTGACCACCCAAGTTATGGATATTACAAATCTGCCACGGCCTAGGGCTCGGGTCGTGACAATATTCTTCTTATAACACGATATTGGCTATGTTATAAATTAAACTTATAATTTTGTAGGACTTTTTTGATGCATTCCTAAAAAATAATTCTCATTCCCATTTTTTTATCTATAGTGTATGTAAATTTTACACATTCCTTATTCTCATTATGTTCTCTATACTTATCCTTATCTCATTATTTTTATATTACGTACCTACATATTTTAAATTTTATCTACAATAGGGTAACTTTTAGTAATATTTTTATTGTGTTCTTCTTTTTAAATAAATGATTTGTTTACATAAATGTTTGTTCCAATTACTTTCCAAAAGTTCAAAACTTACTATAACACTCTAGGGCTCCAATTATATAGCAGGATTGTTATTGTTATTAGGCATTATTATAAGTATCTACACATGACTTGGAACTTGCAGCAGTGATTTTTACCTTAAAGATTTGGAGATGTTACTTATATGGGGCAAAGTTTGAATTATACTCTGATCATAAGAGTTTAAAGTATCTCTTTACTCAAAGAGACTTAAATTTGAGGCAAAGAAGAAGGGTCGAGTACAGGGCAAATTATAATTTCACTTTGAAATATCATCATGGAAAAGCATGAGGTTGCTACACAGTGATACTTCAACAAGTTAAGCAATGTCAGTGGCTAGATGAGAAATTGAGACTAATCTAGAATCGAATCCAAAACGGTGAGCAATTAGATGGATGGACAGTAAATGCTGAAGGATTCTTATACCATAAAGTAAGATTAGTCGTTGCAAATAGCCCTGATCTTAGAGAGTCTGTTATGATTGAGGCCCATAGGTCTAAGTTTGTTGTACATCCTGGAAGCACAAAGATGTACCAAGATTTGAAAAGACAATATTGGTGGGAAGGTATGAAGAGAGACGCGACTAACTTTGTAGCTAAGTGTATGGTTTGCCAACAGGTTAAAGATGAGCACCAGAGACCTTCAGGGTTGCTTCAAACTTTACCTATACCAGAATGGAAGTGGGATGAGATCACGATGGACTTTGTGATGGGATTATCATTAACACCATTAAATCATGACACTTTCCGGTTGATTGTCGATCGTTTGACCAAATCTGCTCATTTCATTCAAATTAGGAAGGATTGTAAGGTTTCTGAACTAGCTCGACTTTATGTGGGTAATATACTTCGACTGCATGGGTTTCCTTCCAGCATTGTTTCTGAGAGAGATCATTGATTTACATCAAAGTTTTGGCGAGCATTGCAAGAAGCTTTAGGAACTGAACTTAACTTGAGCACCGCTCACCACCCTTAGACAGATGGATATTCTAAGAGGACTATCCAAACTTTGGAGGACATGCTTCGTTCTTGTATTTTGGATTTTGGGGGTAGCTGGGGAGAACACTTGTCATTGGTGGAATTCACTTATAATAATAGCTACCAGGCCAGTATAGGCATGGCTCCTTATGATGCCTTATATGGGAGACCATGCAGATCACCTTTGTGTTAGGCAGAACCAGATTAGCCTAGTACTACTGGGAAGATCAGAATTTTTTTTTTCTCCAAGAGAGACTTTAGGTTGTTCAAAGTCGTCAGAAGAGTTATGCCGATCTCCTCCGATGAGAAGTTCAGTTTGAGGTTAGTGACTATGTCTTCTTGAAAGTTACTCCCATGCTTGGTGTGACGAGATTTGGAGTGAAGGGTAAGCTAGCCTCGAGGTATATTGGACCTTTCGAGGTTATCGAGAGGGATGGGGAGGTCGCTTATCGATTGAACTTACCAGCGCGGTTGGGGCATGTCCACAATCTGTTCCATGTGTTGATGCTGAGGAAGTATACTCCAGACCCATCGCACATCATTGAGTATGAGGCTATCCCTCTTCAAGATGACGTGACAAGTGAAGAACAACCTATCAGAATTCTAGCGAGGGAGTTAAAGGTGCTAAGGAATAAAGAGATTCCCGTAGTCAAGGTCTTATGGCGAAACCATAGAGAAGACGGGGCTACTTGGGAGTTAGAGTCAGAGATGTATGAGAAGTATCCTCATTTGTTTAATTTTCAGCTTGAGGTTGTTCTTTGAAAAAAAAAATTCGGGACGAAATTTCTTTAAGGAAGGAAGAATGTGAAGACTCAAAAAAAAAAAATTATTTTTTTTTAAGTGGTGGGACCCACTTATTTTAAAATATGTCAGATTTTTTCTTTTCCTTTCTTTTTCTTTTTGTCTTCCTTTTATTTCTCTTTCCCGAGCATTCTTTTTCCTTCTTCTTCTTCTTTTTCTCTCTCTACAACAACCCACGACTGGGTACCAGGAAGCCATTGCCGGAGTTTCCTTTTGCCGCCACGCGTCGGAGTTGGAGCACCAGTGGTCGGCGACAACCCCATCCCCAAAATCTCAGGGCCATCAGAGTTAAGACGCGCACGAATGGAGCAGTCAAAGTTTCGTCGTCAAAACTTTGACCGCGCTTTCCGGCGAACCCAGACCTCCGTTCGGTGAGTGGGTGGTACCATTGGAATCAGCGTCGCGAGAGGATCGTCACTCACTAAGTCATTCCAGTCAACTCGCCATTTTTTCCGGCGAGATTTTGGGTATCTTCGCCCTTTTGGAAGCATTTTCCGGCGACACCGGAGGTCATTTGGGCGAAGGAGCTGTACTTTCGTGATGTACTCATCGAGAGGATCGTTTTGATATATGCCATGCATATATTCGTCGATGTTTCTGGTATCGCCACCAACCGCTAGTGTGCACCGCTTGAGTGAGGTTCCAGAACTTAAAATTTTAAATATGGTCATATTATATGTCATTGGATATGATTTTGAATAAGGAATGCTATGATGATAATCGTTTGCTCATTTGGTGCACGTAGGAAAAACGTGATATAAAAATCGGACTAAATCACTCTAAGATCATCGTTAAGCTTAGGAGCGTCGCTTTGGGCTTGGATTAAATTCTAAGGAGGTATCTAAAGAGGTAGGGACTCAACTTGATCATTGGACTTATTTTACTCGTATTGAATTGCATTAAACATATTCCAATTTTGATATTTATAAAATGTTTGAAAAATTGAAAACTTAATCTGCATGTTTTCTAATCTGTTCTGAGGGCACTGGGTGCCAAATATATTTTTGTTCACTTATTTATGCAGATTATGATTTTTGGGTTTTATTCAAATGCAGCTGTTATGCTGCCCAATTTTCTAAAATATAAAGGGAATATGTTTCTTTCTTTTCATGTTTACCTGCATTTGGTTATACCGATGAGAGCCATAGTGATCATGATTGGTGCACGTTGTTGTTTCACGACCTAGTCTCTGTGTCATCATAGGTAGATCATGTGTCCACTCACCTGTAGGTGTAAAGACCTAGCATCTATATACAGGAAGTGTTCTAAGCCTCCCCCTTGTGGTGGTTATCCAGTCCGGCTACCCGGTTTAGGATGTCAGATTTTTTATGGTGGGTAACGGGAACTAGGTATCTAGTGGACGGTGTGATGTGCACTTGTAGCTATGCTCTTATGATTATTTGTGGTTTCTCTATTTTGGTTTATACATGATGATGTATGTTTTGTTTTCAAAGCTAGCCATGTAGGGATTGTATTAAACTTTTGAGTCCTATGTTATTAGTTGTTTTCCTACTGGGCTTTATAAGCTCACCGCCTATCTCTCCCATTCCAGGAGCCTAGTGACGCGAACGTGGAAAAGATGAATTATCGATGGAGTCAATGTGTTTAGCCTATTTCTATTTCGTGTCATTATCTTATCTTTTGAGCATTAGATATGTATTCGACTTCGAACCTAATGATCGGTATATCTGAATGAGCTATGAAATAGTTAGGGATGAGAAATGGTGGATACTAAGTATTATTTTGGGTGTTTATGACTTATTAAATTTAACTATTTGGTGATTACATAACTGTGGGAATATTATTGTTTTATGTATAATGATAAGTGATCATACTTTTATTACTAATATTTTTATATATAATTATAGAAGTTATTTCATTATTTTAACTTATAATTATAGTACGATTTAATATAAATTAAATGATCATTTAAAAAGACTTTTTCAACGAGGGTCAAAGTTTGACCTTTGACCACCCAAATTATAGATATTACAAATCTGCCACGGCCTAGGACTCGGATCGTGACAATATTCTTCTTATAACACGATATTGGCTATGTTATAAATTAAACTTATAATTTTGTAGGACTTTTTTGATACATTCCTAAAAAATAATTCTCATTCCCATTTTTTTTTGTAGGTCCCATTTTTTTATCTGTAGTGTATGTAAATTTTACACATTCCTTATTCTCATTATGTTTTCTATACTTATCCTTATCTCATTATTTTTATATTACGTACCTACATATTTTAAAGTTTATCTACAATAGGGTAACTTTTAGTAATATTTTTATTGTGTTCTTCTTTTTAAATAAATGATTTGTTTACATAAATGTTTGTTCCAATAACTTTCCAAAAGTTCAAAACTTACTATAAGACTCTAGGGCTCCAATTATATAGCAGCATTGTTATTGTTATTAGGTATTATTATAAGTATCCAACACCACGTGAGGTAACGTCTTATAAATAATTAACTGTTTTTCATATTACTTATTAAAGTAAAGAGTTTATATATTTTTTGACCTTGTGTTCTCATTACTTGTTTGGACCCTATGTTTTAAAAAATTCATTTTTGGACCCTATATTTTGTAAAATGATTCAAATAGACCCTTAAACTCAATTTTGATAAAAAAAAATTGAATATTACAACACATATTTTAAGCAGAATGATTTTATTTTTGTTTAGAATTGTTAATTTTGTGAATTGTTTGTGATTTCAGTTAAGAAAACTTTGATCAAAATCGGTTTTTTGGTTCTATTTGAACTATTTTACAAAATATAGGGTCCAAAGTAATTTGTCAAACAGAGAGTCCAAACAACTAATGAGACAAAACACATAATCCAAAAAAATATAAACCCTAACTTAAAATACTTGCAATTTTATAATAAATTGCACGAATAGCACTAAAACATTATCATGTGGTGTTGAACACCACCCTTTAGTAGTCATTTGCTTATTAGTGTTGCTATTTGATAGCTTAAGGTGCCCAACACCACATGAGATGACATTCCATGATTGATTAACCATACCTCATAATACTTATTAAATTAAAATAAGTAGGACCCGATATTGAATTGCACTAATAACAATATGTCATGTTGTGCACGAGCAATTCTCTTTGGTTAATTATTACTATTAGAAATGACCGTTATGGAAAAACATTCCACACACTATATCCATCCACGTCGAAAGATTAGGATATGTATAAACATATGTACATAAGGTAATAAACTTCAAACATTAAAAAATAAATAAAAATCACCCATATATTTTGTTTATATATATAGTGTAGAGATGTTAGAAGTTTTGCCTCACACAAACCCTAGCCACCAAAAAATGGATCAACAACTCTTATTACTATACACAACTCTATCCTTTATCACCATCATCATCATCTTCTTCTTCTTCTTATTCGAAACCAAAAAACGACGTCACTTCAAAAACCTACCACCCTCTCCACCCTCATACCCCATACTCGGCCACCTCCACCTCCTCAAGCCACCAATTCACCGCACTTTCCGAAACCTCTCCCAAAAGTACGGCTCAATCTTCTCCCTCCGCTTGGGAACCCGCCGCGTCGTCGTCGTCATCACATCTCCCTCCGCCGTCGAGGAGTGCTTCACCAAAAACGACGTCGTTCTCGCCAACCGCCCTTGTTATCTCCTGGGGAAGTACCTCAGCTACAACAACACCACCATGACCACTTCCTCCTACGGCGACCACTGGCGCAACCTCCGCCGCATCAGCGCCATCGAGATCTTCTCCTCGAGTCGGCTCAACTCGTTCTTAGGAATCCGGAGGGACGAAATCAACCGTCTTCTTTGTGAACTCGCTAGGCCCGGCTGCGGCCGCGGTGGTTTCGTCTTCGCCGAGGTAGAGATGAAGTCGCTGCTTTCGAGCTTGACTTTCAACATCATAATGAGAATGGTTGCCGGAAAACGGTACTTCGGTGATGACGTCAGCGATGGTGATCACGCGGAGAGCCGGCGGTTCAGGAAGATAATTGAGGACTCCACTGCCTATGCCGGGGCGGCGAACGCGGCGGATTATCTGCCGGCGGCGTTGAGTTGGTTTGGAAAGGGGTATGAGAAGAAGGTGAGAAGTGTTGGGAAGAACATGGATGAGTTCTTACAAGGTCTGATCAGTGAGCATCGGACTAAGAAGAATAAAACAATGGCGGAGAGTAGTAGTAGTAGTAGTTCCACCATGATCGACCATTTGCTTTCTTTGCAGGAATCTCAACCCGATTACTACACTGACCAAATTATCAAAGGTTTTACACAGGTTAGTTTTTATATAATTTTGGATATTGCTTAATTAATTAATTGATCAAACATGAATTTGTTACAAAAGATAAATAAATAATATACTAGGCTACTCATAAATATGGAAATGGAAAATAAGAAATTTAAAAGATTGTATTTAAGTAACTAAGTAATTTGTTTTTTTTTTTTTTTTTGCAGCTTTAAGTAGTTGCACTTAAATTACTAATTAGTTTTTTTGAGCTACAAAAGTTTGAAAAATTACATATCACCAAGTAAAATTTTAATTGCAAAAGTCACATTTTATACTAATTTTGTTAAAAAATTATTTATTGAATTAAAATTGAGAAAATATTGAATTTTAATTAAACTAAGTTTTAATTCAATTTAAGATGTGTAATTTTCTAAAAATTAATTTGAGTAAAATTAAATAATTATTCATGTTAGAAATTTTATATTATTTTTTAAAAATTTAAATAATTTTTTAAAGTTAGCAATATATTTTTTTAGATTTTTATTAATTAATTAAAATTGAAACAAAATTTATGACTTTTGCAACAAAATGCCTATTTAGTGACTTACGCACAACATTCTAAAATTTGATGTAAAAAAAATCACGTAGTGACTTAAGTGCAACATTAATTTTAGACTATTTTCTAAATATATATTGTAATTTTACGCAAATATCCTAGCTAGTTATTTAACAATAAAATTATATTTGTTCACATACACTTTTAACATATTAACTAAATAATATGTATAAAATAAATTATAAATATTCAAATTTATTTAGTTTTATTACAAATATGAATGCCAAATATATTAATTGTAATTTACCATTTCTTAATTTAATATTATTTTTTCTTATTTAGTGTTTAAGGGAATAAAATTTAAATTTTGCAATTGATTATTTTTTTTAATATGGAGATGTATAAAAAAATTATTTATAATTTTAATTAAGTATGAGTATTGAAAGATTTTTTATTTTTTCAATTTTTTATGAAAGGATAATTTTGTACCAAATAAAAATTAAAAAATGAGTGTGAAAATAAAATTTTCAATTTTTAATTCTGTCACACTAATTTTAGCATCCAATCCAATCTGAATTTTTGTTCTGATTCGATTGGGTTTGATCTAATTACCTCAAGTGTGTACGTATATGCTACGTACTGTTACACCATATACAAAAATATGAAAAAATATATATAAATAAAAAGTAATTATGATGATCATACGAAAAGGAAATTGAGTTAGTTTTATTTTTTTTCCTCATATATTTACACGTGTTAAATATAATATTTATATATACAATTCGTAACATTTTTCTTTTGAGTGTTCCTATGCCCAACATCATACAAGACGTGACACTTCATAATTGGCTAGCGATAAACTCATAATACTAATTTGAATTCAAAAATATGTGAAAATCGACATAAAATTACATCAATAGCGATACGTCAATTCCTTGTGGTATTGGGCACCATTGGTGCCACCAATTCTCTTTCCTTTTTCTTGCAATAATTGAAATAAAAGTTGGTGCTAATCTAATTCAATCCAAGTTTTTTTTATCAATAATCAATTGAATGCAATTGTAAATTAGATTTTAAAATTTCCATCCAGCTCAATACAATTTGCATCTAACATATCCAATCCAATCCAATTTCCGATTTAATCATTGGTTTTTAATTGATTTTTATATTCAAATTAATTTTGAAGAAATTAAAAGAACAATAATAATAATATAATACTAAATAATTTTGATATAACATTATATATTGCTCATAATATAAAGAGGTAATGGTAGCCCATATTGTTAATCTTTAGCATTTACACACAAACTAATTATTAAAAATGAGAACTAATAATAAGATTATCTCTTATGAATATATAATTATGTAATTCACATGTCCATGTTGATTGAGATGTAAATTTAACTTTATATATTATTTATAGGGCACCACTTCGGTGTAGCCAACTTTTTGGTTGTATCGGTGCAGCTGGGGCACTATTTCGCTACTTAACCAAATTTTTTTATGACAATGTACATTATTGTCATTTAAGACATCCTGTAAATTTTTAAAAAATCTCGAATAGTTTACAGTGCCGAAAACAAGATTGTTGCACGTGTGTCTATTTTATGTATGCGAGTGTAAAATTCAACTGCTTGAACCTTGTTTTCGGCACTGTAAACTATTCAGAATTTTTTGAAAATTTGTTGAATGTCTTAAATGACAACAATGTACACTGTCATAAAAAAAATTATTTGAGTGTCGAAATGTGCCGTGGCTGCACCGAAGTGCTGCCTATTATTTATATATATTAATTTTGAATTGTTTAAATTGTTTAGACGATATTTACAGCTGGAACTGACACATCTTCAGTGACAGTAGAATGGGCAATGTCCAATCTTCTTAACCATTCTCATGTCCTTAAAAAAGCCAGAGCTGAGATAGATGATCAAATCGGACAACAACGCTTGATAGAAGAATCAGATCTTCATAAACTACCCTATCTCCAAAGCATCATCTCTGAGACCTTACGACTCTACCCAGCAGCTCCAATGCTGCTACCTCATTTATCGTCCGCTAATTGCACCATAGGAGGATACGACGTACCACAAGATACCATCTTATTGGTCAATGCATGGGCCATACACAGAGACCCGACGTTGTGGGATGAAGCCGAGAGTTTCAAGCCCGAGAGATTCAACAAAAGTAGTAGTGAAGGTGGTGGTGATGGTGATGGTGATGGTGGTGGGTTCAACAAACTTATGCCATTTGGGTTGGGAAGAAGAGCTTGCCCTGGTTCTAGCCTGGCTCAACGTGTTGTGGGCGTCACTTTAGGGTGTTTGATCCAATGCTTTGATTGGGAAAGAGTCGACGATGAAGACATTGACATGACAGAAGGTAAAGGTGTCACTATGCCAAAAGTAGTGCCATTGAAAGCTATGTGCAGAGCTCGCCCCATCATGAACTCAATTTTCTCTGAATTTGCTAATGATACTTAATATATGAGCTCTCATTCTCGCAAGCCATGTTTTTCATTATTATAAGCTAAATAAACTGTTGTATTGCAATGTATTATAGTTTACATTGTTTTTTTTTATTGGCTGCGTGTATTTTATTGATTAAGTTAAATTACTATATGGTCTAGATATTTGCGGCAAAACTCCCTATTCTTTTACAAAGGTTACAACAAACCCCCAATCAAAAAATTTGGTGGCAAAACTCCCTTTCGTTAATGGTTTGTTACAAGTGTTGACCCTCAAATTGGTCAACGACACGGAGTTAGATAAACGATTAAAAATGAGATGAAAACCAGAAGAAAAATCAAATGGAAAGCAAACAACACAAACGATTTATAGTGGTTCGGCCCCAATTGGATGGTAATGACCTACATCCACTTAGTGTTCTTAATTATTGATATTGAATCCCAACACTGTGATCAACGAACTAGGGTTCACGAGTTTCACAAGCCTTGGGAGGATTACAACTTCGATGAAATAATTACACTATATTCTTCTCTCTAAGTACAAAGAACAAAGTTATGGAGTCAAAAGTCCAAAAGTCCCTCCCTTGAGCCCTATGATTCTTATTTATAGGCTCAAGAAGGTTACATGGGCTCATGGGCCTTAATTACAATTAAGACATGTGTATTAAGATAATAAAGGAAAATACAATGAATGCAAATAGTACAAGATTGCGTATCCACAAGGCAGTAAATGAAAGCGTGCGACCAACGTGAGGCTTGATAAATAACTCTTTGGTCGATGGTCAAACATGACTCATTCACTTAAAGTTGCCACGTGCCTGCCACGTGTAGGTCAATCTTGTCACGTCATCATGAGTCGTTTTAGGGTAAACAACAAGTTATCGATTTTAGATGTTAAATGTCATGTAAGCAACTTAAGTGCCAACTAAGATACATATGGCGACACCTATAGAGCTACATGTCAAAAAATTATTATTATTTTTAAATAATAAATTTAATTAATATTAAATAGAAAAAATAAATTTTATTTTTTTTCAATTTAATATTTTGTTTAATTTTCATTATGAATTGTGTTATGGCACCTTCTAGGAAAAGAAACAAAAATGCCCAACAAGAATTACCACAACTACAAGAGTCTGATCCTGAATCTACTTCTAAGTTTGCCTCTATATGTTAGTACTCTAGGAATATATCTATAAGAGATTTTTTCATAAATATACACATTTTTTATGTTTTTTTTTACATTTTTACAACCCTTATTTTTTTTTTTCAATTTTACTATCTCAATTTTAAAAAATATAATTTTAAAGTTTCATAATTACAAAATTAAATATGGTCTCAACTACACATTAACTCCACAACAATAAGTAATAAGTAATGAACAATTAAAAAAAAAGACATTAACCCATAACATCAATCCAAAAAAACTAAAAAATAACAACAACAAAAAAAAAACAACCTCGAAGGCCCCTGCTAGAAATGTGTGCCCATGAGTGGTGGTGATGCAAGAATGACCAAGTGATCTTCATTGCCCAAGAATGTTGTGTTGTATAATAGGATGAAAATAAGTTATTCTAATTTGCTACCTTGGTTTGAATGTTGCTATGGTTTACCTTTTAGTTGAGTTCACTGACAGATAGTGCTTGTTTAAAACTTTTAACTTTATTAATTATTATTATTCTCTTTGACTTTTCAACCTTAAAAGTTCTCAGCTTTTACCTCTTATCAGAGCAACTCCAATGCATGGGAGCTTAAGTAGTTAAATCACAATTTTTTTATTATGCTTAACCAATCAAAAAACAGATAAAAAAATAAATAAATAAAATATTGAAGGCAACGTTGCCCAGCAGTGGCAACGTTGCCCATTTTCTTCCAATTTTCTTTTAAAATCATCTATCCACCTCATTTAATATACCCCACATTTGACAAGCTTTTTCCTAAAGCAACTCCCATTGGAGTTGCTCTTAAGTACCATTTTGTGCAAGTTGAGGAAGGTGGGAAAAAAAATCTGCTCTCCTTAATTCTTTGTCATCTTCATGTTCTACCAATTATTTTAAGACACCACATTTATGTATAGTTGGGAAAAGAGAAAATTATAAATAATTTAAATATATATTAAATAAATAAATTAAGTGTCTTTAAATAATTTGTGGGACATGGAGGAGACAGGAAATTTGGGGACAGGTGATTTTTTTTCGGAAGGTGGTGAATTGCCATTTACACCAAATCAACAATCCAACCGCTTGGACCATTAATGGCACCACAAAACAAACAAACCTTTATGTTACAGAAATATTCCTTTATTTTGTAAAGTTTTATCTGTACATCTTTTTACAGCTGATTTTGTCTGTACTCTATATTCCAGAGTTTCCTCATTGTAATATAAATACAATATATACTGCTCCTTTTTCGAGTGAGCAGGGAAAAAGATATAGCAATTGACATTTCCTTTTCAGCCTTTTATTTCTTTT
Source organism: Humulus lupulus (assembly GCF_963169125.1). Lineage (NCBI taxonomy): Eukaryota > Viridiplantae > Streptophyta > Magnoliopsida > Rosales > Cannabaceae > Humulus > Humulus lupulus. The sequence goes on along the minus strand of NC_084794.1, from coordinate 295,938,473 downwards.
TATCTTTTTCAAACTTGGTATCAGTAGCCTTTTGACCACCAGCTTCAATAGATTCTTCATCAGTCTCCACGAATATACCAGTCTCTACCTCAACCCCTTCTTCTGCCTCTATTTCGCCTCCTGTCCTCAACTCCCCAACCAGCCCCACGCTTCTTCCCTTTTCCCCTGCTCCAAATCCCTCCCAACCTTTCTCTTTTCTTCAACATCTTCTTTCCCTCACTATCAAGTTAGATCGACACAATTACTCCTATTGGCGATCCTTAGTTCTTAGTACAGCTCGAGCTTTTTATTTAGAGGGTTTTCTTCTTGGCAATATCCCTTGCCCTCCCCAATTTCTTGACACTCCTGTCTCTACAGTCACTCTTGGCCCTCATCCTGGCCGATTTCCCAATCCTGCTCATACTCAGTGGATGCGTACGGATCATTCTATAATGAGTTGGCTTTTCAACTCCATTACTGAACCCATGATGGGTCATGTTGTGAGGTGCGACACCTCCCATCAAATCTGGACTGTTTTTGAGTCCATGTTCACCACTCAGTCGAAGGCTAGGTCCCTTCAGCTTCGCTTGCAACTGCAAACCCTCAAAAATGGATCTCTCTCTATTCATGATTACATCCTTCAAATGAAGACCTTAGCTGACAGTCTTTCTGCTGCTGGTAAATTGATTTCTGATGATGAGTTACTTTTATATATTTTAGCAGGTCTCAGTCAAGACTATGATCCAGTTGTGGTAAACATTACCTCCTCCTGTGACTCTGTTTCTCTCCAAGAAGTTCAGTTCCTCCTTCAGAGCCATGAAATGCGTCTTGATCAGTTCCACTCTTCCCACACTGATACTCATCCTCCCTTTGCAAATGTTGCCACTCAGACTCGTCGTCCTTTCTCCTCTCCCCGTGGTTCCTTCTCTCGTGGCCGTGGTTGTGGACGTTCCTATAGTGGTCGTGGTTCTCAGACTCGCACCCTGTGCCAGTTGTGTCATTGCCCTGGTCATCTAGCTAACAAGTGCTACCACCGGTTTGACATTTCCTTTAGTGGTTCTGCTCCACCTCCTACCTCCTCGGCTCCACCTCCTTCGCATTCCACCAGCAATCAACAAGCCTTGTTTGCCTCACCCAGTACTCTCCCTGACTCGGCTTGGTATTTGGACAGTGGTGCTTCCAATCACATCACCCATGATTGTCCCTCTCTCACTACCCAATCTGAGTACAGAGGTAAAAATAATCTCATTATTGGAAATGGTGAGTCTCTTCCTATCACTCATGTTGGTTCCATATTAGTTAATAATTTGGGCTCCCTTTCCCTCACCAATATCCTTGTTGTTCCTAAAATCACGAAAAATTTGATCAGTGTTCATCAGCTACTTTATGACAATAATGCTTACATTGATTTTTTTTCCGACTGTTGTTTTGTCAAGGACCTCAGTTCGAAGAAGGTGCTCCTTCAGGGGAAAATGCATGAAGGGCTCTACTGTTTCCATCTTCAGTTTTCATCCAACTCTTCTCCACAGACTTCCCAAGCTTCTGTCTTTCCAGCTGCTACTTTTCTGTCTTGTGTCTCACCTAAGTTTAGTCTTGTTTCTCATGTTAGTCCTAGAGTCAGTCCAAGCTTCCTATGGCACATGCACCTAGGTCACCCTTCTCTCAATGTAATGAAAACAGTTTCAATGAATGCTAAACAAAATATTTCAGTTTTTCGTGACTATTGCACTGCTTGTTCCATTGGCAAATCTCATTACCTTCATTATGGTACCTCCACACATCACACTTCTTCTATATTAGAACTAATACTCACTGATGTTTGGGGTCCTTCCCCTCTCCCTTCCCGTGATGGCTTTCGTTATTATGTCCATTTTCTTGATCATCACACCAAGTTCACTTGGATTTTTCCCATGCGACTCAAGTCCAAAGTAAAATCCATTTTTCTAAGCTTTCAAAAATTAGTTGAAAGAAAATTTGACAAAAAAATCAAATCTGTTCAATCCGACTGGGGTGGTGAATATCGCAGTCTCGCTCCTTTCTTCCATAGTATCGGCATTCATTTTCGTCATCCATGTCCTCATGATCACCCCCAAAATGGCACTGCTGAACGCAAACATCGTCATATAGTCGAAATGGGTCTCACTCTCTCCCAAGCTCATATGCCCACCACCTTCTGGTGGGAAGCTTTCTGCACAGCCACTTATCTTATCAACTTACTTCCTACTCCAACTCTTGATCACAAGTCTCCTTTTGAGTCTCTGTTTCAGTCACCACCTGATTACTCCAACTTGAAAGTTTTTGGCTCCCTTTGCTTCCCTCATATCTGTGCATATAACACTCATAAGCTAGATTTTCACTCCCGTCCCTGTGTTTTCATCGGGTACAGCCCCAACCACAAAGGATATCTGTGTCTAAGTTCTAATAATCATGTCTACATTGCTCAAAGTGTGGTGTTTCATGAGACTGAGTTTCCCTTCTCTACAGGTCACTTTCTTCGTTCATCTTCGTCGTCCACCCCACCTACCAACTCTGCTCAATGGTTCAACGTTCCTGTTGAAGTTCCGTTCTCCTCCACCTTTCCTCAGTCTTCTCCAGGTTCTCATGCTTTTGCCCCTGCAGCAGCACCTCCTTCATCGGGTTCTTCCAGTAAGTCTCATTCCTCTCTTCAGCCTTATTCTCCCATTTCCCCCACTAGCTCCACCAGTACTCCTATCCTTTCATCTCCTTCTCCACTTACAATTTCATGTCCCACGACCCTTCCTCTCGTTGTTGACCTTCCTATTTCCACTCATCAGTCCACAACCCGTCCCTCCCTACACCCCATGATCACTAGGTCCAAATATGGTATTTACAAGCCAAAAATACATACCTACTCATCTCTCTTGTCTTCTGTATTAACTAATGATATTGAATCCACTTCCACCGCTCAAGCTCTCACCATTCCGAAGTGGCGTGATGCAATGGCCTCTGAATATCAAGCTCTCATGAAATATAACACCTGGTCTCTTGTCCCTGCCACTTCAGACATGAACATTGTTGCCAACAAATGGGTTTTTCGCATCAAGCATAATGCCGACGGCTCTGTTCAGCGCTACAAAGCGCGTCTTGTCACGAAAGGCTTTCAACAAGTGCCTGGCATTGATTTTTTTGAGACATATACCCCTGTCGTTGAACCATCTTCCATTCGATTCATCCTCACTCTTGCTGTTACTAACAATTGGGACATTCAACATGTCGACATCAACAACGTCTTTCTCAATGACACTCTTTCTAAGCTGGTATACATGCAGCAACGTGCTGGCTTTGTGGATCCTAACCAACCACAGGCTGTTTGCAAGCTGAATCGTGCCTTATATGGCTTAAAACAGGCCTCTCGCGCTTGGTTTGGCACTCTTCGCAACACCTTGTTCACTCTTGGCTTTAAGAACTCTACTGCCGACTCCTCCTTGTTCATTTACAAGCATGGTTCTGCTGTCTTATATTTGTTTGTCTATGTCGATGACATTCTCTTGACTGGTAGTTATCAATATGAAGTTATGAAAGTTATTGCTGCTCTCCATGATAAATTTGCTCTCAAAAGCCTTGGATCTGTCACCTACTTTCTTGGTTTTGAGATAATGAGTGGGCAACAAGAGTTACATCTATCTCAAACCAAATACACACTGGATCTACTTAGACGAATCAACATGACAGATTGCAAACCAGCTCCTACACCAATGTGCCAAGGGGCAAAACTATCTCTTCAAGACAGCGACCCATTTGAAAACACCACTCTATTTCGAAGTGTTATTGGAGGTCTTCAATATCTTACTCTAAGCAGGCCTGATATTTCCTTTTCAGTCAATAAACTAAGCCAATTTATGCATGCCCCTACTCAAAATCATTGGTCTCTGCTTGCAAAAGAATCTTAAGATATATTAAGAGGACCATCGGCCATGGGTTAGTATTCAAACCAGCTCAAACATTAAGTCTGGAAGTATTTTGTGACTCAGATTGGGCAGGGTCTCTTGATGACCGCAGATCCACAACTGGGTATGCAGTCTATCTTGGAGGAAATTTGATTTCTTGGTGTTCAAAAAAACAAAAGGCAATTGCAAGATCAAGTACAGAAGTCGAATATCGTGCTCTAGCACAAAGCGCAACTGAAATTGCTTGGTTTCAATCTTTATGCACCGAAGTTGGAGTCAAGACTCAAGGAGTGCCTATTATCTGGTATGACAATTTAGGGGCAAAACAGTTAGCTAACAATCTTGTTTTTCATGCCAGAACCAAGCACATAGAGTTGGATGTTCGTGAGGGACAAAGTTGAAAACAAAGAATTAGAAATCAGATACATTCCAACAGATCATCAAAACGCTGATATACTGACCAAGGCCCTCTCAATATCACAGCATACATTTCTCAAGGACAAGAGCTGCCTGTGGTGTCAACTCCCCATATCAGCTTGAGGGGGCGAGTTGAGGAAGGTGGTGAATTGCCATTTACACCAAATCAACAATCCAACCGTTTGGACCACTAATGGCACCACAAAACAAACAAACCTTTCTGTTACAAAAATATTCCTTTATTTTGTCTGTACTCTATATTCTAGAGTTTTCCTCATTGTAACATAAATACAATATATACTGCTCCTTTTTCGAGTGAGCAGGGCAAATGACATTTTCTTTTCAGCCTTTTATTTCTTTTTATCTTTTTCAAACTGTGCATAACCTTTATTGATAAATTAGAAGCTGATTTGCTCATGTGGTATATTATATATAAGTGCCATTTTTAATTACCTCTCATATTAGAAATGTTTCTTCTAAATTTTACGAATAAACTTTTACATATCTCTCGCAAATGCAACCCCAAACCGGGCTACTAGTACACTAAAGCACCACACTATACCAAACCATGTGACACCACTTTATTATTCCTTACAAACTTAAATTTTTTTTAAAAGAAAAAACTACGTACGTTTACGTTACGTACGTATACGTACGGACTTCATATTATAACTAGCTAACAACGCTAATTTACTCCCAGCGGCTCTGCTGAGAAGAAGGGCTGAAGACGGAGATCTCATCCCGGCCATACTTCAACCTCCTTGCTTGCTCTCTCGATATGCGGAAAGCATTCGCCAGAACATCGTCCGGCATAGCTCTCATGGCCGACACCTTTCCGGCCAGAGGGTTTCTCATGGCGTTGTTGTTTGTCTTCACTGCAATCCACTCGAACCCTTGGCTGCTCGCCTTCTTCACCACCGCGTAGTTCTGGGGCACCACGAACACCTGGCCCTCTCTCACCTCCCCGTCGTACACGCTGCGGCCGTTGTCGTCCGCCACCTGGACTCTGGCGCTGCCACGTGTCACGTAGACGACGCTGTGGCTGTTGAGGTTGAAGTGCGGCGCCATCATGCCGTTCTTGTAGAGCACTCCTCTCTCGGCGGTCAGCTGGAGGGAGCGGAGGATGGGGAGGTTGTAGCTGTTGAGGGTGGTCAGGCGGCCGCCGCGTGGGTTGAAGATATCGGCCTGAGAGGGACGGTCGATGTTCTCCCTCAACCTCAGCGTGCAGAAGGTTTCTTCTAAGCCGTTGTAGTCCTCGGATCGACCGTAGCGGCGTCGCTCCTCTTCTTGGATTCTGGAAGGAGCTATGATGTGGAGGTCCTCCCTGACTCGGACGATTCTCTCCCTCATGTCGTCTCTGTTCTGGAGCTTGTTAGCCAACTCGGTGTCGATGTTGAATGACTCGGCCAAGATTCTTGTGTCGAAGCCGCTGAAGATGTTGCCGTTGGGGTTCTGCTCCTCCTGCCTCCTTTGCTGGCTTCGGCTTTGGCTCCGGAGACGAGCCTCTTGTTCGGTCTTTTGTTCCCTGTGTGGGTTTCCAGCTAGGTGGAACCTCTGAAATTAATTTCGAAGAGCTAACATTACTAATTTATATGAAGAAGAAAAAACACTGATCAAAAGTGATGTTATAGTAGAATATATTACTCTAGAGAATTGGTCGAGCTGGTTGGCTTGGTTGCCGACATCGACGAAGGCAATCAAAACAAGAGGAGAGTCGCCGTTGTTGTAGACCCAATCAGCCACTCCGGCAGGCAAGGCAACGATATCACCTTCTCTGATTTCACGAACCTTCTGGTGTTGCTCGTCTGATCCCTGAGATGTATATCCTCTGGACGACGCTGAAGTTCCTCTTTCGAATGTCTCTGGGCAACCTGGGATCACAGCTCCATGGATACCTCTACCTGCATATGAATCATAATTATTATTATTATTATGAAAGTGCATATATATATAATTCATATATATGAACAAGTTAGCAAAACATTATGCCTTGAATAACGTAGAACATCACTGGTGCGTTCAAGAAAGAAGGCAACAAGAGGCCTCTGCGCTGAATGGTGTGGCGGGCAGTCTCGACTCCAGCGCATTGGAGCTCATCGGCGTTATCGTTCTCGGAGTTTTGGATGTCCCAGTACTCGCTGACACCAGCTTCGCACTCGACTCTGCGGTTGGGCTGGCGGGCGTTGAGGCGTTGGAATTGGCACTGTGACTGCCACCGGCGCTGCTGCCTCTGCTGGCCGCGCTGGCTGCGCTGCGGCATTTGCTCGATCTGAGCAAAGCAAACGTGGGAGAGAAGTAGGGAGAAGAGGGCGAAACATAGCAAGGAAGTAGAGCTGGCCATGGCTACTGGAGAGCTCTCGGTGTGTTTTGCTTTTACTCGATCGATCTTGTGGTGATGAAGAACTAAGGCAGTGGTGAGTGGGTTTTATAGAAGGGCAAATGGGATTGGAATCTTGGACGTGGCGAAGGGTTGATGATGTTTTTGTACTATTTGCATGGCGTGAGAGCTCTTGATTGTTAACACATAATGCTTTGTGTCGTTGCATGTGTCGATGAGGTTCTGATGAATGTTGCATAAGTGTATTTATTTGTAAGGATTGTTTTTTAATGTGTCGAATATGTATGCCTGAGTTGCCTCTCTGGCTCTATATATCTGATGAATTCGTTTGGGTCCAAAATATAAGAGTGTTGCTATTTCGTCCTACCCTTATTAAATTATTAAATTTAAAACTTGGCATTCACCTAGTGCCTATTGTAAATTCTCAAAATATAATGTTGAATACTTATGGTGTTGGATAGTAAAAGTGACATTAATTAAAATTGTGAGGCTGAAAAACTGTGACAATATAGGACCAACACAAAATTTGATATTTTTTATAATAATTACATATAAATTGGTATTTTTCTAAATTTTGAGCTCTTTTGTATAGAAATAATAATAATAATCATCTAAAACTTAGACTCTTTTGACTTGGGCCCAACTCTGACCCACCTAAGTCCAAATCCTGCTTTGAGCGGATTTTGAACAATTTGATTCTTTCTTGTGAAAATTACATTTTATATGGGTTTTTAATAAAGTTTTTAAAAATATGGTTTTTTTTTTACAAGTATTATTTTATGGCTTTTTAAAACTTGTATTCCCTTTTATGGGATTATTTTTCCATATTTTTGTAAAAGAATCATTATTATGCCATATTTTTTTCCCATAATCTATTTTTTTAATTAAAATTGTCCATATAAACTAAGAAAAGTTTAATTACCATATTTTTGCATATTAATGGCTAAAAAACCATATTTATGAAAAAATCCCTTCTTTCTTTGCACATGTATCACCAAAGTAATTTCGTTCTCTTTCATAAAGGTTTGGTTATTAATTAAGATTTTTTTTCTCAGAATTAGGGATCAGTAGTGTCACACCCCTGACTCAGTGCCAACGAATAGGGATCAACTAGGGCCACGGGAAGAATTGAAGAACAACATGCTCATTCTTAAAATGAATTAACCAGCATCGGAGATCATCAACTTAAGAGATAATTTTTTAACCACAACACCAGGCGGAGATCAATTCTTGGATGGCCGACCAATCAAAAAGTCATAGTAGGTTTATCCTCTTATCATCGTGCAACCACTACTAGTGGTTTAATTAAAATCTTGGTTAAGCATGTTAGTAATGGAGCTCCAAATAGCTTAACTTTCTTGTATTTTGCCATATGGATTTATCGAAACAACAAAACAATTCAAATATAAATTGAAACGTGATATTAAAATACAACTTTTTTTTTTGTTTACATAATTATTATATATGATATAATTAGGGCCGACCCTGAATAGGATTAGACTTAAGAAATATTAAAGATTAGGGTTCTTTTTGTATGAAAATTTTCAAATATTTATGGTATTTTTTAAAAGAATTTTAAAAAATTCGTGGGCTAAAGGAGCTTTAGGCGTGAGTCTAGCCCACCTTAGTTTAGGGCCGGCCCTAAATATAACAAATTAATATTTTAATACGAAGCATATTATATATATATAGTTCATACAAATCCTATTCAAAACAAGAGTTTGAAAATTCCTAATTAAAGAGTGGAGAGTGCATTTTTTGACGAGCGTGGGAGAGTTTAGTGAAACTGACCCATCTTTTTCTTTGATCATATCCTCTAATTTCTTTTAATTTATTGTATTATACATGTTCCTTTCCAAATATATATAGGTCACAATATTAATTGTTGGTCAAAGTACATCAAATTAAATGAAATTTAGCTTCATAATTAGGCAAATTTTGGCCTAAGTCCAAAAAATAGATAAGAACAAGGAAAATACTCCCAAATAAACAAACAAAGACTATTGGTACACCACAAATAAAATTTTCTCCTAACAATGATTTTGTAATTAAAAAAAAAAAGAAAACATTGGGAAATTAGCAAAGTGTTAAATAAAAATCTATACCCCACACACCACGGCGGCCAATAATGATTTTTATTCACAAAAAATATCTACCTTAATTACTTTTTTAAGCCATGCATTGACTGACTTATATTATATTAAAATTTAAAATATTATACTAGTTTATTGCACTACTAATTAAAAAGGTAATGCAACTTTATTGAAATATATACTTAAAAAAGAAAGCTTTTACCTTGGGATAATGAAACTGAAACGAAGTTTATATGATAGAGTACAATGTGAAGTTGTTAACTATGATTACATGTTGATTAGATAAATAATAATATTATTAGGTGGGAAGTGATAAATAATACGCACACTAAATATCATTGGGTTAAACTAATAAATCTCAAAATAAAAGAGGTGCATCACTTGGCATATATATATATATGTCTACCGAGTTTTTTGGAAACTAGAAATAGATTACGAAATAAGAGTTAAAAAGAAAGGATTAGAGATGAACAATCACCGTTTTTACGTGGTTGTGGCGTTAATGAGTCTTAGTCCACGAGTCAGTAGTATTAGGCTTTAGAGAGTTTTGACAATGAAGTTTTTATACAAGTTTTCGCACAGTTTTTGCTTACTAGAGAAATTCTGGGATCCCAGTTACAGTGCACAACTGACCTTATTTACAGGCAATCAAGCACCTTGGGTCGAACTAATCCGGGCCCAGTAGAAGTGTAATTACAGTTTGCTCGCTAATGGAGCCATAATACAAAGATAGTAATACATAATTAGATGTTGTTAATCTGGGCCCATTGGGCTGGCTTAGGCATGGCCAAGCCTTACAGCTGCCCATCGTACGTTAGCACAGACTGGTGGGCTTATAAGAGGACCTGGGGACATAATCTGTCAAAGTAGTGGTAGTACTGTTTCCTAAGAACAGTGTCTGTTCCGTACATACCCTCTTCTGCAGGTTATTTGAGGAGACCAACTGCCAGATTTCGTGGGGTCAGGTCAGCATCGGGGAAAACTAGGCTTGCCCTATCTGGATGTATGGTCCGAGTTCGTTTACTAGTGTCCTGATTCATTTACCGGAGTCCTGGTTCGTTCACTAGGACCCGGGTTAATTTGCCAAGGTGGACACCGTAACACTGAAGATCTCCCCTGGATTCTTGATAAGATTCGTCTCCAGTGAACAGTTAGTCTGCCACCTTAATTGGCATCCCGGATGATGTGGGTTGGTCGTGGCCGGGGAGATGAGTTGGACCTGCATCTCAGTCCCGGTTCCTTCATTATGCTCACGCCCATTGAATGTTGTTGTGCTCAATAGTGTTAGGGCTATCAAAGTTTCCTCCTTCCCCATTTATTGGACTCAGGATGAGCCCAGACCTCTTCTCAGGGCCCACGGATCCATTTGATCATGCCACGCGTCAAGGGTGGAAAATAGGGATAACAATATATATATATATATATTCATTTTTCTATTTTCAGCACTTAAATAGATATAATCTCAAAAAAAAATTATACGACAATATATTGTAATTATTTATAGCATCCCGCAAATTTTCAAGAAATTATGAATAGATTACGAAGGCGAAAAAATGGTTCAAACTGTCAAATTCTATACGTGTACACAAAAATACAGGCACGCATGCAAAAGACAGTTTAAATCTTGCTTCGGTACCATAACTTATTCAAAATATCTTAAAAATTTGTAAGATGTTCTAGATAGCTACAATGTACATCGTCATATAAAACAATTTGAGATTATATCTATCTAGATGGCGAAAATAGAATAAGATGCACCAGTATTGTAAAAAAAGTGTAGTGGCTTCCTCCATATATATATATATATATGTAATACTATATGTATATTATGTATGTGCTTAAACTTTCCATTCATTAATGTAATTAAATGAATAAATAATCGGAAATCATGATGAATAAACACAGCTAATTAGTTATATTATTATAAGTTAATTATAAGATAATAAGTAACCAAACCACTGATGATGATAATGTCTTCTTAATTTGATTCTCTCTTTCTTTCTTTCTTTCTTTCCTTTCTTCTAGTATACTTACATTCTGTTATATGAATTAATCCAAATCCAAAAAATATATGTATACTTGAAAGAGTGGTGTTTAAATTTAGAATGACTTGAAAATTAAGGAATTCAAGTTAAGGCAACAGAAGTTAACTCGAAACCCAACCAAACCAAACCAAGGATTATATAAAAGTGTACAAAGTTATACTTTTTAATTAACCATCTTTACAACTTGGAAAGCCAACTCCTTTGCCAACTTTATCACATCCATACATATAACCCAAAAATTAAAAATAAAAGTATATTAATTATTTGAATTGCTCAACCATCAACCCTAATTAAAGAAAAGTGTACCTTCCTTTTTTTGTTTTTGCTATAAAGATTAATATAGTTTTTTCAAAGGCAAACTAACTACACTAGCTAATCTCGATCTATATATATATATGTAATTAGAATAACGATACGTGCACCAAAATATTACACCAACTGATGTGACACTATTTTTTTAAAACAGTAGATCCCGCCTGATATAAATTTGATTGGTTAAATGAAATTGTCACGTCAGTTATTGTAATGTTTTGATGCATAATTTTAGTGTTCATATATTACTCGTCTAATACACATATAACATGTTATTGTACAAGAAAAGGACATTCATTACTACAACAAAGGAATCAATCATACCCCACCCCAAACCAAACCACCACCCAATTGAGTTGAGTTTTCTTTGATTAATTCATTTTCAAAAACTTAAAAGTATAAAAAGATTTTTTTTTATTATTATTATTTTACTTTCTTCAATAATCTCAAACTTAGGAGCCAAGTTTTGCTGGCTCCAGCAAAGAGAGGGGCCTCCAAATATAATGCTGCCGAAAGTAGTGATTACACTATACAATACAACTGCATTGACCACAAAAACCAACTCATTATTTCATTTCATTTCATTTTCATTCTACTTTTTCCTATACAAAACCCCAAGTGGCAAGAAACCAAACATTCAAACAAAAACATTCATATCATATATAAATCACAACAAATCTTCAAAAATCAACTTCCATATCATGAAAAACTTTTCTTACTTTTTCTCTCCAACCAAACAATATCATCATCATCATGTCTCGTTGGAACATAAGGAGAAAGCTTTCTCCGGCAAAGAGAGCATGGAAAACCATCACAACAAGACTACAACCGAAGATCCTTGACATCATCAACCTCATCAAACACTCAAACATCCCAACTGCCATCAAAACGACAAGTCGTCGCCTCCTCTACACCCTCAGCTCCTTTCTCCCCACCAAACTCCGGTCCATCTCCAACCCCTCCTCAGCCACCTTCCGCCGCCGCCAGACCACCACAAGCAACCACAACTACAGCTACAACTACTCTCACCAACCAGTCTACAAGAACTTCCCGGCCATACACATCGACGAGCTCTTCCCTTACTCCACAGGTGAGCAGCCACGTGGCCTTGTCTCCGCCACAGCCGGTGGTGGTGATAAAAGTTTAGAGAACAAGAGTACTAATATTGTTCGTAGAAACACTGGAAATAACATTATGTATGGTCACGAAGCCAGTAGTAGTAATAGGAATAATGATAAGGGTAAACGATCAGTAGTGGTTGAAGATGGTCGTGGAGATAAGGACATGAAGAGAGTTGGTAGTAATAAGAGTATATATAGCGTGGAAGAGGCGTGGATGGCGGTGGTGGCTTCGTCGCCGCAGCTCCGGGGAGTGGATGAGAGGGCTGAGGAGTTCATTAGTAATTTCAGGGAAGATATGAAGCTTCAGAAGGAGAAGTCTATTCTTGAGTTTCATGAGATGTTGAAACGTAGTGCCTAGCTAAGTTACCTAAAATTATCTCATATATATACATACTTTTTTTGTTTATATAGATATACAATATAAACTACATGATATGACATTGGTTTATTCTAGGAGAGCTTGAAAGTTCCAAGGCCTATAAAGGGTTTGGATCTTTGTTATCATATTGGTTTTCATTTCGGTTTTTGGTCTGTTTGTTTGGCTTAAGTTTGATTAGAAATGTTGGAATTGTATAGTGTGGTGACTTTTGTTCATTTTGAGAATTTGTAATTGTGTGTAAGTATTTGATTTTTTTTGGTGTTCTCTGGTTTATTTAACAGGGAACGATCAATTTTATTTGTTTATACTATTTCTCTACAAAAATGGAATAGTTTGAAATTCAAAAATAAGATTGGTTTTCCATTCAATTTTTACTTCCATAGATCTCTAGCATGGTTTATTTTCTATATTCATTCTCTGCTCTTCTTTTTTTCAACCCCAAAAAACTACTAAATTAGATACAGTAACACAAATTTACAGTAACAATGCATATTAGCATTGATGAATATTCATGCCAATAAGGTATGAAAAGCCATGATAAGAATGAGTTGCTTTTCTGTTAAGGATTTCAACTTTCAACTTTCAAGATTGTGGTTTACACTACACTACATCAGACAATATTGGCTGCCAACATATATCAGTACAGAAAATTCTTAATGGGGTCGTCATGGTGAATCTTCTTCATTCGATATGCCTCCATTTCCTCTCCGGTAACCTGAAAAGACAAATTGTTCAGGACTAACATTAAATATTGATCAAGTATAATAGACAACGTTATCCAAATTTAATACCTCGTCGTTCCAGCTAACATTATACTTGCGTTTTCTTTCATCTTTCTCTTCCTTCTTTCGTTCATCCTCCTGGTCAACATAGCACATGTTAAACATGTAAGAATACAAAAGAGAAAAATCAAGTATTCCTAGGTGAGGAGAGTCAGAAAATGGGAGTACTATTAATAACAAATAAATGAAATATCTAAAGCTTGTTTGACATGAGAATCAATAAGAGGAGATGGGTTAAGTTCAGCTTTTCACCTTCTTAAGAGCTTCTGCAAGTTTTTCCTGGTCTAGGACCAAGTCATTAGGTACATCAGTTCCCCAAGTGGCAAGATTTTTCTCTTCTCTTGGTGCAGGTGTCTCTGCATCATATCCAGAAATCGAATCAGGATGGAAAAGAAAAGCAAGCAGCTGGATCAAAACATATTAAAATGTATTATGTACTAACATTAGAAGTTTGGATAACAAAATTGCTTACCTTCAGAAGCCGCTTTACGATCAACGTTGGCTTTCATCGAGTCTGCTGCTGCTTCAGCAGCCTCAATTCCAGCTGAGCCAGTGCAGTAGCTGTTCTTTATTGTTTGCTTACAGCACTTATAACCCCATTGGTGATCTTTCCACCAAGAACCCCAAACACTAGTGTGGTTATTGATATAAACATCTTCTTCGTATTTGCTTTTGGGAACAGATATCTCCTTCAAAAGCCAAAAGATAATGCAAGAGAAGAAAAACAGCATTAGGTAAAACTCGGTATCCCATTTCATGAAACATTTGAAAAATGAAAAAATGTAAGCAATTTGCAAATAGAGTAACATTGCTTTCAAAACAATCATGTGACAAATATCTAAACAATAGCAAAAGAGCACCTTTGACAGAAAATCATTTACTCATGAAGTAAATTGCCTGAGTTGGACTTTTACTTTTCAGCAAAGGTACTCAAATCTATATAACTGAAACACTAAAACAGTGTACTCTATATGTATTACACATACATATTTAAATGGTTAAAGGTACAAAGAACAGCATCAAGAGCTCAAGCACAATCTTCTCCACGCAATAATTCATTTCCTCCACCTTGTTCACCATCTACAGGAAAGAACCACATCTTAGATACACAAATATCTGCCTTTAAATAAAGCCATTTGACCAAATCCTAATTTAAAATTTATGTCACAAGCCAAAAACATCCAGGTATGAATTTAAAGACAATTGAATTATCACACAAGTCTCACAATGCAGCATTGTTAAGGACATAATTATAATGTCTTATTTTTTTGTTTTAGCAAAGAACCAATAATTGTTCAGAGGCAAAATGTCCAAACCAAGCAGATTCTTTTGAGTGAGTGCAGACATACCATGCCTTTTACGATTCTGCCCGTACGATCATATTCTACTTCTTTCTCACTTTGTCCCAAAAGAAGCTCCCTCGGAAGTTCTTCTTCACTTGCAGCATTACCATACTTCTCCATTATGGTATTTTTCATTTGTGACTTCAACTTCTCCTTAATGGCCTTATAGTTCTTATACAGAAGTTCAGCTTGAGATGGAGCAGCTTGCATGTGGATATCCTGGCCCTTTTCAAATGCTTCCCAAGCATGTATATTAAGTTTCTTGAACTCCAATGCTTGCCCACTTATTCTATAACGGTTATCTCCCTGTGTCAATAGCACAATAACACATCAAAATCATGAATAACATTTACAACATATAGAGTAAAAAAAGTTTCATATTGTTTAAAAATTCAAGAATACTCACTCCATAAAACTTCTCATTTGGGTCAGCATCAGGAAGAGGATCCTCTCTCATAGATCGCGTTTTAGGATCATAATAAGCAGAATTTACATCGAGATTTAAAAGATATTTAGCTGTATCCTCGCGAATACGCAAATTTCTGGAATAGAAAAAGCTTACATTAGCTTTCAGGAAAAGGGTATAGTAGCAAAGTAAATAAGCTTCATCCACAAATAGTGAGAATGTGAAAAACATACCTAACTGTTCCAGTGCTACCACCATTAGTTGTGCGAACACGCTTCTCCACTTTAGCAAACTCCATTTGTTTGGACTCATCAACTTTCGCCTCATCAACTTTCAGAGCATCTTCATCTTCATCTTCATCTTCATCAGCACTGCTTGCACCCTCTCCATCCGGCTTATTATTTTTCTCCTCCAACTTTTTCAGTTGTTGTTCTTTCAAATATTTCCTTCGGGCTTCATCCCTTGCCTCATATCTCTCGATAACACGAGCATAGGCTGATGCATCATAACCATTCCATCTATCACGTTTCCCATCATAATCCAACTCAAACGTCTCAATCTTCTCATCGGGCGCCATGTGCATGTTAGTCCATTTTGCTCCTTTTCTTCGCGGCCTTTCCATGCAGAATTTCACTTCATGGGTCATGGCTCCACAGCTGTTGGAAGCAAATAAATAAGGAACCTCACAAGACTTGCTCTTCAAGTAATAATAAAAAAAAAGTGGAAGTGTCATTCAAGTTTACCAAATTTCCAAGCCCAACTTAATCAATGCATTGGAATGGGAAGAAAAAAAAAATAATACAAATTTTGTGTTCGCAAAATTCAAGTTATATTTGTTTATGTTTCTAATGGAAAGAAGATGTAAATAACACAAGTAGAAACTAGTTCATTTGAGTTCCCATACATACTAAAACGATGAAGTACTAGAATCAATTTTAGTTACACTTAAAAGATTACAACTAAAACCCACATAAAACCATAACTAGTCCAGGCAAAGTGTTAAGACCTTAAGATCAGTCTTATTCTTTTGAAACGAGGAGAAAGACAAAGCTACTAAAGGTTCATGTAATGTTTACTAATAAAAATAAAAAACAAATTTATTGATGATGCTAAAAAAAGGCAATAAAAGATACATTAGGAACAACAGTTCAACTTACTTCTCGCAAGCTCCTTTTCTGTATTTCTCAGCTTGGAATATTTTGGCACCTCTATCATACCAAGACTTAGTATGATTCTTATCCGATTTCCATTTCCTCTGATGTTTCAAACTCTAAACAGAAAGAAACAAAGGAGCAATGCTGCATAAATATCCAGTTTTCACATTAGATTCTGACAAAAATAACTTAGCAATCTCAGAAATGTAAAGCTCACCGGTCTCTCTGCATTAAGATACCAAGGTGCAGATGACATATACTGAGGAATATGAGGATTGATCTCTTTCCCATCTTCATCAACCTCTGCTGGTGCAAGCCCAGCTTTACGAGCCTCCTCCAATTCGAGCTGCTTCCTATGATCCTCCCTTGATTTGAATGCCACTGAAAAACCCAATACAGTAAGACTATAACAATCAGAAATTAAAACACATAATACTATAAATCATTCAAAACTCAGTATAATAAATTTATCAAGAATGCTGCCCGGAATGATTCTGCTTCCCCAAACTTAACTTTACAATTCAAAAATCAAATCTTTTTTTCAATTTCCTCAAAAAAGAACTTCATTTGTGAATCTTTTATCGAGTTTCCACATTAAAAAAAAAAAAAACTACTAAACAAGTCTGTGTTTTCCCCATACGAATAATAAGCCTAAAGATTGGCGCCAAAAACAAAACTGTCAGTACAGAACTACAAATCAATCAAAACCCAAACAGTTATCCCATAAACTAAAATTATACTTGTGAAAATTTTATTGAGTTCCGACATTGCAAGTCACTAAAGAATGCTGCCCAGAATGTTTTTTTCTTCCGAGACAAACACTAAAAAAAATTGGAAAAAAAAAAAGAAAAAGAAAATGTACGTACCTGAAGCAGTAGCCATAATTGAACAAAGAATCGACGTTTCAGATGATTAGTTGGATCGAATTTCAGTTCCAGATGATGATAATACCTAGAGGAGTGTTATTACTTTGCACCTTGTATCTTTCTCTTTGAGCCAAAAATAAAAATTGAATCTTTGAGGAGTTTAGAAGGGAAGTCCAGTGGAGTCCCGTACCTTCTCGATGCCCTCACATAAACGACATGTCGTTTTCTATTTTGTTGATTCATATGAACTTCATGTCCTATTTACCCAATTCCAATAATTTGGAAATTAAATATTAAGGAGTGAGCTTTTTAAAAAATATTTCTTACTATTTTCCAATTCTTTTAATGGGTTATTTTTATTTTATCAATTTAAATTTGTAAAATAATTTTTTAATCATAAATTAATAAGTTTTACTCTATTTTCCCAAAAATTGATCGTAGTAAACTATGGTTTGAGCAATATTTGCTTCTAAAAGTGGAAACTACCACATTTCTTTCTCAATCCTCACTATTGTCAGGTCCCGACCAGTGACCCTCGACCAGTGGGCGCGCATCCTGCGCACGGACTCGTACGGACGAGTGGGCCGAGTAATGTCACGACCAGTGACGCGGCCCACGAAGGGCCCATGGGGCTTGGGCGGTTTAGGGATTACTTAGCATGGATGTACTCCTCCTTCTTAAGTAACTTAGCATAGTGGGTTTACTCCCTTAATGGGCCGGCCATTTAGTTTATAGGCTTGTCCACATGCTTTAGATAGATATTTTAAGGGAAATGGATGGTGGGGAGCTTGCCACTTGTCGGCCTAGGGTGTTCTCTAGTTGCCTATATATATGGCAATGCCCACACATGTTTAGGGGCTGCCATTACATTTCTTTATACTTGTAAACACATTCTTATCAATACAAAGCACGGATTCTTTGTACCTTGTTGCCTTGTTCCTTTCATTAAGTTGCTTACACTCTTTCGGAGTGGTTTTCCATACCCACTCTTTTAGGCTGACTTTGCCGACGAACTGGTGAAGTGCCGCACTCCCTAACCTCGGAGGGTTCGGAGCGTGTCAGATGGTATCAGAGCTGATTGTAAGGAGAAAGAGTAGAATTAATGACGGATCAACCAATGGCGGAAGCCACGAAGCAAGTGTCTAAAAAGAAATCTGATCTTAGAGAAGTGGTAGCTGAACTAGAAAAACGTCTCGACACTAACGTTTACCTTGTCCATGCCATGGATTCACGAATTGGAGGCCTCGAAGAAAAATACAAGGATCTAGAAGCAGAAGATGCTGCTATACACGGCTCCATTTCGGATGCACTTCAAATGCAGGCCGAAAGTCTGCGAGATGAAGTTGGAACCATGAGGGATTTGCTGCTCGCAGAAGTAAATTCCATACGAGCCCGGCTCGATGTCATGGAGGTAAATGAAAGAGAGAGAGACGCAGAGCATCGGGGGATGCTTAACCGGCAGGAAGAGGCGAATACAGCCACCATGACCAAGCTTGAAGAAATCCAAGCCGATTGGGCCATGTGTAGAAGAGCTGCGTCCGGAGGTGGATTTTCCACCCCCTCGGTTCACAAAATCGAAATACCAAAGCCAAAGTCATTTGGCGGGGCCCGAAATGCCAAAGAAGTTGACAACTTCATATGGGGCCTATCTCAGTATTTCGAAGCTACCAACATCACCGATGAGGCAGTAAAAATCCGAACCTCAGCTATGTACTTATCCGATATTGCCATGTTATGGTGGCGCCGGAGGCATGGCGAGATTGGAAGACAACTCTGCGTGATGGACTCTTTTGAAGATTTCACAAGAGAGCTAAAGAAACAGTTCTACCCCGAGAACGCTCTAGACGATGCAAAGGGCCAGTTGAGACGACTTAAACAAACTGGCGGGATGTGAGAGTATGTAAGAGATTTTACAACTTTGATCCTAGAAGTCCCGAACACTACCGAAGAAGACTCATTGTTTAACTTCATTGATGGGTTACAACAGTGGGCTAAAGTTGAGTTAAGACGGAGGAACGTTCAAGATCTTTCGTCGGCTATTGCAGTGGCCGAGAGCTTAACCGACTATACTTCTAAAGAATCCTCCAAACCGAAGGAAACAAAGACGTTTGTTAGCCCGAGGAGCGGAGGAGGAGAACGGTGGAAGGCTCGTGGGACGACCGATGCTAGTACGAGTCAAAAGGGGAAGACTAAGGAGATGGCCACACGAGACACTGTTCGATGCTTTGTCTGTGCTGGGCCACATTGGGCACGGGAATGTCCACAAAAACGGCTGTTGAATGCTCAGGCAGTCATTAAGCAAAGGGAGCTCGAGGAAAAACGAAGACTCGAGGAACAAGGAGCCAGATGCGGCTCGATGAAATTGTTGAAAGCCCTGAAAGCCAGGCCACGAACAAGAGCAGATGGCCAGATGTTCGTGGATATCATCCTCAACGGAACGAAGATGACGGCGCTGGTCGATACAGGTGCGTCTCACAATTTCTTGTCACCCTTTGGAGCGAGGAGCGTTGGGGTAAAGCCTACTCATGAAGGCGGGGCACTGAAGATGGTAAATTCAGTGCCTATCCCAATAACCGGCGTTGCCAATGGCGTTGAAACCAGTCTTGGTGAATGGACTGGTTGGACTAATTGGTCGATAGTGAACATGGACGACTACAACGTTGTCCTAGGGATGGAATTCTTTGATCAGACAAAAGCCATCCTCATTCCCTATGCCAATCAGGTTTGCATCTCTGATGATGCCGGTCCATGTGTTGTTTCTACCCGAACAGCCATGGAAATTGAAGAGTGAGCGTTGTCCGCCCTTCAATTCAAGCGAGGAATGCACCAGGAGGGTGTGAGTTACCTTGCTATACTGAAGGAGTTTGATGATGAGGTATTATCAGCCCCAACAGTGGAACTCGATGAAGTACAAAGTGTACTGAATGAGTTTGAGGATGTAATGCCGGATGCCTTGCCTACGCAGCTACCCCCTCGACGTGGTGTGGACCACGAGATCGAGCTAGAAGCTGGTGCCAAGCCTCCCGCAATGTGTCCTTATCGGATGGCTCCGCCGGAGTTAGCCGAGCTGTGTAGTCAGTTGAGAGAGTTACTCGTCGCTGGCTTAATCAGACCCTCTAAGGCACCCTTTGGGGCGCCTGTGTTGTTCCAGAAGAAGAAGGACGAGAACCTTCGGATGTGCATCGACTATCGGGCACTTAACAAAATTACCATCAAGAATAAGTACCCGATACCGCTGATCGCAGTTTTGTTCGACCAGTTGGGGACTGCTCGATACTTTACCAAACTTGATCTTCACTCCGGCTACTATCAAGTGAGGATTAAAGAGGGCGACGAGCCGAAGACTACGTGCGTGACTCGATACGGCTCGTATGAATACCTGGTGATGCCCTTTGGCCTTACCAATGCCCCCGCGACGTTCTGCACATTAATGAATAAGGTATTTCAAGATTACCTTGATAAATTCATTGTTGTCTATTTGGACGATATAGTCATATATAGCAACACTCTGGAAGAACACCTTGACCACTTGAAGTTAGCTTTTGCCTTGCTAAGGGAAAATCGGCTCTTTGTTAAAAGAGAGAAGTGCACTTTTGCGAGCAACGAAGTAATGTTCTTGGGTCACAAAATCAGAGACGGACTTCTGATGATGGATGGGGCCAAGGTGGTGGCCATCCAAGATTGGGAACCCCCGAAGAAAGTCCCCGAACTAAGGTCCTTCCTTGGTTTGGTGAACTACTATCGACGGTTCATCAAAAGCTACTCTGCCCGAGCAGCTAAACTGACCGACATGCTCAAGAAAAACAAACCTTGGGTATGGGACGATGCTTGGCAAAGCGCATTCTATGACTTAAAGGAAGCGATTGCTGTTGAACCTTTGCTGGTCCTGCCTGACTGCGCAAAGCCCTTTGAGGTGCACACTGATGCATCCGACTTTGCCATTGGAGGAGTCCTAATGCAAGACAACAGACCGGTTGCCTTCGAGAGCCGCAAGCTCAACGAGACCGAGCGGCGGTATACGGTCCAAGAAAAGGAGATGACGGCTGTGGTTCATTGTCTGAGACTATGGCGCCATTATCTCCTCGGATCCTTCTTTGTTGTCATGACTGACAACATAGCCACAAGTTACTTTCAAACTCAGAAGAAGCTGAGCCCGAAGCAGGCTCGATGGCAAGACTTCCTTGCTGAGTTTCACTACTCGCTAGAGTATCGACCAGGGAAAGTAAACGTGGTTGCAGATGCATTGAGTAGGAAGGCATCTCTTGCTGCACTCAGTCGACCACTGGGCACTCTTGTGGCTCGGATTAAAGAAGGATTGGCACACGATCCTTTGGCCAAAAGTTTAATCTCTATGGTCGAGGAAAGAAGACGCGGAAATTCTGGTTGGTCGATGGTTTACTCTATGCCAAGAGTCATCGAATATATGTGCCTAAATTTGCCAGTCTTCGAAGGGAGCTCATTAAGGAATGCCACGACTCCTTATGGGCTGGGGCTGGGCATCCGGGAATGAAGCGCACTCTGGCGCTCATAAAGGCGATTTACTATTGGCCTCAACTTCGTGATGATGTTGAAGCCTATGTCCGCACTTGTCTTGTCTGCCAACAAGACAAACCAGAACAGCGCTCACCAGGCGGGTTGCTGGTCCCTTTGCCCATTCCTGATAAACCATGAGAAAGTTTATCTATGGATTTTATTACTGGCTTTCCAAAGTCAGATGGTTGCGTGAGCATAATGGTGGTTGTTGATCGATTCAGCAAGTATGCAACCTTTATCCCGGCCCCGACCGAATGTACGGCGGAAGTAACAGCGAGACTCTTTCTGAAACACGTTGTGAAGTTTTGGGGAATACCCTCAAGTATCATAAGTGATCGAGATCCTCGTTTTACTGGTCGCTTTTGGACCGAGTTGTTTAAACTCCTTGATACAGAATTAAACTTCTCAACTTCGTTTCACCCTCAAACCGACGGACAGACTGAGAGGGTGAATGCGCTGGTCGAGTTATATCTGAGGCACTATGTTAGTGCAAATCAGAAAAATTGGGCAAGTCTGCTTGACGTTGCCCAGTTTTCATACAACCTTCAGCGAAGCGAGTCCACGAGCAAGAGCCCGTTTGAGCTGGTCGTGGGAATGCAACCTCAAACGCCTCACGCGCTAGTCGCGAATTACGACGGGCAGAGTCCCGCGGCGTTCAGGTTCGCGAAAAATTGGAGTGAACAGGCCGAGTTGGCCAGGGCTCACCTAATACGAGCCCAGAAAAGGATGAAGAAGTGGGCGGATAAGAAGAGAAAGCTAGTCGAATTCCAAGAAGGTGATCTTGTCTTGGTGAAGATGCTGCCTCAACAGTTCAAAGCCTTGCGGAGATTCCACAAAGCTTTGGTTCGGAAATACGAAGGCCCATTCCTGGTGATCCGGAAAGTGGGCCAGGTCGCCTACAAACTTCAGCTGCCTCCACAGTTGAAGATTCATCCGGTATTCCACGTGAGTATGCTGAAGCCTTATCATGGTGACGAAGAAGACCCCGAGCGGGGAGTGTCCAAACGAGCCCCTACGACAATGACTACTTCTTATGATAAGGAAGTCGAGTGTATTCTGGCCAATAGAGAGATTCGGAAGAAGAGGATCCCCAGATACACGGAATACTTAGTTAAGTGGAAAGGTTTGCCAGACGAAGAGGCTAGTTGGGAACCAGAATCCCTTCTTTGGCAATTCAGAGATCACATCCTACGTTACAAGGATGGTGATGCGACGGGGACGTCGCGAACTTAAGTGGGGGAGGGTGTCAGGTCCCGACCAGTGACCCTCGACCAGTGGGCGCGCATCCTGCGCACGGACTCGTACGGACGAGTGGGCCGAGTAATGTCACGACCAGTGACGCGGCCCACGAAGGGCCCATGGGGCTTGGGCGGTTTAGGGATTACTTAGCATGGATGTACTCCTCCTTCTTAAGTAACTTAGCATAGTGGGTTTACTCCCTTAATGGGCCGGCCATTTAGTTTATGGGCTTGTCCACATGCTTTAGATAGATATTTTAAGGGAAATGGATGGTGGGGAGCTTGCCACTTGTCGGCCTAGGGTGTTCTCTAGTTGCCTATATATATGGCAATGCCCACACATGTTTAGGGGCTGCCATTACATTTCTCTATACTTGTAAACACGTTCTTATCAATACAAAGCACGAATTCTTTGTACCTTGTTGCCTTGTTCCTTTTATTAAGTTGCTTACACTCTTTCGGAGTGGTTTTCCATACCCACTCTTTTAGGCTGACTTTGCCGACGGACTGGTGAAGTGCCGCACTCCCTAACCTCGGAGGGTTCGGAGCGTGTCACTATGCCCGGTTATATATTCTCGGTTGACTAAATTAATTTTTGGGATGCATCTTTAATGTAATAGAACATCCCCGAAAATAAATGATGGGTACCTCAAAGAAAATTATGTGATGTTTAAGTCAATTCTCTTTAGATTTTGATAAAATAACAATATATGATAGTTAGTATTTCGTGATCCGTAGGGGGAAAGACCGGAAAAGTTGTGCAATCCCACATCATCTGGGAAATATCAAGTATGATGATTTTAAAACTGTGTGTATGAGACTACAAGTTGAAGATGACTTAAAATGATTGATGGATACTACTTATGCTAACAAGATGCATCTTTTTTTTTTATAGTTCATCACTTGATAACTCTAAAGTTAAGCGTACTTGACTTGGAGTAGTCTCATGATGGGTGACTTCCTGAGAAATTTTTCCAAAAAACGTGTGAGTGATGAGAAATCACTCTGAAAAGACTCGTGTTGATTTAGAAGCGTGCTGTAGACTTATAGAATTGTTTGTAACAAATAATTAGTAAAAATCCTTTCTTTACTGAAAAAATATATCTTCAAGTGTTGTTTTCATGACTCAAACTCAAAAAAAACAAAGGGCAAATTCCACACCACCTTAGCACCAATTGTACTACAAGAATATTTATTTATTCATTAATTTCAATTACTTAATAACGAAATTTATCATAATAATGCCACCACTAAAGATTCGACCTAACAATAAATCAAAAATCAATTTTTATTTATTTTTAATTATTAAAATCACACTTTTTATGAACCACAGGTTTGTTGGTATGATGAAGGCCAACTCTTGTGTTGGGCCAATAGTTGACAAAAGATCTTAACTTTTTAAAAAAAAAAAAAAACTTTTATTATAAGAACCACGCATGAACCGTGACGCTGGTCGTTAAAACATCAATCTCAATGAGAATCGTAACGGAATATTCTAACTCCGTTTAATTAATCTCTTTCCCGATTCCCAAACGTAACGCCGTCTACGCCATCATCATCGTCCGTTACGATGATACGACGCCGTTTTAGTTAGCGAATTCGCCTTGTACGAATCAATTATCTTCTTCGCAACATCACTTTCTAGCTTTGTATATATATATATATATTTCCTCTTCTTCGATCCTATCCTCACCGTCATCGCCAAAGCTCACTCTCTCAGTCTCACTTTCCCAAATCTCTCTTCGTTTCGATCGATTTCTTTCTTCCGATCGGTAGCTATGGCGTCTAAAGAACCAATTCGCGTCCTCGTTACTGGAGCTGCAGGTACTTACTTATTTCTATGGCTTCAGATCTATCACTACCGTTTTTGGATTCGATTTTAGATTTAGTGGACTTTGGTTTCAGTTTTCTTGTTTGAGCATTGTTTTGATCTCGTATGTAATGGAATAGCTTAGGACTAGAATCATTTCCGTGGAATTGGTGAAAGATCTGTTTTTTTTTTTAAATGTTGATTATTTTGCGAGAGTATGATTGCTTATAACGTTGATTCAATGGGGGTTGTATTTTCATGATCTGAACATTGACGATTTGGAGTTCAGAAGTGTTGATCTTGGGGTTATTACTAATTATAGGTGTTTTTCTGGCTGTTTTGCTGTTGTTTATAAAGTCTTCCGTTTTGGGACTGGGAGTTGTTGGAGTTTGTACATGTAATTTTTTCATTGGATCTGGGCATATAGTGTTAGCGAATTAGAATGAGATCAAAGGGATTTGAAAATAGATTGCCTTTGTTTAAACTTTTTTGTTTGGCAGTGTGCTATCACTCAATACCTTCTTCTTCATTATAAAGGAATGCCCTTTTGATTTGTTTGTCCTTGCTTCATTGAAATATTAATCACTTTTAATGCATTTGGCTCTTCAGGACAAATCGGATATGCTCTTGTTCCTATGATTGCTAGGGGAGTTATGCTTGGGGCTGACCAGCCTGTGATTCTCCACATGCTTGATATCCCACCTGCCGCTGAGGCTTTGAACGGTGTGAAGATGGAATTGGTAGATGCTGCCTTCCCTCTGCTTAAAGGTATGCGTGATTTTCAAGTTCCTGTACATATTATAGAGCTCCATTATTTGATCTAAATTTGAGTTTTTTCTACAACTTGGTCGTGTGATTAAGATTTGATGTGCGATACTTGTATCAGGTGTTGTTGCCACAACTGATGTTGTCGAGGGGTGCACTGGCGTGAACGTTGCTGTCATGGTTGGTGGTTTCCCCAGGAAGGAAGGTATGGAAAGAAAAGATGTGATGTCAAAGAATGTCTCAATTTACAAGGCCCAAGCCTCAGCTCTTGAGAAGCACGCTGCTGCCAACTGCAAGGTCACTTCTTTCTCTAATCCTTTAGTTGGTTTCACAATTTTTTTACAATGCATGGGAGTGAAGCTTGTATATATTTGGATTGATCTAACGTTTATAAATATTTCTTTTGCAGGTTTTGGTTGTAGCTAACCCTGCAAACACCAATGCATTGATTTTGAAGGAATTTGCACCATCAATTCCCGAGAAAAACATCTCTTGTTTGACAAGACTGGACCACAACAGGGCATTGGGCCAGATTTCAGAGAGATTGAATGTTCAAGTTAGTGATGTTAAAAATGTCATCATCTGGGGTAATCACTCGTCAACTCAGTATCCTGATGTCAACCATGCAACTGTCAAAACACCCGCTGGGGAGAAGCCTGTCCGTGAGCTTGTTGCTGATGATGCATGGTATGATAATAACTGCAATACTTGATCCACAGTCTTGACTTGATATCTTGTTTTAAATAAGTCTAATAATTCCTTTGATCTAAAGGTTGAACGGAGAATTCATCACCACTGTTCAACAGCGTGGTGCTGCAATCATCAAAGCTCGTAAGCTGTCAAGTGCTTTGTCTGCTGCGAGCTCTGCTTGTGACCACATCCGTGACTGGGTTCTTGGAACTCCTGAGGTTGGTATTTGTTTTTCTTTTATTTTATCTGTTTCTATAGCAATATCTATGTTGTTTGGTGCTCAAGATTTTTCTTGTTTGACTTTAGGGAACTTGGGTTTCCATGGGTGTATACTCCGATGGCTCATACAATGTTCCAGCTGGTCTTATTTATTCTTTCCCAGTCACTTGCCGCAATGGAGAATGGACAATTGTTCAAGGTAAGGGCATTAATTCATTCCCGGAAAACTGTAGCAAGATTAGTAATATAACATTTCTAGTAGCGGTAAAATTGGTGTCTAGCTGTGTATATATGCTTGTTTGAATCACCAATTTTAGGAGTGCTGACTATGCAATTAGTTTTCTTATTTGCTTGTATAGCTGTGAATTAGTGATACATGGGTCGGGTCGGGTTGTCAATTTCGGTCGAAAATGCAATGTAGGCATTGGTTTTGCAAAACTAGCTGTCACCTCGCCCATAGTGAACACGTGTGTTGTTTGTTAACGAGCTATTTTTTAATTATATTGGTAATCAAACATTTTTCTTCTCTCTGCGAACTTCTCAGGACTTGCGATTGACGAGTACTCGAGGAAGAAGTTGGACTTGACAGCAGAGGAGCTGTCTGAGGAGAAGGCATTGGCTTACTCTTGCCTTTCGTAAATGCTCTCTATCTATACACACACTCTTCTTCGGTGAGTAGTGTGTCTATGGAAGTAGCTAAAGTTTTGAATAATGGCCATTGTTAAAGATTCAGTAGAGAACCATATTAATGATGGAGAGGCTGCCTCTATGGTTTTACTTTTTTAGTCAAAAACCAATCAATTTATTATGCGAAGAAATTTGAATCTTTGTTATTACAACTTCAACATGTGCTTAGACAATTATCAATTTGATCCATAATATGCATGTTGTTATTCCATTAATTACACCATTTTTCTTGTGAAATTAATTAGTATGCATCTGTGTTTTGTTGGGGTGCTGGTTTAGATGATTTGGGCTCTGCAAATTAATGTCTAGAGCCAAAACCAAAAACTTCTGTGCCTAAATGGCATGATGGATCATGTTAAACTTTGTATTGAAAAGCCTTCTTATGATTTTGAAGGTAAATACAAATGTCAAAAACATTAGATACAATGGAGATTTAAACTCCTTTCTCTTTCACACTTAATCACTTGAGCTAGCCCCCCACAATTGGAAAACTACTTTTGTAATCAAAATCCAAATGAAAAATTAAATCAGTTGGTCTAAAATGTGTAACAAGTATATACAAATCATGACTTGTATAGACTAATCAAGAGCCTAAACTTTTAGTGTATGTAGGTTCTCTTATAGAGGTGGTATTGGACTTAATCCTTCACTCACTCTAAACTTAAATGAAAAAAAATAGACTAAACTCCTGAGAGGAAAAGCCAAGCAAGGCCCAAACTCTTTTTTATCACTCAATTTTGCCATAAGCGAGAATTTAGATTTAGAGCATGTGCTATTATGATCCAATACACGATGCAAATTAATATAGAATGTAAAGTATTATCCACAACCAAACAAGCGCAAACAATATCGAAATTTCTTTTTCCAAAATATGCGATCGACTTTTATATTTTGTTAAATAACAATTCGGACCTTATATTTTGTAAAATGGATCAAAATAGTACCCTAAAATCTATTTTGGTCTAAATATTTTTCAATATGACCAAAATACTTTCATGTTTTTAAGCTAATAATGATTTAGTTTATATAACTTAATTCATTAATTTTAAAACATAAAGGTATTTTGGTCATATTGAAAAATATTTTTCAAAATACTAATTTGATCTATTTTGCAAAACACGAAGTTTGAATTGTCATTTAACAAAACAAATGAGTTGATCGTGTCTTATGAAAGACACAAGGACTAAATTGATATATTTTCCATTTACATTATAAATTTATTAAAATATAATTGAATTTTATATTTTTGATCAATATTAAAATTGTATGATAAAACGATAAGAATTGAGATATGAAATATTTATTACAATAAATTAAAAGCTTTATAAATATGAAAGATGAGTAGAACAGCCTTTCATATCACCATAATGGAGCATTACCAAAATGCCAAGTCTTATTCTATTATTTATATGAAATTATTCAAATATTTCATATTTTATAAATATAATCAATAGTCAATAAAATTCATATGAAAAATAATAAAATAAGAGTTGATTAAAAGAGTATAAAAAAGATATTTTTTTCATCACTCCTCTATATATATATAAAAATATTTACAGTTTTTGAATAAAAAGTCAGTCCTAAAGGTTAGTTGGGAATTTTTTTTTATCCTTTTTCTTTTTTTACAGTAAAAAGATAGTTACTTTTTTATTATGCTAAATTATCATGTTGACTGTTAACATTATATATCACTAAAGTTAGTGTTGGAAACTGAGTAACACATTGGCCTTTTTGTTTCTTAATATGAAAGAAATTTCTATATTTGAATTGGTGGGGTCAAAAAATAATTTTTTTATTATTTAAAAAAAAAAAAAAGAACATTCAAATTTCTACTGATTATTCCTTGGAGATTACGTTAACAAATTTTGATTTGAGTTGAAGACAAAAATAGTGAAGAAAAAAAACATGGAAATAAAGCATGAGAATCTTCAAAACCTTTTTATCTACAAATTCCATCCTATAAAGCATGAGCTTCTTTCATGGAAATTCTGATAGAGAAAATAAAGAGGGTGAAAACCAATAAATAGACAAAGTTAATTTTCTTTGGAAATTAATAATAATAGGTTTCCACTCAAAAAATTTGTCATTATTTGCAATGTTTTCTTGTTTTTGAATATTCAAAATAAGAACTTGTTATCATTTTTAATTTCCAATTTGATATTAAAATTAGAGAAAGTAAAAGACATATAGATCATATAATTATTGACTAATAAATTATTTTGTTACTTCTTGATATAGAACCAATAGATATATTTCACAATAATTTACACATCTTTTAACATATTAATTCATCGATATTTCGTGTGATATTCTAATTTTGTTTTTTAGAAGAGTTAGCGAGAAAATTAGATTTGAGCTTTAACTAACCCTAAGATTTTACGTGTCAACGATGGATGCTCGATAAGAACAGACACACTTGGTAGAGAAAGGGGCCTTCGCCCCCAAATTTAGAAAAAAAATATTTAATAAAATCCTTGGTTTTTAAAAAAATTATGTATTAACCCCTCTCAAATTTTAATTTATTGTTTGACCCTCTTAAATTTTAAATTTTAGTTCTGGCTCAATTTCTGAAACTCGATGATGAAGCTTGGGATAATAAATTTCACCTTAATTAAAACACTCATAATTCACTTATCATATATATATTAAATTGAACCAAAATAAAATACACATAAACAACATAGTGGTTTACTTTATATTAGTCAATAAGATCAAGAAAAAAAACAAGACCACGATCATGTTTTGGAGGTTTCGAGGAATATGACTTGAGATTTTTAAGGAAGAATGGATGATGACCTTGCAATCCAAGTTTTCAACTTTAATATTTTCTTTTCTTGAAGAATAATGATTTAAATTTAATCACGTTTTGTCAATATCATATATATACTTTTAATGATATGAATCTCTAAATGCATGAATTGTTAGAATTTAGGTTATATATATATATAGCTTTCATGGGTCACTATATGCACAATTGACAAGTACTGATTTTGATTTTTCCTAAATCCTCATTCATTTAATTGGCTAGTAGATATTGGAATATTTTTTTAAAATGATGACTATAGCACTATAAACCAAATGATCACAAAAAAATGTTTAAACTATAAAAATGTGCATTGTGAAAAACAATAATAATAAAGAGAAGACTTTTAAAAGAAATCATATGATAACTCAACTAGATTGTATATCATAATAATATACCATATCATTATGTTAAAAAATGGGATAATTCCAAAAAAATTATCTTCAACCAAATGTATATTCTTGTTTTTGCTCAAACACAAAAAAAAAATAATAATAATAATAATGGTGTTGTTTGGTACACTTAAAAAAATAGTTTTTTTATTTAATTAATTAAAGATTTGACAATTAAACATAAATTAGTATTTGGTAACTCTATTTTTATTTATTATTTTTTTTAAAATTTATTAAAATTTGAAAATAGAATTTTTTCGCTTTCAAAAATTTTTTAAACAGTTTTTTCGTTTTTTTTATCTTCTTCAAATCGACACATCATTTTATATTGTTAAACACAAAATAAAAATAAAAGTTATCAAACACATTTATTATTTTTTATTTTTAAAAATAAAAAACAAAAATAGTTACCAAACATATTTTTATTTTTTTAAAATAAAAAAATAAGAATAAAAATAATATTTTAATTTTTATGTTTAAAAACCAATATTTTACCAAACAAAACCAATATTTTTCTTCTTGTATTTTTGGTCTCTTTTTGTCCTAAAATGCCAGTATTTTGAATTTTTTTTGTTGACAATACAACACAAACAAAAAAAGAGAGAGAGAGAGAGAAGATAATGATTTATTTGTTTTGTAATATGTTTTTTTTTTTCCAAAGATTTAAATATTGAAAGCTTCCTGTTTGTTGATAATGACAAAATAAAATAAAATCTAAATAATTTTTAAAAATTAATTATAAACTTAATATCATTTTCATAATTGTTTTTTGTATAACTTATTAGATCACACAAAATCCTAAATAGTTTTCAAATTCAAACTCAATAGTGTCTGTTAAAAATAGAATAAAATTTCTCACATATTCCTAAGTAATAATATAATTAGAATAAAATTAAATATATTAATTGAGTAACATATTATTTATATAATTATTGAGGCAGATATATATAAATCACCCTAGCTAGTGCTAGCAATTATTAAAGTCTTTCGTTGTAAAGTATGGCGGCGTTTTGGCCTTTAATTACGTGAAATTAATATTAGAATATGGATATGTTGGGAAATTTTACACTAAGTGCTTCAATTTTTTTTATACTTAACGTAATATTAATTTTTGGTAAATTTCGAATAATTTATAATGTCAAAAAATAAAGTTAAAATAGTCCATTACATGCGAATAAAAAAATATAAGCACGCGTATAACGAACTGTTTGAACTATATTTTTTATACCGTAAATTATTTAAAATTTTCCAAAAACTAATAGAATATATATTGTGAATATAATGTATACCGTCATATAATAAAAATAGAATTATAATTTTTCGCACATAATTGTTGTATCATTTCTTAGTAATTGTGTGTGGGCACATCATATATTCTCTTTATAATTTTTTTTTATTTATCTTATCCTCCAAAAAAAAATTAATGGTCCCATATGATTGCAACCCTACATTTTAAAGTTATCATACGTACAAAATGAATTTTGGTTAAATTTTGACCAACAAAAAACTTGAATATCCATAAATAATTAAGTATTACAGAAATCCTATATGTGAGAATGAAATTAACTAATTTAAAAAAATTAACATTCATAATTATAAAATAGGAAAGGAACTTTTAAAATTATGAATATTTTCTCTTTATAATTTTCTTTTAAAATTCTTATTGTTTGATTAAGTTAGTTTGGTTTTTAATATATTTTTTTTATATCAGATGGGATTTTTTTTAATATGGATGATAATATTTTTTCTCCACATCATGATTTCATAATGAAGTTTTTTTTGGTCAAAATTTGACAAATTATGGAGTTTTGTCTTTAATAATAATAATTTCTCATGAAAATATTTACTATTTATTCAGTCCAAAACACAAGTGGTTGTAAGCTTGAGTGATCATGGTGACCACATATTTCATGATGTGTTAATATAAAAATCAAATCAAAAGTAATACTAATTAATATAAAACGAGCAAATTAATTCTAATATTCTCAAGAGAAAAAAAAACACATACACACATTATACATATTTACAAAACTAATTACAAACTATAGAAGCGTGAAACTATAATAATAAATTTATTTTCTATTAATTACAAAATAACATTCCTTAATTTCTTATAACTCGATACACTACAAGCTATAAAGAACGTGCAATACATGTTTCTTTAGTTTTATTTTAAAAATTTATTAATTATTTTTATTAAGTTTTTATGATTGACATATAAATTTTAAATAAATAAATAATTTTATATACAAAAGAATGACATATAAACGTATTAAAAGAAAAATTAAACCAAAATATTGTTTAAGTTTTTTTTTAAAAAAAATAATACGATAACATTTTATATCATAAATTATACTTTATTTAAAGTACAAAACATTCATGATATTATTCAAATCACATCTCAATGATTGTTGGAGAAAAACTTATTTATTCTTGATATAAGATAAATATTATTCTAATTTCTTATTTAGTTACACAGTCATATTATTTGTACACGCACGACATTTATATATAATGTATTTATTATGTATTATATATTAATATAATTATTAAATATCTAGTTTTTATTATTATAATAATAATATAAACAAGAGCGACTACAACGCATCTATTTTTTTTACAACACCGGTGCATCCCTTTTCTATTTTCGGCACCTGAATAGATATAATCCAAAAAAATTATATGACAGTCTATATTGTAGCTGTCTAGAACATCCTACAAATTTTCAATAAATTCTGAATATATTATGGTACCGAAAAGAGGGTTTAAACTGTATATTGCACGAGTGCCTGCTTTTTTATGCACGTGTGTAAAATTTGACAATTTGAACTCTGTTTTCAGCTTCGTAGACTATTCAAAATTTATTAAAATTTTTGCAGGATGTTCTAAATAACTACAATATATATTGTCAGATAAATTTTTTTGAGATTATATTTATTCAAGTGCCGAAAATAGACAAATGATGCACCGGTGTGTCAAAAAAGTAGACGTGTTGTTGTATTCGCTCCCATATTTTATAATTTTTGAATTTATATTAATATAATTACTAAATATTTATTATAGCAAAATTTTATAAAAATTAAGATTATATATATTATAATAATAATATTTTATAACATTTAATAAATTATAACCCAATTTTTTTTGCACGATGACGTACATTATAATTATAACATACTTCCTGCCAATTTTCATAAAATTCCGAATAAATTATTGTGCCGAAATCAGAGTTCAAACAGTTAGTTGCACACGTGCCTAATTTTTCTTATACCCATGAAAAATCATCTTATTTGAAATCTAATTTCGATATTGTAAATTATTCAGAATTTTCTGAAAATTGGCAGAATACTTACTATAACTATCATGTACAGTATCATATAAAAAAAGTAAGTTACAATTTCTCCAAGTACCAAAAATAATACTCATAACTAAAAAGCTCGTTCCCTTCTACCATATACACAAATATTGAACAAGTCAATATTAATTATTTATTTATTTATTTATTGTTCTTGTCTTGTCAATAAAAATTTCTACAAATAATAATAATGTCCACATATATTTTCCAAAAAAAATGAAATAACCTAATCTTTTACAAAGACCTAGCTACACTAGATAAATATATAGTCAACCATAATGGATATTATTATTAGAGACAACTTTCTCTGTCATGCCCCCACGTACGTTTAGTCTCTTCAACGTTCAAAACTGCCAATTACAACGTTGGAAATTTCTCTGTACTCACTTCCTAGCTCCGAAATAATTTCGATCAAATTTATGATAATAATAATAATAACGAATCAAAATTCTGGTAATTCTGGTGAGCCACCAGCTTTGATGAAAATGTCGTACCAAAACTCCATATCATATTGATCTTGATCATCATAATTAGTATTGAAGATCAGTGACTCATTTTGGAGTAGCATATCACCACCATGATCATCAAAACCACCCGAGACCACTTGATCCAACGGCCAGATCATGCTCTCATCGAGTTCTGGGAAATCAGAACTACTTCCAGATGAGACTTGGTGATGATCATATTCTTCATCCTTTACGACAATGACTTTGCTGTCGTTTTGGCTTGTTTCGTGTTCAGTTGAAAACTCACTCGAGGATGAGCTCTGTTGTGGAGAAGAGTTGGCACTGCTGCTGGTCCTGCCAGTACGGTGTCGTTTTGGAGAGAAATCTTTCTCTGAATTATTATTATTATTATTTATGAGCCTTTTTTTCAAGTGGGTATGCCATACGTTTTTTATTTCGTTGTCAGTTCTACCCGGTAATCTAGCTGCGATTGCTGACCATCTGAAAAAACCAAGAAAAATAAATAAATTAAAATTTTAAAAAAAAAAATCCAATTAGAGAATTTCAAAATATTCTGATACTAATTTAAGTACATTTATATGTATACATATATAAATATATGTATATTTTGTATCGTAGTAAGGTTTATTTTTGGTATATATATCGAATCTTTTTAAGCCTAGTTGCAAAGTCAAACATGTTATTCTAATTATTTAGTGGGAAAAGAGAGAGAGATAAAAAAACATATCTTTTTTTGATTTTGCCACTATTAAATTTTTTTTTTTTTTTTAATTTCCCAAAACATGATTTTTTTTTTAATTAACTCAGATTAAGATCTGGCCACAGCAAAAAAATAATGATAATAATACAATAGAAAATTTTCACAGAGAACCAATGAGATATGGGAGAAGTGGAAGATGTGTTGTATATATATGCACTAATTTCATATTGGATTATATATATATATAGGCCATTAATGAGAATCAATATATTATATAATGAAATGATGATATTCATACATATATATATATATAAATACATACCTATTGCCAAGCATTTGGTGCAAGTTAATGATGGTTTCTTCTTCTTCTGGTGTGAAGTTTCCTCTTTTGATATCTGGGCGAAGATAGTTAATCCACCTCAGTCTACAGCTCTTCCCACATCTCAAAAGTCCTATAATAATTATACATAAATACATAAGAAAAAGATATATATATATCTATCTATATATCTTATATATATAACAAAAAAAAAAGTTAAGAATAATAATAATAATTACGTACCAGCTTGCTTAGGGAGAGCACGCCAGTTTCCATGGCCAAATTTCTGGACAAAGTTGATGAGAACTTGGTCTTCTTCAGGGGTCCATGGACCTTTCTTCAACCCCATCTTTTCACAGCAAGGAGCTCTGCCCATGTTAGATGTTCAGATCGATCAGTACTATATCGAAAATCTCTCTCTATATATGTGTGTGTGTGAGAGAGCTCGAGCTTTTTTGTAAGTGTTTTGTGGGGTATTTATAATCATAAACAAGGTATTTCATTGGTCAAACTGAGGAGAAAAATCCTCATTCAAAATTGTGTACATATGGCTATGTATGTACCACTAGCACTTTCTAGGAAGGAGAGCTAAGCTAGCCCTCTCTTTATCTCTCTATAAAAATATTATTATATAGTAATTAATTATATTATTGTTGTATAATAATATTTTTTGATTGATATGGGCAAAAAAGCTTTGGAGTTGGAGACTATGTCATGTGTGATTTTTGTCTTTTAGTAAACTGGTAAAACTGCACGAGGCCCTTCAATGTTTGACAAAATGTTCATATATATATATATATATATATCCGTGTGGTGTTATACTAAAATAATAGCTAGCTAGCACTAAGAAATAATATATATATATAGGAAAATTATATTATAGGATCTTTTAAGCCGTATTGATAGAGTTTTAGTGCTCTCGACTCGTAAATAGTTTTCGGTGCGATTTTTTTTATGATTGTGTATATTGTAGTTGTTTAGAATATTTTGCAAATTTTCAGAAAATTTCGAATTGTTAACTATACCGAAAACTAAGTTCAAACATGTTGTTGCATGTGTGACTAATTTTTTTTATGCGGGTAGAAAGAAACATTTTTTAACCTAGTTTTCGGTACTGTAAATTATTCAGAATTTTCTGAAAATTTGCAGGATGCTGTAAACAATTACAATATAGACGGTCATAACAAAAATTGTGCCGAACATTGTTCACGGGTTGAGAGTACTAAGAGCCCCACTGGTAGGACTTAAAGTGAAATCCCTACAAGAGAATTGTCATATATTTCTATTTTCTGAAAAATTTGTGAGAATAAATTTTTTTTTAGTGATTTTGTATTCTGCACTACTTTTTATATTCTTTTGCAAAATAATCTCTGTTTAAAATTTGATAAGTTGTCTTAATTTTTTGACTGACTATTTAAATTTTTCGATCAACTATGTAGATTGCAACACTTGTTATTTTATTTTATTTAATAAAATTCAAATTTAACTTTTCACATTTTATTCACATACTAGAGTAATTTTACTGCAAAACGACCCTTATATTTATAGTCGTCATCACATTTTTCTATTTATTATTTTATTGCACTAAAATATTTCAAAAGAAGAATATTTGGAGTGAAAAAGGATTGGCCAGCAACATTTTCTTGATCTCTAAATAATTATGACATATATTAAAAATAAATAATGATGACCATATATATATAAATTCTTTTGTTCTTTTTATCATAATTAATTAGGAATAAGATTCTAAATATTTTCACAAGCTAATTTTTCTTTTTGTTTAATTTATTAGTATTATTATTTTTAATTAGGAGTTAACTCTTACTTCATGTATTACCTATATATATATATATAGGACTTTAATTTCTATTGTATTTATATGTTTTGTAGGTGGCATCAGAGTCTAATGAAAAATAAGCTAAATTTGTATTATTAATGTTTCAATGTAATTATTTTTCTATATATTTTAGTCCCTTTTTTTATAAGATTTAACTATTATGCCCCTATTGAATTTTTATTTATTTATTCATTTATTTATATATATATTTAAAATTTACGCTTTGTATTTATATATTTATACTATCTTGTAATAACTTTCAACCAATACATATTTTATGTATTTAATCCAATTAATTGTTTAAAATTTCATCTGTTATAAAAAAATCTGTCTCTGCCATTATTAAATTTAAATCCAATTAAGATCATATACATAAAGTAAAACAATAGAGTAAAAAAAATAGCAATAAATAATTAAATAAACTACAGCAAAAATAAGTTTAAGAATTCTTTATGGAATTGTCGTTTTTATGTGAAAAAATTTGTCCCCCAAATATCAATTATTGTCGTAAAATATCTCTTAAAGAAGACTTTTATATAATAGACAAATCAAGAGCAAGAACATTATAATAAAGTGATAGACAACTTTTTACTTTTCTAAGAAAAATGCCAATTTTCAGCTATTTTTTTTATATATTTGCTAGAATGAGACACTCATTATTACATTGAACCAGCCGACATAGCAAAGCCATGCCTTCAAAGTATATAAATATATATATATATATATATTTAAAGGAGAATTCTCTTATACAGGCTTCACTTTAAGTTTTACCGGTATGGCTCTCAGTGTTTACAACTCGTGAACAGTTTTCGGCGCGATTTGTTTTTATGACCGTGTATATTGTAGCTATTTCGAGCATCTTACAAATTTTCAGAAAATTCTGAATAGTTTACAATACCGAAAACTAGGTTCAAACATGTTGTTGTACACGTGACTAATTCTTTTTATACGCGTGGAAAACAACACTCTTATTATTAATGATTTTGTTCCTTTGGTAAAATAACTTATTTTAGTTTAATTTTGATAACTATTTACAAAATGACTTGACAATTTAGACAGTTAGTCGAAAATTTTAGAGAGTTGGTCGAAAAATTCAAACAGTTAGTCGAAAATTTTAGACAACTGATCGAAAAATATAAACAACTAGTCGAATTTTTAGACAAATGCTATTTTGTAAAAAAATATCAGAACTAAGTCAGATTGCAAAATTATTTTAAAAAAAAGATCTCATTCTCACCAATTTATCTTCTAAATATTATACACCTGCAATTATTATTATTTTTTTAAAAAATCATTCAAAATTAAGAATTTTGAGAAAGAATAAATAAGGACTTGATTGCCAAAAACAAATTCTCAAGGATTGAATTGTCAAATATCAAAAAATACAAGGGGCATTTATACTAGAATCCCTTATATTAATGCATGGTATAAATTATATAATATTTTGCAATATTAATATATATTATATATATTTGTTAACTTTTTCATAACTAATGCATTAATATATAATGGGATAGATGTATAAAAATGTAACTTTAAATAGTCAAATTGGCAACACAACAACTTGTCCAGCAAAAATACATAGCGATACAGCCTATTTGTTACTCCAAATCATTGCAATTTGCAAGATAATAAATAAAATCAAAAGTCAAAGATGTACAAAAGGCCAAATCATAATTTGCACAATTTTTATACCATATCTCTTTAATTCTCTCTCTCTCTCTCTCTCTCTCTCTCTCTCTATATATATATATATATATATGGAACATTTTGTCAGGTAATATTGAAAGTATAATCCTGTCTTCGTAATGAGTTTTTTTTGTAAGGTAATATTTTTATATATGAATATGATTGAGAACACATTTTAAAAAAATTAAGAAGAAGATATTGACGAACATTCTATTATTAATTAGTCATATATATTATCAATGTTAATTTAATACTTTCCATATTTTCCAAGAATTTTGCATAATTTCCAAAATATTGTTAGAAAACAATTTTATATATATATTAAAAAAAAAAAAAAAAGCTAAAGAGCACTTTCACGGTCCCCAATATCGTATATTATTATTGGTGTGAGTTAATATTTAATTACACATATTTTAATTATATTAATTTAAAATTAATGACAATATGCCTTAAGCACTCTAGGGTACCTTAATTATATCATGCTCTAATTTTTGTATCATCAACATAGATGATAGATATTAATTGTAAAAATAAAACAATTAATAAGATTTTGAATATATAATAAATTATTTGTATATTTTTCATAAGGTGACTTTTATTATTGTTTGTTTTATTTGTCATCAGTGATTAGTGTTTTATATATTCTTACTTCTGATTTTTCTTTTTTCGAAAGTTCTAAGAGCTGATTATTATGTTTTTTATTTGATCAATTAAGAGCTTGATGATAGATACTATTAATTATTTCAACCTTTGTTTTTGCACGTAGCATTTGGAGTAATCCTTATAGTCAATATAAGAGTTGTGTTCAAAACTAATTATGACAATGTCTTATAAATATATGTATATATATTTATAGGAACTATCTGACACGGGTACAACTGACTGTTTGAATTCTGATTTCAGCACGGTAAATTATTCGGAAGTTTTTAAAATTTGGTGAGATGTCTGTTATAACTATAATGTACATCATCATATAAAAAAATTAACTAATAATTTTTTTAAATACCGAAAATAAAAATCAGCGGATACAAATTCGACTTTGATTTTGATTCCCTTGTTCTCGTCAACGTGGGAAGAAGATATTGAAAATTAAGAACAAGACATTGGAAGTTGAACTGTGTAGATATTACCACCTCATCAAACTAATTTCTTAAATGGAAAAAATAAAATAAATTACCAATTATATAACATTTTTATTTTATTAATCGTATTTTTTATTTATAGAAACGGTTATATAAATTTAATTCCTTATTATCTTTTCCAAGACAAAGTAAGATTACAACTTTTTATATTTCCTATCATCAACACAGATATAGATATCGATTGCAAAAATTTATTAAAGCATATATAATAATGTCAATAAAATTAAACATATAATAAATTATGTGCATATTTCCCGTAACAAAACATCATCATAACCAATACGAAATACAGTTATTAATATTCTCTTTCTTGAAAATAGAGAATTAATTAAACCCTTAAATATATATATATATATAGTTGTATAATTAATAATAATAATAGAGAAGAAAAGGAACTCAGACTCTGTTCAAAAGTTATTTGAATTGACTATATGCATGGAGTGAGTCAATATTTGAATGAACAAATAGACAAATCAAGTACTTGAGTATTAAGTGAGTGATGATCCAGATTATAATCTTAATTATCAAGTTTAATCAAGACTAATTATTAAGTTAAGAAAAATCACATATTAAATCGTTTCCTTATTTCTTTATATAGCTTAGCTCAGTTTATAATGTTCTGTCATTTCTATACATAACATAATATGTATAATGGGTATTGCTACGGTGCATACCTAAAAAGGTATGTACCGGTGCATACCTTTTGTGACTTTTACTGTTTTTTGGCTCATAAATGGTTTTCGGCGCGAGTTTTTTTTATGACTGTGTTTATTGTACCTATTTAGAGCATCCTGTAAATTTTCAGGAAATTCCGAATAATTTACAATGCCGAAAACTAGGTTCAAACAGGTTGTTGCACGCGTGATTAATTTTTTTTATACGCGTGAAAAACAGTCTGTTTGAACCTAGTTTTCAACATTGTATATTATTCGGAATTTCCTGAAAATTTACAGGATGCTCTAAATAGCTACAATAAACACAGTCATAAAAAAACTCGCGCCGAAAACTATTTATAAGCCAAAAAACAATAAAAGTCACAAAAGGTATGCACCGCATACCTTTTTAGGTATGCACCACAGCAATATCCTATGTATAATATATATAATGACAATGAAATATTAATTACATGCATATATGATGACATACTTGAA
This sequence comes from Humulus lupulus, assembly GCF_963169125.1. Lineage (NCBI taxonomy): Eukaryota > Viridiplantae > Streptophyta > Magnoliopsida > Rosales > Cannabaceae > Humulus > Humulus lupulus. The sequence continues at coordinate 295,897,533 of NC_084794.1, read as the reverse complement.
CATAGTATAGCATATGAATATATATTTATATATTTTTCACCACTACCACTACACAATTATTTCACAAATAGAAATATTAAAAAAAAATGAGAACTATGTGGATATATATTAATTAATCAATGAAATGTAACTTATTGTAACGTTAAAGAAAGATAATAAATGTATTTAATTTGAACAAATTAATACCTTTCCTTTAATTTATTTTATTTTTGTTATTAATATTTTAATTACATTTTTTTAATTAACTATCAATATTTTTAATTTATTATAATGTATGAGTTATACTATATATATATGTTTTGTATTCATTTAATATATAAATATTTGTTTTGTCAGGTACTCAATATATAACATTAATTAATTAATTTGTTGAATTAATAACCAGGAGTTATTCTTTTTCTACAAGTTTTTTTTTCCTATTTATTATAAGCTCTTTGCTTTTGTTTTGTGTACGACTTAATTTGGATTGCTTCTTACAAACATTTCTACTTTCGATCTTCAAATATCGAATAAGCTTATCATAATATACAAAAACAATTCAAATATTTATTAATTAAATCTAATAATTGCCTTATATCCATGGATAATCTCAACTCAACGTCCTTCAGTACTTAATCAATAAATTAAATATTGATTATGATCTTAATTAATCAATAAACAATACTACTGTACTGAACATTTCAACAATAAATATTCAATAATATATATTTATATATATAATCATGCTTAATTAAAATCATCAAGAAACATTCACTCTCTTGACTACTTCTGGTTTAATTAATTATATAGTTACGTAATTAATTTTTAGAGAATAATGTTTTGACCCATTATTAATTAGGTTTATATATACACAACCGCGTGCCTCTCTGTAATCTCAGAACTAATTAAGAATTTTATTTTAAATTAATTAATTTAAACGTCGGTGGTGATTAATTACATTAATATATTTATATAATATATATGCATGCTCATATATTTATTATATATAGTTGTTACAAGCTAGCAGGGCATGGTAACGTGATCCAAATATTTATCCAAAATATTTTGGTTTGGTAGTTTATATCTCTTTATATAAAAAATATCCTAAATATTTAATGATATATATATTCAAAATTAATTAAAAAATATATTTATTAATTATATTAATATAAATTTAAATATTATAAAATATAATTATTATAATAATATATAATACAAAAATAATAATTATATTAATATAAATTCAAATGTTATAAAATAGGTTATTTATGATTTTTGCTATGACTTATACATTATCGTACCCCTCATTTGTTCAGGTCGTTAAAAATTCTCACTCAACTATTCACAGTGTTGTAAAGTGGGACTTTCGCCCAATTTTGTCCAATATTGACAGGGCTCTTTGCTTGTTGATGTGTCTTGGCCACGTCAACAACACATGTGTATTTTTTTATAAATTAATTTAAAAATATTTTAAATTTTTTTATTAAAAATTAATAAATTTAAAATTAATCATAGTTTATAAAAAAATTAATTTGTAAGATTTGATTTAATTTAAAAACCACTGGGCACAATAATATACGTATAGGTCATAGTTCGGGTCCAAAAATACTAAATAGCTTATAAAATATTATTATGATAATAACATATAATTTTAATTTTTTACTAATTATATAAATATGAATTCAATTATTATAAAATATTATTATTATAATAATATTATTTAACACAAGACTAGATATTTAATACTTATATTAATATAAATTTAAATATTATAAAATATCATTACAGAAATAATATATAATACATAATAAAAAAAATTATTAAAAAAATTAAAAACATAAAACAAAAATGTCAAAGCCTCTAAACACCCTCGAGCTTAATTTTAAGAAAAAGAAAAAGAATCTCGTGATCCGTAAGGGGAAAGACCGGGTAAGCTGTGCAATCCCACACTGCCTGGGGAAGGTCAAGTGTGATGATTCTAAGACTGTCTAGGTATGGGACTACACACTACAACAAAATAGGCATTTAATGGCTATATGGGGGAGACATTGTAGACATTTGATGTCTCCCCCCAGGGGAGACGTTGTTGCACGGGCCATCTAAAGTGGCCCTATGACGTCTCCCATGGGGAGACTTTGTAGACTTTCAACGTCTCCCCATGGAAGACGTCATAGGGTGTACGTGTACAACATATGACGTCTCCCATGGGGAGACGTTGAAAGTCTACAAAGTCTCCCCATGGGAGACGTCATAGGTACCTACAACGTCTCCCATGGGGAGACTTTGTAGACTTTCAACGTCTCCCCGTGGGAGACGTCATATGTTTTTGTATTTTTTTTTTTAAAAATTAAATAATTATTTTCAGTATATTAATTAATAGAATTAAATATATTATTTTTTTTTTGAAATAGAATTAAATATATTAATTTAAAAATCTAAATTATATACAAATTTAAATTTTGAATTTTCATTAATAAAACCGAAATGTGTATATCTAATATGTTTTTGCTAGCTAAATATACAAAATTGTAATATGTGTTGTTAAACATACAAAATTAACAAATATTACACTAGCTAGCTAAACATATAATAAGAAAGAAAAAGTAAAAGTAAATGACAAAAACCTAATATGTTGGACGATGACTTTGAATTATCGGTAGAATATGGTTCGCCCAGTGTTGTCGCATTTCATTAATCTGTGCTTGTGTATATGGCGTAGTGTTTAGCTACAAAAAATACAAATTAAAATATATTAGTTAATCAATTATTTGATTATATATAATTTAATAATAAATAAATTGTTAATTTTGTATAAATTTATATACATACCTCTTTCTTCAAGTAACGTCCAGGTCGTGAATGTTCAATGTAATCCTTGAACATTCTCATCACATAATATCCACATGCCACATTGTCTGGTTGGTGCGGACACTAATATTTAAATAAAATATCAAGCAATTAATATAAAAAATATCAGTAAAATTCAAGTATAATTAAAGTCGTAGTTACTTACTTTCGGTTGCACAATTTCTATATTATTTGGAATCTCGGGAGGTTTTGGTAGACTGGTCAGAAAAAGGTTGAAAGCATTGACTATTACTGCCACAATTTCTTCACGGTTTTCCAGTTCTGAGTTCACCGGATCACAACAACAAACGTAATATGCATATGGGGCCAATATAATCAACATCCAATGATCACTGCACAAGAAAAACAATATTTGGTATAAGTCTCCAACGCAAATGTTATAAGGACTAAGTATTTGGCAGTAACAAATTTTTGAACTTACCCATGGTTCCAGGGGACAATCATAAGTTGCTCACTTGATCTTAATTGACGACAGCGCTTGAACGGACCTTGAACACGCTCTTCAAATGAACTTCCTTTAGTGGCTACAACATTAGGATTGACAAATAAAAACTTATTTTGGCGCCCTTGTTCTACCAAAAAATTGTATAACAACCTATTAAAAAAAGAGTAGTAGTCAAAAATATAATTTAGGAAATTTGTTGTTAAAATAAATCAAATAAGAAATGTTAAGTGAAAAAATTGTGAGATACCTCATGTAGCAAACGACAACTCCTTGTCCAATCTTTTCCATTCGAATAAATTGAAGTATGTCCTCTTTGCATATGTAAAGACTTGAAATATCCTGACCGATTACATCCTCATCTATGCCTGGATTGACACAGTCATCGTCATTCCAGCGAGATATAATATTGTATATCTGTTCCAAAGGACTGGTGTCTTGTGTCAGAGGATCACTCAAACATTGTATTCTTTCTCGGGGTCGTTGTGTTGAAGGAGCAATTGGTCGTTCTGATATGTTATTACTTCTAGAACAAGTCTGTAAAATAATATTAATAATTAGAAAATTTACAAAAAAATTGAAATATATAATAACAAATATGATTATATAAACATGATACATCACCTGTTCATGTATATCATCAGATACGATGACCAATTCCTTAGGCCATGATATAGGATGCCCAATAGCCTGAATGACTATGTACATATGTTGATCAGGTTTTGCATAAGGAAGAGGTGTCGCCGGCTTAATAGCGTCAGTAATCACCACTTGGTAGTTGTTACCCAACTCTTTGTCAATGAGCTTGCCTGATGCAACAATATTAAATCATACCTTCATTAAATCCCATATATGAGTTTTGTTCTCCACTGGAACTTCGTTCCAGGAGTTACAGGTGATGGGCACAATAGTCCTCACCATAGAACCCAACGCTGAAGATCGATTACTTCTTGCAGTACCTATTACTTGACCATACTCATTGAACTTTACAGGTATAAGATTTCCTTCACTTCTATTCTTAATCAATTTATTCATCCATGTGCGTCCTCGCACATTTTTATCATCTGTAATCTCTGCCTCAGTATCAGGATTTTGTTGAGGATTTTCCTCCTCATCACTATCACCAAAAGGATCTGACATCTGTGAAACATAAAAATCAATATGATAAGTTATATATATAGAAAAAAATGACAAACAAAAACATATCATAAACAAACCAAAATCATTTTTGCAATAATGACAAACATAATTATATTATACCTCACATCAGGTTATCAATCCATAAACCTTCACCATTATCACGTAAACAAACACCATCATCATCAATTTCATCATTACATATTGGTGAAGTGAATATGATTGATTCTTCTTCAATAGGTATATCATGCAAATCACCGTCTTTGGTATTCCATTCTTTTGTTGGCGTTGTAAGCACAATTGACCATTGGTTGTCTGAAGGATCATTCACATAAAACACTTGTTTTGCTTGTGCAGCCATTATAAATCTGTCAGATTTGTGCCCTAGTCGATTTAGGTTTACCAATGTGAAACCAAAATCTTCATATATTATGCCACTGTCACTCTTCACCCAATCACAAAAGAAAACAGGTATGCGAGTTGTGATATAATCTAACTCCCAAATTTCTTTAATTACTCCATAGAAAGTCATATCACTTTGAACAGGATTTTTGTCTTTCGCACTGGATATTTGCATAGTTCTAGCGACAAGACTAACACCACTATTTTGTGTGGTTCTATTGGTATCACGCTCCCTAGTATTGAATTGTGTACCATCGATTACATATGAAGAAAACTTGATGACTCTATGAGAAGGGCCTCGAGAGATCCACTTAACAATGTCTGACACATTATTTGATTTGTTTTTCAATTCATTGACAACCTATTAAAAATAAAACTAGTCAAACAACATACATTACTATATAATAAAAATAAAATCAAAAAATCAACATAATATACCTTATTTTTTATCCAACTATTAAATGTACGATAATGTTCGTCTTGTAACCATTTGGAGTTCCTTGACTTTGATGGAAATTTTGTCTTGATCCAGTTAAAATGTTCCCTTCAAAATTACATATGCTGTTAGTGAACTAATTGTGAAAGTTATCACATATTTACATTGCATATGCATTATATCTATGAAGATAAACTTACTCGATATACGGCTGAATTTCATTAATATTTTGCAATACTAGACGATGTGCTTCATCTAGTTCATCCTGACTCACTGCGCAAACAACACTACCCCGACGACTCTGAATCTCAGCATTATTAACTTCATTTACCCCAATCCTCTGTACACCAGCCATGTATTCGGAACAAAATTCAACTGCCTCTTCAGCAATATAACATTCCACAATGCACCCTTCTGGGCGACTTCTATTTCTGACATACCCCTTAAGAATCTTCATATATCGTTCAAATGGATACATCCATCTTAAATAAACGGGACCACAATATCTCAATTCTCTAACCAAGTGAACTGTGAGATGAATCATTATATCAAAAAAGGAAGGTGGGAAGTATTTCTCCAGCTCACACAAGACCTCAGCAATTTCATCATGTAACTTAGGTAACTTAATAGGATCAATCACCTTACAACACAATGACTTGAAAAATAAACATAACCTTGTGATAATCTCTCGAACTTTTTGAGGTAAGACAGAACGAATTGCCACTGGTAGCAAGTGTTGCATTAGAATATGACAATCATGAGATTTCATACCACTCAGAGTACAACTTTTCATGTCTACCAATGACCTTATATTTGATGAATAGCCATCTGGAACTTTTACATTAAATAGACAGGAACAAACTTCCTTCCTTTCATCTTTAGTGAGGGTGTAAGCAGCAGGAGGCAAGTATGTTCGTCTCTTATCTATTTTCGGAGTTAATCCTTTACGTATACCCATTGCAGCCAAGTCTTGTCTAGCCTTAATTCCGTCCTTAGTTTTCCCAGGAATATTCAACAAAGTTCCAATCAAACTATCACATACATTTTTCTCTATGTGCATAACATCTAAATTATGGCGTACAAGTAAGAATTGCCAATATTCAAGCTCGAAAAAAATAGATTTCTTTTTATAACAACTTTTGGGCTCTTCCACAACCTTAGCCTTCCCACGACCCTTCCGCTTTGTAGGTGTACGAACTTTAGGCTTACCTAACTTAAACATGATTTTAGACATCTTCTCAAGTACTTCACTCCCATTTAAAGGTTGAGGAGCCTCCTCAAACTCTTGTTTGCCGTTGAATGCCTTTTTCCAAGTTCGATATTTATGCGTACTAATCAAGAACTTCCTATGACCCATATAACATACTTTTCGGGAGTGCTTTAAGTATTCAGAACATGTTTTTTCTTCACAAATGGGACAAGCCTTATATCCTTTCACACTAAACCCGGATAAATTTTCATAAGCAGGAAAGTCATTGATAGTCCACAACAATACAGCTCTAAGATTAAATTCTTCTTGCCTGTACGCATCATAAACCTTAACCCCTTCATCCCACAAAGTTTTCAAATCATCGATAAGAGGCGACAAATATACGTCGATGTCATTGCCAGGTTGTTTAGGTCCCGATATCAACAATGTCAACAAGGTAAATTTTCTCTTCATGCACAACCATGGGGGTAGATTGTAAATGACAAGCATAACAGGCCAACAACTATACTTACTACTAAGAGAAGTGTGTGGATTAATCCCGTCAGTCGAAAGACCAGACGAATATTACGAGATTCATTTCCAAAACAAGGCCACTTCAAATCAACCCTCTTCCAAGCTAGGGTGTCAGATGGATGCCTTAATTTACCATCATTTATTCTCTCATTAGCATGCCACGATAAATCTTTAGCATGTTCAGCATTTCTAAACAACCGGATGAAACGAGGAATAGGAGGAAGGTACCACAAGACCTTGGCGGGTACTCCTTCCTTGACATCCTCACCATTTCTTTTCTTTTGCCATCGTGACTCACCACAAGTAGGACACATTTTTGCATCTGCAAAGTCATTCCGATATAACATGCAATCATTAGGACATGCATGAATTTTTTCATATTGCATGCCTAATGAGCATAATGTTTTCTTTGCTTCATAAAATGAAGTTGGCATTTCATTACACTCCGGCAACAAATCATTCAAAAAACAAAGTAGATCAGTCATTCCTTTATCACTCCAACCGTGTTTAGCTTTCAAATTGTACAACCTAAGGAGTGCGGATAACTTTGTAAATTTTTTACAACCGGGGTAAATCGGTTTCTCAGCATCACTAAGTAGTGTCTCAAACTTATCTGGGTCTACTCCGGATCCATAATGTGCGTCATCAATCATATCATCTAATGCATCGCAATTCTCCTCTACTATATTCCTCCTTACTTCATTGGGTCTACTTGGTGGAGTTGGCGCGACATGCATTCTCTCCCCATGCATATACCAAACCGTGTAACTTTTGTCGATTCCATTGAAAAATAAGTGTTGTTTGATCTTACTAAGATCCATTTTCCTTACATTTCCACACTTAATACATGGGCAACGAGTAAATTTTAGGTCTTTCACATTCTCCAAACAAAATCTTAAGAATAAATCGACCCCGTTTTTATATTCCACGGATAACCTATTCGCTGACATCCATTTTCTATCCATATCTTCTCCTATGTCTATGAAAAATTAAACAATAAAAACTACATAAGCACATGGTCGAGTGTATGAAAAATTGGGCAGCATTTCTTCTATATTTGCAACCTAGCCATTAGTCAATCTTATCAAATCCAATCAAATAAGCACAACACAATTCAAATATAATATTAGAATACATAATTCTAGACAAAATCGGACAGCATTTTCCCTATAATATTGATCTAACCATCTGTTAACAACAAGTCAAACAATTCAAACAGCACACAATAAGTTTCTTCCTTATAGCTCCACAGCACACAAACAAATTTTCCAGAACCTACTTCACTAAAACACACAGTTCTCAACCTTCTGTTATCACCGCAACACACAATTTTAATCTCAGAACCTACTTCACTATGGATGAATATTTAAGATATTCAAACTCTTCTAACAAAAATTTAATAATACTAAAACGAGAGATAAGATAATGTACGTACCTCTTGCAATTAATAGTCCTAGCTAGAAAATTTACTTCACTTTGCAATGCACTTTGCTATTAAATTCACAACCAAAAAAATTGAATTAATTAATAAATAAGAAATTACTAAACAAATATCACTAAATAATTGGATTAACAATAACTTATTCTTGCAATTTTAGAAACTTAAAAACCTCAAATGTGTTATTGAAATAGAAATTTTGAGGCAAAAATCTCTCTAGTTAAAACCACAACCTACAAAATTAAATTAATTAATAAATAGAATATTACTAAATAAATAAAAAAACATAATATATATAATCAACCTACTTCAATGTTAATAAAATATTTAAAATATATTTATACAAATATATATAATTTTTTAATTAAATAATAATATAAATTAAAAAAATCATAAACATAAATATTTGAATTACTTATATCTATACATGCAATTTAGTATGTAAATTAAAATTAAATTATTTTCCTTATTTTAGATATATATATATTAATACTTAATCAACCTAAAAAATTAATTAAAAAATCTACAATTTTCGGATTAAATAGTAAAAAAAAATTAAAAAACAGTAAATAATGTGGTATAATATCAATATCACAATTATTAATGTCAAATTTTCACTAAAATTATTTTTCAAACTTTAAATAAATATTTCTAATATCCTAAAATTACCCAAAACCGCACTATTCACAAATACCCTAAAATCCCATCATTAACACACTATATTTAAAGAAAATAAATAAAAAACATTATTCTTACTATTATACAGTAATTAAATCTTAAAAACATACCTAAAAGTAATTTTTGTTGATGAAAATCAACCAAACACGGAAGCCAAAATCGCCCAAAATCGCCTTGAAATCGCCTCTTTCCGCCTCTGGTTCGTGTGCTCGGGGAAGAAGAAGAGTGAGGAGGTTATATAAAAGGGAAGCCTCCAACGTCTCCCCTGGGAAGACGTGCACACTTCCAACGTCTCCCCTGGGAAGACGTGCACACTTCCAACGTCTCCCCTGGGAAGACGTGCCACATCGGACGTCTTCCTAGGGGAGACGTTGGAAGTGTGCACGTCTTCCCAGGGGAGACGTTGGAAGTGTGCACGTCTTCCCAGGGGAGACGTTGGAAGTGTACACGTCTTCCCTGGGGAGACGTTAGAAGCCTAAAATTGTCAGATTTATATATATTTAATTATTTTATTTCGATTTTTAATTAATTATAAATAACGCCTCCCACTACTTTTAATGACTTACACACTTAGTCATAAGCAATAACTTTTGATGACTTGCACACTTAGACTTTAAATATCCCTGATTAATTTTAATGTCTTACAAATTGGTGTAAGTCATCATAGATAGTCATTAAAAGTGAAAATTGTTGTAGTGACACAGTTGAAGAGGGATTAAATGGATTGATGGGTACTACCTATATCAACAAGATGCATCTTCTTTTCGGTAGCCCATCACTTGAGAACTCCAAAGTTAAGCGTGCTTGACCTGGGGTAATCTAGGGATGGGTGACCTCCTGGGAAGCCTTCCTAGGAAGCATGTGAGTGAGGACAAAACATGCTGAAAAGACTCGTGTTAGTTTGTAGGGCCAGTCGTCATTCCAGAAAGCAGCCATAGTGACGTGGGGCGTCACATCTTTCTAATTACTTGCAGTTTGAGCAATTGAGTTGTAATATTTATTTAATCAATTACTTTGTCTATTGTATTTTTGCATAGAGTTGTATTTTTGGTTTTTCCACTTTTCCATTGAGCAATAAAATAATATTCTCTAACAATCAAAAGCTTAGTTTCCTTTTCAATGGAAGGAGAAACCATGGAGATCATATGAGGATCCAACTTTGAAAAGATGGTAAGATAAGGTAATGTTCTTCTTTTGTTTTCTTAGAAGATCTAATAGTTCTCATATAGTGATAGAAATGAGAAGAAGAAAATGTTATAAATGAGATTCATTGTTTTCCAATCTCCTTTGTTTTTTAGTGGTTATATTAGAAGATAATTTAATATCTTGAGTTTTATGATATGTGATCAATATGTAAATAATCTAGTAGATTATTGGGTAATATGCTAGCATGTCATATAATTGTGTTGATGGGAAATGTAATGCCCCGGATTCCCTATTATGGTTAATGGCTGGATTAGTAGGCCGGGAGGGCCATAACTGTTTAATTATGCCATTAAATGTGTTTATGCATGTTTATGAGAATTATATTATCATATGATGTTAAATGCATGCTTGTGAGTCCACATTTGTTTACAGGGGTATTATGGTAATTTGGCCCGTTGAGGGTATAATTGAATATTTGTTGTATGTTAATGATATATTGTGAGACCACATTATAATGTGGATTGGTTCAAGTATTCCGACATGAGACGATTCTTAAACATGATTTATCGGTTTGGTCATAACAGGTTGGAGCTCGGGGCTCGGGGTGAGTCTCGGGGTGATATTAAAGGTTATAGCGTTACCGGGGATTTTAGGGTAACAGGTTATGAAATATTGGTGTTTGAGGATATTGAGATTAGCGGGAATTGGGAAGCGTTAATTATAATTAACGGGTTTAGCGGAATGTACCAATTTTGCCCTTGGGGTGGTTTTGGAGACTTAAGATGACATAAGGGCATTTTGGTCTTTTATGAAGGATATATGTGACTAAGTAACTTAGAAGGCTGTGGAATAAAATTGAGTAAAACAGGGGTTAGTTTTTTCTCTTCCCGTACCTTCTCATAGCCTCATCTTCTTCATTGCCTTCTTTGAGAGTTTTGAGTTCTTGGTGGAGGTTCAAGCTAGAGGAACTTAGGGCTGGGTTGGAGACTTGGTTCTGCTTGTGTGGGAAGTTCAAAACAGGTTCTAAGGTAAGCTTTGACCATTGAATTCAAGTTAAGCTCTGTTTTTGTTCTAGCTTTTGAATCATGAGTTTGGTGTGGGAAGTGTGAATTAAAGAGGGTTTTAATGTTAGTTTGATTGGGGTTTGGTGTGAGTGAGATAAGGATGTTGTTTGGGGGTTCAATTACATGTTTGGGGAAGGTTCTATGATGGTTTAAGAGACTGGTTTGAAAGAAAGACGAACAGGGAGAAAATCTGGTTCGTGTGTGGCCGTTCTAGCTTTTCTGGGCTGGGTGCCGCGGCACGGCTTTTGCGTGCCGCGGCCCATGCGCGTCTGGCAGATGGGGGGGCCTTTTCGTTTGGGGCGTGCCGCGACACGACTTTTGCGGGCCGCGGCCCATGAGGCCAATTTTGCTAAAAAGTGGTTTTTAGCTTAGGGATTCAAACCATAGGCCTCGGGGTTGGACCTAGTACCCGGTTGGGTAGTATTTGAGGTCTCGGGGGCTGGGATTTGGTTTGGGAACCCTCAGTTATCATTTTTATTGATGAATCCTATATTTTGGTTATGACCAGGTGACCGTCGAGGAATTTAAAGGTTGATCGTTCTCAGGGGTCGTTCATATTATAATACTCACTCGAACCAGAGGTAAGAAAACGGTGTTTGAATACAGTTGCACCCTGTATAGGTATATGACATGCATGGTTTGATACTTGAGGCATGTTGGTTGATATATGTGGACATGGATTGCATATTAAATGCTGTTGAACGTTGTTTACCTGCTTGAGACACTGACTAGTCAGGGACCGACTCTAAAGTCGAGAATCATGCATTGAATGGCTCTATAGCATTAATGCCAGACCGACTCTAAGGTCGAGAAACTTATAAGCGCTTGCCTGGCTTACAACCAGATGAATATAGCCAAGGTATATGACCCCGGTGACTGTTTGTCACATGGCTAAGGGACATTGTCCATAGCTTCGACTCCAGAGTCGTGAGGAAGGTTATGTTGGTGACTAATCACCATGCACCTGTCCTAAACGAACTTATAAATGAATCACTATTCAGTTAAGCCCTGGTGGCCCTATCGTCACATGGCTAGAGGGAGCGATGCTCGTTATTGTGACTTTTGGCTATTGTCACCTATTTGTTGGACAGATAGTCCTGAATGGTTATTATGATCATTGTTGATACTAAATCATGCTTAATTGTGTTTTCTTGCTGGGCCTCGGCTCATGGGTGCTATGTGGTGCAGGTAAAGGGAAAGAAAAGCTTGGCCAACCCTGAGTGGAGAGCTTGGGCGATGTGGTGTACATACAGGGCTGCTTGACCGCCACGGTCAAGGAGTTCTCAGAGGGACTAGGGGTTTACCCTATTTTTGCTGCTTAGGCCAGCGGGGATTGTATATTTGGAACTGTAGCAACTCTTTTGTAACATGAACTACTTGTAAACATTTTAAAAAGGCTCATGAGCAGTTTATTTACTTAATGAAAAGTGTCCTTTCCTTTTTACTGGTTTTACACCTTAACCTGTTAACGACACTTAGATCACGTTTTTAGCCAAAGGACTCGGGTAGCGGGTCAAATTTCCGGTTCACCGTTCTCCGTAACTGTTCTGGGGTAGCCAGGGCGTTACAGGAAATTATTAGAATAACAACTATATGAGTTTTGTATGACATGTATAAATATATTGATTTTGTGTATCAATAGAAATGTGAAAATATGTGTATGATATTTGTAATTCATGTTCTCATATTAATAAAAAGTCATATTAGTATGATATTAGTCATGTATGTTGACAACTATGTGAAATTATAATCATGCAAACATTTGTGAGATGTTAATATGTTTATCCTATATTATTGCAATATGATGAGTTACCATTTGGTAAATAAAATGAATTATTTGAGAAATGAAATTTCCCATTTAAGTGTTTACCATCTCATTTTATGAGATAAGAAAAGATGAAACTAAAGGGGGTTACATCTTTTAATGGTTGTGTCTTGCCATTGCAAGAAAAATGGATCAAAGTGGATTAAAAAATTGTGGGATGACATGTTGACTCATTAGACTTATAGTCTAGAGTGTGGTTAAATGAAATATATTTGAGAATTATTTAGTGACAATAATTCTTAAATATGGTATATCTCAATAAGGAGACATTACAAAATTGGAGAAGCAATTTTGAATTTTACACCAATGGTACATAAAAGATAACTTTATTCATTTTGGTTAAAGATGGTGATATGTTTAAATTAATCTCAATGAGGAGAGAACTTTAAACTAAACACAATAAATTAAAGAATTTAAATAAATCAATGATGATTTATTTTCTTTGATTTAAAGTGTTTAAAAAAAAATTGACATTTTCATTTTGATTTTGATGAGAAAATCAATAGATGTCAAATTGATGTTTTCAAAAGAATCTCAAAGAGACTCTTAAGAAATACACAAAAGTTGTTTAAGTGATTTTAAGATTATTTAGACAACTAAAAATGAAAATTTGTGATTATTTATTTGAGAAATTATCACATTACACTTGTGTTCACATTTTAATTTTTTGAAATATATAAAAGAAAGCAACCAAGTGAAAGTTACTTTCAAATAAGTGTGCCTTGCTTTAGCAAGTAAATGAATCAAGATAAACATTGAGGTTTTTTATCTTGATCTATTGAGTATTTATCATAAAGTTTAAGGACTCATGATGAACTTTGAGAATCATAGGTCTAGATTTATCTTGGAGGATAAATGACTTATTAGAAATAAAGAGATTTTTATTTTAAAATGATATTTTATTATCATTATGTGAGGAATGTGGGGGTGATGCTCCAAAGTTAATCAATTTATTTTGTTGTTAATCAATTGATTAATTTGGTCATCCTATCAAATAGGTGATTTGGAATTCTACATTTTAAATCACATTGGCTATATGTGTATATAATGGATAAATCTAGACATGCTTGGTGTCTAAAGTTACTGTATTGTAATATTTTGATTCAAGAATGAATCAATTTAAAACATAAAGGAGAATTTTATAAACAAAGAGATTTCTAGAATTAATATTCAAATGTTTATCTTGGATATTAAACTATAAAATAGTGGGGGTGTTGACTATGGTCAAAATCACTATTTTAAAGGGGTAACTATTTTAATAAAACTATGGCTAGCAACAAAGTTTGAATAAAATAATGAGAGTGTCTAAGTATGCATACATGAGAAAAGAAATGATTCAAATGGAATCAATTTTACATCTCAAGAGATGGGACTTTTTCTTCAAATGAGCGAACGAGAGAGAGAGAATACTGAACGCATTTTTCTTCTGTCAGGTTACTTCAAGCTTAAGTAACCTTAAGAATATCCCAAGGCTCGGGGTACCCCAGAAACGTCCCCGATGGTAAAATAGTCAAAATCCCCAAAATTCCCTTTTGATCTCACTAACTTCAAATATATCCTCAAATATTTATTCCCATTACCCAATATCCCAGTAATGTACTAAATACCCAAAATACCCTTTGACTCTCCCCGAGTCAAGTATTAGTCCTGTTGTGACTTTTCCACTAGCTTGGTCCTTAGGATCGCCTCGTACCGAGTAACTCAAATATATCCACATAATAATGTGGTCTCACACATATATCACATATATGTCAAATATACTTCTAAGGGGCCAAATTACAAAAATTATACTTTTAATCATAAATGGGTCCACATGCATATTTAATACACATAAATATGCATATCAAGTAATATTATAATATAACTCACATAATCATATAATGATACACATATATATCACATAAACACATAATTTTCATAATTTGTCATCTTAAAAAAAAACCAGAAAAAAGTGGCAAAGTTCTCCACCCATGTATTATCTTCCCTCAATTGATAAATTTTAAAGTATTTTTGTGAGATAGTATTTATTTTTTATTTTTTGAAGGATATTGTGAGATAGTATTAAACACTACAAATTATAATATGTGGTACCTCCTGTTGTTTTTTTTTTATCAATAATTAATATCCCAAATATACATGAATTGAATTGTTACTTTTTTCTAAAAACGACCTAGTTTGTGCCAAAATCATTGGTTAATTATTAATTTTAGTTTCATACCATTTTCAAAAGAACAAAATTGACAACAGCACATGGATCTAATAATACTAATAATTGTGTACCTAAACCCTACACAATCACATAGCTCCAAATAATTTCCAAGTTGATCACTATTTTAACTTTCTTATTCAGTCCTTCAAATCACTAATTGTTTTGATATTGAACTCTCCGAGAGCAAAATAAAGCAATGTAACTTAATTCTACTTATAATAATTGTACTATTTGGTCGTATATAAAACATAAATATAATTATAAGTCAATCCAAGAAAATTTGTTTAATAGTGTGTTCCAACTGTAAACTTTCAAGCCAATAATTTTGAAATAAGTCATGTTCACACTAATTCTTTGTTTTTATTATTATATTTTTGTTTCTTTGTATTCGGCTATAATAATTTGTCGATCTTGTAATATGTGGTCAAAAGTCAAATTTAGTCAGTCTCGTGGGCAAATTTGTATGAAAATATATACATGTATGCATAATAATTTATATCTTTATGAAGCAAATTATAACATAATAATACAATTAATTCAAGTTGATGACATTTAAATATATATATATATATGATAATATTGAATATCCCATGCAAATATGAAAAAACACAAGGGGTGTGTATGATAGAATCCCTAATATTAATGCATGGTATAAATTATGATGTAATATTATGCAATATTAATTGTATTTATTATATATATATATATATGTTAGTTAACTTTTTCATAACTAATGCATTAATATATATAATGGGATATATGTATAAATGTAATTATAAATAGTCAAATTGGCTACACAACAACTTAGCTTAGTATTGATATTATTTGTGGTGTGCTTATTCATTAACTCCAATCATTGAAATTTGCAAGATAAATAGAGAATTAAAGTCAAAGATGTACAAAAGGCCAAAAATGATAATAATAGAGAAGAAAAGGAACATTAATTTTTATACAATATCTCTTTAATTCTCTCTCTCTCTATATATATATATATATAGTTGTATAATTAATAATAATAATAATAGAGAAGAAAAGGAACTCAGGCTCTGTTCGAAAGTTATTTGAATTGACTATGGCCTTCATATAATGTTAACTAAGTCCGAGTCAATATTTGAACAAATAAGCAAATCAAGTACTTGAGTATTAAGTGAGTGATGATCAAGATTATAATCTTAATTAATTGTCAAGTTTAATCAACACTAATTAAGTTAAGAAAAATCACATATTAAATCGTTCCCTATCTTTATATAGCTTAGCTCAGTTTATAATGTTCTGTCATTTCTACTGACAATGAAATATATATATATACATACATTCATATATATAAAAACAAATTGATTATTATTAATATTAGGACTTGTCGTAAATTGTTTTAGTTCAATTATATATATATACATACATTCATATATATAAAAACAAATTGATTATTATTAATATTAGGACTTGTCGTAAATTGTTTTAGTTCAATTATATATATATACATACATTCATATATATAAAAACAAATTGATTATTATTAATATTAGGACTTGTCGTAATGTGTTTTAGTTCAATTATATATATATATATATATATATATGCACACATTCGAATTTTGTATTTTGTTTTTAGTCAGTGCATGCAGACTAATTCCGGGACAAGCAACTATTTTTGAAAAAATAGGGACAGAAATGATTAAATATTGATTATGATCTTAAGCAATAAATACTTTATACTGAGAACATTTCAACAATATATATATATATTTATATATATATGAGTACATAGTTTAAGTAAAACTTGAAGCCGTGTATAATCATGCTTGTAGGAGAATTAATTAAAAAGAAGAAACATTCACTCTCTTGACTACTTCTGGTTAATTATATATATATATATATCTATATTTACGTAATTAATTTTTAGAGGTCAATGTTTTGACCCATTATTAGGTTAATTTAAACGTTGGTGGTAGTTAATTACATATATATATATATATATCAGGTAAAAACAACGTATAATAATGCATGTTTGCTTAGTTTTAAAGTTGTAAACACTGTCTGCTGTTGACGCTGTTTTTTCGTCAACTTAAAAATGAAAAGCAATTAAACAAAATACAAGAGGAGACAAACAATAAAATATACAATTTTTACGTGGTTCATCAGTTTAAATATGCCTAGTTCACGAGTCGATATTATTCAACTATGGAATTCTCTAAAAGCTTCCTGGAAGCAATTTAACAGTCTTCTTTAATATAATTTTCCCCCCTTTATAAATGAATAGGACCAATCTATTTGTAGATTGGTCTACAGGATATATCCCCTCACATTTCGGAGAGTTATTATTCAAACCTCAAATTAAATATATATAATTATTTAATACGCGTATAAATCTCATTATAATCGAGATTTAACAACAGACTATAATCAATCCCACATATATAGGGATATTCAAACAGTAACTATGTTCACACGTGTCTGTTGACCTCGAATAATAGAATGCTTTTGAGATCAGTCATCCACCACGAGCTTGCCAACTTGGTTTACCTCGGTCTTAGCAAGAGACTCTATCGAGATCATCCCTTCCCGAGCTTATAATGCCTGAGCTTGTGTTGTCTTGTCTGATGGCATAAATTAAACCAGGAGATTTATACAAGTGTTGAACCCCTGTCATTGTAGCTTCGACCTCAACTTGTAACCTCCGAGCTCACCAATTCCGATGTGCTCGTTTTAGTACTCAGTGAGACCGTTCTTGATTCTCTCATTAATGTTGATTATATGACGAATTTGCTTATTTCGAATTTACACCTTACGAGCCTGACTTTCAATATCAAAATTTCCATTATCGAAATTTGGGTGTAACATCTATAATTTTAATAAAAATCAGTTCATTATGTTTTTTAAATATATATGATAGAATGAATTATAATTATATATAAATATTTAAATCAATAATCTCTACTTATCTGACATCTAAACACAAGATTGACATATTTTTAGTTTCTAAAATAAAATAGTGTAGACAGTTTCTAAAATAGAAATAAAATAAAAATAGAAAAAATCATAGTGTAGACAGTAGTATATATACATGAACTATTTTTAATTTCCAATGTATCTCACAATGTCCTTTGGTAAATTTGATGAAGAAAAAACGTTTCAATCACTTGATAAAAAAACAAATTATCATACAAATTTTATAAGATAAAATAATAATATGTATGTCTTTATTATTTTTAAATAAATATGAATTAATATTTAAATTATCATAAAATTTCTTTAAAATATTCTATTTTAATTTATTTATTTATTTTTGTTTAAGTTTATGTTTATGCTAGTTTTTGAATTGGACAGTAACAGCAAAATATTATATCTTTAATATAATATTAAGTTTAAATTTAATTAAATTTTATTTAAGTTATAAAAATATATAATATTATTATGTTTAAATAATTATTATTATAAAATATCTCAAAAATATCATATTTTAATTTGTTTAATTATTTATTTTATTTTATTTAAGTTTAAGTCATATTTACCATCTACTGATAAAAATAAAAATATTATATTAAAATTAAATTAAAAAGAATTAAAAAACTATTAAAACTAAAAATCTTCATTATTTACAAACTTTTAATATAGAAGAGATGTAGTTGTTACAAGCTAGCAGGCCATGGTAACGTGGTCCAATATCCGAATTAAGAGACTTTAGTTTGGTAGTTTATATATATTATGATAAGACTAATTACTTTCGTTAGAAAGAAAAAAAAAAAAAAAAGAAGCTATATTACACGTAGTATTTTCTTACTCTTTTTGACAAATATTCTTCTCTTACTACTATAGATTATAAGAGTAGTTAGTGAGACAGAAAAAGGAATAATTAAAAAATAAGCAAATAAAAATAGTGATAGTGCTGTTTCATTGCTTGTCTCGTATATAAAAATATGCATATATATATATATATATATTGGACATTATTTTTGTATAACTTGTAGCCAAAGTACATTTTAACACTTAAATAATTTTTTTTTACGATAGTATATATTGTTTTTATTTAAGATATCTTCTAAATTTTCAAAAAATTCTGAATAGTTTATCGTGCTGAAAACAAGGTTTAATCAGTTAAATTTTACACACGCATACAAAAAACAGACAGGCGTGCAACAACCTTATTTTCAATATTGTAAACTACTCAGAATTTTTTTAAAATTTACAGAATATCTTAAATAACAACAATATATACTATTATAAAAAAAAATTTATTTAAGTAGCGAAAAAATACCTAACTGACTGCACCGGTACAGCAAAGTGGTGACCTATATATATATGTATTACATTAGTTAGTGCTAACTTTATTTATTAATCATTACGTGTACTATTTTAACTCTTACAATCTTTAGTTGATTTGATAATTATATATGCTTTCTTCTTCTTCTTCAAACTAATATGTATTGTGGTCCAAAGCTTAAATTATTGTTTGGTCTAATAATATGAAAATATTATACATTAATTAATCCATTATATATACACGAGTGCTTTAGTTATATGTATTGACTAGCTAATAATGTATTCTATAAACGACACTACACCTGAAAATATAGATAAAAGTGTCTAATATTATTAAATTCAAAATCTCATTAAGAAAAAACAATATATTAATTTCTAAGAAAGATTAGAATAAAATACAACTCACCGGCGGCCAT
Source organism: Humulus lupulus (assembly GCF_963169125.1). Classification (NCBI taxonomy): domain Eukaryota; kingdom Viridiplantae; phylum Streptophyta; class Magnoliopsida; order Rosales; family Cannabaceae; genus Humulus; species Humulus lupulus. The sequence goes on along the minus strand of NC_084794.1, from coordinate 295,877,511 downwards.
CACTGTAAAACCTAAAATAAAAAAAATAAAAAATAAAAAAAGAGGTTAAAAACATAATAAGATCATTTAAGGTGTGAAAAAGAAAATTTGGATGAAATTTGAGCTTCTCGATCGATATTTATTCATCATTTTTTGTCTGAATGAGTACTTGTATGGCTTATTATATACTACTATTAATTTTTCCAAGAAAAGATTTTGTGTTTTTCTTTGATCATAACAAGTGTTATTATATTCTGCCGTCCACTAAATTATATATATATAATATACTATGATTTATACACTCTTTTAAAAGACGTTCTGGATGAGTTATTTTAGTTCTATGTTTTCTCTCTTTTGAATCAAAATTCAATCAAGTATAGAAATTTACAAGCCATAATTTAATAAATTCCACATTTTTTTTATTTGTTTGATGGTAAAAAAATAGTGATTTCATTTCATAGTATAGGAATTAAAGTCAAAACACACAAAATGAATTTCTATTTGCTAACATAATATTTAATTCGAAAAAGAATCATGCAGATATTTTTTTTATTGATATTCATGATCGAGATTCTTAATCAGAAATCAAGAAATCTCCGTCAAACAAATAAATTATCGTTTGGTACCCTGAGTTTTATCGAAATATAAATTATCAATACCATAATTTTTTTGTTTAAATTTGTTAATATTCCCATTTATTTGAGTGTCAATATAACTCTCCCTTTTTATTTTTCTCTTCGATAAAAAAATACAGAAAAAAAAGTAAATGGTGGCAAAGTTCTCCACTCATATATTATATCTCCCTTTGATAATTTTTAAAGTATTTTTGTGAGATAGTACTAAACAATTTTATTTTCTTATCAATATATAATTAATGTCTCAAATATATATACATATGAATTGAATTGTTACTTTTGTCCAAAAACGACCTAGCTATTTTGTGTCAAATCATTGGTTAATTATTAATTTTAGTTTCATATCATTTTCAAAAGAACAAAATTGACAACAGCACATGTATCCATATATTTATATATATAACAATTTTTTTTTTAAGGGCTTCACTTTAAGCCCTATTGGTAGGGCTCTCAGTATTTCTCGACTCGTGAAAAATTTTCAGTGCGACTTTTTTTTTATGACCATGTATATTGTAGCTATTTAGAGCATCCTGCAAATTTTCAGAAATTTCGAATAGTTTACAGTACCGAAAACTAGGTTCAAACATGTTGTTTTCCACGCGTATAAAAAAAATAGTCACGCGTGCAACAACATGTTTGACCCTAGTTTTCGGTATTGTAAACTATTCGAAATTTTCTGAAAATTTGCAGGATGCTCTAAATAGCTGCAATATACACAGTCATAAAAAAAAATCGCGCCAAAAACTGTTCAAAGGTCGAGAACACTGAGAGCTCTACCGGTAGGGCTTAAAGTGAAGCCCCTATAGGAGAATTCTCCTATAAATATATCGCGATGATGCTCTAAATAGCTATAATATACATGGTCATAAAAAAAATCGCGCCGAAAACTGTTCACGAGTTGTAAACACTGAGAGCCCTACTGGTAGGGCTTAAGTGAAGCCCCTATAGAATAATTGTCATAAATATATATATAAAGTATGAGAATTGTTCTATAGGAAATTCATTTTAAGCTCTACTGGTGAGACTCTCAGTGTTTTCGAATTTTGAACAGTTTCCGGGGCGATTTTTTTTTTACCGTGTATATTGTAGCTATTTAGAGCATCAGCGTGATTTTTAGAAAATTCTAAATAGTTTATAGTACCGAAAATTAGGTTCAAACATGTTGCATGTGTGACTAATTTTTTTTATGCGCGTGGAAAGCAACACATTTGAAACTAGTTTTCGGTACTGTAAACTATTCGAAATATTCTGAAAATTTGTAGAATGTCTAAACAACTACAATATACACGGTCATAAAAAAATCGCACCAAAATTGTTCACGAGTCAAGAACAGTGAAGAGTCCCACCAATAAAGCTTAAAATGAAACCGCTATATGGGAGAATATATAATATTAATAATTGTGTACCTAAACCCTACACAATCACATAATAGCTCCAAATAATTTCCAAGTTGATCACTTTATTTTAACTTTCTTAAAAAAAAATTTTTGTTTGGTAAATCAGCAAGCTTGTATTATGCACAACAACTTACAAACACCAATCAATTACAAACTCCTACCACTTAAATAAAACAAACACCAAACTATTAATTACATTGTAACTTCCTCACCCACGCTAAATCCTCCTTTCCTAGATTCCTTTCCAACAACAAACAAAATCTATTACAAATTTCAATTTTAATATTCTGAGTTACATAACCCACTAATGGCACCTGAAGCTTTCAATAAGCTGAATTTCTAGCTCTCCAAATGTGGTACACACAAGCACTAAGTGAATAAGTATATATTCTTCTTCTGATTGCGGATTGTCTACTTCTCCTGATCCAATTCATCATCTCAGCTAGCTCAAATCGATGGGATCCTATCCCTAACCAAGTCAAGATAGAAGCCATACAACTCTTACTGAACTTACATTCAAAAAATAAATGTCTATGACTTTCAATACAATGAACTTATTGAACTTTCTTAAATATTCAGTCCTTCAAATAACTAGTTGTTTTGATATTGAACTCTCCAAGAGCTTAATAAAACAATGTCATCACTTGATTCTACTTATAATAATTATACTATTTGGTCATATATATATATAACATAAATAAATATATGTCAATCCAAGAAAATTTGTTTAATATTGATCTTCCAACTGTAAATTTTCAAAGCCATATAAGTCTTGTTCACACTAATTCTTTGTTTATTATTATTATTATTATATTTTTGTTTCTTTGTATTCGGCTATAATAATTTGTCGATCTTGTAATATGTGGTCAAAAGTCAAATTTAGTCAGTCTCGTGGGCTAATTTGCATCAAAATTCGTATATATATATATATATATAAATATGGGAGACTTCTCAATGGTTACTACCCATAAATGGATACTAACAATTATGATGATTTGATAACATAGGAACTTGGTATTGCAAGTCATCAACAGGTAAATATTTTTTTCTCTACATTAATTTCAAATTTAGTTATATTTCTTTTGCGATAATTAATGTTGTGTCCAATCAATGAGAGACACTAGCTATATTTAAAAATTGACATGTATTTGAAAAATAAAAAGTTTACAATATTATATTTTCATAATAAATATATTTTTTTCATCAGGTAAACCTTCCAAAAATTTGAAAAATCAAAATTTATTTTTAGAAATATTAATTAACAACTATAAATATGGATCATTGATCTTAATCCAATGATTAATATTGAAGTAACTATCCATGGGTAGTAACCATTAAGAGTGCACCCATATAAATATATGTCTACATAATAATTTACAGCTTTTTAAAGCAAGTTGAAAATTAAGATATGATAATTTCGATACAAAAATATCCCATGCAATTTACGGCTTGACCAATCTTAAAATTTATATTATTTGACTGATTACAGAAAATTCAATCTATTTTCTCTTGCTATTAAACAATTTATTTCCCTTCTGGCAATTTATATTTTCTTTCCATTAATTAAGCAAGAATCAATGTAACAATTCGTAGCTACATTGAAAATAATGTTATGACTATTCCAAATTTCCTATATCCAGAGTGTGTACTTAATTTTTTTTATATCTATATATATATTAGTGGTTAACACCCTTAATTTTAATGATTGATACTTTTATTTTTAAATGCATGCATATGTAAATTATTCGCACCTCATAGAAATATGCTTAAATCTTTATATATATATATATATATATAGAGTGACTACAGTTTATATATATATTTTTGAAAATATTAGTGTAATCAGTTTGTATTTTTTATACTTTGATAGTTTTTTTATATTACAGTGTATATTGTAATAATTTAAGACACTCCGTAAATTTTCAAAAAATTTCAAATAATTTACGGTACTGAAAATAATGTTCAAACAGTTCATTTTTACATATGTATACAAAAAAAATAAGAACGCGTGCAACAAACTATTTGAACCCTACTTTTGATACCATAATCTATTCGGAATTTTTTGAAAATTTGTAGGATGTTCAAGTTACAATATACACCATCATATAAAAATAAAAAAAATACACCAATATATAAAATATTTGAGATTATATCTATACAGAAATCGTCTATAGAAAAAAGATACATTAATATTATCAAAAGAGTATATGTATTATAGTCACTCTTTGTATACATAAACCAAATTAAGAAAAATGACCGTTCAAGTCCAATGAACAAACTTTTCTAAAACAGAAAAAAGTCTAATTATAAATAAACGTTTTGAAAAATATGTTCAATGAACATAGACTTATTTCAAACCTAATACTAAACTTAAAATACATGATTAATTTATACATATGTGCGAAAGTTCATTCTTGTATTTTTTACATAAATTTTAATTAATTTCAGTTATTTTTAATTTTGTCATATGTAAAATTATCAACCCCGTCAACTAATGTTGAGATTTTAATTATTTCGACTGAAAATATGTATTTTTTTTCAAAAAAACATCTATCATCAACTTTAATATAACACAAATATAAAAGTAATATAGCACCAATATATATCATCAAACTTCATTAAATATACGAGTAAATATTTCTTTGAATCGATTACAAATATTAATTGAAACAGTTGACCAGTGTGTATCTAAAGTTTTACTTTTCCTCTCAAATATATAATCAAACAAATGATGGATATTTTATTAAAAATATAGGGAGCGACTACAACGTATTTTTTTTTTAATATCGGTGTATCATTTTTTTATTTTCGGCACTTGGATAGATATAATCTCAAATTTTTTTATATGACGGTGTACATTATAACTATCTAGAACATTCTACAAATTTTCAATAAATTCCTAATAAATTATGGTACCAAAAATATGGTCTGAACTGTCTGTTGCACGCGTGCTTATTTTTTTGTGTACACGTATAAAATTTGACAGTTTTAACCATGTTTTCGGCTTCGTAAACTATTAAAAATTTCTTAAAAATTTGCAGAATATTCTAAATACCTACAATATACACCGTCATATAAAAAAATTTGGAATTATATATATCTAAGTGTCAAAAATAAAAAAAAGATATACTAGTGTTGAAAAAAAAAAAGATGTACGGTAGACACTCCCTAAAAATATATATATTTTTGTTGAACAATATATAGGTAATAACTTAGCTAGATTGGCTAGATAAGAAAATATATAAATCGTGTGAAAATAAAATATCTAAGAGGATGAATAAGTCAAAACAGAAGAAGAGGGGGACACTTTTTTTTCCCTCATAATTTGAATTTTTAAGAATATTCAATATAAAAATTATTTTATATTCTAATATGTTATTGCTTTAGTTTTCAATCATAATTTTTAAACTATATTATATGGACAAGTCCATGAGATTGAGATATATATTCCACTGAGTAGTTCCCGGGTCAAATTAGTTTTTGATGACCAAATTAGAAAAGCCATTGAATAATGAATATTAGGAATATACTTTAAATTTGAAGAATATAATTATGTAAATAAAAGTATATAGGGGCTACTTAAGGTGTAGCTAATTTTTGTTTTTGGGTTTTTTTTTTTACATGTCGATAATTTTTTTATATGACGGTATACATTATAATCATTTAATATATCCTGTAAATTTTCAAGAAATTCAGAATAATTTACAGTACCGAAAATCATATTCAAACAATTTGTTGCACTCGTATTTATTTTTTTCTATAAGCGTGTAAATTTCAATTGTTTAAACATTATTTTCGATACTGTAAATTATTCATAATTTTTTGAAATTTTGTAAAATGTCTTAAATGACTACAGTGTATATCGTAATATAAAAAAATAAAAAAAAATTATCAAGATAAAAATTAAATGCATCGATGCAACCAAAAAAGTAATTGTACAAAAGTCTTACCCAAAGTATATAATAAAAGTTTAACAAGAAGTTAAAATGTATTATGTAAGGCATGACCTTCCTAACGATAGATTCACTCTTCCATTAAATTTCTCATAAATTTAAGTTCAAAAGATAGTATATTTTCCAAAGGAATAATATATATATAATAATATTATCTCTAACTAATATATTCAATCACGGAGCTAAGAGACTAGAAAGCGGAGCTATAATTTTAAAATTTATATACTATTTTTTTTATAAAATAATACTTTTTTAATTTAAAATCATATATATTTAAAAAAATATATAGGAGAGACAGAAAATTAAAAATGAAGAAGAGAAAACATATTTCTTTCTAAATTGTTTGGTATGTAGGATTAGTTGTCTAGTATGTAGACAGGAAAGAAAATTAATTTATTATAAAATTACTTGATTGTCCTTAAATAATTAATATAAAAATTGTTCTATATAATAATTCATTAATTTCTCACTCGTGTGTTTTTTTAAAACTTTTTTTTTTCTCTCAAATTTGGAAAGGAAAATTTTTTATTTTTTACCGAACATCTAATTTTTTTTATTTTTCTTTCCTACTAAACATATATAGAGTAAGTTGCTCTGCTAGAAAGCTAGGAAATTTGGGGTGATCATGGCACCTTAATATTTTTTTGTGCATCATTTTTTTTCTTTTTGAAGAAGAAATTAATGATTATGTAGATTAAGAGGCAAATCCTTGGTTATTCAATGAGTATTACAATTACTAATTCACATCAAACGACACAAACACAAACTTATTTAGAGTGAGTACATAAGCATCTCAAAGTCTAAGTTTTGTGAAATAAATAGGTCACTATATTTTCCTAACAGACAAGAGTGTTTTTTTTTTTTTTTTCATCTATACCATGTATTTGGAAAGAAAAAAAATATAAATTAATATAGCCCTCCAACATTAAAAAAAATCTATATAGATTATTATATATTAGTTTATTCTTATTTAAAAAAAAATTATAACTTTTATATAGGAAAAATTACACTCAACACTGTAAATTTCAAAAATTAAAAATAAAAAATACGAAATTTTACAAAAATTACAAAAATACGGATAACAGTTTGTTACAGTTCTGTAATTGTCTGTTATAATTTTCTATTTAGTCTGTAAATGTTATTTACAAAATTATAACATATGGTTACAAATTTGTAAATTTTAATTACAAATTTGTAAATTTTGATTAAAAAAGACTGTATTGTTACAAATTTGTAAACTTTGTTTACAAAAAAGAAACTTCGTATTTAGAATTATGTCACACCATATTTTTGTAATTTTTTACAGATTTTATATTTTTAGTATTTTTTTCAAACCTCAAATATTTTTGTGAATTTCCCTTTTATATACATGTATTAATCTTACTTTGGTCACCGTATTAATTTATTCGTTTATATATTAGGTCATTATAGACCATGACAATCTGAGTGTGATAGAGAATGATATAAAGAATAATCAAGAAAAAAATCAACTGTTTATGATTTAATTTGTAGAAAATTTGTAATGTTGGAAAAGAAAATGGAGGTAGCAGTTAAAAAATGTTATCCTTAATTAATTAATTAATATATTAATATATATATATGACAATTCTTCTACAAGGTCTTCACTTTAAGCCCTACCGGTGAGACTCTCAGTGTTTTCGACCCGTGAAAAGTTTTTGGCGCAATTTTTTTATGATCGTGTAAATAGTAGCTATTTAGAGCATCTTGCAAATTTGCAGAAAATTCCTAATAGTTAACAGTACCGAAAACTAAGTTCAAACATATTGTTTTCCACGTGCATAAAAAAAATTAGTCATGCGTGCAGCAACATGTTTGAACTTAGTTTTCGGTACTGTAAACTATTCGGAATTTTCTGAAAATTTGCAGAATGCTCTAGATAGCTACAATATATACGATCATAGAAAAAAATCGCACCGAAAACTGTTTACGGGTTGAGAAACACTAACTAAGAGCCCCACCTATTGACAAAATTGTCACATATATATATATATATATTTATATATATATATGTATAGTCACCGGCTGCATATGGGAGACGTTGTCATTGAATTTGTTTAAGTCTTTTAATTATATTGAAAAATGTACGTACGTAGACTTGGTTTGAACATATCAATATCATGCAACACAAGAAATCTAAAAAAGCAAATCCACTAAGATTATTATTAATTAATGATGATTAATCAGCTTAATTAATTAATTTAATAATTATGTTATACCAGCACACGCAACCCCTTTAATTTACTGCCTCACATAAAATTAATCCATAAATATTATATACATTTTACCTAGTCTCTACTTATGTTAATTATTATAATTAAGTACCATGTGAACAGTTTTTTTTCTAGGTGTTACTAGAACCATATTATAAAATTAATTACTACTCTTTTATTTAAGAATTCATGTCGTTTTTATTTTTTAATCTTTTTGGTAATTGGGAAAAAAAATATGAAGACTAAGTTAATTGCACTTAATTAAGTTAAAACAACGACACTTTGATTAGCATGAATTAGTTCTAGAACGAATATATATATATATATACACTATATAAATAACGTATAATATTTATGTATGTTTAGTTTTATTTATAAAATTTATTAATTATTTTTATTAAATTTATAATAATATTATATAAATTTTAAATAAATATCATATTTTAATTAAATAATTTATTTATTTTTGTTTAAATTTATATTTGTTCTAGTTTTTTAATTTGAGAGTAACAAAAGATTGTTAGATTAATATGAAAGTAGGCATATGAACAATTCTATATACATGTAAGCGGAATTAATATATAGAATGAACATATACAAAAAGGAATCGAATATTATATACCTCCAGCCATTGCTATTGATAACCTCGATCTAGCTTTAGATCTACAAAAGAAAAGAAACAGAAGTTAGAACGAGTACACGGGCTTCCAAGCTCTCACTAACTCTTTTAGATGGAGTTACTGAAAGTCAGAATGAGCAGCGAGCTTGGGGACCGTGTAACGACCTCCTTTCTTAACATACATATATATAGAGTAAAAACAAATTTTAACCTAAATATAACAATACTGAAATTCTGAATTTACAAAAACTTTATTAAACAATACATAAATAATGTTTATAACCTTAACCACACAATACTCACAACTAGATAAAAACTTTATCTTACATACAAATCTTAATACTTTTATAAATCCTTTTCGTGGCGTTACTACACCTTAACGTAGAAATGAAAATGTATCCAACTGATAAATTGAAAAACTTTATGTAAATTACAAAGTTCATGAAATACTTTTTAAAGCTTTAAGTAAATGATAAAGTTCACAAAATACTTTTAATGAAATATAATAAAACCAAGTTTCTTGTTTATTTATAAAATAGCATAGCAGAACTCCACTCCCTTCAGGTCAGCCCCATATGTACAGTCATGTTGGCTCCACGTATACTCATCAACGATTTATATTTGGGGCCTCTTACCTACAATACAAAACATTAACTGATGAGCTAAGGCTCAGTAAGCAGAATAACTACCTCATATGCATTAAAATAAACGTGCAACATGCTATGTATTCTCTTTCTTTCTTTCACTTTCCTTTCTTTTGGGCCCTAGAGGATGCTGCTGCCGGCATTACATAGGGAATCACATTCCCACCTGAACATAAACATGATAATATGGAATTTCTCCCTCATAAACATTCATCATATAGGGACGTACATCTCCCTCCTTACATTTTTGGGACTTAGGTCTCCCAAGCAGCACCTCTACTTTAACGTTTTCAATAACTTGTCTGTGAACATTAAGCGTGCTTATGCATAATAAATATAACATTTTTGAAAATAACTTATGCATAAGAACAATATGACAGATTAACATATAAAGCATATAAATGCACATAAGACACATAAAAGACTTGTATTGTAGATGAGGATTCTACTTACCTTGCGTCTTGATAAAACAACCGAAATTGTTAGCTTCCTGGTAAAAACACAAACTATTAACTTACATAAAATCTACATGATGTAATTTTAGTTTATAATTGTTGTTATTCTATTTTTCTTTTCTTCTTATTGTTTATTTTATGTCCAGGCGTATGGTCATACTATATTTGTCCATGGGATGGTCCTGGTCTAAAAGTCGTGGTCATGGTCATACGGAAGTGTCCAGGTCATAGCATCAGTCCATAATAATAGGGAATAAGGTCATATAATAAAAGTCCAAATAGTCCAAAGTGTGACCATAGCCTATATAAGTTTAGTATTATAAAGATGCATAAAAAAATAGTTTATATTTCAATTTTGGCATTTGTAAAATATGACGACATGGTAAAATAATCCATATATAAATTTTTGCATTTTAATGGCATAGTAAAGTAATCTATATAAAATTTGGCATTATAATGGCATGGTAACATAATCCATATATAAATTTGGCATTATAGTAAAATAATCTATATATAAATTTTTGGTATTATAACGGCATAGTAAAATAATCTACATATAAATTTTGGCATTATAACGGCATAGTAAATTAATCTATATATAAATTTTTGCATTATAACGGCATAGTAAAATAATCTATATATAACTTTTGGCATTATAACGGCATAGTAAAATAATCTATATATAAATTTTGGCATTATAACGGCATAGTAAATTAATCTATATATAAATTTTTGCATTATAACGGCATAGTAAAATAATCTATATATAACTTTTGGCATTATAACGGCATAGTAAAATAATCTATACATATATAATAACTAAATAACTGAAAAGAAAGGCTCGGGAAGAGCTTACCTAAAAGGTTTTCGTAGGCTAGCGTTACGGACAGAACTTCGCCTAGGTCTCCGAGGTTTAGAACTTTAGAAGGATGTTAAGAAGATTTTTTGGGTATAGTAAGAGAAAGGAAATGAGGTTTTTGTGATTTCAAGATGAGTTTTGGAAGGGCTATTTATAGGAAAAACTTGGGATACTATTCTAATAAAATATTAAAAATAATAAGCATAGTGGAATAATAACATATTCAAAATATCAAGTATAGTAATTTGCTTAAGTCATCAATGTGTCACTACTGCATCAACATGTGGAACCCATGGGGTGGACCCCGCTGTGGGACCCATGTGGACCCTACTGTGGGACCCTTGCGGACCCCACTGTGGGACCCACTATGAATAGTACCTGGTGAATAGTAAAAAAATGAAAATTTCCCAATCTTCTTATATTACTTAGTCTAGCAATTTTGACTCACAAACTTTTCTGAAAAAGTTTCTCTAACACCCATAAATTAATTATTCCCACCTATTGGTTACTTTAACAACTTAGAATTGTTAAAATCCCATAATAGAAAACAACTACACCCCCAACGGTCATGAACACTATTCACCAACGGTCATAAACGACTAGTTTTTGCCCTATAAATACTTGTTCCTTCAACCATTTATTTGCACAACTTCTTCATCTCTTAACCTTCTAGATAAAATTCATCATCAAAACATGAATTTCTCTTTATTTTTCATAACTTTAGTGATTGTTTGCTTGTATTTAGCATCATTCTATGGGTATTACACTAGTGAAATGCCCATGAATGTTATAGTTGCATATTCATTAGTTATTCTTCCACTTTACTTAATAGCTCTAACATTCGGTTAGCATTGTAATGCACTCAAAAATGAATAAAAATATCTTCTCTTATCTTTCATAATTGTTATAATTTGTAAAAAGAAAATGGGAGTTACAATCTACCCTCCTTATAAATTTTCGTCCTCGAAAATCTAGAATAAATCGGGATGTTTAGCTTTCATCTCATCCTCACGCTCCCACGTAGCCTCTTCTATTGCTTGGCTTCTCCACAATACTTTGACCAAAGGTATTTCTTTATTTCTTAAGACCTTATTCTTTCGATCCAAAATTTGGACAGGCTTTTCCTCATAAGTAAGGTCTTTGTCCACCTGGATAACTTCATGTTTCAACACGTGACTGGAATCAGGAATGTATTTCTTCAACATAGACACATGGAATACATCATGTACATCCGACAACTCTGGTGGCAGTGCCAATTTATAGGCCACTTTTCCAATTCGGTCTAGTATTTCAAAAGGTCCAATGAACCTTGGGTTCAATTTCCCTTTTTGTCCAAATCTCATAACACCTTTCATTGGCGTTATCCGCAGAAATACTTTTTCTCCGACTTGGAACTCTAATGGTCTTCTTCGTTTGTCTGCATAGCACTTTTGTCGACTTTGGGCTGTTGCTATCCTCTGTTGAATTTTTCGAACGGCTTCCGTTGTCGACGTCACCATATCTGGTCCAGTTTGTTGCTCTATGTACTTTCTTTCACCCACTTCATGCCAATGGATAGGAGATCGACACTTCCGCCCATATAACGCTTCATAGGGTGCCATCCCTATGGTTTCCTGATAACTATTGTTATAGGCAAATTCAATCAGCGGTAAATATTTACTCCACGATCCTTCAAAGTCCAGGACACACGCTCTTAGCATATCTTCAAGAGTCTGTATAGTCCTTTCTGTTTGACCATCTGTTTGTGGGTGGAAAGCTGTACTAAATTTCAATCTTGTCCCCATAGCCTTGTGCAAGCTTTGCCAGAACTTCGAAGTAAATTTTGAGTCTCTATCTGACACTATGGAAATTGGAATTCCATGCAATCGTACTATCTCTTGCACATAAGCTTCCGCTAACTGGTCCCCTGTGTACGTCACCTTTACCGGAAGGAAATGAGCCGACTTTGTTAATCGGTCGATGATGACCCATATTGAATCATATCCTTTGCTTGTTCGTGGAAGTCCAATAACAAAGTCCATTGCAATTTGCTCCCATTTCCATTCTGGTATTTCCAAGGGCTGAAGTTCTCCTCCAGGTCGTTGATGTTCTGCCTTAATCCTCTGGCAAGTAAGGCATCGAGCTACATATTGGGCTACGTCTTTCTTCATGCCAGGCCACCAAAAGTGTTCCTTCAAACTTCTGTACATCTTTGTTGAGCCTGGGTGTACCGTGTATGGAGTATTATGGGCTTCATTCATAATCTTTTTCTTAATGTCCTCTCTTGCAGGTACGCAAATTCTTTCATTAAATTTTAATATTCCTGCGTCAGAAACATTAAAATTCTTCACTTTTTCTTCTTTGACTTCTGCTTTGACCTCGGTCAGGTGAGGATCTGATTCTTGACCTTCTTTTATTTCCTCCAGCAGAGTCGACTGCAACGTCAGATTGGACAATCCTCCGATTACTACTTCTATGCCCGATCTTACTACTTCTTCTTGTAGCGGTTTGGACAAGGCTTGAAGGAACATCAAGCTTGTCGACGTCTTTCTACTCAATGCATCCGCTACTTTGTTGGCTTTCCCAGGGTGGTATAAAATTTCACAGTCGTAGTCTTTGACTAATTCCAACCACCTTCTTTGTCTCATATTAAGTTCTTTCTGGGTAAAGAAGTACTTCAGACTTTTGTGATCGGTAAAAATTTTACATCTTACTCCATAGAGATAATGTCTCCAAATTTTCAAGGCAAAAACTACCGCAGCTAACTCTAGATCATGTGTGGGGTAGTTCTTCTCGTAATCCTTTAATTGTCTGGTGGCGTAAGCTACTACTCTTTCTTCTTGCATCAACACCGCTCCTAATCCCATCTTTGAAGCGTCACAGAAAATTTCAAACTCGTCTGTACTATTCGGGATGGTGAGGACTGGGGCATTAGTTAGTCGATTCTTTAATTCCATAAAACTCTTCTCACAAGCTTCCGTCCATATGAATCGACTATTCATTCTAGTGAGTGCCGTAAGTGGGGTTGCGATTTTGGAAAACCCTTCTATGAATCGTCGATAATATCCAGCTAAGCCCAGAAAACTTCTTATTTCAGTTGCATTCCTTGGCTGGGACCATTCTTTTACTGCTTCCACCTTAGCTGGATCCACCAAAATCCCACTTTTTGATACAACATGTCCCAAAAAGTTAATCTTGTCGAGCCAAAATTCACACTTCTTGAATTTGGCATACAGTTGTTCATTTTTGAGAGTTTCCAGCGTACGTCTTAGATGTTCCTCATGTTCTTTTTCTGACTTTGAGTATATAAGGATATCATCGATAAACACAACGACAAATTTATCCAAGAAATCCTTAAATACTCTATTCATGAGGTCCATGAAAGCTGCAGGAGCATTGGTTAGTCCAAATGGCATCACCAGAAATTCGTAATGTCCGTAACGAGTTCGAAACGCCGTTTTGGGAATATCATGTTCCTTCACCTTGAGCTGGTGGTATCCCGAACGAAGGTCTATCTTTGAAAATACTGCCGCTCCTTGTAGTTGGTCGAATAAATCATCAATCCTTGGTAGCGGGTACTTATTTTTAATCGTCACTTTGTTGAGCTCCCTGTAATCAATGCACATTCTCATTGTGCCATCCTTCTTCTTCACGAATAGTACTGGGGCTCCCCACGGTGAATGACTGGGTCTTATAAACTTCTTTTCCAAAAGTTCCTCCAGTTGAGTCTTTAGTTCCTTCAGTTCGGCAGGTGCCATGCGGTAAGGGGCCTTTGAAATCGGAGTTGTACCAGGTAACAACTCGATCTCAAACTCAATTTCGCGATCGGGAGGAATTCCAGGAAGATCTTCTGGAAATACTTCTATGAATTCGCGTACAATATGAACGTCTTCAGGTCGCGCAAGCTTCTCTTTCGAGACGTCACAAATCATTGCTAGATATCCGGTGCATCCGTTTGCTAATAATTTCCTGGCCTTTGCTGCAGAAATCATTGGTGAAGGGGTTCGCTTCTCTTTCCCTTGAAAATGAACTTCTTCTTCTCCAACCGGTGCAAAAACGACTTCTTTCTTACTACAGTCGATTCTAGCGTTATACGTTGTTAGGAAATCCATTCCTAAAATGACGTCATAGTCCTTCATGTCGATAATGATCAGGTTAACATATAGTTCCCTGTCATTGATTGTAATTGGTATAGTCTTATACCAATGAGTTGAGTATAGCACTTCCCCGGAGGGTAGTGCTACACTAAAAATTGTATCCATCTCAACAGGTAATCCATTTAGTCTACCAACTAAATGCACTGATGCGAATGAGTGTGTAGCTCCAGAATCAACTAATACTGATGCAGGGACATTATTGAAAAGGAGCTGACCTGAGATTACTGTGGATGGACTTGCTTCCGCTTCTTCCCGAGTCAGGGCAAAGACTCTGGCGTTTGTTTTCTTTTCTTCTCCTCCTTTATACTGTTCGGTACGGTTGGAACATTCCTTTGCAAAGTGTCCCGGCTTCCCACATATGTAACATGTGTTAGTACCAATCCGACATTCACCAGGATGATATCTGTTACATTTGGGGCATTGAGGAAATCCTGGCTTTTCTTGGGACTGCTCCTTTCCTCTCTTGTTGTTGTTGTTGTTGAAACTCCACTGGTTAGGCCGCTTCTTGTCACTATTTCTCTGACTTGGACCACCTTTTATGAAATGGTTATTTTGCCGATTTCGGAAGTTCCTTGCGCCCTGTCTTCTGAATTCAGCTTCTTTCTCCCGTTCTTGCATCAGTATTGCCCTTTCGATCTTCAAGGCTTTGTCAGCTACTTTGGAAAAAGAAGCTCCCTCCAAGTCTGCTACTTCGAGATCTTTACGGATGTCAGGATGAATAGCATTTTTGAAATGCTTGATTTTTAATTCATCCGTACAGACCATGTGGGGGGCGTATCTTGAGAGTTCATTAAATTTTCGAATAAACTCTTCCATCAGCATCTTTTTCTGCCTTAGGTAGGTGAATTCTCTTGCTTTTTCATCTTTTAAGGCAGTTGTAAGGTATCTTTCTTCCAACAAGTTTCGAAAATGTTCCCAAGTCATTGTGTCTACTCCATGGATGGCCGCCATAGTATCCCACCAATAGCTAGCATCCTCCCTCAACAAGTATATTGCTAGCGGTACTTTGTCAACTTGGGGGACTCGAGCTAGATCAAAAAGTCTTTCCATCGTGCGAATCCAATTCTCTGTTACTTTTGAATCAATGCTTCCATAAAATTCCGGGGGGTGGAATTTCATAAAGGTCTCCGGAGAGTAATTAGCTGTCGCATTTCTGACTTCTATTGAAGGAGTCGGAGGTGGTGCGTGTTGTTGTGCTCCATTTGTTGGTGGGTGGTCTGCGCTCTCATGTGGTGATTCTTCATTACCCTGTGGTCGTCCTTCATTTCTTTGTTGCCTTAGGAATTGTTCTAGTAACTCTTCTAACCGTTGGTTTTTCTCCCTTTCTTCCTGAAATCTCCGCATTAGCTCAGCAACATTTGGAATAGTTTGCTCTGCAGTAGGCTCTCCAGCTGCATGTCCTTCCATTCTTCAATTCTAAAAGGTCATGAGTTGGGATGATTACCATGAATAAAACTTTCTTGAAAGTAAATCACCATATCACTTATTTACACGTCAAGTAGCGCTAGATATAACTTTGCTAAGGGATTAAATTTTAACGCAAATATATATATTTATAAGGACTTACTTGATGAGTACCACGCTTACCATCATGCTTGTACATATGGGATTGTCTTCAAAACCGAACCTCTCTGATACCACTCTGTAACGACCTCCTTTCTTAACATACATATATATAGAGTAAAAACAAATTTTAACCTAAATATAACAATACTGAAATTCTGAATTTACAAAAACTTTATTAAACAATACATAAATAATGTTTATAACCTTAACCACACAATACTCACAACTAGATAAAAACTTTATCTTACATACAAATCTTAATACTTTTATAAATCCTTTTCGTGGCGTTACTACACCTTAACGTAGAAATGAAAATGTATCCAACTGATAAATTGAAAAACTTTATGTAAATTACAAAGTTCATGAAATACTTTTTAAAGCTTTAAGTAAATGATAAAGTTCACAAAATACTTTTAATGAAATATAATAAAACCAAGTTTCTTGTTTATTTATAAAATAGCATAGCAGAACTCCACTCCCTTCAGGTCAGCCCCATATGTACAGTCATGTTGGCTCCACGTATACTCATCAACGATTTATATTTGGGGCCTCTTACCTACAATACAAAACATTAACTGATGAGCTAAGGCTCAGTAAGCAGAATAACTACCTCATATGCATTAAAATAAACGTGCAACATGCTATGTATTCTCTTTCTTTCTTTCACTTTCCTTTCTTTTGGGCCCTAGAGGATGCTGCTGCCGGCATTACATAGGGAATCACATTCCCACCTGAACATAAACATGATAATATGGAATTTCTCCCTCATAAACATTCATCATATAGGGACGTACATCTCCCTCCTTACATTTTTGGGACTTAGGTCTCCCAAGCAGCACCTCTACTTTAACGTTTTCAATAACTTGTCTGTGAACATTAAGCGTGCTTATGCATAATAAATATAACATTTTTGAAAATAACTTATGCATAAGAACAATATGACAGATTAACATATAAAGCATATAAATGCACATAAGACACATAAAAGACTTGTATTGTAGATGAGGATTCTACTTACCTTGCGTCTTGATAAAACAACCGAAATTGTTAGCTTCCTGGTAAAAACACAAACTATTAACTTACATAAAATCTACATGATGTAATTTTAGTTTATAATTGTTGTTATTCTATTTTTCTTTTCTTCTTATTGTTTATTTTATGTCCAGGCGTATGGTCATACTATATTTGTCCATGGGATGGTCCTGGTCTAAAAGTCGTGGTCATGGTCATACGGAAGTGTCCAGGTCATAGCATCAGTCCATAATAATAGGGAATAAGGTCATATAATAAAAGTCCAAATAGTCCAAAGTGTGACCATAGCCTATATAAGTTTAGTATTATAAAGATGCATAAAAAAATAGTTTATATTTCAATTTTGGCATTTGTAAAATATGACGACATGGTAAAATAATCCATATATAAATTTTTGCATTTTAATGGCATAGTAAAGTAATCTATATAAAATTTGGCATTATAATGGCATGGTAACATAATCCATATATAAATTTGGCATTATAGTAAAATAATCTATATATAAATTTTTGGTATTATAACGGCATAGTAAAATAATCTACATATAAATTTTGGCATTATAACGGCATAGTAAATTAATCTATATATAAATTTTTGCATTATAACGGCATAGTAAAATAATCTATATATAACTTTTGGCATTATAACGGCATAGTAAAATAATCTATATATAAATTTTGGCATTATAACGGCATAGTAAATTAATCTATATATAAATTTTTGCATTATAACGGCATAGTAAAATAATCTATATATAACTTTTGGCATTATAACGGCATAGTAAAATAATCTATACATATATAATAACTAAATAACTGAAAAGAAAGGCTCGGGAAGAGCTTACCTAAAAGGTTTTCGTAGGCTAGCGTTACGGACAGAACTTCGCCTAGGTCTCCGAGGTTTAGAACTTTAGAAGGATGTTAAGAAGATTTTTTGGGTATAGTAAGAGAAAGGAAATGAGGTTTTTGTGATTTCAAGATGAGTTTTGGAAGGGCTATTTATAGGAAAAACTTGAGATACTATTCTAATAAAATATTAAAAATAATAAGCATAGTGGAATAATAACATATTCAAAATATCAAGCATAGTAATTTGCTTAAGTCATCAATGTGTCACTACTGCATCAACATGTGGAACCCATGGGGTGGACCCCGCTGTGGGACCCATGTGGACCCTACTGTGGGACCCTTGCGGACCCCACTGTGGGACCCACTATGAATAGTACCTGGTGAATAGTAAAAAAATGAAAATTTCCCAATCTTCTTATATTACTTAGTCTAGCAATTTTGACTCACAAACTTTTCTGAAAAAGTTTCTCTAACACCCATAAATTAATTATTCCCACCTATTGGTTACTTTAACAACTTAGAATTGTTAAAATCCCATAATAGAAAACAACTACACCCCCAACGGTCATGAACACTATTCACCAACGGTCATAAACGGCTAGTTTTTGCCCTATAAATACTTGTTCCTTCAACCATTTATTTGCACAACTTCTTCATCTCTTAACCTTCTAGATAAAATTCATCATCAAAACATGAATTTCTCTTTATTTTTCATAACTTTAGTGATTGTTTGCTTGTATTTAGCATCATTCTATGGGTATTACACTAATGAAATGCCCATGAATGTTATAGTTGCATATTCATTAGTTATTCTTCCACTTTACTTAATAGCTCTAACATTCGGTTAGCATTGTAATGCACTCAAAAATGAATAAAAATATCTTCTCTTATCTTTCATAATTGTTATAATTTGTAAAAAGAAAATGGGATTTACAGACCGGTACTCTATATTTATAGAGTTAGACCTACCAGAGTCTCTGCCACAGATTGAGATATTTCTTCAATCAGTTGGGATATGAAAAATGGGTAACAACAAAATCAGGTAACAAACAATGTTGACCATTAATTAGAATATTTTGTCAATAAATTAAATATTGACTTTAATATATTAAATCAATTAGTTGATTTTATATACCAAATAAATGATATTCTAACAAAGATATTATATATTATATGTTTAATATAATATTAAATATTATATACGTGGATTTTAAATTTAAGTTTCTTGCTATTTTTTTTTAAAAGCAATTTGTTGCTAATTGATATTATTCTAATAAATGAGTTTAAGTTTAATTAAATTTTATTTAAGTTATAAAACGTATGATTTTATTATTTTTAAATAATTATCATTGTAAAATATCTAAAAAATATCATATTTTAATTTATTTAATTATTTATTATTTTTAAATAATTATTATTATAAAATATCTCAAAAATATCATATTTTAATTTTTTTAATTATTTATTTAATTTTAAGTGTTTATATACTACTGTTAAATATAAAAATATTCTGTTAAATATAATAATATTTCGTTAAAATTAATATTATAAAAAGTAAAAAAATTGTTAAAAATAAGAATTTTCGTTATCTGTACACATTTATATAGAAGAGATATCTAAATATCATGTATTATATTATATGTTAGAATTAAATTAGAATACTAAGTTTGAAAGATAATTAATTAATTTATATTATATATTTATGAAGTTTGAAGAATATAGATACCTAGATAATTATTGCCGTTCTTATTATATGTCATTGTACGACTAGAACAAATCTTTGAGATTTTTTCATATATATCTTTACAAGTTAACTATAATTATACATAAATATAATATTATATATGTTAATACATATAGCTGGTTAAAATCATAATTAATTAATATAAATTAAAGATGTGAAATACACATGTGAATGTGTGAAGTAATAACATTTGTGAAATCTATTAGATTATAGTGTGTGGTTTACATGTACGACCACTGCAATTTCAATGAAACTTTTAATTATTATTATTTATTATTAAAAACTTAATCACTAGCTAACAAGACCAGGTAAATTGGTATATTAATTATTATATTCTCTCATCGTTTGAAAAGTAAAAATAAAAACTTAATTAGAGGGAAATTTAATATATAATTTTACTTCTATGTATGTATATATTATTGGTCCATGTACATGTACTAAATGCAATACTACATATTTTCATTTGATATTATAATTATCATGTTTGTCCATGTGTTTAATGGTATACTTATTGAGATTTATATATGTGTGTGTTTATATATATATATATATATATATTGAAGGTAGAATAATTATGTAATATTTTTGGGAAAAAAATATAATTGCAGAAATTTGTAACAATATAGTTTTTTGTAACCTAAGTTTACAAATTTGTAACTAAAATTTATAAATTTGTAACCATATATTAAAATTTTGTAAACAACATTTACAGACTACAAAATTGTAACAGACAAATTTTTTTTTTTTTAATTTATAGTGCTATGTGCACTTTTTCCTTTTTAAAATCATGTGTGCTGAAATTTTAAGTTTTGGCCATATTCAATTTTCTTCGTTCTCTTTCGTCAACTTCAACTGTTTCTCTTAAAGGTTATTCATCTTCTCGTTCTCTTTCTCCAACCTCTCATGACGTGCAATTAATTTTATCGAGGAAATAGGATATATTTTTGTGGTTGCATGTTGGTTTTTCTTTTGTATTTAAAAGTTAGGTAGTACTAGTGTAGAGAAATGGTGGTTACTAGAGGTTTCATTAATTTCTGCATTGGTAAAAAATGAGTTACTAGAGAGAAAAGGAGGGGGAGCAAAACACTAACATATCATTGAGATTGTCATGTAATACAATATATATTTTTTTATTGGACATTTCTAAGTCAATTTGATATTAAAGATCAAATAATTTCCCCAAAATTCAAATGTATAATGGCTATACATAGGAGATGAAACTAGAACAAAGTATGCAAAACCTTTCGGGGCCATATACATGATTGATTTCTGTGAATATTTTGTTTTAGATAGGCACGGGGCCAGCCACATGGTGGCTATGGCCCCCCTCAATACAAAATTTCATAAAAATATTGTGTAAATGTACATTTTTCATAAAACCATATAAAATGATATTTTGGAAAGAAAATCAATATATGAGATAAATTCCTCCATGTAATGTCCTCGTGTATAAATCAACTAGATCCGTACGTGACATTATCTGGATTGGGCCTTACTCATGTTTAATGGGCCGAAGGAGACCCACTCTGATAGTCAGCTTCATCGGCCCACGGCCATAGGAGCGTCTGTGATTTTCAAGATCCTGCTCTTATGGGTGATTTTATCATTCAAGTCATGGGAGTCTTTGACAGAGAAAAGAATACTTTTTGTTTTTGTTTTACTTTTTCTTTATTTATTTGTTTGATTTCTTACTCGTTCTCCGTTTGCCTCACAGAATCAGAGAATTTTGCAATTTTGTATTAATTAAATTGATGGTTTTTAATCCCAATTCTCATATTTCGGTGGCTGATTTTTCTCTCTCAAAAATTTCACTCTCTCTCTCTCTAAACCTCGTGGTCGGCGGCGATCACAGCAGCAGCCATGGCTTTCAGAGGGGTAAGCTTAAAGCTTCTGCCTTTTCTTATTCAGTTCTTTGAATCAATTCCTATATTGTTCATCTACAAATTATATGATCGTTTTCTGGTGTTCTTTTGAAAATTTTTGTACTTCATAAGAAAATTATAATGTTTTGGATGTAAGTAACTGTAGCTATACTTTATCTGAAACTAGGATTTGGGATTAGTTTATTAATTAATTTATTATTCTCTGTTGCTTTTCAAATTGGATGCTGCTTCATATGCTTTTGGTTCTAGAGTTGATTAAAGTTTCAATTTTTATTCCCCAAACCCAAATTCTGTTTATGGTGCCTGGCTCTTTGGGATTTTTCCTAACTTAGCTTCTTTACCATTAGTCTTTTACTGGGTAAAGCGTAGAATACATATTATATATACATATACACATGTATAATTTGTATCATTTTCTAGATTCAAATAATTAGTCCTCCACTGGAAAATGGAAACTAGACTTTTAGGATTGACTTAACACTCAAATCACTCATGAGTATGGAACACATCACAGCATTACTTGACTTAAGCCTTATGATTAGAATGTAATTAATTGAAATCATCATGGATGTCAATAGGTTGTTTTGTTGTTATGTTATGTTCTGTTCTGTTAATGTTGTTTTGGAGAAACTATTATTGTTAATTTTTTTGATATGGGGTTTGATATAGGGAAATGCTTCGTCTGGCATGGGTGTGGATGAGCATAGTAAGAGCACATTCCTCGAACTCCAGAGGAAGAAAGTTCACCGCTATGTGATTTTTAAGATTGATGAGAAGAAAAAAGAGGTTGTGGTTGAAAAAACCGGAGGCCCTGCTGAGAGCTTTGATGATTTCGCCGCCTCTATGCCTGAGAATGATTGCCGATACGCCATTTAT
Organism: Humulus lupulus; assembly: GCF_963169125.1. Taxonomy (NCBI): domain Eukaryota; kingdom Viridiplantae; phylum Streptophyta; class Magnoliopsida; order Rosales; family Cannabaceae; genus Humulus; species Humulus lupulus. Next base: position 295,854,654 of record NC_084794.1, on the reverse strand, counting down.
GACTTTGATTTCGTCACTTCGGAGAATTGCCAAAAGAGCAAGATATTTTTCATTGCATGGTTAGTTTCTTTATTCAGTGTTAATGACTTGATAGGCTATTCATTTGCTGCATACCATTTTTTTTTGCATACTGAGAGTGAACTGATGAGTGGATTAATGGCAGCAATAAATTCAGTTAATATCAACAGAGCAGCTTATAATTTTGAGTGTTTATGTCATCTCTGTTGTGTTTTTTGCGCGTGCGAAATCTACGTTCTTGAATAAAGTTAAATCCCTTTCTGATAAGATGGAATTGATTTCTTTAGCGTATTCCTTTTGCGAGTAGCAACAAGAGGTTGTTGGAAATGCTGAGTTATGAAAGCACATGACGCATCTCAAGGTGCCTAAGATCATGAGGTGAATTTTATGTACTCGATGGTGTCTGTCTAACACTATTTATTAAATTACAATAAGTAGGTCCGGTTTTAAATTCAACCACACATAAAGTGACATCTTATGTGGTGCTGAACACCTTTAGATGTCTTATAGCATTAATCGTCGTGTGCCTTCGTAGCACAGCATTTCCAAATAACCCTGTTGTTGCTACTCACATTTTTCAATTTCAAGCCTTTAGGTGTTTTTTTCTCTTTTCGAAACACTTTTGATCATATTTTTAGATTTCGAAAAGTTAAAACTTATGGTGTGAGGGCTACAGTTTGAACTGTCATTCTAGTCTTGTTGGAATGCAATCAATTTTTTTTATCTGTTTTAACTGTAATTGGTAGCCCTATTGTTCTGAATGCCACTGCAATACTATGTCTATTTTGGATTGGAAGAGAATTTCTCTACTCTGGTAATCGAAAATGGAGTGTCTTGTCGGTTGCCATTATAACACTTGTAAATGTTGTATTCCAGGTCGCCATCTGTATCGAGAATCCGAGCTAAGATGCTGTATGCAACATCAAAGGACAGGTTCAGAAGGGAACTGGATGGGATTCATTATGAGATCCAGGCAACTGATCCAAGTGAGATGGATCTTGAAGTTCTTAGAGAGCGTGCACATTGAGCACTTGCTAAAAGAGTTTGTCATCTCAAAGAAAAGAAACCCTCTTCAGCCTCAGCCTCAGCCTCAGGGAGTTTCTTCTGCTTATTTTTCACTATAATATGTTCCATGTGTGTACAAATTTAGCTTGATTACTAAATAAATAAATAATGTTTTACCTTGGGAAGGCTGATAAGGGGGGCTCTCTTCAAGGCTCTAGCTATTTTCTCTGTGCAGGAACAGACATTTGAGCTTTCCTCATTTGCATGATGCTTCCCAGGTGATGTTGGGTTCTGGTTTGTGAATCGAATACTTTTATAATAAAACAAATTCTTTATTTACAATCATTGTTATTTTTAATATCTTTTTGCAGTTTATGTAGAGTTACTTGTGGAATATTTTTAATATATTTGGTGATTGCACGTGCATATATGGTATAATTTAAATGTATATATAGTATTTGAGGGGTAAGCGTTTATGATTTTTACAAGCTAATAATGTTATAGGGAAATTTGTAGTGAAAGTAGCCATGGTTTTGGTTTGTTATAACAGTCGTTTTACCAATTTTCGTAGCTACCCACATTTAGCTTCCAAAGGTTTTTTGTTTGTTATAACTAAGAAAATTTGCGGCAATAATATTTGTGTAGTTAGATTTGTTGCACTTAAATGCATATTTAAAAATGTTGACAGTAATAATGCCTACCGTTAATGTTTTGGTATGGATGTTAGTCCTTGAGTCGTTAAGTGTAAAAATGGGTACATGTGGCAACACTTGATTGTGTCAAATTAATTTTAATTTATTAAATATTTTTAATACCAATAAAATTTTATTTTTTTAAAATCTAATTAATTTATAATAATAAAAAGTTCGATCGATTAAAAAAACTTAAAATTTAACTAATCAATAATTGTAGACCCCTAAAATTCAACTAATGAAAACTAAAAAAAATATGTTCATCATTATCATCTAAAGCTAAACTTAAAAAAAATGTGTTCTTTGCACAACTATATTCATCAAAACAAGTTTTTATATCTATTTTGACATTCTAGGCTTGCGCATTGTATAGGTTTACTTTGCTGACATGTTCAAATTATTAAATACAATTTTGTATTGAGTGTTGTTATTTGATAGCCAACACCATATAATGTGATATCCTATGATTGGTTAGCAATACTCTAGTATATTTATTAAATTCAAATATCTGAGACTTGATATTGAATTGTACCAATAGCATTATGCCACTTCCTTGTGATGTCAGGCCCAGTAATGCCTCTTAGCAATTTTCTTTGTTATTAATTATAACAACATATACAACAACAAAGTATGTAGCATACTCATACAACTTAACCATACAAAAGTATCAACATCATGGTATTTTATTTAGACATGATAACATACATATATTTATAGATGTATATATCTATAGAACCATGCTACATAAAAGAAAAAGAAAACATTAAGATGAGATATATATATGTATATATAGTAGTGCTTAATTGCCTAGGCGTGGAGGTTTGTAAGTAGGGTTGGTCTTGGTGGTGGTGGTGGCAGCTTCATGAGTAGCCTTAGGGCTCAGCCCCTTCGCCAGAGGTGCCCGTGTTGGATATCTGGGTGGGTAGTAATAGTAGTATCTGGGTAGATCATCAGTATAAGATCGAGCATGGGAAAGAGTACTACTGTTTAGAGCAATAATCACTCCAATGAACTAGGGCTGATAATTTGTGTTAATGTGTCAGATTCGTGTCAACGTGATTATGGCACGACACGATTAAGATAAACACGAATACGATACGATTATTCAACATGTCGACACGAACATGACTAAATTATTAAACGGATCAACGCGACACAATAACACAATTATGACACAATTAATGTGTCATGACACAACATGAAGTTGACACAATTACTAATTACAATATGAAAAAATCATAAAACATATGCTAATTATTCGTGTTATCGTATTGACACTGTTATGATATGACATAATTATAAAACGGGTCAACACGATTATTAAACATGTAAAAAACTCAAACATGAACACAATTATTAAACGTATCACCAAAATCCAATTATTTTCGTCGTGTCATCGCTTAAATTATCACCACTACTAAGAAGAACACAACCAAGCATCTAAAAAGTGTACACAACCAACACATCATCATGCCTCTACTCTAGGCCTTTCTTTTATTCGTATTGAGCTATAAAAAGTGCAGTAACTAGGGTTGGATTTTTATAATGGAGAATGACCAATCCACTCTTGACACTTACCACTTCTTAAATTTGGTGTGGTTGGTTTTGTATTTAATTTGGTGCCACTAGGTTACTTTCAGTTGATGACTTGGTCAACTACCTCGTACATATATTAGAATTTCTTGGGTGTCTTACACCACACATGATAATGATGATGGTGACATACCCACTTATCCTTGAGGTCAATCCAAAGTCAAGTAGAAAAGTCGCCCTGCTCAATCTTTCCTCCAAATTATAGTATTTTTATAATTTTTCTTGATTATTTTTAAAATTATGTATTACCCCTTAAATTTTCATTATTTATTTTATATTTTGGCCGTTTGAACTTACTTCGGGCTTGGTTAGCAAAATTTATACTTTTAGCTTTAACTTACAAGAAGTCAGTTTTTGTATCATTTTTAAAAATAACCTATATATTAAAGCTCTCAAAAAAGAACTTTTAAAACTTAATACACATAAAAATATTTTTTAAAAGCTATGGGACCATGTCCTTTCGTCATTTCGTTTTTGGATTGACCTCAAGGATAGGTGGGTACACAAGACCTAGGGCATAAATTAAATGCCTCAAAATTTTGAAAAATACCATTTTTTTTACTATACAAAAGGTTTCAAATTTTAATAATTATTAGACAAATACTATATTTTGATTATGTCTCGGCCATCTGAGGATCAGTCCTGGTCTCATCAATTGACAAATATAAAAAATTCTAGAAAATGCCTTTCGCAAGAGGTAACAATAATGTATTAATGGAAGAAAAGAAACTAAACATATTACTAATATACTTGACATGATATAATAAATATGTGTGGTCATAATCTATGCCACTTGAGGTGGTACGTAGAGTGGTTAAATTTAATTATTTTAAATTATAATATACAAGATTCGATTTTAAATCAACCATTTATATTATATTATGCAAACAAATTAAGTATTGTTGTTGGATACACTATTTATAGCATTATTCTACTAATTATGCTAGAATTTGTTTGAATTAATACATGTCTTTAAAGGCGAGAACTGTATTTGAACTATTGAATAATATATATAGTTAGTAAATTCACAAACAATGGTTCTTCTTGTTGTTGTTCTTTTTTTGTACTCTTTTTTTTTTTTGAGTTTGTAAATTCATGTTATTTAAAACATTTAAATAAAATATTAATAAGGTTGAAAAATTAATTTGGTAAATATCAATCATGGTATAGCACATACAGATGTCTAACTCAGTAACGATGGTAAATATATAATGAAAATTCTATATAGTATACTTGATCATTTCGCCAAAAAAATTATATTTTTATTGAATAACAAAGTTTTTTTTTCGCCCGCAGCGAAACGCCTGACTCGGAGAAGATCCTGGAACAGCATTCAGAGGTGAGATCGACGCTGAAAGATTGGGTTAGTGCGTTGAAAGGGGCTTCCGTTCCATCTAATGATACAGGTAAACCCAAGCTCATCCCGATTCTGAATCTTGATTCAGAGGATCAGATTGGAAAATCAGGGGAAGTTGTTGATTGTGTGCAAATTGAGCCAGAGGACATAGAGGATGAGATCCTATACTGGAGTACAGCAATAGTTTGCTATGTGTTGGGTTCTAATCCTCCTATTTCAGTAATGGAGGGATTCTTTAGAAGAATTTGGAGGGGGAAAGGAGTGGAAAAAGTTGGTTTATTAGCACCAGGTGTGTTCATGGTGAGGTTCAATACTCTGGAGGAAAAAGATGAGATCATGAATGGAGGCTATCATTTTTTTGATAAAAAACCAATTATAATGAAGAACTGGGATCCGAATACTAGATTTACTAGAGAGGCTGTTTTGAATGTGCCACTTTGGGTTCAATTATGTAATTTGGACTTAAAGTTTTGGGGAGAGAAGGCTATGACAAAAATTGTGAACTCTGTGGGTAAGTATATTCGGCAAGATAGAGCAACTTTGGCTAGAGAAAAATTACAATATGCTAGGGTGTTGATTGAAGTAAATATCTCTCAGGAGCTACCGAATGTGATTAAATTTAGAGATGAAAATGGAGAAGCAGTGTATGTAGACCTTTATTTTGAATGGAAGCCAGACCGGTGTGCTAGCTGCAAAGGATTTGGGCATAAGCAAGAGGTATGTAAGAAGAAGAAACAAAATGTTCCTGATAAAGTCTGGAAGCCAAAAGTCATACCAGATGCTAGTACAATGCCAGTTCAGTTTACAAACGAAGAAGGATCGCAAAGGGGGGGGGGGGGGGGGGGGAGGATAAAGTGATTGATGCAGAGGGTTTTGAGAAAGCCAAAGGTAAAAGAGTTTAGATTGGTAGCATACCACCAGTGATCGTTGGTAATTCTTTCAATCTTTTGAAAGATGAGGCTCATAGGCAGGGGCAGGAACATGGTGAAGATCAGGAGGAAAGGGACACTACTAGTGGAGGGGGAGCTCCTCCAGTAGTAGATGGATAAGTTGTTGGGGTGGAATGTTAGGGGACTTAACAAAGTCAATAAACAACGAGAAGTTATGAAAATGATTTCTAATTATCATGTGGGCTTTGTTAGTCTCCTAGAAACAAGGGTTAAGGCAGCCAAAATGGGAGCCTTATACCTCCATATGTTTCAAGGGTGGTGTTTCACTACTAATTTGATGAATCATCCAAATGGCAGAATTATTGTGGCTTGGAATCCTAGAAGTTTTGATGTGAGTATTCAAGGAAGCTCAAGTCAATGGATGCATTGTATTGTGGAAGCCAAAACTGGTGAGAAGTTTGAACTCACTTCAGTGTATGCATTCAATGATGTTAAAGGAAGAGAGAGCTTATGGAGTGATTTGAAAAAAATTAAGCTTGAAGTTAAATTCCCTTGGCTTGTGTTGGGGGACTTTAATGCTATCTTGTCAACTGAAGATAGACTTCGTTACACTGGAGATGGCTCGGATTTATTTCCTTTTCAGAACTGTGTTCAGTATTGTGGCCTTGAAGATGTTAAGTTTTCTGGTTCCTTTTTTACCTGGAACAATAAACAAGAAGGAAAAGCTAGAGTTTATGCAAAGATTGATCGGGTTTTAGCTAATGATCACTGGCGTGAGCTGTTTGAGGCTGCTGAAGTGAGTTTCTTGCCGGAGGGAGATTTTGATCACTGTCCATTTGTGGTAGCAGTCTATCCTCAGCAGGAAGTTAGGAAACCGTTTAGGTACTTTAATTTCTGGAGTACATATACAGATTTCCATCAGAAAGTAGCTCAAAGTTGGGAGGAAGAGGTTCATGGGAACCCAGTGTATAGGCTGGTTGTGAAATTGAAGAGGTTAAGAGCTGTTTTGAGATTGATTAATAAAGATGGGAAAGGTGATGTGTTTGTTAAAGAGACAGAGTCCTTTGCTGAGTTGATCAAAGCTCAAGAGAAGATTAGAGAGCACCCAGGTGACATCTCCTTTATCCATGAAGAGATTACAGCCAGGAAAAAGTATGTTGAGGCTCATGAGGATATGTTACAATTTCTTAAGCAGAAAGTGAAAATTCAGTGGTTGAAAGAAGGGGATCAAAACACGAAACTGTTTCATAATAGTATTAGAAGCAGAAGAATTCAAAATGCAATCTATTCTACTTGGGATCTTCAAGGGAATCGCCATGATACTCAAGATGGAGTGAGCCTTGCTTTTCAAGAGTATTATTCTGACTTGTTGGGAATGAAAGTGGCGAGCAGGAAGTCTGTGATTGCTAGTATTGTTCAAGAAGGGCAGGTTATTTCGGAGAGTCAAGCTGAGTTCTTGGTAAAGAGATTTACCGAAGCTGAGGTCAAGGCTGCAGTGTACTCGATTCCAAATGATAAGGCTCCAGGACCTGATGGGTACAGCAGCGCTTTTTTCAAGCATACTTGGGATATTACAGGTGAGGATTTGGTTAAAGCAGTTCTTTCTTTTCTTCACTCGGGGAAAATTTTAAAAGAAATCAACTCTACTACTATCACTCTCATCCCTAAGATGAAATGTCCTCAGAATGTGAGTGATTATAGGCCGATTTCCTGTTGTAATGTAGTGTATAAAGTGGCCACTAAGATGATTTGTGCTAGGCTGAGAGAGGTCCTGCCATCCATCATCTCAGAAAATCAAAGTGGCTTTGTTAAAGGGAGGTTTATAGCTCACAACATCATGATTTGCCAAGATTTAGTGAGACATTATGGTAGGAAGAGTGCGCGTCCTGCTTGTTTGATGAAAATTGATCTTCAAAAGGCTTATGATACCCTTGACTGGGACTTTTTACAAGAAATGTTAATGGCGCTTAAATTTCCCAGCAAGTTTATAGAGCTAATCATGGCTTGTGTGACAACTCCTCGGTTTTCCTTCATGATAAATGGATCCATTAATGGTTATTTGGCTTCTAAGAGGGGGTTACGTCAAGGGGATCCAATGTCTCCTTTGCTTTTTGTTATTGGGATGGAGTATCTTTCAAGAATCCTTGTCAAAGTGACTGAGCATCAGAGATTTAAGTTCCACCCAAGATGTGAGGGGTTGAGACTTACTCACCTTTGTTTTGCTGATGATCTGTTATTGTTCAGCAAAGGAGATTTTGATTCAGCTCTTTTACTGCTAAAAGGTTTTCAACTTTTTTCAGATAGCTCTGGGCTTATTGCAAACAAAGGTAAATCAGCTATATATGGAGCAATGATGCAAGAGGAGACTTGGGTTAGATTGACTGGAATGACTGGGTTCAAAAGAGGTCTCTTACCATTTAATTATTTGGGAATGAAGATCAGCAACAAGCGTATCACAAAGGCGGATTGTGAATGCTTGGTGGACAAAATGATGCTTAGAATTCGCACTTGGAGCACTCGAAACCTTTCGTTTGCTGGCAGGTGTGTTTTAATTATCTCAGTCCTTTTTTCTATTAATACCTACTGGTCTTTAATAGTTATTCTTCAGAAGGCTGTTGTGAAAAGAATAAATCAGCTTTGTCGTGCTTTCCTTTGGAAAGGTAGAGCTGATTATGATGGGCCTGGTCAAGTGGCTTGGGAGGAGACTTGTAAGCCTAAAAAGAATGGAGGTCTTGGCTTTAGAGATGTTGGTTTATGGAATAAGTGTGCAGTTGGTAAATTTGTTTGGGCGATTGAAAAAAAAGAAGATAATTTGTGGGTTAAATGGATTCACAATGTGTATTTGAAAGAGAAGGACTGGTGGAGCTATATGCCTCCCCCTACAAGCAGCTGGTATTGGTCTAAAGTAATTTGAATCAAGGAGGAATTTCGAGCAGGTATGGTTGCAGCTGATTTCCGAAAGAATACCTTTAGTATAGCTGCCTTGTATAGTAGATTGAAGAGCTTGAATGAGACCAGATGGAACTTCACTCTTATATGGGATAGGATGAGTATTCCCAAGCATAAGTTCATAGCTTGGCTTGCTCTCAAGAAGAGATTACAAACCAAAGATAGATTGCTTCGTTTTGGTTTCAATATTGATACTTGCTGTGTGTTGTGTGTGCAGGTTACTGAATCTCATGAGCACTTGTTTTATGGCTGTGCCTTTAGTACTAGGTGCATTCATGAGGTGTTGAATTGGCTGGGTATTGGGACTAATTTGTGCCAGCTTAGGGGAATAGTGAACTATGTGCGATAAATGCAAGTGTGTATCATATTTGGTGCTCAAGGAATGATGCTTTATGGAACTCTAAACCTCCAATAGTCACAAATGTAATTAGAACTTTAAAAAGAGAAATCTGTAATAGATTTACTTTCATAGATACAAAAGGAATTAGCAAAAAGGATATAGATTGGGTGGGGCAATTCCTTTGTAATTAACTGGTTGGTGTTTGTATTTGGTTTTGTGCATATTACAATTTTGAGCTGATTTACCAAAAAAAAAAAAGTTTTTTTTTCTTTTTAATTTTACGATTTTTAGGAAATTTTACATGTTTATCGTTTTACATGCTTTTTGTCTTTTGTGTCGTTTTGTGGTAATTTTTGTGTTGTTTTTAGTTATTTTTGTGTTGTTTTTTAGTTGTTTAGGTTTATGTATACTTGTCATGTTGTTGTGTTGATGTCTAATTTATGTTTAGTTGTTTTCAAATGTGTTTCAACTTTATTTTTTAAAAACGTGTTGCTATGCAGTAGGTTGATTTGTAGTTGTTGTCCAATCGTTATTTTTTAGTTGTTTTTTAACGTGATAGTATGCAGTGGGTTGATGTCTAATTATTGTCAAATTATTACTTTTTAGTTGTTTTTTTAACACCGTATTTTTGTAAATAAAAATCTTTAAAAATCGTATTTTTAAAAACATAAGATAGTAGCTAGCTATACGTAGTGTTGATTAAGCTAGCATATATATATATATATATATATATATATATACACACGCATAAACAACTTAACCTCAAAAACAAAGATACCAACATCTTGGAATTTCATTTAGACACGATCACATACAAATATTTAAAGATGTAACCCTTATTTATATCTATGGAACCAAACATTTATAAGAACAAGAAAACATTGAGAGATGATATATATAGGAAGATTTTTAGGTAGGAGCATTAATTTTGCTTTTATTATATCTATTTTCGGTACTTTGAGAAATTATAACTTAATTTTTTTGGCACAATACTTGATAGTTATAGTATACACCTTGATAATTTTCGGAAAATTCTGAATAATTTACAGTGCCGAAATCAGAGTTCAAATAATATATTTTTTACGTGTATAAAATAAATTAGGCACAAGTACAACTGATTTTTTGAACTCTGAGTGGACGCCGTAAATTATTCGAATTTTTTCAAAAATTGGCGAGATGCCTATTATAACTATAATGTAAGTCATAATGCACAAAACAAAATTTGATTATAATTTCTCCAAATACCGAATAAAATGCCGCTCCCTAATAAAATCCATATATATATTTATATATATAGTAGTCGTGTAACCGTCTTTACTTTGCTGGGCGTGAAGACTTGTAAGTAGGGCTGGTCTTGGTGGTGGTGGTGGTGGCAGCTTCATGAGTCGTCTTAGGGTTCAACCCCTTCCCCTTCCCCTTCGATGGCCTTGGTGGGTAACGGGGTTGGTATGGCCCTGCTGGGTAACCGGGTAGGTCGTAGTTAGATTGAGCAAGGGAGAGTGTACTGGACAGAGCAATAATCACTCCTACGATCAACAACACAACCAAGTATATAACACTACTACCACTCCTCCAACACATCATCATCTCTCTAGCTACTCTAAGCCTTTCGATAATAATAATTAGTTTTGAGTGGATTTTTACAGAGCTAGCTAGCTAGGGGTTTGGGTTTTTATAATGGAGAAAGACCAATCCACTCTTGATACTTGTCACTTCTTAATTCGATGTGGTTGGTTTTGTATTTTGGTGCAGTCATATATATATATATTTATAGTTTATACTACTTAGACTTGGTCAATTTAAATAACTTACTAGTAATAGCCTCCTTAATAATTAATTAAATGAGAATCGCTTAGAGGAATTATTGGTGCCCGACTAAGTAGGTGGCATACTGTTATTGATGCAATCCAATATCAAATCTTATTTATTTGAATTTAATAAAATTTGACCAATGCTATACTTTATGTGATATTAAACACCTTAAAATATTAAATAACAACACTCTAATTAAATATCTCAATTCAATGTTAGAGGAAAAAAATAAACGAGTGAGGTTGAAAAGTCTCGTCCTCCTTAGACGTTGCCATACTTGTCATCCTCATGAGAAAAAAAATCTACTCCAAGTAAGAATATTCAATGGATAATAATTAAAATTTTGAAAAAAGTGAATAATTTTCATAACTAAACATTTTTTTACTATTTTATGTCTCTAATTTTTTTCTATAAAAAATAGAGTATCCAAAACAACTATGACTATTCCAAAACATGTTTCTAAGCCTTTCTTTTGAGACAATAATAATAATAATAATAATAATAATAATTCATTTTGAGTTATATAAATTGGAATAGCTAGGTTGGATTTTAATAATGAAGAAAGACCAATATCCATTCTTCACACTTGTCACTTCTTAATTCGGTGTAGCTGGCTTTGTATTTTAGTTGACTGTCAATTTCAATAGCCCACTAGCCTTATTATGTGGTGTTGATATTTTATATAATTTTCTCATATATATATAGATATATATATACTAGTTAAAAGGTGCTTGATTTAAAAATAATTAGTAATATATTTATTAAATTATATTTAAAAATTGATAAATATGTATTTAACTTTTTTGTTGAAAAAAAATGCCTTTTTAAATTTTAAAATATAATTCAAATTAATAAATTTTAAGATATTTGATAAAGATTAAACTTCTTTATACCTTTTTTTTTAATTTATTTTTTCTCGTTTAGTTAATACAAAAATGTTGTTTGGTATAACCTAATTATTTTGAATACATATATATTTTTTTTTTAAAAAACTAATGCAATGTTTATAGAGTTATTTTTATAAATTAATAAATATGTGTGTAGATTTTTTGAAAAATAAAAGATTAATATTTATTTTGCAAAATTGTGAATATAGCTTAAATCAAAAGATTTAATGGGTGTCTGGTAGATATTATACCACTTTATTATAGTATTGTTTATTTATATTTATGACAATCATATAATTTAATTTTGCAAATATATATTTAGTAACAAGGATGAAAAATAAATAATATTATTTTGAAAACTACCTAGGACTTTATGTATATAAATTTTTGGAGGATAATATCAAAGCATAATGCAAAAATTGATAGTACTATTTGTACACACGATATATAATGTATTTATAATGTTTGGTGCTATTAATTATGAATATATGTATATTTATATACGTGATTATAAGTAATAAAAAAATATAACATTTTTTTCTTTTTAAATATAATTGATGAAAAATTTAATAAAAATTAAGATCATGTATTATATATATGGGTACCACTATAGTAATGATTGTTTTTAATTATTACTTATAGGTATTTTAGTACTTTTGGTACATTGATAAGTTGCAAATATATTTTTTTTACATCACAGTATATAATGTAATAACAAGAGATTTCTTACAAATTTTTAATAAATTATGAATAATTTAAAATATCATAATTAAAATTCAAACAGAATATTGGACACATACTTATTTGATATTTATCTATTAAATTAAATATATATAAAAAATCAACTGACATATGTTATAATACAGCAAAGATGATTGATAAACAAAACAACTATTTAAGAGGATTAATTATTAATAGTCTTTATTGTATTTAAGAGAAAATACAATTATCTTTGAAAAATAATTATCAATAAAATGCAGTGGAAAAATAATAATATCTAAATAAATAATGACAAATGGAAACAATAAAAAGCAATAAAAATAATGATCTAAGTGCGAATAATAAAACAAAGAATCTTTAATCAAGTTTGTATATATGTTAGTTAGAATAATAATAATAAAAAATATATATAAAAACTTGTCATTGGGCCTTTAAAATTAACCAAAGACACGAATAAAAACAAAAATAAAGATAAAAATAAAAAGTAATAAGAAATCTTTGAAGTAATAAGGAATATTCAAAGTTATATATAATATACTATAAATAAATATAGGTGAGGATAGTTTTTTTTTTAAAAAAAAAAATAGTAGATTATGGTGTTTAAAATACAAAATATATAAATGTTTTTTAAATTAAATATGTATATGAAAAAGACAAATGCAAAGGCTGAAATTTGTTGTATTATAATTAGAAGAATTAATCTGAGCAATATTGTCTACCGGTACTTAATTATTGAGTTAATAGTCAATAATATTTTATTTAAAGTATGGTATTTACTCATTTGGTACCCTATCTTTTTGCAAAGTATCATTTTTGTACCATCTGTTTTCAATAATGCTCATATAGTATCCTGTATTTTAAAATTATACATATTTGATACCTTAGACTCAGATTTGATAGATAAAATTTTGTCAATATGATCAAATTGTCATCAGTTATATATAATTAAGTAATTAAATTTAAATTTGGAACTTACATAATTGAGAGCAATTTGATTAAATTGGTAAAATTTTATTAATTAAATTTGAGTTTAGGGTACCAAATATGTACGATTTTAAAATACAGGGTACCATATGAGCATTATTATTGAAAACAGAGGGTACTAAAATGATACTTTACAAAAATACAAAATACCAAATGGTTACTGTTGACCCAGATTTTGGACAACTGACACGGAGTCAGAATATGCTTGATATGAACTAATGCATTGAGAAGAACGTAATGACAAAAATAATAAGACACGATATTTTATAGTGGTTCAGCCCCAGAGTCTGGTAATAACCTACGTCCACTTAGGTTGTTATTGATGTAAGAATCAAAGGAGTGATCAAAGAACTAGGGTTCAATGAGTTTCACCTACCTCTGAAGAACAATACAATATTTCAGATAGAATTACACTAGTATCAAGTAATTCGAAAGCCAAAAGTCCCTCCCTTGAGCTATCTTTCTCTATTTATAGGTTCAAGGGGGATTACATGAATTTGTTGCCGATATTCTCTCCTAAACAACCGGATATTCAGGAGATTGTGTGAGTTAAATTCGGGATCTACAAAGATCTTTACAGTAATATTACATTGCATGCGAAACCATCGACCAGACTGGTCGCAGGTAAAACTGGGCTGCTTACTGCTTCTAATATGTCTTCTGGTCGATACACTAGCAAAGTTCCTCCGGATGTCAGCCACGTGTCCAGGGATCACTTGCCACGTCATCAATGCCAATTTTTTTGGATAACATTTGCCCCCAAGTTTATTTATTACGAGCAATAAATAAACTTTTGAGCGAACGACCCTTCGGTAACCCCACCATACATGTTAGAACCCTTCGTGTATTCTTGGAAAAAGCAACCTACTCCTGTCTAACCATGACTTTTCGGTTCCCCAGTAATAATTCGACGGCTATTCCGCTTCCCCATACTTCGAAAAAGGGAAACTGATGATTACACATTTTTTATGCCACAGACAAACTTATATAACATCTCAAAACTTCCCTCTTTCTTTTTACGCACGCCATTGCCTTCTCAAAAAACCCTAAAAACCAGAGCTTCAAACTTCTTCTGGAGACCGCTCTTCTGCACTTTCAAGACTCAGCCCGAGAGTTCCTTGATTTCCGAAGACTCTTTTCCAATCTCCATGACCATCTTTTTGGTAAGTTTTTGAATCCTTATGCTTCAAATTTTCATATTGCATGCTTCTGTATGTTGACTGTTCTTCTGGTTTGAGATGCTTGTGAGTAGAATATCTTGTAGGCGAAAAAGGTTACGAGTTAGTTTAATAGTCGGGATCATACTTTTAGGACGTAAAATCGAAGTAAAAATTCGATCTTTAGGCTAGTTGGAAAATAGGTTTTTCCCGCTCTAAAGGGAGTTGGAAAAGCTTTTTGAAAAACTTTTTACTTTCACCCTTTGATCCGTTTCTCAAACTGTTTGTGTGGAAAGATTTAGCTTTTTGTTAGAATGTTGTTGTATAAAAGCTCGACTTTTATACTCGACCAGCGTTATTCTAAAAATGCCTTTAAAAATTCTCTATTCTCACCTCCCCATTCTTCTGTTTGCAGACCATGATGCCAGATTTGTGGGGAGGTGAACGACCCATCGATGACGACCTTCTCGCCCAGCTGCTCAAAGGCGAAGAACAACCGACTGACCGAATCCACGAGATTCCTTTTTCTCGATCCTCGTCCAGACCTCGTCCTTCTCCTCCTCCTCAAATGGCTCGTTCCAAATCCGTAGGCAAGAAAAGACCTGAATCCGACGATAGTCCAAACCATCCTGCCCAGCCTGATTCACAGGCTAGGGTTCCTTCGACCAATGGCCGAAACAATCCTGCTCCTGACCCTAACATCCAAACTAGAGCCCGCCCTCGCCATCAGAATCTGCCTGATGTCGAGTGGTATATCTCCCCGACCAGCCTTGTAACTCCCAGGATGCTTGCCAACTATCTCAGGAAGTATCCTCTCACAGGGGTCAACCTCAAAATTCCTTCTACAGACCAAAGGGCTAATCTCCCCGGAGGTGTATACGATGCTTGGTCTCGGTATCACATAGAGGTGGGGGCTAGCCTCCCTCTACATCCTTTTTATCAGGGGGTGGCCGATTATTTTGATGTCGCCCCGTTCCAGATTACTCCAAATGGATATAGAATGCTGGCCGCACTCTATATCCTGTACAAACTTAAAAATTGGCCAGAGCCTACCCCCCATGAGGTCAATTATCTCTTTGACCTTAAGTCCAACCCGCAACAGTATGGGACGGGCTTCTTCCATCTTTGTCACTAGGAAACTAACCGGACCTTCCTGACTGATACCACGCACATATCCAACGTGGGGCAGTACAGCAAGGAGTACTTCCTTACGCCGGACTTAACCAGCAACAACCTGGCCTTCGCTCGAGGAGGTAAGTGCTGTTTTACTGGTCGATACTTTTTAATCATCGAAATTTCCCTCATCTTTCTTAAAGTACACTTTGTCTTTCAGGCCCGTGGTTACGTCCGAACCCAACACCAGACATGGTGTTGAGGTCCAATGCATTGGCCAGGATGACAGACGCAGAAAAAAGGATCAAGTCCCTGGTTACTAATAAAAACCTGAGGTTGTTTGGCCTCCTGGCTCCTCGCCATGAAACAAGAGGACCCGTGGTAGCCGATGCCACTGCCGAGGGGGTTCCCGAGCAACAACCTCCTGCGTCCCCTCCCCGAAGGAGGTCGACGAGGGTTACAATCAGGGAGCCCATGGGCAATCCTTCCACAGAAAGGCCTTCTGCTCCCCAAGGCAAGGGGAAACAAAAGGCCAAAGAGCTGGTTGTGGACTTGGGGGAATCCTCTGATGAGAACGGTAAAGTTATTTTGCTTTTAAATAACTTGTCAATTCCCTGTCATTTGTTTGACGGGGAGGGCAACTTTACATATACTCCAAATCTAGGGCCAGACTTCTTCGTGCCAGATAGTTAGTGTGTGACTAATAGAGTCAATAGTATAGCGACCAGTAGTTGTAGCTTGGGTATTAACTTTGTGACCTTCTTTTCCGTTGGATAAAGAGTTTTCATCTGCCTTTATCTTACCCTTTGCATGTGTTTACTTGTATGCAGATATGGCCACTCCCAACGTCTTCGACCTATATCAGGCTGAGGAGGAAGAGGAAGTTCCTTAGCTCAGGCGAAAGTCGTCAAGGAGACACAACGGCGAAACAAGCCAGGGACCTGCCAAAAAGAGTCGAACAGAAGATCCTCCTAAGGACGTGTCAACTGGGAAAACTTCTGCTCATCCTCCGGCTCTTTCTGAGAAGGAGACTCCTCCTGCTCCGACAAACCCCCCGGCTGCGCCCACCAGAGAACAAAACAAGCGGGAAGAAACTCTTGGGGCCAAACTCTCGAGTCGCGCCTTACTAGCAGCCAAAGACCGCCTTGCGCACATCGTGAAGAACGACCGCGTCAATGATACAATGGTCGAGGCAGAGAGTATGGGGGTGGACCAAATTCTGAACAGGACCCTGAACGAAATTTCCAGCATAAGCATTTTTCATCTCTCTAGCCTTTGTCTTTCCTTCCTTGCAACAGGCTCTAACTTTTTCCTTTGTTCACAGGCTTTGCTGTCTGCAACTGCTACTCGTACCCGTGCCCAAGCCTCTATCAACCAGGCTCGGGCAAAGGCCATCGAGAGGTACCAAGTGAAAGCAGCCGAGGAGCTCTCGGCTGCAGAGGCCAGGCATGCGAAGGAGTTGGAGGCGATCGTTCAGCAGAGGGATGTTGCGGTGACAAAGCTATCGGAGGTTGAAGCTACGAAGGCAGCTATAATAAAGCAGAGAGAGGAGTATCAGGAGGCCAGCCGAGTCCAATTTCGAGAATGCAAGCGACTGGGTGAGGAGCTCAAGTCCAAGGATGAGGCCATCGCCACTCTTGAGAGCCAAGTGGAGCAGCTGAAGCTTGACAACTCCAAGAATCTGGAAAGGTATAAGAACGCGACGCTCCGATGTTTTTAAAACTTCTGGAAAAACAATCAGGGCGCCAACTTCGGCTGTCTTTCAGAGGATGTTAGGACTGCTGAGCTGGCTCGCTGCACTGCTCAACTGGCTGCAGAGGAGGTAAGAGCAAGGATCCTTGCTTCCCCAAGCATTGCTGGTGCAGAAGAAGAAGGAGTCGTTGAGGACACGACCAATCAGAATGCTGATAAAGACCCTCCTGCTCCCAATGCCTCTAGAGATTTTTTATTATTTTTTCTTTCTTTTGATTACACGACTCACAGGTCGTGATGTAAAGACAATACCTTTTTTGAATTTGCTACATGGGCAGCAAACTTTTCTTTTTATTTGAACAGTTACATCCAAGCAGTGATGCTTGCGGTGTAAAAGATTGCATCATGATGCTATAACATTTTCATTTATTATAACATTTGTCCGTATGACCAAACTTAGCATAGTACTTTGGCTTGATTTAACAAAATATAAATTTTGAAAAATACTCTAAGTACCTTAGCATGCTTTCACTCATTTTGTTCATGTGTTTACATACCTCATGGTACGCTTTGCTATCGGTGTTCCTTATATGCCCCCCAAGTGATCGAGGAGCTTTAGGTCCTTGGTCACTTGCCTTGACCATGACCTATTCGAACATTTCTGTTCGGGTGAAAAAGTAATACTTGTAATACAGCAAAACAACACACGTAATGAACAAATACTTGTAAATATAAATTCACAAAGGTTGGCAAGAATGACTGGCTGCGCACAATCCCTTATAATCTCGTATTAAAAATGGACTAAACATGTCTTTATGAGTGATTCTAAAATAGAATCTTTCATATACGAGCGATTAGCCATACAACATGGCTAACCCTCTTTGCAAAACTTGTAAAAAAATAAAATTTAATACAAGCCAGTCCTTTAAAAAGGACTGTTCACTGATAATACTTGCGCAGGTGTTCTCCATTCCAATAACGTGGAACGAGATCTCCGTTTAGGCGTGCAAGTTTGTAGGTGCCCGGATGAAGGACTTCTTCAATCTAGCAATTAGGTCCGAGTACTCCAGCAGTGGGGTCGCGGGTATTTAAGAAAACTCGTCGTAGCACCAAGTCACCGACGTTGAATTTTCTTTCTTTAACTTTGGAGTTAAAGTACCGGGCGACTTTTTGCTGGTAAGCAGCAACTCGGAGTTGGGCCTTCTCCCTTATCTCGTCAATTGAGTCTAGGGACTCCATCATTAGTTGGTTGTTCTGGTCCTGGTCGTATGTTATACGTCGATGTGAGGGGGGATCTAACTCGACAGGTAACATCGCCTCATATCCGTAGGCTAAGGAAAATGGGGTATGACCTGTCGTTGTTCGGTGAGATGTTCTATACGACCAAAAGACTTCAGGCAGCTGCTCTATCCATGCTCCTTTAGCATCTTCAAGCCTCTTCTTCAGGGTATCTTTAAGAGTTTTATTCACGACTTCTACCTGCTCGTTTGCTTGGGGATGCGCAACTGAAGAAAAGCTTTTAATAATTCCATGTCTTTTGCAGAAGTCGGTGAATAAGTCACTGTCAAATTGGGTTCCGTTGTCTGAAACTATCTTTCGGGGCAAACCATAGCGGCAAACAATGTTCTTGATGACAAAGTCAAGAACTTTCTTGGTCGTTATGGCGGCGAGTGGCTCAGCTTTGGCCCATTTAGTGAAGTAATCGACTGCCACGACTGCGTACTTTACTCCTCCTTTTCCCGTTGGCAGGGATCCAATCAAATCTATCCCCCACACGGCAAAAGGCCATGGACTTTGCATCTGTTTCAATTCGTTTGGAGCCGCTCGTGGAATTTTGGAGAACCTTTGACATTTATCGCATCTTCGTACAAACTCCATCGAATCCTCGTTCATAGTCGGCCAGAAGTAGCCTTGCCTCAGAATCTTCTTTGCCAAATTCGGCCCCCCAGCGTGATCCCCGCAGAAGCCCTCACGCACCTCTTTCATGAGTTCCTTAGCTTTTTCTTGTGTAACACATCTGAGTAATGGCATTGAATATCCTCTTCGGTACATAACACCATCGACCAATATGTATCTAGCGGCTCGCCTTTGTAGAGTTATGGCTTTGTTTCTATCTGTTGGTAGCACACCGTTCGTCAGATACTCCAAATAAGGTGCCATCCACGTATCCTCCATTCGAATCTCCATATTGGTCTCAACCACTTGTATGCTTGGATTACTCAGTCTTTCCACTGGCACAATGTTCAAAGTGTCAGCATCCTTCTCGCTTGCGAGTTTGGCTAAGGCGTCTGCGTTTGAATTATGATCTCGCGGAATTTGCTGGAGGGTGTACTCCGTGAACTGGGCTAGCAGGTCTTTTGTTTTATTCAAGTAGGCCACCATTTTTAAACCTCGCGCTTGATATTCCCCTAGAACCTGGTTCACGACCAGCTGTGAGTCACTGTAAATATCAAGCGTCTTTATGCTCATATCTTTTGCCATTCTCAATCCAGCGAGGAGCACTTCGTATTCGGCTTCATTGTTTGACGCGGTGAAGTCGAACCTGATGGCGCAGTGAAATCGATGCCCTTCAGGCGTTATCAATATCACTCCCGCTCCTGTGTGGGATTCGTTGGATGACCCATCCGTGAATAACTTCCACGAAGGAGTTTTTTCTTGAGGCCCAGGCGCATTCGGCGATTCGCACTGCTCGCTCTTTGGGAGTTCTGCAATAAGATCGGCTAAGACTTGTCCCTTTACTGCCACTCGCTGTGAATAAGTTATATCGAGCTGCCCTAGTTCGACTGCCCATTTTAATAATCGCCCAGCCGCCTCTGGTTTTTGGAGGACTTTCCGCAGGGGCTGGTCAGTTAAAACCGTGATAGGATGGGCTTGGAAGTAAGGGCGCAGCTTCCTAGAGGCCAGGATTAAGCAATATGCTAACCTCTCAATTGGTGGATATCTCAATTCTGCCCCGATCAGTCTTTTGCTAACATAGTAGACTGCTTTTTGTACGCCTTCTTCTTCTCGCACCAGCACCGCGCTAGCAGCAACTTCAGTAATTTCCAGGTAAATAAACAAAGTTTCCCCTTCGATTGGCTTTGATAAGATGGGAGGCTGTGCCATATGAGCTTTTAAGGCCTGGAATGCTTGCTCGCAGTCTCCTGTCCATTCAAACTTCTTATTTCCCCTGAGTAGATTGAAAAAAGGGACGCACTTGTCTGTTGATTTCGAAATAAATCTACTTAGGGCGGCGATTCTCCCGGTTAAACTTTGTACATCTTTGATCCTTTTTGGCGACTTCATGTCGATCAGAGCTTTTATCTTGTCGGGGTTGGCCTCGATTCCTCTTAAATTTACAATGAACCCCAAAAACTTCCCTGATTCAACTCCGAAGGAACATTTGAGGGGATTTAACTTCATTTGGTATTTGTTCAATACATCAAAGCACTCTTGTAAATCCCTTACATGTCCTTATGCCTTTCTAGACTTTACCAACATGTCGTCCATGTATACCTCCATGTTTACTCCGATCAGCTCTTTAAACATGTGGTTGACTAGCCGTTGGTAAGTCGCACCTGCGTTTTTCAGTCCGAAGGGCATGACTTTGAAACAGTATAAGCCCGTATCGGTTCGAAAGCTGGTGTGATCCTCGTCGGGGGGATGCATGCTAATCTGGTTGTAGCCCGAATATACATCCATGAATGAGAGGATCTCGTGCCCTGTAGTTGCATCGACCAGCTGGTCGATTCTTGGGAGTGGGAAGCAGTCCTTTGGGCAGGCTTTATTGAGGTCTGTAAAATCCATGCAGGTTCGCCATTTACCGTTAGGCTTGGGAACCAGCACTGGATTGGAGACCCACGATGGATAAAATGCCACCCTGATGAACCCATTCTCCTTTAATCTTTCAACTTCTTCTTTTAAGGCTCTCGACCTGTCCTTATCGAGCAGCCTTCTCTTTTGTTGCACGGGTGGAAAAGTCTTGTCTATATTCAGGACATGGCTGATAACTGCAGGATCTATCCCAGCCATGTCTTTGTGTGACCAGGCAAAAACCTCCTGGTTCTTCCGCAAAAATTCCACCAGTGCGTGCTTCGTGTTGGGCTCTAGGTTCTTCTCGACCTTTACAACTCTGGTCGGGTCTTTTTCGTCGAGTTGGACCTCTTCCAGGTCCTCGACGGGTCCAACGTTTTCTTCAAAATCCCCAAAGCGAAGATTTAAGTCTCTATCCTCTCTTTGGGCAACACCCTATTTGGTGACTTCATTACCGGATTGGGCTTGTGTGTCTACTGCCATCTGTAACCTATCCGAGGTAGTTCCTTTCGGTATTCCATTTTTCGCCTTTGTGATTGAGGCGTTGTAGCACTCTCTGGCTTCCCTCTGGTTCCCCAACACATGTCCTACCCCTGCGTCCGTCGGGAACTTCATGGCTAAGTGCCACATAGAGATGACGGCCCGTAGATCAACCAGTATAGGCCTCCCAATGACGGCATTATACGCCGAAGGACAATCGACCACTACAAAAGTGGCGAGTAATGTCCTTGTAGCAGGCGCTGTACCTGTCGTCTAATCAATCCGGCGGGGGCGAGTCCTTCTCCAGAGAAGCCGTATATCGTTTGGTTGCAGGGCTCCAGGTCCTTAACGGACAGCTTCATGCGTTCCAGCGAAGACTTATACAGGATATTCACCGAACTTCCTCTATCGACCAGCACTCTTTTCACCATCATGTTGGCCATTTGGATATCCACGACCAGCGGATCGGCATGTGGGAACCGGACGTGTTGGGCATCGCCATCAGAGAAAGTTATTTCGCCCTCTTCTGATCGAGCCTTTTTTGGCGCGCGGTCCTCCACAGTCATCATCTCGATGTCCTGGTCGTGGCGCAGGGTCCGAGCATATCGTTCCCTGGCCTTTCCGCTATTTCCCGCGAGGTGTGGGCCTCCACAAATGGTCAGTAATGTGCCAATCACAGGGGCAGGTTGTAAGGGCGGCGAGCGTTGGCGCGTGGGCGCCTGCTCGTTGCTACCCGGAGCTTCTCGTTGGGAATTTCCCGAGGCCCGTACGTATCTTCTCAAGTGTCCTTGCCTAATAAGGAACTCGATTTCGTCCTTCAGCTGGTTGCATTCGTTGGTGTCATGTCCGTATTCGTTATGGTAACGACAGAACTTGGTTGTGTCTCTCTTCGAAATATCCTTTCGAATGGGGCCAGGTTTCTTATAAGGCACACTAGAACTTGTGGCCTGATAAACCTCTCCCCGAGACTCAACGAGGGCAGTGTAGTTAGTGAACCGAGGTTCATAACGGTTACCATTCGCCCGCTTATTGTCGGAGGTGGAAGGCTCATTATACGACCATTTTCCACCATTCTTGCCATTGCCGCTGCCGTTCCCGTTGCCTTTGCCGTTAGGTTTGGAGCCATTGGTGGCTTTGGTGGGCTCGACTGCTTTCTTATCCTTGCCAGAAGGCTTTCCATCGTCGGCAATGGCATCTTCGAGCTTGATGTAACGATCAGCCCGGTCCAAGAATTCTTGGGTTGTTCTTACTCCTTCCTTTTAGAGGCTTTTCCAGAGGGGGGAACGACGCCTAACTCCTGCGGTTATGGCCATCATTTTGCCTTCGTCCCCCACCGTTTTTGCTTTAGCTGCTGCTTGCATAAAGCGCTGGATGTAGTCCTTCACTGATTCTCCATCCTGCTGGCGAATTTCAACCAGCTGGTTTACTTCGGTCGGATGCACACGACCTGCATAGAACTGTCCGTAGAACTCCCTTACGAACATTTCCCAAGAAACTATGCTTGCGGGAGGGAACTTAAAAAACCACTCCTGCACGGCCTCAGAAAGTGTTGCAGGAAAGATCCTGCACCGAGTGTCTTCGGACACTTTCTGAATATCCATCTGTATCTCAAACTTATTGACATGAGATACTGGGTCTCCGTACCCGTCAAAGTTTGGAAGTGTAGGCATTTTGAATTTGCTTGGAGTTTCTGCATTAGCTATCCTTTGTACGAAAGGAGTGCCTTTCCTCCTATCGTGGTTAATATAAGATGTCCTTCCCCCGACCAGCTGTTGCGCTGCCTGGTTGAGGGCATCTATCTGGGCCTGTACAGCGGCAGGAATCGTTGTAGCCTCTATTGCTGGGGGGACGTTCTCGCCATGCCGCTCGCGGCGATCGTTGAGTACGTCTCTCAAGTCCTCGTCTCTTCTCCGTTGCTCGCTACCCCCGAGCCGGTTGAAGACATTATTCTGCCTGGGCTGCCCCCCAGCATCCCGTCCATTGGGTTGGTCATCTTGGGGTATTTGGTCGCCGCCTCTACCCCTTTCTTCATTCCTCCTAC
Organism: Humulus lupulus; assembly: GCF_963169125.1. Lineage (NCBI taxonomy): Eukaryota > Viridiplantae > Streptophyta > Magnoliopsida > Rosales > Cannabaceae > Humulus > Humulus lupulus. Next base: position 295,831,132 of record NC_084794.1, on the reverse strand, counting down.
CAGCATTTCCTTTGCCTGAGTCGGCCTCATTATACCCATGGCCGTCTCTGAACCTCGATTGGCTGTGGTGGGATAGACTGTTCCCTCGATCTCCATCCCTGGCTGAAACGTCCCGAGCGTTAGAGGGTGGCCTGCGCTGGTCGTTATGTCCCCGGGCATTATCATGCCGTGGGGGACCCCGGATCGCAGAGCCTAACTCTGAGTTCCTCCTGTTACCAGGAGGATACTGACCTCTGTTCGGTAGGTTTGGCTCATCGCCCCTATGACGTCTAGGACTACGAGGCTGATGCTCGGCCCTATTCTGCCTCTGTTGCGGGGGATTGCCACGACCAGTCTGGGATGGAGGCTGTGCCTCAGGGTCCATCGGGACATCGTCATGGGGCACCTGAGGCTGCTCGGGCCTTTGTGGACTCAAGATCTGGATCGGTGGGCTAGGATTTGGACCCCTCTGGGGTGGCCCATTGACAGGTTGGTCAGGCTGCAAAACAGGTGCGGCCTGATTCTTAGCCAATTGCAAGGCTGCCTCGAGGGCTGCCATGGCTTCGCTCTGGCGGCGGTCCATCTCTGCCTGCCTTTCGCTTAATTCCGCGCGCTGCCGTTCAATCTCATGTTGCTGCCGTGCCATAACCTCGGCAGCTGTCTCTTGACTGGCTCTTAGATTAGCCAGCTCTTCTTGCAGCGCTCCCAGAGTACTTTTCAGCGTCGCATCATCTATTTCTTCCTCCTCAAAATCTAAATGTGGCTCATCCTCAGCCACACTTGCAGGAGAAGGAGGAGGTGGCGGGTTTGATGGTGCAGCAGCGGCCGCCTGTCCAGTTTTCCTTGCAGTTTTCGCCATTGATTTTCTCAACAATGATAAATCAAGCTCTCAATGAAAGCACCAGAATGTTGACCCAGATTTTGGCCAACTGACACGGAGTCAGAATATGCTTGATATGAACTAATGCGTTGAGAAGAACGTAATGACAAAAATAATAAGACACGATATTTTATAGTGGTTCAGCCCCAGAGTTTGGTAATAACCTACGTCCACTTAGGTTGTTATTGATGTAAGAATCAAAGTAGTGATCAAAGAACTAGGGTTCAATGAGTTTCACCAACCTCTGAAGAACAATACAATATTTCAGATAGAATTACACTAGTATCAAGTATTTCGAAAGCCAAAAGTCCCTCCCTTGAGCTATCTTTCTCTATTTATAGTGTAATGCCCCGAATTCTCCGATGAGTTTAATGGCATGAATAGTAGGCCAGGAGGGCCATACTTGCTTAAATATGTTGTTAATTGACTAAATGCATGTATATGTTGATTATATTATGATATGATGTGAAATGCATGCATGTGAAATGCATGCATGTGAGTCCATATTTCTCATTACAGGGGTGTGATGGTAATTTGGCCCGTTGAGGGTAATTTGTGTATTTGGGTGCATAACTTGATTTGTGAATGAGATTCCATTATTATGGAGATATATTCGAGCTAAGCAACATGAGACGGTTATTTTTAGGGGATTAGCGGTTTTACCATAATGGGGTCAATTTTGGGGTAATAGAAATGTTCATTTGATGATCCACAGCTGATCAAGATTAGAGAGGATGTTCTGGCTGGAGCATCCAGGGATTATACAGTGTTTGAGGTTGGTTTGTTGAGATACAAGGGGCGGATATGTGTTCCGTTAGACACTGCATTGAGGTGAGAGATTCTGGATGAATCTCATACTACACCTTACTCTTTGCATCCAGGCACCACGAAGATGTACCAGGATGTAAGATCGTTATATTGGTGGCCGGGGATGAAGAGAGATGTAGTGGAATATGTGGCTAAGTGCTTGACATGTCAACAGGTTAAGGCTGAGCATCAGAGGCCGGCAGGGACACTGCAGCCTCTGGATATTCCAGAGTGGAAGTGGGAAGACATCACAATGGACTTTGTGGTGGGCTTACCCAGGACTACAGGTCAGCATGATTCTATTTGGGTGATAGTGGATCGCTACACCAAGTCAGCTCACTTTCTGCCAGTGAGGACTACATATACAGTTGATCAGTATGCAAATCTCTATGTGAGAGAGATCGTGCGGCTCCATGGTGCAACTAGGTCGATCGTGTCAGATTGGGACCCCACTTTTACTTCCAAGTTTTGGAAGAGTTTACAGACAGCCATGGGGACACAGTTGAAGTTCAGTACAGCTTATCATCCTCAGACAGATGGGCAATCTGAGAGGACGATCCAGATTCTGGAGGACATGCTAAGAGCATGTGTACTGGATTTCAGTGGATCTTAGAGTAAGTATCTGCGTTTGATAGAGTTCTCCTACAACAACAGTTACCAATCTATCATTGGAGTAGCACCTTATGAGATGCTATATGGTAGGAAGTGCAGATCTCCCATCCATTGGGATGAGACAGGAGAAAGAAGATACTTAGGTCCTGATGCAGTTCAGAGGACCAGTGAGGCTATAGTGAATATTAGAGCTAGAATGCTTGCTTCTCAGAGTAGACAGAAGAGCTATGCTGATCCTAAGCGCAGGAGCGTGGAGTTCCAGGTAGGAGACTATGTTTTCCTCAGAGTCTCACCATGGAAAGGGGTGAGAAGGTTTGGGAAGAAAGGCAAGTTGAGTCCTAGATTTGTAGGTCCATTTGAGATCCTGGAGAGGATAGGTCAGGTGGCTTACAGATTGGCTTTGCCTCTGGCATTGTCTGCCGTGCATAATGTATTCCATGTATCAGCTCTTCGAAGGTATGTATCTGATGTGGGCCATATTCTGAGTTACGAGGATCTGGAGCTCGAGCCAGATCTCTCCTTTGAGGAGCAGCCAGTTCAGATACTTGACAAAAAGGACAAGGTCCTCAGGAATAAGACAATACCTTTGGTTAAGGTATTGTGGAGGAACAACAAGGTCGAGGAGGCGACCTGCGAGCTGGAGTTAGATATGCAGAGTCAGTATCCCGAGCTGTTCAGGTAAATTTCGGGGACGAAATTTCAGTAAGGAGGGGATAGTTGTAATGCTCCGAATTCTCCGATGAGTTTAACAGCATGAATAGTAGGCCGGGAGGGCCATACTTGCTTAAATATGTTGTTAATTGACTAAATGCATGTATATGTTGATTATATTATGATATGATGTGAAATGCATGCATGTGAGTCCATATTTCTCATTACAGGGGTGTGATGGTAATTTGGCCCGTTGAAGGTAATTTGTGTATTTGGGTGCATAACTTGATTTGTGAATGAGATTCCATTATTATGGAGATATATTCGAGCTAAGCAATATGAGACGGTTATTTTTAGGGGATTAGCGGTTTGACCATAATGGTGTCAATTTTGGGGTAATAGAAATGTTCATTTGATGATAAATTGGGAATATTTGAGATCAGGGTGGAATTCTGGAGGTTTTGACTATAATGTCCCCGAGGGTGTTTTCGGGACCCCGAGCATTAGGTTTTATTTAAGGTTACTTAAGGTTGAAGTAGCTTATCAGATAGAACATACGATAAGAAAACCTTCCGTTCTCCCTTTTCAAAGTCCGTTTTATCGTTTAAGCCTTTTTGACGAAATCTTGAGTTCTAGGAGTCGGAATCGAGTGAGGATCGAGGCATAGCGATCCTAGGGAAGATTAGAAGCTTCTTAACCGAAGGATTCGACGGAAAACAACCCAATTGAAGGTAATCAAAGTTTAAGTTTAGAGTTTTTCCGAGTTTCTAAGCTTTGAATTGATTTTGTGAATTGTTGAGTTTTCGGTTCGTTCGAGCCTTGGGTTTTGAGGGTTTTGATGCATGGGGAAACTTGGGAACTTTGCTTTGATGATTGGGGATGATTTTGGAGGCTTTGGAGTGTTAGAAACGCGGTTGGGAATGGCCTAGGGTGGAGTGCCGCGGCCCTGTTCTTGAGGCGCCGCACCCCTTCTTTGAAGAAGCAGGTGGGGAGCTTGTGCTCGCTGGGCGCCGCGGCCCTTGATGAAGGGCGCTGCGGCCCTAGCCTCTGGGAACCCTGGGGGCCGCGGCCCAAGGTGATAGGGCCGCAGCCCTTGCCCTGTTTGCTCGTTTTGACCCCGGAAACCTAGTTTTAGGCCTCGGGAGTGTCCTTGCTACTTGGATTAGTTTGGATTGATCTCTTGGAGGTTAGATAATGGTTTGAAGCCCTTGATTGTCTTGATTATTAATGGTATCCCAAATGTGTTGTGATTAGGTAACCGCTAAAGGACTAAAAGCTAAACCGTTCTCAAAGGTCGTTCTTTTGTTCATTCTAGCTCGAATCAAAGGTAGGAGAACTGCACCCCAAGTGTGACATGCATGGATGTTCATGAGGCATGTTAATTGTTAAAATATGGACATGGATTGAATATAGAATGCTTAGCATATGTTGCTCACTTGTGCATGGTACTGACTCATTAGTCAGGTTTGGCAAAGGTGCTAGTATCAATTGTGAAGCTGTGACTTATTAGTCAGGTTCGGCAGTGGTACTGGGCACTGATCACGTTGAGCTGACTCATTAATCAGGACGGCCTTAGCGTGTATTACGCAAGCCAATAAGATTAAATCTAATCGACTATCAGCATTGAATGACTCAAAGAGCATTAATGCCAGACCGACCCCGAGGGTCGATGAATGAAATAAGCGCTTGGAGGCTAGTGGCTTACTTAGCAGCCACTCTCCCATTTGAAATAGTGACGTGCTTGGCAGTCACTCAGTATAGTTTACCAGAACCTATTGAAGGCTAGTGGCTTTCCTAACAGCCACTCTTCCATTTGAAACAGTGACGTGCTTGTTAGTCACTCAGTATGGTTTACCAGAACCTGTTGAAGGCTAGTGGCTTACCTAACAGCCACTCTTCCATTTGAATTAGTGACTTGCCTGTCAGTCACTCAGTGTGGTTTATCAGGACCTCATGTGATGTTCACTCATTTGTTTAAAGCTTATTGCTCAGTGTGATTATAATGATAATCACTTGATAATGTTTATGAAAAGTGTTATGTTTTCTTGCTGGGCTTTGGCTCATGGGTGCTATGTGGTGCAGGTAAAGGGAAAGAAAAGCTCACCTAGCCTTGAGTGGAGAGCTGATGTGGTGTTGTGTACATATGCGGCTGCTTGACCACCACGGCCAAGGAGTTCTCAGAGGAATTAGGGGGTTTACCCTATTTTGTCGCTTAGGTCGGCGGGAATTGTAACTTTACAACTATAGTGACCTTTTTGTACTGAGAACCACTTGTAAATGTTTTGCTTAGCTCTGCAGAGCAGTATGTAATAAAATCTCCATTTCCTTTTTATTGGTTTTATACCTTAGCCTGTTAATCACACTTAGAGCACGTTTTTTACCAAAGGACTAAGGCAATGAGTCAAATTTCCGGTCCACCGTTCACCGTAACTATTCTGGGGTAGCCAGGGCGTTACATATAGGCTCAAGGGGGATTACATGAATTTGTTGTCGATATTCTCTCCTAAACAACCGGATATTCAGGAGATTGTGTGAGTTAAATTCGGGATCTACAAAGATCTTTACAGTAATATTACATTGCATGCGGAACCATCGACTAGACTGGTCGCAAGTAAAACTGGGCTGCTTACTGCTTCTAATACGTCTTCTGGTCGATACACTAGCAGAGTTCCTCCAGATGTCAGCCACGTGTCCATGGATCACTTGCCACGTCATCAATGCCAATTTTTTGGAGAACAGTTACCTACCCTTTAAAGTACGTAGCAACATATTTGATTTCTTGTGTGAATTAAGGTTTGATTAAATAATATTTTGATTGTATGAGAGATCTATCATCATATTTCGAACTAATATATTTGATATTTGTTCTTTTTAAATTAATGTTGGTATATGTACATATAAACACATTAGATGTTATTTGTTGTTTATATGAATAATGTTGGTCATATTTTGTCCATATATAATTATAAACTATTTAAAAAAAGATAGGTGTATCAAGAGAAATTTGTATCTATTAATGAATAAGAACTAATTAGTAATTTTCTAATAACTTAACAGTCAAGGTAATACATAAAAAGTGAATAAAAATGCAAATTATTTTAAAATTATTCACTTACACGTTTACAACTCTCTTTCTTTCTGAACAAATAAATGCAAAATTATTATATTTTTTTAACGTTTTCTTTGCACAGAAACACAAAATCTAGAAAATACATAAGAATAGGGAATCTAGAATTTTTGTTTTCTACTAAATAATGTATAGAAGACAAAAATTTGCAAAACAATAATAAGTGTATTAGTCTCAAATGAATTATAATAAGTGGAGTCATATTTTTTTTCCGAAGGTGCACAATACTTTAATTGTTTTTTTTCCTTTTATTTTTTACACTTTGCACGTTTTTGGATTTTGATATTACCCCATATAATTATGTCTATTGTATATTTATGCCACCTCATGGCCACATCATATCACGAGATAATAATAAATTTTATGATATTGTATAAGGCAAATTCTTTAGTCCCTCACGGGAATTAGTCCAATAAGTGAGATCCAAATAATTTGTCAAGTGTCAAGTTTTGAACAATTTTGGTGTTTTTCTTTTTTAAACTTTATGCTTGATTGACCGGTTGTGTAAACCAGATCTAAGAAATTATGTTGATATGACTGTGAAAAGTAAGGGCAATAAAGTAATTTGTCGTCCAAAAAGTGTATAGTCGAGGGCAATAAGATAAAATATGTATTATGTTTGAACTTATTTACGATATTAGGTAAGTAATTTTTTGATGCGGCTAAGTAATTTTTAATGAAATGGTCAGTAATAACGTTGTATCGGAAAGTAAAAGACCTTGAAGTAATTTTATTTGTTTTTGTGAGTATAAGTAACATTTTTATGCTAGTAAGTAATATTTAATTGAGTGGTGAGTAATAATGTTATAGCTGAAAGTAAAAAACCTGAAGTAAATATAGTTTTATTATTATAATAATAATAAAAAAAAACCAACAATGACTAGAATACAATGAGCACACCTCGTGAGCCTTAGTTGTCTCATGATCATCATAGAGAGTTTTATTAGCTGCATTACTCATGTTGACAACATTGCACTAGTAATACATTTTCGACCAAATGATAATTAGATAAATGGTACTCATGTTAACAACATAAGAAATTTACTTGGTTCAAACAAGTATGACCTAAATCGAGTAGATGAGACTAACACTCTTTAGTAAGCACAAATCGAGCTCAGTACAAGGTTATATAATCTGAATAAGAACTTTGTTTTTATTTTTCAAACTCTCATCAACATAATACAAGAACCCAATACAATCTTTGTCAATGTTGAATACAAGATGATATCTAAGTTACATATTCTCTCTATAAAGCAATTAATATAATCTATTGACCAACTTGAGTCTAAAGATCGATTTCACTCACTAAAACTGCCAAATACTCAAATTGCAGTTATTACTGCTTTTTGTTGTGATAGTTGAACTGTGATTAAGTCCAATTTTAGAAAGTTTGGGAGCAAATAGTAAGTTAAGAGATTTTAACCTTACATGATATTATGATGAAAATTTTAGTCCAATAAGTTGATGTAGAGGAATGCAGAATGCATCTAATTTGCATAATTTGTACATCAAAATTGTTCATTAGTGCACACTCTGGGAAGAGCCAAAAGACAATTTTACAATGTACATAATTTCAAGTCAAGTTAGTTAAACAATATAAAACTCGATGAGAGTAATGATAAAAATGAAAGGAAAAAAATGATCAATAACAAATGAAACTTAACATGACAAAGAGTATGTGATTATATATTTATGAAACTGCTAATTATTACAGGGGAAACATATCTATACATTGTATAGACACAATAAAAAAGATGAGATTATGAGTTAGAGAAGTACAAACCTCATCAACATTTGATCTCTTGGGATGCGCTCATGATCAAATTTTAATCCTACCGTCTATATTGTTGTACACAAATAACAATATAAAAAGAACTTATCATTTTTCTATTTGAAATTGATTAATCAACTAAGAAGCAAAGCTGCAGATAACTGATATGACATAAAACAAACAAATAATGCACTATGAGTTTCACTAATATATATATATATTTTCTATCAAAGCAGCGAACTGAAATCAATCTGCAAACTTTTATCATCAATCTAAGATATATGCAATCAAATCTATTGGATTTTTGTTTATTTCTTAACAACAAAATATGATTACTTGCACATGCTCTCTCGAAGTCACAACCACAAAAAGCTGGAAACATTGAAATAAATGGCCTGAAATTAGTTATAACAAAACTCCCCATGATCTATACTTACAATGCAAAAGAAATAAATAAATAAATAAAAGAAGGCCTAAAAGAGTGATTGAAGCACCTTAAGCCTACAACTTCACTTATAAAGATTACAAAGCACATAAATAATAGGAATATTAAATAAATGAACATTTCATTTAGCTAATATTTTAAAGAGAGAGGCTTAACCTTTTCTGGCACCATTGCTTCATCACCTCTATTCTCAACATTCATGTGATTCCTCTAATATTTCATCTTTATTGTATCAAATCTTTAAATTGGATTAATGTCAAGAACCTGAAAAAAGAAAAAATAATAATAGAAAGAGAACCTAATTATGTGTGTGTTCATACATACATATATATATACATAAAACTATTTGTCACTCAATATAAACAATTCATATATTATCACATGAAGATGATATGCAGCAAAATAATATTAGCATGAAACAATACCTGAAACTTAAAAACCAACCTCATGAAAATAGCAACATAATAGCAGTAAGTTGGTGTTACTTTTATTAAGCTTAAATTTCAAATAGATTTGCTTCCATAAAAATTATACGTAAGTTTGGTTGAGTAAATTTAACAAATTGGTGGGGTGTTGAACTTGAAAGTCTTACAACAACAAACATAGCCCGTGAAAATAATCAGATTCTTTAAACCTCTTCAAGTTCTCAAGTACTTCACCAAGGCTAAGAGGACCGAAACCAAAGTCATTGAATATCTATAATCAACAAAAAATTAGTTAGAGTGCTGGGGTTTATTTAAACACATATATATCAAAATTAAAACACTAATTTTTTTTGACAAAGATTTAATAAAACTAGAATTAGACAAACGTACGTACCTCACAAATCTAGCAGAGACAACCATGGATAATAGCGACTTACAATCTGAAGAGGAACACAGCGAAAAAATGGGTTGAGAACTAGAGTTCAACAAATTTAAGCTAATTGCATAAGTTGGATATAACTAAATGACTAAATTTGAAATGATAAATACCTTTACTAAAGCCTTCACTGAAGCAGACAAAAGAAAAAAAAATCTTTATAAGCTTTCCCCATAATTCTGAAGCATGTTTTTTTTTTTCGTTCTAAAAACTTCACTAAGAACAATCTTTCAATCCTATTACCTAAATAAATAGTCTTCAAATTTTCACTCGTCAATACCCAATACAAAAACAAGAGAGTGACATCTAAAATTCAGCAATGAAAATTACTTTTAGATATATTATCTTCTCCATTTGTGGATTTATTACACATTCATGGTGTATATGAAAAGGAGAATCACTATTGTCAGCTCAAAACAATTTCACAACTTACTAGTATGCCAAAGAGCTCCAATCACTTTCCGATTTAGAAGAAATGATTGAAAAATATACTCAGAACCAATGACGATGAGTGAAATCCACCACGCTCGAATCTCCAAACTTTGCGTACCTGACATGTTCACCAATCAGCGACAACAATCGACCTATTCTTCAATAAATTTAACAGAAACGATCACACACTCCCACTAATCCTTTGATTATTTTTTTTTAGCAAGATTTCAGGACATTATTTTTAGAGTTTTTTTTTTTTACAGAAATATAACCAAAAAAAAAATTATATGCAAAAGGTAGCCGATTGCTAAAGGATATGAAGGGATATATGTGTATTTTAACATATCCTCAACCAAACACCACAATCCTACCATTCACCATAGATCAAATGGCTGAAAAATTATTGAAGGACTAAGTCCATCAAATACAAGTGAGGGACTAAAGAATTACCCATTATATAATTAATATGGTGTTTCTAACAACAATAGTGATAAGATGTATTTAACCAAACATAAATAATAATAATAATAAAAAAAAAATAGGTAGAATGAAATGAGGAGCAAAGAGAAGAAATAACACAAAAAGACAAGAGATAAAAAATAATTGATAAAATACTGAATGACTAATGAAAAAGTAACAAATCATATATAATAATTATATATTTTTTTAAATAAATACAAAAAATATTCTTTCACTAAGGAATATTCTAGGTTATATTGAATATCACAGCTTCTATATATTACTATAGATATATATACATATACTATACAACATGCAATATATATATATACTAGATAATAATAATTATTTCAATATGCATATTTATTTATAAAATTTATTAATTATTTTTATTAAATTTATATTAATGTCATTTTTTTTAAATCAAAAGCTTTATATTACTACAAAAACCATTACACAGTAAAGGCACAAGTCCAGCAATTAATTACAAGCTCTTAAAGAGTCTCCATATCCAAACTTGATCTAACCTATTGAATTTGGCAAAATTCATGAACTGTAATATCGCACACATAGAATGAATAATATTCTTTACAATGGTATCAATTAAGGGAATATTTTGATCCCAAAAAGCACTATTTCTACTCTACCATATAAAATACACTATAGCAGAAACAATGGTGAAAACTATTTTTCTTCTTCCTTGAGCCTTTTTTTTCACTAGCCACTTCAAAAGGCCCTTAAGATCATGCCCCTTGTACATAATACCACTCCATTTCAGTACTGCTACCAGAATTGAAAAACTAAAACAGCAAGAGAAAACTAGATGAGAATGAGATTCATCATTGATCCCACAAAGTAAGCATGAAAGGTTTTGAATTTTCCCAAATCTCTATAAACGATCTCTTGTAGGTAATCTTTCAAGCAAAGCTAACCATATAATAACTCTATGTTTGGGAACACAAACTCTATCCCAAAGCATATCAAAATTCCATCGGCCAAAAGATTTATTATGCAATTTAGAATACAAAACAGAAAGAGAGAATTTGAAATTCTGAAACTCATAGAGGGAGAAAACATATTTGAGTCTATTCTTCACTTGAACTAATCTCTTCTAATACCAGCTAGCATCTAGGGGCGGTTCATAGTCCCACCAATCTGCTCTCTTTATATACACTGAGTTCACCCATTTAACCCATAAATTGTCCTTCTTAGAGGAGATAGCCCAAACATGTTTTCCCATGGCACATAAATTCCATAAAGCAATATCTTTAAAACCCAAACCCCCCCTCTGTTTTGGACCGACACACATCTTTCCAAGACACATTACCTGGGCCATTTATCAAATCAGAACCCTTCCAGAGATAAGCTCGGTTTAACGCCCAAATCGTGACAACCACTAAGCAGTGGTTGTAGTATAATCGGGCGGTCGATCCACAAGGAGGTAACCTAAACTCAAATGATTAGTAGAAAATAACACAAAAATTAGTAACAATAAATAAATAAAAAGATGGAAATGAAAAGATGTTTGAGATTTTGGTATTGTGTTTTTGATAAAGTGATAAAATGAGATAAGTGAAATAAAGGTAAGATGTAATCAAGAGTTTGAAAAAATGAAAGGTTTCAAGAATCATCCATATGCTTGTTTAGTTACTTGGTTACTTGATTTACAAAAATACACAAGTAAATAGTTCACATCCCAACATTTACTTGGAAAATCTAACATTAAAGTCCATATTTTTTTCTAACAAAAGTTCACTTGAGTTATAAAGTTCTTTACTTTAAAAGAACAATGTAAATCTTATGAAAAATCTAAAATGACAAAATACCCAAAGGCAATAATGCAATAGAAGATTAGACATAAAATTATGTATCAATATTACTTTTACTAATTAGAAGTACATAGAAAGAGCATGACTAATCCTATATACCATTAGCATAAGTAAATAAAGATAACAAAATAAAAATGGAGATGAAAGAACATAAATAACTCAAAAATTTTACATTAAGAACATAGTAAATCAAAGTAGCAAAATAACATCACTAGCATATGGAATCATCCCTAACCTTCCTAGGAAGATTAGGCCATTATGCTCATGATTCTCACAAAATTCTAAGAAGAAAATATGAGAAGAAATTGGGTAGGAATTTTACTATAGTTTCTTTACTCTAAAAATTACATACCTAGTGTGAGGAAAGAGTCCCTATTTATAGAGAAAAAAAAAGGACTAAAAAAAAATTAAGCAACAATTGGGGTTTAAAAAATAAATCTGAAATATTAATAATAAAATATGATTTTGAAAAATCAAATCTTATTATAAATATTAATCTAGTTATTTTGGGGCATGGTCAATATGCTCTTTTTCAAAGACATCAAAAAATATGAGCTTTAAAGCTCAAAATGGTAATTTTGCAAGGCCCAATACCCACAAAATATGGGTTGAAGGTGGCTAGTGGCAGAGGTGGGTTTTGACCCATTTCCAGCCAATGAGGAGGTGACACGTAGGCAGGTTGCTGAGCTGTTGGGCATCTGGGCTCTTTGGGTTGCGTGGGGTCTTTGGCTAGGAAGAGGTGGCTTGCTTGGAGGTGCTACGCTGGGATCCTGCTTTGGGCCATTGGACTTGCTGAAAGGAGGAGCTGGGCTTCATCAGATGGGCCTACGGATGGCTGCTGGGAAGGCACGTTGGACTGTATTTGACGTTGGAAGCTTGATGCTGAAGGAAGTTGAGGATGGCTTGGACACGTGGCGCAAGGAGGAGCAAGGAACTTGGACACGTGGCGCGAAGGGAGCATGACACCTGGCAGCTGGGGAAAGAGGAAGGAAGAGTTAGGCCTGGGCTGGGAGCTTCAATTTGGGCCAAATTCTTTCAAAAATGTCATTTCCTTCATTTTCTTTTTCAATTTTAACTATTTCTTTGTTCTTTTTTTTATTAATGTCCAAATGCAATTTATTTCTTAAAATTAAACACAAATTAAATTTAAAATTAATATTTTCAATTATAAAAGATATTACAATAAATTCATGAAAATATTAATTAAAACTTAATTTATTTTACACTTTAAAATTAATAAATTTGCATTTTTGAGCACTAATCACTAGACACACTTGGTTAATCCTTTGAATGGCTAACTTTGGAAGAATCACTAGTTGCGACTAATAGGAATTTATAGTGAGAAGAACTGAATTAATTAAAACAATTCTACCCTCATATGATAAGTTCCTACTACTCTAAACCTTGATTCTACTAATCATCTTATCCACTAAACATTCACAGTCAGCTTTAGAAATCTTTTTAGAACAAATCTTCATGCCAAGATAATGAAAAGGCAAATCACTCTTCTGAAAACCAGATAAATCCACAATTCTATCAAGAGACATTGTAATGACCCGAATTTTCTTAACTAGACCCACCGAACACGACTATGACTATCCGGGGTCAACTGGACCCTTACTGTCAACTTTGGTAAAAATCGGACGTTAAAAACTAAATAAACTTTAGAGTAAACTTTAGAAAATTTTACATTGGAGTACTTTGAAATAAAATAGTATTTGGATGGGATCCCATAGTTTAAAAAAAAAATATGTAGTTTAAACATAACTTAAGAAATAGTCTGTAGCCACATGGCTTTCTTTAGATAAACTAGTAAACATGAAACTGATGAAACTATTACTGGACTCAGCGGAAAACTTAAGAGAACCCTGACAACCCTGCAGGTCGGTTGTTTCACAGTATGCATACTTCAGACAGAATCCCCTCCAGCTTATTGCACTGCTCCTTAAGCTTTGCCTTTACCTACACACACAAAGTAACTGATGAGCTATAACGCTCAGTAAGGAAGCTAGCTACAACTTATGATTCTACTATCCAAAACAAACTTTGCATAACAGAAATGCATATCTAGAAACTGCAAACTGAGCAACACGTCTAGCATAATCACATAAGTCAAAGTGTTGCGTAACATACTGAAAACATATAACTGAGCCATCGTGTTATCTGTGGGGTTTTAATCCCAGTGTGGTCTCCACGGCCCAGAGAATACTCACCTCCCGTACCAAAGGGGTAAACTCCGCTAAAACACGATGACTTTACTGACTTGGCGGATAACCCCATTGTACGGCTGAATGGGGAATCCGCCCTCACAAGGCCTTGTACTGAGCCATCGAGCTATCTGTGGGGTCATGATCCCTTGGTGGCCTCCGCGGCCCAGAGAATACTCACCTCCCATGCCAAAGGGGTAAACTCCGCTAAAACTCGATGACTTTACTGACTGGACGGCTAACCCCACTACACGGCTGCATGGGGTCCACCCTCACAAGGTTTCCCTTGACAGTCACAAACATTGCACATGCATTCATGATAACTTTACTGCACTAAGCGCATTCAAACCCGATAGATGGGTATCATCATGCGCATCCAGCCATATAATCACACACATATATATAGCAACTAGAATTTAACCAGCAGTATACAAACATGCAAACAATTCACTAGAATCACAACAAGCTAAGTTACTCTTGGTGTATACTTCCTTACCTCTTGTCCTTAGCTTTCGTGAATTATGTCTTTGTGAGTATTTCCGATCCGTTTAGACCCTATAATCATATTGGGACAATATGTCTTAGTTTATGCTTACTAAGATCCTAAAATATATAAGGGAATTTAAAAATAAAAAACTGAAATTCCCGACCATGGCCCAAACCCGAGCCCTTGGGGTAAAATGACCATAATACCCCTCTCAAAATACAGAACTCAACTTAGAAAATTATTATTTCCAATAATAATTTTATCCTAGACCATGTCCGAAATTTCAAGTCAAAACTCCAATTATATATTTCTTAAAATTCTATTTTCCGATGCTCGAGTTTAATTCTCGAGCCCCAAACTCACTTCCTGATCTTAAAACTTAAAAGAGGTAATATTGTACATCCTAAAATATTTTCTAAGTCCTTGAAAATATTTCATAGGTTCTAAACCACCAAATCTAATCTTTGGAACTAATCCCCGAGTCTGGAATTTTCTTGAAGCTTACATAATAATTCCCTAGTCTAGCTGGTAAACTATTATACTTGGACAATTAACTAGAGAATTTTTATCGTTAATTCTCAATAATCAGATTTTGATCTTAGAATACCCAATCCCAAGCCTTGCAGTAACTTTCTAAAGTTTCAGGACTAAATACCACTTTTTTCCCCTTTGGTTACAAATTGGTAACCACTAGTAACCAGTTCAAAACATGCATGCTCATGCACGTGACCACCTGAATATGGACTCCCTCACCCACGGCAGCCTCCATGACCAACCCGACTCTGCTTGGACCCAAGGTCCCTCACCATGGCAACCACGACTTCATCCTCATCACCACCATGATCATCACTTCAGCCACCACCATCACCACCACCGGCCTCCACCATTAACGCCGGCAACAATGGTGTTGTCTCTTTTCATGACAGCCACCTACCAAGCACTAACCACCACCAAATTATCCCCAAAATCAAGATCCTTTCCTATTAAATCATCCCCAACACCTTAATGAATGTTTCTAGACACAAAGTGCCAATTTAAACCATGTAAAATAACTCAGAAATTAATCCCAACTTTCAAGGAAACGAAATCGAAAACAGTACCGTAAAAACTGCGAAGGAAAACTACAGGCTTGTACCTCTTTCTATGGCCGGTTCCTGGTGATTTATTCTGCCCTTTCCTATAGTCCTCAACACTATGAACACATACAAACCGTTCATCATGAGTTTTATGAAAGGAATTAAGAGAAAACCGAAGCCAAAGATGGCACTTACACTAGTTCGGATTTCCGACCAAAGTTTCTGAAACTTGGGTGAAACTCTCTCCTGTTTCTTTGCTTCCTTCTACAATCAATACAGATATTCTAAGGACATGTCTAAGATCTGTAACTCAAAGAAAAACCAAAGAAATAACTCACCTTGCTCTTATCTCCTTGAACCCGAACGTACACACCACAAGTGCACCGTGCACTTCTTTTCCTTTCCTTCTTCCCTCTCGGTTCTTGCTTCAATATGAGGATGGCTGAAACCAAATGAGAGAAAGTGTCTTCAACTCCCTCTCAACCACCCTCAAATAACCTCCCAAGATTCATTCAAAATTTCCCACCAAGTTTGTGTGTGAAAAACTTACGTGAGAACATAAGAATATATATTTATATTTATACATGTGCTGAAAAGTCACATGTGAGGGTACCTCATCCCCATCCTTTAGGTACCCAAACCTTACTAGACTATACTCTATACCCATCCGAAACATTCTTTGCATCTTACCCAAAATGATGCATTAAAAGCATATAGCTTAAAATAATTAAAATCAACTATGGGCTAAGCACTAACTAATGCAACTTTGGTATAAACTTATGTCTATGATTTTATGTGAGTCCTTTCAACATAAAATCATGATTTTAATCCTATAAAATTCATCTTAAATTATTCATAGACTCTTAGTGAAAAAGTCACAAAATCATAGTCTAAGATGATTTTAAGATTTTATGTGGATTCCAAACACATAAAATCATATACTTAAACTCTTTAAACAAGATGTTCATCTTAGATTTCTTTCACATCTAAGTCCCCACACTATGGTCTAAAGCGATCAACTCACACTTCATTAATTAAAATAATATTCACTAAATATTATTTTAATTATTATTCTACTCTAAAAAAAATTCACAGAATAATGTTTACATAAAACACAAACAAAGAAAAAAAAAAAAGGGTTATCACACCCTTCCCACCTTAAAAGAATTTCGTCCTCGAAATTTTTCTTACTCAAATATCTCGAGATACTTCTCGTGCATGTCATCCTCCAGCTCCCAAGTAGCTTCTTCAACCGCGCTATTGCTCCACAGGACTTTAACTAGGGGTATCATTTTAGTTCTCAACTCTTTGATTCCCCATTCCAGTATCTTAACTGGTTTAACTTCATAACTTAAGTCCGGTTGTAGCTCTAGTGGTTCGTAACTAAGCACATGGGACTGATCGGACACATACTTTCTGAGCATGGAGACATGAAACACATTGTGGGTACTAGCCAACGCGGGAGGTAGGGCTAAGCGATAAGCAACTGGTCCCATCCTCTCAAGAATCTCAAAAGGACCTACATATCTGGGACTTAACTTCCCTTTTTTCCCAAACCTCTTAACACCTTTTGTTGGCGAGACCTTCAAGAAGACTTTGTTTTCCATCTCGAACTCGATGTCCCGCCTTTTGGCATTGGCATAACTCTGTTGTCTACTCTGAGCTGTGAGCATATGCTTTCTTATTCTTTCTATAGCACTCGTAGCCTTAAGCACTAGTTCTGGCCCAGCTAGTCGCCTCTCTCCTATCTCATCCCAATGTAAGGGTGAGTGACACTTCCTGCCATAAAGCATCTCGTATGGGCCCATTCCGATGGTTGTTTGGTAACTATTATTGTACGCAAATTCCATGTGGTACAAGTACTCCTTCCAAGAACCCTTAAATTCTAAGGCGCAGGCTCGCAGCATATCCGCCAGTATCTAGATGGTTCTTTTTGATTGCCCGTCTGTTTGCGGGTGTAAGGCTGTGCTGAGTTTCAACTTCGTACCCACTGCCTCTTGCAAGCTTTCCCAGAAACATGATGTGAACCTCGGGTCTCTGTCTGAAACTATAGATACTGGTACGCCATGGAGTCTGATTATCTCTTTCATGTATAGCCTTGCAAATTGATCCATAGTGTATGTCATTTTCACCGGAATGAAATGAGTTGACTTAGTAAGGCGTTCCACAACCACCCAAACTGCATCGTGACGCTCTGTAGTCACTGGTAGACCTACCACGAAGTCCATAGCGATATCTTCCCATTTCCATACTGGTATTGGTAACGCTTGCAGTAACTTACCAAGTCTTTGGTGTTCTTCTTTCACTTGTTGACAAACCAAGCACTTGGCTACGTACCCGGCTATGTCCCTCTTCATTCCCGACCACCAATACATGGTCTTAAGATCTTGATACATCTTTGTTGCGCTAGGGTGCAACGAGTAAGGCGTTGTGTGGGCTCCTTCAAGAATCTTATCCTTTATCTCTTGGTCACTAGGCACACAAACCCTGCTCTTGTACTTTAATATCTGGCCCTTCGACATTGTGAAGTTACCATTATTCTCTTCTTGTAACAAGGCTTCTTGTTTAACCAGATTGTCATCCAATTTTTGCTTTTCTTTAATCTCTTCCAAGAGATCTGATTGCAATGTGAGATTGGCTAACTCGCTTGTAACTATTTCTATCCCAGCTTTCACTATCTCTTTTTGTAACGAAGCTTCCACCAACCCTAAAGCTGCAATGGTGCCATAACTTCGTCGACTTAAGGCATCAGCTACCACATTAGCCTTTCCAGGATGATATAGTATCTCGCAATCATAGTCTTTAACTAGCTCGAGCCACCTCCTTTGCCTCATGTTTAACTCCTTTTGAGTAAAAATATTTAAGGCTTTTGTGGTCCGTGTATATTTCACATTTGTCCCTGTAGAGATAATGTCTCCATATTTTCAAGGCACAAACCACAGCCGCCAACTCCAAGTCACGTGTTGGATATCTCTGTTCATATTCTTTTAGTTGTCTGGACGCGTAAGCCACCACTTTTCCAGTTTGCATCAGTACACATCCCAAACCCATCTTGGATGCATCACAGTAGACTATAAACTTTTCGTCACTTTTGGGTACACACAACACTGGAGCAGTAGTTAATCTCTTCTTTAACTCTTGAAAACTTTGTTCGCATTTATCAGACCACGCGAACTTCTGCTGTTTGCGAGTAAGGTTTGTTAGTGGCATTGCCAATTTGGAGAATCCTTCCACAAATCTCCTGTAATAGCCGGCTAGACCAAGAAAACTTCTTACATCAGTGGCATTCTTTGGTTTTGGCCAATCCTTGACAGCCTCAACCTTAACTGGGTCCACTGTTACCCCGTCCTTGGTTACTATATGGCCTAGAAATGCCACTTCCTCTACCCAAAACTCGCACTTCTTTAGCTTGGCATATAGCTGTTGTTCTTTGAGCCTCTGGGGCGTCTTCCTCAAATGATCCACATGCTCTTCCTTTGTCCTTGAATAGATCAAAATATCGGCAGTAAAGACGATTACAACTTGTCCAAATACTTTTTGAACACCCTATTCATTACATCCATGAATGATGCAGGGGCATTTGTTAGACCAAATGAGAGTACTAAAAACTCATAATGTCCATACCGAGTCCTAAAAGGGGTTTTGGGTATATCATAATGAACACGACACGATTATTAAAAGTGTCAAAAACACGAACATGAATACGACACGATTATTAAACGGGTCAACACGGCACGAACATGACACGACACGATAACACGATTAATGTGTCATGACACAACATGAAGTTGACACAATTAATAATTACAATATGAAAAAAATCATAAAACCTATGATAATTATTCGTGTTATCATGTTGACACTATTATGACACGACACGAGTATTAAACAGGTCAATACAATTATTAAACGTGTCAAAAACTCAAACACGAACATGATTATTAAACGTATCACCCAAATCCAATTAATTTCGTATTGTGTCGTGTTATCATGTCGTGACTCAAATTGCTACCCCTACTAAGAACTACACAACCAAGCATCTAACACTTCTACTACTCCAACACATCATCATGTCTCTACTCTATGCCTTTCTTTTATTCCTTTTGAGCTAATATAAAGTGTAGTAGCTAGGGTTGGATTTTTATAATGGAGAATGACCAATCTACTCTTGACACTTGCCACTTCTTAAATTTGGTGTGGTTGGTTTTGTATTTAATTTGGTGCCACTAGTTTACTTTCAGTTGATGACTTGGTCAATTACCTCGTACATATAATAGAATTTCTAAAGGGCGTCTAACACCACATGATGATGGTGTCATACACACCTATCCTTGAGGTCAATCCAAAGTCATGTAGAAAAGTGGCCTTGCTCAATCTTTCCTCCAAATTATAGTATTTTTATCATTTTTCTTGATTATCTTTAATATTTTCATTTTTATTTTATATTTTGGCCCCTTGAACTTAATTCAGGCTTGGTTAAATTTGTACATTTAGTTTTGACTTACAAGAAGTCAACTTTTGTAGCCTAAAAATAGCTTATTAAAGCTCTCTTCTTTAAAGCTTAACACATAAAAATATTTTTTTGAAGTTATGCGAACAGCATCTTTTGTGCCTTTGGATTGACCTCAAGAATAGGTGGGTACACTGACCTTGGGCCTAAATTAAATGCCTCAAAATTTTGAAAAATACCAATTTTTTTACTATACAAAAGGTTTCAAATTTTAATAATTATTAGACAAATACTATATTTTGATTGTGTCTCGGCCATCTCAGGATCAGTCCTGGTCTCATCACTTGTCAAATATCAATAATTCTACTCAATGCCTTTCGCAAGAGGAAACAATAATGTATTAATGGAAGAAAAAAAACTAAACAAATAATTAATATACTTGACATGATATAGTAAATATGTGTGGTCATAATCAATGCCACTTGAGGAGGTACGTAGAGTGGTTAAATTTAATTATTTTAATGTATATACAAGATTTGATTTTAAATCAACCATTTATATTATATCATGCAAACAAATTAAGTATTGTTGGATACACTATTTATAGCATTATTCTACTAATTATGCTAGAATTTGTTTGAATTAATACTGTATTTGAACTATTGAATAATATATATAGTTAGTAAATTCACAAACAATGGTTCTTCTTGTTGTTGTTCTTTTTTTGTACTCTTTTTTTTTTTTTTGAGTTTGTAAATTCATGTTATTTAGAACATTTAAATAAAATATTAATAAGGTTGAAAAATTAATTTGGTAAATATCAATCATGGTATAGCACATACAGATGTCTAACTTAGTAACGATGGTAAATATATAATGAAAATTTTATATAGTATACTTGATTTCGCCAAAAAATTATATTTTTATTGACTAACAAAGTTTTTTTCTTTTTAATTTTACGATTTTTAGGAAATTTTACATGTTTATCGTTTTACATGCTTTTTGTCTTTTGTGTTGTTTTGTGATAATTTTTGTGTTGTTTTTAGTTATTTTTGTGTTGTTTTTTAGTTGTTTATGTTTATGTATAGTTATCATGTTGTTGTGTTGATGTCTAATTTGTGTTTAGTTGTTTTCAAATGTGTTTCAAATTTATTTTTTAAAAACGTGTTGCTATGCAGTAGGTAGATTTGTAGGTGCTGTCCAATTGTTGTTTTTTAACGTGTTAGTATGCAGTAGGTTGATGTCTAGTTGTTTTTTTAACACCGTATTTTTGTAAATAAAAATCTTTAAAAATCGTATTTTTAAAAACTTAAGATAGTAGCTAGCTATACGTAGTGTTGATTAAAGATACCAACTTAACCTCACAAATAAAGATACCAACATCTTGGAATTTCATTTAGATATGATCACATACAAATATTTAAAGATGTAACCCTTATTTATATCTATGGAACCAAACATTGAGATATCAGAAGCTTTTTAGGTAGAAGCATTAATTTTGCCTTTATTATATCTATTTTCGGTACTTTGAGAAATTATAACCTAATTTTTTTGGCATAATACTTGATAGTTATAGTATACATCTTGCTAATTTTTTGGAAATTATGAATAATTTACAGTGCCAAAATCAGAGTTCAAATAGTATATTTTCTACGTGTATAAAATAAATTAGGCACGAGTGGAACTGATTTTTTGAACTCTGATCTGGACGCCGTAAATTATTCGTAATTTTTCAAAAATTGGTGAGATGCCTATTATAACTATAATGTAAGTCATAATGCAAAACAAAATTTGATTATAATTTATCCAAATACCGAATAAAATGCCCCTTCCTAATAAAATTCATATATATATATATATAGTAGTCGTGTAATCGTGTTTACTTTGCTGGGCGTGGAGACTTGTAAGTAGGGCTGGTCTTGGTGGTGGTGGTGGCGGCGGTGGTGGTGGCCGCTTCATGAGTAACTGGACGGTGGTGGTGGTGGTGGTCTTAGGGTTCAGCCCCTTCGCCAGAGATGGCCCTGGTGGGTAACCAGGTTGGTATGGCCCTGATGGGTAACTGGGTATGTCGCCGTAGTTACATTGAGCAAGGGAGAGTGTACTGGACAGAGCAATAATCACTCCTACGATCAACAACACAACCAAGTATCTAACACTACTACTACCACTCCTCCAACACATCATCATCTCTCTACTCTTCGCCTTTCGATAATAATAATTAGTTTTGAGTTGAGCTAGCTAGCTAGGGTTTGGATTTTTATAATGGAGAAAGACCAATCTACTCTTGACACTTGTCACTTCTTAATTCGATGTGGTATTGGTTTTGTATTTTGGTGTAGTCATATGTAGTTTATACTACTTCATTAGTTGACTTGGTCAATTTCAATAACCTACTAGTACTAGCTTCCTTAATCCTTATGTTAATTAAATGTCTTAATTCAATGTTAGAGGAAAAAACATAAACGAGAGAGGTAGAAAAGTCTCGTAGTCCTTAGTCGTTACCATACTTGTCATCTTCATGAGAAAAAAAATCTACTCCTAGTAAGAATATTCAATGGATAGTAATTAAGGGTATGATTAGTATATTATTGGGATTCAATTTTATGTTTTTAAATACTTAAAATTATTACCCCTTAACTTTTTATTATTTATTTTACATTTTGATCCCTTGAACTTAGTTCGGGCTTGTTTGGCAAAATTTGTACTTTTAACTTTGACTTACAAAAAGTCAACTTTTATAGCTTCTCTATAAATAACTTATATATTAAAGCTCTCAAAAGAGAACTTTTAAAGCTTAATACACACCCTGCCTTTGGATTGACCTCAAGAATAGGTGGGAACACTAGATCTTGGGCCTAAATTAAATGCCTCAAAATTTTGAAAAATACCATTTTTTTACAATACAAAAGGTTTCAAATTTTAATAATTATTAGACAAATACTATATTTTGATTGTGTCTCAGCCATCTCAGGATCAGTCCTGGTCTCATCACTTGACAAATATCAATAATTCTACTCAATGCCTTTCGCAAGAGGTAACAATGTATTAATGGAAGAAAAGAAACTAAACATATTACTAATAAATATGTGTGGTCATAATCTATAATGCCACTTGAGGTGGTACGTAGAGTGGTTAAATTTAATTATTTTAAATTATAATATATATACAAGATTCGATTTTAAATCAACCATTTATATTATGCAAACAAATTAAGTATTGTTGTTGGATACACTATTTATAGCATTATTCTACTAATTATGCTAGAATTTGTTTGAATTAATACATGTCTTTAAAGTCGAGAACTGTATTTGAACTATTGAATAATATATATATATATTTATATATATATATATATATGACGATTCTTGTATAAGTACTTCACTCTAAGTCTTACTGGTAAGGCTCTTAGTGTTTCTTGACTCATGAACAGTTTTTGGCACGATTTTTTTTATGACCGTGTATATTGTAGTTGTTTAGAGCATCGTGCAAATTTTCAGAAAATTATGATTAGTTTATAGTACCGAAAACTAGATTCAAACATGTTGCTTTCCACGTGCATAAAAAAAATTAGCCACGCGTGCAACAACATGTTTGAACTTAGTTTTCGGTACTGTAAACTATTCAGAATTTTCTAAAAATTGCGCCGATGCTCTAAATAGCTACAATATACACGGTTATAAAAAAAATCGTGCTGAAAACTGTTCAAAGGTCGAGAACACTGAGAGTCCTACCGGTAGGGCTTAAAGTGAAGCCCCTATAGGAGAATTTCCCTATATATATTATATATTATTGTTATAGACAATTCTTCTATGCGCGTGGAAAGCAACATGTTTGAACCTAGTTTTCGGTATTGTAAACTATTCGAAATTTTTTGAAAATTTGTAAGATGCTCTAAATAGCTACAATATACACGGTCATAAAAAAAGTGTAGTAGCTAGGGTTGGATTTTTATAATGGAGAATGACCAATCCACTCTTGACACTTGCCACTTCTTAAATTTGGTGTGGTTAGTTTTGTATTTAATTTGGTGCCACTAGTTTACTTTCAGTTGATGACTTGGTCAATTACCTCGTACATATAATAGAATTTCTAAAAGGTTTCTAACACCACATGATGATGGTGTCATACACACCTGTAATGCCCTGAATTCTCCGATATGGTTTAATGGCAGGATTAGTAGGCCGGGAGGGCCATACTTGTTTAATTAAGTCATTAAATGATAATATGCATGTTTATGTGAATTATATTATAATATAATGCTATATGCATGCATGTGAGTCGACATTTAAATATTAAGTGTTTTGGTAATTTGGCCCGTTTAGGGCATAATTGTATATTTGGGTGCGTATTATGACTTGTGAATGAGATTCCATTATTATGGAGATATATTCGAGCTATTCGGCATGAGATGGTCATATATAATGGATTAGCAGTTTTGTCATAACAGAGTCAATTTTGGGGTAATATGAATGTTTATTTGATGATAAATTGGGAATATTTGAGATCAGGAGGAAATTTCGGAGGTTTTGACTATAATGTCCTCGGGGGTGTTTTCAGGATCCCGAGTACTAGGTTTTATTTGAGGTTACTTGAGCTTGAAGTAGCTTATCAGATAGAACGTACGTTAGAAAACCTCTCGTTCTCCCTTTCGTTAGTTCGTTTTACCATTTGAGCATTTTTGAAGAAATCTCGAGTTCTAGGAGTCGGAATCAAGCGAGGATCGAGGCATAGCGATCCTAGGAAAGATTAGAAGCTTCTTAACCGAAGGATTTGACGAAAAACAACCCAATTGAAGGTAATTGAAGTTTAAGTTTTGAGTTCTTCGAGTTTCTAAGCTTTGACTTAGATTTTGTAATTGTTGAGTTTTCGGTTCGTTCGAACCTTGGGTTTTGAGGGTTTTGGAGCATTGGGAAGCTTGGGAACTTTGATTTTATGATTGAGGAATGTTTAGGTATGATTTTGGAGTGTTAAAAACACGTTTGGTAATGGCCCAGAGTTGGGGACCGTGTCCCTGTTCTTGGGATGCTGCAGCCCTGCTTTGAAGAACACTACAAGAAAATTGGGTCTTTACCTACCAATTGTAAGTGTAGGTAAAACTAGCCTAATGGTAGGTGTTATCCCCATTTCCTGTCCAGGTTCTGGGCCTTTGCCCCGGCCCGCATTCTGGGGACCAAATTTGGTATATGGGCCTTACCCAAGGACTACGGACTGGGCCTGTGTAGAGTGGTCCGGGACGTTCCTCCGGGTTCATCTTCAGATTGGACGGTCCCGGCCGTGTCCGAAGTGCCCGGACCGTCGCAGCCATCGCGTCCTCTGTCCCGGACCTGGAATGGTCCGGGCTCGAAGTAAACGTAGCAGGCCAAAGGTAAACGAACCTGGATCGTTTCTCCCCCAGGCGGCCAGGACACTGAAACCGCCTCATTTCGCGTGAGCTTTGTCCCCCCACTTTTCGTCTGCGGAAAGGGTCACCTCGGGATTATCTGCTGGTGTGTCAGGACTGCGCAGCCAAGTACTCTGACCGGTCTTGTCCCCTGAATCGGCCTCGTAACTCGAATTGGTCAGAACCAAGGTACCGTTTTGTCGGGAGAAGGCTTGCGTCTCAGGGCAACTCGTTGGGCCTGAGCTGATTGGAGGTCAGTGTGTTGTTTATCTTTTCTGCTTGGGCCTCCTCTAGGAAGCCCCCTTGTGCACATCCCCCAGATGGGCCCGGGGTGGATCCGGCCCAAACCCGATGTCCCCTTCGATCTATAAATACAAGTTGTAATGCAACGTAAAAGAGAGAGAGAGGCAGAAACTCTGTTGAGATATAATCAGACCATTCCATTGTAAAAGCTGATCCTAGCTCTAATACAGATATATATACATAAACTCGTGGACTAAGGCTAGTTAACGCCCCAACCACGTAAAAATCTTGTGTCAATCTTCCATTTTCAATATTATTATCAGTTAATACCCCACTTTAAGATAGTTGCCGAAAATCTCGGTTAACAGTAGGTAATATGGTTTACCTACCAATATTGAATTGGTAGAGATTGGTAGGTAAAAGTTAGTGGGGAAAGAGTCTTTACCTACACTTATTAACACTGGTAGGTAAAAGAATCAGTGGACCCCACTAAGTTATAAATCAATTGATGAGTCATCAGATGATGTGTTTGATGACATGGCATCCTACGTGTATGTTGACATGGTTTTTGTAGTTTTACGTGTCTGATGATGTGGCATCAAATGTGGCATCCTACGTGGCATCCTACGTGGCATTCTGCATGGCATCATATGTGGCATCCTACGTGGTGTCATTTTATTAGCCCTTCAATAATAAAATGTTTAATGCTAAAATTATTTATAATGTTCAATACTAAAATAAGTCATAAAGTTATCATTTTAAGGTTACCCCTACCAAAATAAAAAAAACTTCATAAAGTTCATTCCTTAGTAAATTAATGTAAATAAACTAAGAATCATCTTGTGACTCCCGAACTGAAATAGATGGCGACTCTTAAATTTGCATCTGAAGCTTGGTCTGTTGGAGGTGGTGGAGGCGGTGCCATCAAATTGTTATGACGAAGTATATCCACAACTACACTAAGTTGTTCGTTAGTTGCATTAAGGCGGGAAGTTGTATCATTAAGTCGTTTAACTAACTCTTCATAAGTTGGTTGATTACCCACAATATTTTCACAATGTGGGAAAACCAAACTTATGAAACAAAAGTATGTGGTGCTATAACATTCATTTCTACCAGTATATTTGTTATTCCATCTGAAAAAAAGAAAAGTAAATTACACAAATTAACACACTGTCACTTTATAAGTGTTAACCGAGATTTTCGGCAACTATCTTAAAGTGGGGTATTAACTGATAATAATAATGAAAATGGAAGATTGACACAAGATTTTTACGTGGTTGGGGCGTTAACTAGCCTTAGTCCACGAGTCTATGTATATATATCTGTATTAGAGCTAGGATCAGCTTTTACAATGGAATGGTCTGATTATATCTCAACAGAGTTTCTGCCTTTCTCTCCCTTTTACGTTGCATTACAACTTGTATTTATAGATCGAAGGGGACATCGGGTTTGGGCCGGATCCACCCCGGGCCCATCTGGGGGATGTGCACAAGGGGGCTTCCTAGAGGAGGCCCAAGCAGAAAAGATAAACAACACACTGACCTCCAATCAGCTCAGGCCCAACGAGTTGCCCTGAGACGCAAGCCTTCTCCCGACAAAACGACACCCTTGTTCTGACCAATTCGAGTTACGAGGCCGATTTAGGGGACAAGACCGGCCAGAGTACTTGGCTGCGCAGTCCTGACACACCAGCAGATAATCCCGAGGTGACCCTTTCCGCAGACGAAAAGTGGGGGGACAAAGCTCACGCGAAATGAGGCGGTTTCAGTGTCCTGGCCGCCTGGGGGAGAAACGATCCAGGTTCGTTTACCTTTGGCCTGCTACGTTTACTTCGAGCCCGGACAATTCCAGGTCCGGGACAAAGGACGCGATGGCCGCGACGGTCCGGGCACTTCGGACACGGCCGGGACCGTCCAATCTGAAGATGAACCCGGAGGAACGTCCCGGACCACTCTACATAGGCCCAGTCCATAGTCCTTGGGTAAGGCCCATATACCAAATTTGGTCCCTAGAACGCGGGCCGGGGCAAAGGCCTAGAACCTGGACAGGAAATGGGGATAACATTTACCCCCCAAGCCTTCGCCCGAGTCAGCCGGGGGGAGGGTTGCACCACCCTCGCGGTTCTTGCCAAGTTGCCTCCCCAATTTCTGTCAGGGCCAGGAGGCTCAGCGGGAAAGCCGTGGTAGGTTACCCAGCCCGGACCACTAACTGTATTCCAGGGACGTTCACCCTTGGCCCGCGTCCAGAGTAGCGACACACGTGGCGCCACGTAATTGCTGGAAGGGCCTCGAAGAGTCGCCTAGGCTTCCTAGAGTCCGCTAGGCCTAGGTTAGGGTGTCAGCGCACGTCACGAGGCGTCCCATCCGCACGGGGAGTGTCATCATTAATTTCCTTGGAACGGGGTGGACCGTAGGATGGGGCGTCCTTTGGCATCCGCCGCTTCTGGGCCGTCAGATTGGAGGTGCTGAGGATCCAGACCAGAAAGGGCTCATAAATGTCCTCTGCGCGATCTTCGGTCGTCGGATGAAGAGGCGTCTGACCGTTGGATCGGGGGCCAGGATTCGGGGGCTGATATAAAGCCTCAGACTACAAACCTTCGGCACTTTTCCACTTCCGAAACAGCTCAAGAAAAAGAAAAACCAGAGCGCTCGCTAGAGCTTTGTCTGTCCGACCTCGCCGACGAACTACTTCGCCGTCTACTAGTGCTGCGCCACCGCCTGTTCCCTAGGGCCTCAACCTTCGTCCTGCAACCCGACGGCACCTCTCGGACTTACCCCGTCGACGAACTGCTGCACCGGCTGTGCCACTTCAAGAACGAGGTCCTGCCGTCCTTGCGATCGGACAACTGCCAGCCTCAACCGTCGGCATCACACAGTAAGTATTTATTCATCCTATTGCCAACTTTGTGAATCTAGGCTCTCTAGACGCACGCACCTAGGTTCAGTGTTTTAGACTTTGCTAGGAAGGCAGTCTGGTTTGGGTTGCACCTTTTCGGCTGCTCCCCGGACAAGGGATGGGCCTTAGTAGCTTCTCCTCCCGATCAGGGTCCCGGGGCTTTTCGGGGTCCCGGACCTGATCCGACGGGACTCCAAGCAGTCCTTAGGAGACTCCCTGTACCTCGGCCGACTCTTTTGGGTTTAGGTACTGACTGCTTGGTCTTTCTTTCTTTGTCCCCAGATCGTCAATCATGGCCACGGGCGTCACAATTCACTCCGACGAGGAGGTCAATAGGGCTCCTGTAGTCGCTCCCGGCTCCGGGACGCCCAAGGGCAACAGGTGGGAGATGGACGTAACACCCAACCTGTTCCGGAACTACCGGATGATGCTGCTCCTGGAGACACGGCTGGGCATCGAATCGACTCCGGGCCTATTCCACAACCGTATGGCCAGGTTAGAGGAGCGGGCGCATACGTCCGTGGATGGATTCGGGGCCTGGAGCGTCGGCCACATCAGCGCGGGAGCTACGCTTCCGCTTCATGAATATTTCGTGCGGTTCCTGACGTTAGTGGGGATCGCACCATTCCAACTACTGCCACAGGCGTATCGCCTGCTCGCCGGTTGGAAGGTCTTCTGTGCCGCGAAAGAGATCGTGGACCCTACCCCGGCGGAAGTCTTGTACTTCTATAAGTTGGTGCCGCAGGTCAGCGTCAAAGACAAGAACCTGGACGGCTTCTACAAGCTGCAGCCGCGGAGTGGCTACCCGGCTCCTACCAGCACCTGGAAGCACCCCCCGGATGTCAGGCATTACTGGTTTATGACATCCGGGTTCCTTATTGACAAGAATCCCACGCTGCTGCTGGATTTCCAGCGAGTGGGTAAGTAGTTCTCCGGACCCTTGGTTTTACTCATCTTACGCTTTCCATCTCTCATCGTATCTCCCGGGTTGCAGGTCCCTTCATTCAAACCCCCCTCACTGCCTTTCTCCTGGAGAGGAGGAGGTTTTACGCCAAGCTGACCGCGGAGGAGCTGGACGTCGGGAGTTACGTCAACGACAGAAATCTCCGGCTAATAGGGTTGCTCGCAGCCTCCCAGACCATTGTTGTCCCTAGCCACCGGGGCCTCCCGTTTGAGAGGAACGTCGAGGTCCGGGAGCAACTAGCCCTGGACCACATCGCCGAGGTGGTGAGAGCGGCGCGAGCCACCGCGGCTCAGCGTAAGAAGAAACAACTTCCGGTGGAAGAGGCCACGTTGGAGGAGCTGGAGGAGCTTTTCGAAGATGTCGTGCCAAACATCGGGACTCCCGGGGCTAGCGTATCGGGGCGAGGTAACTCCCCTTTAGTCTTAACTTACGCCCCTCAAGTTGGGGACTTGGCTAGGGATAGGCTAGAGCCGCCGGGACCCGCGTTTGGGGCTGATGGGGGGATGAGGCCTTCATCTCCCGTCCCTGTAGGATCAGAAACCCTAATGTTCCTGTCCGGGTTCCTCCAGTACGGAGGGTTCCTAACCCAGGATGACGTAGGAGACCGGATACACTCATTTGCTCTAGGGGAGTTGGGTCTCGCCCGGGGCCTAGACAAGGGTTTGTCCCGGGCTGTACATTTTTCTGTTGTGCTTTCCCGCTAGGCTTATTGTGCTAACCCATTTTCCTGTATTTTTGCAGAGGACTCCAACATGTCTGACCCGGCCAGCGAGATGAGGAGGCTCATCAAGGAAAGGTCAACCTTGAAGGCGGCCAGGAGGTCAAATGTCGCGGTTGGCGCGGAGCTCCCCCTGACCAGTGAAAGATCCGGGACAACACCCGGCCCAGGTGAGGCATTGGCCGTGGTACCATTCCGGGCCGTGGAGCCGGCCGCAGACGGTCTCCCGGACCAGCCCCCGGTAATTGATTTGGAAACGGGCGGAGCCGCAAGTCGGAGCTCTGGGAAAAGAGGCCCCGGAGATGATGCCCGGGAGGGCAAACTCGGGAAGAGGCCTCGGACGACGTTGTCAGAGACAGCCGAGGAGTCACACGGGGAGAGTAGGCTAACCGCGAAGGAGATCCCTGCTCCGCCTGTCCTTCCTCTCCGCCCAATCCTTCTCGAGGAGGGGAAGTCCGCTCTGCGGGATGAGCAGTCCCGGCTGGTCAACCGGACCTGGGAGAGCGGCCGATGCTGGAGAGACGACGCTTACAAGGCCCTGATGATCCGTCGCCAAGTCGAGTTTTCGGATCGTCCCGCCGAGTTCAGCGCTCCTCAGCCGATCGTGGATCGGCTAGCTGCTGAGATGGGCTTCCGCCCCAAGCTGGGCCAGGACATTGCCCCCATGGCCGCTGATCTGCTCGATCAGGTCGGGAGCACTATGTCTAACCTCCAGCTGAAGAGGTACACCACGATAGCCAATCTGGACGGGCTGTTCATCTCTCAGGCTCTCCGCCACCAGGCTACCGCGGTAATTTTCAACTCATGTCCTTTAGTCATTCGTTGGTGGTGACTTCTTTTTCTAACTTTCGTTTGCCCCAGGTTGCCTTGTTATCTCAAAGGAGTGCCGATTTGATGGCCGAGCTTGCCTTCAAGATGGAGACGGCCAAGCTGGAAATAGAGGCGGCCGTGAACCAGAGGGAGACCGTCAAGGAAAATCTCAGCAAGGAGACAGCTCGCCTCCAAGAAGAGCTGGCCCGCGCGAAGGCGGAGCGCGAGGAAATTAGCCGTGCCAAGACCGGGGTGGAAGAGGAGTTGTCCCGGACGACAAAGGTTGCTGACGAAAGGGCAACTCTCTTGGAGACGGCTGCGGCACAGTCCGTCCTGGACAAGGAGGAGATCCGGATCCTGAAAGCCCGTGTCCTTGAGCTGGGTGACTCCCTTCTTCAGGAGAAGGCGGCACACGACACCACCCGTCGGGAGAAGGAGGAGGCCGACAACTTAGTGGAAGTCACCTTTAACGAGGCCATTTATATGGCTTGGTGCAAGGACAAGAACATGAACCTCCTTATCTTCCCCGATCCCGACTCGAAGCGTGCCGAGTACGAGGCCAAGGAGAGGGAGGATGCGGACCTCCGGGCGGACGCGCTGTAGGCCCTTGTCTCGGCCTCGTTCTTTTTGTTAATTAGTTTAGCTTGTAATTTAATTTCAAACACTGCTTCTTCCTTTGGTTTTTAAAAGATTTCTCCTTTCACCATTCTGTAAGAAGTTGATGTCGCGACTAACTGATTGCAGGGGGTTTTGTCCCGGTTCCAACGGCCGGGACTGGACCCAACGACTAGTCTTTGCTCTGTTCGGGGCCCTTGGGACTTTGTTTAACCCGGAGTGTGCTTTCCCTGGAATTTTAGGTCCTGGGTTTGTTCCGGGGTTGACCTGATGCTTCTGTGCTCCGAGGATCAACACATCCGGGTCGGACAGATTTTATACCCCCGGACGGTGCTCGTCCGGGTGGGACCGGCCTTGGGCTCCTTTTACTTCTATACCCCCGGGCGTAGTTCGTCAGGGGTGGGACTGGCTCTTGGCTCGGTCCTCTTATTTTTATACTCCCGGACATCGTTCGTCCGGGATGGGACCAGCCTTGGGCTCGGTCCTCTTATTTTTATACTCCCGGACGTCGTCCGTCCGGGGTGGGACCGGCCTTGGGCTCGGTCCTCTTTTATTTGTACCCCCGGACGTCGTTCGTCCGGGGTGGGACCGGTCTTGGGGTCGGTCCTCTTTTATTTGTACCCCCGAACGTCGTTCGTCCGGGGTGGGACCGGCCTTGGGCTCGGTCCTCTTTTATTTGTACCCCCGGACGTCGTTCGTCCGGGGTGGGACCGGCCTTGGGCTCGGTCCTCTTATTTTTATAATCCCGGACATCATTCGTCCGGGGTGGGACCGGCCTTGGGCTCGGTCCTCTTATTTTTATACTCCCTGACATCGTTCGTCCGGGGTGGGACCGGCCTTTGGCTCGGTCCTCTTATTTTTATTTTTGTGCCTGGGATGACACCCCCCGCAAGTGAGCGGAGACTGGTCTGGGGTCACTTGAGAAAGGAGTTCAAGAGGGAATTTGCTCTGAGGCACACATTTGCGTGGAAATAAAAGCCCTTTATGACGTTTTGCACACGTCATTTTCATTGTTCAGAAAAGGGAATTAGCCCTGAGGCGTACATGTTACAGCGTAAACATTAAACTGGGACGAACCCTTGGGCTACTGGTAGTATTTACGGAGGTGTTCTGCGTTCCAGGCGCGTGGAACCTTGGAGCCATCGAGTCGCTTCAATCGGTATGTTCCGGGGCAGATCTCTTGCTGAATCTCATACGGCCCTTCCCAATTCGGGCCCAGAACTCCTACTCCGGGATCCTGCGTGGCAGGGAAGACCCTCCGCAGGACCAGCTCGCCGGTTTCAAATTTACGGCTCTTAACTCTTGAGTTGAAATGCCGAGCGATCTTGCCCTGGTACATCTTCAACTGCACTTGCGAATCTTCCCGGATCTCCTCGATAAGGTCTAGAGATTCCTGGAGCAAGGCGTGGTTCTGGGCGGGATCATATGTGTCGCGACAATGGGACGGGATGGTTGTTTCAATTGGGATGACGGCTTCGCATCCGTACACCATTGAGTATGGGGTATGCCCGGTAGATGTCCGTTCGGTCGTCCGGTAGGCCCACAACACGCGGGGGAGCTCTTCGGGCCACTTGCCCTTGTAGGCCTGAAGCTTTTTCTTCAGGGTCCCTTTTAGGATTTTGTTCACGGCTTTGGCATGTCCGTTTGCCTGGGGCCTGGCCACGACGGAGAAACTCTTCACTATACCGTGCTTCTCGCAGAAGTCCGTGAAGTGGAGGCTGTCAAATTGTTTCCCGTTGTCGGACACAATTTTGTAGGGGAGGCCATACCGACACACTATGTTGTTAACGACGAAATCTAAGGCCTTCTTGGACGTGATCGTGTTCATAGGCTCCGTCTCAACCCATTTCGTGAAATAGTCTACCGCCACAATGGCATACTTCACCCCTCCCTTCCCGGTTGGGAGGGATCCCACGAGATCGATCCCCCACACTGCAAAGGGCCAGGGACTGTTCATCAAGGTTATCTCTGTTGGGGGGGCCCGAGGGATCTTCGCGTACCTCTGGCACTGTTCGCACTTGCGGACGTAGTCTATGCAGTCCCGCTTCATGGTGGGCCAGAAGTATCCTTGGCGCAAAATTTTCTTGGATAAACTGGGTCCGGCTGTGTGATCTCCGCAGAAGCCTTCGTGGACCTCATGCATGATGGCGCCCAGCTCAGTCCCGGAGACGCACCTGAGGTAAGGCATAGACAGTCCCCGGCGATAAAGTTTCCCGTCCATCATGACGTATCGGTGGGCCTGGTACAGAAGCTTCCTGGCCGCGGCTCGCTCGTTCGGAACCTCCCCGGTGGAGAGGTAGCGGATCAGTGGCCCCATCCATGAATTGGAGTGATCGACGGCATGGACGGTCGGAGTCCCGATGCTTGGGACGGGGAGGTGGTTGACGGGGACCAGCCCGGCCAACTCGGACTCTGCGTCGGTTGCTAGCTTTGCTAATGTGTCCGCGAAGACGTTCTTCTCCCGGGGTATCTGGCAGATGGAATGCGCCGCGAACGCTTGGAGCATATCCCTCGTTTGGGTTACGTATGCTGCCATTCGCTCCCCCTTGGTCTGATACTCCCCCGAGATTTGTCTGACTACCAGCTGAGAATCGCTGTATATTTCGAGGTTCGCCGCCCCTACTTCTTGGGCCAGACGCAAGCCGGATATGACGGCCTCGTGCTCCACCTCGTTGTTCGACGCTTTGAACTGGAAACGGAGGGCGTTTTGTAGCTGATGCCCCTGCGGGGAGACCAGGATGATCCCGGCGCCGGCCCCGTTTTCGTTCGATGCTCCGTCCACGAAGACTTTCCAAACGGGAGAACTACAGGGCGCGGGGGTACTCTCTTCTGGGATGACCCCGGAACATTCGACGATGAAGTCGGCCAGGGCCTGTCCCTTAATGGATACCCGGGGTACGTAAGATATATTAAATTGGCTCAGCTCCATTGCCCATTTCAGGAGTCTCCCCGACGCCTCAGGTTTCTGCAACACCTGCCGTAGGGGGTGGTTGGTTAAGACCTTTATCGTGTGGGCCTGGAAGTAAGGTCGAAGATTCCGGGATGCCGTCAGCAGGCAGAAAGTCAGTTTTTCGATTAGTGGGTATCTAGATTCGGCGTCTAGTAATCGCTTGCTCACGTAGTACACCGGGAGTTGAGTTCTTTCCTCTTCGCGCATCAACGCGGCGCTGATGGCGTGCTCGGTTACGACCAGGTATAAGTACAAAGGCTCTCCTTCGACTGGTTTTGCCAGGATAGGGGCCTTGGCCAAGTGCTCTTTCAACTTCTGGAAGGATTCTTCGCACTCGGGTGACCATTCGAACCGCTGGCTTCCCCGGAGGACGTTGAAAAAAGGGACGCATTTGTCCGTGGCCTTGGAGACAAAACGGCTCAGGGCGGCCACTCGCCCCGTCAGGCTTTGAACGTCCTTGTGCTTCCGGGGAGAGGCCATGTTGATCAGGGCCTTGATCTTCTCGGGGTTGGCTTCAATTCCTCGGGAACTTACTATAAAGCCCAGGAATTTTTCGGATGCGACACCGAAGGTGCACTTCTTAGGGTTCAGCTTCATCCCGTGCTTTCGGATAACCGTGAAAGCCTCCACCAAATCGTTCGAATGTTCCCGCGATGTCTTGGATTTGACCAGCATATCGTCGATGTATACTTCCATGTTTCGCCCCAGCTGGGCCCTAAGCATTCGATTGACGAGCCTCTGGTAGGTGGCTCCGGAATTCTTGAGTCCGAACAGCATGACGACATAGCAGTAGATGCCCTTGTCAGTTTGGAAACTGGTGTGCTCTTGATCTGCCATGTGCATGGAGATCTGGTTGTAGCCCGAGTAGGCGTCCATGAAACTCAAGATCTCGTAACCGGACGTAGCATCCACCATTTGGTCTATCCTGGGGAGCGGGAAACAGTCCTTCGAACACGCTTTGTTGAGGTCCGTGAAGTCGATGCAGGTCCTCCATGTCCCGTTAGGCTTCGGCACCAAGACCGGGTTGGCCAGCCATACGGGGTACACGGCTTCGCGGATGAAGTTAATGGAAGACAGCTTCTCCACCTCCAGTTTGAGGGCCTCGGCCCTCTCCGCCCCGAAAGGTCTGCGCTTCTGGCGGACCGGGGTCGCGTTTGGGTCAATACTTAACGCGTGACATATAATATTGCGGTCGATCCCGGTCATATCGGAGTGTGACCATGCTAGGAGGTCTTGGTTTTCCTTGACTTGGGCGATAATGGCGGCCCGAATGTCTCCCGGCAGGTTCTTTCCCACTTGGATGACCCTGGCAGGGTCGGAGTCGCTGATGCACACCTCTTCTACTTCGTCCATCGGCTCAAGGGCACGCTCATCTCCCAATCGTGGGTCCAGGTCGTCCTCGTCCTGGTCAGCTTGTTCGGCCGGGCGGAATCCCGGATCGACGGGCTCATCCCGGACCATGCAGACGGGACGAGCAGAGATATGGTAACATTTCCGTGCGCTTTTCTGGTCTCCGCGGACCGTTCCTACCCCCCCGTTGCTGCACGGGAACTTCATGCACAGATGGCGGATGGAGGTGATGGCCCCGAATTCGACCAGGGCGGGCCGACCAAAGATAACGTTGTAAGCGGTCGGGCAATCCACCACCACAAAGGTGCAGAACTTGAACGAGTGCTGCAACTCGCCCCCCAGAGTTACGGGCAGCTGGACTTTTCCCATGGGAGGATCGCATCCCCATTGAAACCGTAGATATGGGTCGGGCAGGACGCCAGATCAGCCTCCGTCAGGCCAATAGCGGCAAAGGCGGGTTTGAACAATCAGTTGATGGAGCTTCCGTCATCCACCAACACTCGGGACACCATCTTGTTGGCAATTTGAGCATCTATGACCAGTGGGTCGTGGTGCGGGAAATGGACGTTACGGGCGTCGTCTTCCGTGAACGTGATGGGGAGGTTCATCAGTTTGGGGCGCTGAGCAGGGGCCTGGACGAGGGCGCAAACTTCTTGGTCATGGTCCAGCCGCTCAGATAGCGCTTTTGATCATTCTTCGAAGGGCCTCCTAGGTGGGGTCCGCCTGATATGGTCGACACGTGCCCGTCCACTCGAGGGGGCGCTGCCCCGGAAGGATAGTGCATCCCAGGACCGGGGGCCTGCGTGGCGACGGCCCCCTGAGGGGTCTGTGCCGGGAGCCCTTGCGCATACCCTCCCTGGGGTGGGTATGCACGAGTCGTTGCCGGCGCCGCAGACTGCCCGGGATTTGCTGTCATGCTTGGGACGCCTATGGGCATCCTTACCCACTGATGGAGGTGTCCCAGCTTGATGAGGTTTTCAATTTCATCTTTGAGCTGCTGACACTCGTCGGTGGTGTGGCCCATATCTTTGTGATAGGCGCATCGTTTGCTGGTGTCTCTGGGGTTCCTCCCCCCCCCTAAACATGGGGCTAGGTTTCCGGTAATGGACCGCTCTTTCTGTAGCCAGGTAGATGTTTTCCCGGGTATCCACCAAGTTAGTGTATTCTGAGTATTGGGGCTCATAGCCCCTCTTCCCTTTTTTGGCCGACTCCGGCCGGTTCTGGCCTTTGCCGGCCCGCTTACTCTGGGAGGGATTCACGCTTGCCTCGGTTACCCCGGTCTGCGATTGCTGGGCCACGACGGGGGCCATGCTGTGCCCCGCTAGCGCGACACCATACCCGGAGAAGGGCGTTGATTGGGCCGGGGCGTATCCCGAAGCGGCAGGACTGTACACCGTAGGCGTGTAACTAATGCCGGGCGCGACAACTGCCCCCGGGACGATGGGGGGCGATGCGTAGGACTGCGCGGGGAAATGTCCCGCACCTCCTGGAATTGTCTGAGGGACTGGATGAGGAGCTGAGGGCCATCCGAAGGCCTGGATCTGGGCCTCCTCCCAGTTGATGAATCCTTGGGCCCTCCTAATAAATTCTTCTAGGGTAGCGGCTTTATTGCGCTGCATGTCGTCCCAGAGCGGGGACCCGGCCCAGATTCCAGACTGTAGTGCCACCAGGCGTTGTCCGTCGTCGACCTTTGTCTTGGAGGCTTCTTCAGTGAAGCGCTGGATGTAGGCCCTCAATGTTTCTGCGGGCATTTGCTTAATATTGGCGAGGGCACTAATTTGCATGTCCATCCTCATGGCGGCCACGAATTGCTTCCAAAAATCCGACTGTAGCCCGGACCATGTTTGGATGGACCCCGGTTTAAGCCTTTTCCACCATTCTTCGGCGGGACCGCCCAACGTGATGGAGAAGCAGAGGCATTTGCCGTCGTCGCTGACGTGAGCCACGGTCATGAGTCGGTTGTACCGGGACAGATGATCCCTAGGGTCCGTGCTTCCAGTGTAGGCGGTGAGACTTGGCATCTTGAACCCCTTGGACAACACGGCGTCTAGGATATGTCTCGCGCACAGCTCCTTGTCCTCTTCGTCAGAGTCAGTGTCCGCGCCCTCTTGCTTGCGGACCAAGCGGTCGGTGACCTTTTTTAATGCTGCCATTTGCTCCATGAGCTGCCTGGCCGCGCTATCCCCCAAGGGGGTTTTCTCGTTGCGCCTGTCGTTTATGTCGTTCCTGAGGTCGCCGTTCCGAGGAAGGATTTTTTGCTTGCGGGCCCGCTCTATCCGGACATTCAGTCCGTCACGTAAATCTACCCGGGAAGTGTCGTCCCCGGAGCTGAGAGCGTCACGATCCTCGCGGCGGGATCGTTCCCGATGGTTCTTGTTGACTGAGGCACTCGGGTGCAAAGACTTTCCCCTCCCGTTCGCCCTTGGGGCGGGCCGGGGCTGACCGTCCTGCGGCCGTACCCCCTGCGGATCGATTGGGTGGCCTCGTCCTGGGACAGGGCGCACCTTCTCTTTTCTAGGTAATAGCCGTGAACGTGCCCCGGCTTTACTGACGGGGGTAATCTTTTTCCGAGTCGTCCGTCGCTCCCTGTCCGGGACTTTCGGAGCCGTGTCGGGGGGAGGCTCTGGGAAACGGATCGGGCTGGCCCCCCTGGGGCCCCCGGCTTGCGCTTGGGGAGCGGGTTGTTGCGTTTCTAGGTGCAGGCCAACTGCGGGGTTGGCCGCCGGTCCCTGCGCTGCCATCAGTGCTTGAAGGGCCTGGAGAGACTCTTGCACCCGGCGGTGTGCCTCCGCCTGCTCAGCCATCCTGGCTTCCTGATCCAGGATCTGATACCTCAGTCTAGTCACCTCCGGGTCTTGCTGATCGTCGCGAGGGACCTCGGGATCCGCGGCTTCATCATGATACTCCTCCTCATTCTCCTCCTCATAGTACTCTTCTTCGTTTCCTACTTCGTACTCTGTCTCACCCTCGTAGTCTTGCGACTCATCTTGGTGAGACGTCTGAGGAGGCACGTCTTCAGGCAGGTTTTGAGGGATGCGCTGAGAAGGCAGTGGGTCTCCGTTGCCCTGCTCCGGGTTGGCAGGGTCGAAGGTGGTGTTACGAGTGTTCACCATCGTAGTAAAGGCCTGACGTCGGCGCTAGCTTCCTTCAGCTCTCAATGAAAGCACCAAACTGTTAACCGAGATTTTCGGCAACTATCTTAAAGTGGGGTATTAACTGATAATAATAATGAAAATGGAAGATTGACACAAGATTTTTACGTGGTTGGGGCGTTAACTAGCCTTAGTCCACGAGTCTATGTATATATATCTGTATTAGAGCTAGGATCAGCTTTTACAATGGAATGGTCTGATTATATCTCAACAGAGTTTCTGCCTCTCTCTCCCTTTTACGTTGCATTACAACTTGTATTTATAGATCGAAGGGGACATCGGGTTTGGGCCGGATCCACCCCGGGCCCATTTGGGGGATGTGCACAAGGGGGCTTCCTAGAGGAGTCCCAAGCAGAAAAGATAAACAACACACTGACCTCCAAACAGCTCAGGCCCAACGAGTTGCCCTGAGACGCAAGCCTTCTCCCGACAAAACGACACCTTGGTTCTGACCAATTCGAGTTACGAGGCCGATTCAGGGGACAAGACCGGTTAGAGTACTTGGCTGCGCAGTCCTGACACACCAGCAGATAATCCCGAGGTGACCCTTTCCGCAGACGAAAAGTGGGGGGACAAAGCTCACGCGAAATGAGGCGGTTTCAGTGTCCTGGCCGCCTGGGGGAGAAACGATCCAGGTTCATTTACCTTTGGCCTGCTACGTTTACTTCGAGCCCGGACCATTCCAGGTCCGGGACAGAGGACGCGATGGCCGCGACGGTCCGGGCACTTCGGACACGGCCGGGACCGTCCAATCTGAAGATGAACCCGGAGGAACGTCCCGGACCACTCTACACAGGCCCAGTCCGTAGTCCTTGGGTAAGGCCCATATACCAAATTTGGTCCCCAGAACGCGGGCCGGGGCAAAGGCCCAGAACCTGGACAGGAAATGGGGATAACAATAAGTTTTACTTCACTTACCCAATTTGTACATAATTGAACATGGAAAATGAAAATAGAGAAATGAAAAACAGATATCATATAAAATTTCAGCATGTAAAGTGTAGCAAGAGAAAGATGCCTACCAGTATAAGCAATCTATTATTGGATTCCAAATAGTGATCAACGACTTCTTTCATAGGAAGTAGAGGTGGAACTTGCCTAGTCCTCAGTTGAGCTTCCACAATAGTATCATTAAGTTCACTGAAATGGAGAAACAAAAAATGACACTAGATTAGAATAAAGCCTGAAAAAGAAACACTAGCTGGTATGAACAGATAAACATTTTTGCTTCTTAGAACAGAAGTGAAATTTGAAATCCTAGAATACATGTCAATCTCCACATTGAGAAGGTTTCATTATCTATAAATCATACATGCTAATGCTAATGTTATATATGAGCATACCTAACAAAGGTTGCAGCCCATTCTTGAGATGTATGAGTTGTTACATGCATGAAATTATGCTGGTGTCTCTTTTCTCTTTCATCAGCTGGCATATTCAAAGCATAAGCAATGGAAGCAGCAACTTCTGTGATATTCCATGGATTTACTAAAATGGCACCAGCACCGAGCGATTGTGCTGCACCTGCAAACTAAATTTAAATGGAATAAACAAGAAGATGCAAGCCCGAAGAACTATGAAGACAATGTGTTGAACATAATTCACAACAAAGTATTCTTTTTTTATTGATAATTTAAGCTTTTCTGATGAATTTAACAATGGAAAAAACCTACCATGCAAACTCAGAGAAAATATAAAGTTAAATTACCTCACTCAGAATGAGGACTCCTTTCTTGGATGCTTGGCAAGAGTTAGATGTATGTTCAAACTCAGAGAAAATATAAAGTTAAAACATTATTATTAACATTATAAAAAATAAAAAAAGTTAGATGTATGTTCAACTTCTATTTTGCAAGAATCTACCTTCTAAGCTAACAAACAAGAAATGTGACACAGGACAGAAAATAAGTCAATCCCAAAATGCATGCCCCACTATTGACAAAGCAATAGAAAATTGTATATCATTTCTTAAGTTTTGATGTCACTGTCAAGTCATATGAAAGTTTATTCTACATGTTGAGAAATATAGTACATACTCTTTTTAAGAAAGTTGATCTACGCATAAATGCCTCAGTTTCCTAAAGCTGCTTGTCTTTTTTCCTGAATTTCTGCAAGAGTCCTAAAGAAATTTAAAAAACAGATTTTGTGTAGAGAATCCAATAAATCAAAAACTCTTGTGACAATTATTAAGTATATGGAGATAAAGATTTTCAATATACATAGGAAAAATGCATTCGGAAAAACCATATCTTCAAACAAATCTAGAATTTATTGCACCTATATCTAAAAAACCAGCAGACCCTACTGTTTCCAAGAAAGAAACACTAACTCCATATTTCTAAAATGAAATAATATAAAGTGAGCACATTAGTCATTGTTTCCAAAAGATACGTCTGTCATAATACACTTAAAATGAAAAAGCAATAATGAAAAATTAACTGTAATACTTTTTGAGTTCAAGATAAGCAAAAAAGAAAAATCTGATTAGTGATTTTGATTAATCTAATATTTCTCAACATCAGCCTCAATTTTTCTTTATAAAATTGTATATACATGTGTACATGTATGCAAAAATGATTGTTCCTTCTCAACAATGACACACAACAAGTCAAGTGCCAACAACCAGCAAATATATTTTTCCTGTTTCGTTCCCAACAAACAAGAACTCATCAAAAAGCACTCTACAATTGCCTGATGAATTACATTAGCTCAAGTGCCAACAGCCAACAAAAAAATGAGAAAAGGTTTGTAGCTAGAATTACAAAATGCAAAAGGAAAGAAAGTTTTAGTAGATGACTAAGAAGTTTATAATATATTAACCATGGTTAATTATATATATAAAGAGGCATGTGAAATGTAATGAGCATATATAAACTAACTAATTAGAAATAGAATGTCAAAGAAGGTTACTAGGTTATAAAAATAATATTACTAACTTTCCTCATTTCTTTTTTCTTTCTCTTCATTACTGAACTATTGTACAAAAGTTAAAATAACTAGAAGTTATCTCATATTGAAATAACAACATGCTTATAAGATCAAAATAAAAAATACATGAACATAGTCATAGAATAAAAGTTATCACCACCACATCGATCGAAGTCATACTATCCTTTCTTTTCTTCTCTCTTTCTCTAATAAATTCCAACAAAGTATTCATGAGTTTCAGGGATTAACATATGTGTTTTACTTGGGATTTTTATCGGACATGTGGTATGCCAGATAGTTATTATCATGCTCAAACTGATTTATTTATTTATACAATCTAACCATGAATTATTTAATTTATATGGAGAAAAGAGTATAGAGAAAACATTGCCAACTATTTTGATTTCTCATAATTGGTACTTTCTGGTGACAACGAATAAATATAACAAAATGAATAAACACACACATATATATACACATATGCATGGTTTATACTACTAAATCAAGCCAACATCAAGATCTTTTCCACTATTATAAATATATACCAAAGTAAATTAAGTCATGCAAGTGCTACTACTAAAGTAAATAAACAAAACAATCTCCTTTCTTACTTCCAGAAATAAAATGATCAATTTTAAGAATTAAATATAAGATTCAATACAGGGTAAAAGAAGCTATAATAATACCTTGAATTATATCTAAGAAACCAGACCCATCTTCCCACACAAACCATATAGCAACAACTCTACTTTTTATGCTTATGATTATGGAGGCAGAAGGATTCTCTAAGTTGTTCACCAAATAATATATAGTGTTGACATTCAACAAAAGCATATTCTTTTGGCATTTTATCAAACAACTTGAATGCATAATAAAAAAAATAGCAACAACTCTAATTTTTATGCTATCAACTATATTACTTTCAGCAGCAATATATACATACATATATATATGTATCATATTTACATATAACAACATAGAGAGATACCATGGGAGAGAGGTGAGTTACCGTGAGTGTAAGTGGGAGAGAGAGATCAAACCCAGCTGTTCCCCAAAGCCCCCACAACGTACGTAGATCCCCATCCCCGCCATTGAGCCCGCATCTGAGACGAGGAAGATCACGAGCCCAGACCCACACCTCTTCCCCGTGCCCTTCTTCAAACTAGAGGCTCGGGCTAGTCGGAATCTCGCCAGAAAGTGCAAGAGGCGGATGGCTTCGGACCATTGGTTGACAGCCCTGGGCAGCGTGTATGGTGGTGAGCTCGTGGGGGTCGACATTTCGAGGGCCGACGGTTCGATTGGGCTGGCGCGTGTACGGCTCCGGCGATGGGACGATGGCCGTTCGGGCCTGGCAGAGGCAACACAGTAGTCAAAGAGAGAGAAAGAGGGCTTCGGGGAAGATAGAGGAAAAGAGAAGCTTTATGTTTCAGATTTTTTTTATTTACAAATTTTCTTATTTATTTAATTACAAAAAATCTGATACCTAATACACAATTTCTTTTTTATTTAAATTAAAATTGTAATGCCCTGGATTCCCTGATATGGTTTAATGGATGGATTAGTAGGCCGGGAGGGCCATAACTGTTTAATTATGCCATTAAATGTGTTTATGCATGTTTATGAGAATTATATTATAATATAATGTTAAATGCATGCATGTGGGTCCACATTTGTTTACAGGGGTGTTTTGGTAATTTGGCCCGTTAAGGGTATAACTGTATACTTGTTTGCATGTCAATGATTTATTGTGGGACCACATTATAATGTGGATTTGTGTGAGTATTTTGGCATGAGACGATCTTTAAGCATGATTCATCGGTTTGGTCATAACAGGTTTGAGCTCGGGGCTTGGGGTGAGTCTCGGGGTGGTTTTTAGTGATTAGAGC
This sequence comes from Humulus lupulus, assembly GCF_963169125.1. Lineage (NCBI taxonomy): Eukaryota > Viridiplantae > Streptophyta > Magnoliopsida > Rosales > Cannabaceae > Humulus > Humulus lupulus. The sequence continues at coordinate 295,787,165 of NC_084794.1, read as the reverse complement.
GTTACCGGGGATTTAGGGTAACGGGATATGGATTATTGGCATTTGAGGATATTGAGATTAGCGGGAATCGGGAAGCGTTAATTATGATTAACAGGATAAGCTGAAAGTACCAATTTTACCTTTGAAATGGTTTTAGAGGCATTAAGTAACTCAAGGGTAATTTGGTCATTTAAGGGTGGATATATATGACGTAGGAAACTTGTTGAAAGAGATCAAAACAGGGGCAACCTTCTTCCTTCCCGTACACTATCTTCCCTTCATTCTTCCTTTGGTGTTTTTGAGTTCAAAGTGGGGTTTCAAGCTAGGAAATTCAAGGGTTGAGTTGGTGGACTTGATTCAGCCATAGAAGGAGGTTCAAAGCAAGTTTTAAGGTGAGTTTTGATCATTAAACTCAAGTTATGCTCTGTTTTTTTATCTTTAAAGTTCTTGATGGAGGTGGGAATCAAAGGGAGTTTTTGTGTATGTTGATTGGGTTTTGATGAGGGTGAGTTATGGGTGATGTTTAGGGGTTTAATTGTGTGTTTAGAGGAGGTTTGGAGTTGGTTTAAAGGGCTGGGTTGAGAGGAAAAACGCAGGGGAAAAATTAGGTTCGTTTGAGGTCGGTTGCTGGTCTGGGCTGGGCGTCGCGGCGCAGCAGGGGTGCGCCGCGGCCCTTGCGTCTGGCAGAGGGAGGGACCTCTCTGTTTGAGGGCGCGCCGCGGCGCTGCAGGGGAGGGCCGCGGCCCTTAAGGCCAATTTTGCCAAAATGTGGTTTTTAGCTTGGGGATTCAAACCTTAGGCCTCAGGGTTGGACCTAGTACCCGGTTGGGTAGTATTTGATGTCTTGGGGGCTGGGATTTGGTTTGGGAACCCTCAGTTATCATTTTATTAATGAATCCTATAATTTGGTTATGACCAGGTGGCCGTCAAGGAATTTAAAGGTTGATCGTTCTCAGGGGTCGTTCATATAATAACTTTTACTTGAACCAGAGGTAAGAAAACAGTGTATGGATATAGTTGCACCCTGTATATGTATATGACATGCATGGTTTGTTATTAAAACATGTTGGTTGATATATGTGGACTTGGAATGCATATTAAATACTAGTGAACGCTGATTATCTGTTTATGGCACTGACTAGTCAGGGACCGACTCTAAAGTCGATGATCACGTATTGAATAGCTCCATGGCATTAATGCGGGACCGACCCTAAGGTCGAAGAACTTATAAGCGCTTGCCTGGTCTAAGACCAGATGTATATAGCCATGGTATATGACCCCGATGACTGTTTGTCACGTGGCTAGGGGACGCTGTCCATAGTTACGACTCTAGAGTCGAGAGGAAGGTTATGTTGGTGATTAATCACCATGCACCTGTCCTGATCAAACTTATGAAAGAACCACTTATCAGTTAAGCCCTGGTGACCCTATAGTCACATGGCTAGAGGGAGCTGTGCTCATTATTGTGACTTTTGGCTATTGTCACCTATCTATTATGGACTGATAGTCCTGAATCGTTATTATAATCATTGTTGATATTATATCATGCTTTATTATGTTTTCTTGCTGGGCCTTGGCTCATGGGTGCTATGTGGTGCAGGTAAAGGGAAAGAGAAGTTTCACCAACCCTGAGTGGAGAGCTTGGGCGATTTTGTGTACATATTGGGCCGCCTGACCACCACGGTTAGGGAGTTCTCAGAGGGACTAGGGGTTTATCCTATTTTTTGCCGCTTAGGCCGGCGAGGTTTGTAAATTTGAAACAGTAGCAACCCTTTTGTATTAAGAACAACTTGTAAATATTTTGAAAGGCTCATGAGCAGTTTATTTACTTAATGAAATGTATTCTTTCTTTTATTGGTTTTTCATCTTAACCTGATAATAAACCTTAGATCACGTTTTTAACCAAAGGACTCGGGTAGCGGGTCAAATTTCCGGTTCACTGTTCACCGTAACTGTTCTAGGGTAGCCAAGGCGTTACAAAAATCATCTTGTGTGTGGCTGAAATAAATACTCAAATGTATATTTTGACCCTATATTTTTAAAACAATAAATGGTTTTATGCTCTTTTACTTAATAATTTTAAGGACTTACTTTGAGAGTCCTTAATACTTTTTTAGGACTCGCAAAGCGAGTCTTTAAAAGTCACCATTTCGAATTTTTCAGCTCAGGTGTTTTTAGGACTCATAAAGCGAGTCCTTAAAGAGTATTAAGGACTCCCAAATCAAGTCCTTAAAATTATTAGGTAAAACACTCATTTTTAGCATAGATTTTTTTAGGACTCGCATATTTTTTTAAGACACTCATTGCGAGTCCTAAATTGTGTTTTTTCAGGACTTTCAATGAGTGTCCTAAAAAATCCATAAATATTTTTAAGGACTTGCATTTATGTGCGTGTCCTAAAAAAGTGCCCCGTAAATGGTATTTTGTAGTAGTGGTGAGTCCTTAAAAGTCACCACTCATATTATACACTCAAATTTTCTATTCAGACTTTTTAGGACTTTTTGGACTATTTAAGACACTCATCGCGAGTCCCAAAATGTGTTTTTTAAGGACTTTCAATGAGAGTCCTAAAAAGTACAGAAACATTTTTTAGGACTTACATTTATGTGCGTGTCCTAAAAAGGAAACCCGTAAAAGATATTTTGTAGTAGTGAATAAATAAATAAATTTTTTAATAAAAATGTTTTTTTATATATAATATAATTAAAATGTATTATAAATATATGTTATTTATATTTTTTCCAACTATGTACACACGTGGCATGCCACAAGTCATACATTGTGTACACATCATATTATTTACTCCACATAAGCTTTCAAATAAACATTTATAATAATAAAATAATATAATGAAAATAAAAAATGGGGGGAAAATTGAGCGGGAATGATTAAAAAATTTCCCTCCATAATATACGTAGGTAAAGATCATTACCTACTGATATTATTGGTAGGTAAAGCTATGTTCCGAAATATAATATAATGGACTAGCATTTACCTACTAATATTATCTACCAATAAATATTGGTAGGCAAAACCCTACTTTCCCTACCAATATATATTGGTAGGTAAAATATTGGTAGGTAAAGATGAGATTTCTTGTAGTGGAAGCAGGTGGGAGTTCTGAACCTGTTGGGCACCATGACCCTTGATGAAGGGCACCGCGGCCCTTGCCTCAGGAATTCTGGGGGCCGCGGCCCAAGGTGCTAGGGCTGCAGCCCTTGCCCAGTTTTCACCCCGTTTGCTCGTTTTGACCCCGGGAACTTAGTTATAGGCCTCAGGAGTGTTCCTACTACTTGGATTAGTTTGGATTGATCTCCCGGAGGCTAGATTTTGGTTTGGAAACCTATGTTGATCATTATTATTAATGATGTCCCGTGTTTGGTTATGATTAGGTGACCGCTAAAGGACTAAAGGTTGATCGTTCTCAAGGGTCGTTCTTTTTATCATTCTAGCTCGAATCTGAGGTAAGAAAACAGTGTATGAATACAACTGCACCCTATATATGTATATGACATGCGTGATTGTTATTGAGGCATGTTGGTTGATAAATGTGGACATGGATTGCATATTATATGCTAGCAAATGTTGTATACTTGTATATGTACTGATTAGTAAGAGATACTGATCTAAGAGTCAGAAATGGCATAGCGTCATGAACGCAAGGCCAAATGAAGATTAGATCTAATCGATATCAGCATTGAATGGCTCTATGGCATTAATGCTGGACCGACCCTAAGGTCGATGAAACTTATAAGCGCTTGGCTAGTCTAAGACTAGTTACTCAGAGCCAAGGCATAAGGCCCCGGTGACTGTTGTCACATGGCTATGGAACGATGTTCCAGGGTTATGACTTTATGGTCATGAGGAATGTTATGTTGGTGACTAATCACCATACACCTATCCTGTTCAAACTTATGAAAGGTTCACTTATCTGTTAAGCCCTGGTGACCCTATCGTCACATGGCTAGAGGGGGCTGAACCCACTTTAGTGACTTTTGCGACTGTCACCTATCTGTTTTGGACTGATAGTCCTGAATGATTATTATGATCATTGTTGATATTATATTATGCTATATTGTGTTTTCTTGTTGGGCCTTGGCTCATGGGTGCTATATGGTGCAGGTAAAGGGAAAGAAAAGCTCACCCAGCCTTGAGTGGAGAGCTTAGGTGGTGATGTGTACATATGCGGCCGCTTGACCACCACGGCCAAAGAGTTTCAAGAGGAACTAGGGGGTTTACCCTATTTTGCCGCATAGGTCGGCGGGATTGTAAATTTGAAACAGTAATGACAATTTTGTACTGAGAACAACTTGTAAATGTTTGATTAGCTCTGCAGAGCAGTTTATAATGTAAAATATCATTTCCTTTTATTGGTTTTCTTAACCTATTAATCACATTTAGAGCATGTTTTTAACCAAAGGACTCGGGTAGCGGGTCAACTTTCCGGTTCACCGATCACCGTAACTGTTCTGGGGTAACCAGGGCCTTACAACACCTATCCTTGAGGTCAATCAAAAGTCATGTAGAAAAGTGGCCTTGACCAATCTTTCCTCCAAATTATAGAACTTTTATCATTTTTCTTGATTATCTTTAAAAATTATGTATTACCCCTTAATTTTTCATTATTTATTTGATATTTTGGCCCTTTGAACTTACTTTGGGCTTGGTTGATAAAATTTGTACATTTTGTTTTGACTTACAAGAAGTCAACTTTTGTATCTTCGCTAAAAATAGCTTATTAAAGCTCTCAAAAAGAGCTTTTAAAGCTTAACACATAAAAATATTTTTTTAAAGTTATGCGAACCGCATCATTTGTGACTTTGGAATGACCTCAAGAATAGGTGGGTACACTGACCTTGGGCCTAAATTAAATGCCTCAAAATTTTGAAAAATACCATTTTTTTTACTATACAAAAGGTTTCAAATTTTAATAATTATTAGACAAATACTATATTTTGATTGTGTTTCGGCCATCTCAGGATCAGTCCTGGTCTCATCACTTGACAAATATCAATAATTCTACTCAATGCCTTTCGCAAGAGGAAACAATAATGTATTAATGGAAGAAAAAAAACTAAACAAATTATTAATATACTTGACATGATATAATAAATATGTGTGGTCAAAATCAATGCCACTTGAGGAGGTACGTAGAGTGGTTAAATTTAATTATTTTAAAGTATATACAAGATTTGATTTTAAATCAACCATTTATATTATATCATGTAAACAAATTAAGTATTGTTGGATACACTATTTATAGCATTATTCTACTAATTATGCTAGAATTTGTTTGAATTAATACATGTCTTTAAAGGCCAGAACTGTATTTGAACTATTGAATAATATATATAGTTAGTAAATTCACAAACAATGGTTCTTCCTCTTGTTGTTCTTTTTTTGAGTTTGTAAATTCGTGTTATTTAAAAAATTTAAATAAAAATATTAATAAGGTTGAAAAATTAATTTGGTAAGCATACCACATTCAGATGTGTAACTCAGTAATGATCGTAAATATATAATGAAAAATTTGTATTAAACACTTGATTTTGCCAAAAAAACTTATATTTTTATTGACTAGCAATTTTTTTTTACTTTTCAATTTTACTATTTTCAGAAAATTTTATAATTTTACAATTTTACATGCTTTTCTTCTTTTGTGTTGTTTTTTTAGTAATTTTTGTGTTATTTTTTATGTTTATGTATATTTATTTTCGTATTATTTCTTTAATTGTTTATGTTTATGTATAATTGTTATGTTGTTATGTTGATGTCTAATTGGTATTTAATTGTTTTCAAATGTGTTTCAAATTTATTTTTAAAAAACGTGTTACTATGCAGTTGGTTGACTTATAATTGTTTTCCGATCGCTATTTTTTAGTTATTTTTTAACGTGTTAGTATGCAGTGAGTTGATATATAGTCATTATCTATTTATTGTTTTTTAGTTGTTATTTTAACATCATATTTTTGTAACTAAAAAACTTTAAAAACCATATTTTTACAAACCTAAGGGTGTATTTTTTAAAACAAAAATTAGGAACAGTAAAAAAGTAAAAAAAAAAAGTATAATTACGAAAAAACCCAATATATAATTATATCAATATCAAATGCACTTCTTTGTTATTAAGGTATAACAAATACCACGTACAAAGTAGCTAGCTAGCTAACAAAGATACCAACATCTTGGAATTTCATTTATTTAGACACGATCACATACAAATATTTAAAGATGTAACCCTTATTTATATCTAGGAACCGAACATTTATAAGAACAAGAAAACATTGAGAGATGAAATATACATATATATATATATATATAGGGAGCTTCTTATAGTATGAGCATTATTTTTGCCTCTATCATAGGGATGTTGATCTATTTTTCGTATTTTGATAAATTATAACTCTTTTTTTTTTGTATGACTGCATAGTACTTGATAGTTATAGTAGGCATCCTGTTAATTTTTGAGAAATTTTGAATAATTTATTGTGCCGAAATCAGAGTTCAAATAGTCTGTTTTCTATGCGTACAAAATAAATTAGGCACACGTGCAACTAACTTTTTGAACTCTGATTTGGACACAATAAATTATTCGAAATTTCTCGAAATGGGTGAAATATCTATTATAACTATAATGTACGCAATAATGCAAAAAAAAATTATAATTTCTCCAAATACAGAAAAAAAAATGTTCATTCGATAGAAGTAAGAGTGATGTCCATACCTAATAAAATTCCTATATATATATATATAGTAGTGGTGTTTACTCCTATTTTTTATAAAAGAAAAAAATTAAACTACATATTTATCCTAAATTATGCATATAATAGTTATAGAATACTATTTATTTTTTCTTAAAAAGTATTCTATCTAATTTTTCTAAAAAATACTGCTTTAGGATTTTTTTTAGTTTTTATTTTTCTTGCTATTGTTTTATATATAGAATTTCTTTCTCTAACAACATTTAGATTTTTACATTTGAATATTCAATTTAAAATTTTAGATTTTTTCTAACACGCTGATTTTGCACTTCTTGACAAATCATAATATTATGAGCAATTTGTCTTCCTTTAACAAACCCATTTTGATTCTCAGAAATAATTCTTGTAAGAACTTCCCTTAATCTCTTGAAAATCATTTTAGAGGTTATTTTATATATTAGGTGATTGCATGTGCATATATGATATAATTTAAATGTATATATAGTATTTGAGGGGCAGGCGTTTATGATTTTTACAAGCTAATAATGTTAAGGGAAATTTGTAGTGAAAGTAGCCCTTGTTTTAGTTTGTTATAATAGGCATTCCACTAATTTTCGTAGCTACTCAATGTCACAAAACGCAGTTTCCGTAGCTACCCACATTTAACTACCAAAGGTTTTTTATTTGTTATAACTAGGAAAATTTACGGCAATAATATCTATGTAGTTAGATTTGTTGTACTTAAATGCATATATAAAAATGTTGACAGTAATAATGCCTACCGTTAGTGTTTTAGTATAGATGTTAGTACATGAGTTGTTAAGTGTAAAAAGGGGGGCAACACTCGATTGTGTCAAATTGATTTTAATTTATTAAATATTTTAAAAACTAATAAAAAATTATATTTTTTAAATCTAATTAATTTATAATAATAAAAAATTCAATCAATTAAAAAAACTTAAAATTTAACTAATCAGTAATTTTAGATCCCTAAAATTTAACTAAAAAAAAATATGTTCATCATTATCATCTAAATCTAAACTTAAAAAAATACGTTCTTCGCACAACTATATTCATCAAAACAAGTTTTTATATGTATTTTCACATTCTAGGTTTGCGCATTGTATAGGTTTATTTTGCTTACATGTTTTCCAAAATTGCAAATTATTAAATATCAAAGAGTATTGTTGTTTGACATCTTAAAGTGATCAACACCACATGAAGTGACACTTTATAATTAATTAGTGATACCACATAATACTTATTAAATTCAAAAATGTGAGACACGATATTGGATTGTACCAATAGCAGAATATCACTTATCAATTCTCTTTTTTATTAGGTATAACAACATATACAACAAAGTACGTAGCACACTCATACAACTTAACCAAATAAAAGTACCAGCATGACATTTTATTTAGACACGATAACATACATATATTTATAGAGATGTATATATCTATAGAACCATGCTACATAAAAGAAAAGGAAAACATTAAGATGAGATATATATATATATATATATATAGTAGTGGTGTTTAATTGGCTGGGCGTGGAGACTTGTAAGTAGGGCTGGTCTTGGTGGTGGTGGTGGCGGTGGTGGTGGTGGCCGCTTCATGAGTAGTCTTAGGGTTCAACCCCTTCGTCAGAGGGCCCTGTTGGGTAAGTGGGTATGTCGCCGTAGGGAGGAGATTGAGCAAGGGAGAGTGTACTGGACAGAGCAATAATCACTCCTACGATCAACAACACAACCAAGTATCTAACACTACTACTACCACTCCTCCAACACATCATCATCTCTCTACTCTAAGCCTTTCGATAATAATAATAATAATTAGTTTTGAGTTACTTACAGAGCTAGGTAGCTAGGGTTTGGATTTTGGTCTTTATAATGGAGAAAGACCAATCAACTCTTGACACTTGTCACTTCTTAATTCGATGTGGTTGGTTTTGTATTTTGGTGTAGTCATCTATAGTTTATACTACTTCATTAGTTGATTTGGTTTTGTATTTTGGTGTAGTCTTATGTTATTTAAATGTTAGAGGAAAAAAATAAAGGAGAGAGAGGTTGATGTCTCGTCTACCATACTTGTCATCTTCATGAGAAACAAAATCTACTCCTACTAATTAAGAATATTCAATGGATAATAATCAAAATTTTGAATAATTAGAATGATATATTATATATTATTATTATAATAATAATATTGGGGTCTTTCGTATAAAAAAATTATAATTTTTAAAATATAAGAGCCTTATTTCGTGGGGGTTAGACCGAGACTTCGCCCGCCTATGCTGACCTCTGATAAAGTTGGGAGAGAATACTAAATAGAGTAAGACCCTGTTTGACATGACTTTGGAAGTGGTTTTGAAATCTTAAAGTTATTTTTATGTGTGTTTGGATGAAATATAGAAAGATTTTTTTAATTTAGAAGAGATTTTAAGAGAAACAGTGACTCATCAGCTTCTTCAGAAAGGGCTTCCAAAAAAATACGGAAAATTATTTTCTTGTTTTAATGAATCTTTCATAATACTTATTTTACCCCTATTTTTTATAAAAGAAAAAAATTAAATTACATATTTATCCTAAATTATGCATATAATAGTTATAGAATACGATTTCTTTTTTCTTAAAAAGTATTCTATCTAATTTTTCTAAAAAAAACTGCGTACGATTTTTTTTAGTTTTTATTTTTCTTGTTATTGTTTTATATATAGAATCTCTTTCTCTAACAAAATTTAGATTTTTATGTTTGAATATTCAATTTAAAATTTTAGATTATTTTGTTAATTAAGTTTAGATTTTTATAATTTTTCTATTTATTAATATTAATTCATATATGTATGCAATTAGATTTTTTCTTCTTCAAAAGGACGATTAATTTTCAAATGAGTTCAGACGTAACATATGCTATTATTATTAGTATAAACATATATTTATAATTAAATTTGATATTTATTTTATAAGAGCTTTTATGCAGTATAATATCAAACACTCTCAAAAGCTCTTCAACAAAGAAAAAAGATATTTCAAAATATAAATCCAAACAGGAATTAGAAAGCTCAAACTTTTACTTATCTTCTTCTTATGTCTAAAAGTAAAAGTAAAAGTTACGCCAAACAGGTCCTAACCACTCCTACAATGAATAACACAATAAAGCATCTATGACTATTCCAAAACAACATGCTTCTAATCCTTTATTTTGAGACAATAATAATAATAATTCATTTTGAGTTATATAAATTGGAATAGCTAGGGTTGGATTTTAATAATGAAGAAAGACCAATATCCATTCTTCACCCTTGTCACTTCTTAATTCGGTGTAGCTGGCTTTGTATTTTGGTGCCTAATTTAGTTGACTTGGTCAATTTCAATAGCCTATTAGTCTTATCTTATGAGGTGTTGATATTTTATATAATTATTTTTTTTCTATATAATAAGTGTGTATTCGGAAATTTTTAGTTTGAACGATTTTTTAATTTTTTAATGTTAATTTTAACAAAATATTCTTACATTTAACGGTAGTTTGTAAACACTTAAATAAAATAAATAATTAAAAAAATTAAAATATGATATTTTTTAGATATTTTACAATAATAATTATTTATAAATAATTAAACAAATTAGATTATGTTATTTTTGAGATATTTTACAATGATAATTATTTAAAAATAATAAATAATTAAACAAATTAAAATAAGATATTTTTTTAAATATTTTACAATGATGATTATTTAAAAATAATAAATAATTAAAAAAATTAAAATATGATATTTTTGAGATATTTTACAATGATAATTATTTAAAAAATTATAAAATCATACGTTTTATAACTTAAATAAAATTCAATTAAACTTAAAATCACTTATTAGAATAACATCATATTAAACATATAATATAATTTACGGTCAATTAGAAACAAAATGTTTTTTTTTTTTAAAAACTAGCAAGAAAGTTACATTTAAAATCTACGTATAATATTTAATATTACATTAAACATATAATATATAATCTCTTGTTGTCACTCCCAAATTCAAAAATTAGAACAAACATAAACTTAAACAAAAATAAATAATTACTTAATTAAAATATGATATTTATTTCAAAATTTATATGACGTTAATATAAATTTAATAAATATAATTAATAAATTTTATAAATAAAACTAAATAAACGTGCATAATACACATTGCTTGTATCTAGTTATATATATGACAATTTTTTATCTTATAAATAGTACTCTACTGTAACTACTATTAGAAGAATGTAGTTTCTATCCATTGTATTTTCGATCTTACTAATGGCTCATAGATTGGTTTAACATGCCATTTGACTAGACGATAAGGTTTTTAGGTTAAATTTTTATTCCTCCTAATTGTTTTTTTGATCTTGAATAGTGATGCAGTCTATTCCGACAAAAAAAATGTATAGATGGATCCAGATCTTACCTCAAATATAGGTGGGCTAGACTTGTAATTAAGGCCACTAATTAAAAGAACCTCAAAATTTTGAAAAACAGTAATTTTTTTTTCTTTATAAAAGACTCCCAAATTTTTGTAAATATCATTTTTATATTTATAATTAGACAAATAATATATTTTGATTGATTGAGCCTCCATCTTCTCAGGACCGATCTGGTGTCATACTAATTAAATTAGATATAACTTATTTGGATATAATTTCTCTCTTTTAACTTGAAAAATGAAAAACTAGTATATTAATGGGTAGTTTCTCGTCTCCCTATATATTGTAGGAAATTGATATATCATATCATCTAAATAATTAAAAAAGTTATATCTATTGTTTTTTTAATTTTATATTTTTATGGAGGCATATGCATTAGCTTCGCATTTTAGTCAGTTACATTTATTTTTTAATTATATGTAAATAAATATAAGTATCCCCAAAATTATGAATGATTAAAAAAAAAAAAAAGGAAAATGAACTTTTTTTTACGTCATTTCGTATTCTAATATAGTTTTGATATTTTTTTACAAAATGACATCTGTCTAAAATTTTAACTAACTATTTAGAATGTCGGATGTTATTTTACAAAAAATTATTAAAATTAAGTCAGAATATAAAATAACTTAAAAAAAAATCATTTTGACTAAGGACTAGAAAAAAATATTAAAACTTTATTGGACTTTCAAACTATTTCAAAAGCCCATCTTGATTCCAACTATAGGAAAGAAAGAAGCAAAAGCCCATCTCCATTCCAACTATAAGAAAGAAAGAAGCAGGCCCAAGTTATATATATATATATATATTGAAAAAGTTAGTAAATTTCATATAGTATATGGTTCTTTATTGAGTTTTATTTTTATTTGTTATTAATATCAGATTTTTAAGATATTTAATTTTCTAATATAGTGTTGACTTAATAATAATGATGAGAAGTCTTTTGTGCATAAATATCTAAGAAAATCTTGGTATAAATGAGAGATATAAATGCTAATGATACATAAAATGGACGAACATTAATAATGGTTCGGTCATTAACGAAATCTACATTCATTTTAGTTAATATTATTGATTTTTATATTTTAATCATACTTAAAGAGCTTATTCCTTAATATCCTTGAATCTAGTTTTCAAATCTGATTTTTTATTATATTTTATTCAGTCACTTGTTATTGATATTATTATATTAATTTTTTTCTAAATTTAAAATAAAAACTACAAATTTTCAGTAGAGTTCTCCATCGGATATCTCAAAAAATGACATTGAATGAGAAAGTGGTCTCTTAACACAACCTACAAATTAGATAAATATTTCCCCACTTATCTTATTTTATTTTCCTTTATTATTTTTATTAATATATATTTATATATAATGGCTTTTTCCAAATCTATATATATATATAAAAGACCTCAAAAGGAACACAACAAGTGGACAATAAGTGACAGCCAATATTCAATGTATTTGTACAAAATATCTAAATTAATAAATAGATAGTTAAAAATATTAACATAATATATATAAAGGAATGCACTATTTTAATGCTTCATTATTTATTTTATAGGCTTATTATTTAACAAAGACTATTTTTAGTCCATTGTAAAGTTCAAAATTGCACATTTTGGAAAACATTTTTACTAGCTTATTGTCTCGACATATTTTTAATTTTATTATCCAGAAAATATTTATCAAAACTAGCTAAAAAGTACAATCTTATTATCACTTGAGCACTCACTAAAATGGTTTGTCATCTCAAAGAAAAGAAACCCTCTTCAGCCTCAGCCTCAGCCTCAGCCTCAGCCCGAGGGAGTTTGTTCTACTTATTTTTCATTATAATATGTTCCATGTATATACAAATTTAGCTTAATTACTAAATAAGTAAATAATGTTTCACCTTGGGAAGGCTGATAAGGGGGGCTCTAGCTATTTTCTCTGTGCAGGAACAGACATTTGTGCTTTCCTCATTTGCATGATGCTTCCCAGGTGATGTTGGGTTCTGGTTTGTGAATCGAATACTTTTATACTAAAACATAATCTGTATTTACAATTATTATTATTTTTAAATTTTAATTTTTTTTTGCAGTTTATGTAGATTTACTTTTGGAATATTTTTAATATATTAGGTGATTGCACGTGCATATATGGTATAATTTAAATGTATATATAGTATTTGAGGGGTAAGCGTTTATGATTTTTACAAGCTAATAATGTCAAGGGAAATTTGAAGTGAAAGTAGCCATGGTTTTGGTTTGTTACAATAGGTATCCCACCAATTTTCGTAGCTACTCAATGTCACAAAACACAGTTTTCGTAGCTACTCGCATTTAACTACCAAAGGTTTTTGATTTGTTATAACTAGGAAAATTTGCGGCAATAATACCTATGTAGTTAGATTTGTTGTACTTAAATGTATTATGTATATGTAAAAATGTAGACGGTAATAATGCCTACTGTTAGTGTTTTGGTACGGTCGTTAGTCCCTGGGTCATTAAGTGTAAAAAGAGATACACGTTGCAACACTCAATTGTGTCAAATTAATTTTAATTTATTAAATATTTTAAAAACCAATAAAAATTTATTTTTTAAAAATCCAATTAATTTATAATAGTAAAAAGTTCAATCAATTAAAAAAACATAAAATTTAACTAATCAATAATTTTAGACCCCTAAAATTTAACTAATAAAAACAAAAAAAAAACATGTTCATCATTATCATCTAAACTTAAATCTAAAAAAATATGTTCTTCGCACAACTATTGTAACACCCTGATTACTTCAAGATCGTTACTGTGAACTTTAAACAGTGCTTAACTCGCTAAACAAGTTATTTGGTTATAAACATGCATCTAGGTGTCATTAATAGGCTAAGGTGAAAAATCTCGATCAAAAGGAATGAATATATTTTATTTAAAACATAAAAATGTACATGGGCCCATAAAAGCGTTTACAAAGTTATTTACAATCCAAAATGGTCATTACAGTGTAAAAGTTACAACCCGCCGACCTAAGCAGCAAAAATAGGGTTAACTCATAGTTCCTTTGAGAAACACCTTGGCCGTGGTAGTCAAGTAGCCGCATATGTACACATCACCACCTAAGCTCTCCACTCAAGGCTGGGTGAGCTTTTCTTTACCTTTACCTGCACCACATAGCACTCGTGAGCCAAAGCTCAGCAAGAAAACTCATTACTGCATGTATACAATATCAATTGATGATTATGATAATCATACTGGGCTTGTAGCCCTAAACAGATAATATCGAGATTCTAATAATCATGCTGGGGCTTATAGCTCTAATCAGATGGTATCGAGATTCTAATAATCATGGTGGGGCGTGTAGCCCTAATCAGATAAGTGACTAATGAGTAAGTCACGAACTTAAACTAGATAAGTGACTATGGAGTCATGAACTTGAATTAGATAAGTGACTAATGAGTGAGTCACGAACTTAAAGCAGATAAGTCACTATGGAGTCACGAACTTGAATCAAATAAGTGACTAATGAGTGAGTCATGAACTTGGGCTTCGCACCCTTAGCCATGTGACGATGCAGTCACCTAGGCCTTTTGACCCTGGCTCTAAGTAGCTAGTCTTTAGACCAGACAAGCGCTTTTAGTTTTCATCAAACTTAAGGTTGGTCAAGCATTTCATGCTTATGTTGATAATGCTTATGTCGATTAGATCTAATCTTTTTGGCTTGCGTTAAACACGCTAATAGCATTCTTGACTCATAAGCCAATACCATACGACCAGTGCTCAGTACTACTGCCAAACTTGACTAATGACTCACAACTTCACAGTCAATACTGACACCATTGTCGATTCTGACTAATAAGTCAGTATCATTCACAAGTAAGCAAGTTTCCAAGCATTTAATATGTAATCAATATCCACATATAGAACACTCAACATGCCTCATCATTAACCATGCATGTCACATACTGGGTGCAGTTTTCTTACCTCTGGTTCGAGCGAGAAATAATAAAAGAACAACCCTTTGAGAACGATCAATCTTTAAGTTCCTCAACGATCACCTAGTCATAACCAAAATATAAAATCTCATCAATAAAATAAATCATTAAAAGGTTTATAATCTATAACCTCGCTCCCGGGACCAATCCCGTGCTCTCAGGACTTACAATCCACCCAAACGGGGTAGTGGAACCATCCCCCAAGCCCCCAAAGTCATCCCGAGCCCTAAAAATAGGTCTTGCTAAAAATGACCTAGTGCTGGGGCGCTGCCCTTAGTCAGAGAGAACCCCATTCTCTCCTCTGCCTAGCGCTGGGGCGCCAACTGCCAGACCAGAAAATTCTGGTTTTTCTCCCTTGTGATTTCCCCTGAATACCAAGCTTCAAGATCAACCCAAACATCATCCAAACCTATAATTTAACCCCAAAACTTAATCCATACCCCAACCTCATCAAAACCCAAGCAAACTTTCTCAAAAACCTCATTGAATTCCCAACTATTCAATCCAAAATCTCAGCTGAAAACTAACTGAAAAACAGGGCATAAACCAAAGATTTCAGGGATGAATTTCTTACCTCAAGCTTGAATTTATTCCTCTTCAATGGTTGAACTAAGGTCCTAAGCTCCAAACCTTGATCTCCTATATTGAATCCTCGAATGGAGTTTCAAAAATTCAAAGGAAGAAGAAGGAGAATGGTGATCGTGAAGGAGGAAGGAAAAGACACTCTGTTTTTGCTTCAACTTATGTCCTTCTACAACTTTCTAGTTTTAAGTATAACCCATGGTCAAAAGACCAAAATGCCCCTAGGTCATATTTATTTCCTTAACAACCCCAAGGGCAAAATCGTCCTTTCTCGACTATCCCGTTAATTATAATTAACATCCTCCAATTCCCGTTATTCTCAATATTCTCAAATACTAATAAATCATATCTCATTACTATTTAATTCCCGGTAATGTACTAATCATCAAATTACCCCGAGACTCACCCTAAGCTCGGTAAATAACCCCGTTATGACCAAACCGCTAACTTGCATTCAAAGATCATCTCATGACGAATAACTCGAACAAATCCACATCATAATGTGGCATCATCAATAAATTACTAACATGCATGAAAATATATAAATATACCATCAACGTGCCAAATTACCAAAATGCCCTTATAATGAAAAGTGGACCCACATGCATGCATTTATCATCATATAATAATATAATTCACATAATCATGCATATAATCATTTAATGGCATAATAAATCAATTATGGACCTCCCGTCCTCCTAATCCAACATTTAAACCTCATTAGAGATTTTTGGGGCATTACAACTATATTCATCAAAACAATGTTTTATATGTATGTTGACATTCTAGGTTTGCGCATTATATAGGTTTACTTTGCTCACATGTTCTCCAAAAATGAAAATTATTAAACACCATTTTTTACTGAGTGTTGTTATTTGACACCTTAAGGAGTTCAACACCACATGATGTGGTACCCCATGGTTGATTAGTGATACTCCATAATACTTATTAAATTCAAATACCTGGGACTCAATATTGGATTACATCAATAGCAGTATGTCACCTCCTTATGGTGTTAGGCCCGGTGATGCCCCTTAGCAATTCTCTTTTTTATTAGTTATAACAACATATACAACTAAGTATGTAGCATACTCAAACAACTTAACCAAACAAAAGTACCAACATCTTGACATTTTATTTAGACAATATAACATACATATATTTATAGATGTATATATCTATAGAATCATGCTACATAAAAGAAAAAGAAAACATTAAGATGAGATACATATGTATGTAGTAGTGTTTAATTGGCTGGGCGTGGAGGTTTGTGAGTAGGGTTGGTCTTGGTGGTGGTGGCAGCTTCATGTGTGGTCTTAGGATTCAGACCCCTCACCAGAGGTGCCTGTGTTGGGTATCTAGGTGGGTAGTAGTAGTAGTAGTATTCGGGTATAGTATACAAGATCGAGCATGGGAGCGAATACTACAGTTTAGAGCAATAATCACTCCTAGGAACTAGGGCTGACAATTTGTGTTAACGTGTCATATTCGTGTCGACACGATTATGACACGACGCGATTAAGGTAAACATGAACATGACACGATTATTAAACGTATCAAACATACTAATGCGAACACGATATGATTATTAAACGGGTCAATACAGCACGAACATGACACGACACAATAACACGATTAATGTGTTATGACACAACATGAAGTTGACACAATTAATAATTACAATGTGAAAAAATCATAAAACTTATGATAATTATTCGTGTTATCGTGTCGACACTATTATGACACGACAAGATTATTAAACAGGTCACCACGATTATTAAACGTGTCAAAAACTCAAATACGAACACAATTATTAAACGTACCACCCAAACCCAATTATTTTCGTATTGTATCGTGTCATCGTGTCGTGACCCAAATTATTACCCCTACTAACATCAACACAACCAAGTATCTAACACTTCTACTACTCCAACACATCATCATGTCTCTACTCTAAGCTTTTCTTTTATTCGTTTTGAGCTATAAAAAGTGTAGTAGCTAGGGTTGGATTTTTATAATGGAGACAGTTGGTGTTAGAATTTTATATGGACTAATATAATTACAAACATAATTCCATTATCACAATCATTTTCTAGAGTGCCTACGAATAGTTAAAAGACCATAATGGGATGGTTAATATTAATCTAATTGCATTTGAGTCACATGGTAGCACCATAAAGACTATAGGTTGGCCCATTAAACCATAGTGCACCATATCTGATAATATAAGCCCAATAGGCCCAATATACCCCTTAGGGTAAGAAGGCATATGAGACATATATATTGAACATATATGTTGTTGGGAAGAAATAGACAGATGTGATCTGGTAAGGGCTGCTCTCCATAAGTTCTCTCTTGCATTGTTTTTCTAATATTGTTTATATAGATCGTGAGAGATTCAAAGATGAACATTGGAGACTCAATGTCAGGTATGTTTCATCTATATATATATTCAATTCAATGCTCTAAATAAAATGTGTTCCTGGATTGTTGTATGAGCATGTAATGTTATTTTGAATCTGATTTATTGATAATGCTCATAATATTGTCTTAAATTTATCAATTGGTATCAGAGCCAGGTCTTTTGATTTTAGAGCTTATTGTCAGATACCCAATTTTTTGTCAAATTTTTTTTTTCAATGAAATTTCGAATATCATTGTTGGGCTATGTAGAAAATTAGTATATTAATCATAAATGGGTTCAGACCATTTTTTGACAAAATTTTGGGGAATTTTTTGAGTGTTTTTCGGCCATGGATACCCATTTTTTTCCAAAAACTTTCATAGATAAATGTATATATGTTTGTTGGTTTTGAGAGATTTTTAACCCAAATGGAGGCCGGAAAGTGATAGAGGATAAGACGTGGAGGAAAACCCCTCAAAACGGCAGCGAAAACGGTGGTCGGAGGCCTCCGTCACAGGCAGGTCCGGCTTCGGGTCCTATTGACCCGGTTCGTCGACCCGTGGACCCGGTTCGAGTTCAGGGACGACCCCGCGCCAAAACGACACGTCGTTTGACATGTCAGGGGCTTTTTTATATATAAAAAACGGCAAGTCGTTTTGACGTTTGATGGGGCGATTGTTATGTTGAAAAACGACAAGTCGTTTTCTGAAACTGTTTTTAAAAAAAAATTAACAAAAATAATACAAATTAGGGCGCGTGTAAAGTCTATTTTGGACCTAATTTTTCACCATTTCACTCAACGTTTAATACCTTATTTTATATATGTTTATGCACAAGATTAATCCATGAATTTTATTCATAATTGTATTTGTATTTAATCTTTTGTGGCATGAATCTTATTATATATTGTCAACAATTATTGTTTATTTTCTTACCTGTCGTAAGAATAAGCATATGAATTGTTTAGTAAAGAGGAACATTTAAATAGTTATTTATTTAAATTTTGTGTTTTTCCTCCAAAATTACATTAAGATCTATATAAGTAATTAATTATCCCATCAATAATAATTGCTTGGTAAGGATGCTTAATATGGTGAAGAAAATTAATTAAACATTATGAATCACAATTTATCTATCCTTTCGATAGTAAATTAATGTATTTGATTATAATGTTTAATAGATTGTTCTTACCTGTGTATGAGTTCTATTTTGTGTGTTTGTCTAAGAACTCTAGCATACATAATGATCATTTGTTATTTTGCGATCATATATTGATGAGAAAAGAGCACAAATGACATGGTTTATCATAACATGTATTTAATAGTTATTGCTCTTGTTTCTCATTCATCTGTAAGCATTCCTAGATCTCCTGCCGTCTTGACGCTGAATGCAACCAACCACAAGTAGTGGATTGAAAATATCACGATGAACTTGACCTTCATGAAAATGGACTTGGCCTTGAGAATTGATGCACCATCTAAGCCTGCTCATGATGCTACTGAGAAGGATAAGAAATCTTACGAGGACTGGGAACTCTAATCGTTGTTGCTTGATGCTTATGAGATATCACATGGACGAATCCATTCGTGATAGTATTCTCAAGTCTGAAAATGCAAAGGATTTTCTTGCTGCCATTAAGGAAAAGTATAAGAAATTCTCAAAGAATGAGAAGAATGAACACTTGAACATGCTGCATCACACTGTTTACGATGGTTCAGGTGACATTAGGGCTCACATTGACAAGCTCATGGGCCACTATCATAAACTTAAGGCCATGGATATGGACCTTGGTGAGGATTACATGGTGTGGTTGGTGATGGAGAACATTCCATCTCAGTTTGATTCAATCAGATCAAGCTACAATGCTCAGAAGGAGCAATGGACTGTTGGGGAGATGTCTGCTATTCTTGCCAAGGAAGAGGAGGGCATGAGAAAATGTAGGGCAAGAAGTATCTCCATGGTGACGAACCCAAAAAATCCTCACAAGAGAAAGTTCACTTCCAATAACTTTGGTAACCAAAGACCTCCCAAGAAAAAGGCACTTAGTCCTAAAGGGAATGGACAGTCCAGCTCATCCTCTAATGGTCATAAGAATGAGTTTTTCAAAGGGAAGTGCAACTTTTGCTAGAATTTTGGGCACAAGAAAGCTGATTGTAGAAAGCTCAAAGCTCACCTAGAGAAGAAAGGTAATTGTCTTGTGATGGTTTGTTTAGAATCCAATATTATTGATGTGCCCTCAAATTATTGGTGGTTAGATACTGGAGCCACAATTCATGTTACGAATTCCTTGCAGGCAGTGACAAGTCGAAGAAGACCGAGTAGTCTGGAGCAGAATGTGTACATGGGAGACGATACAAAAGTCCAAATCGAACTTTTGGGGACACTTAGATTGCAGTTGAATACAGGACATTTTTTGGAATTACAGGATGTTGCTTACATACCCTCTTTTAGGAGGAATTTGATTTCTGTATCTATTTTGGATAGGCTTGGATATAGTTTTCTTTTTGGAACTGGAAAACTCACTTTGTATCGTGACTCTCTTTTGGTTGGAAATGGAACTTTATGTGGAAATTTATATAAACTTGATTTGCATGATGTTGCTTCTGTTTCTTCTACTTCTTGTCTTAATGCTGTTGTAGGCTCTAAACGTGCAAGATTAGATTTGAAATCTTCTATGTTGTGGCACAAACGTTTAGGCCATATCTCTAAAGATAGAATGCAAAAGTTGGTGAAAGATGGGATTCTTCAAGAACTAGATTTTTCAGATTTTACTGCCTGTGTTGATTGTATTAAAGGAAAGTTAACGGCCAAGGTTAGAAAGAGCAAGTCAGATAGGTGCACAGATGTATTGGAGCTTATTCATACTGATATTTGTGGGCCTTTTGTTCTGCCTGCTATGGGTGGTTATAAATACTTTATCACCTTCATTAATGACTTTTCCCGGTATGGCCATGTTGAGTTCATTCGTGAAAAATCTGAATCTTTAGATGCGTTTAAGATTTTTAAGACGAAAGTTGAGCTTCAAAAGGGGAAGAAGATCAAGGCAGTTAATTCTAATAGAGGTGGAGAGTATTATGGACGTTATGATGAAAGTGGAAGGAACCCCGGGCCTTTCGCTAGGTACTTACAGGAATGTGGCATTGATGCAAGATATACAATGTCAGGAACACCCCAACAGAATGGAATTGCTGAAAGGAGAAGTCGCACTCTTCTTGACATGGTGCGATGTATGTTGATTCATTCTAGTTTGCCAGAGTTTTTATGGGGTGAGGCATTAAAGACTGCAGCTTATATCTTGAATCAAGTGCCCAGCAAGTCCGTCCCAAAGACGCCTTATGAGCTATGGTCAAGTAAGAAACCAAGCTTGCGTCATTTTCATGTTTGGGGTTGCAAGCAGAAGTGAGGCCCTAT
Organism: Humulus lupulus; assembly: GCF_963169125.1. Lineage (NCBI taxonomy): Eukaryota > Viridiplantae > Streptophyta > Magnoliopsida > Rosales > Cannabaceae > Humulus > Humulus lupulus. The sequence continues at coordinate 295,765,652 of NC_084794.1, read as the reverse complement.
AAACCACAGTCTAAGAAACTTGATCTGAAGACCATTAGTGGCTATTTTGTGGGCTACAACATTGGATCAAGGGGTTCCAGATTTTATTGCCCATCTCACACCACCAGGGTTATAGAATCAGATAGGGCTGTCTATTTTGAGGATGAATTTGGTTCAAGTCAAGGGTCAAGAGAAATTGTTTTCAGGGAAGAACGTATTTTTGTCCCTGTACCTGTCGCTTCCGCTCATATTGATGACCCTGTGATTGAACAGATTCCAGCAGAAACTCATGATGAATCAAGAACAAGGTGAAAATCTTGATATTGGGGATGATGAAGCTATGGTGAGAAGATCACAGAGAACCCGCAAGTCTGCTATTCCTAATGACTATCTTGTCTATTTACAGGAACATGAGTTTGATGTAGGAGACACTTTTGAGCCAGTTACCTATCAAGATGCTATGAATAGTCCTCAATCTGTGTTGTGGATGGATGCAATGAAAGATGAGTTGAATTCTATGTCACAAAATGAAGTTTGGGAGTTGGTTGAATTACCCAAAGGTTGCAGACCCATTGGATGCAAATGGGTGTATAAGATCAAACGTGACTCGAATGGGCAAGTGGAAAGGTATAAGGCTAGGCTTGTGGCTAAAGGCTATAGCCAGAGAGAAGGTATTGATTTTAAAGAAACATTTTCACCTGTTTCCACCAAAGATTCGTTGCGAATCATTATGGCTATAGTTGCTCATTTTGATCTAGAACTCAATCAAATGGATGTGAGGACTGCCTTCTTGAATGGAGATTTATTTGAAGATGTTTTCATGACTCAACCTATTGGTTTTGAGAAGTCTGGCAAAGAACACATGGTTTGCAAGCTCAAAAAGTCTATCTATGGGCTTAAACAAGCATCAAGGCAGTGGTATCTCAAGTTCGATATGATTGTCATTGCAAATGGCTTCAAGGAGAATGTTGTAGATCAATGTATATACATGAAGGTCAGTGGGAGCAGTTTCATTTTTCTAGTATTGTATGTTGACGACATCCTGCTTGCATCTAATAATTCTGATCTGTTGTCTGAGACAAAACAACTTTTGTTTAGCCATTTTGATATGAAGGATCTTGGTGAGGCTTCCTATGTGCTTGGGATTCAGATTCTTCGGGATAGGGCTAATGGTATTCTTCGTTTGTCTCAAAAGACTTACATTGATCGGATCTTGAAAAGATTCAATATGCATGCATGTTCTCCTGGGAAGGCACCAATAGTGAAGGGTGACAAGTTCTCAAAGGCTCAATGTCCACAAAATGATAAAGAAAGAGATGAAATGAAAGTCGTTCCTTATGCGTCATTGGTTGGTAGCTTGATGTATGCTCAAGTATGCACACGCCCTGATATTGCTTTTGTTGTCGGCGTGTTGGGTAGATACTTGAGTGATCCTGGTCTTAGCCATTGGAAAGCGGCTAAGAAAGTCATGAGGTATCTTCAGGGTACGAAAGGTCATATGTTGACTTATCGGCGAGCTGACACTCTTGATATAGTTGGGTTCAGTGACGCCGATTATGCAGGATGCGTGGATGATAAAAAGTCCACTTCAAGCTACATTTATATGATGGCTGGAGGAGCTGTTTCATGGAAAAGTGTCAAGCAGACACTCACAGCTTCTTCTACGATGGAGGCAGAATATATGGCGTGTTATGAGGCTACTTGTCAAGCAATATGGCTGCGGAATTTCATTTCAGCATTGAATGTTGTAGACTCTATTTCGAGGCCGCTGAAATTGTATTGTGACAACTCCGCAGCAGTAGCTTTCTCTAAGAACACTAGGAGTACTTCTCGCTCAAAGCATATTGATATAAAATACTATTTTGTTAAAGAGAAAGTCGCTAAGTCCCTCATTTCTATTGAGTACACGCCTACCACTAGCATGTTAGCAGACCCACTAACGAAAGGCTTACCTGTATGTAGGGCTGGCAATTTTCGATACGACACGATGACACGACTCGAAAACGACACGAAATAAATGGGTTTGGGTGACACATTTAATTTTCGTGTCATAATCGTGTCGACACGTTTAACACGTTTATTAAACGTGTCATTTTCGGGTCAACCCGCTTAACCCGAAAATGGCACGCTTAAGACACGTTTAAGATTATATAAACATTTTAATTTATTTATATTATGTTAATCGTGTCAATTTCGTGTCGTGTCATTATACGTTTAATTGTGTATTAATCGTGTCAGTTTTAGATTTGTGTCAAATGACAAATTTATTAAACGTGTTATCATGTCGACACGTGTGACCCGCTAAGATAATCGTGTCGTGTACGGGTTTGGATTTCTGACACGAATAATAATCGTGTCGTGTACGGGTTTACTCTAATCGTGTCGTGTACGGGTTTACTCTAATCGTTTCGTGTCGACACGATTATGACACGATAACACGAATTGCCACCCCTACCTGTATGTGTGTTTTTAGAGCACGTTGCCCGAATGGGATTGTCAAGAGCCTAGCTTGTTGAGCTTAGTGGGAGTTTTGTTATTTATGTATTGAACATGCTATATTTTGTATGGATTGTTTATAGCTTGTGTTTTGTTCTGAACATGCATAATAATAATTGAAGTCACTTCTTATTGTTGCTGTTACGTATATATGTTTATATATGTATATATATGTATATACTATTATTCATCGAAGTGACAGGTACAAAAGGAGATGAATGCGCATAGTCTCAAATTAATGTACCACATGCATGTTTGGTTTAATGATTGTTATTGTATTTGAATGTCTTCAAGACCGAATCATAAATAATATATGTATCCTATCGATATGATATTATATATGATTTATTAGACTGTCTTTTAGTGATGGACAATATTATGATGGTTTGATTATATTGTCCAAGTGGGAGAATGTTAGAATTTTATATGGACTAATATAATTACAAACATAATTCAATTATCACAATCATTTTCTAGAGTGCCTACGAATAGTTAAAAGACCATAATGAGATGGTTAGTATTAATCTAATTGCATTTGAGGCACATGGTAACACCATAAAGACTATAGGTTGGCCCATTAAACCATAGTGCACCATATCTGATAATATAAGCCCAATAGGCCCAATATACTCCTTAGGGTAAGAAGGCATATGAGACATATATATTGAACATATATGTTATTGGGAAGAAATAGACAGATGTGATATGTAAAGGCTGCTCTCCATAAGTTCTCTCTTGCATTGTTTTTCTAATATTGTTTATATAGATCGTGAGAGATTCAAAGATGAACATTAGAGACTCAATGTCAGGTATGTTTTATCTATATATATTCAATTCAATGCTCTAAATAAAATGTGTTCATGAATTGTTGTATGAGCATGTAATGTTATTTTGAATCTAATTTATTGATAATGCTCATAATATTGTTTTAAATTTATAAGTTGGCACTTCTTAAATTTGGTGTGGTTGGTTTTGTATTTAATTTGGTGCCACTAGTTTACTTTCGGTTGACCTGGTCAATTACCTCGTACATGTAACAGAATTTCTAAAGAGTGTCTACCACCAATGATGATAGTGTCATACCCATCTATCCTTGAGGTCAATCCAAAGTAATGTAGAAACGTGGCCTTGCTCAATCTTTCTCCAAATTATAGTATTTTTATCATTTTTCTTGATTATCTTATAAAATTATGTATTACCCCTTAACTTTTCATTATTTATTTTACATTTTGATCCCTTGAACTTACTTCGGACTTGTTTGGCAAAATTTGTACTTTTAACTTTGACTTACAAAAAGTCAACTTTTATAGCTTCTCTATAAATAATTTATATATTAAAGCTCTCAAAAGAGAACTTTTAAAGCTTAATACACACCCTGCCTTTGGATTGGCCTCAAGAATAGACCTTGGGCCTAAATTAAATGCCTCAAAATTTTGAAAAATACCATTTTTTTACAATACAAAAGGTTTCAAATTTTAATAATTATATTAGAAAAATACTATATTTTGATTGTGTCTCAGCCATCTCAGGATCAGTCCTGGTCTCATCACTTGACAAATATCAATAATTCTACTCAATGCCTTTCGCAAGAGGTAACAATAATGTATTAATGGAAGAAAAGAAACTAAACATATTACTAATATACTTGACATGATATAATAAATATGTGTGGTCATAATCTATAATGCCACTTGAGGTGGTACGTAGAGTGGTTAAATTTAATTATTTTAAATTATAATATATATACAAGATTCGATTTTAAATCAACCATTTATATTATGCAAACAAATTAAGTATTGTTGTTGGATACACTATTCATAGCATTATTCTACTAATTATGCTAGAATTTGTTTGAATTAATACATGTCTTTAAAGGCGAGAACTGTATTTGAACTATTGAATAATATATATCTATATATATATAAATGACAATTCTTGGATAAGTATTTCACTTTAAGTCCTATTGATAGGGCTCTTATTGTTTTTTGACTCATGAACAGTTTTTGGCGCAATTTTTTTTTTATGACCGTGTATATTGTAGTTGTTTAGAGCATCCTGCAAATTTTCAGAAAATTATGAATAGTTTACAGTACTGAAAACTAGATTCAAACATGTTGCTTTCCACGCGCATAGAACAATTTAAGCCCTACCGGTAGGACTCTCAGTGTTCTCGATCTTTGAACAGTTTTCAGCGCAATTTTTTTTATGACAATAGTTCTTCTTCTTGTTGTTCTTTTTTTACTTTTCTTTTTGAGTTTGTAAATTCGTGTTATTTAAAACATTTAAATAAAAATATTAATAAGGTTGAAAAATTATTTTGGTAAGCTTACCACATACAGATGTGTAACTCAGTGATGATCGTAAATATATATTGAAAAATTTGAAATTATATTTTTATTGACTAGCAATTTTTTTTTTACTTTTCAATTTTAAGATTTTCAAGAAATTTTATATTTTTACAGTTTTACATGTTTTTTGTCTTTTGTATTGTTTTTTAGTAATTTTTGTGTTGTGTTTTGTATTTATGTATATTTATTTTCGTATTATTTCCTTAGTTGTTTATGTTTATGTATAGTTGTCATATTGTTATGTTGATGTCTAATTGGTATTTAATTGTTTTCAAATGTGTTTCAAATTTATTTTTAAAAAACGTGTTACTATGCAGTTGGTTGACTTGTAATTGCTTTCCAATCGTCATTTTTTTAATTATTTTTTAACGTGTTAGTATAGAGTAGGTTGATGTCTAATCATTGTCCATTTATTGTTTTTTAGTTGTTATTTTAACATCATATTTTTTAAATAAAAAATTTTGAAAATCATATTTTTACAAACCTAAGGGTGTATTTTTTAAAACAAAAATTAGGAACCGTAAAATTTAAAAAAAAAAAAGTATAATTACGAAAAAACCCAATGTATAATTATATGAATATCAAATGCACTTCTTTGTTATTAAGGTAAACAAATACCACGTACAAAGTAGCTAGCTAGCTAACAAAGATACCAACATCTTGGAATTTCATTTATTTAACCACGATCACATACAAATATTTAAAGATGTAACCCTTATTTATATCTAGGAACCGAACATTTATAAGAACAAGAAAACATTGAGAGATGAAATATATATATAGGGAGTTTCTTATAGTATGAGCGTTATTTTTGCCTCTATCATAGGGACGTTGATCTATTTTTCGTACTTAGAGAAATTATAACCAAATTTTTTTTATGACTGTATAGTACTTGATAGTTATAGTAGACATCCTGCTAATTTTCGAGAAATTTTGAATAATTTATTTTGCCAAAATCAGAGTTTAAATAGTCTGTTTTCTATACGTACACGCGTGCAACTAACTCTTTAAACTCTGATTTTGACACAGTAAATTATTCAGAATTTCTCGAAAATTGGTAAGATATTTATTATATCTATAATGTACGTAAAAATACAAAAAAAAAAATATAATTTCTCCAAATGCAGAAAAAAATACTTATCCTGTAGAGTAAAGGTAAAAGTGATGCCCAATCTAATAAAATTCCATATATATATATATATATATATAGTAGTGGTGTTTACTTTGGGCGTGGAGACTTGTAAGCAGGGCTGGTCTTGGTGGTGGTGGCCGCTTCATGAGTAGTCTTAGGGTTCAGCCCCTTCGCCAAAGTTGGCCCTGGTGGGTAACCGGGTTGGTACGGCCCTGATGGGTAACTGGGTATGTCGCCGTAGGGAGGAGATTGAGCAAGGGAGAGTGTACTGGACAGAGCAATAATCACTCCTACGATCAACAACACAACCAAGTATCTAACACTACTACTACCACTCCTCCAACACATCATCATCTCTCTAACTCTACTCTACACCTTTCGATAATAATAATAATAATTAGTTTTGAGTTACTTACTGAGCTAGCTAGCTAGGGTTTGGATTTTATAATGGAGAAAGACCAATCCACTCTTGACACTTGTCACTTCTTAATTCGATGTGGTTGGTTTTGTATTTTGGTGTAGTCATATATATAGTTTATACTACTTCATTAGTTGACTTGGTCAATTTCAATAACCTACTAGTACTAGCTTCCTTAATCCTTATGTTAATTAAATGTCTTAATTAATTGTTAGAGGAAAAAACATAAACGAGAGAGGCTGAAAAGTCTCGTCATCCTTAGTCGTTACCATACTTGTCATCTTCATGAGAAAAAAAATCTACTCCTGGTAAGAATATTCAATGGATAGTAATTAAGGGTCTGATTAGTATATTATTGGGATCCAATTCTATATTTTTAAATACTTAAAATTAGTGGGACCAATTATAATTAGTGATTGGTAGTTTGTTTTTAAAATCAAATTTAAATATGTATCCAAAATTTGTTAAGGAAAATTGAAAACGAGAAAAAGCTCGTTTTCTCAGTTTTGTGAAATTATTTCTAAAATCTCACATATTCAGTTTCTGTCATATTTTTAAATTTAATACCAATCACATATTCAGTTTATACTTCTTCATTTTTTCGATGTGGTTGGTTTTGAATTTTGGTGTAGTATATATATATATATTTATACTACTTCATTAGTTGACTTGGTCAATTTAAATAACCTACTAGTACTAGCCTCCTTAACCCTTATGTTAATTAAATGTCTCAATTCAATGTTAGAGGAAAAAGAATACTCAAGAGAGGTTGAAAAGTCTTGTCCTCCTTAGTCGTTAGAACATCAGCAACGTTGGTGCCAACATCGTTTGCTTATATTCATGTGAGTCTCAAAGTCAATAAAATAACATATATTTAACTCTATTTTTTTTTGGCAACGTTCACCAACATTGCTTATATTCATGTGGGCAAAGTCAACAAAATAACATATATTCAACTCTATTTTTTTGGCAACATTGGCCTCTGTTCGCAACATTGTTTTGTTTTTTCTTTCTTATTTTTAGTTAATGTTGTATTAATTAAATAAAATATTATATTTAACATTTCTCCCAAAATTAGCGGGTAGCCTACAATGGAGATGCTCTTACCATACTTGTCATCTTCATGAGAAAAATCAACTCCTACTAAGAATATTCAATGGATTATAATTAAAATTTTGAAAAAAGTGAATAATTTTCATAATTAAACATTTTTTTTACTATTTTATGTCTCTAATTTTTTTCTTTAAAAAATACGGTATCCAAAACGTAATTAAACATCAACTGCATACTAAACACGCAAAGATTAAAACTCAAAATATACCTTTAACTACAACTAAACATATTCAAAAAATAAACTAAAAACTAATTATATTTTATAATATTTAAATTTATATTGATATAATTACTAAATATTATTTAACCAAAATTTATAAAAATTAGAACTATATATTATATATTATAATAATAATAATAATAATAGGGTCTTTTGTATAATTTTCAAAATATTGGGGCTTATTCTGTGGGCCCTAGACAGATACTTTGCCCACCTATGCTGACCTCTAATAAAGTTGGGAGAGAGTAACTACTCCTTCAGTGAACAACACAACCAATAATCTATGACTACTCCGAAACAACATGTTTCTAAACCTTTCTTTTGAGACAATAATAATACTAATTCATTTTGAGTTATATAAATTGGAATAGATAGGGTTGAATTTTAATAATGAAGAAAGACCAGTATCCATTCTTCACACTTGTCACTTCTTAATTCGGTGTAGCTGGTTTTGTATTTTGGTGCCAATTTACTTTTAGTTGACTTGGTCAATTTCAATAGCCTACTAGCCTTATGTGGTGTTGATATTTTATATAATTATCCCATATGCATATTTGAGTGTTTTTTTTTTATATCTTTCTTTTCAACTTATTATCTCTATTTATATTTGCTAAATAACTATGTATTATCAAATTAATAAAAATAATATATATAATATATTTATTATTTTCTCTATTTTATTCGTATATATTTATTAAATCTATATAAAATGAGTCATGCTCTTTTTGTGTAATTTATACACTACAACAAAAAATGTCATTTGTGTCAGTTTCTAACTGTCACAATTGAGTTTTTGCATCAGTTTTATATGTGATGCGGAATCTCATGGCGCAAACCAGGCTGGCATTTGCGTCAGTGGGGAACTGCCACAAATGTTAAAAACGAGTTTTTTTTGCATCAGTTGTTAACTGTCACATAAAGAATTAATCAGGGAAATTGCAAATGTTTATGCCAATTTCTCTGACCTATTTTAATAAAAAAAAAACAGCAGCCGAAACAGAAAAACAACAGTATAAATTTTTTGTTGGTCCCAAAAGAGGGTGTTTTAATATTTAAACTCGCAGGTGCATGAATCGTTTCGAAATATAATGTTCATGTAAGTACGAGGTCGAACCCATGGGAGTTGACTAACATCAAAAGAAACTATTTCAAACAAAGCAAGAATATTCTAACCTAGTTCCAAATATTTGATGAGATTTTGTTTTAGAAAAATAAAAGACAAGTAATAAAAAGATTTAAGATTAAATAGAAAAATGGTTTTCAAATGAGATATGTAAAATAAGATTATTAAGATATTAGAATCCACAAAATGCAAGTTCAATAGTATTTATAAGTATATTGATTCCCAAGTTTATATATAGTTGAAATAAATCACACTATATTTTGTTTTCAAAATACATTTTCTATTCAAGCACAAGTTACTTTAAAAAATGTAGGACTTTTCTTCACTTATATAAGATATAATTTCTAAGCATTAGTTGTGTTACAACCTAATGAAACTACAAAAAATCAAAGAGATTATTATGTTTAGGCAAAATATGATATTTATGCTCTAAGAATTAGATGTGAACAATTTAATGAAAAACATTTAATCAAAGAATATCATATTTTTGCATAATGAAGAGCTAAGTGAAATATGTTTTTACAATCAATAATAGATGAAAAATACATATCTTTGATAGAAAAATCCATAAAACAATGTTGCACAAATGGGAAATCAACATACAATAAAAATACTATCTAGTTACATTTTGCTTCATCATCATCTTAATAATATTGAGAAAAGATTAGAAGCTCATAACTAGATTGAAATAAAAATTACAAAATAATATACTTGACATGCTCTTCAAAAGATGAAAATGGTAGAGAGAAAATAGTGAAAAAAAGAGAGAAAAATATGAAGTGTGGAAGATGTTGAAAAGATGAAGAAGAGCTCCCCAAATGGTCTTACAAGACTCTATTTATAGGCAAAATATGGAGATTAAATTAATCAAATTAAAATAAATAAATTGATTAATTTAATTGTGTTGAGAAGTGGTAGGATAAATAGAGTAAGTGTAAGAGTATTGGAAAGATGAAATGTTTGGTTGGGTAAAAGATTAGTGAAAAGCTAGGGTAAAAAAATGAATTAGGAATGTTTATTTAGGTAAGAAGAATAGGGAAGAGTGAATTGATATTTTAGTGAAAAGAAAAAAAACATTGGGAAGAAAAATGTGGTTTTTGGCCTTTTGGTGGCTGTGTTGGCATGGGGTGCAAATTGGGCCAGGTAGATTGGGCAAGGTACTGAAAGTAGTGGGCCTGTGTTGGCGAATTGGGCCACGGCTGGTGGAATGTGCTGGGCCGAAGGAGTGTTGGGTGGAAGTGGCTGTGAAAGAGCCGGATTGGGCCTGGTGAGGTGGTTATGGTCACAGTTGGAGATAGCTTGAGGCAGCTGGCTTTCTTTGCTGAAGGAATGAAGTGCATTGCTAAAAAGAACTTGGGACAGCTGGCGTGGATTGGGCTTGCTGGTCTGAAGGTGGCTTGGTGGAGTGCTGATGCTGAGGCAACGTGGGAGACAGGTGGAGGAGCTGCATGGGACTGTTGGAGGAGCTGTTGGGCTTGGGCCCAAATGAGGCTTTTTTTTATAAATGCCAACTCTTTGTCTTGCTTTCTTAGAAATGTCATATTGTCCTTCATTTTTCTTTCTTTTTAAAAGCATACATTCCCTACAAAATAAATACAAAATAAATCATAATACAATATTTTCAACTCTAAAATAAATCAATTTAATTATTTGAAAATATTAACTATAACTTAATTTATATTTTACATGAAGTTCAATAATACAACATTTTTTTACCACTAACTTAACAATAATAATTCAAATAATTAACTACAACAAAATACTTATAAAAACACACAAAAGTATATAAAACCATGATAAGACTACTAAATTCAAAATTACTTAAAAACTTAATAAATCAATTAAAAACTTAAGAATTAAGCAACAATTAACACATACGAAGTGGTAAAATAACTCTATTTTGTAGAGTTATCATTTTTTAAACATTTATCTAAAGTTAACATTTGTGATCAAATCTACAAAAGTAATTCAGATTTCAAAATTAATCTATGTATATAGGTACTCTTGTGTTCTAAATTTCTAAGTATTAGACCTACTTAAACTAAAATTTCCTCACCAACTTGCTAATTTGCTAATTGAGATATGCCATAATTGATTCAGTCCACTCATCCCATATCTCGTTGATTTTGTGAGCCGAATATGGTGTCGTATACGTAAACTAATTTATGTTCTTCGGATAAGAACTTTCGGTGTCCTATATAACAAATCTTTCTAGAATGTTGTAAATATTCAGAATGAGTCCCTTCTTCACAAATGGGACATGCCTTGTATCATTCACACTAAATCCAAAAAGATTACCTAAGGCTGGAAAATCATTAGTGGTCCACAACAACACTGCTTTAAGATTAAAATTTTCTTTCTATAAACATCGTAAGCATTAACCCCCTCATACCACAATGTGCTCAAATCATCAATTAAAGGAGCTAGGTATACATCAATATCATTTCTAGGTTGTTTAGGACCATATATCAACATGGTAAACTTCCTCTTCATACACAATCATGGCGGTAGATTATATATTACTAGCATTATAGGCCAACAACTATATTTACTACTAAGGGAAGTGTGTGGATTAATTCCGACATGCAAAATTAAATTTTTAGTATGATCATCATTTCGGTACAACCGAACCAAACCAAACCAGGTATTGGTGGTAGATACCATAAAACCTTTGCAGGGACTCATTTTCTAACTGCATCTGAATTTTTTTCTTTTGCCATCTAGACTCGCCACATGTCGAACATGCAATTGCATCAACAAATCACTTTCGATATAAGATGCAATCGTTAGGACAAACATGTGTTTTTTCATATTGAATGCCTATCGAACACAATGTCTTCTTTGCTTCATAAAATGAAAACGACATTTCATTACCTTATGGTAATAGTTCTCCTTAAAAATGTTAACAACTTTGTCATTCCCTTATCACTCCACCCATGTTTGGCTTTTAAGTTATACAACTTAAACAGTGCTGATAATTTAGTGAACCTTGTAAAATTAGGGAAATTGTTTTCTCAGCATCTTCTAAGATTAACTGAAATTTAATTTGATCTACATGTGATTCATATTGTGCATCATCAATCATTTCTGCAATATCATCAACTTCATAATACACATCAAAATACTTATTATTCTTAGATGGTCCGTCATCAGTGACATTCATTCTTTCTCCATGCAAAAACCACACTTTATAACTTTTGTTTATTCCATTCCCAAATAAGTGATCTTTTATTTTAAAAATTGTCATATTGACAACGTTACCGCACTTAACACAAGGACAAGGAATACTATTAGGAGATTGAGTATTTTTTGCACAAAATTGCAAGAAAAACTCAACTTCATTCCTATATTTCACGGATAACCTATCCGCTGACATCCGATCTCTATCTATTGTCAAAGTTCACAAAAAAAAAAAAAAAACAAAGCAACAAACATTAACAATTAGGTTCATGGATTACCTAATGACAAGTAAATAAATGAAACAATATGTCCAAAAAAAATTGGGCAGCATTTCCCCTATTTCTATAACTTGTCCCAAATTTAAAACGTGCATGTATACAACACATGATATACATAAAAGTATTCAACAAATCAATCAACACATGCATAATTCTCATATTACTAAATCTAAAAAAAATTGGGCAACATTTCCCCTATTTCTATCATATTTCCCAAAATTTAAATGAACCTATATTCTGTTGGGTTTTTGCCTTTATAAAACCATGTTGGACATGTAGCACGATTTCATATTATCAATAAAAGTAGTAGAAATCATTTAGTTTGACAACCGTGTTGCTTGCTTATTTTATTACATGATTATTGAAATAATACAAACATTTATAAAATCCTGAACATATGGATAGTTACAATTATAGTGACTAGATCACAGTGGATTATACTTGTAATTATATGTTCAAAAGAACGAGTCCTAAGATTAGATCAGTGGATTGGATTTTCACTGATTAGGCAATCTACGATATGATCTACTTACACATTCAGGGTGTGATGTCTTGTCCAAAGCATCGACCAAGTAGATAAGATCAGATGTATTTAGTTACATCGGACTAGGACCGATATTGATTATTGATTGATAAATAAGTATCGTTGTTATCAAATCTAATCAATGTCACAACGTTGACCATATGTTAAGTCGATTTTAATTATGAGTGATAATATTCTGCTAATTATATTATTTAAATTTTTTTACTTGTTCATTACCAGCTTACCCTACAGTCTAGCCCATACTTACATCTTGGAGATTTATTAGTGTAATTGAGTGAGAGTATTATTCATAGATACGAAATCTATAACTTCTGTGTGAGAAGTGAAAATATGATTTCCTTAATTGCTTTGTTCAAAATGTTAAATGATTGAGATCTCATTTCTGTGATTAAGTTCACGAAAATATCATTTTTAAGGAACTTAGTGGGAGTTAAGGATAAAATACTGATGAGGGGTAAAACGGTAATTTACACTCAGCTCGTTAGTAAGTCATCGATAGATGATTGACTGATTGTAATGGTTATAACAATGGATAACGTATTTATGGTTTTGAAAATACGTTCTATGAATTCAAGAGATCAATTTCGAGTCTATAGTGGAGTCACGGGGAATTAATAAGGTAGTGAAATTATTCGTAAATAAATTCACGGTAACTTGTTGGAGCTTGATTTCATGGATCCATGGTCCCCGCATCACCTTTTAGTAAATCATCTAGAATGTCTCAGTTAATTGATTTAATTATCAATTAGGATTTTTAAAGTTGACTAAGTCAATTTTAGAAAATTTACAGAGATATAAGATTTAGAAAATAAAAGAGAATCTTTGGGTAAATTTATTAATATTGATAAATTGGTATCAATATAAATAAATAATATTAAATCAAGTTTCAAATTATAATTAGTTAATTTGAATAAGGATTTAATTAATTAATTAAAAAACAAATAAATAAAAAGTTTTGAATTTAGGCCCAGTTGGGATTTAAATTCAAAACAAAGAGATTGGGCCCAAGTCCATTTATGGCAGCCCAATGCTTTTATTTTTGTTTATTATTTTTAATTAATTTAAATTTAAATAAATCTCATTAAGTTGTCTATATAAGGAATATGATATCTAGGATTTTCAGAAGCAAGTGAGTTTCGGTTGATTGGTAAGTGAAAACCTAGACAATCTAACCTTTCTTGGCCACTCTCTCTTCTTCTTCTCTTCAAGATCTCTATCTCATGTGTTGAGAACCAGCCCACATTAGTTCTAGGTTGATCAAAGTCTTGGTGAGGAAGACTGTGTTGCTGATCTTGTTCAATCTCTTGATAATACTCTGCTACAGAAAGGAATCAATAGTTAGAGAGATTGAATGATGGAGTTGTTCCAGTTCCGCTGCGTAATGTAAGTTTTTACTTTACTCTGTATTTGTATTAATTTCATAGGAGCATGTTCTAGGAATTTGCATGTTTGTTTGATAATTTGTAAATTGCATGAAAATATATAAAGATCTTGCAATGAGTTTTTCCTACAATTGGCCTCAGAGCCATAGGATGCTAGTTTATTTTTATGAATGAACATGTATGAAATTGATCGATATGTTAGGTATTAATTGGATGGTACATGTTATTGGTACATGTGTTATGTTTTCTTATGTAAATTTAGCAATAATTTGGTTGTTTTTTGCTTGTTTTGGATTTAAAAACTGCACAGATTTAAAAAAAAAAAAATTTGGACTGTTTTTTGCAGTGTGTGTGCCGGGCACACATGGAGTCGCTGCCGGGACCTGGGGCGTATGGACGCCGTACGGATGTCCGTACGGCGTCGGTGCCGGAACCCGCGCGCGACATTTTTTCGCAAAAAAAAAATGATATTTTGTGCAGTTAGGTTTAAAATATTTAAAATTGATTATCTGATAATTTTATAGATATTTTTTCTTTTTAAAATATTTTGAATTTGTTATCTGATAATCAGAACATTTTAAGATATTTTTTATTTTGTTATAAATAAAATATTAAAATTAGTTATCTGATTATTCAAGATATATTTATTGTTTAAAATATTTATAATTAGTTATCAGATAATACTAGATATTTTAAATTTGGTTAAAAGATATTTTGATATTTAAATTTTTTTAAAAATATTTAAAAATAAAATATCTTGTCATTCCTAACAACTTAACAACCTTGGTTAAATTAATTATTTGAAATTGAATTTTGTTTGATAAATTCTATTTTAATTAATTTAAGATTTTGTAACTTGTTTAATTAATTATATTGAATTTTGTCCGATGAATTCCATGTTAATTAATTATGATATTTTGCAAAATAGTATATTATTGTGGTATATTTAGATAATTTAATAATACATGCTTATAGAGTAACATGTTAGGCCCATCCAATTATTAACATATCAAACATCATTATTAAGTTATTTTTTACATTTGGGCTTTAAATATAAGTATAATGATGAACCAATTTTTGCATTTAAAAAATGTGGGAAAACTCAAATAAAACTTTTATAAAATGTTAGGTTTTATTTGAGGGGCAATTTTCACTTATATACAACAAATGTAAAAATATTACTGTAATAATACCAAATAAACTAATTACAAAAATATATACAATCTATACCATTTTAATATATAAAATTATGAAAATGCAATCCCTTAATTTCAGTCACTTTCCATATATGTTTTAGTTTCAAAAGTTGTAACTTCCCATAAATAAAATACATACAAAAACCGTAACAATTGATATAAATAAGGATATCTATCAATTAATATATAATATGAATGATAATGATAATGATAATGATAGGGGAATAAATATACACAAATAATATCAAACATTTAAAATCTGATTTACACAAATAAAACAGAAGATACATAATCATAAAATATTAGTAGGCGCCATTTTAAAAAAAATTCAATATATATCTTCAACAAATCTACATTTATTCACAATTTGATGAGCAACATTAAGAAAAAATGTTGGTTGAAAGAAATATAAAAATGTTTATATTTTGATATAGGAATTAGGGGTAATGATCTAAAGCAAACTACTTAGAAAAGTGATGCAATATCCAATTTTGAAGTTGCCATTTTGAGACATCATTGTTTCCGGCAAAGTAAGCTTTTCGAATGAATTATATCTCAATTTTGTTTTAAAGTATATATTTATATATGTTTGATTTAACATTGTGATGTGCAAAACATATGTTTAAGTAGTTTTATATTATAATCGACTAAGTTTAAAAATGAAAAACTTGAATAATAATGGGTACAATCAACACATTTAGATATAATTATCAATTTCATTAGTTCAAAAAAATAAAATGATATGTTTATTTTGTAAGGTGTTCAATTGAACAACTAATTATGTTATGTTGCATTGTTAGGAATAATTAGATGAACTTAAATAACGAAATAAACAAAACAAAAAAGAAAACAAACTGTGATGTAGAAGGAAATAAACAATGTTATTGTAAATCTAAACATAAATTTGTAAAACATAAAATGACTCTTTGAACAAATAATTAACACAAACATTTACTTTTAAAAAACTATAACCTAATAGTGTAATGTTTTTTTTAATTATTTATTTAGATATGTTTTTTTTAAAAAAAAACAGAATATGTGAAATTAAAACATATTTGTTTAAATTAAAACATTTTGTTTATTTTCAATGTCATGAGGAAAAAAATAAAATTGGTCAGTAATTCAATGGTTATTAAATAACATATAGGTAACTGTTTTTTTTTTTTGAAAAAATTATACATAAACATGACAACAGTTTATATAAATCTTATAAAAAAAATATACAGTACTTTTGTAAATCTTTAAACAAAATTTTTTTATATAAAAGGAAACTTTGAACAAATTTTTTTTTTAAAAATATACATCTATAAATTGCTATTGTTATGTATTACATTTTATATATTTATTTAGCAATTTTTGTATAAAAATAAATATGTAAAATTATAACACATCTGTGAAAGTTAAATACATTTGTTTAATTTTCGATATCGTGTGAAAAAAATGAAATGAGTAAAGTAATACAAGGTTTATTATCTAACATATGTCTTACTGTTTATTATATGAAATCAGGATACACAAATATGACAA
Source organism: Humulus lupulus (assembly GCF_963169125.1). Taxonomy (NCBI): domain Eukaryota; kingdom Viridiplantae; phylum Streptophyta; class Magnoliopsida; order Rosales; family Cannabaceae; genus Humulus; species Humulus lupulus. Next base: position 295,748,716 of record NC_084794.1, on the reverse strand, counting down.
CTGTGTACATTTACTACAATGGTATTTACTACAATCGATTTACTTATAAAGATTTTGAGGTAACTGGCCTCATACTTCCTAGTGACTGTACTTTTCTTCAATTGAGTACAATGATCACTAAAAAAATGAAGGTACAAAGTAAAAACATAGCTGTAGAAATTAAGTTCCAACCAAATCCATCATTACCACCGATGGTAATAGATGATGATGACACAGTAAAGTCAAGGTCTCGTTAATAAGCTTTATTACATCATAATGAGACGTGTAGACTAACCTCCCACCCAGTCTATTCTCGAGTCTGAAAAAAGTTCACCATCCTGTAAAAAAAATATACAAATGAACATATAAGAAAAAAAAAACATTACAGGAACGAAAGAAATAAAAATAAATATATTATTAAATAAAACAGGTTGCTATGAACAACAATTTAAAACCATAAAAATAAATCAAAAAATAGACAAAAATTTTTAACATGTGAAACAATAAACAATTGAAAAAAAAATGAAAATAATAAACAAATGCAAGAAAATAAAATAATAAACAAAATTATAAAATTTCGGAAAGCAAATGAAATAATAGACAATTGCAAAAAAATAATAAATAAAAACCGTCTGTTATGACTACACAAAAATAAAACATAGATTATGACAAAAAGATGTATCAATATCATCAAAGCATTTTTCTTTTTAAACACTGTCACTTTCAATTATAAACAAATTCTTAAACAAAGAAAAACAATAATTGCTAGTTGAAGAACTAAAAAAATTATACATAATGAAAAATCTGAAGAAAAGATTATGATGTTTACTTTAGAAAAAAAAAAAAAGCTATTAAAAAAAAAAAAAACCTTTATCAATGGAGATTTGGGAATTGGGTTGAAATTTGAAACCGAATCTTGAACAAGCTCCGTCTCATCAACAATTTTAAACTTCTTGTTAGTTCTAGGTTTAACAGAGGGAGGAAATCTATTTTTCATCTTCCTAACAGGTGCACGATAAGGAAAGGAAATAGAAGGAAATAAGAGATTTTATTTTTGAAATGGGAAAATAAGTATTTTCTGGGTATAGGAAATGGCAGAAGGTGAAAACCGAGTTTGGGGGTAAATGATCACGGTAAGGAAGATAAAGATAAGGAATTTTGGGGTTTTTTATTTTGAAATGGGAAAAAGGCTTTATTGGGGAAACAAAATGACAGATGCTTTTTAAAAGTTGTTCAGAATTTTTATTGAATAAAAACAAAAAGACAATCAAGTTTTAAAAGGAAAATAATAAATATATAGACTTAAATCATGGAAAGTAATAACTAATACAAAATCATTAAAAGAAAAAAATATATACAATCATAGTAATTAAAATAAAAAATCGGTTAGGATATGTATATAAATATGAAAATATGTTGGAAGGTATTAATATAGTAAATAAAAAAGATATTGTAAGGAATTGTGTAAATATCCCTTATTTGAGCCTAATTGAACATGTAAAGTTTAAATTCCTCTTTTGTGGGTGGTTCCACTTGTGAAAGCCCATTTGTTTTGCATTACTAGACTGTGCCTAATTAATTGAATAACAATTAATAAAACAAATGTTCAAATTCCTGTCTTTTTGGACTTTGTGTGGAAGTTAGGGAGCCTTAGTAGTGAGTCCGACATACTGAACCCAGCTCTCCTCCATGCAAGCTCTAAAATTTTCGACAAGCTATCTAGAGTGTCGAATATTATTTTGCAAAAAGTTATCAAAATTAGGTCTGAGTACAAAATAACTTCAAAAAATAAATCATTTTCACAAATCACCCCAGAAAACAAAGAATTAAAACTTGATTGGACTTTCAAACTATTTCAAAAGCCCATCTTGATTCCAACTATAGGAAAGAAAGAAGCAAAAGCCCATCTCCATTCTAACTATAAGAAAGAAAGAGGCAGGCCCAAGTTATGTACAAATATATTGAAGTTAGTAAATTTCATATAGTATATGGTTCTTTATTGAGTTTTTTTTTTAATTAATATCAGATTTTTAAGATATGTTATTTTTCTAATGTAGTGTTGACTGAATAATAATGATGAGAAGTCTTTTGTGCATAAATATCTAAGAAAATATTGGTATAAATGAGAGATGTAAATGCTAACAATAAATAAAAGGGACAAATATTGGTTCGGTCATTAATGAGATCTACATTCACTTTAGTTAATATTATTGATTTTTATATTTTAATCATACTTAAACAGCTTATTCCTTATTAATATCCTTGAATCTAGTTTTCAAATCTGATTTTTTATTTTATTTTATTTAGTCACTGGTTATTGATATTATTATATTAATTTTTTTCTAAATTTAAAATGAAAAATACAAATTTTCAGTAGACTTCTCCATCGGATATCTCAAAAAATGACATTGAATGGGAAAGTGGGCTCTTAACACAACCTAAAAATTAGATAAATATATACCCACTTATTTTATTTTATTATTTTTATTAATATATATTTTTATTATTTTTTAATAATAGATTGTAAACATGACTTAAACTTAAATAAATTAAAATAAGATATTTTACAATAATAATTATTTAAAAATAATAAAACCATATATTTAATAACTTAAACAAAATTTAATTAAACTTAAACTTAATGTTATATTAAACATATAATATTAGAAACTAAAAATAGTTGATGCATGTATATTACTGTCTATATTATGATTTTTTTAATTTTTATTTTATTTTATTTTTAAATATTATTATATTTTAATATATATTTATGTCAATGTTGTATTTATATATTAAAATTATTGATATATATATAAATATTTATATATATTATAAAAATATATTTCATTTTATTATATATATATTTATATAAAATAGTGAACTAGAATAAAGAAAAGACCTCAGAAAGGTACACCACAAGTGGACAATAAGTGACAGCCAACGATCAATTAATTCGTTTTTTCCCTTCACAAGTGAGCAGTTGCTACATATATCCAATATTCAATGTATTTGTACAAAATATCTAAATTAATAAATAGATATTTAAAAATATTAATATATATATAAAGGAATACACTATTTTAATGCTTCATTATTTCTTTTATAGGCTTATTATTTAACTACTAAGACTATTTTAGTCCATTGTAAAGTTCAAAATTGTACATTTTGGAAAACATTTTCACTAGCTTATTGTCTCAACACATTTTTTAATTTTTTATCCAAAATATATTTATCAAAACTAGTTAAAAAGTACAATCTTATTATCATACACAAGATGAAAATACTAAAAATACGTGTAATTATTATCAAAGATATTGATTACAAAACATTCCACAAATATATATTTATATATATATATATATACAACTTGTGTAAAACACACATAAACCATTCTTCTTCTTCAACCAAAACTGAGGTGGACATGGAAATGAAACCCCTGGTCTCATCAGTACTTGCATGAAAAAATAAAAAAAGAGTAAGAGCAACAAAAATAATGAAGGTTGGTACAAAAAACAAAGAAAATTCACATGTTGGTGTCTCGTAAAGTGAAGCTTTTTCCATATTTAGAAACAGAATCCACAACAATGTAAAAAGAAAAACAAACAAAACGCAGTCGTTTCACATTATTATTATTGAAAGTTGTAGCTCAATTATTGAAGTTTATTTATTTTTAATATAATTGTACGATTCGATGAAGGTGTGACATAAAATACAGTTTGTTTTGACATAAAATACAGTTTACAGTTACCAAAGCATATAATATCCATTCAAAGTTTATTTTTTTATTACTATTTTCCATTGTCAGTTGTTTTTTATGGTCTTATCTTCTTCAAAGTTAGGATTTTTATTTTATTTATTATTATTTTTTATTAATTAATTAACCGAAGGTACCAGAAATGTTTCCCCACCAAAGTCGCTTTCACTAGTCCACGTGATCTGACATAAAAATTGAGAAATGGAAACACTTCAATGGAAAAAGTCATTACTTTGATTAACTGAGCTTTTGGTTTTTATTTCTTTGGGGGAAAAATGATCTTATAGGCTCACGGAAAGATATTCTATTACATGGGTCTTACTTTGATTGGGAGCTAGACATAAATGGGTGTTTTGTTATCTTCTTGAATCATCAGTTTTCATCTTCAATTGGGTCTTTTAACCAGCCTGATTTGTCTGACTGTATTCTCTTCTTTTGGTATTATCTTTATAATCTAATTCTGGGTCTTTGAGGATAATGTTCTTTAATGACTATATTGTTCTGGGTTTGTCTCAGATCCATGGCACATAGTCACTTGAGTGTCTGATCTATATGTGTTGTGATTCTTCTGTGAATAACAACTCTCTCCTTATAAATAGGAGCTGCAACAAGAATAAATCTTTCTTATTTGGCTGCAGTTGTGGAGGAGCTTTCTTCCTTCGGTGGATCATCGGAGGGCATTAAGTTGGTAAAGCTTTAAATTGGAAGGTTTAGATCTTGTGAAAAGTAGAAAAAAGTGTTTAGATTTCGATTTGCTTTTTCATTGGGGTTTTTTTAGATTTAGCTTAATGAGAAACTTTATCATGTGTTTCTAGTGGTTGAAAGAATGATTTAGAGAAAACTCCCAGGTGTTACAGGAATTGGGATACTGTTAATTTTAACCTTTTGAAGTATCTGAATTATGCAATATGGGTAGTAGTAGTAACAAGACCAAGACCATAGTTTGGTTCAGAAGGGACCTCAGGATTGAGGATAATCCTGCTTTGGCTGCTGCTGCTAGGGAAGGTAGTGTTTTTCCTGTGTTTATATGGTGTCCTAAAGAGGAAGGACAGTTCTACCCAGGTCGAGTTTCGAGGTGGTGGCTGAAGCAATCTCTTGCCCATTTGAACCAGTCTCTGAAATCTCTTGGGGCTGAGCTTGCGTTTATTAAATCCCAGAGTACTTTGGATGCTCTCTTAGATTGCATCAATGCCACTCAAGCTACCAAAGTGGTGTTTAACCACCTCTATGGTACGTTCTTGTTCCTTGTTTCATTTCAATTTTTCTTTGTATGTGTAAGACAATCTAATGGGAGTAAGTAAGATCTTGTTACATGTGTTTAATGTCAATCTGATCAAGCTTTTGGTTGTTTATTTCATCAATTGAGATATTTCAGAACTCTTAGATGGGATTATCACTCTAGCTGACTCTATTATCTTATTGCTTTTGTCTGCTCAGATCCAGTTTCGCTTGTTCGTGATCACAACATCAAAGAAAAACTGGTGGAGCTAGGCATTTCTGTGCAAAGCTACAATGGAGATTTGTTGTTTGAACCATGGGAAGTATATGATGAAAGTGGAAATGCATTTACTACTTTTGAGGCATATTGGGAAAAGTGCTTGCAAATGCCACTGGAACCTGTTTCAATTCTTCCCCCATGGAAATTGTTACCAGCAGCTACAGGTACATTTCTTAGCATCTTTCTTATCAGTTTGCTTTTTCTACACCATAGTTATGTATGCATAATTTCCAAACTGCTAGAATCTTTACCAAGAAATAAATAGATGTGAAGTAAGAGTTTGTGGTATCATTGGCAGGAGCAATGGCAAAGTGTTCGATCAACGAATTGGGTCTAGAAGATGAGTCAGAAAAACCTAGCAATGCCCTTCTAGGAAGAGCTTGGTCACCGGGCTGGAGCAATGCTGACAAGGCACTAACCGAGTTTATTGAGGAGCATCTTCTTGACTATTCAAACAATAGGTTAAGTGTTGGAGGAAACAATACATCACTTTTGTCTCCATATCTTCATTTTGGGGAATTAAGTGTGAGAAAGGTTTTCCAATATGCAAGAATGAAGCAGATACTGTGGACTAATGAAGGGAACTCAGGTGGTGAACAGAGTGTAACTTCATTTATCAGGGCTATTGGTTTGAGAGAATACTCACGCTATCTTTGCTTCAATTTCCCTTTTACACATGAGAGACCCCTTCTGAATAACTTGAAATATTTCCCCTGGCAACCTAACCCTGCTCATTTTAAGGCGTGGAGACAAGGCCGAACTGGCTACCCTTTGGTTGACGCCGGAATGAGAGAGCTGTGGGCAACTGGGTGGGTACACAACAGGATTAGAGTGATCGTGTCGTGTTTTGCAGTGAAAGTTTTGCTCATTCCTTGGAGATGGGGGATGAAGTACTTCTGGGACACACTTTTGGATGCAGACTTGGAATGTGATATCCTTGGTTGGCAGTATATATCAGGGAGTGTACCAGATGGCCATGAACTTGAGCGTTTGGATTGTCCAGAGGTTTGCTTTTTTTATTTTGCTTATATATCACTATAGTGCCACTACATAAACATCAGATTTTTTACACATATATGGTTGAAATATTTGGCTTCTGTTGATTTATAGTTTCTTTTCTTATTGTTGTGTTTTTTCTTCTCTTTCCTTTGCTCTTCTTGAGACTCAACTTTTGCATAGCTGTGTCTACATTCATAATGGTTTGGAGGGTCAATTTTTCCTACTATGTACAAAGGAACTCATTTCAATATGGGGATTTCTGCAGAGTTGAATCAGTTCATTGTGCTTCAGATTATGCCATCCGTTGTACTTTTTTTTCTTTCGAAAATGAAGAAAAAAGTATAACATATGACATAATATTATTTTGTTTTCAACTCTGTGAGTTTGAACACTTGTGTGAAATATAGAGTATGAATCTTGATAGAAGATTGGAGTGCTAGGTAAAATAATTTTTTTTTCAGTTACTTTGCACAATAACCTTGTTTTGATAATTTTTTGCAAAATGACCTTCCAAACTTGACAACATGTTAACATTTTCAACATCATCTTGAAAAAATTTCAGCATTGTCGGAAGGTCATTTTACAAAAAATTATCGAAAGAAGACTTTTTGCAAAGTGACATTAAAGAAAAAGTCAATTTTTACCAATTACTATAGAAGATTTAATAGATATCTATAGGTCTTTTCGGTATGCTTTAAGGAATCAAAATTTGGATGAAAGAAAGTTTGGTATAGTGTCATTATTTGCAATCTGATAATGAACAGCATTTATTCAATCTAAAAAATGTGAGCATTAATGCCAGGTTCAAGGCTCAAAATTTGACCCTGAAGGGGAATATGTGAGGCATTGGCTACCGGAGTTGGCACGATTGTCCACCGAATGGATTCATCATCCATGGGATGCACCTGAGTCTGTGCTTAAAGCTTCAGGAGTAGAGTTGGGGTTGAACTATCCAAAACCGATCATTGATATTGACGTGGCTAGAGAACATTTGACTAAGGCTATAATGAAGATGTGGGAACTGGAAGCAGCTTCAAGGGCTGCAGGATCAAATGGCGCAGCAAATGAAGAAGTCGTTGACAACTCTGATCGTGTTGAAAGCATGGCCATTCCGAAGGTGGTCTTAAAGGGAAGACCTCCACCTTCATGTTACACTAATTCATCTAATGATCAAAGGGTTCCATCTTTTCATATTGTAAAGAATAATATGGCTAATAGGAAGAGATCCAAAAGTATACAAGAGGAAATGCCATCAGCAGCTAATTCGCAGAATCTCCTGAAGGCCGGGATCTTGAGAGCTGATGAAGACTTGTGCTCCACAGCCGAATCTTCGGCTGCAAAGAAGCAGACCACCATCAGTAGAAATTCATTTTATGTTCCGGATTCATTTTCCATGTCAACAGGAAACACTTCTCAATGTGAAACATCTGACCTGAAGCGGCCCGGACAAGAATTAGAACAGGAGGACATGGAACAACCCAACTCAAGCAAAGATGGTAAGCAACTTTAATTAATATAACTTAATAAAATCAAAATAGATATAGAATGAGTCTAGGTTTATTTCTCATAGACATTGCTTGAAACAAACAAGTCCTGTTCTGGTTCCACTATGAACACATCAAATAACTGTTTCGTTTTCTTAGTTACTATAATTTATTGTCACTGGTGGCTGCAAATGTAGCATGTAGCTCATAGTAGCTGCAACTTTGGTTGACAAGCTACTAACTTTTTTCTCAGTGGATGGAGGTCATTGATGGGGTTCTTGGCAAATTAGGCTTTTTATTATGATCACTTAGCAAAATAACATCTTTTTTATATTTTTTTTTGCAAAATGGTCTTCCAAACAAACACGGCACCTTGTCCAACTTGTCTAACATACTCGTCACTGTTTGGAATGCCATTTTGCAAATAATTATCAAATAAAATACTATTTTGCAGAGGGACCTAAAAAAAAGTCTATTTTCTCAACATTATTTTTGTTGTTTCTTCTAATGGGCCAGCAAAGCTGTTAAATTGAACACGTTTTAGATTATTTCTCATTACAAGAAGGTTAAAATACAGTGTTTGTGTCAAGAATGCCATTGGATCCAAAACACACTCTTGAGTTGAGAAGATAAAACAGCATGTGAATACCAATGCATCTTTTCTTGCATTTGATTTGACGTATTTTCTTTTAATGCACTTTCACTACACACCAGATCAGTTTCTCTATGAGTATAATGCTGGAACTGTGTTGTTCTTGAGAAAAAAAAGAGACATGTTTAAGTTCACTCTGGTCACGCCTTTCGCAAACCGATCTTAACCATTCTTCCATGGCTAAAAGACCAACATATTATTCTGTAATTGTACATGAAACAAGCATAGTGACCACTGGATTCTATATCATAAGCCATACATATATGTATACTTTTTGTTGCACTTACAGGCTTTGGAAATACAGATTTTCTTATGCATCATACTACAGCTGATGCAAGGGTGCAGACGCAACATATATTCTCTGAGAGGGGTGGATGTTGAAAATACAAAGTAATAATGTCCTTCTTTGCAAAAAGGAGAGAGTGACAAGGGAGAGGAGCACAGGGTGTGAGAAGCTACAACCTTGAGTTATGTGTTGTTATTTTCAAATGTTGGGTTTTGGCTCTCAATCTTTGACTTTGACATAAATCTATTTATATAATATGAATTGTGACACATAATATATGTACATATGCATATGTAATATTATATATATCTGTGGCTTGTACTGGAGAATTGGATTAATTAGGATCTTATTGAATTTAGATGCTTCGTCAGTTTTATATATTGATATATTTTATAAGTTGGATATGCTTTTTTTTTTTAATATATTAAAAAAATTAGATATGAGTAATGCTACACACAATGATTATGCACAATATTTAGGCACAATTATATGTAATTCTTTTAGTCATTCGTAGTTTCATGGTGAAATTTTTATCGGTTAAAGACTTGTTACATTTTTGGTGACCTCTTTATATATATTTTATTTTTGGAATTAAGATTCTATCTTCAAGTAAAAGACACTAAATTATTTATTTATTAAAATTGTAATTATGAGATTGCTTATAGTAATGTCATAAAAGTAGAATAATAGGCAACTAAATTAAAATTGATTTCAGTTAGTAAAAAATTAACATTAAAGTATTGTCAATATACTAATGAAATAGGGATTTATAAATTTAATAAAATAATTAAGAGATTTTTACATAAAATACTTAATTTTGCTAAAGAATTTACATTTTTATAGTCAAATATTATTTTCTTTCAATTTTACCATTTTAAGGTATATTTTATACTTCTACGGTTTTGTCTTTTATTTTATTTTTTGTGTTGTTTTCAAGCTATTTTTACATTGTTTTTAGTTTTATTTATTTATTGATGTTTAGTTGTTTTGATATATATATATATATTATTTTTTAGTTTATTTTAAGTTAATGCATTGAGTTGTTTTCAAGTTGTTATTCCTAAAATCATATTTTTCATAGTTATAAAATTTTGAAAATTATATATATATATATATATATTATTTTTTAGTTTATTTTAGGTTGATGCATTGAGTTGTTTTCAAGTTGTTATTCTTAAAATCATATTTTTCATAGTTATAAAATTTTGAAAATTATATTTTTGAAATTTTGATTACATATTCTTAGAAAAAATTAGAAATCATAAAAAAAGTAAAAAAGAAAATGTACTTAAAGAAAATCTCAATAATTAATTGCCATTATTTAGAGAGAAAATCTCAGTTTAGCTCATGTATATTTTTTAAATATGCGATTGATTTTTGTATTTTGTTAAATAATAATTCGGATTATATGTTTTACAAAATTAATAAAAAAAATTACTTAATACCCAATTTTGATAAAAAAAAAAAAAAAATTCAAGTAGACGAAAAAATTTAGCTTTCTTTTACTTATCTAATTAGATGTTTTTTTTGCTTTTGTTTTTTGTCTCATCTGATTAGTAGACGATATCACATCACACCCAAACATATAAAATTCATACATTTATTATTTATTGTTATTTTGTCAAGTTATTAGATAATATCCCAACATATATAAATCAATAATAAATGCATATATTTATATTTATATATATACGGTATAAATAATCAGATATCTATCTAGTCGCCGCGTACAATTTATTTATTTTTCAATATTTTAAGAATTGTTTTCTGCTAAAATAAAAAAATAAATAAAAAAAACTTATAAGTGGTGGAAATTGTATCAAACACAAAATTGCCAGGTTCAGAATGTATACTGCTCTGTGTGGTGGATATAATTTACATATATAAATAATTGAAATATTATTGTTATATAATTTTTTTAAAAATCACTGAAAAAACTATATTATACACCTTAATTAGATAAGAAAAAAAAGAGCATAATCAAGAAGAGTATAATGTAACAAAATTGAAACAAATCTAAATATATAGCAAATAATACAAGAAAATAAAGTTTTCAGGTGTAATAATAACATATCTATATATTGATAAAATGGTGGAGAAAAAGAAATATAGAATAATGGAAGCAAATAAGACAGAAAATTTAATTAAAATAATGTTTGAATAAATATAAAAACAAAAAAAAAATTGTTTTATTTATGAGTACGGAAAGAAAAAGAAATAATTGTAGATTCGACCCTATACTTGCTTCAAAAGACACTCCAGTAAATTAAAGTCTCAATCACTATACATATATTTATATATATATGTCCTTATCATATATTTGAAGGGACATTTTTTATGTCTCCTTAATCACTTCCAATTTATTGACCATGCACACTAATTTTATAAGCAATTAATTAATAATATTGTTACAAATCCTTGTCCTATAAATATATATTATTAATATATGTGGTTAATGTATAATTTGTAGTTATTTTTAAAATTATTTGATTACTATATATTCATCATGCACATTTCCAGTGCATGCAACTATAAGGTTACCAAAATTTTTAAAATATTAATTTTTATTTTTTCTTTCATTTATGTAACCAGAAATATTTTTATAATTTTTTTTTAAAAAAAAAGATGGCATCGTTGTCAATTTTCGACAATCTTATTTAAGAACATTTTAACTTGGTTGCATGCACCCTGTAAGGTTGCCAAAATTTTTAAAATATTAATATTAATATTTTTATTTTTTCTTTCATCTACTGTAACCCAAAATGTTTTTATAAGAAAAAATGGTAACGTTGCCAATTTTCGACAATCTTATTTGACAACATTCTGATTTGGGGACCCCACTAATGGTAACGGGGAACTCCCATGGCATCTGGAGCGTAGATGCTCTAATATAAATGTTACTTAACTTTTTGTGGAGAATTGATTTAGTTAATATAGTTAATAAAAATTTAATTAGGCAAATTAATAAAATAATTTTATTATTGTTTGTTCAAAGCCTAAACTTTCTCTAGAAGAAGTGGTGGACAATAGACAAAAGACACTATGACAATATTTTCAAGTAGTTTACTACTTTACAGCCAATGATCCAATATGTATAGTTAAAATCAAATAGCTAATAATAATAATAATAAATATAGACTTCTCAAATGCTTTTTTTGTTTATTAATTCACAAAATGTGATTATATTTTCTTTTTGTAATTATTATTATATTGCTTGGTTTACATATACAAGGTGTCACAACTCTCAAGTTTCTATGGTTATGATGTATATTCAAACATCAAATTATATGAGAATCATATTATAAATATATAATAGTGTTTCGAATAAAAAACTTATTCAACAATCAATCAAATTTCTCTATACTTTTTTTTAATGGATAGATACCATGCATATATACCCCCTGAAAATCCCACTTTATAACAATATTATACAAGTTGCATACAATAATATAAAAACATGTATATAATATTTTTTAGTATTATACTAAAAAATTCATGGAATTAAATTTATTACCTCATGCATGAATCTGCATATGATCACGCATAGGAATATATGTTGGCATATTATATATATACATGATAATTATTTTATAGGGATTCACTTTAAGTCCTATTGGTGGGGCTTTCAGTGTTCTCGACCCGTGAATAATTTTCAACGCGATATTTTTTTATGACCGTATATATTGTAGCTATTTAGAGCATCCTGCAAATTTTTAGAAAATTCCGAATAGTTTACAGTATCGAAAACTAAGTTCAAACATGTTGTTGCACGCGTGACTAATTTTTTTTATGAGCGTGGAAAGCAACATGTTTGAACTTAATTTTCGGTACTGTAAATTATTCAGAATTTTCTGAAAATTTGCAGGATACTCTAAATAGCTACAATATACACGGTTAAAAAAAGATCGCGCCGAAATCTGTTCACAGGTCAAGAAACACTGAGAGCCCACCAACAAGGTCAAAGTGAAATTATCTTATATTATATATATATATATTATGATTGCTCATAGAATAGCTTAATTAATTTAATAAATAAATAATTAAATAACAAAGACTCGTGTACTCTTGAACAATTAAATTGCCATGATGGTATCACCTAATTAGCTGGTGATTATTGGAATAATATATAGTTGTCTTGTCATGATATAAGTCATCATTGTAAGTAACTGATCTTCTTGTTAATTTTGAAGATTAATTAATGCAAATTTAATTTTCTATGAATCATGACATATATAGTCATCCCTTGGACTATTTTTCTTATTAGGATTCAAATTATTATTATTTTTAAGAAATAGGATTCAACTTATTATTTTAGTACATATATCTTTTTGGAGATTATTATTGGGTGACAAAAACAAGACCTCAAGCTCATATATAATTAAACTATAATTATCCCTCTCTAAATTAAGATTAATTATAATTACATCTAAATGTACTTTGAGTCATTTTCATATTCGCGAGGACTCATACATATCTTCTATTGACTAATTAATTTGGACTAAAGAGAATATACATATATATATATAATACTTACTCATTATTATTATAATAGGGTATGATTATTAGGTGGCAAACATATGGATTATATTATCATCGAAGAAAATTAATAAATTTAATTATAGTAATTATATATCTTCTATATAAAAAGTGTGTACATAAATAATTTTTTTTAGTTTTAACAGTTTTTTATTATTTTAATGTTAACTTTAACGGAATATTCTTATATTTAACAAAATATTCTTATATTTAACGGCATATTGTAAACATTACTTAAACTTAAAAAAAAAAAAAAATTTGTGATATTTTACACTTATAATTATTTAAAAATAATAAATTAAATAAATAAATTAATTAAAATATGATATTTTCGAGATATTTTACAATGATAATTATTTAAAAATAATAAAATCATACATTTTAAACTTCAATAAACATTAATTAAACTTGAACTCATGTATTAGAATAATATCATATTAAACATATAATATAATATACTATCAATTAGCAACAAATTATTTAAAAAAAAACTAGCAAGAAACTTAAATTTAAAATCCACGTATAATATTTAATATTACATTAAACATATATAATATATAATTTCTTGTTGTTACTCCCAAATTCAAAAACTAGAACAAACATAAACTTAAACAAAAAAAAAATTTATTTTAATAAAAATAAAATATTTATTTAAAATTTATATAACATTAATATAAATTTAATAAAAATAATTAATAAATTCTATAAATAAAATTAAGCAAATATATAATAAATATATCTTATCCTGATCATTGTTTTGGTCAAGATATTTTTGACCTAAGATCAAGACATTTCTTGAATAATCGAATAATATGTAAAGATAAAAATAAACATCTATATATTATATATACTTCCTTTCTCTATTAATTACTTAATTAATAAATAAATAAGATGTATTAATGTACTTCTAGAATACTTTTCTATATTTAAAAAGAATATATATAGTTAAATAACTTGAATTTTCAAAAACATGTTGAAGGATGTGCTGCAGAAAGGTTTAGTTTAATTAGCAGTTGGTTTTTATATTTGAGAAATCAGTGTCTTGAATAATTAATTGTATTATTAATTAATTAAAAGAATAATATATTGTTACTTTATGAAAGATATTTGGTCCTTTTCCCTTTCCAACTTTTTGTAGCCTTTTGTGAGCCAAGTTGATGAATAAACAAAGGATATTGATTGGTCCAAGGCTAGCTATTATCAATTATAATTAGATTATTCTCATATATATATTATCTAATTTTGTGCCAATAGATATTTATTTATATATATATAATAATATACATATTCTAGGGATATTCTATATGAGTATCTCAAAGCATGTATTAGGTATATAATAAAGGAAAAATAAATTATTAATTAGCCACTAATTAATTTGCTAGATTTGGGATTCAATAATGAATTAATATTTTATCACCCAAATGTCTACTAATTAATGATATGCTTAATTAGCTTCTAATTAAAACTTTGTTTGCTTTCTAATAAAGATATCATACATTATTTTAAATTATTTTTAATTAAAGTATAATAATAATAATAATATCTGAATAAAAAGATTCAGTTAGCATATATAATATGCTCCTAAGTCCTATGGTGGTTTGTTTTCTCTCCATATGAAATTATGAGTACATGATCTCCACTCATTAATACCACAATACAAAATATCACAAACTATGTACTACCACACTACAAGTAATTTTTTTTTTATTTTCATTTACTTATATAACTATATTAATAGGAATATATAAATATATAGAATAATGATATCTGCATGTACTAAAACATTACTCCAACTGATGTGACATTATTTTTTAAAAGAGTTGGTCTCGCCTGAAATAAATTTGATTGATTAAATGAAACCGTCACCAGAGCGTGACCTGAGTAGTAGGGGGCCTTATACAAAATTTGTTATTTTTAAAAGAATTATAAAAAAAAAGGTATTTTCCAAATTTTGGGGGCTTTTGTACATGTAAAAAAATAGTATTTTTCAAAAAATTGGGCCTCATTATGTGGGGCCACTGGGCACAGACTTGACTCGCCTGTAACAAAAGTTAAGTCTGTTCGCTACGTCAATTATTGTAATATTTTGGTGCTTAATTTTAGTACACATATCATTACTCATATATATATATATAAATATACACACACGGAGAGGCACACAAATGATAGCATAGAATGAAAAATATATATATAGACAAAATTTTCCCTTCGTGAAATAATTTGTCAAAAAGTTTGAACGAGAGAGCTACTCTCAACCTCAATTAGGTTTAGATCACTACATCTACCGATACCTCTTTAACAAGTGTCATATATATATATATATACACATGTATAACATTTACTTTTCTTCTGATATTTCTCATTGTATATATTGACCTAATTAATTATTTAAAATGTTGAATCGTACGTACCCTTTTGATTCCTCCAAAAGTCACCAAGTACTATAAATTGGTGGAAATTTCGTGGAATTGCATATCTTTTTTGGAGGTCCCCACTACTACTCACAATTCACTTGTTATTGTCTCTAATTTGGCTCAAGTATGGCTCGTTTTGCAACATGCATAAAAATGTCATATATAGAGTATATATAAAACAAAATGTTAATGAAATCCACCATGTGGAAGCAATATTCATATTATTTGTCAACACACATATATATATATATATGGCATAGCTATAGGATACGACTCTATATTAATATAGATGGATTATTCATCACTTATCATCACTTGCCCTTTTCAATTATTTAGAAAAAAAGAATCTTCTTTTTCCAAAAAAAAATTTGTTAAATTGATTTATCATTTTATATAGGGTTATTTGCGTTGGAAGTATGCAAGTTATTACGTTTGTAACACTTAAGTACCCAAATTATTTTATTGGCGGTGAAAATATCTTCCGCCTATGTTTTTGTGCAATTTGCTACAACCGTCAATTCTCACTGTTAAGTTCTTTTGTGACAAAAATATCAAATTAAATGGATATTTGCGGTGAAAGTACTCAATTTAAAATATGCTTGCGGCGAAGGTACTCAATGTAAGAGATATTTGCGGTGAAAGTACCTAAGTTATAAACAAATTTCACACTATGTAGATGGACTTAAAGACGAAACAGACAATTGTATTAAACTCTACCAAAATATGGACATAAGGCATTTTCACCGTTAAAAAAAATTACTTAGCTACTTAAGTACTACAAATACAATAATTAATTACTTTCCCCACATAGAATTACTAATTAATAAAAGAGTTTATACCTTTTTGGACCTTATATTTTTTCTTATTACCTGTTTGGACCCTGTATTTTGACAAATTACTTTTTGGACCCTGTGTTTTGTAAAATGGTTAAAATAGAACCCTAAACCCGATTTTAGTCAATGCTTTTTCAACTAAAATCACAAATAATTTACCAAACTAATAACTCAGAACAAAAATAAAATCATTATGCTTAAAAACTGTGTTGTTATATTTAATTTTTTTCTTCATCAAAATTGAGTTTAGGGTTCTATTTTAATAATTTTATAAAACATAGGGTCCAAAAAGTAATTTGTCAAAACACAGAGTCCAAACAGGTAATGGAAAAAAACACAGGGTCCAAAAAAGTATAAACCCTTAATAAAATGGTAAAGTGATTAAAAATAAGTATTTTTAGTTGATCTTACATATATGTCGGTGGTTTGGTAGAAAACCTTGCCTTAAATAAAAAATTAGATATTTATTTATTTTTCTTTATCAATCTATGACTAATTTATTGGTAGTGTACTATGTGTATGATTGTGGGGTTATTGTACATTAATTGACATGTATTATTTTCTACATTTAATTTTATGTGACAAACTATCGAATTATCTTAATATTTTGTTCATTCTTTTACTTATCAAATTGTCTATTTTATAACTCTTAAAAATATTATGTCATTTAGCTCATTGTTTTCCATAATAACAATGGGCTAACACAAATTATATATATATTTATATAATATGGATAGAATTACTAATTAATAAAAGAGGAAATTCTTAATTAAATTGAGCTCAAAAAATGGTTAGAATGGATGCCACTTTATTTATATATCCATATCCATATTCTTTTTCACTATCATTTGTGTTTTAATCTTACTTTCAAGAAGGTTTAGTATAATTTTTTTTCTTTTCTTAGAAATTGAATAAATAATGAGGACACTATCCAATTATAATTGTATTATTTTCGAGTCAAACTTACAAAATTAGGGTCAAGTTGTGTAATCACCAAATTGCTAATTCGAGTAAAACTAGTCAAATATTTTAAATAAATTAAGTTTTTTCAAATTTAAATTAATTAGAATATTCATAGAATCTTAAAATTGATTTGAATTTAATTTAATTGTGAGTTGACCTTTTAAAAATTTAAAATAAGAAAAAGAAAAAAAAATTGTGTACGAAATTGTGTACACTCACTACTAATCAAAGGACAGAGTCCTTGGTACGGAAGCCAAGTTTTCAAATCGTATTCCCAGGGATATTTCAGTAATTTCACTTAATCTCAATCCCGTTTTCTGATTGGACGGTAGTATTTTTTAGTTGTTAGATTCGACACGTGGTTATTTTTCATTGGGTGACGATAGCGAGCCGAATATTCCTCTAAAAAAATTCGAAAATTAAAAAGCTACGGACTCCGCAAACTCCGCTTATCACACAACCGAATAATAGGAGAGTCGGCTCTTTCGATATAAAAGCAGATTATTATCACTCAATTTTGTAGAAAGACGAGAGAGAAAAAAAAACTTAATTAGAAGAACCAGAGAGAAAGTGAGAGAAAATTCGAAAGAAAGTGAAAGAAAATTTCATCGTCTATCAGAGTATAATAATGACCGACGGACTCAAGAGAGACTACCAGATTTTGGAGGAGATCGGTCAAGGAAGATTCGGTACTGTCTACAGATGCTCATCGGCGAACCAGAACGGTGGTTTTTTTGCTGTGAAATCAATTGAGAAACGTTTGGTTTCCGGTGATTCTCTTGAATCGCAATGTTTACTGACTGAACCAAAAATTCTTCATCATGTCTCTGATCATCCGAACATTGTCAAGCTCCATAATCTCTACGAGGATGATTCGTACCTCGATATGGTGTTAGATCTCTGCGATTCGGCCGATCTCCACAGCCGTGTCAGTCGCCGAGTCTTTACCGAGACGGAGGCAGCTTCCGTGATGACTCAGCTCATGCAAGCCGTGGCGCACTGCCATCGCCACGGCGTCGCTCACCGCGACATCAAGCCGGAGAACATACTCTTCGACGAGAGGAATCGGTTGAAACTCGCCGATTTCGGATCGGCCGAGATGTTTCTTGACGGGGAGCCGATGAGTGGGATCGTCGGAACGCCTTACTACGTGGCTCCGGAGGTGTTAGCCGGGAGGGATTACAATGAGAAAGTTGATGTGTGGAGCGCCGGCGTCGTTTTGTACATATTGCTGGCTGGTTTTCCGCCGTTTTATGGAGAATCTGTGGTGGAGACTTTTGATGCGGTGCTTAGAGCCAATTTGAGGTTCCCGACGAGAGTTTTCCGGTCAGTATCTCCGGCGGCGAAGGATCTACTTAGGCGGATGCTGTGTAAGGATGTTTCTAGAAGATTCTCGGCAGAGCAAGTTCTGAGTGAGTGAATTTCTAATTACTTTTTTTCAAGCCAAACAGAATTTTCAATTTTAAATCTTATTTATTAATTTAAATCATTAATTAATTAATTAATTATGTTTAAATATCTACAGGACACCCATGGATGGCAAATGGCGGAGAAAGATTAGATCTGAGCGAATGATGCAAAGTTCAAAGCGGCGCCGTTTCAGTACATATGGATATAATCAGAATCGAAAGCTTTCTTTTTCTTCTCGTTTTTTTTTTGGGAAGCGAAGCGAAGAGTGTTCGTGTTTTTGTTAATTGCGATTTTCATGAGTTAGTTAGTTTCTAGTTAGTGGTTAGTAGTTAATGGTATTAGAGAGTTAAAAGGATTTTGGTGTTGTTTTGCGTATAGAGGTTGTTTTGTTGAGATTTTGAACTCGTTTATGAGTAAATAAATAAATAGTAACACGGATTTTCTAATTATTTTCCATGTTTTTAATTTTTAATCCTAATTTATTATTCAAGAATATATATTGATTTACAGCAATTCGATCATAATTCTATTATGAACTTCACAACATGTCATGATAATACCATTTTCACAACATATGTCCCTAATTTTACTTTTATAGTTAATTTATAAGAATGTAACATATCATTATTAATAAATATTTTATATATTTGAATTTAATAAGTGTTATGAATTATGGTTAAGAAACAAATAAATACAATTATATATATATTTTTTAATTTTATTTACTTAACAATGCAAATTTGTTAAATGCTAAAGGTTGGACTAGTATGAGCCAAATTTAGCACAATAATACATGCACTTTTTCATTAGTCATTTACTAATTAATTAATTAACAATTAATGACTTTTTTTTTACAATAAAAAATGAAAAAAGGTTACATTTTATATATTATCAATAAATATTAAATTAATTGTTGCATTTTTTGGTTAATTTGCATATTGTGTATTAGAGCATAATTAATTATAAATATTGAGCTTGACTTATTTTTTTTTACTAAATTTGGCACAAAATTTATATATTGCATTAGAGATGATCTAAGAGATTTTTGCCTATCTCGTTTGTTGTACATAAAATTGTTTAAATGATTAATTAATTAAACAATCAGAATCAACTTTTCTTAACACTTTAAGCTCATTTATTTGTAATATAGAAGATATGAAATCTCAATTCTACAAATAAAACAAAAATTTATGTGATAAAAATCTTCATTGTATTATTTTGGATTTTTTTTTTATCTTATTTGTTGGCTAATGGACATCCTTAAAAGACAGAGTTAAAATAAAGCTTATGGTAGTTGATAGTTGTTGGGTATGTGGAAGCCATTTGAGTTGACGATAGTGGATTAGATTAAACAGATATTATGCCTTAATTAATGGTTTAATACTATTTCTTATCTTTTCTTTTGTATTTTGTGGATTTCATGCAAAGAGCCACTAATTCGTTGTTAATTATGATACCTAATGGAAGTCAACACTTGTTATGGTGAGGTGGCATGTTTAGGATTTAAGTTTGTCTTTATACAAAAAAAACAAAAAAAGTGGTGATTAATAGTAGTGTAATGTGTTTTTAAATAAATCAAAGAAATCTTCCTATTTTGTTATTATTTTTAATCATTTAATTTCTAAAGAAGTAATATTTTCACAAATTTTAATGGTAAGATTACTTTTAAGTTTCTTCTTTAATTTTGTAATAAATAGGGACTTAAAATGTGGTGTTTTTTGGTTTTGATTTTCGCACTATATACGAGATTAATCTTAATATTTAAATTAATGGCTTCTATAAAGGGTTCAAAAGGTTGTCCAAATTTTTTTTGTTTGAGAAATTTGCGATTATATACCTAGAATTTAAAGTGTTTGTAAAAATACATTCAACCAATTTTTCACACAAATATCAGTTACACGTCAGCATATCATACCGAATTTTTAAAAAAATTGGGAAATCCCACTTCTTGAATTTTTTTTTTGTTTTTTGTAAGTTGTAAAAAGTTATATTTTGGTTACTTACGATATCTATAAAATACCAATTGGTCATTTTTTTATTAAAAACTTTATATTTAGATCATAATATTTGAGTACCTTTTGTTACTTCCAAGACTCATTTGTAGAAATCTTAATATACGAATTAATTATTTTTATGTTATATTATGATATCTTATTATTTAAGATATATTTTGGTAACTTTCAAGTTTATTTCAGAAACTAATGAGTTGCCATATAGTATAATAAGTTACCATATAGTTTATTAATAAAAATTAATTTAGTATACTATATGGTAACTTTTAAATGAAAACTTTTATTAGACTTTTTTAGTCATTCATGTAATTTACATGTTTTATTATTTAAGATACATTTGCGTTACCTTCAACTCTATTTTAGAAACTAATTAGTTATCATATAGTATACAAAGTTACTCCTATAATTCCAAATTACCATAAATATGTTATTAGAAAATAATATTATATAGTATACTGCATAGTTACTTTTAAAAATTACATTTTCATTGCTTTTAATTATTTAAGATACTAATTGGTTACCTTAGTGAGTTACCAAAAAGAGTTTTTTTATGTTCTATTTAAAAGTTACCAAACAATATCCTAAAGAAGCTATTTTAAAAAAGTTACTTGAAATGTTTCTAAAATAGCTTTAAAGTTGTTTAGAATACCATATGGTATCTTTTAAATGTAAAATAAGAATACAAATTTTGGTATATTAAATTTTGTTTAAGTTTAAAGTTTAGTTACTTTTTCGTTAACAAATTATGAAAAAGAAACTAAAATGTTGCTTTTTATTTTGGTTATTTTCTCCGGGGACAGCAAAAAAAAACATATGCTTCTCACATATCAAAATGATCACTATTACACCCAAATTTCGACATAGTCATAAATGAGCCTCGAAATGTAGGCTCGTAAAGCATAAGATCGAAAATGACAAGCAGTGGCTGGATACTTGTATATATTTGCATGATTCTTGACTTGATCTTGTTGGCGATCGAGCACAAGTACAGAAGGCTCGAGCTTAAGTATCAAGCTCGAAAGAACGAATCTTCTTTGATGCATATGGGTGTTATTCGAGCCTTAGTTGCAAGCTCGAAGATGTTGGTCTCCAGAGGTTGAGCTTGATGGAATCACTGGCTAAGGAGGAGGTTGGCTAGAATAACGAGCTCAAAGTGTTGGTCGATCTCGAAAGCACGTAAACCTTGCGTTCGAGGTCAGCAACGCGTTTTGCACACGACAACTGTTAAGAGATCCCTATTCCTTAGGGATTCGTTGTTATTTGATGTTAAATCCCAATTATCATGGGATAATATGTAATCAGTGTATTTATTTGTATTTATTTCAAATTTGAAAGATTGATTGTAACTTCCTCAAATAAATGGAATAGATTCTGTCAACCAGGTCTATAAATAGCCTGGGGAATTTCATTTGTGGATGGACACAAGATTGTACTAAGAATACTCTATGGAATTGCTTTGAGAAAACTTTGAGAGGGTATCAATAATCAATAATATTGACTCTTGGACTAGTCAGATTTTAACTTCTGAACCACGTAAAAATCCTTATGTTCTTTTCTTATTTCTTAAATCTTTGTTTAGTGCTTTTCAGATTTAAGTTGACGAAAAACGGCGTCAACAGTTTGATGCTTTCATTGAGAGCATTAAGAAAATCTTTGGATTGTTTAGTCATAAACCTCTTGCATTAACAATGGCCACCGCGAACAACCCAGGTGTTGGTGGGCAACCATTGCCCCAAATACCTGAGGAGCAAACTCCTCATACTGAAGATTACCCACGAAGACCTGGGAAACATCTAATGATAGACCACGACCCTGACGAGGGGAGTGCTCGGAGCTCTAACCCTGAATTTGTCAGGAATAACCTGGAACCAGTCTGGGCCTATTCTGGGTCTTCCAGGCCCAACAATGGGAGGCCACCACCATCACCTATAAGGCATCTTCCATCTCCTATAAGACACCCCTCACCACTCCAAGAGGCACCCCAGCCAACTCCTCATAGTAACTAGGCAGAGGAGCCTGCACCACAAAGGCCATCTCGCAGTGGAAGCCATGATGGGAACCGTCGAACCCGACCTGGACATGGGGCCGAGCGAGAAGTGACTCGAGGACATAGGGTTGTCATAGAAAAAGATAATTTGATAGGGTCAATTTTGTACTATGATTTAAAGGTAAATTTTTAGTTACTTTTTTATTGGGTTAAGAAAACATAATTCAAAACGTAAATTGAATGACTCACCAAAACATGTATTTTTAAGCTTTGAGTATATATGAGTACTGAGACAATGAGATTTGAGGCCTATTCAATTCCTTTGCCTACCGTGTTTTTACAACAATAATTGTAGTCCTCACACTACTACAAAACTTAGGCTTTTAGGATACTTTTTTAGTGCACTCACCTAAATACGAGTCCTAAAAACAGCTCCTAGAATTTTTAGGACACTCATTGAGAGTCCTTAAAGAATTTCTTTTAGGACACGTAGTGCGAGCCCTAAAAACTGATGTGTGTCCTAAAAGTTTGAATTATTTTTTTTACCAAAAGTTCCTGGACATTTTAGGACACTCATTGAGAGTCCTTAAAGAATTTCTTTTAGGACACGCAATGCGAGCCCTAAAAACTTATGTGTGTCCTAAAAGTTTGAATAATTTTATTTTAACAAAATTTCCTAGACTTTTTAGGACACTCATTGAGAGTCTTTAAAGAATTTATTTTAGGACATGCAAAGCGAGCCCTAAAAACTTATGTATATCCTAAAAGTTTGAATAACTTTTTTTAACTAAAAAACCCATTCTCTCTCTCTCTCTCCCTGGATTCCATCTCTCTTCCCGCATTTCTCTTTTTCTCTCTCTCACACAAGCCCACTACCCAGCCACGAATGGTGCCTCTCCGGCCACCCTTCGCCTACACACGCCAGCCCACGGTGTTCCCCAGCCCCCGAAACCCCTAGCCCCACTAGCCACTAGCCTCACGTGCCACCTAGCCTAGTTGACGAAGCCACCAAAGTTCGGTGACCATGTGGGTTTCCAAAATGTTTTAGGCATTTTTTTACCACTTTGAGCCACCCAAGCCAAATGACCACCACCACTGCATTCCTTGTGCTTTGGGCTTCAAAACCCACTAAAAAATCGGACTGAACCACCAACATGGGGTGCTGGCGCCGCCGTCATCATCGGAGCTCTGGCAGGAGCTTTGGCTACCCTTTAATTTTTTAAAAATTAAAAATAAAACTTTTTAGGACTCGCATTGCGAGCCCTAAAAACATTCTTTTAGGACTCGTGACGAGTCCTAAAAATCCTCAGTTTTTAAGGCTCTCAAAAAGAGGACTCGCGCCCCGCGAGTCCTAAAAATGTGAGCCCTAAAAAGCCTTTTTTTTGTAGTAGTGTCGTCTTTTTTTCTTGGCATCCTTCACTTTTTTTTTCTTTTCATTTTTGCTCCCAATATACATTAGTTTTTCTTAGACCATCTCCAATTCAAGATGTTGACCCTCGAATTAGCCAACGACACGGAGTCAAATATACGACAGGAAATAACACGACGCTTGAAAAGATAATCTAATGGAAAGGAAAAAACACCAAGAATTATAGTGGTTCGGCCCCAGTGATTGGTAATGACCTACGTCCACTTTGTGATATTTTTATTATAGAATCCTAAGGTTGTGATCAAAGAACTAGGATTCTTGAGTTTCATAAACCTTAGGCGTAATACAATCAGATGGTAACAACTCACCTTAGCTCGTTTTCTCTCAATCTTAAGCAAAAAAGCTAAAATGAATCCCAAAGTCCCTTCCTTGAGCTATTTCATGTGTATTTATAGGCTCAAGGAGGGTTACATATGATAACGTGTCATATCTTATCCTTAATAACCGCGTATCAAGAATAATTATGAAGAGATATTAAAATGCAGTTAATATTAGATTACAACCTAAGAAGGAAATAAATCGGGCTTCACGACCAGCCTGGTCGTGACAAACATTAACATCGACAAGGAGGCGCGCCTCTGGTCGATAGCCGAACAACGCCTCTGCCTTTTTATTCTTCCACGTGTCAATCTATGTGTAAGTAATCCTTGCCACGTGATCAATGACCATTTTTGGGTAAACACAAGATGTAAATTTTGTGTCAAATTTGGCACATAAAATGAATCAATGTTATATTTGGCTCAATATTTGCAATTTCGCTCCAATGCACAAGATGCAAATTAACAAAAAAAAATCAACAATTCATTTAATATTTATTGATAAAATACAAATTTTTTTCTTCATTTTTTATTGTAAAAAAAATGAATAAAAAAAGTAATATAATTAGTCATTAATTGTTCACTAATAAATTAGTGGCAATATAGTAAATAAAAAATGACATTTATTGTTGGGCCAAATTTGACCCATGCTATATCTTCTACCAAATTTGGCACAACTTTTAGCATGTGCCAAATTTGGCACAATTTTTAGAACAAAATTGGAATGATACTTTTGTTAAAATGTGATAAATATAACAATGCAACCCCTTTTTGTCACTCATTGGAGATACTCTTATGTGTTATGGGTTTAATATCATTAACTAGAAAAAAAAAGTCTTTATTTAATCACATACCACCAAACAACAACACTTTCTTTTAAGTTGAAATGAAAATTTGGAATTTTTTTTTTCCATTGGGTGATTGAGTTCATCACATGGATGTATTCTATTTTTTTTTCAATAATTTTAGTTTTACTCGTTTGGGTATTTGACTTTTTTCTTCCAATCTAGATTTTTGAGAATCGACAAAGGAGATTGAGTGTATAATTTTGTGATTGGTTAAACACATGGTGAAATTGGTTAGGCACAAAGAGGTGCAAAACCATAACGATTTCACAAAAGTCAACACGTGAGAGTTGACTTTACGTATAGGCATTTATAAATAATCTTTTTGGGTCCAAATTGTTTCTTATATGAGTGCACCCAAAAAGTTTGGGAGCATTTTAGGGATGTTTTGAGATAATTTTTTTAGCGTCAAAACAGAGGCATCGGCGTAGCGTTGCCTCTGGGAGGCGACGTGTCGCTCGACCAAGAAATGGTAGACTAGGTAACGGTGACGGATCTCCTGGGTCGTCAGTACGAGGCCATACAATGACGTGTTTTTGGCTCCAAAATTAAAATTGAAATGCTCTAATCTCATTGGTTGAGTCTAATGTGGTTCATTTACTATTTAAAGGGTTCATATGAGTTCATTGGTGACTTGGTCACTGTAACGCCCTGGGTAGCCAGGACCATTACACTGTGTATTTATAAAGGTGTAGGACTTGCTAATCAAGTCATTTAGTTTAAAATGTGTCACTAAAACCATTAATGAACTAGGGTTAAAAGGTTTTGGTCATAAAAGATACATTTCATATAATTAAACGTTTTGTACAAGGGATCCCAAAAGAAACAGTGTTTGAAAGTCAGTTTACAAAATTTCAAAGTGTAAACAACTGCTAGCCCCTCTAAGGGAAAAATAGACAATTATGGTCCTCCTGTTCCTGTCTCTTCCTCAACCGTGGTGGCCGAGCAGCTGGTCATGTACGTTCTGCCTTCAGAGCTCTTCAAATCAGGGTTGATCAAGCTTACCCTTGCCTTTTCCTGCACCACGTAGCACCCGTGAGCCA
Organism: Humulus lupulus; assembly: GCF_963169125.1. NCBI lineage: Eukaryota > Viridiplantae > Streptophyta > Magnoliopsida > Rosales > Cannabaceae > Humulus > Humulus lupulus. The sequence goes on along the minus strand of NC_084794.1, from coordinate 295,722,275 downwards.
ATGCCCAGCAAGAAAACATGATATCATCACACAAACAATGATAACAATTAAATAACTCTTTAAGCATGTTCATACACTTAACAATCCACATTAATCACATAGTCCATAGACATAACCAGTGAATCTACAAGCCGATACCCAGCTATTCAGCATGGCAAGTTCATCAATCAATAATGATAACCAAATCACTTGATAATCAGGGTCGACGCCTTTAGGTCGCACCCTTTGTTTACCCCACTGACTTCGGTCTGCTTAAACCGAGCTCAGTGAATATTAAGCTGTCCTTAGCTACCAGTGGCTGAGCCGCGCCCTGTGCGCCAATGTAAACTCCGGCACTCTTAGGCTGTTTGTTTATTATTCACATGGCATAATACCATCCTTCATAAGGCATACAAAATAGGGAACCCTTAGTCCCATTATAAATTCACAACCGGGTGCAGTTTTCTTACCTTTAATTTCCAAGTGTCCTGATTACGAGAGATGTCTCTTGAGCACGATCCGTTTCCCGAGCCCTAGCTTATAACTAGTCACAACCAAGATAAGGGATACCATTAATATTTGTAAAAATGTTTCCAAATTAAGTTCTAGCCTCCGGGACATCGAATTCCACCAAACACGGTAGTAGGATCGATCCCGAGAACCCTAGGTTAGGTTTCTGTGCTTAAAAACTCCAAAAGGCCAAAAATTCCCTTAAGGGCCGTGGCCCAAGCTTCCTATGCCGCGACATGCCCCCAACGAGAGGCCCAGCATCGCCCAAAAATAGACACGGGCCGCGGCTCAGCCTTCCCAATGCCGTGGCCCGCCCTTCTTCTCCAGTACCTATCAGCTTCAGAGGGCCGCGACACACCAAGAACTGAGCCGCGGCCCGACCCCTTCGAACAAAAAAAAACCACCATTTTTAACACTCAAACCTCACTCAAAACCACCCATAATCATCCTAATGATATACCCCAATTATCACAAACATTCTAACATGATTTCAGCAACATAACCCAGCAGAAACCTAGTCTAGAAACTCATCAAAACAACATTTCAATCTTTGAAACCCACAAGTTCAAGAACACCAAAACCAGTCAGAAAAACCCAGAATTCAAACACTACATCATAAATTGAAGCTTACCTTCACTGAAGACTCAATCCTCCAAACAATTACTGAGCTAACTCCCAAGCCTTCTCCCTTAATTCAACATTTCATGCCAAAAACCCATAAACACTTTAGAACTCAGCCATATTCACAAAATATAACCACCAAAGATAAAGCTCAGAACTTACCTTAACTCTTGATGCTAACCCTGAGCTAATCTTCCAAAACCTCTACTCAATTCACTGAGTTCCAGCCAAGTTTCCTTAGTTTTTCTATGGTTTCCCTTGAGAGAGAGAGAGAGAGAGAGAAAAGAGAGAGAAGGGTCGGTTTGGCCTTGTTCTACCACTTTCTGAGTTTTACTTAGTCTATCCTTAATTGATTAAATCAATCCCGAGGCTCGGGGTACCAAAAATGTCCCCGAGGAAAAAACGGTAAAATTCCCCAGTATTCCTTCCTAAGCTTCCTAACGTCAAATATATCTCAAATTATTTATTTTCATAACCTGATAACCCAAATAACCATCTAATACCCGAAATATCCATTGACTTGCCCCAAGTCAAGTATTAGGTCCTGTTGTGACTCTCCCGCTAACCAGCTCCCTAGGATCGCCTCAAGTCGTATGCTGTAGATTTACCCACATAATAATGTGGTCATCACAATTATGAAATATAATCACATTTACGCCCTCAACGGGCTAAAATTACAAATATACCCCTTTAAGCTAAACGGGGCCTACATGCGTACTAATACTCATAGACATGCATTTCATATATTCATGTAGGCATGATTATCACAGAATCATGCATTAAACTATTTAATTCAGACATAAACCAATCGTGCCCTCCCGACACACTAATCAATGCCCTTTAGCCTTATTAGTGATTTTGGGTCATTATAGTCACTCTCATCTCTCCCTCTTTCTCTAGCTTTTAAGATTATTAGTTTTCTCCAAGATCTTCATCAAGAAATCTTGACTTGTATAAAGAATCAAGGCTTGTGAATCCCAATCTCATTCCATTGTAGTAGCTTCAAGCAATTCCAAGAAGAAGGCTAGGAATAGAGATTTTTGGACAACATATCTACATTTTTGTCAAGCCTTGTCATTTTAGTATTTCACATAAAATCATAGCTTTGTGATTTTGTGTTTGAAGGTTGTTCTTCAAGAAATGTCCATTCTACACTTTGTTTCCTTTGTGTTTGTGTAATTTGTGATTATCTACCTATAGAGTTAGATTACTTGTTGTTTATGCTTTGAGTTGTAATACAAAACCAAGGTTGATTAAGCCTAATCTCAACCATATATGTTATCTTCAATTCATTTAAGTGTCAACTATTGGGTAAGTGTGAGATTACACCACCGCAATATCTAAAATATACACACAATAATGCTTGATAACTGTTGGGTAAGAGTGGTGACTACCCTTTGTTATGGTTGACCCTGGGCTAAGGCGAGCTAGGCCAACGCCTAGGGTCTCACATTAGATCTTTACTAGAGCCTAATTTGGCTCAGGGTCGAATCTGGCTATGGCCAAATCGGGCTCAGGGCTAGGCCTGCCCTTTATTTTCCACATCATGTCAGAGTACGCCAACAAAATGACTTATGATGCTTTCATTAGTGCGGTTTTTGCAATGCAAGGATTTGAAATTTTGACTAGTGGGATGGTGTCCATTGTAGTTTCTTCGATCTTTAAAGCTCATTTCTCGGTCGGCGTACGATTTTGACAAAAAAAAAATTGTAAATTGAATCCCAATTGTCATAAGGTTCAAGAGTTTCTTTATGGTGAAAAAGACACATATAATATAAACAAGGCTCCTAATTCTCTAAGAAATCATGATTAATACATTAACTTTTTCTAATATTTGATACTAGGAGATAGTAGAAGACTTGATCATGAAAATCTCATCATCATTTCTTATACTAAATGCATCTAAGCAAAATCACACAAGAAGAATAATTTTAAAAAAAAAAGTAGCAATAATACTAAAGAAGAGAGCTTTTTCATAATACCCAACACAATATTCAAAAGCTTGCCTCTCTAACTTCTCCATTTTCAACCTCAATTCTCCTGACATGTCTTCCAAAGGCCTTATGTTAGACTCAGGCACCAAGAAGGTGAAAACTATTTCCAAAAAGTTAACCACACCAAGAAATATCAGTGTGCTCCTCTTTCCAATCGGTTGTTCTGCATACTGAAACCTAAAAGCTCCAATTATAGCTCCGGCCTTCCCCGCCGCGACAGATATGCCATGACACGTGGAACGTTATTTATATCAGTGCGATTTTTGCCAAGCAAGGGTTTGGAATTTTGAATAGTGGGATGGTGTCCATTGTATTTTCTTCGATCTTCAAAGCTCATTTCTCGACCGACGTACGATTTTGACAAAAAAAAATAAAAATTGTAAATTGAACCCCAATTGTCATAAGGTTCAAGAGTTTCTTTATAGTGAAAAAAACACATATAATATAAACAAGGAAATCAACATTAATGCATTAAATTTTCTAATATTTGATACTAGGAGATAGAAGAAGACATGATCATGAAAATCTCCTCATCATTTCTTATACTAAATATATCTATGCAAAATCACACTAGAAGAATAATTTTTTTAAAAAAAAAGTAACAATAATACTAAAGAAGAGAGCTTTTTCATAATACACAACACAATATTCAAAAGCTTTCACTACTACTATCTTGCCTCTCTAAATTCTCCATTTTCAACCTTAGTTTCTCCTGACATGTCTTCCAAAGACCTTCCATTAGACTCAGGCACCAAGAAGGTGTAAACTATTCCCAAAAAGTTAACCACACCAAGAATTATCAGCGTGCTCCTCACTCCAATTGCTTGTTCCGTATATTGAAACCCAAAAGCTCCAATTATAGCTCTGGCCTTCCCCGCCGCAGCAGATATGCCATGACATGTGGACCTCAGCTACGCAGAGAAAATCTCGGCCGGGACGACAAAGGTGGTCGATTTGGGGCTGAAGTTGGCGAAGAAGAAAGTGAGGGAATATATTACAACAAAGCCAATTCTATTTTCTGTCAATGTCCAATGGTGGTAAGGAATGGCTAGGGCAAATTGAAAACTGTCATGAAGAAACATTCCATCAGTTGGATTGAAAATCTACTGATTCTGTCGATGAAAGCCATTGTGAACCAATAACTAGGAACTGTTGATTAAAGGGCTATGAGGGTTTGAGCTCTGGCGATTTTGAGCACATCTTCAAGTGCACTCATGGTTTTGGCTTTATGGATCCAACCAATGGCGCTAAAGATGTCTTTCTGAAATATATTTTGGTTGTAGAAAGCTATGTCTAATAAGAACCAAGTACTTGTTGTACCAATCAAATGCAATCCATAGCGACTGAGAAAAGCTTTCGAAAACAACTAGAATTTTCTCTCCTCTTTCTGTCCTAACTCCTCCACTTTCTCTTGCTCAGCTTCTACATCAACTTGTAGAACTTTCGACATGTCCGAGGTTGCTTGTTTAGCATTCTTGGCCACAAGAGCTGTGTACCGAGCGATCTCGAGCATTTTCATTCGCCAATAGTAAGTGAGCAAAGTCGGGAGAGCACAGAACTTGACAATTACACGCCATGCATATTCTGCCTCCGACACAGTCGAAGCAACCGCATCAATCTCGTAAGCCAAAGCTGGGAATTGAGCTTTAAAGATTGAAGACACAACAATGGCCACCATCCCACCAGCCAAAATCTCAAACCCTTGCATGGCGAATACCGCAAAAACTTGGTGATATGGTGAGTGATGAGCTGTATTGTGATATGCTGAGTGATTTGGTGAGTATATCTGCAACTTGTTCCAAGATTCATGGCGACTACCCTTTGTTATGGTCGACCCTGGTCTAAGGCAAGCTAGGTTTATGCCTAGGGTCTCACATTAGATCTTTACTAGGGCCTAAGTTGGCTCAGGGTCGAATCTGGCTATGGACAAATCTGGCTCAGGGCCATATTTGGCTCAGGGCCAGGCCTGCCCTCTGTTTGCCACATCATGTCATAGGACGCCAATAAGAAGACTTATGATGCTTTCATCAGTGCGGTCTTTGCCATGCAATGGTTTGGAATTTTGACTAGTGGGATGGTGTCCATTGTAGTTTCTTCGATCTTAAAAGCTCATTTCCCGGCCGGCGTACGATTTTGACAAAAAAAAATAAAAATTGTAAAGTGAACCCCAATTGTCATAAGGTTCAAGAATTTCTTTATAGTGAAAAAGACACATATAATATTAACAAGACTCCTAATTCTCTAAGAAATCAGAATTAATACATTAACTTTGCTAATATTTGATACTAGGAGATAATAGAAGACATGATCATGAAGATCTCCTCATCATTTCAGATACTAAATATATCTAAGCAGAATTACACAAGAAGAATATATATATATATATATATTTTTAATTCTAAAGTAACAATAATACTAAAGAAGAGAGTTTTTTCATAATACACAACACAACATTCCAAAGCTTTCATTACTACTACTGTCTTGCCTCTCTAACTTCTCCATTTTCAACTTCATCGTTTTCAAACTCAGTTTCTCCTCACATGTCTTCCAAAGACCTTCCATTAGACTAAGGCAACAAGAAGGTCTGTCCCTCATAATTAAACTTTTTTAGAATAATAAATTCTGAGGGAAAGCATTAAACTTTTTTTGATAATTTTTTCTCGTGGCATTAGTACAAAATTAATCTTTTTTAATTAGTTTTTCAGGCTAAACTAGATTGAAAAATACATATAATTTTTTTTTATAACAAACTCATACCCTATTTTATACTATAAATTTAGTTAAATGGTTTTTCAACTAATAATTACAAAATTGGCTAAATCTACAAAAATGGTTGACCTTGAAGGCTAATGGTCACAATAAATATATATATCATTAACGCTAGCTTGAACTCGATCAGTGACTATTAAGCTTTAACATCTCCTCAACATTAGAAACGCATCTTTATTTTTGTTTTTGCGAGAGGTTGCTCAACAACGATTTCATCATTGTTGAAGGTCGAGAAAGAAAAATTCAGAGAAAGAAAGAGAGGAAGAGAGATCAGGGTTCCTAGTGTGGGTGAAGATATCTTTCGTGATGTAGATTTGGACAACATCACGAAAGTGATCACTAACATGTCTAAATTTTTAAGTTTTTTAGGTAACTGTGATATGGTTTCTGGAGTTTTTTTCTTCTTTTCTATGATAAGTAACTGTTTGTTACCTTCAAGTTTTGATATATTTGTGTATTTATTAGTTTTTTGATGTAACCAGTTACTTATGTTACTGAAACTATAACTTCTTTTTCATCTTATTCTTCCTTTTTTGATGAAGTTCTCTTCTTCTTTTTCTTCAATAGTTTGTTTTTTTCTTAGATTTTATGATTTCTTGTAAGATCATATCATGTTTTTTTCCCTTCAAATTTGACGTTTCTTTTTAAATTTTAGATAAGTAACCAGTTACCATGTTATATGTATAATCTTAGATTTTATGGGTAACTGATTACCTATATTACTGTAAATATAGGGAACTAATGGTTACTCATCTTATAGCAATAAGTTACCCTTCTTAGGGTAACTGGTTATCTCTCATGCTAGCTTGTTATTTAACCTAGTTCTAGAAAAAAAAATAGATTTAAAAACGTAAAAAGAATCAATCAAATAACTAATTACCTTACTTATACCTGAAAAAAAAAACATACAATAAAAGTTAAAAAAAGAAAAGAAAAAAATACATATGTTGACGCCGTTTTTCGTCAATAGTGAAAGAAGAGCACGTAAAACGATAACTGAAAATGGCCGATTAGAATAAAACAATATAAACACACGATTTTTACGTGGTTCAGTAGTTAAATCTGCCTAGTCCACGAGTCTTTGTTATTAAACTCAAGATTATCTCCAGGAATTCTTCAAGAATGAATTCTTCAGAGTTTTCTCTCAAGGATTAGAATTTCGGTCCTCTACAATGGTGCATGGCTTCTCTATTTATAGAGAAGGCTAAAGAATACTATCCCACATATTTTGGGTAGTTACTCTTTTTGTATAAATAAAATTAATAGCTTTAAATGCCTATAATTAGATATACAAGGAAACGTCCCCTGAAGACCAGGAGACGTATGATACCAAATAATATCCCACGATTCTAGGGGATTTACAATAATAAATGAGGATTACATCTCATATCTATAACCATTGCAGATATTCAAGGTGGTTATCGCGTATCTCTAAGGATTTTAGCCTCTCAGGTCTCCCGTCATCTATCGAGCTAGGAATATCTCCCGAGGCCACACGGCTTTCGAGATCGTACGTATCGTCGAGCTCGGGACCCCAGATCCGAAGTCGTCCCTGAAGATGAGTATGTTCCCGGAGCTATCTTTCGAGATCATGAATACTTCGAGGTCAACATACCCAAGGTCGTCTATATCCTGCAAGCTCGGTACACATTCGTGGAGCATGTTTCCAACCTTATGAGTACTGATTTGCGAATCCGTCTTTCGAGATCATAATTAACATAGCTCAAAATCTGGGTATAACATCTTGCCCCCTCAAAAGTAGTTGTTCGGATCCTAAGAGAAGGAAACTTTTGAACTACTTTCTTTGAGAACTGTACCGTCATACACTCTTGAAAATGGACACGCGTCAATCTGGCATTGCTCATTGTTGATGCTTGAGTACCTTGGAAACACGCCCATGATCGTCCGTCTAACACCTTTTCGGTGCTATCTTGTCATTGATCCCTGACCATTGGATTTTGCAAGGATTTTGTTCAACGTTCCAGATTAACTCCTTATTCCCGCCTATATATACAAGACTTCCCTCTTCACCTTCACTTTTACCTTCGTTCACCATAAGCAAGAAAAGGAAGAACAAAGAAAACCAGAGACCTTCCTAAAAAGCTTCTGTCTTGCGCATGTTTTCTCGGCCAAAGAAACAAAGAAATTCTGGTCTGTTCGAGTCAGTGAGTTCCTATTTGCAACCTCTTCTCCAATCAACAATCTCTCTGCAGTCGCCATTATTGTGTAAGTAAGCAATCTCTGTTTCCCATTTTGTCAGTTTTTTTTTTAAACTATTCTTGCTGTGTATGTGTATATACTAGTTTACGTCCTTAGCATAATGAGATAGGAGGTTTTGATCCGTCAGGCTCAGATGCTTTTTAGACTTCCATCCTGGATTTACATCTCTGGTTCATACCCAGTTTTGATGTTTGAATGAGGTTCCAATTTTTCTGGGTTTTAAAATTTTTAGGGAATGTTTCTTGTACACTAAGTTTTCGGATAAAAACATGGGCCTTGATAAATGCACGAAACCCAAAGACACCTTTTCTAGTTAACCGCCACTCTTCTTTCCCTTGAATTTCGGGATTTCCAAAAAATTATCCACGCTCCTTTTCTTTTTTGTGGAACACGCGTCCTGACTCCTCAATAAGGGTCTTAATACTTAGTTTGTCTCGTTCCTAAACCTCCGAGCTCATTCCATCGAGCTCGTGATTCTTGTATGCATGGCTCTCACCATTTTTTCTTTCTCGTTAGATGTCACAGAATCTGGAAAGACGGTGGGGGTCATCGCAGGCAGTCCCTTACGAGCCAAAATCTCCGAGCCCAGAATCGTCGTTCGCCCGGAATCAACGTCGGATAAGAGAATACGAGCTTGCGTGCGAGCAAGAAGACATTCGAGCTCATTACCGCCGTCAGATAGATGAAGTCATCGAGGGGAAGAGGAGAGTTCTTCGGGAGGCCATCTATCCGGAATCTAATTCAGGCCCTAGGCCGATTCCTCTCGATCCTGCTTTAAAGGTTACTATCGCATACCCCCCCAGAGAGCTCAAATTTTCATTAATGGGGGAACCTTCCTCCTCACAGCCGAGGAGAGAGATGTTCGAGGCCGAGCTCTACTGGAGCACGGTTACCACAACCAGTCAAATATCTGAAATCCTGGCTTTCCATGGCCTTGGTTTGTCAGGCACCTTGAAGTGTCGAGCTCCGACTGGTCAAGAACGGTGCTGCTTCGCCCCTGGCGGCCGTGACGCCACAGTAAAATATGCGGCATGGAGCCAAGAACATATGAGGGCAGGCGCACTGCTGCCTTTGAAGTCTTTTTTCAAAGACTTTTCTGATTTCGTCGGGTTGGCTCCGTTCAAACTCAACACCAATTCATACAGGGTGCTGTCTACCCTGAGGTCCTTGTACCACGAGCTGGGGTGGGAAGGACCTTCACCTCAAGAGATTTTATATCTCTTTTGTTTAAAAAGTAACCCCTCCCGAGCTCGGGGAGGGGATGGATTTTACTACCTCTCGAGCTACCCCAAGGAGACGAAGGTTTTTGGGGATCTTCCCAACCACCCGCCTAATTTTAAAAGAGCCTTCTTCTGGACAGATGGTCTCTCCCCGTCTCGACATTATTCGTTCAGGCGGATTCGTAAGTATTCTCGTTACCTTTATTTCTGTGCTCGAGACTTTAGTTCTTAAATCCATATTCAGTTGAAATGTGTTTCGCCTTTCAGCTAATTTCCAGCGTCCTACCCCTGATGAAGCAATGAAGGGGCACAGAGAGGCCTTGCTCCAACTCCCTTATGGCAGGAGGTCTCTCTCGTACCTATTACATGAGGGCAAGCTCCGAGCTTGTGGGCTGTTGGGAGAGGGCCAGTCAACCCATGACTGGTCCAATAAGAAATACGAACACTGGGAGGAGGTGCCACTGCCCACAGGCGCCCTTCCCTCGAGGAGAGAAACGAGGCCGCCACCTCCAGTTCGCCCAAGGAGCCCGCTGTCTGGGAATGAGGCTAATGATGAAGCCTCAAGCTCAGATTCGGATGAAGGTAAAGTCCTTCCTACCTCGAGAATGTGGTCCCCGACCTTACTGAAACACAGGCCCAATAGGTTAGTCTCGTGCCCATAGGATAGATACCACTTCTACATATGGAGTTGGGTAGATGACTGCGTCCATAGGTTTGATAGTGGGCTCGGGAAATACGACACCATGTACACCACGGACGAGATGTGGAACGGGATAACCGTTCAGTATGGGACCAACGATTATAGGGACCTCTCGAGGTTATCACCCACATATAGGGAAGGCACTCCCCCCGCCTCCTCTGAAGACGGGGGAATTTCATGGTCCCCAAGTTCGAGCTCAGGGGAGAGTTCCAGTTAGGTTTTTTCTTTACCTGGCTTCCCTCTCTTCTCAAACTTATTATTATTGTCTAACTCATTGTAACTGTGCAGGTGCCATGAATCCCGACCTGGACGTTGTGCTCTTTAGCGATGAGGGAGCTTACGCCCAGATGAGCAAATGTCCGAGGATACCAGAGAGGTCAGACCGACCGTCCATGGTACCCAGATGCCGCGAGACGACCCCCACGGCCCAGACTACTGTGAGCACAGCCACGGAACCGACTGTCCAGGTCGACGCGTCTGGCTCGACCGGGCCCATCTCGCTTCCTCCAACCGAAACTCAAATAGTAGTTGTTCGGCCCCCAAAAAAACCTTCTACCTCCAAGGTTTAGCTGCTGATGGCTCGAACTCATATTGAAGAGTTCGTGCTCGATGGCGCCGCTGGGACAGAAGGAGCTATGCTCAGCTCGGATGTCCTTTCTCGAGTGGGCCAAAGCTTTTCTGGCTTCGGCGCCGACCACTGGGACCTTGTGCGCAAGGCCTCGGATTGCAATACTCTTTACGACAAGAGTATCGAGCTTACTACCGCGGTAACCTTCGTAACTCTCCTTTAAATGTTTGTACCTCAGCCCGCGATCTAATTCATTTTTTGCGTTTCAGGACCTTGTCGTTTCGGCACAGCTCAACTATAAGCTGACCAACGAGGTCCAGACGAGCATGTATCTGGCCCAGAAATCGAAGGATCTCGAGCTTAAGATGGCTGACGAGCTCAAAGACTCGAAGTCTGAACTTGAAAAAATGAAGACCCATCTCGAGGAGCTGGAAAAGTCGAATGCCGAGCTCGAGAAGGCCAATGCCAAGCTCGAAGAGGAGAAATCTGTCACCTTCGACTTCATGGAGAGCAAGAAGGCCCGCCTCCTGGACGAGTATAAGGAGCAGAAGGAGAAAGCGATCGACCAGGCCATGTACAAGCTTTGGGCTGATAATGCCGACCTCGATACCAGCTTCCTGGGCCCTCTCGAGGCCACATATGTTGAGCGGTGGAATGCCCGTCTTGAGGCCAGTGAGGCTGCTCGAGAGGCGGCTCAGAAGGATAGTCATGCAATTCGTCCTGAGGGGTCCAGTGCTACTGATGCTGAGAAGGCCAAGGATACTCCTCTTCCTTAAATCTGATCTCGGGGAAATCATTTATTGGGGCTGCGTCCCCCTATTTTTGTAACTATCTTAATTCATGCCCACGGGGCTGATACAATTTCTTTAAATATTATTTACATGTGCTTTACATTCCTTGGTTCGAAATATTTTGCATATTTTTTTTATGGATGAATTAGTTATGTTTATCTATTCATACATAGTTTGGATTTTAGGCTCGAAACTCGATGCATTCATGCATAGTCCGCTTCCGACCTCGTTATTTATCAGGTCGGATATTACTTTAACCATGAACCCGGAAGTACTTATATGGTGTGTAACGTATATGATTTGGTTATATCTTTTTTGTTTAGTCACTTTTCCTCACCCTCAGTTTTTACTCCGAGGTTGAGTTCGAAACTATTTCTCTTTAAGATATTCCAGCCCCGATCTCGACTTATCTCGAAGTAGGTTTAGGTTCCTACTTATTATCGATAATTTTTTTGGACGGTTTGTTCCAAACCTGTTAAGTTTGCACATCTGGTTAACTCCAAATGCTTTAGGTTTTTGATGGTTCGGTTATGTCCAAACTATCTAAGCTCACGTATTTGGTTATATCCAAATACTTTTTTATAATTCGGTTGTCCGAACTATCTAAGCTCGCGTACTTGGTTATATCCAAATAATTTTTTATAATTCGGTTGTCCGAACTATCTAAGCTCGCGTACTTGGTTATATCCAAATACTTTTTTATAATCCGGTAATGTCCGAACTATCTAAGCTCGCGTACTTGGTTATATCCAAATACTTTTGTATATATTTTTTATTTTTTAAGCTAATGGTATGTATACCAATGATGCCCCCTTAATATCCTATGAGTGTGACCATAGGTTATTAAATTAAGAGAGATTGCAAAAATAAATAAATAAAATAAAAAGAGATTACATGTTGAACAAAATAGATCTTTTATTTGATGGAATTCAAAAACAGCCAAGCTAATACATATAGAAAATCATGGTTACAGGTAGCACACTTCCTATACTACTGATAGTAAGGTCTAAGGTGTTCGCCACTCCATGCTCGCGGTACTAGGCTGCCGTCCAATCTCGCAAGTTTGTATACGCCAGGTCGGATTACTGACTCTATCTGGTATGGTCCTTCCCAGTTCGGCCCGAGCACTCCAGCCGCGGGGTCTCGGGTTGCTAAGAATACGCGCCTCAGCACCAGATCTCCCATTCCGAATTTTCGATCTCGAACCCTCTTGTTGAAATATCTGATAGTGTGTTGCTGGTAATCGGCATTTCTCAGCTGAGCCTCTTCTCTTTTTTCTTCGATCAAGTCTAGGGTTTCTTCGAGTTGAGTGTGATTTGAATTCTGATCGTAAACTTGAGTTCGGATCGTTGGGGTTTCGACCTCGATAGGCAACATTGCCTCGCAGCCGTATGCTAGAGAGAACGGGGTATGTCCTGTTGATGTCCGAGCTGTGGTCCTATACCCCCAAAGGACTTGAGGCAATTCCTCGGGCCATCGTCCCTTTGCTTCCTCCAACTTTTTCTTTAGTGAACTTTTGAGAGTTTTGTTAACGGCTTCGACCTGACCATTCTCTTGAGGGTGAGCCACTGAAGAAAAACTTTTTATTATGCCGTTCTTTTCACAAAAGTTAGTGAATAAATCGCAATCGAACTGGGTCCCGTTGTCGGATACGATCTTCCTCGGTACTCCGTATCGGCATACGCTGTTTTTTACCACGAAATCAAGGATCTTTTTCGAAGTTATGTTCGCCAATGGTTCAGCCTCCGTCCATTTTGTGAAGTAATCTACGGCGACTACATCATATTTTACTCCTCCTTTGCCAGTTGGGAGTGAGCCTATGAGGTCGATTCCCCATACCGCGAAAGGCCATGGGGATGTCAACATGGTCAGCTCGGATGGTGGGGCTCGAGGTATCGTGGGGAATCTCTGGCATTTGTCGCATTTCTTCACATAATCGAAAGAATCCGTTTTAATGGTTGGCCAGAAATATCCCTGGCGTATTATCTTCTTGGATAGGCTATGCCCCCCGGTGTGATCTCCGCAGAATCCTTCATGGATCTCTTTAATGATTTTCTTAGCTTCGGGAGGGGTTACGCACCTGAGTAACGGCATGGAATATCCTCTTCGGTATAGCCTTCCATCCATAATTGTGTAACGGGGAAGTTGATACATCAACTTTCGAGCTCGGCTCCGATCTTTTGGAGGAACCCCGTTTTCGAGATAATCAACTATGGGGGTCATCCAGGTCGGCTCTGTTTCAATCATACACACATCTTTCTCTTCTGGCTCGTTGATGCTAGGTGCTGATAAATGTTCTACGGGCACAACATTCAGTTCTTCGTTTTCGAGGGACGTCGCGAGTCGAGCTAAGGCATCTGCATTCGAGTTCTGCTCGCGAGGAACTTGTTCGATTGTATAGAATTTGAAACACTCTAACGCGGATTTTTCCTTTTCCAAGTAAGCTGCCATTCTCGTGCCGCGAGCCTAATATTCTCCCAAGATTTGATTAACCATGAGCTGGGAGTCACTGTAGCAATGTATAGCTTTAGCTTTGAGTTCGTTAACTATACGAAGTCCCGCGAGTAAAGCCTCGTATTCGGCCTCGTTATTCGATGCTTTAAAATCAAATCTTAGGGCAGAATGAAATCTGCTTCCTGCGGGGGTAACCAAAATGACCCCTGCCCCTGCTCCATTTTCATTTGACGAACCGTCGACGTAAAGTTTCCACAGCTCGTGGGCCGTGGTTATTACCTTGTCGTCGGCTGTACCCGTGCATTCCACTATAAAGTCCGCCAATGCCTGTGCTTTAATGGTCGTTCTCGGATGGTAGGTGATCTCGAACTATCCGAGCTCAACAACCCATTTAAGAAGTCGACCTGAAGCTTCTGGTTTAGATAGGACTTGTCTAAGTGGTTGATCAGTCAGCACATGGATGGGATGTGCCTGAAAGTAGGGGCGAAGCTTCCGAGATGAATGAATTAAACTGAGCGCGAGTTTTTCCATCAATGGATATCTTGTCTCTGCCCCCAGTAATCTTTTACTCATGTAGTAAACGGGTCTCTGCACCCTCTCTTCTTTTCGGACGAGCACTGCGCTGATCGCGTGTTCGGTAGTTGAAAGGTATAGGTACAGCGTTTCTCCCGTTTCAGGTTTTGACAGGATGGGTGGTTCCGCAAGGTGCCTTTTGAGATCCTGAAAGGCCAGCTCGCATTCCTCCGTCCATTCAAACTTCTTACCTCCTCTCAACAAGTTGAAAAATGGAAGACCACGATTTGTAGATTTCGAGATGAATCTGCTTAGGGCCGCCATCCTGCCAGTCAGACTTTGGACATCCTTATGCCTTCGAGGTGATGGCATATCAATTCGGGCCTTGATCTTGTCGGGGTTAGCTTCAATTCCACGAGAGTTTACAATAAAGCCCAAAAACTTTCCCGAAGATACCTCAAAAGTGCACTTCTGAGGATTTAGCTTCATGTTATACTTCTTGAGCACTCCGAAGCACTCTTCGAGATCATCAACATGATTCTTGTTAAGTTGAGACTTGACAAGCATGTCATCAATGTAAACCTCCATGTTATTCCCAATTTGTTCCGAAAACATCATGTTTACGAGCCGCTGGTATGTGGCTCCAGCATTCTTGAGCCCGAATGGCATGACATTATAACAATATAGCCCTTTATCCGTGATGAAGCTTGTATGTTCTTGGTCTGGGGCGTGCATGGGAATCTGGTTATATCCAGAATAGGCATCCATGAACGACATCAGGCGGACTCTTTTGTTGGCGAGCTGAAGAGTCCCATTTTCTCAAGGGTTGCTTTGTAAAGAATGTTGACTGAGCTCCCATTATCTATGAGAACTCGGCGGACTCTTTTGTTGGCGAGCTGAAGAGTAATAACCAGCGGGTCATGATGTGGGAACTGAACATGGGAGGCGTCCTCCTCAGTGAAGGTTATGGGTTGTGATTCAACCCTCTGGCTTTTAGGTGCCCTAGGTTCGGGTTCATAAGGAGACCCGTCCCCTGTCTTAAGCTCGTTAACGTATCTCTTTTGGGCATTCCTTCCTCCTCTTGCGAGATGAGGTCCTCCCGAGATGGTTATTACGTCCTCTCAATCTATCGGGGGGGGGGGGGGGCTGTCCTCTTCCCGAGATCGAGAGTTATTATTTTGCGTCGTCGGAGGCGCAGCTACTTTCTGGCTTGCGGCCGTCTGACCAGAATTCTGGTTTTTGACATACTGCCGGAAATAACCTCTCGAGATCAACCCTTCGATCTCGTCCTTCAGTTGTTGACATTCATCAGTTGTGTGTCTGGTGTCTCTGTGGAACCAGCAATACTTACTGGAGTCCCTCTTGGACTTTTGATTTCTCATTGGGTCAGGACGCCTAAAGGGGACCTGGTTTTCATTAGCCAGGTATATGTTTTCCCGAGACTCGTTGAGCTCGGTGTGCATTTTATACACGGAGAAATACCTCTCTCCTTTCTTTTTCTTTCCTCCCTCAGCTTCGGGATTACTTCCTTCGTTCTTTTTCCTCTTGGATGAGTTCTCCGAGGCAGGCTTTGATGCCGCTGGGTCCGTTGATGTTGAGGTAGAGTTGATGTTTATCGTTGTAGTTTCGGACTGGGAGGTCGCTTTGAGCGTCGACCTCGCTTCCTCTACATTGACAAACCTCTGCGCTCGTCTGTTAAACTCGGTTATCGACCTTACCGGTTTCCCTTGCATATCTTCCCAAAGGGCACTTCCCAGTAATACGCCAGCTCGGATAGCCATGAGGTGTCCGCTGTCATCCACATCCCGAGCTCGGGCTACTTCCAGATTAAATCTTGTCAAGTAACTCTTCAATGTTTCACCCGGTTGCTTCCGGACGTTAGTTAAGGTGGATGCTTCTGGTCTGACCCCTACCATTACTCTGAACTGCTTCTTAAAGTCTTTGGACAACTGCTCCCACGAGGTTATCGAGTGTCTCTTGTACTTTTCGAACCAACTTTTGGCAGGACCTGCCAATGATGTTGGAAACAACATGCACCTGAGCTCGTAACCTACGTTACTGGCTCTCATGATAGTGTTGAACGTGCTCAGGTGACTACATGGGTCGGTCTTTCCCTCAAACGTAGGGACGTGAGGAATCCGAAACCCTTGAGGAAATTGAGTGTCAGAAATATGAGGAGCAAACGGCTCGAGCTCCTCATCAGAGTCCTCGTATCGACCATTTCCCCGTTCATTCTTCAAAAGCCTAAAGGCTCTTTCGAGTTGGTCGATTCTTTCTTGGACTGGATCAGTAGGAGGTGCCGTCTGGAATTGAGTGTCATTGATCGTAATTTCAGGCTCGCGTCTCCGCGAGGGATCTCTACGCCTATTCAAGCGATCCCTCAGGTCCAGATTCGTTTGATCTTCATTCCCCCGATTCTGATTCAGATGATTGCGCAGGTCGGAACGATTCTTGCGACTTCCAGCATTCTTACGATCTCGGTTATGCTTACTGACCGACCCGGTATCTCCGGAATCTTCACTGGTAAAACTCATTGCGCGGTTATTTCGAGATGGATTCTTTCCACGTTGCCTCGTCTCCGCGATTCGAGACCGAGATGTCTGACTTTTCTCAGACTGAGGGTCCTGAATTTTCCCGAGACGGATCAGCCGCATTCGGTGCGCTACCAGGTACCTGAGTCCAAGCCTCTGCAGGGGTTCGGTTATTCTCAGTTCCTGCAGGCACTTCCACAGGCGGGTTAGGCGGGACCCGAGCTCGGGTACTCCTTTGAGGCCTAGTAGGAGCAGATGGTTCAACTGGCACCGGAGGTTGAGTTGGCCTCCTTGTGGCAGCATCCTTTCGTGGACGTCCACGGGGCCTTCGGGGAAGAACATGCACGTCCCTTGGAGGAGGGACTTGGTTTTCGCGCGGAGGCGGGGGCTGAGCCACCTGCGCCTCTGCGGCTATCCTAGTCAACTCCTCATTCCGTTTGTTGGCCTCTGCCAATAGCTGTTTCAACTGCCGGTTTTCCAGTTCTACTATAGGAACGTAATGTTCGGGATTGTAGTACATATCCTCATCCCTTGGTGGAGGCGGTGGTCCCCGGGAATCAGAGGACCCACTCCTCTCCTCAGCATCCGGGTTCTCCATTGGTTGTTTTCCAGGACGCCTTGGGTAGTTTTCATCAGGGGTGTTCTGATTGTTTGCGGCCATGATTTTTTCAGGGATGAATGCTTTAAGGCTCTCAATGAAAGCACCAAACTGTTGACGCCGTTTTTCGTCAACAGTGAAAGAAGAGCACGTAAAACAATAACTGAAAATGGCCGATTAGAATAAAACAATATAAACACACGATTTTTACGTGGTTCAGCAGTTAAATCTGCCTAGTCCCCGAGTCTTTGTTATTAAACTCAAGATTATCTCCAGGAATTCTTCAAGAATGAATTCTCTAGAGTTTTCTCTCAAGGATTAGAATTTCGGTCCTCTACAATGGTGCATGGCTTCTCTATTTATAGAGAAGGCTAAAGAATATTATCCCAAATATTTTGGGTAGTTACTCTTTTTGTATAAATAAAATTAATGGCTTTAAATGCCTATAATCAGATATACAAGGAAACGTCCCCTGAAGACTAGGAGACGTATGATACCAAATAATATCTCACGATTCTAGGGGATTTACAATAATAAATGAGAATTACATCTCATATCTATAACCCTTGCAGATATTCAAGGTGGTTATCACGTATCTCTAAGGTTTTTAGCCTCTCAGGTCTCTCGTCATCTATCGAGCTAGGAATATCTCCCGAGGCCACACGGCTTTCGAGATCGTACGTATCGTCAAGCTCGGGACCCCAGATCCGAAGTCGTCCCTGAAGATGAGTATGTTCCTGGAGCTATCTTTTGAGATCATGAATACTTCGAGGTCAACATACCCGAGGTCGTCTATATCCTGCAAGCTCGGTACACATTCCTGGAGCATGTTTCCAACCTTATGAGCACTGATTTGCGAATCCGTCTTTCGAGATCATAATTAACATAGCTCGAAATCTGGGTATAACAACATACAATAAATTAAAAAAACTAATAAAAACAATTTATTTTACCAAAAAAATATATTTGTAAAACAATCACAGTAAAATTTAATACAAAAATAGTTATATAATATAATATTAATAAAAACAATTAAGTTTTATAAAAATAACAATTAAAAATATTGAAATAATAAATAAATATAAAAAATTAAAAAAATAATTAAAATTAAAATGACAAAATTAACCTCCTAATTTAAAAAATTAAATTAATAGCAAAACTATGGCTTTATCACCAATTTGTACAAAAAGATAGGATAATAACCCATAACTTAATTTCAAAAAAGAAAAAGAAAACCCATAACTTAAGAATTTTAATAAAAAAAGTCATAAAATAACATTTTTGTTAACAAAGTCATATTTTTACACAGGTTTTATAAAATACCATAAAAACTGTAATTTCCACTTAAAAAACCATTGATTTGTGGGCTAGTATGTGGGCTTTTTTGTGGGCCTATTCTGTTTTTTTTTTTTTTTGGTTTGATATTGCTTTTATAAGAGGGCAAAATAACTCATTTTATAGACAGAACATCATTGAATTTTTTTTTAAAAAAACCCATAGGCATAACCATATACAACATTGCATTTAGAGTTGTGGAAAACTTTTATACCCAAAAAAAAAAAAAGTTGTAGAAAACTTACATAAGGCTCCCAAAAGAAATTGGATACAAAAAAAAAAAAAAAAAGGTAAAGTGAACCCCAATTGTCATAAGGTTCAAGAGTTTCTTTATAGTGAAAAAGACACCTAATATAAACAAGGCTCCTAATTCTCCAAGAAATCAGCATTAATACATTAACTTTTCTAATATTTGATACTAGGAAAGAGTAGAAGACATGATCATGAAAATCTCCTCATCATTTCTTGTACTAAATATATCTAAGCAAAAAGAATAAATTTTTTTTTTTTTTTTAAAAAGTAACAATAATACTAAAGAAGAGAGCTTTTTCATAATACACAACACAATATTCAAAAGCTTTCATTACTACTACTACTGTCTTGCCTCTCTAACTTCTCCATTTTCAACTTCACCATTTTCAACCTCAGTTTCTCCTGACATGTCTTCCAAAGACCTTCCATTAGACTCAGGCACCAAGAATGTGAAAACTATTCCTAGAAAGTTAACCACACCAAGAATTATCAGTGTGCTCCTCACTCCAATCGCTTGTTCCGCATACTGAAACCCAAAAGCTCCAATTATAGCTCCGGCCTTCCCAGCCGCGGCAGATATGCCATGACACGTGGACCTCAGCCGCGCCGGGAAAATCTCGGCCGGGACAACAAAGGTGGTCGAGTTGGGGCCAAAGTTGGCGAAGAAGAAAGTGAGGGAATACATGACAACGAAGCCAATTCTGTTGTCTTTCAATGTCCAATGGTGGTAAGGAATGGCTAGGGCAAACATGAAAACTGTCATGAAGAAAAATCCCATCAGTTGGATTGAAAATCTACCGATTCTGTCGATGAAAGCCACTGTGAACCAATAACCAGGAACTGTTGAACAAAGGGCTATGAGGGTTTGAGCTCTGGCGATTTTGAACACTTCTTCAAGTGCACTCATGGTTTTGGCTTTAGGGATCCAACCAATGGCGCTAAAGATGTCTTTTTGGAATAGATTTTGGCTGTAGAAAGCTATGTCTAATAAGAACCAAGTACTTGTTGTACCAAGCAAATGCAATCCATGGCGACTGAGAAAAGCTTTCGAAAACAATCCGAATTTGCTCTCCTCTTTCTGTGCTAACTCCTCCACTTTCTCTTGCTCAGCTTCTACATCAACCTGTAGAACTTTCGACATGTCCGAGGCTGCTTGTTTCGCATTCTTGGCTACTAGAGCTGTGTACCGAGCGGTCTCGGGCATTTTCATTCGCCAGTAGTAAGTGAGCAAAGCCGGGAGAGCACCGAACATGACAATCACACGCCATGCATAGTCTGCCTCCGGCACAGTCGAAGCAACCGCGTCAATCTCGTAAGCCGGAGCTGGGAACTGAGCTTTAAAGATCGAAGAAACAACAATGGCCACCATCCCACCAGCCAAAATCCCGAACCCTTGCATGGCGAATACCGCAGCAATGAAAGCACCGCGAGTCTTCTTGTTGGCGTACTCGGACATGATGGTGGCGGAGAGAGGGTAGTCGCCACCAATGCCGAACCCTAGCCAGAATCTGAAGAAGCAAAGAGTGGCCATGACTGAGGTCGGACTATCGCCGAAGGATAAGCCTGAGGCGATAGAGCAGAGAACCATGATCATGAGCGTCATGCCGTAGACTTTCTTTCGTCCAAGTTTGTCTCCAAGCCAGCCGAAGAAGAGTTGGCCGGTGAGAGTTCCGACAAAGGCGACGCCGTTGACGGCGGCGGAGACGTTTGCAGGAAGCTTTCCGGGGTCTGCTGAGCCCTCTTCGTGGTAGTATAAACGTCCGAGGAGCTTGGTGACGAGTGAGATGCAGAAGAGGTCGTACGCGTCGGTGAAGAATCCCATTCCGGCGATGAGTATGGCCGTGAAATGGTACCATTGCGTTTTGGCTACGTCGAGCGCTGTAAGCACCTGCAATGGCTCCCCCGCCATGGCTCTCTCTGTACTGAAAAAATAAGAAAGAAAATAAAATGAATATGTGGTCTGATCTTATGATAGCGTTTTATTATAACATATAAAGTAGAATTATGTGTTATAAGAAGTGTATCAATTGACTAGCTAGGCCGAGTTTGAAGAGTTTAAACTTGTAAGTACGGAAGAATTGGAAATTTAGCTAATTTTAAAATGAATATTGCTATTTGACACCATAAGTTTCAACATTTACATGGAGTTACATTAAATGATTAGTTAACCATATTTTATAATAATTATTAAAGAAGATATTACTTACTTGTGAGTTGGGCACCAATAATATAAAACAAGAGTTTGCCAAAAATTTCAACGCTCAACCAAACTAAGAGTTTTGTACAGAGACATATTTAGTGTTCCTCTAAGAAAACGACAATTTAATCTATATAAGCCCCATTTGAAGTTTCTGAGTCAATAAAGCGAAACTGACACCATTTTTTTTTTATCTATATATATATATTTATTATTCGTTAGATTCTATTTCTAACTTATATAATTTATGATTGTACATAGGTCAATATTTTTGTGGTTGAAAAGTTATGGGAGGCCTTGAATGAAAACGACAAAAGATATTGTTTTATAAGAGTAAAATAGTCAAAGGACAAATAATTATTCTTACTTGTTAGACTGCAACAACACCTACTTCGTTCCCAAAAATAGCTTTTAAAACTCGAATATAATTATGGAAATAAACATAGGAAATAACTTCGTAAATAAATAAACAAAATAAGTTAATAACCCTTGGAACTGTGAGAATAATAATAGGAGAATAAAATAAAATTGTTAGAAAAAATGAAAATTATGAGGAATATTCTTGAAGAGGCCGTGTATTTACTATTATAGCTAGCTTAGTGTGTTTCTAACCACCATTCACATATATCACTACAAAAAAAAATGTAACATTTAGTGACAACGTTTTACTCACAACATATATTTTGTGTGATTAAATATCACTTTTAGTAAGAACAAAAAATAACTTGTGACTAAAAAATCATACTTAATCACAAGTTGTCTGTAGTTTTAGTCACAACCTATTATTTTTAGGAATAAAATTTGTTGTGACTAAAAATACATTTAGTGACAACAAATTATAACTTTTGTGACATAACATAAGAAAGATGATTTTTTTTAGTGACAGTTTTTATTTTTAGTCACAAAATTTATTGGGACTAAAAGTAAGATTTTTAGTAGCGTATAAAAGAGAAATCACGGATTTTCACGGAACTAGGGCTAAAACAAGAAAATGTCACATCTTTATATATATATTCATATTCATGCATTACATACAAAAATAAAATAAAATTCAAATCTTTATTATCTATTTTCTGGTTCTCCTAATTATTATATCATTAGAATGAGTGCAAAAAAAAAAAAAAAGATAACCCAAGTTTTGATATTTTGTTTCTAATGTCCCTTGATCACTAAGTACACCATCTATATATATATATACATATATATATATATATAGCTTACAAATGAAAAACTCAAATTTTTTGTTACAACATGAAGCAGAAGATCATCAAAAAATATTCAAATAATATCATAAACAAGTAACAATAACAATAATAATTATAATAATAATAATATATAATGCAGAAACATTGGAGAAGAAGATACCTACGTAGTACTACTTACCTTATTTAAATGGCAACTTTCTCAGCCTGAGATTTTTCTTTGAGAGAGAGAGAGAGAGAGAGAGAGAATGAGGAAGAAGAAGAAAGAAGAATAATTATGTGATGTGGAAGATGGAGAAGGGTTTGGGTCCGTATTTAACTGCATAAGACTCTCTCTCTCTCTCTCTCTCTAGATCTCTCAGTATGTGTAGAGAATCTTCTTATCAAAAGCATATTCTTTTTTTTCTTTCTCTTTTTCAGTTTTTTTTTGTTTCCAATCTTATTCTTCAATCGTAGTTAGTCAATTTTCCTTTTTCATATTTTTTCAATAAATAAATATATTTGGAAAGAAAAAAACAAACTCTGGTTTCAAAATTCAAAGTTTGTTTTGTTTATAGCATAGCTAGCTAGTATGTCACTATCATTCCAAATAATAAATATAATGTAATTATATATATTTTATATATAGAAAGCAATAGTTGTACAATTTAATTTTGATTTATTATAGGTGTCCCAACTATATATAGGAGTTGCGCTTGCGTATTCTTTTATCTAATTGTCAAAAGTGATGAATGATAATAGCTTTTTTTATCATTTAAAAAAAAATCAGAATATATTGTTTAAAACATGCTGGAGTATTTTTTATTCTCTTGGTCAATATTTATCTAAAAAAAAACACATGTAGACGTTGTTTGTTGTAGTTACAACATCATTTCTGTAAATTTTTAAAAAATTATGAATAGTTTATCGTGCTGGAAATAAAATTTCTGATATTTTTTGATATTCCGGTTATTACTTGTATTCAAAAAAATACAAACTTGTTTTCGATGTTGTAACTTATTCGAATTTTTTCCAAAATGTGCAGGATATATATTGTACAACGAACACCATCGCAAAATATATTAGAAAAAAAATACCCCAACACGTGTTTTCGGAGGCGGGGTTGACTAAGAAATTAAAATAAGAGATTGTTGTTAGCACAATAAGAAATCTTAATTTTAATTTGGGTTTATACATTTTTGGACCCTGTGTTTTGTCTCATTACTTGTTTGGATCCTGTGTTTTGATAAATTAATTTTTGGACCCTATGTTTTGTAAAATGGTTCAAATAGAACCATAAACCCAATTTTTGTCAAAGTTTTCTTAACTGAAATCGCAAATAATTCACTAATCTAACAATTCAGAACAAAAATAAAATAATTATGCTTAAAAACTGTGTTGTTATATTCAATTTTTTGTCTTCATCAAAATTGAGTTTAGGGATCTATTTGAACCATTTAAAAAAATATAGGGTCCAAAAATGAATTTTTTAAAATACGGAGTCCAAACAGGTAATCGAAAAAAATACAGGGTTCAAAAATGTATAAACCATTTTAATTTCTATCATTTATTATAAAAAATATATAATTAAAAATGTTATCATTTATATATAAAAAAACACGTGTTCTATATATATATGTCAAAGAGAATAATGTGTCAAAGAGAATAATGTGTTACATAGTACTAATGTGCTACTGGCATCAAAATTAATCGTAAAGAATGATATATATATATATATGTATATTTGTTATATTTGAAATGATAATGATTGTGTTTTATCCATTATAATGAAATAAATATAGTATTAATTTGTATGTAATTAGATTTCGATGTGTTGTACTAAGATAAAAGAATAAAAGAAAGACTATATATTATTTTCGTATATAATTTCATATGACCAACCTCGTAATTAGTATACTTTCTGATATTTTTGTTTTATTTCACAAATTAATATCTAAGCAAGATATTTTTCGAAAGATTTCTTTTTTTAAATCCAAATAAGTTAAATATAACATATGATCTTTCGAAACTTTTTATTCGGTTTTTTTGTTGAAAAGAATCTGTTGCAATGCCGTTTGCGTTTTTTTTCTTATATTTGAATTAAAATTTCAAGTTTATCAAGAATTTAAATGCAAATATTACAAATATTTCTTAATTTCCAGTTCATCCTTAGAATTAGAATATTATACCAAAAATATATTTCATTATGTACTGATTAAGGTATATGCCCTCCACATATCCAAAATTCCATCGACTGATGTATTTATTATATCATGTCATTAATATGGATATAATTTTTTAGAGTATTTATTTATTATGGCTATTATTGTAGAAAACTATTTTTGTTACATCAGTTTTAATTTTTTTTTAACTCATTATTATGAATGAGCCAAAGCTATATATAATGTGTTTGGATCGATTCTGCTCGATCAGATGCAACTATTTATTTGGATAAAAACTTTTTTTTTTCTTTCTGTAAAGTTTTTATTTATATATATGAAATTTTAGAAAATATTTGTGAAGTTTTTTTTTTCTCGTTTGGAAGGCGGGCAAGTTCTTTTTATTTTACATTAAAAAGTTACAATATAATATCTTTAAATAACCTTAAAAAGCTATTTTAGAAACCTATGAAAGTAAATTTTAAAAGAAGCTTGTATATGATACTATTTGGTCACTTTTAAATAAATTACAAAAAAATAAGGCGATTTATTGTAATTCATTAAGATGGTTGCTTTAAAATTGTGTTATAACTTAAAAATTAAGTCATGTTTTAAATGTTAATAAAAAAATATCTTAAATATTTTTTATAGTAACTAAAAGAATACCCAACTTTCTTGAGATTATTTTGCTACCTGACGTCAGTTTTTACAAGTTAATCAATAAGGAATCTTAAATATAGTTATGAAAGTAACCTTGATATTTTTGTAATTATTTTTTAAAATTTTAGTATTTGTGCAATTATTTTAGTCTTGCTGGTATTTACTTGCAATTATTTTTAAGGATGGTTGTTTATCCAAAAAACAGCTGTTAATGACATGGCAAGAATTTTCAACACGTGGTCGGCACTTGGCGGAGATGCTGCTCGCATATCGACCAGACATATTTCCGTAGGCGAAATTCAAGTTTTATATACGACCAGCCTGGTCGTATACTCCGTTTATTTATGTGTAAATCTGTACAATTGTAATGATATCCGATAATATCTCTTCATTATAACCTGAATATTCGTTTATTAAGGAAATATATGATTAATTGACTCATGTAACCCTCCTTGAGCCTATAAATATACGGGAAATAGCTCAACGGGGGATCTTTTTTCGATTTTTTGATCTTTTTCCGAATTGTATTACTATTATCCATCGTTTGTATTGTTTTCTCCTTCTAAGGTTTGTGAAACTCAGGAACCCTAGTTCTTTGATCACACATTTGAAGCTTAATATTAGTAATAGTATCAAGTAGACGTAGGTTATTACCAATCACTGGGGCCGAACCACTATAATTCTTTGTGTTCTTTACTTTCCATTAGATTGTTTTCTCAAGCATCGTACTAATCTCCCGTCGTTTATTTGACTCTGTGTCGTTGACCAAAACGAGGGTCAACATGTAATAAGTTGTGACTAAAATTATATCACTAACATTAGTTACAATTAATTTTTATTGTGACTAAAAGTAATATTTAATTACAAAAATTTTGTTCTGATAGTAAAATTTTATCACTAAATATGGTAACTTTTTTAGTGAATACTCATATATATATATATACTTTATTTATTAATAAAAAAAGATATTTGCAGCAAAAGTACCTAATGTTTACTCAATGTGGCATTTAAATACTTAATTTTTTTTATGAAAAAGTACCCAAAATTACTAAGAAGTAGCATTTAAATGCCCAATTTTAAAAAAAATAATTTTATTAAAACATCATTAAAAAGTAGCCTAAATTAATTCTAAAATTAAAGAATAATTGTATTTAATGAAAATAGTAAACAAATATATTTTTTATCATATTAATGTTTTTTAATAAATTTTTTATCCTTTTAATAGTTTTTAGTTATTAATTTTTCTTTTAACTATTTTCAATTAAAAGTATTTTTTATTAAATATTTTTTTTAATTTAGGTTATTTTTGTGTATTTTTATATAATTTTAATGATTTTAATACTTAAAATATGTTTGTATTAATATTTTGATAGTAAAAGTGCAATATTGGGTATTTTTATCGTAAATTTTTATACATATTTAAATGCTATATTTTAATAATTTTGAATATTTTTCCATCAAAAGCTTAGGTATATTAAATGTTATATTCGGTAAACATTAAGTATTTTCATTGCAAATATACTTAATAAAAATTGAAAATATGAATAAATTAATAAAGTTGGATGGTGAAATATACATACTTTCTTGAAACTTATCCGTTGATATTTATAGCTCAAACTGTCCCCATATAGTTGTAAATATATATATAGTCCGAACAAAATACGCAATAAATGAAATCGTTGACCTTTTTCATGGAAATTTTTGTTCCTTTATTGTATGATAATATATTTGTGATTCTGGCATCGGTATAAGACAATTTAAGTTACCCAACCAATACTATAAGAGGTGTATTTTTACAATTTTGATTACCGATATTACATATTTATTATTGAATTAAAATATTTGAATTTTGATATTGAATGACACTAATATTGATTTATCGATTTGTCAACTTCATAGTGTTGGACACTACTAGTCCCCATTAACAATTTTTTTTTTCTTTCACACCATTGTCAAAGTTATTGATCGTATGAATGTAGGATAGGGCCTTCCCAAGATCCCAACAAAATACTATATGTATAAATATGTATATATATATATATTCATTTTTGGGTGAGGACTAATTTTCAATCTTCATCATAAATAGACATGGCATATCCAGTTATTTATTTCTTCAATTATGGAGTTTATATGTGGAGAGAGAGAGATAAGATTGGTGGTGGGTTTGGGGCTATATACATAGTCCCAATTTAGGAGTTGAAATTGTATAAATATATATATATATATATTATAGTTAATGCATTGGGGAATATCCGAATATTATTTTAAAACAATTTGTATTTCTTTTTTTTTTTGCCAGAATTTGTATATGCTATAGCTATTGCCGACTGCCAAGAAGTTTATGCGAACCAACCTAAAAAAATTAGGCTAAATTTTGATCCTGGTCACATCATCATGAACTAAAGTTCTTCTATAATATTCTAAATTCTATTATTATTATTATTATTATACATAGGTACTCAAGTAATTCGATCTCATTGCATGTACGTAACTTCAAATTCTTTATTACTCTGTTCTATTTTTTTAGTTTTCCATAATTCAAATATTCTTTATTTTGTTTTTACATGTATATATTCATATACAAATAATTTTCTACGCGACAGAATAATATTATCATAAAAAATAATACAAAACAAATAAATTTGGATGACATATTAAATTTTCATGTATCACGACATAAATGATAAATATGTAACTAGCTACTTGTGTGACACACTATTATAAATATATATATATATATAAATACTAGCTAAAATCAACGTACAATATGCGTTTGCTTAGTTTTAAAGTTATAAACATTATTTATAATTTTATTAAATACTGGTTCACTATTATTTAAAAATATATATAATAAATTATAGTTCTATAGTATATATAAATATTTATATCAATAATCTCTACATATATGACATATAAACACAATGTATATATATATTTACATGACAACATGACATATATATAAAATACAATAATATTTAAAATGAAATTAATAATAGAAATAAAATAAGAATAGAAAAAGTCATAGTGTAGACAGTAGTATACATGCATAAATTGTTTTTAGTTTCTAATGTATCTCATAATGTTCTTTGGTGAATTTAACCACCTAGTCGGAGGGGTAACATCCTAAAAGACCTTTCGGCAGTGACCAACTCGTCTGAGTGTTAGAAAACCATCTCCAGAGGAAGAGAATTAACGCCAGGTGTCAATGAGAGAGGCGTTCTGGACCACAAACAGCTGTTTGACACCCTGTGGCCACAAAGATCGTGTTGTCAATTCCGTATAAGCGGCAAAACGGATGTCTTATGACGCTGCTTGACATGGGGGAACGTGTAGCTACCACTCTAAAAACTGTCAGGGTCACTTTTCTAATAAAACAGTGGGCTGATCATCCTTGTACGTAATGGCCCCATTCGAGATCCAATGGGGCCCACCAACCTATAAAATGTAAATCACCTGTATTTATGTAATAACAAACCTCATTTAGATATAAATGATTGTAATCAACTCCAATTAATGAGCTTAATTAAACATCCTAACTGTCTATAAATAGGACTAGGACATTACTTGTAAAGGGATCTGAACTTTTAGAGTGAGCAA
Source organism: Humulus lupulus (assembly GCF_963169125.1). Classification (NCBI taxonomy): domain Eukaryota; kingdom Viridiplantae; phylum Streptophyta; class Magnoliopsida; order Rosales; family Cannabaceae; genus Humulus; species Humulus lupulus. Next base: position 295,693,426 of record NC_084794.1, on the reverse strand, counting down.
AAACGCTGCTTGAAAACCAAGAGAACTTGAGCTTTGCAAGTTTTTCTTCTTCAATACAAGTGACTCGTGGACTAGAATTAATTAATAACCCGAACCATGTAAAATCTGGTGTTATTGTTCTTCTTTCTTAAGCTTTTCATATTATTTTACTAGTCGACAAAAAAGCCAATGAACACATACATACAAACAAATTTTACTATTTTTTAGATAATAAAATAAAATTGATATTTTTGAAAATTTTTATGACATAAATATGGTATTTTAAAAAAAATATTGTAATTTTTAATATTTTAAAAATGTTTAATGTTTTTGGTTAAAAAAATATTACACGATACAGAGTAAAAAATCAGTTTTTCAGTTATTACCAGATTACATAGTTAGTGGTAACTAACATTCTTAAAAAATGGTTACAAGTTAACAAAATTTCATGGAAATTGATTATAATTTTCTAGATTTTTCAAAACCAGTTGCTCAGTTGACTCCTTTTCTTAACTAATTACTCTATATATGTGTTTACAAAACCGGCTTTTAGGTTTCTGAGAAACAAGTTAATTTATTACGCACATCTAAACATGAGGAATATAGACTAATTCTAAACATGGGGAATGATAATATTATGTAAGAAATTATTATTATTATTATTATTATTATTATTATTATATCACCCTACTCAAACAAAAATATAAAAATAGTCTCGAGAATACTCTATCGAAGTGCTATGAGAAAACTTTGAGAGAGTATCACGAATCAATAACATTGACTTGTGGACTAGACATATTTTAATTGTTGAACCACATAAAAGTTCTTCTGTTTTTTTATTATTTCTGAAATATTGTTTAGTGCTCTTCAAATTTAAGTTGACGAAAACGACGTCAACAGTTTGGTGCTTTCATTGAGATCATTAAGCAAATCTCTGTATTGTTTAATCAGAAACCTTCTGCATTGCATTAACAATGGCCGTCGCGAACAACCCAAGAGCTGGTGGGCGACCATTGCCCCAAATACCTGAGGAACAAACTCCTCAAAATGAGAATTATCCCCGAAGGCCAGGGAAACAACCAATGGCAGACCACGACGCAGACGAGGGGAGTGCATCATCTGACTCCAGGGGGCCACCAACTCCAACCCCTAGACCCGATGATGACCTCTATTATAATCCTAAGAAGTACATGCCCATTGTGGAACTGGAAAAACGCCAACTGCGCCAGCAGCTGGCCGAAGCCATGCGACGTAATGAAGAATTGGCTAGGCAGGTCGCCGAGGTCCAGGCACCACCCTGGAGGCCCAGAGGGCGTCCCCACAAAAGTACGACTGCCAGGAGGGCTGAACAAGGGGCCCAGCAGACTCAGCCAAGGCCTAGGGTAAACACTGTCGACAATCGCCCTAGGAGGAATACTCAAATTAATACTGGTAATCCGACGATGAGTGTAACTGCAAGAACAAGGATTAACTGAGCTCCCCCAGCAGATCGAAGCACTAACCCTGAACCTGTTAGGAATAACCTGGAATTAGTCCAGGCCAATTCTAGACCTTGCATACCCAATAATGGAAGGCCCCCACCATCGCCTATAAGGCATCCACCGTCTCCCATAAGGCACCCATCTCCGATCAAAGAAGCACCCTAGTCGGCTCCTAATAGGAACCAGAAGGGGGAGCATGCTTCACAAAGGCCATCTCAGAGTGGTAGCTGAGATGGGAGCTGTCGAGCTCAACCTAGACACAGGGGAGAGAGAGAGGCAACCCGAGGACATTGATAACTCTATAAAATAGAGTTATTTTACCACTTTTTATGTGCTAATTGTTGCTTAATTCTTAAGTTTTTAATTGATTTATTAAGTTTTTAAGTAATTTTGAATTTATTAGGTTTATTTTATTTTTTTAGATTTTTGTGTGTTTTTATAAGTATTTTGTTGTAAGATGTTGTAGTTAATTATTTGAATTATTATTGTTAAGTTAGTGGTAAAAAAATGTTGTATTATTGAACTTAAATGTAAAATACAAATTAAGTTATAATTAATATTTTCAAAGAATTAAATTGATTTATTTTATAGTTAAAAATATTGTATTATGATTTATTTTATATTTATTTTGTAGGGAATGTATGCTCTTAAAAAGAAAGAAAAATGAAGGATAATATGGCATTTTCAAGAAAACAAAACAAAGAGTTGGCATTTATAAAAAGCCTCATTTGGGCCCAAGCCCAACAGCCCCATGCAGCTCCTCCACCTGCCTTCCCACGTTGACTCCAGCTGCCCAAGCCTTCATCCACATGCCAGCACATCAACATATGCACATATGCACATGCCCAGCCTTCAGCATATATCACCTCACCCTGAAGCAACCAACACCCAGCATCAACAAGTTCATCAATCTGTCATCTCCTTCCTGGGCCCACGCCAAATTGCTCCAGGCCCATTTGCACTTCACTCCACAGCCAAGGCCCAATAGCAATACAAAGTAGCCAGCAGTCTCATTCCAGGCCCAACACCATCTCAGCCGAACCCACTCTGCTAATAGCCACCAAAATGCCAAAAACCACATTTTTATTCCCAATATTTTTCACCAAAATATCAATTCACTTTTCCCTATTTTTCTTACCTAAATAAATATTCCTAATTTATTTTTTTTACCCTAGCTTTTCACTAATCTTTTACCCAACTAAACATTTCATCTTTCCAATACTCTTACACTTACTCTATTTATCCTACCACTTCCCAACACAATTAAATTAATCAATTTATTTATTTTAATTTGATTGATTTAATCTCCATATTTTGCCTATAAATAGAGTTTTGTAAGACCATTTGGGGAGCTCTTCTTCTTCATATTTTTCAACATCTTCTACACATTTTTCTCTCTTCTTTTCACAAGTTTCTCTCTACCATTTTCATCTTTTGAAGAGCATGTCAAGTATGTTATTTTGTAATTTTTATCTAGTTATGAGCTTTTAATCTTTTTCAAAAGTTATTAAGATGATGATGAAGCAAAATGTAACTAGATAGTATTTTTTATTGTATGTTGATTTCCCATTTGTGTAACATTGTTTATGGATTTTTCTATCAAAGATATGCATTTTTCATCTATTATTGAGTGTTAAAGCATATTACACTTAGTTCTTCATTATGCAAAAATATGATATTCTTTGATTAAATGTTTTTCATTAAATTGTTCACATCTAATTCTTAGAGCATAAGTATCATATTTTGCCTAAACATAATCTCTTTGATTTTTTGTAGTTTCATTAGGTTGTAACACAACTAATGCTTAGAAATTATATCTTATATAAGTGAAGAAAAATCCTACATTTTTGAAAGAGTAACTTGTGCTTTAATAGAAAATATATTTTGAAAAAATATATAGTGTGATTTATTTCAACTGTATCAAAACTTGGGAATCAATATACTTATAAATACTATTGAACTTGCATTTTGTGGATTCTAAAATCTTAATAATCTTATTTTACATATATCATTTGCAAACCATTTTTCTATTTAATCTTAAATCTTTTTATTACTTGTCTTTTATTTTTCTAAAACAAAATCTCATCAAATATTTGGAACTATGTTAGAATATTATTGCTTTGTTTGAAATAGTTTCTTTTGATGTTAGTCAACTCCCATGGGTTCGACCTCGTACTTACATGAACATTATATTCCGAAACGATTCGTGCACTTGCGAGTTTAATTATTAAAACACCCTCTTTTGGGATCAACAGACATAGAGCAGCCCAACTAGTAGGAAGCCACATGTCGAGATCACAAACAACTGGAGCAAGAGGGTTGGTTGGAAGATCCACCTCGCAACCATCGAGCCCCTCAACCAAAAAGAAATATTAGTTTTATGAGTGGGAGTTTGGACCTCTCTAGGTTCGTAAGCGTATATAATATCGAACCCAAGAATACTGGGAATTATGACAATAATCCTGATCTTCAAGATCATCTGAACCAGAACCGGGGGCAGACTAACCCCTCAAACCCCGATTTACGGGCACATCTAAACAACCGAAAAGAACTCGTGCAATCAGTATAACCCTATACCGGGCAAGGAGCTGGAGTTTTTATTAACAATAACTAGCTACGCCAAGCACAAGCTCAGCTTCCATTAGACTTGATCCAGGAGATAATTAATCAGCTCGAAAGAACGTTAAGGCTCCTTCAAGATGAAAGGAATAAGGACAAGGCTGACGATTCTGATGAGGAGCTCGAGCCTTTGCTCCACATCTATCAAACACACCATTTCCTTACGGGTTCAAGATACCACATGTAATTTAGAGCAATTTTAAAGTATCATATCACCTCATTAGAGCTTTCCTTTATATATATACTAGAAAACATAACATAATAAACTATATATGTTGTTAAGATATATTTTTGTAATACTACTTAGTTTAAATAATTAAATTATTTTTTTTGGTAAATCAGAAGCTTCATTAAAAACCAAACAACATTACATCTTAAACAACACCTGTGTATGGTCTGAATATACCCTTTAATCTATACAAGCTTTGAGTAAATCTATTATAAAGATGCAAACCAATTCAAATCAATCCTACTGACTTTTTTCGGCATGACACTCCTAACTCTATTTTTTACATCACTAACAATATTATGCACAATTATCTCTATCCTTTTCACCTAAAAAAGCCAAACAACTTCATTCCGTGCTTTCCAAATGTGATAGACCACCGCATCCACAACAGCCGCATACACCATTTTCCGAAACTTACTCTAGTGAGCTCGAGAAATCCATCTCATGAGGCTGCTTAGTGTTTCAGTTTGGGCAGCCCAGCGCATCTTCTCTTTCACCTGTTGCAAACATCTCTTACTAAAGTGACAATCAAAGAAAAGGTGAGCTATACTTTCATCATGAACATCACATAACAGGCATACTGAGTTGTTCACCATCTGAAATCTCATTAATCTTTGCTTAGTTTTTAATCTGTCAAGCATGGCCATCCACAAAATGAAACTATGTTTCGGTATGTTGAGTCTACTCCATACTTCTGAGCACCATTGGGCACGTTTTGAGACTGCACAGAGTAAATGGTAACCATTTTTGATAGTATAGTCTTCTTGAATGAATCTAGAGATGTCAATAAGATGCTTAAATTTTTCTTTCACCTCCACTATTTTTTTCCAATACCAACTACTCTGTAAAGAGCCACAATGATCCCACCAATCTTCATTCTTAATATAGACATGATGTACCCATTTCACCCAAAGATTATCCTTTTTAGTAGCTACAGTCCATATGTATTTCCCGAGGGCTGCAATGTTCCATTTGAGTATGTTTCGAAAGCCAAGACCACCCTCTTTCTTTGGTCTGCAAACCTTCTCCCAAGCCACATTTCCAGCCCCCTCATAATCAGCCTGACATTTCCATAAAAAAGCACGACATATAGAGTTAATTCTTTTCAACACCTGCTTGGGAATAAGCATAATTTGAGACCAATATGAATGTATGGAAATCAGAACAGAATTAATTAAGATTATTCTTCCTGCATATGACAGATTTCGAGAGCTCCATGTCCTGATTCTCGCCACCATCTTTTCCAGTAAAAGTTCACAATCCTTTGCTAAAATCTTCTTCGCACAAATGGGTATCCCCAAGTACTTGAATGGCATCTGACTCCTACTAAATCCGGAAGCCTCAAGGACCCTTTGTATATCATATTCCGGCATACCACAACAATATACTGCCAATTTGGTTTCACTTGGGTGAAGACCTGATGTAGCTGTAAATAATTTCAAGCCTTGCAACATATAATATATAGACTTAAAGTCTCCATGGCAGAACAGAAGCACATCATCAGCAAAACTCAAGTGATTCAATTGTAAGCCCGCACATCGGTCATGAAAACGAAAGTCCTCTTTTTGTCCAATTTTCTTCATTATTCGTGACAAGTATTCCATTCCCAAGACAAATAAAAGTGGTGACAATGGATCCCCCTGTCGCAACCCTCTTTGAGCAGCAAAAAAACCATGAAGTACTCCATTAAACATTAGTGAAAATTTTGGACTGATTACACATTGCATTACTAGATGTATAAATTTCCTCGGAAATCTATAGGCTTCCAGCATTTCCTCCAAAAAAACCCCACTCCAATGTGTCATAAGCTTTCCGAAGATCAAGTTTGAGCATACAATTAGGCTTTGCATTCTTCCTTCCATAATGTCTGACTAGATCTTGACACACCATAATGTTATGAGCTATGAATCGTCCCTGAACAAAGCCTCCTTGATTTTGAGCAATCAAATCAGGTAGAATTAATCTCAGCCTCGAACAGATCATTTTAGTTGCTGCCTTATAAATCACGTTACAGCAAGCAATTGGTCTGTAATCACTCACACCACTCGGACATTTACTCTTAGGGTTAAGAGTAAGTATTGTAGAATTAAGCTCTTTCAAAATCTTACCCGAATGCAAGAAAGATAGAATGGCATCACTCACCTCTTTACCAACAATTTCCCAATTGTCCTGAAAAAAATAACTCGAAAAACCATCAGGTCCAGGTGCTTTACCTCCAGGAATTGAAAAGATAGCTTGTTTGACCTCATCAATTGTGTATTCAGCCATTAACATATTAGCTTGCTCTATAGAGACTAGAACCCCTTCTTCAACTACTCCTTTAATTACATGTCTTCGGTTTGCCATTTTAGAGCCCAACAGATTAGTGTAAAACTTCAAAAAAGCATTCGTTACCTTATCTGGCTGATCATGCCATATGCCATTCTCATCTGTGATTGAATAAATTCTGTTTTGCGCATTCCGTGCTCGAATACTTGCATGGAAAAAAGCTGAATTTTCATCACCATCTTTCAGCCAAGTCAATCGCGCCTTTTGGTGGAGGAAAGAGCAATATGCTTTGTGGGTAATTACAAACTGATCTCTTGCATTTTTCTCCTTCTGAATCAACTCACTGTTTAAAGGGTCCTGTTGAAGTTCCATTTGACAATCTGTTAAAGATTTCCTCTTTTGTAACTCTGCCACATGTATATCATTAAACACCTCTTTATTGAGCTCTTTGAGAACCAATTTAACTTGTTTCAGCTTTGAGAGCAACTTGTACATAGGTGTCCCATTATTACTTATGCTCCAGCTATGGATCAGTTTGTTTTTAAACTCAGGTGCACTCTTCAACATTCTGAAATACTTGAATGGCTTCTTCCCAAAATTGATCTCCTGATACACAGACAAGAGGGCTGGGCAGTGATCAAAAAGCTCTTCATTTAGAAAGTAATAATTAAATTAAAATAATTTAATATAGTTATTATCATTAAAATTAATTTACTTCTATTATAAATTTTATAATTAGATATTTTCAAAATTTTAATAATTATTAACTAATAATCATAAATTATAAAAAATGTGAAAAAAATCATAAAATAGAAAGTGCTTTGGGACAATTTTAAAATGTCAAATCACCTTATTGATGCTATCATTTATATAAATTTATAGATTGGGGATAATTTATGTATACATATATGTATTCAAATTCATAATTAATTAATTCTCAAAAACATTTTAACACTATACTCAAATTAATATGTCTGGTTCTTGTTTTGAACTTTATAGTTATTATTTGGAATAGTTTATATATAATATAAATATATATTTTTTAAATATATATAAATTTGATTAGTATATATGCTGTTTTTGTTGCTAATGAAGAATGTGGTGGTACTGGTAACTATTTCATTCATGTTATCAGTTGAGGTTTGATTTATTAGTAACTGGTAATAGAATCAAATTACATTTAAAAAATATGATCAATCATAGTGTAGTACTTGAAACACGTGAAATTTTATCATTACAATAAATATTAATTTACATTAATTGTATAAAAACAAAAATATCAATCACACTGAATATAAATGTCCTTTTGCAAAAGATTTGCAACAGTACATATATACATACAATATTAATTATATTATTATTATTATTGCATTACAAGTATTCAACAAAAAAATAAAAATAAAAAATGAACAAAACATAATAAAAATTCAACTTGGAAATTTCACAAACCAATCAAACAAGACCAATTCTTCTAGCTAGCATTTTGAGGAGTGGTCTCAGCCTCTCCTTCATTCTCACCGGTCAACTCCTCAAGTGATTTTCCCTTTGACTCAGGCACCAAAAATGTAAAAGCCATTCCAAGAAAGTTGATAACTCCAAGCATAATCAAAGAGTTTTTCACTCCAATACCAGGAGGGTAACCAGCATCGGTCTTCGAGGGATCCTTACTTTGGGCCGAGTACAAGAACCCGAAAGCCCCCACCATTGCTCCAGCTTTCCCGGCCGCAGCTGATATCCCATGACACGTGGACCTCAGCCGTGCCGGGAAAATCTCAGCCGGGACAACAAACGTCGTCGCATTTGGTCCGAAGTTGGCGAAAAAGAAAGTCAACGAGTACATAATCACGAACCCAATATGGTTATTTTTCTGAGTCCAGTGGTTGTAAGGAATGGCTAGGGCAAACATGAACACGGTCATGAAGAAGAAACCCATTAGTTGAATGGCGAATCGTCCCATACGATCGATAAATGCAACTGTAAACCAATAACCCGGGACAGTACTACACAAGGCGATTAGGGTTTGTGCTCTGGCGATTTTATAAACTTCTTCAATGGCGTTCATGGTGTTGGCTTTATGGATCCAACCAATGGCGCTGAAAATATCCTTTTGGAAAAGGTTTTGGCTGTAAAAGGCTATGTCTAATAAAAACCAAGTTGTTGTTGTTCCAACAAGGTGGAGACCATGCCTTTTGGCAAATTCCTTAGAGAAAAGTCCGAACGAGTTTTTACCTTCAGATAGTCTCTCTACCTTCTCGACATCGGCTTCGAGCTCGACTTGTAGCACCTTGGACATGTCTGCAGCAGCTTGTTTAGCGTCTTTGGCAACGAGTGCGGTGTATCGAGCGGTTTCAGGCATTTTCATACGCCAGTAGTAAGTGACGGCTGCTGGAAGAGCTCCAAACATGAGGATGATACGCCAAACATAATCGGCTTGATGAACCAACGAGCCCGCTCTGTCGACGAGGTACGATGGAGCATTATATTTTGCATTGAAAGCAGCTGTTGATCGATGAGTCAGTTTTCACATCAATTTACCATTATAGAAAGAAGTAAGAAAGTCTCTTGTAGAAATGACTTATGCGAGTATTGCTAAGGGGCACTAGTTGTATCATAAAGAAGTGATATATTGGTGCAATCCAATATCAGGTCTCATACATTTTAATTTAATAAATATTATTGCTAACCAACCATAATATGTCACGGTGTTAGATATCTTAATTAAGATGTCAAATAACAACACTATTTCTGTGTAAAATGATAGTCTTTTTAAGAAATACTTTCTTGAAATAGTGACAATGTATCAAATTTGACCTTATATACATATATGAGATTTTACCTTTTTAGATTATGTGTTTTGCCTAATTACATGTTTGGACCCTGTGTTTTGACAAATTATTTTTTGGACCATGTGTTTTGTAAAATTATTCAAATAGACCCCTAAATCTGATTTTGATGAACAAAAAATTGAGTATAACAACACAGTTCTTAGGTAGAATGACTATATTTTTATTCTAAGTTGTTAGTTTGATGAGTTATTTGTGATTTTAGTTCAAAAAACTTTGATCAAAATCGAGTTTAGGGATCTATTTGAACTATTTTAAAAAACACAGAATCCAAAAAATAAGTTATCAAGACATGAAGTTTAAACAAGTTATAAGACAAAATACAGAGCCTAAAAAATTATAAACCCTACATATATTAATATAAATTTATATTGTAATATTAATTTTGAAAACAAATATATATATACGTACTTGAGACAATCAAAGCAACGATCCCACCCCCAAGAATTCCAAACCCTTGCATGGCGAAAACGGCGGCGATGAAGGCACCACGTGTCTTCTTGTTGGCGTACTCAGACATGATGGTGGCGGAGAGAGGGTAGTCGCCGCCGATGCCGAAGCCGAGCCAGAATCGGAAGAAGCAAAGCGTGGCCATGACGGCCTTAGCGTCGTCGCTGAAGGACAGCCCTGAGGCGACGGAACAGACAACCATGACAAGTAGTGTTAGACCATACACTCTCTTCCGCCCCATCTTGTCCCCGAGCCACCCGAAGAAGAGCTGGCCGGTCAAGGTTCCAACGAAAGCGACGCCGTTTACGGCTGCCGCCACATTGGGAGGCAAGGTTCCTGGCTTGTCGGAGGCCAGATCGGTGTAGTAGATACGACCGAGTAGTTTTGTGACCAGAGAGATGCAGAAGAGATCGTAGGCGTCGGTGAAGAAACCCATTCCGGCGATGACGATTGCCGTGAAATGATAGAGTTGTGTCTTGGCCACATCGAGTGCGTTAAGCACTCCCATTTGTTCCCCTGCCATGGCTAAGTCTCAAGCTTCTTCAGTAGTTTTCTATACATTACACATATAATAACAATTTAAAGTTAAAAGTCTGAAAAGATAACACAAATTAATGACAGAATAAAATGGTGTCATGAATTTTAATTTTGCCATGGCAATATTTGAAAAAGGTATAATTACAATTGACTCATAATTTATTTCAGTGACAGAGAAACTTGAATTAAACTAAGTAGTTTTAAAGGCAAGGAATATAATAAGACACTGATTTAATTTTGTCAAAGAAAAAAGGAGATTACAAAAAATTGTTAATACAACATATTAGATGAATATATAAATTAATATATGTTATATAGAATAAGGAAAAAGAGAGGCAAATATATATTTACTGACCAATAATATATATAACTTGATCAATTCAGAATATATACATATATTTATATGGAGTAGCTTAAGAAGGACTAGCTATATATAAGAATGTGGAGAGAGATGTCTGAATTAAGAGAAGGGCATTGAACCACTATATATATATATATATATATATATATATATATGGATATGATGTATGAGGCAAATCATATATAATATAGCAGCATCTTAGTATATGCCAAAATTTTATTAGTCAATGTTTATTTTCACAAAAAGTGGACATCACACAGATTACATTACATAAATACAGCCCTTTATTTATTTTTTATTAAATATATATTCTCATTCCATCTCTCAGGTTTTTCTTCCTTATTATTTTATTATTATATTCTTATCAGATATATTTATATGGGAACACCCTTAATTTTAATTTTTATTTACTTCTAATTTATGTTCTATTTAGTATGTATAATAGTAGTTAATATTGAAATTATGTACCTCTCTCTCTATATATATATAGTACGACTATTTTTTACAATTTTGTGCACAATAATTATAAAGGTATAGTTATATTATTGGCACAATTTTGTGTATTCTTATATAATTTTAAAGAATGAATTATATTTCTTAACATACCATCTATATCAACATGTGTTAAGTATAAAATATAAGATGAATAATATATAAATATAAAAGACTACAATATATAATAAAAGAAAAAGAGGAAACTAATAAATAATAATATAGAAAGGTGGGAAAGAAGAAATTTTGTTATTTTTTTTTTTTTGTAATGGATAATTTTGAATTCAATAAAAATTTAAGAAGGCATGAAAATAAATATTTCAATTTTAAAATTTTCTAATAAAAAGAGTGTGCTGATAGAAACACCTTAATTATTAAATAAATCATTGAATGAGTCCTAATTAGTATAATAAAAAGGTAATTATCACTAATTAATTTTTTTTAAGAAAATAAATAGACAATTTATTTAAAAATTAATCTAATTTGGCATTGCTCAAATTCACGAGTGAAAATTGCACAAGTTATATAACATATGAGTGCACAGTAAGTAATAACTTAAATTTGGGTTCAAACCAAACAGCAAGTGCAAATTGAAGCTTGAGTGTGATTTTTCAATGCTAAAGTTTGGTTATATTAATAAATATTATTATGTATATTTTTGTGATTTAAACTTCCTGGACATGGCTGTTCGCTACAACTACAAAAAAAAGTTACTCTTTACTTAGTGATAATTTTGTTTTGTCACAACTTAGATTTTTTTGCGATAAAGTGTCACTTTTAATCCCAACTAAAAATTACTTGTGATTAAATAGTAATATTTAGATATAAGTTATTACTAATATAACTTTAGTCATAACTTATTATATATACATGATAAAATTTGTTGGTCAAAAAATAGATTTTAGTCACATACTTTTGAATAATAAATGATAATTTTTTACTCACAATTTTTAGGTTTAGTTACAACTTTTGTTGTGATGAAAAGTTTGACCTTTTGTAGTTAACTAATATTTTTATTATAGTAGGAAAGGAGTACGGGAAAAGTACAACTAATTAAGCTATTGTATAAATATATATAATTATACTTTAAGCCATCATAATCATAATTTAAATTGTTTATGTAGATAAAAAGTTTATAATTAATTAATTATCGATCAAATAACACATTTGTATTATATGCTTTAATATATATACATATATATATATATATTTATATTTGTAGAAAAGTAACGCAGGCCAATCATTAATCTTATTCTGAATTAATACTATTTATAGCTTAATCATGTTCATTAGTTGCTCATGATCAAGGATAACATTATTGACAAATTCTTCCACTCGATTTAATCAAAAAGGCATCTTATCTAGTAATCACAACTAGCATAAAAGATTTAGTCTTCCCACTTTAGGCAAATAATAATAATATTTAGTTTATTCAATTAGGTGAGAGTGACCACCTTTATGTATACATAAGGCGAGACTTCGGTGCAGCTAGGGCATGGTTCGTGCATTTAAATAATTTTATTTTAATATTTTTTACAACAATGTACATTGTTGTCATTTAAAGTATTCTTTAAATTTTTAAAAAATTTAAAATAATACACTATCATAAAAAAATATTAAAAAAAAATTTATTTAAATGCCCGAATCGTACGGTGCAGTAAAAAAATTGGCTGCAGTCTTACCATATATATATAGACATATATTTTTATAATATTGTGTTTTTAGAAAGGAAAGAAGTGGCGCATGATCTCATTAATTATTTTTTATTTGGTGGCAGAGCCTTCAAAGTTATACTCCTGTCAAAAGAAGTTGTAGTTATAATTGTTAATAATTTATTAATCCTTATTTATTATTAATTAGTTCTGTGTGTGATCATGTTATAGACACATAATAAATATATATAGTACATCTATAGGGTTTGGCCCTATTTAATTTTAATTAATCTTATGATAAGTTATCATAATACAACTGATTATGGTTTATACTTAATCATGATCACCAACTAATTATGTGAAGAAATTCGTACAAGTTGAAGTTGTAAGATATCCTTGCACGTAAACCCTCCTTATTATATCGAATATTCGATGAATATGCCTCATAATAATTATTCTTATTTCATCCGCCAAAATTAACTATATATATCAAAACAAATTATAATTATTTAATACATATATATATATATATTATACGTGTAATAATAACTTGTTTTGTCTAATTAACTCAGATATTATAACATGTAATGGGTTGAGAGTTATTATTATTATAATTACACTATGTTATATTTATTATAGATATATATATATATATATTATATATATATAATGAGAGATAACCCTGCATATGTACATTATTTACAAGTTGCAGGGTCGTATATATTGATCGTAAAAATATTTTTAATTGTAAGTCAAAAGTCAGCCAGTTGACATTGAGCAATGTCAACTAAAAACAAAGTTTAATTAGTTCTAATTAAACTCAACTGATGATACACTAATATTCACTATGATATGTATATCTTTATATGTATATATATATATTACTTTTTGTAATGCGTATACAATTCATCTTTGGCCAGGTGTTTTAAATTTCAAAGCCACTTGTTATATATACAATACATAAATATATATATGTTTATTTATATAACATGGTGGAACCACATATATATATATATATAATTGGAACTGAAACACTATATATATAATTAATGTAAAACTGTGTTTGTGCAGAGATAGGCTAATATTAACAGATATAATATAACAGCATCTTAGTATATACCCATTTTCATATCCTCATTAATCAGCTAGTTAATTTTGGTCAATGTTTTCACAAAGTCGATCGATTGGCATCACACAGATCATACATTACATATATATATATATATATATATATATATATACAGCCCTCTTTATTAGTATATAATAATATTTAAATCATATATTAAGATTGTCTTTTAATGACATTATGTAACAAAAAATTAAATTAAAAAAAAATATTTGAAAGTGAAAAAATTCTATTTTCAAAATTTAATGAATTCTAATTAAATTTTTTTAAAATAATAAATAAAAATAAAGTTATTAAATACTGTTTTATGTTTAATTATTAAATTTTTAATTAATTAAATAAATAAAATATTTTTTTAAGTGGTACCGAACAACACAACTATAACAAGAGATTGTTTATGGAATATATATATATTTACATAATAATAATTATCTAAGAAGATGATGCGGCCAAACTATTGATCGAGTATAGACAAAGACGGAATCACATGCATAGGAGAAAAAGTACATAACATTTAATGACTATATTTTTTTTGAAAAAAAATTAAAAAATTTATATATTTGCTCCTTTAAAATAGTTTTTTTTTTTACATTTTAACACCTTTGAGATAATGGTCTATAGCGAGCTAAGTATTATTTTTGAGTCGAGCTAAGTACATGTGTTTAGTGATATATAATAAAGATTATTATTAAGAATGAAAGAGGTGAAATAAAATGAAGATGAGGAAAAAGAGAAAAAAATAAGAGAGATAACATCAAGAAGAGATAATGAAAGGAAGAAAACACTACAACAATTAATGTTAGTTGCGGCATAGCTATTAGCGGCGGGTACAGTCCGTCGCTATTATACAGAATATTAGCGGCGGACTAGGGGGTCTGCCGCTAATTAGGTGTGATTATTTAAAAAATATATAATAATATGTATTAGCGGCGGACATCCCATTATTAGCGACGTGTAGTCTGCCGCTAATACAACAGATGAAAATGCCCGGGAAACAAACGGTTACTTTTTTAAGTGTTATTAGCGGCAAATAATCACTTTTTATTAGAGGTGGATATCCACCGCTAATAGTATTAGCGACGGAGTATCCGCCGCTAATACCATTATTAGCGACGGGCTATAGTAATAGCGGCGGGACCCCGCCGCTAATATATTTACGGTTTTAAATTTCGCAGCCCAATTTCCTTCTTCTCTTCCCTTCTCTCTGTCAAAACCCTTCTCCATTTTCTCCGTTTTTTCACTGTTGAGAAAAAAAACAACATTTCTTATCTACATTTCACTCTAATCTCTGTTCTCTCAGGCCGGCCACACCGCAGGGAGACCCTCCGCTAGTCGATCTCTCTTGCCTGCGCTCGCCAGTATTCTCTCGTCCAGCTCTGGTTCTGGTAACATTTGCTACACAATTTGGTATGAGAAATTTGAGTTTATGTGTTCTTGTGCTAGATTATATGTACAAACTGCTTTAGTACCTTTCGGAAACGGTGGAAATAAAACGCCCTATGTAACGACCCAAATCCGCTAATATGGCTTGAGGGCCTTGATTAGCGTGCCAGGAGGGCATGATGGGATTTATGTGTGATTTTAATGATTTAAATGCATGGCTATGATTTAAAGCATGTTATTTGGCTATTTGTTTAACTGAGATGCATGGCTATGTTTACTAGTATGCATGTAGGCCCGGATCGTGTTAGAAGGGCGTAATTGTAATTTTGGCCATGTTGGGCATAACTGTATTGATATGTGATAATTGTATTCTGTGAATTGCACCACGTGAGTGTGGTTTCATTATTGTGATGCACGTGCCGAGACGGTCCTAGAGAGCTAGTTAACTCAAGAGTCACAACGGGATTTCTGTACCCGGCTCGGGAGGAGCCTAGGGGTACCTCGGGAATTTTATGGTTAAGTTGAGATTTAGCGGGTAATGGTTATTGGAGATTTAGTAACCTGGGTAACCATTAGTTACTGCTGTGGGTAACAAGTTTTAAGGTAAAAAGTGATAGAATTGAAATGAAGTGTAAAGACTTAAGTGCCCTTTGAGGTTTAGCTAAGGATGATTAGTAGGAAAGGGTAAAATGGTCATTTGGCAAGGGTAATAGGCAATTCTCAGCTGGGTTTTAGTGGGTCACGGTTTGGGCATTTGGGTTATATGATGGCTTTGCTAAAAATAAAGAGAAGGAGAGTTAGGGCAATGGGAAGAAGAAGAAGAAGAGGAAATGGGCTGAAGTGGGAGCTTAGGAGGTGAATCAAGGGAGCTTGTTGGGTGGATTCTCCACTTGAGGAATGGATTTTATGAGCATTTAAGTTTGAATTCTTTTTTGAATTGTGAAATCTATAGCTTGAGTTAAGTTTTAATGTTTGAGTTTGAAGTTGCTGATTTTTGCAATCTAAGGGTGGATTGTTGGGTATGTTTGTGTTTTGAGCTTGAATCTAGTGTTTATGGGTTGTTAGATGGTTTATATGAGGTTTTGATT
Organism: Humulus lupulus; assembly: GCF_963169125.1. Classification (NCBI taxonomy): domain Eukaryota; kingdom Viridiplantae; phylum Streptophyta; class Magnoliopsida; order Rosales; family Cannabaceae; genus Humulus; species Humulus lupulus. Next base: position 295,676,918 of record NC_084794.1, on the reverse strand, counting down.
TGATTTTGGGGTTGAGGTATTTGTTTGGGGTGATTTGGAGAGGTTGAAGCTCGGGAAAAACGCATGGGAAAACCCAGAATTCTGGGTTCGCGTATGAGCGCCGCGGCCCTGTTCTTGGGCGCCGCGGCGCGAGGTTGCATCAGGAGAGGGGTAGGTCGCTGGGCGCCGCGGCCCTTGAGGGGAGTGCCGCGGCCCTAGGCCATTTTGGCAAGCAAAATTCTGATTTTTTTTAGGGCTTTTGCCCGGGGACTCGGGGGATGGTTCCGGTGTATTGTTTTAGGGAATTAGAGGTCCCGAGAGTGCGGGATTGGTCCCGGGAAGTGGTTTTGGGTTGGTTAGTATTAAAAAGTGTTTTATGTGTGTTGTGACTAGGCTATTGGAGAGGCTCGTCCTTGAGGACCGTGCTCGCGGCTTTAGTGCATCAGGAGGCTCGGAGTGCAGGTAAGAAAACTATAACACCCGTAGGATAGGGCGTGGGCCCATAGTGTGATTGCGGGGCACAACCCTATATTGCATGATGAGATGATTGCCGGGCATGGCCCTATATTGAATTACATGTTAGGGTGTAGACTTACATGTATTGATAATTGTATGAATGTTGTTTGATTTATGCTTTGTATGATTATAATGAAATGAACGGCAAAGGGCCGAGTGCGGCGTAGGTCGGGTACAGCAGCGGAGCCGGAAGTAACACCTAGCACATGGGATGCTTATGGTGAGGGTAGGACCCAGGAGATACGTGTGATATCCCTACGGTGAGGACCGAGACCCCAGGCTTCGGTAAGGCTTCGGGGGCGACATGGCCGTGTTTGCTTAGTCTAATGGTTGACTTGTTTGTATGTGGATTATCTGTTATGATAAACTGTATAAATTGCATATGTTATGTTCTGCATGAGTTTTCTTGCTGGGCTTCGGCTCACGGGTGCTCTGTGTTGCAGGTAAGGGCAATGACTGAGTCAACCAACCATGAGTACGGAGAGCGTGAAGCGCCGCGTACATGTTTGGCCTGCCTGACTGCTTTGGTTGGGGGTTTATTCGAAAATGGCTGTAATAATCTATGATTTTTATGATTTCTCAACTGTAACCTTATTTCATGATGTAATTAGTTTTCAAACCTTATTTTGGGATCCCAAATGTTTAATAATAGAAGTTTTAATGAAACGACGCATTTTCAAAGATTACAGCCTTAACTTTTAATTAGTCACACTTTTGTTTCAAAACCTCGGTTAGCGAGTTCATTGCACACTGTTTCGTCTTAAAAACTCACTTAGTAACGACTCTAAGGAAGTAGGGCGTTACAACTTGGTATCAGAGCGAGCCAAGGTTTATTGGTTCTGGAGATTGACCGAACATGTACGCTCGCTGTCAGTGACAAGCTCGACTCAGGGTTGGTTGGTATGAATGATTAATATGCTTGGATATATGTTTGAATGCCCTGTTTGCCTGCTTATTTATATGGAGCATGAGGAATGAAATGACATATGCATGATATGCTGTTGGGCTGGGCCCTTGATTATTGCATGTTGAGATTGATGCATGCTGAGTAATACTATTATGCATATGGATGAATATTGGCATAATGGTTTACATATTGAGTGTATGTGGTTAATTTTCTGGATTAAATTCATATGTTATACCTGTATATTGGCTTGTATGAAGCATGATGAGTATGGATATACTTAGTGATGTTAAATCTGGTAGTTAAATGTGTGTCATTGTGGATCTGACCTGGTGTATGCTTGTGTGTGCATTATACCTGTGGATTTTTGGACCTAGTGGTGGTTTGGTTCAGGGTATGAACCACGGAGTTCAGGAGTTTGGTCAGTTTAGACAGATGAACTCGAGTTGTTGGTTCCTAGAAGGGTTTGGGGACCTGATATCGTGTTGAAAAGGGATTCTAGATATAAGTTGGGGTTGGGATCCCCGGTTATCCCTAAAAGCAGCAGCAGAGGGTCACTAGAGTGAGTGAGCTGTGGAGTTTGTTAGCTGGGATGGGATAGAAGTACAGCGGATTTCTCTGGGGAAATAGCTGATTTATATGCTTTAACAGTAAAGGTGACCAGTGTTGGTTTACTGTGAGGTATGGACAGATAAAGGTATTATATGAGAGGTTTAAGGGGTGTTATCCTCGGGTTTTGAGGAGAGCTCGAGTTGGCAAGGGATTTATCAATAGACGAGCAGAGTTAATTCCACCCTTGGTTAAGAGGATGAGAGATCCTAATTAGAGGGTTGTGTTAAATGTTGAGGCAGAGAGATGCCCGGAAATGGTACTCAGGCTAAAGTACTGGCTTAATGGGTTGGAAAGAACCTAGATGATGAATGGTTGGAAGAGATTTTAAAGACATGATTAGAACCGTGGAGACGGGCAAATGTATAAGTCTGGTTTGGACTGTTAGGGGTAACAACAGCGTAGATCAATGGGTTTGGTGAATTGGATAATTCATTTGGGAATTTATACTGATGGATGTATCCGGAATTGGATGGCGACCCATTTAAGGATATGAGATCTGGAATAGTCTAGGGAATTTGGGCCGCCCTGATATAAGGAATTATCGTATGCATGTGGATGGCGGAGAGGGCCATGATGTCGAGGAACTGATGGTTGATGATTAGAGCATGAGTGCTAGAGCTGCAAGGGCAGTGCTTCCTTTGATGGAATTGGTAAAGATAGACTCGTGATAATCAAGTTAAAAGAACCCCGGATAGTTCTATGGCTTCTGGTTCGCCAGAAAGGGGGAAAAGTCTGATTGATAAGATGGTACTTGTGTTGATAGAACGCAGCGAGGTCGGATCCTCACTTTTGAGGGGAAAGGACCCCAGACAGTGCTTGGGCACCTAACTTGAGATTTGAAAGAAGTTTGGTTACTAAGGTGGTTGTCGAGCTGGCGACAGGAACCAGGAAGGTTAGTTAGTAAGCGCATGGGGGAGAGGATGCCGCCTGAGAGGAGGTCAGGTGAGGGCGTGACTTCTACATAGAGTAACTCGAAATGTTAGGATGGATTTCCATGGTGAGGGAACGGAGAACTTGAACGCCTTGCTACCTTCGTAGTTCGAGGATGATTCCTCGAGGATGAGTATTTAACAGAATGGTTTATGCTTGGGTCATGTAACAAACTGGAAGGGCTCGGTGTTATGAATGCTCCGAGAGGGTGATGGACATAGAGAGGTTGCCTCAATGGTGCCATTTGAGAGGCTGAGGACAGTAATACTTATTGAGAGGGAATTAGAAACTCTCGCAGATGGATTGTAGAGGATGCCATCCGGAGTACGCAAACGAGACTGAGTGGAAACTGAGCTGGCCAGTGGGAAATTCTGTGGGTATGAAAAGAAATATTTGGGAGTACTTCAAGGTCGGACTACAGATAGGATTGGTATAAGGAACGATGTAAAGGACGGTTATGGCTGACAGAAAATCTATTGAAGCAATCGAAGGAATTTGACCTTGGTTTAGCCAGAGTGTTATACTGCGGGGATTGTTAGCATCGTCGGGTGAGAACGAAAAGTACAATGTTGGATACAAGATAGGACGATGTCTCCAAGAGTTGATCTATGACCTGGTTATTACCGGTTGGAAACCGAGGATAGAGACATTTCGGGAAATTGTCTAGTTTGCATCGGGTAGGGTGTGAGGAGTTGGTAACAAAGATTCTGGAATGGGTCAAGCTACAACAACACAGGTAAGTTCTTTAGACAGAGAATGCATGAACGGTATGGACGAGTCCCCTTCAAGCTCACGAGCAGTGCATGTGGATTACTCCCAGACGAAAATGGTGAGCAACTGATTATTATGCTGAAGACGTTAGTACCCAGAAGGCAGAGTCTCAGGTAAGGTTCTACGGAGTGTTAGATGGGTGTCGTCAGGAGTTCTCAGATTAGAGCTACAAGAAGAAAGGACAGGTAAGAGAAGAATTGATCTGAAGCCGCAAATAAGCTAATGAGGAACGTCTGAAGAATTGAAGGCATAACAAGACTGGTAAGCGCGTCATCTATTGCACAAGCATCTCCGGGGACAACTACATCAGAGACGAGGAGAACAGTAAAACTTGAGGTTAGACGAACTGGGTGGTGTCACATCAGAAAGAAATTCAGAGGACAAGGTAAGAATTGATTGATACCTAGTGAGGCCGGATTATGTGTGTGTTAAGGTTAAGTAAAGAGTGATTGCATAAAGGACCTGATCTATGGTAAGGTTATGGAAATGAGGTAGTGTATCACGATTTGGGCACGCCCAGGAATAATTAACGCGGGGATGGATTGAACCTTGCGGGAGGCGACTGAATGGATCATGGTTGATACTCTTAGAACGTTAAGTCGACTGTGGTGCATGGCATAAGGTACTTAAGTCTTGGGTATTAGTAAGAAAGGTTATCGTTGAGACCCAGTGCGGTGAAAAATAACAGACAAATGATCAGTGTTTGAAATCCTCGATTGAGCGAGGGGAGATGTAATTGGAGGCGGAACTCCTAACGGAGAGGCGTGTGTCAGTCAAGGAATAACGCCATAGATTGTGATGGAGGATACAAGGCAACGACTGAGATTGGTGTAACGTTGGCAGGTATGATTAGCTGGTGAGTGTCACTGAGCCATGGAATCCGAAGTGTCGGCTTTGGTCGAAACAGGAAAGAACCCTGCTAGGGTGGTACAAGTTAGGATACCAGGAATGGATGAAGGATCCAATTAGATTTGGTTTGCGAATGAGAATTCTGAATGGATATCATTCCACCTCCTAGGGTATGTCGTACCGGGAGGGTCGAGCGGGTGACGGAATCTAGTGTTTTCCTTTGGACCCTGAAGGGTTAGGTGAGGTGGTGGTGCATCGTGAGGATAGACCACAATAGACCTTAAGTAAGATGTTTGGACATGGAAAGTTTTAACTCGGTTGTGTGAGTTAACGTTGTTGGGTCAAGTGAACTGGTTTCAGGATAGAAAGTCGATGATACGGAATTGAGACCCAAGAGTATTGTAAATTTTGGAATGGATCTAGAGAACGAAAAAGAACAGGGTGGGAACCTGGAATTATCAGTTGATTGCAAGTGGAATGGCAGTCTGAAAGTTATCAAAGATCTTAAAGAATTAAGCGCTGAGTAGGCGAATACTTGAAGTATTAAGGGAAGTGTAATCCCTGGCAAGTTAGCTGTGGTGACAGTCGCTGGTGTCTTGTTAACGTAACACGACAAAGGACTTGATAAGAGGTGAAGGGTAGTGAATACTACAGTTTGGCTTTAGTTCAGAGAGAAAGCCAAAGAGATTGTTGGAACTCTTAAGGCAGGAGTGTCTGCCTATTTGAAAGAATAAAAGAACTTGTAAATTGTTAAATGTTGAGGAAATAGAGTTCCGGAAGGAAAGATTTGTAACTCTACGTAATAACAGACGAGGATCTGTAAGGTGTTCAGAGAAAGAAGGGAGAGTTCTGACTCTTATTTCAACATAAAATTCAGAAGTTGTACTAAGGGTTAGGCCAGCGGGGCCTACAAGCTGATCCCACCTAGTAGAGGTGATGAATTGGTCAATGAATTGGCTATCGAGAAGACAATGAATTGGTCATTGTAATCTAGGCAAACCCTGAGGTTTCAGCAGGGTTGCGGTGTTAACAAGTAGCTATCGGGAACATGGCTATTAGACAAAATCTTGAGGGGCAAGATTGTTACTCTTGTGAGAGTGTCATTGAAAAGTATAGTTAAGGCGGTGGGCCTTGGAAGTTATGGTCAGAGTTGCGGGTTTATTGACTGATGTGTTTGGATAAATTTCGAGGACGAAATTTTTGTGAGGAGGGGATAGTTGTAACGACCCAAATCCGCTAATAAGGCTTGAGGGCCTTGATTAGCGTGCCAGGAGGGCATGATGGGATTTATGTGTGATTTTAATGATTTAAATGCATGGTTATGATTTAAAGCATGTTATTTGGCTATTTGTTTAACTGAGATGCATGGCTATGTTTACTAGTATGCATGTAGGCCCGAATCGTGTTAGAATGGCGTAATTGTAATTTTGGCCATGTTGGGCATAACTGTATTGATATGTGATAATTGTATTCTGTGAATTGCACCACGTGAGTGTGGTTTCATTATTGTGATGCACGTGCCGAGACGGTCCTAGAGAGCTAGTTAACTCAAGAGTCACAATGGGATTTCTGTACCCGGCTCGGGAGGAGCCTAGGGGTACCTCGGGAATTTTATGGTTAAGTTGAGATTTAGCGGGTAATGGTTATTGGAGATTTAGTAACCTGGGTAACCATTAGTTACTGCTGTGGGTAACAAGTTTTAAGGTAAAAAGTGATAGAATTGAAATGAAGTGTAAAGACTTAAGTGCCCTTTGAGGTTTAGCTAAGGATGATTAGTAGGAAAGGGTAAAATGGTCATTTGGCAAGGGTAATAGGAAATTCTCAGCTGGGTTTTAGTGGGTCACGGTTTGGGCATTTGGGTTATATGATGGCTTTGCTAAAAATAAAGAGAATGAGAGTTAGGGCAATGGGAAGAAGAAGAAGAAGAGGAAATGGGCTGAAGTGGGAGCTTAGGAGGTGAATCAAGGGAGCTTGTTGGGTGGATTCTCCACTTGAGGTATGGATTTTATGAGCATTTAAGTTTGAATTCTGTTTTGAATTGTGAAATCTATAGCTTGAGTTAAGTTTTAATGTTTGAGTTTGAAGTTGCTGATTTTTGCAATCTAAGGGTGGATTGTTGGGTATGTTTGTGTTTTGAGCTTGAATCTAGTGTTTATGGGTTGTTAGATGGTTTATATGAGGTTTTGATTTGATTTTGGGGTTGAGGTATTTGTTTGGGGTGATTTGGAGAGGTTGAAGCTCGGGAAAAACGCATATGAGCGCCGCGGCCTTGTTCTTGGGCGCCGCGGCGCGAGGTTGCATCAGGAGAGGGGTAGGTCGCTGGGCGCCGCGGCCCTTGAGGGGAGTGCCGCGGCCCTAGGCCATTTTGGCAGGCAAAATTCTGGTTTTTTTTAGGGCTTTTGCCCGGGGACTCGGGGGATGGTTCCGGTGTATTGTGTTAGGGAATTAGAGGTCCCGAGAGTGCGGGATTGGTCCCGGGAAGTGGTTTTGGGTTGGTTAGTATTAAAAAGTGTTTTATGTGTGTTGTGACTAGGCTATTGGAGAGGCTCGTCCTTGAGGACCGTGCTCGCGGCTTTAGTGCATCAGGAGGCTCGGAGTGCAGGTAAGAAAACTATAACACCCGTAGGATAGGGCGTGGGCCCATAGTGTGATTGCGGGGCACGACCCTATATTGCATGATGAGATGATTGCCGGGCATGGCCCTATATTGAATTACATGTTAGGGTGTAGACTTACATGTATTGATAATTGTATGAATGTTGTTTGATTTATGCTTTGTATGATTATAATGAAATGAACGGCAAGGGCTGAGTGCGGCGTAGGCCGGGTACGGCAGCAGAGCCGGAAGTAACACCTAGCACATGGGATGCTTATGGTGAGGGTAGGACCCAGGGGATACGTGTGATATCCCTACGGTGAGGACCGAGACCCCAGGCTTCGGTAAGGCTTCGGGGGCGGCATGGCCGTGTTTGCTTAGTCTAATGGTTGACTTGTTTGTATGTGGATTATCTGTTATGATAAACTGTATAAATTGCATATGTTATATTCTGCATGAGTTTTCTTGCTGGGCTTCGGCTCACGGGTGCTCTGTGTTGCAGGTAAGGGCAATGACTGAGTCAACCAACCATGAGTACGGAGAGCGTGAAGCGACGCGTACATGTTTGGCCTGCCTGACTGCTTTGGTTGGGGGTTTATTCGAAAATGGCTGTAATAATCTATGATTTTTATGATTTCTCAACTGTAACCTTATTTCATGATGTAATTAGTTTTCAAACCTTATTTTGGGATCCCAAATGTTTAATAATAGAAGTTTTAATGAAACGACGCATTTTCAAAGATTACAGCCTTAACTTTTAATTAGTCACACTTTTGTTTCAAAACCTCGGTTAGCGAGTTCATTGCACACTGTTTTGTCTTAAAAACTCACTTAGTAACGGCTCTAAGGAAGTAGGGCGTTACACCCTACCACTAAATTTTAACTAACTTTACATAATATTCTTTAAAATAATGGTTTTTTAATTTATAATTAGCCATAAGTATATATATGATTTCCGGAATAGATTATTATTTCTACTCACACCAAAATTTTGTACTCAAGATTTCTGGTGCCATTGTCTCAGGGCTTTCTCCTTGAATCTTCATGTACTGAGTTCACTTCGTTTAAGGCCTTTCAATTCTAGGTTAGACTCTACCATTTGCTTTAGAGTCTCTTCTCTTCGGTTGCTATATATATACATATATATTTATATATATATATATATATCACTCTACTGATTGCATATTGATTTTGGGTTTTTCTTTTCTTAACAGTACTTTGATTCAGCTGTGAAATTGGGCAGTGAAATTTTGGGATCTTGAAGAACAGGTTATAAAGTTTGTATATAATTGTGTAGTTGTATATATGGTTGTATGATTTTGTTCTTTGTCTGCTTTTAGTGGAATGAATCGACCAATTTGTTTATGGATCAAGAAGTGTTTATTTATGCTCAGTTATACTATATTTTACTGGGTTTATTTTAATTTTTTTTTTCCATAATTCAATATGCAGATATTGTTTTTGGTAGTTTACTGCTGAAGTGTAGAGCTACTCTAGATTTCCTAGCCCTAAACTCTGTCTTGATATTCAGGTATGAGAAAACTTTGGTAGATTTTATAGTATGGTTAGAAAGTTGTAGATTTTATGATTTGATTAAGATTTTTTTTAATCAATTGAATTGGTGGTTTTTTATTTATTAGTTTATAATTAAAAAAAAATATTAGTTTGTTGCTTTATGTTTTTTGTGAAATTTAATTAAGTAAAATAGTTTTCTTTTGTTATATGTTATGTCAACATAATGCGAATTGTAATGAATATTATATAATTTAGTTAATTAGTATTGTTGACGCGGTTCTTCGCCAATAGGTAATTAAGAAAATAAGATAATGAGATTAGTTCTAAGTGTTGAACCGAAATAGATGAGTGATCTTAATGTAATATGATAATGCAAACACTTTTTTTAGGTGGTTCAAAGGTTAAAATCCTTCTACTCCACCAGTCACTATTATTGCTATATTTCTGGTATTCTTTACAAGGTATTTTGTTACACCATAAAATCCAACCCTTTGCAACTCCCAGCCTCTCCATATTTATAGGAGAAGGCACTTGGGGGTTGGTAAGGGGGGTCATCCCGTGACCTTCTTACCCATCATGTCACTTCTGTGACATTCATGATTAATTCCTAAAACCTGACACATGAAGTGTGGTCTAATCAATAAAAATGGGGATAATGGGCCGCACGGCCCATCCCAGTCGTGGGTGTCTGAACATGCACATTCCTGCTGCGTGTCCGAGAATTCAGGGATATATCAGACATGTGATGTCTGATATATGCACATTTACATTGCGTGGTTGACTTTATAAAAGGTCATAGCTTCCAACTCCAGCTCGAGCCCCGAGCTGGACGCCTTCTTGGCCTGCGATCTTCATAATCCTGACTTGGCCCTTAACTAGTCTTGATAGACCTTTGGCTACCTCGAGCTAAAAGGGTAGGACCTGACAACAGAAGCTCCGGCCACGTGGTACCCACGTGGTTGATATAATTACGCCATATCTCAGCTCGCTAATAGCCCGTGGAAAATTAGGGCGTACATTTGCCCCCCAAGCCTCTGCTCGTGGCTCACGACGTCATTTGGGGCCACAGTAGGGGCTTTTAGGCTTCTCCAAGGACTCTCCATATTCCACCCATTACGCAGGCACCGAATACATGGAGCATCGTGGTTGGTGACGGTACATCTTCCGAGAACCGCATTAAATGGCCTAGCCTATGCTCAGCCGTCGTTTTTCCTTTCGAGTGGGGAGCCTCGGATCCCATATCAGGGCGATCCAACGGCCCTCCTCTCATGGCCTTTCACGTATATAAAAGGGGTGGCCACCTTATGCATGGGCAACCCATTTATTTGAAAATTTTCTGAATTTCCCATTTTCTTCTATCTTTTCATTCTAAAAAAAACCCTATTTCCCTCCCGGTTACCGTTCCCAGCATTCCAGAAGATCGGGTGCAAGGGCTCCTTTGAGGTTTTGGAATTAGTCATTCCGCCGAGGCCCCAACCCAGACGACCCCTTCATCCTCCCACAGCACAATACTTCGTAAGTTTTCTGACTGTGCATGCTTTAAATTTTCTTTTCACTGTAGCTTAGGTAAATAGTTCCTGTAGCTGCATGCAATGTTTTGTTGGTTTTTTGTGGGTATGAAGGGTGTAGGTTTTTAGTTTAAGGCATCGATTATAGAAGAAAATTATTTAGGAGCCTGGCTCTTAGGGTGCGTTTTCTGGGGAAATTTTCTGGATAGGATTTTTGGGTATGCTTGTTTAAAATATCCAGCATTTTGGGTGCAAAACCGAGTAGCTTAGGGGACACGCTTCACATGCGGTTTTGCACCTCTTGCCTAAAACTTTCCTTCCAAGGCAAACTTTTATCCTGACCCTCCTGACACACGGATTCCGAGTAATAGGGGATCCGTTGGGAGCATAGGCGCGTGTTCATAGAACCGCGTAGTCTCACTCTCCACGTGCTGAGATTACCTCAGCCCGTGTAAAGGAAACACCTTCAAATTCTTTCTTATGCTCAGGTCACCTTTTCTAAAATTTCTTCTTTTGTTCGTTAGGCGACCAGATGGGACCCAAGAAGAACGCCCCGAAGAAGACCGCCGGCAGCTCGTCCTCCCAACAATCCAAAGGAAAGGAGGTGGTGACAGACTCCCCCATTCCCGTTTTCGGGCCGGCCATGGAGCGGGAGCTCGAGGTGGCGCCCGATGCCTTCTTCGAGGCTGAGAAGATAGTCTCGAAGATCACCGACCAGGGGAAAGTGAATAAAATATTCCTTTCCCACAACATCGAGCTGGGGAGGGGCGCCCTGATCGCCCGACCTCCCCTAGAAGGTGAGCGGAGCTGCGCGCCGCTCGACGAGGAATATGCAGCTTGGAGTGACGAGCACTTCAAGGCTGAGGCCTTCCTCCCGCTGGACCAGTACTGCGCCGACTTCCTCAACTACGTGAAGTTGGCTCCTTTCCAGCTCCCCCCCAACTCTAACCGTTTGTTGGCGGGGTTGAGATATCTGTTCTTGAAACAGGAGTGGGAGGTCCCCACTCCGGCAAATATCTTATATTTTTTATGCCTCAAAGCTAGCTCGGAGCAGCGGGGGCGAGGCGACGGGTTCTACTACTTGACCCGATTTCCAAACACGGCTGCGGTCATCGAGCTGCCCAGCCACCCCAACGACTTCAAAGACCAGTTCTTTATGTCCACGGGGTTTTGCAACTGCGAGCTTCACTACTTCAACCGTCCTCGTAAGTAACTTTTACTCTTAGCTCGTAAGTTAAGTATTCATTAGCTCTCCTTTATCCATTTCTGACTTAGAATAATTCTGCAGCCATTTTCGCAAGGACAGACAAGTCTGTGATCCTCGGGAGTCAGTACGAGACGCTGGCGGGTCTGCCCCCCAATGAAAAGGACTACCGCCAGCTCGTGACAGACGAGACGATGCTGGCATGCAAACTGATCTCCCCGGGCCAGACATTGAACCTGAGGAGACTGCGGGGGCCTCCCCCATCTCGCGAGATGAGGCCCATTCCCGAGGAGGAGGCCGAGGGAGGAAACGAGGACGAGGAGGACGAGGTGCCCCTCGTAAGGCGGAAGAGGGCGCAGGAGGTCGCCCAAGAAGCCAACATGGAGAGGGCCCAGTCTGGGACAACATCCGACCCCTCCGGCCAAGGTAACCCATATCTATTTAGGAACTTAGATAGGGCCACCGCAGACCCCCGACTAGCTAGGTTTAATCCCAACCAGCCCGTCCAACACCATCGAAGTGACCCAGACCTGGACATAACCCTGCTCCATTGTGTCGACCGGCTTCTGTTGGATTACGAAAGTAGCCTCCCTAGGGTTACCGTAGTCGTAGACAATACCCTAGCCTTTAAATTGGCCTTGTTTGAGGAGTATGGGACCAACCTTCGGTCATGGGCCTTTCTCCAGGAGGGTACCGTAGCTCCGGGTCTTAGGCAGTACGTAGAAGAGTCTAGTCCCGAGCCAAATTCAGACCCAGAACCCGTGCCAGCTCGCGAAATCATTAACTTAGATTCCCCCGCAGAAGCTCCGGGGCCGATGGTCGTGACCATAGATTCCTCTTCTAGCTCGGGGGGTAGGATCCCTTACGATATATGTTTTTGAATTCTGTTCTCTCCTTATCTTTGTTGTTCTTGCATAAATGCTAACTTGTATGCTAATGTTGTCTTTGTTTTGCCAGAGGAGATGTCTCAGCCCGGGAGCAAGGATTTGCGAGCTAGGTTCACCGGAGGGAGCTCCTCCGCTGGGGCTTCCGGGCCCATGGTGAAGAAGCACCGGGTGGCAAAGAAGGCCGCCGGGGCAACATCCAAATCCCCCGCAAAGGGGAAAGACCAGAGCCCGGCTGCCCAGGCCAAGGTACCTCCGCCTCCTCCGGCAGTGGAGAAGATGCCCCCGCCCCCTCCACGAGCTTCGTCCCCTGCTCGGGACATGGAGGTGGAGGCCGGGACTCTGACAGCCGTAGTCCCCGAGGTGCGCGTTCCGGTGGACCCCCAGGCCCTGGAGAAGATTCCTGACGTCTTCTGGGGGACGGTGTACGAGACGGCGACCTACACCGTTGACCACTACTTCAACGCCACCGAGAGGGACCTGCGGGAAATCGAGACAAGGAGCCCGGAGAGTGTGATGGAGTCTTCATTGGGAATGGCTCTAACGGTAAGCTAGCTTTGCCCTTCTATACTCTTTGGTTATCATGCTTTGTCTTGTCTTTTTTTTTTTCTTTCTCTAAGGCAGTTTCCTCTTTGTTTTGTAGGGCTCTCTGGCTCTTCACCGGAGCATATCCAGGTCCAAGGCTCGGCTCGAGGAGATGAGAGGCGAGCACCAGGCGGTTTTTGCCACCCACCAGACTACCTTGGCCACCCTGCAGACGGCCCAAAAGCAAGAAAAGGAGGCCAAGGATTCCTTGGCGGCTGCGCGGGCTGAGCTGGATGCAGCCTGTCCTAAGCTTCAAGAAGCTGAGGGTACCAAGGCCGCCCTTGCTGCCGCGAAGGCCGAGTTGGACTCTGGGAAGACTGGAGCCAAGGAGGCTAAGCCTGCCCTGGCAACGGAGAAGGTAGCTTCCAGCTCCGCCATGGAGGACATGCTCTACCACTGCTGGGTCTTCAACTCAGACGGCGATTTCTCCTTTTTAGGAGCGGACTGGGAGGCCTTTCGGGAAGGGTTCAAAGCTCGCCTCCAGCAAGAGGTGCCTTCTGAAACTGGGGAGGCCTCCACAGCGGTCGAGCAGGAGGGCGAAACGGCGACCTCAACGGAGCAACCCGGTGGAGCCTAGGGCCTTTCTTTTTCTTTTTACATATGTATATTTTTTTTGTAACTTGGTATGAGGTTTTTCCACCTCGAGACAATTGGTTTTATCAACTTTTTTTTTATGCACCTTAGTTTGTTTTTCTTTTTGGTGGTGCTATGATTGATACTCTTATTTTTTCTGGAAAAAACATATCAATCAATCTTGATCCAATTTTTAAGACAAATCCTGGTTGAGTACCGGACCTCGCTTTAAAAACTTAGTTCGCGTTAATTTATATTTGTATCTCGTGCTTTTTAAGAAAAACACTGATCAATCAATTTGAACCAACTTCTAAGTTTTAGGACCTGGTTATATCCAGGACGTTAGTTTGAAAACTTAGTTCGCGTTAATTTATATTGATATCTTGTGCTTTTTAAGAAAAACACTGATCAATCAATTTGAACCAACTTCTAAGTTTTAGGACCTGGTTATATCTAGGACGTTAGTTTGAAAACTTACTTCGTGTTAATTCTTTGACTAATATCTTGTGCTTTTTAAGAAAAAAACTGATCAATCAATTTGAACCAACTTCTAAGTTTTAGGACCTGGTTATATTCAGGACGTTAGTTTGAAAACTTAGTTCGCGTTAATGCTTTGACTAATATCTTGTGCTTTTTAAAAAAAACACTGATCAATCAATTTGAATCAACTTCTAAGTTTTAGGACCTGGTTATATCCAGGACGTTAGTTTGAAAACTTAGTTCGCGTTAATTCTTTGACTAATATCTTGTGTTTTTTAAGAAAAACACTGATCAATCAATTTGAATCAACTTCTAAGTTTTTGGACCTGGTTATATCCAGGACGTTAGTTTGAAAACTTAGTTCGCGTTAATTCTTTGACTAATATCTTATGCTTTTTAAGAAAAACACTGATCAATCAATTTGAACCAACTTCTAAGTTTTAGGACGACCTGGTTATATCCAGGATAGGACTTAGTTTGTGTTAATCCTATATCAATATGTCGTGTTTTTTAAGAAAAACATCGACCAATCGATTTGAATCAACTTCTAAGTCTTTAAGGCGGCCTGGTTATATTATCCAGGTACCATATGCCCCCCCAAGTAAATAGGAAAGGGTCTTTCGTGATTACTTGAGATTACATTCGCAAATATACACAATAATGAAAGAAGATTTAATTCTCATTGCTTAATACATAAGAAATGGCCTTTCTGAGTAAGCCTTACAAAGGTGTCACTGATAATACTTCTTTAAGTGGATGGCGTTCCAAGCTCGTGGGACCGCTTCTCTATTAAGCCGGGCTAACTTGCAGGTTCCTTCCTTTATGACCTCGGCTATTTGATAAGGCCCTTCCCAGTTCGGTCCCAATACTCCATCTTTGGGATCCTTACCAGCTAAGAAGACTCTCCTGAGGACCAGGTCGCCAATGCTAAAAGCGCGTTTTCGGACCTTTGAGTGGAAATAACGCGTAATTTTTTGCTGGTAATGTAATTCACGTAATGATGGGTATCCAGGATAAGGAATCATGCCCTCCTGAGTGGATGAATCAAGTCAATCTCAATCAGATAAGTGATTTAACACTGGTGGTTCCGGTAACCATACCGGGCTTATAGCCCTAAATAGAAGAGTGACAATTGTAATAGTCACTAAGGTGGGTTCCGTTCCCTTTATAAACAAGTGATCATTTCACTAGCTTAAACAAGATAGGTATCAGGTGAAATAGTCACCAGCATAAACCTATCGAGTAGATAAGTGATCCTTTCACTAGCTTAAACAGGATAGGTGCATGATGATTAGTCACCAACATAACCTTCCTCATGAGAAAAGAGTCATAACCATGGGATACTGCTCCCTAGCCATGTTACAAACCGTCACCTAGGCCTTTGGCCCTGGCTCAGAGTAACTAGTCCTAGACTAGTCAAGTGCTTATAATTTTCATCGACCTTCGGGTCGGTCCAGCATTAATACCCCATATGAGTCATTCAATGCTGATATCGATTAGATCTATTCTTCATTCGGCCCTGCGTTCAGGACGCTATGCCGTTTTCGGTTCTTAGGTCCGTAGTACGCGACCAGTGCCAACCCTGACTAGTCAGTGCCATACACAAGTAAGCAATGCCACCAAACATATATCATATATCCAATATCCGAATACAGGGCATTCAGCATGCTTACTTAACAAAAATACATCGTGTATTATATATATATTAATATAAATTCTCTTGCAAAAGCTTTACAACAGTACATATATTCTACTTCATATTTTAATGCTTCAAGTTAATAAGAAAACAAAAACAAAAAAACCAAATCAACTTCGAAATTTCACACAACCATATCCATACAATTAATTACTGAATAATCAAATTAAGGCTTAATCAAATAGGAATAGTTCGAGCACTGGTAGGAGCTGGACGTTCATCTTCTGCATCTTCATTCTCACCAGTCAACTCCTCAAGTGATATTCCTTTCGACTCTGGCACTAGAAATGTCAAAGCCATTCCAAGAAAGTTGATAACTCCAAGCATAATCAGAGAGTTTTTCACTCCAATACCAGGTGGGTAACCAGCATCGGTCTTCGATGGATCCTTACTTTGGGCCGAGTACAAGAACCCGAAAGCCCCCACCATTGCTCCAGCTTTCCCGGCCGCAGCTGATATTCCATGACACGTGGACCTCAGCCGTGCTGGGAAAATCTCAGCCGGGACAACAAACGTCGTCGCATTTGGTCCGAAGTTGGCGAAGAAGAAAGTCAACGAGTACATAATCACGAACCCAATATGGTTATTTTTCTGAGTCCAGTGGTTGTAAGGAATGGCTAGGGCAAACATGAACACGGTCATGAAGAAGAAACCCATTAGTTGAATGGCGAATCGTCCCATACGATCGATAAACGCAACCGTAAACCAATAACCCGGGACAGTACTACACAAGGCAATTAGGGTTTGGGCTCTGGCGATTTTATAAACTTCTTCAATGGCGTTCATGGTGTTGGCTTTATGGATCCAACCAATGGCGCTGAAAATATCCTTTTGGAAAAGGTTTTGGCTGTAAAAGGCTATGTCTAATAAAAACCAAGTTGTTGTTGTTCCAAGAAGGTGGAGACCATGCCTTTTGGCAAATTGCTTGGAGAAAAGTCCGAATGAGTTTTTACTTTCAGATAGTTTCTCTACCTTCTCCACATCAGCTTCGAGCTCGACTTGTAGCACCTTGGACATGTCTGCAGCTGCTTGTTTAGCGTTTTTGGCAACAAGTGCGGTGTATCGAGCGGTTTCTGGCATTTTCATACGCCAGTAGTAAGTGACGGCTGCTGGAAAAGCTCCAAACATGAGAATGATACGCCAAACATAATCGGCTTGATGAACCAACGAGCCTGCTCTGTCGACGAGGTACGATGGAGCATTATATTTTGCATTGAAAGCAGCTGTTGATCGATGAGTTAGTTTTCGCATCAATTTACCATTATAGAAATAACTTATGTAAAAAAGTATTGCTAAGGAGTACTAGTTGTACCATAAAGATTATAAAAATTACATGAGATATTGTTATTGGTGTAATTTAATATTAGACTGTATATTTTAATTTAATAAATATTATGAATTATTTTTAACCATGATGTATCACCTACCTAATTAGTATTAGACATTTAGCAACACTTCTTTGTAAAAATGATAGTCTTTTAAGAAATACTTTCTCGAAATAGTGTATGATAAGGTATCAAATTTAACTCTATATACATATATGAATATAAATTTATATTGTAATATTAATTTTGAAAACCAATATATATACTTACTTGAGACAATCAAAGCAACGATCCCACCCCCTAGAATTCCAAACCCTTGCATGGCGAAAACGGCGGCGATGAAGGCGCCACGTGTCTTCTTGTTGGCGTACTCAGACATGATGGTGGCGGAGAGAGGGTAGTCGCCGCCGATGCCGAAGCCGAGCCAGAATCGGAAGAAGCAAAGCGTGGCCATGACGGCCTTAGCGTCCTTGCTGAAGGACAGCCCTGAGGCGACGGAACAGATAACCATGACAAGTAGGGTTAGACCATACACTCTCTTCCGCCCCATCTTGTCCCCAAGCCACCCGAAGAAGAGTTGACCGGTCAAGGTTCCGACGAAAGCGACGCCGTTTACGGCTGCCGCCACATTGGGAGGCAAGGTTCCTGGCTTGTCGGAGGCCAGGTCTGTGTAATAGATACGACCGAGTAGTTTTGTGACCAGAGAGATGCAGAAGAGGTCGTAGGCGTCGGTGAAGAAACCCATTCCGGCGATAACGATTGCCGTGAAATGATAGAGTTGTGTCTTGGCCACATCCAGTGCGTTAAGCACTCCCATTTGTTCCCCTGCCATGGCTAAGTCTCAAGCCCTCGATTCCCACTCGTTTTCTATATATTACAAATTATATATAAATGCATCAGTATACATATCTATATTACATGTTTTAGAGTATTAATATTAGTAACTAAAAGTAATAACTAGTAATAAGTATTTAAGTTCATTGATTTTAATATTTCTTTCGTAACTAAAAAATAAATTGACCTCTTTTTGATACTTCTTGCATAAGAATTTTCAAGAGTGATATAGACACATATGTTATTTTTTTCAAACATCACTTTTTTTTTTAGAAAGAAAAAGTAATAAGATCATGTGACTAATTTTAACAAAGTGAATAAATAAAATTACCGTATGCACAATTTGTGTCTAGAAAATATATGTTTAAATCATTACTCAACTGAAGATTATATATACAGATCTGATATTAATTATAACTATACAAAAATATATATATATATAAATATTACTGACCTATATATATATAACTTGGATTCTGGATATGAAATTGTAAGAGGACGAGTAAGGATTTAGAGGAGAGATGTTTCGAGTAGAAGAGACTGAGTCACTTTATATAATATGTGAGGCCATAAGCATATTATAACAGCATCTTAGTATATTCTCTCATCCTCGTCATCTAGTTTATAAGTCAATGTTTTTAGAAAGTCAACACCTCACACAGATGACAATACAGCCTTTTTTTTTCTTTTTCTTTTTCTTTTTAAACGTGTGTCATATATAAAAATAACACAATATTTTCAATAAATTCCTTCTCCAGTTTTTCTTTCTTTCTTATTTATATATTTAGTGTTTTCATTGATCAAGATACGTAGATGTAGGTGAATCAAATGACATTAGTTAAATTTATGAGTGGAAATATATATATATATATAGTAGTTATAATTTCTTTTGTAAGTATACGATATATAAGAAGTAGCTTAAATTTCGATCCAAAATCAAACAAGAAGTGCAAATTTTAAAGTCCTATTGTATCTGATTTTTCAATAATGCAGAGAAGTTTAATTTGGTCAACGCAACTTATAAAAAGAACAAATAATAGTAAGATATTTTTTGTAAGGGGCCTTTGGAAAGTTCAGAGGGCGATATATAAGATATTTTCTCTGAATTAAGCCACGCCACGCCACTTACATTATTTTCTAACGAATAAATTTATATACATGCACTATATAAACGGATTTCGTCTCTCCAATGGATAATATAAAATACATATATATTTGTTCTTCACATGTGCAATTACTATACTCTCTCTACATCTCTCTCTTTGTTTATCTATATGTATATATATATATATATATGGAGATTCTAATGTAGGGGTGTAATTTAGACCTACTAGTAAGATTATTCTTATACGGCTCCTGATGACGTGGCATGATTGACCTACACGTGGCGGGCATGCAATAACTTTAAGTGAACGAATCTTATTCGACCATCGACCAGAAAGTCATTGATTTATCAAGCATCACGCTTAAGTATGACCAGTCTGGTTGCATACTTTCATTTATTTCCTTTTAGATGTGCAATTTTGTAATATTTTGCATTAATTGTAATTTCTTTTAGTACCTAGATATGTGAATCTTAATGATAATTAATGCTCACCGGCCCATAAACTCTTCTTGAGCCTATAAATAAGAATCAAATAGTACAAGGAAGAGATTTTTGAACTTTTGATCTTGGTACCCTTAGAATAAAATATAGTGTGATTATTCACCGAAGTTTAAGTCACTCTCAACTAAAGGTTAAGTAGTTTCTTGATCATGCATACTATAATATATAATTAATTATAAAAAAAAACTGACAAGGTTAATTAACTTAATTATTGACAATTCTCTTCTACTCGATTTAATCAAAAAGGCATCTTATCTAGTGATCACAGCTAGTATGAAAAGATTTAGTCTTCCCACTTTACGCAAATATATGCAATATTTAGTTTACTTATAGTTGAGAGTGACCACCTATATATATATATATATATATATAATGAAAGTAGAGGCTCATGATCTCATCATTGGTTTTGATTTTGGTGGCAGCATTCAAAATTAGACTCCTGTCAAAAATAGGTGTTATATAGTTAATTATTTACTAATTTAATTAATTAGGATCTCTATATGTCATGTTATACATTAGTTATTATACAAATATATATATATATTTGTGTATACTCTTAACTGTTGAATTAAGATGAATGATCCATATTTATAGTTCTTAATTAATATTTCTAAAAATAAAATTTGATTTTTATAAAAATTTTGGAAGGGTTATCTGTTGAAAAACGTGTATTTATTATGAAAATATAATATTGTAAATTTTTCATTTTTCAAATGCATATAACTAGTGTCTCTCATTGGTGAAACATTAATTCTGGCAACAAAATAAAACTAAATTAGAAATTAATGTAAAAAAATATATTTACCTGTTAGTGACTTGGTATATAAAGTTATTATATTGTCACATTATCATAATTGTTAATACTCATTTATGGGTAGTAACCATTCAGAAATTTCCATATCTATTTATATAAATATAGCACATATATATTTGATTTAATTTAACCTAATAATCAATTTTTATGATATAAGTTATCATAATATACAACTGATCATACTTAACTAATGATTACCAACTAATATCAATAAATTTGTACCAGTTATAACACATAAATCCCTGCACGTTAACACACCATTTTATGGAATATTCGATGAATATACCTTATGATAATAGTTGATATTTCACAATTATAGGTCTGAAACCCAATATTAAACCAAGTAAAGATTTATTATTATACTAATTATTATATAAACAGTTTTGTATTAATGGCCCTGCGTGCTGCGCACAAGTTAATTGAAATAACTTTAATTTGATGGTAATTTTTTTTTAATTTGTTATATTAATAACTTCAATTAATTATAATAATGCGTTAAACGGAAAATCATCAGGCGCAGTTGACATTAAGCAATGTCAAATCACCAAAAACAAATCTTAATTCTAATTAAAGTACTGAACTGATCATTATTGATATTCACTAATTAATAATAAAATTTTAAATTTTCCAATCAGTATTATTATTAATTTTATAAAGCGTGTACAATTCGTCCTCGGCCAGATGTTTTAAATTCATCGAAAGCGCCAGTTGTGCTATTTTGTAATAAATAATATAACATGGTGGAGATAACGTCATGTAAAAATGAATAATATATAAATGGTTCTTATTGTGTTTTTTAATGCTCAGTATTTTGCAATTATTTGGATTGACCATTTATATTTTCATCTTATATATATATATATACTAGTTGATTATTTATATTATTGATTCTGAACACTTATTTAATATTTCTGTTAAAGAGTCACATATCATATCTCTCACTATTTTTTAAACAATAAAGTTTTGGATTATTATTATTATTTGTCTATAATATGAAGTTTTGGATTGTGAAAAGTTTTGGCAGAGAAGAAAACTTGCCGGCTACAAAAGCATACAAATATGGTACTATATATATATATATATATGAAGATGAGTTAGCTAGAAAGTTTGTATTAGCATGAAATTTCTCTGTTATTAGCTCTTTAAAAAAATATTTTTATTCCTTATTATACGTCCATATACTCTATATATATGCACATACATGTTATATATAAAATTTGTTGTAGTAATAAATTAATTTCATTTTTGGTGTCTTACTTTTGGTCATATATATAGAGAGGTATATATATATATATTGGTTTGATTTCGATATAGAAAAAGTTCTCTAATTAATCTGATTATATTTGAAGTTTTTGTTTAAATATATTTAAATATTTCTCGAATAGTAATGTTCTTTTATTGACTGATCATACCACTAGATAGGTTTGTACACGGTTATTTTTTGTCTTCGAAACTTAACTTACAATAAATACATATTATTAATTTCAGTGTCCTGCAATATGTATATAGTGTTATTATATGATTGAATTTTGTGCTAGGTAAAAAAATGAATATATATATATATATTCAATGAAATTTCACCACTATTAGATCGATAATCATTTTATATAATGGAAATTACTTAATCAAAAACACAAAGTTTCATTCATTTCGTACGTGTATTATATATATATATATGTAGCAAAAGACTTCAAACAATACATATTTTAATTCATTATATTATAAAGTTATTTTAAGCTAAAATAATAATTAGGAAAAGTATCTAAATAGAATAAAGAGGAACAGTACGAGCAGTTGCAGTAGCGGGCTCGTTCGGCCCATCTTCGTTCTCGCCGGTCAACTCCTCAAGCGATTTTCCCTTTGACTCCGGCACCAAAAAGGTAAACGCCATTCCAAAGAAGTTGATAACTCCAAGCATAATCAAAGCATTTTTTATTCCAATACCAGGTGGGTAACCAGCTTCGGTCTTCGATGGATCCTTATCTTGAGCTGCATATAAGAACCCGAAAGCCCCAACTATTGCTCCGGCTTTCCCCGCCGCAGCCGATATTCCGTGACACGTGGACCTCAGTCGTGCCGGGAAGATCTCAGCCGGGACAACAAACGTCGTCGCATTGGGTCCAAAGTTGGCGAAGAAGAAAGTCAACGAGTACATAATCACAAACCCTATGTGGTTGCCTTTCAGAGTCCAGTGATGATAAGGTATGGCTAGGGCAAACATGAACACGGTCATGAAAAAGAAACCCATAAGCTGAATGGCGAAACGTCCCATGATGTCGATGAAAAAGACGGTGAACCAATAACCGGGGACAGTGCTACACAATGCGATTAGGGTTTGTGCTCGGGCGATTCTAAAAACTTCTTCAATGGCGTTCATCGTGTTTGCCGCTGGGATCCAACCAATGGCACTGAAAATGTCCTTTTGGAAGAGGTTTTGGCTGTAGAAGGCGATGTCTAATAAGAACCAAGTCGTTGTTGTTCCAACAAGGTGGAGACCATGCCTTTTGGCAAATTGCTTAGAGAAAAGTCCGAACGAGTTTTTACTTTCGGATAGTTTCTCTACCTTCTCCACATCAGCTTCGAGCTCGACTTGTAGCACCTTAGACATGTCTGCAGCAGCTTGCTGAGCGTTTTTAGCAACTAGCGCGGTGTATCGAGCGGTTTCCGGCATTTTCATACGCCAGTAGTAAGTGACGGCTGCCGGGACAGCCCCAAACATGAGAATGATACGCCAAACATAGTCGGCTTGAGAGACCAAAGACCCTGCTCTGTCGTCGATGTACGAAGGAACATCATATTTGGCTTTAAAAGCACCTGAGATATGAGTTGTACATCACAGTTTCAAGTTAGGTAAATTTGTTCATAAATAATGGGTATTGTTAGGTGTCCAACACCACAACTAAGTTGCATAATATTATTGGTACAATTTAATATCGGATTCTACTTATTTGAATTTAATAAGTATTATATAATTTTGCTAACCAATCATAAAGTATCACCTCACGTGGTGTTCGGCAAATAGCAACAATCATAAATAATTTGCATTGTCATTAATTACTGTAATAGTTACTCTAAAAGGCACTTATTACTAGTTTAAAAAGAATTTAAATAGAGCCCAATTACTTAATTTCCAATTTCAAATATTCTTATCTAGATATTTTAATATAATTTATTACTATATATTAATTGTTAAGAATGTGGGATTCAAATTTTCTGTCTCTATTTAATGTCTTTCCACTTACATTAATATAACACCAATTTAAAATTGCAAACTCTTATTAATTATTTAATAAAAATTATTTTTCTTTAAATACACACACATATTTCCCTTTTCACTCTATTTCTCAAAATCTATTTCTCTATCTTTAAAATGAGCTTTGCCACTTGACTTGACTCTTTTTTGTTTTATGAATATTCTCTTGGTGTTGAGCTTTCAAATAAAAAATCTATAAAGAGAGACCACTATATTTTTATATATTATATAATATTAATTTATCTATTTATTTTTGCTGGCCGGATACATTAGAAAAGAAAGAGACAGAGAGAGAGAAAAGAGAAATTTAGTAGGGTGGGAGGAAGAAGAAGAAAATTAAACAAGAAAAATAAAATTAATTATGTATATACATTTAAAGAAAATAAATTATTAATTTGAAATAAAAAAAATTATGAATATTGGTAATTTTGATGAGTTGTTGTGCTTTAATATGATTTGAATCGAAAAAAAATCATGCATATATAGATAAAGTACGTACTTACCAGAGACAATCAAAGCAACGATACCACCACCAAGAATTCCAAACCCTTGCATGGCGAAAACGGCGGCGATGAAGGCGCCACGTGTCTTCTTGTTGGCGTACTCAGACATGATGGTGGCGGAGAGAGGGTAGTCGCCGCCGATGCCGAAGCCGAGCCAGAATCGGAAGAAGCAAAGCGTGGCCATGACGGCCTTAGCGTCCTTGCTGAAGGACAGCCCTGAGGCGACGGAACAGATAACCATGACAAGTAGGGTTAGACCATACACTCTCTTCCGCCCCATCTTGTCCCCGAGCCACCCGAAGAAGAGTTGACCGGTCAAGGTTCCGACGAAAGCGACGCCGTTTACGGCTGCCGCCACGTTGGGAGGCAAAGTTCCGGGCTTCTCTTTGGCGAGGTCGGTGTAGTAGATACGGCCGAGTAGTTTTGTGACGAGTGAGATGCAGAAGAGATCGTAGGCGTCGGTGAAGAAACCCATTCCGGCGATGACGATGGCCGTGAAATGATAGAGCTGTGTCTTGGCCACATCGAGTGCGTTAAGCACTCCCATTTGTTCACCCGCCATGGCTAAGTCTCAGGGAGTCCTCAGTAGTTATTTTTTCTGTTGCAAATTAGTATATACAAGAGTAATTAATCTCTCAATTAGAGGAGTAGTTAGTATTAAGTAATTTTTAATTTATTATAAGTAATTTAATGGACTATGTCACCATTAATATAAAATGTGACTATAATAATATATATGTAATGACCTAGCTAATTTTGTTATTTTAATTTTAAATTACCTGCTAAATATAATATTGCAGGCGAAAGAATTTTATATATATATATATTTATGTACTCGCACAAATTAAAAATTATATATATATATATATTCAGTCTTGGCTTATGCGTATATATTAGTAAATATATAATTAGAATATGAAAATTTGACCAAATTAAACCAATAACTTTTGTCGTTACTCTTATCCATGCTAGTACAAATTCAATTCAGTTTAATAAATAAAAGAACTCGATCGGAGAAAAATAGCAATTGCAGCCAATTAATTTCATGGCTTCATATCATGATCATATCGTATTTTGATTGCATTTCAGGTAATAATAATTTGTATTAAAAAATATAATTTGGAACTCGTCTAATTAATAGAAGCAACGTCATAATAATTGATCTAAATATTATTGTTAATTAATTTGTAAACTAAAAGAGTAGAATATCTAGAACTACAAATACTACATATGCCCTACCTAATGATATTCATTAATTCATTGATGATTAAAATCATCAGATGAGTACGATTGAATCTAATTAACAAGACATTAATTTCAACCTTTGATACATAAAAGAAGTAATTAATTAAAGAATTAAGCTCAAAATTTGAAGAAAATATATATATAAATTAATTCATATTAAGAGAGAAACGAATAAAAATGTTTAATACTGACCTGTTTATTCTCAGAGGAGAATGAGGCTTAGGAGATCGTGGCTCAAAGATTGGGGTTGGAACACTATATATAATGTGAGGCCTCACTAATTAATTATAGTCTAAGGGATCTTAAAAGCATCTTAGTATATACCCTCTTAATTAATTAATTTCATCGATAATCTTTATCATTAATAACCAGATTATTAAGTCAACGTTTTCAAACAGATCACACTATACTATATATATATATATATAAAGCCAGTTTTGCCTTCGTTAATTATTTAATACATTTTTTATTTAATGTGATATAATAATATGCCAAATGTTCTTTCCTTCTTAGCCTTTTCTTCTTTATTTTACAGAGCCATGATGTGGCATTGCATCAAATAATGCCTTTGCTAATTATATTTTGTCATGTCTTGTAACGACATTAATTAATTGGTTATATATATTGATTACAATATTAAGTTGTTTTCAGAATAATAATTCAAGCTTTGGTATATACTTACTATAAAAGTAATTATAAAAATACTTAGAAACTTCAAAATAAATACAATTCATGGTTAAAATAAAAAAACAGTGCCATCTGATGGACAACAAAAAAAAAATTCCCGAAAAAAAAAATAACACCTTTTTTTACACTAAAACTTCTAAAATTATATTTACACAATCGTATGTATATACTATGTCGACTACATATTGAAATATTTATGAAAAACATTTAGAGTACTAATTATAATTCTCTAATAAATTCTGTTTAATGATATAAGAAAAATTATAAGATGCAACGAAAAGAAGGTGTGAATATTATAAGTAAATGTACTTGAATTTGGGTCCAATCAAACACTTGGCAAATTTTCTAGTATAAGGTGTTTTATTTTTCTAGACATATTTGTCATGTACATGATAAAAAAAATGCAAAAATTATTTGAAGTCACTGTCTTTATTATTTTCCAAGGCAAAATATTTGGTCAACAATACACACGCAACTTACAACGAAAATTCTAAGAAATTAATATAATTGCTCCATTTTTATTACTTTTATAACATCTACGACAGTAACCTTTAATAAAAATAAAAATAAAAACCATCCATGACAGTTGGCAGATATATATAGTGGGAAGGGATGTTTATATACAGCAAAATATGTCCGTGATTGGTTAAATATTACCTTTTATAAAATAGATTATAATAATATTTTATACTTAATTTTGGTCAATAAAATTTTAAATATAATATTTCATTCTCAGCTCCTCGACTACTTTCGTTGTTTCTGTGAACAAATCGTATCAGTAACAACTCGATAATTGATTTTATAATTGAAAATATTTTTGTATAAAAATCGAGTCTAGGATACATTTTGATCCATTTTGTAAAACATAGAACCGAAATATCATTTAACAAAAAATAAAAACCGATCGCGTATTAAAAAAAACATATGAACCAAAATAATATTTTACTTTGGACCATCTAATTATTTATCTAAATTGTTTAATTTTTGTATGGCTTGAAAGAAATTAGAAATCAATATTTGTCAAAATAACACTAATTTTTGTATTTTGATTTAATTTTTTAGAGAAATAAGTTAAATTAAATTATGCTAGTGTTAGTGCATGTTTGAACACAAGAGATTCTTCGTTTTTAATCGTATTTATGCTGCCACCCACTATATATAGATATATTTATTTAAAATTAATCATATATTTAATGAAATAATTTATTTTGAAAAAAAAATACTAAATTAGAATTCTCTCCTTTTACGTACATATATATTGACCAATTGAGTACCTGGTTAATTATTACTCATCACCCTTATCCAATGAGGAAACAATTTAAAAAGAATTTCAACTTTTTATTATAATTATTATATAGCCCACCAGTTCAACTATATGATGATTAATACAACCATTGACTCTTATATATACTCGGATCTTTTATCCCATGTTCAAATTATAACATGTAGTTCCTCAAAAAAAGAAAAAAACACATGAAAATAATACAATTGTCTAAATTATTTGGTTCCCCAATAGTAGACCATTACTAATTATTATATATAAACTAATTAAACACACAGCTTAAGTATATATTTGCGGCTATATATATGTGTTTATATATATATAATTAGGCATAATTTTGATTACCTAACTAACGGCATGAATAGCCGTCGATTATGAACTTTTATCCATTTTGTATTAGTATATTAATCATCCATTTAATAATGACGATTAAACTATATATATGGAAAAAATGTCTCATAAACTATATAATCATCCATTTTGCCTCCTCAACTATATTTTTAGGAAAAAAATCTCATAAATTATGGAAATTGTTTCAAACATGACCATTTCATTAAATTCTATTCATTTTTCAAACATTTTGTTATGCAAGCTACGTGTTACATGCATAATTACAGTACGATAATCTATTTAATTAACTGAAATTAGTCAAAATTAGTCGAAATTAACACTAAATATGCAAAAATTAGTTCTAAAAATGCACATACATATTTTCTAAATTATCATTATGTATATATGTATTTTTTTGTTAGGAATTATTGAATCCTGTCATATTAGTGTGAACTTTCCTTCTTTATAAAAATTTTACTATTATTCAATGCAAATCATATAGTACTAATTGAAACAGTGACAAATATATTAATTTAATAATTATTTAGCTTTTATATTGATTATTTTCTGTACTTTTGAGGATCATAATCTCATTTGTGTTTTGTCAGCCTCCAAAACTAAAATTTTGTGAGCTTGTAAATATGCATGTGTATAATAATATTATTAAAAAAATTATTTTATTTTATTTAAGGTGGCAGGTATACAATTAATTAAATTAATCTGATTTGCTACATTTTGCAAACCACTCTTTTTTTTAAATATATATGTTTTCTAAAAAGCTCGTGTTAATTTAATTTAATTCAATAATTTTTTTATTCTAATTAAAGTACTGAGACAAGTCGCAATGCAAATTGATCATAACATTTGTCACAAATAATCTTAATTAATTTGGGAAGCCAAAGTCACCAGTTGACATTGAGAAATGTCAACTTACTAAAAAAAATCTAAGATATTTTTTATTAATTAAAAAAATCTAAGAACGAGTTGTTCACAAATTGAAAATTTCCCATTATCCAAATTCGGATTATATAGTTGGCTGATGTGTTTATATACATAAATATAAATATATATATACATAAATATAAATATATATCTAAACCGATGTGCGTTTTAAATGCAAAAGACACTTGTTATGTTTAGTTTATTTATTTTTTAGAAGGTTTAATTTATTTAAAAAATTAAAAGTCAACAGATAATCTATCTATATGAGAATTGTTCTAAATTAAAGTGATGGTGGCACTTAATGTCAAGTATATTGATCTTCTCCTCTTATTCGTACTATTGTTTCACATGCATATGATAAGAATTTTAAATCATTTGACTTCATATAAATATATATATATATATATATATATCTTCTATACAATAAGTGTATACAATAAGTGTGTAGATAACAAAAATTCTTAATTTTAAAATTTTTTTATTTTTTTAATGCTAACTTTAATGGAATATTTTTATATTTAACAGAATATTCTTATATTTAATAGTAGTTTGTAAACACTTAAACTTAAATAAAATAAAATAAATAATTAAAAAAATTAAAATATGATATTTTTGAGATATTTTACAATAATAATTATTTAAAAATAATAAATAATTAAACAAATCAAAATATAATATTTTTTAGATATTTTAAGATGATAATTATTTATAAATAATAAATAATTAAATAAATTAAAATAAGATATTTTACAATGATAATTATTTAAAAATAATAAAATCATTTATTAGAATAATATCATATTGAACATATAATATAATCTACTGTAAATTAGCAACAAATTGCTTGTTTAAAAAAACTAGCAAGAAACTTAAATTTAAAATTCACGTACAATATTTAATATTACATTAAACATATAATATATAATCTCTTGTTGTCATTCTCAAATTTAAAAACTAGAACAAACATAAACTTAAGCAAAAATAAATAAATTATTTAATTAAAATATGATATTTATTTAAAATTAATATAAATTTAATAAAAAATAATTAATAAATTCTATACATAAAGCTAAGCAAACGTGCATATTACACGTTACTTATATCTAGTATATATATACATCTATAAGTTATTACTTCGAAGTATTTGATCTAATCTAGAACAATATATATAAATATTTATGTTAGATATCGAAAATTCTTAGTTTTAACAAATTATTTAGTTAACTTTAACAGAATATTTTAAATATTTAGCGGAATATAATTTTAAAATTAATTAAAAATAGATATTTATTAATTATATCAATATAAATTCAAATTCAAATATTATAAATATCATTAATATAATAGTATATAATACCAAACTAGATATTTAATAATTATATTGATATAAATTTAAATATTATAAAAATTATTATGATAATAATATATAATCCTAATTTTTTACTAATTATATTAATATGAATTCAAAAATTATAAAATATTATTATTATAATATTTTTATATTTAACATAATATTCTTATATTTAACGGTATATTGTAAATATGACTTAAACTTAAATAAATAAACAAACTAAAATATAATATTTTTGACATATTTTACAATGATAATTATTTAATAGTAATAAAGCCATATATTTTATAACTTAAATAAAATTTAATTAACCATGAACTTAATATTATAATAAACATATAATATATAATCTTTTGTTGTCACTGTCAAAGTCAAAAACTAGAACAAACATAAACTTAAACAAAAATAAATTAGTTTATTAATTAAAATATGATATTTTAAATATATTTTATGATAATTTAAATAATTAAATCATATTTATTCAAAAATAATAAATGCATATATATCATTTTTTTATCTTATAAATTTGTGTGATAGTTTATTTTTATCAAGTGATTTGAGCTCTTTTTCTTCATCAAATTCACTAAAGGACATTGTGAGATACATTAGAAACTAAAAATAGTTGATGCATGCATATTACTGTCTACACTATGACTTTTCTATTGTTGTTTAATTTCAAGTATTAATTTCTTTTTAAATATTTTTGTATTATATATATATCTTGTAGTCATGTATGTAATGCCCCGAATCTTTAATGGGGTTTAATGGCTGAATTAGTAGGTCGGGAGGGCCAAAACTATTTAATTATGCCATTAAATAAATATATGCATGTTTATGTGAATTATATTATAATGTAATGTTATATGCATGCATGTGGGTCCACATTTGTTCATTAGACTGTTTTGGCAATTTGGCCCGTTTAGGGCATATTTGTGTATTTGGGTGCATATTGTGATTTGTGAATGGGATTCCATTATTATGGAGATATATTCGAGCTATTCGGCATGAGACGGTCTTATATAATGGACAAGCGGTTTTGTCATAACAGGGTCAATTATTGGGTAATGAGAGTTTATTTTATGATAAATTGGGAGTATTTGAGATCAGGAGGAAATTCTGGAAGTTTCGACTATAATATCCTCAGGGGTGTTTCCGGGACCCCAAGCACTAGGTTTTATTTGAGGTTACTTAAGCATGAAGTAGCTTATCAGATACAACGTACTTTAGAAAACATTTCCTCTCTCCTTCGTTAGTTCATTTTACCATTCGAAGCGTTTTCGAAGAAATCTCGAGTTCTAGGAGTCGGAATCAAACGAGGAACGAAGCATAGCGATCCTAGGAAAGATTATAAGCTTCTTAACCGAAGGATTTGACAGAAAACAATCCAATCGAAGGTATTCTAAGTTTAAGTTTTGAGTTTTTAGAGTTTCTAAGCTTTGAATTGGATTTTGTGAATCGTCGAGTATTTGGTTCGTTTGAACCTTGGGTTTTGATGGTTTTGGACCATTGGGAAGCCAGGGAACTTTGATTTGATTATTTGGGAATGTTTAGGCATGATTTTGGAAGGTTTGGAATGAATGAGAATGAGTTTAGGCATGTTCTGGGCTGGGGGCCGCCGCCCTGTTCTTGGAGTGCTGCGGCCCTAGCTCGAAGAAGCAGGTGGCTGAGGTTGTGCCTGCTGGGCACCACGGCCCTATAGAGAGGGCGCCGCGGCCCTTGCTTCAGGAATGGCTGGGGGCCGCGGCACAAGGTGCCAGGGCCGCAACCCTTGGGCAGGTTTGAGCCCGTTTGTGTGTTTTGACCCCGGGAACATAGTTTTAGGCCTCGAGATTGTTCCTACTACTTGGATTAGTTTGGATTGATGTCCCGGAGGCTAGATATTGGTTTGGAAACCTATGTTGATCATTTTAATTGATGATGTCCCGTATTTGGTTATGACTAGGTGATCGCTAAAGGACTAAACGTTGATCGTTCTCAAGGGTCGTTCTTTTATTCATTCTAGCTCGAATCTGAGGTAAGAAAACTGCACCCTGTGTATATATGACATGTGTGATTGTTATCGAGGCATGTTGGTTGATAAATGTGTACATTGATTGCATATTAAATGCTAGTGGAGTTTATATACTTGTATATGGCACTGATTAGTCAGGGACGGCACTGACCGCATAGTACTGACTTGAGAGTCAAAACGACATAAGCGTCTTGAACGCAGGGCCGATAAAAGATTGGATCTAATCGATATCAACATTGAATGACTCTATAGTATTAATGCTGGACCAACCCTAAGGTCGATGAAACTTATAAGCGCTTGACTAGTCTATGCTAGTTACTCAGAGCCAAGGCCTAACGCCTAGGTGATACCTTGTCACATGGCTAGGGAGCGAAATCCCATGGTTATGACTCTATGGTCATGAGGTAGGTTATGTTGGTGATTATTCATCATGCACCTATCCTGTTTAAGCTAGTGTAACGAACTCCTTTCTTAACATATATATATAGTGTAAAAACAAAGTTTAACCTGAATACGACAATACTGAAATTCTGAATTTACAAAAAAACTTTATTAAACAATACATAAACTAATGTTCATAACTTCAAACCATACAATACCCACAAACTAAATAAAATTTTTATCTTACATACAAATCTTAATACTTTTATAAATAATTTTTCGTGGCGTTACTACACCTTAACGTGGAATTAGAGATGTATCCAACCAATAAATTTAAAAGCTTTATGTAAATTACAACGTTCATGAAATACTTTTAAAGCTTTGTGTAAATTATAAAGTTCACAAAATACTTTTTATGAAATATAAATATAAAATCAAGTTTCGTGTTTATTTATAAAATAACATAGCAGAACTCCACTCCCTTCAGGTCAACCCTATATGTACAGTCATGTTGGCTCCACGTATACTCATCAACGATCTATATTTGGGGCATCTTACCTACAATACAAAACATTATCTAATGAGCTAAGGCTCACTAAGCAGAATAACTACCTCATATGCATTAAAATAAACGTGCAACATGTTATGTATTTTCTTTCTTTCACTTTCCTTTCTTCTGGGCCCTAGAGGATGTGATGGACCCAAAACGGGTATGTTTAAAAATTTATATATCGCAAGCGCACGAATCGTCCATATAGAATAGTGATCGTAAGCAAGGATGTCGAACCCAAAGGAGTTGTCTAAAATCGAAAATGAAACTATTTTAAATCAAAAGTAATAAATTCTAACCTAGTTCCAAAGATTGATAAGTTTCAATATTATGAACATAAAATAAAAGATTGAAAAATAAAGCTATTTAAGATAATGAAAATAAACCAATAATGAGTTGAAAATAAGTGTTAAAAGAAAAGATTATTA
Organism: Humulus lupulus; assembly: GCF_963169125.1. Taxonomy (NCBI): domain Eukaryota; kingdom Viridiplantae; phylum Streptophyta; class Magnoliopsida; order Rosales; family Cannabaceae; genus Humulus; species Humulus lupulus. The sequence continues at coordinate 295,643,774 of NC_084794.1, read as the reverse complement.
AGATACTAGAATCCACAAAATGTAAGTTTAATAATATTTATTAGTATATTGATTCCCAAGTTTTAGTGATAGTTAAAATAATTTAAACTATCATTTTCCAAAAATATTTATAATTTTAAGCACAATTTTCTTATAAAAAGATAGGATTTTTCTTCACTTTTCAAAATTATAATTTCAAAGCATTTAGTGTAAATCAATCTAATGAAATAACAAATAAATCAATGAACATTATTTATGAGGCAAAACATAATATTTTTGTTCTAAGCATGGATGTGTACAATTTAATGACACATCTTACACAAAGAATATTATGTTTATGCACTAATGAAGGATAAAGTGTAAATATGTTCTAACAATCTAAAATACAAGATATTAAAGATGAAAGAAATATATGAAGAAGAAAAATCCATAAACTTGTTGCATTACAAGGGAAATCAACATACAACATAAATATTACCTAGTTACAAGTTGCTTCATCATGATCTTAATAATCTTATGAAAAAGATTAGAAGCACATAACTAGAGTAGAAATTACAAAATAAAAGACATACATACTTGCAAAATGCTCTTGAAAAACCCAAATGGAAGAGAGAATGGTAGAGAGAAAATGAGAGAAAAAGATGGTAACCAAAAACATTCAGCACCCCAAAATGGTCTTCAAAACCCTTATTTATAGCCAAAATGAGATTATTAAAATAATCAATTTAAATTAAGTAAATTGATTAAATTAATAATAATGTAGTAAATAGGGGTAAATTGTAGGAGTGATGATGATTTTGGGGTAAAAAGTGTATAGAAAATGGGTAAAAAGTGGCATTTTTGAATATAGGGGACAAGAGTACAAATTGACATTTTTATGGGCTCAAAATGTTGGTGGCATAGGTTTGGGCTGGCAAGTGGCTGCTGCAGGGAGGCTAGTTGGGCGTGGGGTTGCTTTGGCTGAAGAGGGCAGTGGCTTGGATGCAATGGACAGCTAGCGCAAGGCTGACCGTGGGAGGCTTGCCAGGCGTTGGAGGCAAGAGCTTCAATGAAGCAGCTGGGCCTTGAAGGAAAACTTCTGGGCCGTACGGTTGGCAGGCGTGAAGGCAACTGTGTGGAGAAGCTGAAGGCAATGTGGAGAGCTGAAGATGGCAGGCGGACTGGGCCAGGGACAGGCGGGCTGGGCCTGGGCCATGCGGGCTGGGCCTGGGCAGGAGGAATTGGGCCGAATGGCTGGGCCGACTGGGCTTCTATGCCATTTTGCTCCTTCCTTTCCTTGAAAATGCCCTTATTTATTTCTTTATTTTCAAAACACAACAAAGATACAACAATTCCTACACCATAAAAAAAAAATTAAATTAAATAATAATCAAATCTCTTCAATTATAAATAAATCATATTAATTAATTGAAAATATTGATTATAATTTAATTTAATATAGCATTTAAGTTCAAAAGAATTACACTTTTAACTTCTAACTTAACAATACAAATTTCATATAATTAAATTACACATATTATAATAAAATATCTATAAAAACATATAAAAATCTATAAAACTACAATAAGATTAATAAATTAAAAATTACATAAAATCTTAATAAGTTAATTAAAAACTCAAGAACTAAGCAACAATTAGCATATAAAAAGTGGTAAAATAACTCTATTTTGTAGAGTTATCAGGATGCTGCTGCCGGCATTACATAGGGAATCACATTCCCACCTGAACATAAACATGATAATAGGGAATTTCTCCCTCATAAACATTCATCATATAGGGAAGTACTTCTCCCTCCTTACATTTTTGGGACGTAGGTTTCCCAAGTAGCACCTCTACTTTAACGCTTTCAATAACTTGTTTGTGAATATTAAGCGTGCTTATGCATAAGAAATATAACATTCTTAAAAATAACTTATGCATAACAACATGGAAGGATAACATATAAAGCATATAAATGTATATAAGACACATAAAAGACTTGTATTGTAGATGAGGATTCTACTTACCTTGCGTCTTGATAAAACAACTGAAATTGTTAGCTTCTTGATAAAAACATAAACTATTAACTTACATAAAATCTACATGATGTAACTTTAGTTTATAATTGTTGTTATTCTATTTTTCTTATTTTGTAATGACCCACTAATCTAGACTAATTGGACCATTATCGAAACTATACATAAAAACTTACATTTTACGAAAATACCATAATTTATTGAGTAACTTGAAAATAAGAGTTATTTACAAAGAAACAGAATACTAAGAAGGATTTTGGGATCCCATTGTCTTTAAAACAAAATAAGATTTAAAATAAAAGACATTACATAATAATGCGGAAAATACATGTAAAACCATAAAAAAAAACATAAAAGGAGACTACATCCTCGAATCGATAACGCTCGGCCCCTTGACTCCATTCATCATCGATACACATCCTCCCAAGCATCACGAATCTTACCGCCTCTAAGCTTATTTTCCTGCACATAAACAGAAAGGAGTGAGCCTAATGCCCAGCAAGGAAAAACCTAACACATAGTCATATACACAATTTCATAAGAAAACATAAAGACTTAACATAATACATATAACATACACTTATTATAATGGCCATTATTACTTGGGGTCCCATAGGCTAAACAAGCATATGCCCATGGGGTTAATGGGGTCCTACTAGCTAAGTAGGTCATATGCCCATAACCCATTTGGGGTCTTGTTAGTCATATGGGTCATATGCCCAAGCCTACAAACATACACATAAATCATAACACTTTTAATAACATAAAACATATAGATAACATAATCACATAACATGTTAATTCTAGCCTATTTTCCTTACCAAAGTTACCGGGATAAAATGGACTGAGTTAGGACTTTTGGAACACTCCTAAAACCACAATGAACAAGGGTGAGTCTAAAGAAAGGAGATGAAATGAAAGAGAATAGGAAGACTAAACCATTAAACGAAAATATGCTTACCACCACTTAAGTGCTTAAGAACTTGGATTCCCTAACCAAAAATAAGAATAAGGTTAGGGGACTGAGTAGAAGGTTTTGAGAAAAGAAATAACATAGAATACAGAAAGGACTAGAGTTTTGGGTTTACCTCAAAGATTGCAAGATCAATCTAACATCCACCGAAATACTATAGCACTCACTTACTTCCCAAGTGTTTGATAAGCTTATGATGTTTAAGCTTATAGTTTTTCCCAAACCAAGTGTTTACACTCTTACACTCACTTAACACTAGCAGCCTCTGAACTTAGAGCAAATGGTGAATAATGGCTGGGTACTAGGTCCTATTTATAGAGTTTGGGAATGAAAATATCTTGATTTTACTTGAATAAAAATAATGGCTTTTTAGGTGAAAATCATTTGAATAATCGTTCAGCAGAGGCTGAAGACTCGTTCAGAAGATGCTGGACTGTTGAAGGAGTTTGAATGGCTGAAGGGAAAAGAATTCAAATGTATTTGAATTCATGCTGGTGGAGGCGATATATCGCCCCCTATAGGCGATATATCGCCTGGACCTTTGTTCCCGAGGCGACCGTGCATCGATTCGTGTTTTCCGTATCTACGTGCTGCGACATATCGCCCCCTATAGCTGCGATATATCGGCATACGCTGAATATTTAAACACGAATTTACACATTTTTAGCTGAGTTTGAATGGAGTAAACAGCCTTGACTAAGCCCTCAACGTGCTCAAAGCTGCTGACTGACCCTATACATTCAAACTTTTACCCTTATTTAATTTAATCCTCAAAAATACTAAATCCTTAATTACCATTCAAAACATGTGCTTAAAATCCTATTGGTTGATGTCTAAACCTTATAATATAATAATATATTCCTTAATATCAGACACATTAATCAAACCTTAGGTTATACTTAATATTCTTAAACTATAGGTTAAACTTAGAAAATCTATAAGTACTACTATGAGTGTCCAAATAACTCCCGGTCTGAACCAAAAATCCAAAGTAACAATGATAACACTAAACATACTATAATACTACTAAACAATTAGCTAAGTAAAGTTCTTGGACTCTACAATTCTCCCCTACTAAAAAGAATTTCGTCCTCGAAATTTACTTACCAAATAACTCCGGATACCGGCTCTGCATGTCCTCTTCCAACTCCCACGTTGCCTCGCGTTCAGAACTATTGCTCCATAGGACTTTAACTATAGGAAAGCTCTTGGACCGTAACTGCTTCATCCCCCTATCTAGGATGCTAACCGGTCGTTCCTCGTAACTTAAGTCTTTCTGGAGTGCTATGGTATCGTACTTGAGGACGTGAGATGGGTCTGACACATACTTGCGTAACATCGAGATGTGGAAGACGTTGTGACTATCGGCTAGTGCTGGCGGTAGGGCTAGTCTATACGCAACTGGTCCCACTTTGTCCAATATCTCAAAAGGACCTAAGAATCGGGGACTGAGCTTGCCTTTCTTCCCGAACCGCTTGACACCCTTCATAGGAGATATCTTCAGGAAGACTTGATCTCCAACTTGGAACTCCACATCGCGTCTCTTGGTATCTGCATAGCTTTTCTGTCGGCTTTGAGCAGCAAGCATACGCTGTCTAATAAGCGTTACTGCTTCTTGAGCTTGCCTAACAGCTTCGGGCCCTAGAAGCTGCCTTTCTCCTACCTCGTCCCAGTGCAACGGTGATCGGCACCTTCTTCCATATAGCAACTCATAAGGTGCCATCTCGATCGTCGACTGGTAGCTATTGTTGTACGAGAACTCGATCAGCGGTAAGTACTTGTTCCACGATCCTCCGAAGTCAAGTACACATGCGCGTAGCATATCCTCTAAAATCTGAATCGTACGCTCTGACTGCCCATCTGTCTGAGGATGGAAAGCTGTACTAAGACTTAACTTAGTACCCATGGCTTGCTGTAAGCTTCTCCAAAATCTTGACGTAAACACTGATCCTCTATCTGATACTATCGTCTTGGGGATTCCATGCAATCGTACAATCTCTTGGATGTAGATGTCTGCATATTGGTCTGCCGTATAAGAAGTCTTAACAGGCAGAAAATGAGCCGACTTGGTTAGTCTATCTATGACTATCCAAGCAGAATCATGCTGCTTATTTGTCTTTGGCAGACCCGTCACGAAGTCCATGGCTATATCGTCCCACTTCCACTCCGGTATGCTAAGCGGTTGCAATAATCCTGCAGGCCGCTGATGCTCCGCCTTCACTTGCTGGCATACCAGACACTTAGATACATACTCCGCTATGTCCTTCTTCATCCCTGGCCACCAATAGACTGCCTTGATGTCATGAGTCATCTTGGTAGACCCTGGATGAACCGAGTATGGGGTGTTGTGCGCTTCTTCTAGGATCGTCTTCTTAATACTTTGATCGTCTGGCACGCATACCCGATCCTTATATCTCAATAAACCTTGACTGGATATTGAGAAATCTGTAGTCTTGCCTTCTCTGACTGCATCCATGTGCATTGCTAGTGAATCATCATGTCTCTGACCATTCCGTATGTCTTCTAGCAGATTCGATTGGATAGACAAGTTAGCCAACTTGCCTACAACCACTTCTATTCCGGCACTGATAAGCTCCTGTTGCAGTGGCTTTTCTATTCCGGATAAGGCTGCTAAGTTCCCATAACTTTTTCGGCTAAGTGCATCGGCAACTACGTTTGCCTTCCCCGGGTGGTATAGGATTTCGCAGTCGTAATCCTTTACTATTTCCAACCACCGGCGCTGCCTCATGTTAAGCTCCTTCTGAGTAAAGAAGTATTTTAAACTTTTGTGGTCCGTATAAATCTCGCACCGTTCTCCGTAAAGATAATGGCGCCAGATTTTTAACGCAAAGACCACCGCTGCCAACTCCATATCATGAGTTGGATAGCGTTGTTCATACTCCTTTAACTGACGTGACGCGTAGGCTATCACCTTGTCATTTTGCATCAGTACGCATCCCAATCCTAACTTTGATGCATCACAGTAGACAACGAACTTGTCGTTGGGTGTTGGGACACTAAGTACTGGTGTTGAGCAAAGCTTATCCTTAAGCAACTGGAAGCTTTCCTCACACTTATCATTCCAGTTAAACTTTTGTTGCTTCCGGGTCAGGTTGGTGAGTGGAGTGGCTATTTTAGAAAAGCCCTCTACAAACTTTCTATAGTAACCTGCTAGCCCTAAGAAGCTTCTTACTTCCGACGCGTTCTTTGGTCTAGGCCAATCTTTCACGGCCTCTACCTTCGATGGATCTACTGCAACTCCGTCTTTCGATATGATGTGCCCGAGGAACGCCACTTGTGAGAGCCAAAACTCGCATTTCTTGAACTTCGCGTAGAGTTGGTGCTCCTTCAATCGCGTCAAAATTATCCTCAAGTGTTCCTCGTGCTCCACTTCATCCTTGGAGTAAATTAAAATGTCGTCGATGAACACAACGACGAATTTATCCAAGTAGTCCTTGAAGACCCTATTCATTAAGTCCATAAACGCGGCTGGCGCGTTAGTAAGACCAAAAGACATAACCAAGAACTCGTAATGTCCATAACGAGTCCTAAAGGCTGTCTTAGGAATATCTTCCCCCTTTACCTTGAGCTGATGATACCCGGACCGTAAATCGATCTTAGAGAATACAGTCGCGCCTCGGAGTTGATCAAACAAATCATCAATCCGAGGTAGCGGGTATTTGTTCTTAATCGTTACTTTATTCAGCTCACGGTAGTCTATGCACATGCGCATACTTCCGTCCTTCTTTTTCACGAATAGTACCGGAGCTCCCCATGGTGAATGGCTTGGCCTAATGAAACCCAAGTCTAGGAGTTCTTGTAGCTGCGTCTTTAACTCCTTGAGTTCCGTAGGTGCCATCCGGTATGGTGCCTTAGAGATAGGCTCGGTGCCCGGTACTAATTCTATCGTGAAGTCTATTTCTCTAGTTGGCGGCAATCCTGGCAAGTCATCGGGGAAAACTTCTGGAAATTCTTGTATGACTCGAACATCTCCAACTTTGAGTGATGTCTCCTTCTCCACATTCGTGATGTTGGCTAAGAATGCTTGACATCCTTTCTCCATCATTCTCTGAGCTTTGAGAGATGATACTAACGGTGTGCGTAGTCCTGAAGCTTGTCCCATGAAGCACAGTTTCTGGCCGTCAGGAGTATCGAATGTCACCTTCTTGCGTCTGCAGTCGATCGTTGCGCCATGCCGTGCTAGCCAATCCATGCCTAGTATGACGTCGAAGTCTTTGATCACCAGCTCTATCAGGTCTCCTTCTAGTTCCTTGTCCTCAATCTTGATTGGTACGCCTCGTACAATTCGTGATGATAGAACTACTTTGCCCGAAGGCAACTCGGTTGCAAACCTAGTTCTAAATCTTTCACTAGGTTTGTCTAGTTTATCTATCATTCCTAACGAAATATACGAATGGGTGGCTCCCGAATCAAATAATACATGACATAATTTATTGAGGATGGAAACCTGACCTGTGACCACCTTGTTGCTAGCATCCGCCTCTCCTTGGGTTAAAGCAAAAACCCGAGCAGGAACCATCTTTTCGTCCTTCTTTCCTTCCGGCTTTTGCTGAGGACAGTCTCTTTTACGATGCCCTTCTTGACCACAGTTGAAACACTCCTTGGTGTTGGCACGGCATTCTCCGGGGTGCTTCTTCTGACATTTGGCACATGGCGGGTATTCCACGTAGCCCGACCTATTTCCCCCATTACTTGGTCGTGCCCTTTTATTGTTGTCGGCTTGCTTGTTGTCAGGATGCCTTCTCTTCTGTCCGTTACCGTTGTTGTTGGACTGACTGTTGCTGGACTGATTGTTGTTCCGACTGGCCTGAGGTTGGCTCTGCTGCCTAGGTTCCGGCTTGCTGGCTTCTTCTTTGCTCACGTTGGCTTGCAACCTTTCTACTTCAATTGCCGTCTCAAGAACGTCGGCATATGAAGTGTTTCCCGGGTTTGCTAGTTTAACCCCCATCTCGATCTTCGGGCGAAGTCCTCTAACAAACTTGTTCACCCTTAGATAGTCGGTTGGAACCAACTCTGCTGCGAACTTCGCTAAGCGATCGAACTGACGAGCATATTCCGCCACTGTTAAATTCCCTTGCTTCAGATTGGTGAACTCCTCAACTCTCGTAGCAAGCACTGCTGAATTGTAGTACTTCTTGTGGAAGAGCTCCACAAATCGGGTCCACGTCATGGTGGCAGCATCGTGGGATTGCTGGACCAAGTCCCACCATATCCTGGCATCTTTCTTGAGCAAAGATGAGACGCAGGTTATGCGGTCTGCATTACTAAGGTTCATGTGGGCTAGGATCGGCTCCACATTCCTTAGCCATTCTTCTGCTTCAAAGGGGTCCGTAGTCCCTTCGAAGTTCGGAGCGTGCTGCTTGCGGAACCTCTCGTACACTGGCTCCATGTGCTGAACAGGATAAGGAGCGTAGTTCGTCATAGGCCATCCCCCATACGGACCAACTTGTTGGGGTGCTGGGGCCATTGGCTGGGGCTGGGGCTGCGGCTGTGGCGGAGGCTGAGGCTGAGATTGAGCCTGTTGGCGTTGTTGCTGCAAAAGTTCCTCGACTTGCTGTCGTAGTCTGGCAATCTCTGCAGTGTTGTCAGCTGGCTGTGCCGGTGCGTTGCGGCGAGCAGTAACACGTACTCTCCTTCGGCGAACGGTAGGGACCGCATTGGTCGCTGGAACATCGTTGGAAGCGTTCCCGTTGGTGCGAGCAGATCTTCGGAGAGACATCGTAGCAGAGTTCTAACAGTTAAAAGAAACATGTTAGAACTTTTTCCTAATAGGCTCTAAGGCAAAAACTTATTCTAAAACAAACATATCTCGGACCTATTTATTATGACTTTTTATGAAAAATTATATAGGTCTTTATTTATTATTAGAGTGGGTTTCTATACTTAGAAAAACAAGTCATATTTATTTTCTAAGTGTGTTTCTAATCATCCTATATGACTTAATTCTCAGGCTCGAAACTTATCTTTGTTCCAAAGTTAACCATATTGAGGGAGGGCTGGGATCAGTAAAATCGTTCCCACTACTAAGGCCCCCTAACTCTCAACAAGGAAACCAGGTTCATTGATTCGTATCCACCCTCACCGAACTCAGTCATTATTCATTTTATTTAGTATTTATTATGATTGTGAAAAAAATTTCAAACTCACACATGATATTCAAATAGCATGTTTATTCATTTGGAAAACAATTTCACTTATTACAATCATAACATAAAAGTAAATAAAACAAATAAAAACTACTAATCTAAAAATCGGGATCTTCTACATCCGATCCGTCATCTAACATATCATCATCTATAGCCTCATAGTCATCATTATCATGAGCATCAAAATGCCCTCTAGGAAGGTTTGTGAGAATCCTATTCTTTTGCTCCTTGGTGAATTGAAATTCAAATTTTGCGGTGAACCTAACTAAGAGGAAATAGTATCTCATTGCTAATGGTGATTCATCCTCATCATTCATTTCTTTCCATATTTCTTCTAAGGCTGCTATTACAGGATGGAAATCTTTAAACAACCTAATCACTAATACATATTGTTCTGTTGATCTTAGCATTATTTGTTTAGCCTCTTGAAGGCCACCTATTGCTTGGTGAAACAAAAGCAACCTTCGTGTAATCCTTTCTAAGGCTCCTACGGTGTTTCTTGGCTCCCTTATTCTTTTTAAGGCCTTAATGGCTCGGATATCTTGGTAGGTTAAAGCTCCATTCATTTTTAACTGAAACATAAACACTAAAGTTGTTAGCTATACACATAGACAAAGTAACTTGTAACTTGTAACTTAAACACTTACTTGGCGGTCCGATTCGGAGCTTTGAGCATGTGTATCGAGGAGAACTTCATGCGAAGGAACCGTTGCTCTGATACCAACTGTAATGACCCACTAATCTAGACTAATTGGACCATTATCGAAACTATACATAAAAACTTACATTTTACGAAAATACCATAATTTATTGAGTAACTTGAAAATAAGAGTTATTTACAAAGAAACAGAATACTAAGAAGGATTTTGGGATCCCATTGTCTTTAAAACAAAATAAGATTTAAAATAAAAGACATTACATAATAATGCGGAAAATACATGTAAAACCATAAAAAAAAACATAAAAGGAGACTACATCCTCGAATCGATAACGCTCGGCCCCTTGACTCCATTCATCATCGATACACATCCTCCCAAGCATCACGAATCTTACCGCCTCTAAGCTTATTTTCCTGCACATAAACAGAAAGGAGTGAGCCTAATGCCCAGCAAGGAAAAACCTAACACATAGTCATATACACAATTTCATAAGAAAACATAAAGACTTAACATAATACATATAACATACACTTATTATAATGGCCATTATTACTTGGGGTCCCATAGGCTAAACAAGCATATGCCCATGGGGTTAATGGGGTCCTACTAGCTAAGTAGGTCATATGCCCATAACCCATTTGGGGTCTTGTTAGTCATATGGGTCATATGCCCAAGCCTACAAACATACACATAAATCATAACACTTTTAATAACATAAAACATATAGATAACATAATCACATAACATGTTAATTCTAGCCTATTTTCCTTACCAAAGTTACCGGGATAAAATGGACTGAGTTAGGACTTTTGGAACACTCCTAAAACCACAATGAACAAGGGTGAGTCTAAAGAAAGGAGATGAAATGAAAGAGAATAGGAAGACTAAACCATTAAACGAAAATATGCTTACCACCACTTAAGTGCTTAAGAACTTGGATTCCCTAACCAAAAATAAGAATAAGGTTAGGGGACTGAGTAGAAGGTTTTGAGAAAAGAAATAACATAGAATACAGAAAGGACTAGAGTTTTGGGTTTACCTCAAAGATTGCAAGATCAATCTAACATCCACCGAAATACTATAGCACTCACTTACTTCCCAAGTGTTTGATAAGCTTATGATGTTTAAGCTTATAGTTTTTCCCAAACCAAGTGTTTACACTCTTACACTCACTTAACACTAGCAGCCTCTGAACTTAGAGCAAATGGTGAATAATGGCTGGGTACTAGGTCCTATTTATAGAGTTTGGGAATGAAAATATCTTGATTTTACTTGAATAAAAATAATGGCTTTTTAGGTGAAAATCATTTGAATAATCGTTCAGCAGAGGCTGAAGACTCGTTCAGAAGATGCTGGACTGTTGAAGGAGTTTGAATGGCTGAAGGGAAAAGAATTCAAATGTATTTGAATTCATGCTGGTGGAGGCGATATATCGCCCCCTATAGGCGATATATCGCCTGGACCTTTGTTCCCGAGGCGACCGTGCATCGATTCGTGTTTTCCGTATCTACGTGCTGCGACATATCGCCCCCTATAGCTGCGATATATCGGCATACGCTGAATATTTAAACACGAATTTACACATTTTTAGCTGAGTTTGAATGGAGTAAACAGCCTTGACTAAGCCCTCAACGTGCTCAAAGCTGCTGACTGACCCTATACATTCAAACTTTTACCCTTATTTAATTTAATCCTCAAAAATACTAAATCCTTAATTACCATTCAAAACATGTGCTTAAAATCCTATTGGTTGATGTCTAAACCTTATAATATAATAATATATTCCTTAATATCAGACACATTAATCAAACCTTAGGTTATACTTAATATTCTTAAACTATAGGTTAAACTTAGAAAATCTATAAGTACTACTATGAGTGTCCAAATAACTCCCGGTCTGAACCAAAAATCCAAAGTAACAATGATAACACTAAACATACTATAATACTACTAAACAATTAGCTAAGTAAAGTTCTTGGACTCTACAATTCTCCCCTACTAAAAAGAATTTCGTCCTCGAAATTTACTTACCAAATAACTCCGGATACCGGCTCTGCATGTCCTCTTCCAACTCCCACGTTGCCTCGCGTTCAGAACTATTGCTCCATAGGACTTTAACTATAGGAAAGCTCTTGGACCGTAACTGCTTCATCCCCCTATCTAGGATGCTAACCGGTCGTTCCTCGTAACTTAAGTCTTTCTGGAGTGCTATGGTATCGTACTTGAGGACGTGAGATGGGTCTGACACATACTTGCGTAACATCGAGATGTGGAAGACGTTGTGACTATCGGCTAGTGCTGGCGGTAGGGCTAGTCTATACGCAACTGGTCCCACTTTGTCCAATATCTCAAAAGGACCTAAGAATCGGGGACTGAGCTTGCCTTTCTTCCCGAACCGCTTGACACCCTTCATAGGAGATATCTTCAGGAAGACTTGATCTCCAACTTGGAACTCCACATCGCGTCTCTTGGTATCTGCATAGCTTTTCTGTCGGCTTTGAGCAGCAAGCATACGCTGTCTAATAAGCGTTACTGCTTCTTGAGCTTGCCTAACAGCTTCGGGCCCTAGAAGCTGCCTTTCTCCTACCTCGTCCCAGTGCAACGGTGATCGGCACCTTCTTCCATATAGCAACTCATAAGGTGCCATCTCGATCGTCGACTGGTAGCTATTGTTGTACGAGAACTCGATCAGCGGTAAGTACTTGTTCCACGATCCTCCGAAGTCAAGTACACATGCGCGTAGCATATCCTCTAAAATCTGAATCGTACGCTCTGACTGCCCATCTGTCTGAGGATGGAAAGCTGTACTAAGACTTAACTTAGTACCCATGGCTTGCTGTAAGCTTCTCCAAAATCTTGACGTAAACACTGATCCTCTATCTGATACTATCGTCTTGGGGATTCCATGCAATCGTACAATCTCTTGGATGTAGATGTCTGCATATTGGTCTGCCGTATAAGAAGTCTTAACAGGCAGAAAATGAGCCGACTTGGTTAGTCTATCTATGACTATCCAAGCAGAATCATGCTGCTTATTTGTCTTTGGCAGACCCGTCACGAAGTCCATGGCTATATCGTCCCACTTCCACTCCGGTATGCTAAGCGGTTGCAATAATCCTGCAGGCCGCTGATGCTCCGCCTTCACTTGCTGGCATACCAGACACTTAGATACATACTCCGCTATGTCCTTCTTCATCCCTGGCCACCAATAGACTGCCTTGATGTCATGAGTCATCTTGGTAGACCCTGGATGAACCGAGTATGGGGTGTTGTGCGCTTCTTCTAGGATCGTCTTCTTAATACTTTGATCGTCTGGCACGCATACCCGATCCTTATATCTCAATAAACCTTGACTGGATATTGAGAAATCTGTAGTCTTGCCTTCTCTGACTGCATCCATGTGCATTGCTAGTGAATCATCATGTCTCTGACCATTCCGTATGTCTTCTAGCAGATTCGATTGGATAGACAAGTTAGCCAACTTGCCTACAACCACTTCTATTCCGGCACTGATAAGCTCCTGTTGCAGTGGCTTTTCTATTCCGGATAAGGCTGCTAAGTTCCCATAACTTTTTCGGCTAAGTGCATCGGCAACTACGTTTGCCTTCCCCGGGTGGTATAGGATTTCGCAGTCGTAATCCTTTACTATTTCCAACCACCGGCGCTGCCTCATGTTAAGCTCCTTCTGAGTAAAGAAGTATTTTAAACTTTTGTGGTCCGTATAAATCTCGCACCGTTCTCCGTAAAGATAATGGCGCCAGATTTTTAACGCAAAGACCACCGCTGCCAACTCCATATCATGAGTTGGATAGCGTTGTTCATACTCCTTTAACTGACGTGACGCGTAGGCTATCACCTTGTCATTTTGCATCAGTACGCATCCCAATCCTAACTTTGATGCATCACAGTAGACAACGAACTTGTCGTTGGGTGTTGGGACACTAAGTACTGGTGTTGAGCAAAGCTTATCCTTAAGCAACTGGAAGCTTTCCTCACACTTATCATTCCAGTTAAACTTTTGTTGCTTCCGGGTCAGGTTGGTGAGTGGAGTGGCTATTTTAGAAAAGCCCTCTACAAACTTTCTATAGTAACCTGCTAGCCCTAAGAAGCTTCTTACTTCCGACGCGTTCTTTGGTCTAGGCCAATCTTTCACGGCCTCTACCTTCGATGGATCTACTGCAACTCCGTCTTTCGATATGATGTGCCCGAGGAACGCCACTTGTGAGAGCCAAAACTCGCATTTCTTGAACTTCGCGTAGAGTTGGTGCTCCTTCAATCGCGTCAAAATTATCCTCAAGTGTTCCTCGTGCTCCACTTCATCCTTGGAGTAAATTAAAATGTCGTCGATGAACACAACGACGAATTTATCCAAGTAGTCCTTGAAGACCCTATTCATTAAGTCCATAAACGCGGCTGGCGCGTTAGTAAGACCAAAAGACATAACCAAGAACTCGTAATGTCCATAACGAGTCCTAAAGGCTGTCTTAGGAATATCTTCCCCCTTTACCTTGAGCTGATGATACCCGGACCGTAAATCGATCTTAGAGAATACAGTCGCGCCTCGGAGTTGATCAAACAAATCATCAATCCGAGGTAGCGGGTATTTGTTCTTAATCGTTACTTTATTCAGCTCACGGTAGTCTATGCACATGCGCATACTTCCGTCCTTCTTTTTCACGAATAGTACCGGAGCTCCCCATGGTGAATGGCTTGGCCTAATGAAACCCAAGTCTAGGAGTTCTTGTAGCTGCGTCTTTAACTCCTTGAGTTCCGTAGGTGCCATCCGGTATGGTGCCTTAGAGATAGGCTCGGTGCCCGGTACTAATTCTATCGTGAAGTCTATTTCTCTAGTTGGCGGCAATCCTGGCAAGTCATCGGGGAAAACTTCTGGAAATTCTTGTATGACTCGAACATCTCCAACTTTGAGTGATGTCTCCTTCTCCACATTCGTGATGTTGGCTAAGAATGCTTGACATCCTTTCTCCATCATTCTCTGAGCTTTGAGAGATGATACTAACGGTGTGCGTAGTCCTGAAGCTTGTCCCATGAAGCACAGTTTCTGGCCGTCAGGAGTATCGAATGTCACCTTCTTGCGTCTGCAGTCGATCGTTGCGCCATGCCGTGCTAGCCAATCCATGCCTAGTATGACGTCGAAGTCTTTGATCACCAGCTCTATCAGGTCTCCTTCTAGTTCCTTGTCCTCAATCTTGATTGGTACGCCTCGTACAATTCGTGATGATAGAACTACTTTGCCCGAAGGCAACTCGGTTGCAAACCTAGTTCTAAATCTTTCACTAGGTTTGTCTAGTTTATCTATCATTCCTAACGAAATATACGAATGGGTGGCTCCCGAATCAAATAATACATGACATAATTTATTGAGGATGGAAACCTGACCTGTGACCACCTTGTTGCTAGCATCCGCCTCTCCTTGGGTTAAAGCAAAAACCCGAGCAGGAACCATCTTTTCGTCCTTCTTTCCTTCCGGCTTTTGCTGAGGACAGTCTCTTTTACGATGCCCTTCTTGACCACAGTTGAAACACTCCTTGGTGTTGGCACGGCATTCTCCGGGGTGCTTCTTCTGACATTTGGCACATGGCGGGTATTCCACGTAGCCCGACCTATTTCCCCCATTACTTGGTCGTGCCCTTTTATTGTTGTCGGCTTGCTTGTTGTCAGGATGCCTTCTCTTCTGTCCGTTACCGTTGTTGTTGGACTGACTGTTGCTGGACTGATTGTTGTTCCGACTGGCCTGAGGTTGGCTCTGCTGCCTAGGTTCCGGCTTGCTGGCTTCTTCTTTGCTCACGTTGGCTTGCAACCTTTCTACTTCAATTGCCGTCTCAAGAACGTCGGCATATGAAGTGTTTCCCGGGTTTGCTAGTTTAACCCCCATCTCGATCTTCGGGCGAAGTCCTCTAACAAACTTGTTCACCCTTAGATAGTCGGTTGGAACCAACTCTGCTGCGAACTTCGCTAAGCGATCGAACTGACGAGCATATTCCGCCACTGTTAAATTCCCTTGCTTCAGATTGGTGAACTCCTCAACTCTCGTAGCAAGCACTGCTGAATTGTAGTACTTCTTGTGGAAGAGCTCCACAAATCGGGTCCACGTCATGGTGGCAGCATCGTGGGATTGCTGGACCAAGTCCCACCATATCCTGGCATCTTTCTTGAGCAAAGATGAGACGCAGGTTATGCGGTCTGCATTACTAAGGTTCATGTGGGCTAGGATCGGCTCCACATTCCTTAGCCATTCTTCTGCTTCAAAGGGGTCCGTAGTCCCTTCGAAGTTCGGAGCGTGCTGCTTGCGGAACCTCTCGTACACTGGCTCCATGTGCTGAACAGGATAAGGAGCGTAGTTCGTCATAGGCCATCCCCCATACGGACCAACTTGTTGGGGTGCTGGGGCCATTGGCTGGGGCTGGGGCTGCGGCTGTGGCGGAGGCTGAGGCTGAGATTGAGCCTGTTGGCGTTGTTGCTGCAGAAGTTCCTCGACTTGCTGTCGTAGTCTGGCAATCTCTGCAGTGTTGTCAGCTGGCTGTGCCGGTGCGTTGCGGCGAGCAGTAACACGTACTCTCCTTCGGCGAACGGTAGGGACCGCATTGGTCGCTGGAACATCGTTGGAAGCGTTCCCGTTGGTGCGAGCAGATCTTCGGAGAGACATCGTAGCAGAGTTCTAACAGTTAAAAGAAACATGTTAGAACTTTTTCCTAATAGGCTCTAAGGCAAAAACTTATTCTAAAACAAACATATCTCGGACCTATTTATTATGACTTTTTATGAAAAATTATATAGGTCTTTATTTATTATTAGAGTGGGTTTCTATACTTAGAAAAACAAGTCATATTTATTTTCTAAGTGTGTTTCTAATCATCCTATATGACTTAATTCTCAGGCTCGAAACTTATCTTTGTTCCAAAGTTAACCATATTGAGGGAGGGCTGGGATCAGTAAAATCGTTCCCACTACTAAGGCCCCCTAACTCTCAACAAGGAAACCAGGTTCATTGATTCGTATCCACCCTCACCGAACTCAGTCATTATTCATTTTATTTAGTATTTATTATGATTGTGAAAAAAATTTCAAACTCACACATGATATTCAAATAGCATGTTTATTCATTTGGAAAACAATTTCACTTATTACAATCATAACATAAAAGTAAATAAAACAAATAAAAACTACTAATCTAAAAATCGGGATCTTCTACATCCGATCCGTCATCTAACATATCATCATCTATAGCCTCATAGTCATCATTATCATGAGCATCAAAATGCCCTCTAGGAAGGTTTGTGAGAATCCTATTCTTTTGCTCCTTGGTGAATTGAAATTCAAATTTTGCGGTGAACCTAACTAAGAGGAAATAGTATCTCATTGCTAATGGTGATTCATCCTCATCATTCATTTCTTTCCATATTTCTTCTAAGGCTGCTATTACAGGATGGAAATCTTTAAACAACCTAATCACTAATACATATTGTTCTGTTGATCTTAGCATTATTTGTTTAGCCTCTTGAAGGCCACCTATTGCTTGGTGAAACAAAAGCAACCTTCGTGTAATCCTTTCTAAGGCTCCTACGGTGTTTCTTGGCTCCCTTATTCTTTTTAAGGCCTTAATGGCTCGGATATCTTGGTAGGTTAAAGCTCCATTCATTTTTAACTGAAACATAAACACTAAAGTTGTTAGCTATACACATAGACAAAGTAACTTGTAACTTGTAACTTAAACACTTACTTGGCGGTCCGATTCGGAGCTTTGAGCATGTGTATCGAGGAGAACTTCATGCGAAGGAACCGTTGCTCTGATACCAACTGTAATGACCCACTAATCTAGACTAATTGGACCATTATCGAAACTATACATAAAAACTTACATTTTACGAAAATACCATAATTTATTGAGTAACTTGAAAATAAGAGTTATTTACAAAGAAACAGAATACTAAGAAGGATTTTGGGATCCCATTGTCTTTAAAACAAAATAAGATTTAAAATAAAAGACATTACATAATAATGCGGAAAATACATGTAAAACCATAAAAAAAAACATAAAAGGAGACTACATCCTCGAATCGATAACGCTCGGCCCCTTGACTCCATTCATCATCGATACACATCCTCCCAAGCATCACGAATCTTACCGCCTCTAAGCTTATTTTCCTGCACATAAACAGAAAGGAGTGAGCCTAATGCCCAGCAAGGAAAAACCTAACACATAGTCATATACACAATTTCATAAGAAAACATAAAGACTTAACATAATACATATAACATACACTTATTATAATGGCCATTATTACTTGGGGTCCCATAGGCTAAACAAGCATATGCCCATGGGGTTAATGGGGTCCTACTAGCTAAGTAGGTCATATGCCCATAACCCATTTGGGGTCTTGTTAGTCATATGGGTCATATGCCCAAGCCTACAAACATACACATAAATCATAACACTTTTAATAACATAAAACATATAGATAACATAATCACATAACATGTTAATTCTAGCCTATTTTCCTTACCAAAGTTACCGGGATAAAATGGACTGAGTTAGGACTTTTGGAACACTCCTAAAACCACAATGAACAAGGGTGAGTCTAAAGAAAGGAGATGAAATGAAAGAGAATAGGAAGACTAAACCATTAAACGAAAATATGCTTACCACCACTTAAGTGCTTAAGAACTTGGATTCCCTAACCAAAAATAAGAATAAGGTTAGGGGACTGAGTAGAAGGTTTTGAGAAAAGAAATAACATAGAATACAGAAAGGACTAGAGTTTTGGGTTTACCTCAAAGATTGCAAGATCAATCTAACATCCACCGAAATACTATAGCACTCACTTACTTCCCAAGTGTTTGATAAGCTTATGATGTTTAAGCTTATAGTTTTTCCCAAACCAAGTGTTTACACTCTTACACTCACTTAACACTAGCAGCCTCTGAACTTAGAGCAAATGGTGAATAATGGCTGGGTACTAGGTCCTATTTATAGAGTTTGGGAATGAAAATATCTTGATTTTACTTGAATAAAAATAATGGCTTTTTAGGTGAAAATCATTTGAATAATCGTTCAGCAGAGGCTGAAGACTCGTTCAGAAGATGCTGGACTGTTGAAGGAGTTTGAATGGCTGAAGGGAAAAGAATTCAAATGTATTTGAATTCATGCTGGTGGAGGCGATATATCGCCCCCTATAGGCGATATATCGCCTGGACCTTTGTTCCCGAGGCGACCGTGCATCGATTCGTGTTTTCCGTATCTACGTGCTGCGACATATCGCCCCCTATAGCTGCGATATATCGGCATACGCTGAATATTTAAACACGAATTTACACATTTTTAGCTGAGTTTGAATGGAGTAAACAGCCTTGACTAAGCCCTCAACGTGCTCAAAGCTGCTGACTGACCCTATACATTCAAACTTTTACCCTTATTTAATTTAATCCTCAAAAATACTAAATCCTTAATTACCATTCAAAACATGTGCTTAAAATCCTATTGGTTGATGTCTAAACCTTATAATATAATAATATATTCCTTAATATCAGACACATTAATCAAACCTTAGGTTATACTTAATATTCTTAAACTATAGGTTAAACTTAGAAAATCTATAAGTACTACTATGAGTGTCCAAATAACTCCCGGTCTGAACCAAAAATCCAAAGTAACAATGATAACACTAAACATACTATAATACTACTAAACAATTAGCTAAGTAAAGTTCTTGGACTCTACATATTTTATTGTTTATTTTATGTCCAGGCATATGGTCATACTATAATTGTCCATGGCAAGATCCCGGTCTAAAAGTCATGGTCATGGTCATAGTCATACGGAAATGTTCAGGTCATAGTATCAGTCCATAATAATAGGGAATAAAGTCATATAATAAAAGTCCATAATAGTCCAAAGTGTGACCATAGCCTATATAAATTTAGTATTATAAAGATACATAAAAAAAATAGTTTATATTTCAATTTTAGCATTGTAAGTTATGACGACATGGTAAAATAATCTATATATAAATTTTGGCATTTTAACAACATGGTAGCATAATCTATATATATAAATTTTGGCATTATAACGGCATAGTAAAATAATCTATATATAAATTTTGGCATTATAACGACATAGTAAAATAATTTATATATAAATTTTGGCATTATAACGGCATAGTAAAATAATCTATATATAAATTTTTGCATTATAACGGCATAGTAAAATAATCTGTATATATATATAATAACTAAATAATTGAAATGAAAAGCTCGGGAAAGAGCTTACCTAAAAGGTTTTCGTAGGCTATCATTACGGACAAAACTTCGCCTAGATCTTCGAGGTTTAGAACTTTAGAAGGGTGTTAAAAAGATTTTTGGGTAGAGTGAGAGAAAGAAAATGAGGTTTTGTGATTCAAAATAAGTTTTGGAAGGGCTATTTATAGGAAAAACTTGGGATACTATGCTAATAAAATATTAAAAATATTAAGCATAGTGGAATAATAAAATATTCAAAATATTAAGCATGGTGGTTTGCTAAAGTCATCATTGTATCACTACTGCATCATCATGTGGAAACCATGGGGTAGACCCCGCTGTGGGACCCATGTGGACCCTACTGTGGGACCCACTATGAATAGTACCCGGTGAATAGAAAAAAAAATGAAAATTTCTCAATCTTCGTATATTACTTAGTCCAGCATTTTTGACTCATAAACTTTTATGAAAAAGTTTCTCTAACATCCATAAATTAATTATTCTTACCTGTTAGTTACTTCAACAACTTAGAATTGTTAAAATCCCATAATAGAATACAACTATATCCCCAACAGTCAGGTTATTGTTTCCAACGGTCGGATCACTATTCACCAACGATCATAACGGCTAGTTTTTGTCCTATAAATAATTGTTCCATCAACCATTTACTTGCACAACTTCTTCATCTCTTAACCTTCTAGATAAAATTCATCATCAAATCATGAATTTCTCTTTATTGTTCTTAACTTTAGTGATTGTTTGCTTGTATTTAGCATCATTCTATGGGTATTATACTAATGAAATGCCCATGAATACTATAGTTGTGTATTCATTAGTTATTCTTCCACTTTACTTAATAGCTCTAGCATTCGATTAACATTGTAATGCACTCAAAAGTATGAATAAAAATATCTTCTCTTATTTTTCATAATTGTTATAATGCATTTGTAGAAAGAAGTGGGAGTTACAGCTAGTGATCAGTTCACTTATTTCTAAAGCCCCGGTGACCCTATCGTCACATGGCTAATGGGAACGAAACCCATTTTAGTGACTTTTGTAACTGTCACTTATCTGTTTTGGACTGAAAGTCCTGAATGATTATTATGATCATTGTTGATATTATATTCATGCTATATTATGTTTTCTTGCTGGGTTTTGGCTCATGGGTGTTATGTGGTGTAGGTAAAGGAAAAGAAAAGCTCACCCAACCTTGAGTGGAGAGCTTAGGTGTTGATGTGTACATATGCGACCGCTTGACCACCACGGCCAAGGAGTTCCCAGAGGAACTAGGGGGTTTACCCTAATTTTTGCCGCTTAGGTCGGCGGGTTGTAAATTTTAAACAGTAATGACCATTTTGAGTTGTAAATAACTTGTAAATGTTCTATTGGGCCCATGAACAATTTTTAATAAAATATATTGATTAGTGGTGAAAAATGCACATTTGTTGATTTTAATTGTCAAAATAAATTAAGTTTTAATTAATATTTTCATAGAATTAATATGATTTATTTTATAAATAAAAATATTTGATTAGAATTTAATTTATTGTTGTTTTGTAGGAATTAAAGTGCATTTTGGCATAGAGAAAAAGAAAGAAGAAATAAATAAATAAAATTGAAGAAATGATGAAAAGTTGGTATTTTTGTAACTTGAGGCCCAAACGAAAGCCCAGGCCCGCTGGCCTTTTTCTCCAACTTCAGCGCCATGTGGCGCCTTGTCCTCGCGCCACGTGTCCCAGCATCACTCCTGCCAGCCAGTCCACATGCGCCACGTAGCAATGCCCATCAATTCCCATCTTTAGCAATGCCCATCAATTCAACTTCCTTCAGCAACTTACCACGTGACCATCTCTACCTCAACAAAGCATCAATATCATTGACCAACTTCCCAACACTTGCAACGGTCCAGCAGCCATTCAAAGGCCCATTTCCAAGTGCCCTTCAGCAGCTCCAAAGCCAGACCTCCTCAACAGCCTTGCTCCTTTCAACGCCCCAACAGACCAAGCAAGGCCCAATTTAGCTGAAGCATATATGAAGCTCCTCCCAGCCAGCGCCTACGTGGCGCACTCCCATTGGCTGGGGGAGGGTCAATGGACCAGCTGCACCAGCCACTTTCTAGCCCAACTTTTGATGCACTTTGGGCCTTGCAAATCACGACTTTGAGCTTTAAAGCTCATCTTTTTTGGTGTTTTTGAAAAAGGGCATTTTGACCATACACCAAAATAACTAGGTTAATATTTATAATAAGATTTGATTTTTCAAAATCATATTTTATTATTAATATTTCAGATTTATTTTGTAAACCCCAAATTGTTTTTTAATTTCTTTTTAGTCTTTTTCTCCATCTATAAATAGAGACACTTTCTTCACATTTTCTATGTAATTTTTAGGTAGCAAAACTCTACCAAATTTTAGTCTCATTCCTCATATTTTCTCTCTAGAATTTCATGAGGATGTCTAGCATAATAGGCTAACCTTCTTAGGAAGGTTAGGATGATCCTATATGCACTATGACTTTGTTTGGTATTTTTGATTCACCATGTGCTTAAAGTTTATATATTTTAGTGATTTATTTTCTTTCATCTCTACTTCTTCATCTTATTATCTATATTTATGTTTACTAATAGTATATAGATTTTGTCATTCACTTTCTATGTATTATCAAATTAGTGAAAATAATATAGATAATATCTTTATCATTTTCTCCATCTCACTCATATATATGTACTTTTGCTGAAATCTATATAGAATTAGTCATGCTATTTCTATGTATTTTATAAATAGTAAAAGTAATGTTTGTGTTAGGTTTTATGTCCAATATTTTATTGCATTATTGCCAATGGTATAATGTCATTTTTAGATTTCTCATAAGATTTATCTCATCTTTCCATGGTAAAGAATAATAATCACTTGAATACATTTTTGTAAAACATATTTGTGCTTCAATGTTAAATCTTCCAAATGAATAGTTGGGATGTGAACTTCTCATTTGTGTAACTTTTGTGAATCAAATATCCAAATAAATAAGTATGCATATTGGTGACTCTTGATCCTTCATACTTGTTACCTATTGTTACATCACATTTTATTCTATCTTTATTTCTAATCCTTAAATTTCAAAAACAACAAAAATATCACTTATTCTATTTTCCTCACATTATTTATCTCTAATATTTATTTATTTATTAACTTGTTTCTTTACCTCCTTGTGGAATCGACCGCCCATCTATACTACGACTATCGCTAAGTAGAAGTCACGTTTGGGCGTTAAACATATATCATTCCTTTTTGACTGATTTTCACCTTAACCTATTAATGACATTAGAAGCACGTTTTTAACCAAAGGACTCGGGTAACGAGTCAAATTTCCGGTTCACTATTTGTGACAGTCAGAATCCCGTGATCCGTAAGGGGAAAGACCGGGTAAGCTGTGCAATCCCACACTGCCTGGGGAAGGTCAAGTGTGATGATTCTAAGACTGTGTAGGTATGAGACTACACAGTTGAAGAGGGCTTAAATGGATTGAGGGGTACTACCTATATCAGGAAGGTGCATCTTCTTTTCGGTAGCCCATCACTTGAGAACTCCATGGTTAAGCGTGTAGGGCCAGTCGTCATTCCAGAAAGCAGCCATAGTGACGTGGGGCGTCACACTATTCACCGTCGTTGTCCCGAGGTAACCGGGGCGTGACAATGTAAGTATATATTTATGTCAACGTTGTGTTAAGATGTCATACATGTAGAGATTATTGATATAAATATTTATATATACTATAGATCTCACAGTCCAAAGAGTCATCCATCAACGGAGAAGGCCACACTCCCTGGTCAAAGTCACCAGAGTTGCAACTTTAACTCCATTCACTACTACAAAAAAGGCTTTTTAAGACTCGCGGGGCACGAGTCCTCTATTTGAGAGCCTTAAATACAGAGATTTTTTCGGACTCTCAAAGATTGATTTTAGGACTCGCTAAAAGAATTTCCGGAGTAAGTGGCGGCGCCACCACTCCACGGTGGCTATTGGGTCTAATTTTTTAGTGGGTTTTGAAGCCCAAGATGCAAGGAATATGGTGGTGGTGGTGGTTCATCTCGTGGTGGCTCGAGGTGGCTGGAAAGTGGTTGGATTATTGGAGGAAAACCCAAAATCACATAAACTTCGACAACCACTTTGAGGGTCTTAGGCGCGTGAAGGGCTAAGCTCCAAAAGTTAGAGGTTTCGGGGGGCGGTACATCTCCTGGGACAGTGCGTGGCGGTTGGCAGCGACGGCAAGGCGGCCGTTTGGCCACGGTAAAGACGAGCTAAAGAGAGAGAGATGGTGCTTCGGGAGAGAGAGAGAGAATCGAGGAGAAAGAGTTTTTTGAGTTTTTTGTGTTTTTTTTTATAATATTCAGTGATTTGAGGGATTGGAGGGAATTTGTGATTTTTTAAAATTCAAATTTTGAGGACACACATAGTTTTTGATACTCGCTTCGAGAGCCATAAAAGAAATTCTTTTAGGATTCGCGCTAAAATGTCCAGGAGGTGTTTGTTAAAAAAAAAATTCAAACTTATAGGACAACCATAGTTTTAAGATTCGCAACGCGAGTCCTAAAAAGTCCAGGAGCTGTTTTTAAGACTCGCATTTAGGTGAGTGTCCTAAAAATGTATTTTTGTAGTAGTGATTTTCCGATGAACTCCAGCCACCATAGGCCCTCGGATATTCATGACCTACTCGAGATATTCATTTTAGTATATGATACATATATATGTTCTTTAGTGTCCCCAAAAAAGATGATTGAAATGAGTTGTTTTTGTGTTTGTGTTTGTGTTTGAAAAGTAAATTCCAAGTTTCTCTTCTACTTGGTTAATAAATAAATAAATACAAATAAAAAGTATCTTTAATAATGAGAATGGGTCAATTTTGTATTATGTTTGAAAAGTAACTCAAAGTAACTTTGGAGTTGCTTTTTAATTTGGTTATACAAAAAATTAATTTTAAGAGTTACCAATATGTGTATTTTTTTAAATTGGTTGGGTATTTGTGTTAACCGAGATTTTCGGCAACTATATTAATATCTATTATCTATATGATAAGTATAATGAAAGCAGAGGATTAACACGGGGTTTTTACGTGGTTGGGGCGTTAACTAGCCTTAGTCCACGAGTCTGTATTATTAGAGCTTGAAGAACCTTTTACAATGGAGTTTCCCTCTATATTTTGCAGAGTTCTTGTATTTTTCTTTCTTTGTGAAGGGAGACCCCTTTCACAGTGTTCTGTAGCTTATACTTATAGGCTTATGGGAACACCGGGTCTGGGCCGGTGTAATGACCCACCTACTCTAGACTTTTGGACCATTAACGAAACTATACATACAAATCCTTAATAAAACTTACATTTGCGAAAATACCATAACTTTATTAGAAACTTGTAGAAATAAGAGTTACTTTCATAAAATATCAAGTAGGATATGGGATCCCATTGTTTTAAAAACAAAACATAAATTAAAATAAAAAGGAGTTACATAGCAAGTGCGGAAAAAATTACATGTAAAACCATAAAACAAGACTACATCCTCGAAAATCGAACTCTCGACTCCTTGAATCCGTTCATCACCGATACACATTCCTCAAGCATCCACGAATCTTACCGCCACTATAGCTATTTTCCTGCACATATAAACAAAAAGGAATGAGCCTAATGCCCAGCAAGGAAAATCTAACACATAGTTCATTTACATAAATTCCATAAGAAACATAAAAACAAAACATAACATTATACTTATATCATACACATACTATAATGGCCATTATTACTTGGGGTCCCATAGACTAAACAAGTCATATGCCCATGAGATTAGTGGGGTCCTACTAGCTAAGTAGGTCATATGCCCATAATCTATTTGGGGTCTTGTTAGTCATATGGGTCATATGCCTAAGCCTACAAACATACATATCATAACACTTATCATAACATAAGAAACATAAGATAACATGTAAAACATATAACATATGAATTTCTATCCTATTTTCCTTACCAAAATACCGGGATAAGAGGACAGCGCTGGGACTTTGGAACACCCCTAAAACCATTATGAAAGGGTGAGTCTATAGAAGAAAAAGCCAAATGAAAGGAATGGAAGGACTAAACCTTTGAGAAACATACTTACCAAAAACTTATGTGCGAGTTCTTAGATTTCCTAACCAAAATAAGAATAAGGTTAGAAGGCTGGTAGAAGATTATGAGAACTTAAAGAAAATAAAACCAATGAACTAGAGTGTGGAAATACCTTGAAGACTTGTAAGACCAATCTAAACCTCGAACCGAAATACTATGAAACCTTACTTCCCCAAGTGTTTGATAAGCTTATGATGATCAAGCTTATGATTTCCCCACCCAAGTGTTTAACTCTCACACTCACCTAGCAACTTGCAGCCTCTGAACTTAGAGTAAAAGGTGAATAATGGCTGGGTACTAGGCCCTATTTATAGAGTTTAGGAATGAAAGGATCTTAATTTAACTTGAATAAAAATAATGGCTTTTTAGGTGAAAATAATTTGTATTGTTGTTCAGCAGAGGCTGAAGACTCGTTCAAAAAGGTGCTGGACTTATCAAGAGGTTGAATGGCTGAATGGAAAATGATTTCAAAACTTTTCAAAATATACTGAAGGAGGCGATATATCGCCCCCTGTAGGCGATATATCGCCTGGGCCAGTATGCCTGAGGCAGTCGTGCACGCTTCATGTTTTCCGTATCTACGTGCTGCGATATATCGGCACACGCTGATTATTTAAACACGAAATTACACATTTTTAGCTAACTTTGAATGGAGTAAACAGCCTTGACTAATCCCTTAAACATATTCAAAGCTGCTGACTGACCTTAGAGCATTCAAACTTTACCCTTATTAAATTTAATCCTCAAAATACTTAATCCTTAATCACCCATTCATAACATGTGCTTAAAATCCTATTGGTTCTTATCTAAACCTTATAGTATAATAAATATTAACCTTAATATCAGCTATTAATCAAACCTTAGGTTAACATTAATATTCTTAAACTATAGGTTAAACTTAGAAAATCTACAAGTACTACTATGAGTGTCCAAATAATTCCCGGCCTGAACCAAAAATCCACAGTCATAAAGATAATACTATAAATACTATAATACTACTATCTAACTAGCTAAGTAAAGTTCTTGGACTCTACAGCCGGGTACGACCCGGGCCCGTCGGAGATAGGGATATTCCTGGCCTTTCTAGTGGAGGCCCAATACAAAAGGTACAAAATACATGAATTCTAAACCAGCTAAGGCCCAACAGATTGACCTTAGAGCTACATCTCACCCGACAAAACGGTGCTTTTGGTCTGGACACTTCGAGTTACGAGGCAGATTCAGGAGACAAGATCAGTCAGAGTACTTGACAGACCTGAAACAACGGCGTGCAATCGCGAGGTGTCCTTTTCTGCAGGTGAAAAATGGGGACAACGCCCACGCGGAGTGAGGCGGCTTCAGGGTCCTGGACGCTTGACCCCTTCAACCGGGGGTGAGGTGATCCGAGTTCGTTTACCTTTGTCCCGCTCCGTTTACCACAGGCCCGGACCGTATCAGGGTCCGGGACCTGGACGCGTATGCCGCGGGGGTCCGAACGCTCTGTACATCGCCCCGACTATCGTCCCGGAGGACGGACCCGAAGGGACATGCTGGACCCCTCTAATGGGCCCAGACATGCATCCCCGGTCCATATCCCTCCCCTTGGACGTTCTCCGTACCAAGAGGTCTTGGGCCGGGCCTGCATACTTACATGGCCCCTGACAATGGGCCTGGACGAAGGCCCCGAGCCCATGCAGGAAATGGGGATAACAATTTGAATGCTAATTTAAACAAAATGATTATTCCTCTACAAAAAAAATAAATGATAATTAATTTTGAAATTATTGGAGTCATAAATCGGTTTTAAAGAGAAAAAATGATTAGTAATAGAGTTTTATAATCGAAAGAGAAAAAAATTCATTTACAAAGGTGTATTATTTCTTAATATAAGCTAGCAATTAACTTCATATTACACCTTTTACTCTAAAATAATATTAGTGTTTTTTTATCAGTTGAAGATATTATTTTAAGTCATTTTCTGATAATATATTTAATGTTGTAAAAAAAATTGTTCTTTATTTTTTAAATGATCTCATTCAAAAAAATTGACCGGCCTTGGAAACATTTTAATTTAAGTTAATTAATAACAAACTGTTAAAAAAATGATCTTAAAAATCCAAGAGAAAATTTATTTGATCATTATAACAGAACTTGAATTCGAGTCCCAATTATAATCCAAATAAAGCAAAGAGTGATATATATTAATTTATTGAATATTATCTACCTTTGATTTCATTTCATTTATATAATCCAAATTTAAATAATAAAATACTAGCATATATATGATAATATATTTGAGATATATTTTTTAGGAAAATTTTGTGGCAGAGATATTCTATGTAGTTCATTTTGTTGCACTTAATAAATTTCTATGTAATTTTTTTGTGACAAAAATCCCTACCGTTACACATTTGGTGTAGACGTTGGTCATTCGACTGTTAAGTATGTCAAGTGGTACATATAGCAGCACCTAGTTCAAAATTCACTTTTGAGAAATTTGCATCATAGATACTTATGTAGTTCGTTTTGTTTTACTATAATGCCTAAGTAAAAATTTTGTTGGCAAAAATTAAATAAATAACTTACCTCAAATAATTACTAAAATCTAATATAAAAATTATTGAAATTAAAATAAAATAATTAAAAATTAATCTTAAAAAATTGGGGGTTATGCCGCCAATAGCTCAAATTTCATCTTAATTTTGGTTTTAATTCATTTAAAAAAAATTAAATTCATCTTAAAAAATTATTAAATTCTTAATTTTTTTAGATGAATTTTTTATTGTTTCGTTTTAATTAACTTTTTCATAATTTGTCAATTAGATATTGTTGACTAGCTTTTTTGCTAACAACTATTTAAACTAAAGCCCAAAGAAAAGAAGATTGAAATACAGATTTTTACGTGGTTCAGATTGTGAATCAACCCTAGTCCACGAGTCACTTGTATTAGAATGCTAAGAAATTGTAATGCTCAAGTTTTCTTGGATTTCAGGCAGCATGTAGGCTCACTCTGAAAGTAAATATTGGGATCATTTACAATGTGTGCCCTAGCCCTATTTATAGGTTGCTGGGGAAATTAAGCTCATTAATTGGATATAATTACAATTATTCTCATTTAATGGGGATTTATTACATAATAAATGTACATTCTCATACTAAATGAGCTAGTGAGCTCTAGTGTATCTTGATGGGCCTGATGTGAGGAATGTCAAGTTATATTAGTTAAATACAAAACTTAAGTGTTGTTTTACAACTAGGTATATAACACTTAGTATATTTCACATAGTGAATATGTGATATTTGAGCTTCAATTGTAGGCACTTAAAAACTATGTTATTGGGTCCAAAGTGATACATGGAGGTATCTAAGGATTCCTAAAAAGTTTGGTAGCATTTGGAATAATTTTATGCCCTTTAGAGGGATCACAAGTCAGAGGAGGCGGCGTTACGTTGCCTCCTTGGAGGCGTTGCATCGCCTAGATGCAAAGAGACATAAAAGTCTCAGCAGGCGACATGTCACCTGAGATGTAAACGGGCACGTGTTTCAAGCTCCAAATGACGAGTTCTTTAGCTCTAATATTATTGGTTAGACCTAATGACAATGCCTACACTATAAAAGGGTTCTCGTAGAGTTTTGGAAGACTTGATCACTCTTTCAAATCTCTCTCTACCTTTAGCTTTCAAGAATCTCAAGTTTTCTCTAAGAAACTCATAAAGAAAATGCTTGACTTTGTGATTTTAAGGCTTGTTCAATCACAATTCTCATTTCCTCTTAGAAAAAGTCTCAAGCATCAATGGTGGACTAAGAAATAGATAATTAGGATAGCGATACAAATCGTGTTTAAGCCTTTGGTTGCATTTTAACAAAGGTTTGCATCATCTAAACTCTAATTTTCTTGGTCTCTGTGAATCATAATTTTGTGTAGATTCTAAATATTGTGGTGGAGTAATTTCACTCCCCCCCAATATGTCTTTATTTTGTTGGAGGAAATGTCTCTGACACTGTCAATCTGGTAGTTGCACGTTTTCCATTTCAGGGGGCATTGTGGGATAACCATTTTGCTGCTTGTACGAAGTTGACACCATGATCCACTTGACAGTGGGTGTCAAATAGTTGTCTGTGGGCAAGGTCACTGTGCTTGACACTTGGCTACCTTTCTCCTAGGCCGGAGGAGGGTCCTCGTAGAGCTAGAGACGCTCTACGAGCTAGTGAGGGGAGAAGACGCTCTTGTAGTGAGACTTATTTGAGCACCATCTCGAGACATACTCCTCAGAAAGTGACGCTTCTAAGAGGATGTACTCCTCCGGTGGTGGCAAACTGTAGCGTCCCAAAATTTGCTAATAAGGCTTAGGGCCTTGATTAGCGTGTCTGGAGGGCAATAAATGATTTAATATGATAATTTGTGAATTTAATAAATATGTGATTAGAAATGCATGTTTAGGTGAATTAAATATGCATGTGGGCCCCGTCTGGTCATTAGGGGCAAGTTTGTAATTTTATCCCGTTGAGGGCATAAATGTGATAAATGTGATTATTTTGATATATTGGTGATATATCTGTGTTGCACAATCCGAAACAGTTCTCAGGAGCAGATTAGCCAGGAAGTCACAACTGGGTTGTATACCTAACTCGGGGCGAGTCGAGGGGTATTTCGGGCATTTGATACTTTATTGGGTTATCAGGTTATGAAAATAAACATTTGGAGATATATTTGAGGTTAGAATGTCTATGAGAGAATATTGGAGAAATTTACCATTTTTGTAACGCCCCAACTCCTGGGACCGTTACGGTGTGCCTTGTAAACAGTGCTAAACTCGCTAATCGAGTCATTTGGGAAAAATCGTGAACTAAGTATGATTAGCGGTTAGGGATTAAACATTTTGGTTAAGATGTAACGTTTCACTAGAACGTTTAACATATACATTGGTATCCCGAAAATATAATTTCAAAGTTTATTACAGAAAATATTTACAACATGCCATTCTAAGCGGCAAAACAGGGTTCAACCCTAGTTCCACTTTAAACCTCGGCCGTGGCGGACGAGCAGCTGCATATGTACACGTCATCACCTAAGCTCTCCAACTCAAGGATGGTCCAGCTTCCTCTTGCCTTTACCTGCACCACGTAGCACCCGTGAGCCGAAGCCCAGCAAGAAAACACAATCCAACATGATATAATATCAACAGATAACATGACGTAATATCATCAGATAACATGATATAATATCAGTAGGTAACATGGTATAATACCAACAGATAACATGATATAATATCAACAGTAATTGCAACAGCCATTCAGGACCAACGGTCCATACAGATAGGTGACAATAGCCAAAATTCACAATAATGAGCATCGCTCCTTCTAGCCATGTGACGATAGGGTCACCAGGGCTTAACTGATAAGTGATCCTTCCGTAAGTTTGATTAGGACAGGTGCATGGTGATTAGTCACCAACATAACCTTCCTCACGACTCTAGAGTCGAAACTATGGACAACGTCCCTTAGCCATGTGACAAACGGTCACCGGGGTCATATACCTTGGCTATAGTCATCTGGTCGTAGACCAGGCAAGCACTTATAAGTTCTTCGACCCTTTGGGTCGGTCTAGCATTAGTGCCATAGAGCCACTCAATGCGTGATTCTCGACTTTAGAGTCGGTCCCTGACTAGTCAGTGTCATACACAAGTAAGTCATGCTCCAGTCATATATCACATGTTCCATATCCATAAACAAGGTATTAAGCATGCTTACTAAACAGGTATTAGTACAATTAGGACCATGCATAAACACAGAGGCTCAAGCTCTGAACGATATCATACTCAGTATACAAAGCATGTCCTAATCACATGTTTCTTATGCATCATATGTAATATATCCAGCAATCCAACATGCACCAATAACAGCCATGCACGTCACGTTTAATAGCCAACCAACATGCATCAAGAATAGCCATGCATGTCATACATAATAATCAGTCAACATGCATGTCATACCCAATAATCAACCAACATGCATGATAATAGCCATGCATGTCATACATAATAATCAATCAACATGCATCATAATAGCCATGCATGTCATACCCAATAATCAACCAACATGCATCATTAGTAGCCATGCATGTCTCATATACACAGGGTGCAGTTTTCTTACCTTAAAGTCGAGCTAGAACGATTAAAAGAACGACCCTTGAGAGCGATCAACTTTTAGTCCTTTAGCGGTCACCTAGTCATAACCAAATATAAGATACCATCAATAAAAATGGTCAACATAAGTTTCCAAACCAATATCTAGCCTCTGGGACATCAATCCCCACTTAACCGGGTACTAGGACCAACCCCGAGGCCTTAAGCTAGCATCCCTAGGCCAAAAACCCACTTTTGGCCAAATCTGCCTTGATGGGCCGCGGCTCACCACAGCCATGCCACGGCTCATCTCCCTGACAGAGGCATTTTTGCCTCAAAAACCACCTTAGGCCGCGGCACACAAAAGCCAGGCCGCGGCTCATTACCCAGATCAGCCAAAAATCAGCAACGCACCAGCTCAACCTCCCCTGCATATTCCCCTAGAACCAAGCCTTCAAATCAACTCAAAACCTCTTCCAAACACTCATTTAAACCTCCAAACATCACCCATAATTCCCCCTCATCAAAACCCAAGTTCCCAAACTCAAGAACTTCCATTAATTCCAATTAATCACCAAGAATGCACAAGCTGAAATCTTAAACTAAAACAGAGTATAAACCAGGAACTAATGGTTGAAACTTACCTCAAATCCGAGTTTGAACCTCTTTCAATGGCTGAACCAAACTCCTAAGCTTCCACCTTTAATTTCCTAGCTTAAATCCTCAATTGGGCTCTCAAAAATCCAAAGGAAAAAGTGAAGGAAACCTTGTACGGGAGAGAAAGGGAGAAGGAAGAAGATAGGCTCTATTTTTTATTCTGTTTTCTACAGCCTACTAAACCTCATGTATATCCAAGCCAAATGACCTAAATGCCCCTAGGTCATTTAAAGGCTTCTAAGCACTCCCAAGGGTAAAATCGTCCTTTTCAACCTATACCGTTAATCATAATTAACGGTCTCCAATTCCCGCTATTTTCAATACTCTCAAATACCATTAAATCATATCTCGTTACCCTAAAATCCCCGGTAACGCTATAATCACTAAATTCACCCCGAGACTCACCCCGAGCCCCGAACTTAAACCCGTTATGACTAGACCGAACACCTACATCCCATGATCGTCTCATGTCGATTAGCTCGAACCAATCCACCTTATAATGTGGCTATATTAACTAATCACAATCACGCACCCAAAATATACCATTACGCCCACAGTGGCCAAATTACCAAATTACCCTCATAATTAACATATGAGCCCATATGCATGCATTCACCATCATATAATAATATAATTCACGTAAACATGCATATAATCATTAAATACTATAATAAATCAATTATGGCCCTCCCGGCCTCCTAATCAAGGTCCTAAACCTTATTAGGAAATTTGGGGCATTACAATTTTTCCCTCGGGGACGTTTTTGGTACCCCGAGCTTTGAGGTAACCTTAGAAACTTAAGTTAAATAAAACAAAACCAAGGAAAGCTCTCAGAATTTCTAAACTGACCCTATCCTCTTCTCTTTCTTCCTCTTGTTTTTCTCTAAGGAAACCATAGAGGATCAAGCTAGAAATTGGAGCTCTAGGATTTGGAATTTCTTAGTAACAATTTGTGGATTCAAGCAGAGCTAAGGTAAACTTCTAATTATGATTCTAGTTGCTGAATTCTGTGATTATGTGGTTGAGTTTCTAGGTTTCATAAGGCTTTGAAGTGAAGAATTGATTTTGAGTTTGATAAGGTTTTTGGCTTGAGTTTTTGTTGGGTTTTGTTGCTGAATCCATGGTATAACTTTTGTGATGATTAGCTTGAGTTGTTGGGTTGATTTCGGGGTTAATTGGATTGGTTTTCATGGTAAAAATAGAGGATTTTTCTAGGTTCGAGGGGTTGGGTCGCGGCCCTGTTCTTGCTGAGCCGCGGCCCCCTAGAACATGTTGGAGGCCAGACTAAAGGGCGGGCTGCGGCGCGCATGCCCTGTTTTGGGACTGAGGGTTTCTGGTTGAGGCGGGTCGCGGCATAGGTTTAAGGGGCCGCGACACTTAGTGCATTTTTGAGCCTTAAGGAGGTTTTAGGCCCAGGAATCCAAAGGTTAAGGTTCGGGAAGGATTCTATCACCCAGGTTGATAGGATTCAAGGTCCCGAAGACTAGAACTATGATCCAAAGTTATTTAATGGATTGGAACTTGATAGATGAATGTTTTTGATCCGTTGTGACTAGGTTTTTAGCGAGGCTCGGATTAGGGGATTGTGCTCGGGACATCGGTGCTTGGAAAGCTTGGGACACAGGTGTTAGGAACGAGTTTCCTAATACGCAGCGGAAAGGTGGTGTGGTTGGCCCAGTGTACAACAAAAATTTTGTAACATATTTAAACTACCTTTAAATATGCAGATCCATTAATATACATACATTAATCATAAGCAAGATAGTGATAGAAATCATACCTCTTGAAGCCTATCAAGTGTCTTTGCTATCTTCTCGTATTTAGAACGATCTTCCTATCCAAGTCGCTCCCACGTACTCACACCAAGATCTTCCAAAGCGTTCTCTACACCTCAAGAAATGTGTGGGCACTTAGAGAATGAAGGATAGTTTATTTGTGATTCTTCTTGATATACTCAACTCATGAGATCAAGATAATAGGCCTGAGAATTGGTACTTTATTTTCAGGGAGAGAGAAAACTATTGTTCTATTTTTCACAGAGCGAATGTTCAGAGTAGTCTCACTCTCTTTTTTGTGTCTTTTCTGATCAGTCATACTTAACAGAAAAAATTCAAAATTTAAAAATTAAATCTGTAACCATTTTACAATTTAATTTTTAATTAATTAATTCTTCCATTAATGAAAAAATACGAAAAACCAATTTTCGAATTATCCATTAATTAATTAATTAAATAAATAAAATTGAAAATCCCATCCCTGAAAAACACTGGTGCTACACGCCACACACAGTCCTGGACTGTGTGTGAACGTGTAACTTCCTAATTTCTAGGGATATTTGTTTTTCATATTTTATTTAATTATTTATTCAAATTTCTTTGTCAGATATGATCTAACAACCTAATAGCTAATTCAAATTAACTATCTTTTTAATTAATTATCAAATATAATTAATTATTTGAATAAATATCAATCTTTTAAATTCAAATCCAATTTGAACTTATCAGATTATCATCTCCCACTCAAATAAAGATATTTAATTAATTCTACTAATTAATTAAACCCAAATTTTCGAAAATAAATATTTAATTAATCATAATTTCGAAAATTACAATTAATTAATTATTTAATTAAATTTCGAAATTTAATTTAATTATTTAGTATAATTTCGAAAATTATACAATAATTAAATATTAATTAATTTTGTTATCTACAACTAATTTGTAATTAATTAATTAATCACTATTATCATATAATTGCATATTTGGCCTGAAGAACAAGTTTCTTCTTAAATATGTCTTTAAACTATTTTCCCTTCATATCAACTCTTACCTTGAACAGTGTTGATAGAGTCGCTATGGGGACCTATGGACCTATAATTCCAAGCTCTAATAAATTTGAGATTATTAATTAAACTCTTTAATTAAATAATCTTAATTTATTAATCTCATGATTATTCCACTATAAATATGAGATTGAACTCTTGTAATTATAGACATTTCATTTACTGAGTACTTTATAATCATAAAGCGTCCATTGATTTAATCATTGCATACAACTTGACCCTCTAATAATGGTTCATAATTAATCGGGAATAAAATTACCGTTTTACCCTTTTAATTATGTCTTGTTTCCTTAAGTACCATTGACTCTACTAGTGAAGGTTAATTCATAACTAAATTATGAATTTGAGCTCAATAACCTTTCAGTCCCAAAAGTCAACCCTTAAGAGAACTTGTTAGAATAGACTTATACAGGATCTTTATTTATTTTCATGTATATCTAATATTAAACAAATTAATACGAGATAGCCTAAAACATGTTTCTAAAATTGAATTCAAAGAGAAACAAAAATAGAATACTTACAGTATACGCAGTGGAATTAAGAGTCCTTCCTTCAGTTTCTCTAACTCTTGTATCCTCTCTGTCGCAGAGTATTATAAAGAAACTGAACCGATTTTCTATTTTCTTCACGATCTTCCAATGTATCCTTAGAACCACCTAGCCTAGTGTGGGCAATTCTCAACACATGAGATAGATATAGAGAGAAGAAGAGAAAATACAAAGAGGCTTAGAAAAGGACTTGTGTTTAGAGAGAATATAAAACTATCAGAAAATCTGACTTATGACTTATCTGCCGTGTCTCAAATCTTCTCTCTAAGCACTCCTTTTATAGACTCAATTAGGCCATTTAATTTAAATAAAAAATCAATAAAATAATAGCTATTTTGAAGCCCTAGGTCGAAATTATCATGGGCTATAGGCCCGTGAAATTTCCCATTTGATTATAAGCCCATTGGACTTAAAATCAAGGCCTGTATTATTTTCTATTGATTTAATTAATTAAATAATTATTTAAATCATTTATCAAATTAATTATTTATAATTTGAACCTTGATTTAAACTTATTTATTAATTTAGATACCAATTTATCTTAATTAATAAATCTGTCATAATTTCTCTTTTCTTCTCAAAATTACACAACTCTGTGAAACTATCCAAAATTGACCTGGTCAACTTTGATAATTCTAATTGATGATTAAATCAATTAATTGAGACTATCTAGATGATTTTATCCAAGTTACAATGGGGACCATGGGCCTATGAAATCAAGCTCCAATAAGTTTTCATAAATCTAACAAATAAATTTACTAACTTATTAATTCCTCGTGACTCCACTATAGACTTGGAATTGCACTCTTGAATTCATAGAACGCTCTATAACAAATATAGATACGCTATTAATTATCCATTGTTACAACCATAATTGTCACTCAATCCTCTATAGACGGTCTACAATGAGATAGGACTAAAATACTGTTTTACCCCTCATTGTATTTTATCCTTAAAACACTTAGTTCCTTGTAAATGATATTTCAGTAAACTAATTTAATTACTGAAATGAGATCTCTATCATTTAACACCTTGAACCAAACTAAAAGGAAACCATCGTTTCACTTCTTCATCAGAAGCTATAGATGTTCATATCTATGATTAACACTCCCACTCAATTATACTACCGAGTTCCCAAGATGTAAGTATGGGCTAGTCCGTAGGGTAAGCTGGTAACGAACAAGTCAAAGAACTCAAATAATACAATCAGTTTGAATACTAACCACTCAGAATTGAGATTGAATTGACCTATGGTCAACTATATGATATGACTAGAATAGATAATAACGGTATGTTTACTTATCTTATCAACTGTCAATATCGGTCCTGTCCGATGTAACAAATACATCTGATCTTATCTACTTTGCTAATGTTCTGGAAAGAACATAACACTGTAATGTGTAAGTAGATCATATCGTAGATTGGCAAGTCAGTGTAAATCCGGTGCACTGACTAATCTTAGGACTATCTTATTTTGAACATATAATCATATTTATATTCCACTGTGATTACGTCACTATAAATAAGATTAGCTATATGCTCGGGATTTAATAGAAGTTTATATTAAATAAATAATCATGAAAATAAAACATGTGAGCAAAGTGATTGACCAAGTCAAAAAATGATTTCTATTCTTTTATTGATAATAAAATGAGATTACAAAGAATTTGGGTTTTAATTAGGGCATAAAACCCCAACAAACTCCAACTTGCACTAATTGAAACTAATGCCTTAATTCTACTAATCCCATCTCCTTGATATGCTTATCAAGTGTAGCTTCTGGTAGTGTCTTTGTAAACGGATCCGCAAGATTGTCTTCAGTTGCAATCTTCATAACCTTCACATCTCCCCTGGCCACATATTCTCGAATAATGTGATACTTCCTTTCTATATGCTTACTCCTCTTGTGACTTCGAGGTTCTTTTGAATTGGCTATCGCTCCTGTATTGTCACAAAACAACACAAGCGGTTTATCCATTTCTGGAATAACACCAAGATCCGAATAGAACTTCTTTAGCCAGACTATTTCCTTAGCTGCTTCTGACGCGGCTATGTACTCAGCCTCCATGGTGGAATCTGAGATTGCAGACTGCTTTACGCTTCTCCAAATCACAGCTCCACCCCCAAGAGTAAACACCATTCCAGAAGTAGACTTCCTGTCATCGACATCAGTCTGAAAATCTGAATCGGTGTAGCCTACAGGGTTCAGAACACCACCCTTGTAGACTAACATATAATCCCTAGTCCGTCTCAAATACTTCAGGATATGCTTAACTGTTATCCAATGTTCCGGTCCTGGGTTTGACTGATACCTGCTCACTACTCCCACTGCATAGCAGATATCTGGTCTAGTACACAACATGGCATACATCAGACTTCCAACTGCAGATGCGTAAGGAACTTTTCTCATTGCATCTTCCTTTTCAGGAGTCTGGGGAGACTGCTTCTTTGAAAGATGAATTCCATGGCGGGACGGTAGACGCCCTTTCTTGGAATTTGTCATTGAGAAACGTTCAAGCACTTTATCTATGTAAGCTGCTTGAGATAGAGCTAAGAGTCTGTTCTTTCTATCCCTGATGATCTGGATACCTAGAACATAACTTGCTTCACCCAAATCCTTCATCTGGAATTGAGTGCTCAGCCAATTCTTCACATCTGATAATTTCTTAACATTGTTTCCAATGAGTAAGATATCATCTACATAAAGAACCAGGAATACCACTATTTGATTTGCCTTCAGTTGGTAAACACAGGGCTCATCAATATTTTGTTCAAAGCCATAGGTTTTGATTATTTCATCAAACCTAAGATTCCAGGAACGAGAAGCTTGCTTAAGTCCATAGATGGACCTATTTAACTTACAAACTTTTCCTTCTTGTCCAGATACTTTAAATCCTTCCGGCTGATCCATATAAATGACCTCATCAAGCTTTCCATTAAGAAAAGCTGTTTTGACGTCCATTTGCCAAATCTCATAGTCGAGAGCGGCTGCTATGGATAGGAGGATGCGAATGGATTTGAGCATGGCTACCGGACTAAAAGTTTCCTCATAGTCCACGCCTTCTCTTTGGGTATAACCCTTTGCCACTAATCGAGCTTTATAAGTCTCGATATTTCCATCAACACCTCGTTTCTTCTTGTAGATCCACTTGCACCCAATGGCCCTAAAGTCACTAGGTGCTTCCACAAGATCCCAGACGGAATTTGAGTACATAGATTCCATTTCCTGTTTCATGGCTTCGAGCCATAGT
The DNA here is from genome assembly GCF_963169125.1 of Humulus lupulus. NCBI lineage: Eukaryota > Viridiplantae > Streptophyta > Magnoliopsida > Rosales > Cannabaceae > Humulus > Humulus lupulus. The sequence continues at coordinate 295,604,171 of NC_084794.1, read as the reverse complement.
TCCTTTTCTGGGCTAGCCATTGCCTGTTTGAAAGACAATGGATCATCATCACTAGTGTCACCAACAACCATATTGGTTTCACCATCCAAACCATAGCGAACTGGGTTTCTAGAAACCCTCCCACTACGACGAGGCTCCGTGACTATTTACTCAGGAACAGTGGTACTTTCTTCATTTAAATCGACTTGCGTCGGTTGTACATGAAGAGTGGGAATTTCATCATCAACACGCGTTGATGACGATGGAACATTGGTTGGAGTCAATTCTTTAACCATCTCCTCTAATACTACTTTGCTGCGAGGTTTAAAGTTCTGGACATAGTCATTTTCTAGAAAAGTAGCATTTGTAGAAGTAAACACTTTCTTTTCTGAATGACTGTAGAAAAGTCCACCCCGAGTACCTTTAGGATAGCCAACAAACATGCAAACTTCAGTTCGCGGTTCTAGCTTTCCCTCCTTTTTCCTCAGGACGTGAGCGGGACACCCCCAGATTCTATAATGGCGTAAACTAGGTTCACGACCATTCCAGCGTTCTAAAGATGTTTTGGGGATTGATTTTGACGGCACGACATTGAGAATGTCATTTGCGGTTTCAATTGCATGTCCCCAGAACGAAGTTGGTAGAGTTGAGTAACTAAGCATGCATCTAACCATTTCCAATAAAGTTCTGTTTCGGCGTTCCGCTACACCATTTTGTTGCGGAGTACCTGGGGCAGTAAGTTGTGATAAAATCCCAAGTTCAGTTAAATGATCTTGGAACTGCATATCCAAATATTCTCCACCCCTATCAGATCGCAAGATCTTTAACCTTTTACCTAATTGGTTCTGAGCCATTGCTAGGAATTCCTGAAACTTTGAAAATGTTTCTGATTTCCTATGCATTAGGTAAAGACATGAGTATCTAGAGTAATCATCAATGAAAGTGACGATATACTCAAAACCACCCCTGGCTTGTATATTCAAAGGTCCACAAACATCTGAATGCACAAGACCAAGTGGTTCTTTGGCCCTATCACCCTTTGCAGAGAATGGACGCTTGGTCAGTTTGCCTTCTAGACAAGATTCACAGACAGGTAATTCACCTAAGGTGAGTTCCCTCAAAGGTCCGTCCTTTGTAAGTCTTTGAATCCTATCATAGCCAATGTGACCTAGTCTCAAGTGCCATAAATACGTCATATTATTGTTATCGGTCTTTTGACGTTTATTGGTCCTAGGTTTAGCTACTTTGAATAAATCATTGTTAAGAGCGAGGGGTTCGTTAGGTCGCAGAATATAAAGCCCGTTTTCCAAACATGCAATACACAATTGTGATCCATTGAAAGAAATAGATATATTAAAACTTGTGAAAGTCATAACAAATCGTTCTAATTGCAACATGGAAACTGAAATTAAATTTCTACTAAAATCCGGAATAAAAAATACATCTTTTAAAATTAAAAATTTATTTCCGAACTTCAGACGAGCTCTTCCTCTAGCTTGGACCGCAATGAACGCTCCGTTCCCAACTCTAAGCTTTAAGCCGCCTTCGTTCACTTCCTCCCACGATTCAAGAAGCTGTAAAGAGTTACAAACATGGTTAGTAGATCCAGAATCAATAATCCAAACGGAGTTATCATTCTCTAAAACACATGTTTCTAAGATAAATGAACTATAATCATTACCTTTGTTTTTATCTGCTAGAAACTTGGGGCAATCTCGTTTCCAATGCCCATTTTCTTTGCAGTGAAAGCACTTATCTTTACCTTTCTTATTTTTCTTGTTCTTCCCCTTAGGCATCTGTGCACTTTGTTGTGCACTCGTCTTTGCAGCCTTTGCAGGCTTGGGGTTGTTTATTTGTCCACCTTTCCTCTTGCTTCCAGCTTTCGAAGACGAAGCTTGGTTAGCTTCAGCCTTAGCTAGATGAGCAACAACATCAATAGTCTTATTTTCACCTCCTTTACTAGGTCCACCCATGACAGGTTCAATAATCTGAAGCTCGTTCATGAGATGCGTCAGACCATAGTTGAGTTGAGCACGAACGTGCAGACACGGTGCCATCCGAGAATTTCTGGTGCCATCACGAACGTGCAGAGACGGTGCTATCCAAACATTTACGGTACCATCACGAGCATTGACGGTGCTATCACTAACGTGCGGACACGGTGCTCGTTCTGGGGATTCCTCAATCATGACGAATTCAGAGTTGTCACCAATCAACTCTATGTTGATGTTCTGCTTCCAATTAAGGAAGGTTTCTCCAGTGAGTTTCTCCATCGAAAGTTGAGAAAGGATGGGAGTAGACACAGACACTACTTAACTTAAAACTACAAAATTATCAATTAAATAGAAATCAATCACATTTGCTCAATAAAACTTCTATTCACACAAATTTCAAGAAATAGCACAACATATACCAAAAATATGTAAGATATGAGAAAAAATACCAAAAACAATCATATCTCTATTTCTTTAGGTTTTTAACTAATCTATGATATCCTTGTCCCGGTTGGCGAGAGTAAAAAATATCACTAGTTAAATAGAGTTGTAAACTCATTTAATAATGGTCACCATTATTAACAACCTACTATTCGATCAAAATAAGAAAACAAAATCTCTTATTTTTGAGCTAGACCCACGGTTTCAATAATCATAGATTTAGTCCTAGTAGTCACCGTAGGGGTGAGTCTAGTAGAATTTGACCTATAATTATCTATCTTTCGAAATCTAACCTTGTCAAAATAACTAATGAACACCTTCCGTAGGGGGACAAATCAAAGCGCCTCGAGGCCCCATTAAGCTATTGACTATGTTAAACCAACGGTGGAGATCGAATCAAATTCTTAAAATCAGCTCATTATAAAATTAAAAATAGTATTTTTATTATTTATTTTTAGAAAATTAATGACTATGGTTTTCCAAAAAAAAATTAAACAGATTAAATTTTTTTTTTTTTTTTTTTTAAAACCCAAAGTCCTATAATTTCTTATTAATTCTAAAGTGTCACATTGAAAAAAATTCAATTAATTTAGAATTAATTTGTTGCTAATCAATATTTAGGTTTAACTAATATAATGAACCTATACAATTAAGTCCAACTCAGGTAAATGGGCCTTAACAATTGGGCTTGTATGGAGGAGGGCTGGGTCCAGTATGTCGTTCCCACTACAAAGGCCCCCTATCTTCCATACAAGGTCCAAAAGACAGGAATTTAAACCTTCGTTTTATTAATTGTTATTAATTGATTAGGCCCACTATAGTCATGCAAAGCAAATGGGCCTTCACAAGTGGAATCACACACAAGAGAGGAATTTAAACTTTACATTTTCTAATGGGCCCAAAAAAAACCTATCATTTTATGAATATTTTATTTGGCAAAAAACCATATGTCTAACAAACATATGGGCCACTATATGCATCTAAGCCCAATTGCAAAAATACCATATATAGTGCAAACAGACATGTTATAATTGGATGGGCCTAATCATGCTACTATATGAGCAATTCTATGAATTTATGCAAAAATACCACAATTTATTTCATTTGCAAAAAATACCACAATTAATTATCTAGAATTTATCAAAAAAATTCAAATTAATTAAATTTTTACAAAAAATAAGTCAATTTAAATGAAATGTATCAACAATTAACAATAGTTAATTTAAATTTCATTTATCAACAATCAACTTGGTTTTAGGTTAATTTGAAAAAAAAATATTAATTTAATTTAAATAGGATTTATCAACAATTAACCAAAGTTAATTTAAATCCCATTAAAAAAATTATTAATTGGCTGAATAAAAATTGATATTTTTCAAAATTTAACCAATTTTAAATTTTAAAATCAATATCTTAACTATTTTCCAAAATATCTTGTGTTGTTATAACTATTATCAATATTTTAACCATTTAAAAATAATAAAATACAAATAGTTATAACAAGCCTAAAATATCTTAAATAGTTAAACAAATTCAAATAACCATAAAAATATCTAACTAACAATGTTCAAATTTCAAATAATTTAAATATTAAAAACTATAGAATAAAAAGATATTTATATTTTCAAATAAAGATTTAATAAAACAAAATCAAGAATTTAAATGAAAATATCTTAAATATCTGATATCATAATTCTAATATTTTAATATATTAAAAGATTTAAAATTAAGTTGTTAGTCTATTTTTAAATTTGAATTTGAATGTTTGTAGAAAATATCTAATTATTTAAATATCAACTAACAAAAATATCTTTTTTTTTTTTTAAAAAAAAAAAAAAATTAAATGATAAAACAAAAAAGATATTTTTAGTTTTGATTATACATAATAAATTTCTACAATTTTAATTTTATTTATTTAAAAAAAAAATCAAAAAAACTTTTGATGAATAGTACCCGCGGTACTGTTCACGGGTACTGTTCATCGCTGGTGGCTGGTGTGCGTGGCGCGCGCGCGTGGTGTGGGGGACGCGCGGGCGTGCGCGCGGAGGCGCGCAAGGCAGCGAGGCCAAAAAATTTCCAAAATTTTTTTTTAAGCAATTTTTCAAACCAAAACCATTTTCTAATTAATTTTTACCATGTTTTACACAAAATAAAGCATATATAAAAATTAAGAACATAGAAAATACAACAAAAATAACCTAAAAATTGCTAAAATTCACATCAAATCAATATGTTCATAAAAACATGAAAAACCATCCAATTATTCAAACATATCATATTATCCAATTTTAAACATGTTCATGCATGAAAATAAATATTACCAAAGGCTCTGAGGCCAGTTGTTGGAATAGACTTATACAGGATCTTTATTTATTTTCATGTATATCTAATATTAAACAAATTAATACGAGATAGCCTAAAACATGTTTCTAAAATTGAATTCAATGAGAAACAAAAATAGAATACTTACAGTATACGCAGCGGAATTAAGAGTCCTTCCTTCAGTTTCTCTAACTCTTGTATCCTCTCTGTCGCAGAGTATTATAAAGAAACTGAACCGATTTTCTATTTTCTTCACGATCTTCCAATGTATCCTTAGAACCACCTAGACTAGTGTGGGCAATTCTCAACACATGAGATAGATATAGAGAGAAGAAGAGAAAATACAAAGAGGCTTAGAAAAGGACTTGTGTTTAGAGAGAATATAAAACTATCAGAAAATCTGACTTATGACTTATCTGCCGTGTCTCAAATCTTCTCTCTAAGCACTCCTTTTATAGACTCAATTAGGCCATTTAATTTAAATAAAAAATCAATAAAATAATAGATATTTTGAAGCCCTAGGTCGAAATTATCATGGGCTATAGGCCCGTGAAATTTCCCATTTGATTATAAGCCCATTGGACTTAAAATCAAGCCCTGTATTATTTTCTATTGATTTAATTAATTAAATAATTATTTAAATCCTTTATCAAATTAATTATTTATAATTTGAACCTTGATTTAAACTTATTTATTAATTTAGATACCAATTTATCTTAATTAATAAATCTGCCATGATTTCTCTTTTCTTCTCAAAATTACACAACTCTGTGAAACTATCCAAAATTGACCTGGTCAACTTTGATAATTCTAATTGATGATTAAATCAATTAATTGAGACTATCTAGATGATTTTATCCAAGGTACAATGGGGACCATGGGCCTATGAAATCAAGCTCCAATAAGTTTTCATAAATCTAACAAATAAATTTACTAACTTATTAATTCCTCGTGACTCCACTATAGACTTGGAATTGCACTCTTGAATTCATAGAACGCTCTATAACAAATATAGATACGCTATTAATTATCCATTGTGACAACCATAATTGTCACTCAATCCTCTATAGACGGTCTACAATGAGATAGGACTAAAATACCGTTTTACCCCTCATTGTATTTTATCCTTAAAACACTTAGTTCCTTGTAAATGATATTTCAGTAAACTAATTTAATTACTGAAATGAGATCTCTATCATTTAACACCTTGAACCAAACTAAAAGGAAACCATCGTTTCACTTCTTCATCAGAAGCTATAGATGTTCATATCTATGATTAACACTCCCACTCAATTATACTACCGAGTTCCCAAGATGTAAGTATGGGCTAGTCCGTAGGGTAAGCTGGTAACGAACAAGTCAAAGAACTCAAATAATACAATCAGTTTGAATACTAACCACTCAGAATTGAGATTGAATTGACCTATGGTCAACTATATGATATGACTAGAATAGATAATAACGGTATGTTTACTTATCTTATCAACTGTCAATATCGGTCCTGTCCGATGTAACAAATACATCTGATCTTATCTACTTTGCTAATGTTCTGGAAAGAACATAACACTGTAATGTGTAAGTAGATCATATCGTAGATTGGCAAGTCAGTGTAAATCCGGTGCACTGACTAATCTTAGGACTATCTTATTTTGAACATATAATCATATTTATATTCCACTGTGATTACGTCACTATAAATAAGATTAGCTATATGCTCGGGATTTAATAGAAGTTTATATTAAATAAATAATCATGAAAATAAAACATGTGAGCAAAGTGATTGACCAAGTCAAAAAATGATTTCTATTCTTTTATTGATAATAAAATGAGATTACAAAGAATTTGGGTTTTAATTAGGGCATAAAACCCCAACAGAACCAGCATTCAATCTCTTGCGAGAAGGTATAGATTCCATATCTGTATACTATGTCCCCAGCCATCTATATTAATGAGTTCCCAAAACAAAAGTTTTTAGCCTGATCATTCTGACTTACCCTAACAAGTGAATCAAAGAACTCATATAACATAAACAAGAGTTCATAGTAACCTCAGGATTAAGATCTATTTGTATATGATCATCAGTTGATATATTTAATTAATACTTCGAAACGGTATTTAACTAAGTATTAATAAACATATCTGGTCCAGTTCTATATATTCTCTAATATATAAAGCACCTCCACTAAAGTGTCCTACCACACTAGTGATCCAGATCTAGATCACATGTATTCATAATACTAGTGGACCGTACTTGCAGTAATTAATCTAAAGATTCCATAACTTTATTTTACTGCGAACTATTCAAGTTCATTTATCTCAAACACAATCCTCTCGTACTAATACGTGTTTGAGATTACATTCATGAACTTAGGAATTTTCCTGATGTTTACATAATATTATCATAGAATAATATAGTCCATAAAATATATGCATAACAAATTCAATTTATTTATTTATTTCATAAAAACAATGTCCACTACATATGCTTTCAGAGCACATTTCCAACAACAGGTAAGAAAACTGCTGTACCTGTAGAGCAGGGCGAGGCCCTATAGTTTGTGTTGCAGGGTACGACCCTATAGTTTGTATTGCAGGGTACGACCCTATAGTTTGTATTGCAGGGCACGACCCTATATAGTTTCTATTGCGGGGCACATCCCTATATGATTGTGTTACAGGGCTCGACCCTAAATGATTATGTTGCAGGGCGTAGCCCATTGATTCTGTTCATACTTGCTTGAGTATCTGTTTAATTATGCTATGTGTGCATGTATAAATTGAATGGGCGGCATGAGCTGGGAACGGCGAAGGCCGAGAACGGCAAGGGCCGAGATTGGCAAGGGGGACGGGAGTAGCGGTTAGCACGCAGAGTGCGAGTTGCCAAGGCGAGACCCTATAGGATACCTGAGATATCCTCACAGTGTAGACTGCTAACCTAGGGTCTGGTAAAGCACCTGGGACGGCATGGTTGTATGTGTTTAGCCTGATAATGGCATGATTATATGTTGATTAACTGATATGCATATGTTATCTGCTTGCGTGAGTTTTCTTGCTGGACTTCGGCTCACGGGTGCTCTATGGTGCAGGTAAGGGCAAGGAGAAAGTCAACCAATCATGATTACGGAGAGCGTGAAGCGGCTACATGTTTGGCCTGCTTGACTGCCACGGTTAGGGGTATTTTTGGGAGATGATTGTATTAAACTTAGATTTTGTCGTTTAGTCGACTATAATTATATTTTTGAGTTGTAAATAATTCTAAACTGTATTTTGGGATCCCAAATGTTAAATGTTTTATGATATTCAATGAAATAGAATTATTTTCAAAGTTTATAACTCTGATTATGGTTTAATTACACTTTTATCCTAAAACCTCGATTAGCGAGTTGATTGTACGTTTTAAACTCACTTAGTAACGGCTCTAAGGTAGTAGGGCGTTACACAAACTATGGTGAATAATGGACTTATCTCCCATGGAGCCCAGAATAGGCTCCGGGAGACTTAATTAGCTTACGTGGAACCTTAATTCCCCTTACAATGTGCTATGTGTCATCCGGTGAAGACACGGACAACAAATATTAATACTTTTGAGGTAAATAAATTATTTTATTTGATTTTTGGTAACAAAATTTTTACTTAGGCATTAAAATGCAACAAAATAAACTACATATGTATATATAATGTGGATTGGATCGATTATTTTTTTACATTGAATTATTTAATAATTTTCACTAAAATACATATATTAGGTAAATATATTTTGTAACGCGCCACGTCACTATGGCTGCTTTCTGGAATGAAGACTAGCCCTGCAAACCAACACGAGTCTTTCCAGCGTGCTTTGTCATCACTCGCACACTTCCTGAGAAAACTTCCCAAGAGGTCACCCATCCTTAGATTACTCCAGGTCAAACACGCTTAACTTTGGAGTTCTCAAGTGATGGGCTACCGAAAAGAAGATGCATCTTGTTGATATAGGCAGTACCCATCAATCTATTTAAGCCCTCTTCATCTGTGTAGTCTCATACCTACACAGTCTTAGAATCATCACACTTGACCTTCCCCAGGCGGTGTGGGATTGCACAGCTTACCCGGTCTTTCCCCTTACGGATCACGGGATTCTGACTGTCACATATTTGGTGTTTTAATATATTTTAAATTGAGTTATTGGTGGCAAAAGTACCAAAATCATTTTAAAAACTTGTGATTTAGTATCTAATTTTTTGTTGTGGGAAAAATAACCAATGTCAAGTTTCATTGATCTCTGTCGGTACCCACCTTAACAGATCTGGTAAAAACTAACTCAGTGTACACGTGGTACATTATGATTGGTCTATTTTATAATTTTTTTAAAAAAAAATTAATTTAAATTGATTTTAAAATAGAAAAAACTAATTAAAATATATTTAAAATTTTTAAGTTAGCAAAAAATAATAATTAAACCCAATTTTAAAAAAAATTCATCTAAATTAATTTTAAGATAGAAAAGATTAATAAAATTGTAATTTAAAATTTAAAAACTAAAATATATATATCATTCAAAGCCATTTTATACGGATTATACCAAAACTGATAATCATATCAAATTTCTAAACTAAACTTGATAATCAACAATCTAAAATTTCATCCAAAATCAATACCCAACTTCCCAAATATTTGTGTAACTGTCATTCAAACCAAAATTTACTCAAACTTATAAAACATAAGCACAAATCTTCAATAAAAAAAAAACCCAATTTTAAGAACAATATGAACACAATTACGTATATGAGATCTAGAGTTTTTCAAAATCACATTCTAGCTTTGAAAAATCCCCCATTGCTGAAGCTCCGTCAACCTAGATCAAAGCTTTGTCCCTTGCCATCAACTCAGATCAGAGCTTCGTCAACCACAATGACATCAACCCAGGTCAAAGCTTCGTCAACCACAATGACATCAACCCAGATCAAAGCTCTGTCCCTTGCCATCGCCTATAGCTGGTCGAAGTCGAAGCCCTTTGCATCGCTACCCTTTGCCATCGCTAGTCGTCGGTCTCTGAAGCTCTGCCGAGAAGCAATCCAGATCTTGACAACCCCTCGCCACAACAACCCAAATCCGAGAGGCTCTTGTTAGATATTCATACAATATCTTATTAATAATTTTGCATATAACTTAGAACACAATAAATAATTGAAGAATATAGTAAACATATACCTGATTCAGCCATAGAGAAAACGTGAATTGTTAGTGCAATACTAACCAACTAAGTATTCCTCCCTAGGACCTCTATTTCTGAAGCAGATTATCAGACTACTGAATAGCGATGAAACTATTCATATATATAGAGCTAGAGAGGGGACTTAGTTTATATAAACCTAGTTGGACTGGATCTCCTCATCAAAGGCTTCTGTTAACTAGAAAGCTTACACTTCTGCATCAACTAAACTACTATAGATACTAAGCCCATAAACAAGAGACCACTAAAATTAATTAGGCTAGATCAGCAAAGAATTATTTATCAACCCATATTTTATAAAATATAAAAATAAATAATGTAAGCTCAAGTAAAAGTCTAACACCTCCCTCTCACACACTCCAAATCCGAAAGCCTCTATCTTGCCCCAAGGTTACCGTGGATGGTGATGGAAGAAGAAGAAGAAGTTGAAGATGTAGTATTGAAGAAGATGTCGCAGGTGAAGATGAAGTCATTGATATTTTATTTTATTTTATTTTTTGTTAAGAATTAATTATATTATTATTTTTAATTGATTTAATTATTATTTTTATTGTTTGTTAAATTTTAAATGTATTTTAATAATTTTTTATTCAAAAATCAATTTAAATGATTTTTTTATAAAAATTATGGATTTGACTAATCATAATATGACATGTGTCCACCAAGTCAACTTTTTTAAAATTTTCATTTTCAATAAATCCCACATATATTTTCTTTTCATAAAAAAATTAAAAAAAAATGAAAGGACCCATTTTGCGTGTGGACCCAAACATGATATTGACATTAAAGAAATTGATGTGATGTGTATAGCAATTAGCACGTCTCTTTTCTAATTTTTAATCAATTGTTAAATTTATTGTATGTTTATATAATAACTTTAATCAATTGTGACATACACATACATCTATACACATATATAGTTTAGGAAAATAATAGATGTGAATGTGACTTGTTAAAACGACATTCGGTTTCCTTTAATAATAATAATAATACAAAACGACATTCGGTTTCCTTTAATAATAATAATAATAATGTCATCTTTTCATATAATTAGAAATTTCACATTATTAGTTGTAAAAGTTGAATGCAACTTTGGTGTGTTCCTTTAATAACTTATAGTTGGAAGAATTTTAGGATAAGAGACTTATATTTATGTTTATATATTAAACTCGAAAATATATATATATATATATATTGGATTATATAGAGAGAGATTTTGAGCATATATAGTCTAGTTATAATTTAAATTATAAAAGTACTAGAACTTGTAAAAATAAGCCTTTCTCTCAAAAAGGGCTAAATACCAATGCACTTTTGTGCTAATCAGTCTTCTAGTTTGGTAAAGAAATATCTAAATTTCAATCCATTTTGGGATGAATGAGATTAATAATTCTTTGAGAAATTAAATATATTTAGTCTTTCAATTTTCCTCTCTTCTTTCACATAAAATCAATCTAATTATAACCTAATTAATCCCCACAAACCATAAATTAGTACTTTTGGCATGTAGAATCAATATTTGAAACTAGCAAATAAAGTTTGGAATGGAAATTATTGCAAATGCCATAAAGAAATTTTTTATGTTGATCTCATATGTTTACTATCAAGCCCATTGTAGATGAGTGTCTTCTTATTGGGCTAGATCAATTGTGTTCTACATTCCTTATTTTTTATTAAGTTTATAATTACCACTTTTTTTTAAATGATGATCATACCACTTCAATTTATAATTAGAGATTTGTACCACTTTTTTAGTTTCCTTGTAAGCTGAGTATATGTATTGTTTTACTATAAAATTGGTATAAATAAAATAAAAACATGATAATATAAGTCAATAACAGTACATTTTGAATGGTTGTTCATCTATTTTTTTTAGAAAAAAAAAACATGAATGAGAAAATAGCAAGACAATGTCTATGTAAAACAAAATAATGAGAGGTAAATTGAAGAGGAAATTAAATTTTATATGCGATTTTTAATAGTGTGCAAAAATATGGCTTTTTTCAAAAAAAGTTCATCTATGGCTTTTTCTAAGAATTTTCACTTTTATAGGTTTATTTTCCTTTTTTTTTTTATAAAAGTTGGTTTATGCCATAGTTTTACACTTAGTCAAGTTTTATTAATTTGGAATGGTATGTTTGTAATTTGATTATTATTTTTTGAGCTTATTTGTTTTTTTTATTAGTAATTTTATATTAAATTTTTCTTTGGTTGCTTTGCAAATTTTTTTTGTAATGTGAATTGTGTTTAAAATTATTTTTTATTTATTATAAACATTTTTTTCCTTTTTTTAGATTGTACGTTTCTTTTTTCAAATTCTAGATAAGGTAACTAGTTACTTGATTGATCTTTGATAGTTATGTAAAAAAAAAATCATAGAGCTAGGTTAAATAACATGTACCAGGACGAGTAACTAGTTATCCTGATAGGAGTAACTTTCCGCCATAACAGGGGTAACCAGTTACCATAAGAGAGGTGACGAGTTACTCATATTAAATATGAAAAGAAACATCAAATTTGAAGGAAGAAGAAGAAGAACACTTCATTATAAAAGGAAGAAGAAGTAACTATGATTTTAGTAACATAGGTAACTAGTTACCATAAAGAACCCATAAATATACACACATCAGAACGTAAAGGTAACCAGTTACCCTCAGAAATATACACACAAAGAACATGAAAGTAACCAGTTACACCCAAAAATACACACACAAAGAACATGAAGGTTACCAGTTACCATAGATCTGAAGATAAGAAAAAAAAAATCACATCCACCCCCTTTCCCTTCTCTTCCATCTTCTTCTTATATTTTTTTTTTAGATTTGAATGTTCCCATCAGGGTAACTGGTTACCCATTCACGTTTTCATATTTTTATTAGTTTTCTTTCCAAATTTTGGTTTTCCTTTAAGGGTTACAGTAAAAAGAAAATGTTAAAAAAAAAATATGAATTTTTTATATATAGTGGAAAAAACTATAAAAAAATTACAATAAAAAAGATAATAAATAAAAAATAGTAAAATAATTATGTAATGTTAAAATATGTATGAAAAAAAGGGGAAAAAAAGAAAATGGAATGAGAAAAGATAAGTACAAAAAATGAAGAAAAAATAAGGAAAAAAACTTAGGAAAGAAAACTAAAAAAATATGAAAAAAAACAAAGGAAATGATGAAGGAAAAAAAAAACAGATCAATGAATAAAAATGAAAAGAAGAAGAAAAAGGAAAATAATGGAAAGAAAAAAAATATGAATGAAAAATTGGTAGAAAAAAATGAAAAAAAAATGGAAGAAGAAAAAAATATCATATGTGTGAAAAAAGAAAAAAAATGGAAAGAGAAAATAATAAATATAAAAATGAAGGAAAATATGAAGAAAAAAAAGGGGAAATAAAGAGGAATGAAAACTGAAAATATATGAAAAAAAAATAATACAAATGAAAGAAAAAAAATAGATAAACGAATAAAAATGAAAAGAAGAAGAATGGAAAAATGGAAAGAAAAGGAAAAAATGGAAGAAAAAATAAGTAAGGAAAAAAAGAAAAAATAATAACTGAAAAAATAATTAAAAAAATAAAAATTGAAAAAAAAAACTAAAAAATGAAGAAAAAAATTAAAAAAAAAACCATAACTATGATAAAAAAAAATGTGGTATTTTCATATTTTAGTTGGCTACTAACTGTGTTTCACATATTTTAATTTTTTTTAATAAATTTTTCAATGCAAATTAAAAAAAGTATAATTTCTATATTTTTGCACATTGATGATATAAAAGTCACATTTTTAAAAAAATCTTTAAATTGAATGAGGAGATAAACAAGGAGAAAGAAGATGACAAGAAAAGTAATGCAAAATATAGATAAAAATAGCTTATACAAAATGATAAGAGAAATTTAAAAGATAGATAATAATTATAAGAGAGAATAATAATGAGAAGATTAGGAGAAATCATAACGAGAAAAATAAGGAAATGTAAAAGTTTAAAAAAAAACATGTTTCAAAAAAATATTGAAAAATACCAATACTTATTTTCGAAGAACAATTCTACATTTTTTTTCTTTCTTTTTATGATTTCTTTTATACCAAATCTTATATTCTTCCGGTGATGTCATCAATGATTGACTTTTTGTCTTTGAGTATTTATTTTTAAACTAGAAAACATAACCGCGCTTCGCGTAGTCTTTTGTAATTATTAAAAAATATATATATTTTAAAATACTTTTAGGAGAATGCTACGACATGAATTCTTTTTCACCCTACTCGTACAACATGTTCCTTATATGGACACGTGAGGGTGTATTGAATACAATTTTTTTTTCTTCATAATGGTGTCCATTGTATATCAAATCTCTTGCAAGTTTTTGTAAAATTCTGAATAATTAAAGTACCGAAAACAAAGTTAAAAAAATTTGTTGTACGTGTGCATTTATTTTTTATTATTATTATCATTATTATACGCTTTGCGTGATTTTTTTTTATAAAAAAGTCTAAATTATGTATATGGAAATTTATGTTTTGTGTAAGACTTATTTTGGGTGATTACCCGTTTGAACCTTTTATTTTTAAAAATTAACTTTTAGAACTCGTGTTTTGTCAAAAGGTTAAATATAGGATTGGATAGATCGATTATTTGAACATTGTATTTTGACCGATTATCCGTTTTGACCCTTTATTTTTATAAATTAACATTTGGACCATATATTTATTCAAAATGTTAAAAATTCTTTATAAAAATTAAATTATATATAATTTATGATTTTTTGTAAGGGTTCACATCATTTTGAACATTGTATTTTAGCCGATTACTCGTTGGGGTCTTTATTTTTAAAAATTAACTTGTGGACCTCAAGTTTTGTCAAGATGTTAAAAATAGGAATAGATAGATTGGTTATCTGAACACTATACTTTGCCCGATTACTTGTTTTGACTCTTTATTTTTAAAAATTAACCTTTGGACTATGTATTTATTCACAGTGTTAAAAATTCTTTATAGAAAATAAACTATATATACACATCATTTTGGACTTTGTATTTTAGCTGATTACCCGTTTGAACCATTTATTTTTTAAAATTAACTCGTGGACTTTGTGTTTTATCAAAATGTTGATTACTCGTTTGGATAATTTTTTATATACCGCTTCAAAGATGTTATTTTATTAGTATATTATGTAGTATATATTTGTAGTTTTTTTTTATTATTTTATTTTTTGTTAGTTCATTAGGTATTTAATTCAAAAAATATCTTATTTAAATATCTAAAAAAATAACGTTTAATGTAGTTTTTGTTTTATTTTATTTTTTGTTAGTTAATTAGGTATTTAATTAAAAAAATATCTTATTTAAATATCTAAAAAAATAAAGTTTAAATAATTATTAATAAAAATAAATAAAAAATTAGATTAAAGGAGAAAATAGAAAAAATAATTTGGAGTAATTTTAGAATGACACATCATCTCCTTATTAATAAAAATGAATAAAAAAATTAGATTTAAGGAGAAAATAAAAAAAATAGTTTGGAGTAATTTTAGAGTGCCACATCATCTCCTTAAAGCTCTCTTATATATATATATATATATATATATAGATAATCATTGTAGTCCATATATATATAATGTTAAATCCACCACAAATTACTCTAGCCAAAGCATAAAGAATTTGTAATACATATTTTTGACCATTAAAAGAGCCAAGTTAATATTCCACTTCAATATCCCTAAATATATTATTTTGATTCGACACTTTTTTTTTTATTTCTTTTCCTCAAAATAAAAAATATAATATAATATTATATGTAAAGGTTAATTTCCACGTAAGGTTTACACGTGAGAATCTCATAGCTTGAATAGTTATCACATAATAAAGTCATGCATGCATTATTCGTATCGATCACACGTACGTGATTAATTGGTCCAAATTATTACGTTTTATTTGATCCAATAATTAAGTCAAAAAGAAAGAATAATAATCGACTTTCTTTATACATATATAATATATTATTAATTCTCTTGATTAGGACCACTATGAAATCGTTTACTTTTTTGGTATATATTTGAAGAAAGTAAGAATGATGATGAAGTTAGGTTCATTTGAATAAAAAGTGAAAGGTATATCAATATGTATTATTATTGTGATGTCATAAGCCAATTTAAATTAGGTTTTAGGGTATATACGTAATTAAGTTGAAGACTTAAAACATCTCTAATGAGATATGTAAATATTGTGCTATATTTGGCACAAAAAATCAATATGTGATATATTTGACACAATTTTTAGCATTATGCTCCAATATACAATTGTAATAGTTGATGCAACAGTTAAGCAATCCCAGACTACTGTCATAAAAAAATCACTGCAAAGATCCAACAGACTCATGAAAAACTCTGACCATCGTAAAAGTGAACTCACTCCCAATGTCAGTCTTCTTAGCAAAAGAATCCGAGATGAAGAGCCTAAAAACTCAGTATGAATCTCTCAATAACCATTTTTGTAAATAAGAACCCACAATGACTCCTTCCCCTAGCTATTTGGGCAGTTCGTCCTCTTTCGGGATGACTACGATGCCAGTTTCTTGGCAATTTGCTACAATGCCAAAAATATCCTAGCCTTTTCCTATTACTGAGTCTATACATGAAGACTATGTTGTACGAATAAGACGAATGCTTGATGAAAGTCAACAACAGAAGACAAAAAAAGGAAAGAAGAAAGAATCATCAAGTCAACCGGCAGAAGAACCTAAGCAACTTATGGTTCACCTAGCCACTAATCCTCTGTCACAGATGATTCGACATACAAACACCCTACACATCGCAGAGAAGGAAACAGAGTCAGAAGATCGAGGCTCTCCCTCTAGCTCAGACAAAGCTTTAGAAGACTGGTATCAAGAAATGAGTTCCACTTATCCTGATGCATTGCCTAGTGATACCGAAACCTTATCTAGTGATGATGAGGCCTTTCTACACTTGATGGTTCAACCTGCTGATGGATCAACCTCACAAATCGAACCAATTATCACAAGTGAAGACAAGAGTGGAAATGAATCTACACCAACACATGTCCCCCAACGACAAAAGAGTAAAAGTTCAAATTTTACAAATTTTACTTTAGATGACCTCCCTCCATCAAAATGAAGCGAAAGATTCCAAGAATTTCAAGCTTGGCTCAGCCTGGAATCCCAAAATCAAGAAGCACAAACAGGGATGATTCTCCTCAACTTTGTCTCCCGGTTTACATGCACCTTGCAAGATTGGTGGGCAAGTCTAGGCAAATACAGACAAATGACGTTTTTACAACTTCCGTCTGTCACAAACGCCCTGACCTATCTGTGTATTGAATTCTATGGAAAATATGCTTAAGTCACCGAAAGACTTCACGATGAATTCTTTAAACTAAAATGTTGTTTAATGGACAAGAAAGATTTGGAGAGGCATTACAAGAAGATGACTCAACGGTTCTACCAAATAGGTGGAATTAATGATCCAAATCTAAAGCAAGCATTTCATACCAGAGCTACTAAGAGAAGAAACCTTCAAACTTCTCTGGGGAATAGGAAAACCTCTAGCTGATGCTACAATTGAAGAAATCTATCAACTAGTTCTAAAGGCCTTGGAAAAGATGTGCTCACAACACAAATTCATCTAGGAATTTATGAAGCAATCCAAGAGGTTTGGAAAAGCTTGCAGCCAAAAGGACACACTAATCAAATGTCAATCGAAATCAACATGTTCATGTCCTCCAAGAGAAAAGAAACACAAATAGAGGTTTAAAACCTTTAAATTCTCCAAGGAAAAGGGACAACACCTATTCAAGTTCCTAATGAGAAAGCGCTCCATCAAGAAGAAGTCTGACAGATGTTATATCTATGGAAGAAAATGACATTATGCAAAACAATGTCCAAAAGAGAAAACTGCCAAGATGATCTCCCACATTCAACAGACAATTGACATATCTCTTGAAGAAAATGGCTTAGAATTCATCTTTTCTACTGATGTAGAGATGAATCCAGAGTCTTTCTGTGCATTCGAACAATTGGATAGTTCAGAAAAGGATGAGCTCTACCACATGGCAGCTATCAATACAATACAACCATCACCAGTCATCTCCATGCAAATCCTCTATACAAAATATGCTCGGCCAGTCAAGGAAGTCACCTTCTTCGATATCAGAGCATCATACATCATGATGAACTTTGATGTTCTCCCACCAAAATATTGGAGAGAGAAAAAACAATTCTTCCACACTGCAAATGGGAGCATTTTCTGTACAGTACTCATCAACAAACCAATTAAATTACAATTCTTCCTAGGATGCTCTATCATTCATAGAATAATTAGCTCAAAATTACCAGGGAAAAATCTAATCATTGATTTTGATGTACACACTAAGAAAAAGGGTTTACGAATCCTTTCTGCTGCCCTCGGATATAAGCAACATTTTTGCACCATGGGAATCCATACTAAACTCTTTCATGATGCCCCCTGATCCATTCTCCTAACTAAAGCAAAGGCTCATAAAAAATTCTCGTGACACAAGTCATGCCGCGTTCCTCCAAAAACGTGACCATCCTCTATGGAAAAACCAACAGTTCTTCATTGGTCTACCCTTCAAACTCAATGAAGACATTAACCCTACCAAGGCAAGTCACCAAGACATGAACCTAGAACATCAACAAATGGAATCTGAGGACTGGAAAGAGTTACAACAGCAAGGTCTGATTGAACCAACCACCTTATCATAGGCATGCCATGCTTTCTACGTCAATAAGAGATCAGAACAGGTTCGAGAAAAACAAAGACGAGTCATCAATTACAAACCCTTAAATGAATTTTTGGCAGATGATAAATTCCTCCTTCCAAACAGGAACTCATTATTTGCAAGCCTGTCAAAGGCTCAAATATTTTCAAAATTCGATCTAAAGGTGGGGTTTTGGCAATTGGGTATCAAACAAGAAGATAGGCCCAAAACAACGTTTTGCATTCCCAATCACCACTTCCAGTGGAATGTCATTCATTTTGGTCTCAAACAACCCCATCACTGTTACAAAAAGCCATGACTAGAATCTACAACCCACTTTTAAAAAAGGCCTTGATCTACATCGATGATATATTGTTCTTTTCACAAGATGAGCAAGCCTATCAGACGCTACTAGCCCAATTCATCTCTCTCACAGAAGCCCATAGATTCATGTTATTTGAAAAAAAAAAGATGCTCATTGGACAAACCCAAATTGAGTTCTTGGGAATGAAGCTATTCAAAGGCCAATATGAGGCCCAACCGTATATAGCCCAAGAATTACTAAAGTTTCCCGAAGAAGACTTCACAAAGGTCCAAATCCAACAGTTCTTAGGAATTGTTAATTATTTACGGGATTTTGTCATTCGACTTTTAGAAATGACATGACCACTCCGTGACATGCTTAAAAAGAAAACTCCATCATGGTTATAAGAGAAGAATGTAGCGGTCAAAAAATAAAAAGAGATGATGCAGACACTACCACCCTTACAGATTCCTTTAGATGGAAAAAGAATCTTGCAAACAAACACTAGTGATAGGTATTGAGGAGTTGTCCTACTCAAGCAAGACCAGACATGGAAAAAAAGAATATGTGGAAACAAGAGTGGCCACTTCAAAGACTCTCAAATTTACTATCACTCTACCCTAAAAGAGTTAATGGCAATAAAGATGGGAATTACAAAATTTTAATTCCATCTAATTGATCATCATTTCTTTGTAGAAATGGACTTTGCTGCGTCAAAATGAATGATCATTCTAAAGAAAAACAAGACGACGAATGCCAAACTTTTGAGACTGGCAGTCTGGTTCGACAACTACTCATTTAACATTAAATATTGTGGCTGATTTCTTATCCAGATCACTCCTTGCTATAAATTTAGCCTCGTGGTGGTCACCAAAAATCATCCCTATCATCTCCCACAAATCATCACATACCATCCCACTCATACTCATGATGACTTCCTCATCTTCTCCCAGAAGCAATCAATCCTTTCCTCGAGATGCAAAATATATCATTTCAAAAAAATCCCAGAAATCAGCAAAATAAATAGCAATTCATAGTGCAATATTTCTTCAAAATTTTCTGATTTCCAAACTCGGGTCTTCCATACAAAATGACTTCAAAATCCATTCGAAGTATCCCTTTGCTCAAATCCTACATCTTAGAGACGTTATTTTTACACCAAAACCAGTACCCCACCTCTTCTGGTATCTAGCTAGTGTTTTCACAATAGCTATCGAGGTACAAACCATGACATTGCACACATCGATCACATCATTCTTGGATCAAGAAAGGTTCAAACTAGCATACCAAGTCCAAATTGACATTTTGTCCTTGTTTGCTCCATTGAAAGAATGGAAAAAATTCCTATCAACTAAATGGAAAATGGTCCAGAATGACAAGCCTACTTTTATCTACCCACCAGGCCCAAATATTGACAGCTTAATGAATTGTTATACTGTTCTCTTTCTTATCTTTAATGCCAAACTTGATGAATAAAAAAATATAGTTAGTAATCCGACATTTGAAGTCTACCAGTCAAAAAAACTATTATGTGGTCTTGTAGGCCAAGAATACTTGGACATCCAAAAGAGTCTATTTGTGAAAAACTAGAATGTACCTCTTAAGTTATGGCCTAAGCCAGAAGAATATGCTCCTTGGGTGATGTTCCCTTCTGACTATTCTTGCAAAATAACAATGACCCTTGAATCCTTCCACATTGTGGAGAATGAGACAATTCAGGCCATCCAAATCAAAGAAACTTTAGAACAAAAATATCCGTCACTATACAAGATGACCGACACTGAAGGGATATTTTTGCGAAAGAGTAATTACTTTGAAGATTCTCAAGATCCACACGTCGACACTCCAGATCCGCAAGATCCTTATATCTTCTATTAAACGGGCAATGAATGTGATACCATATACACAGACTACGAGGCCTGCCCTCCAACTGGTAGTGATCAGGACGAAGAGCCGACAGGATGGGATCCACTCCACTAGGATCCAGCATATAACTTTGACTACGGTATCAGCCATGAAACAATATTTAAATAAGTGTTTTACTCTGTCGTCTAGTGTGTAAAAGCAAATATGATATTTACTTTATTTCCTTTATGCTTTGTTCATGGAATCTTATCATTTACTTATAAATAAAGTTAGGTGTCTTTACTTTATTTCTTGTATGCTTTGTTCAGGGAGTCTTATCCCTTATTTATAGATAATGTTAGATGTCCGGGATCCCAACTTTAGTTGGATATGTTTTAATGTTTAACATTTTATGCTTGGGTTCTGGATATATAAGGTCATCCCCTCTCATTGTAAAAGAACAAGAAATTACGAAGTAATAATATATCAGAGTACTTATTATAAAAAAGTTCTTCTAAAATCATTCATTCATTGATTTCAGAAGTAAAGATAGTATGCATTATGGATCTTATCTAAAGACAACTACTGTAATGAGTTAGATTAACTTTCGAATAAATTAATCTGGCAATCTATTCCTAATGATCATGGAGTAGAAAATAATTCTTTTAAATGATACATAATTCTGTATCTAAAGTAGAATTATATAGTTAATAACACATAATTCTTTTAAACGATCTTTACATTGCAATACTTACTTTGTTTGAGTGAGTTCATAATAAATATTACATAAGTTAAAAATTTGAGAGCAATATACAATTGACTTATATAAGTTAGGGTAAAATAATGACAATAACGGAATTATTGTAATGATATGGGGTGGAAAACAATATGTGATACAAAACGACAACACCACAATAATCTAAAACGACACTAGCATAACATAAAACGACATAATAACTAAACAATAGCAAGAAAAACGACAAGAACTAAAATAATATTTTAACCTTTAATATAAAAGAGGCAATCATAGCCAATTTCGTTCGCAGTGATGCTATCTATGAACACATAATATTTACACAAGTCATGCAACAATATTGAAGCTAAGTTATATATATGGGACAATTTTTCTACGGGGCTTCACTTTAAGCCCTATCGGTAGGGCTCTCAATGTTTCTTGACCCGTGAATAGTTTTCGGTGCGACTTTTTTTTATGACCGTGCATATTGTAGCTATTTAGAACAACCTGCAAATTTTCAGAAAATTTCGAATAGTTTACAGTACCGAAAACTAGGTTCAAACATGTTGTTTCTCACGCGCATAAAAAAAATTAGTCATGCATGCAACATGTTTGAACCTAGTTTTCGGTACGGTAAACTATTCGGAATTTTCTGAAAATTTGCAGATGCTCTAAATAGCTACAATATACACAGTCATAAAAAAAAATCGCACCGAAAACTATTCACGGATCGAGAAACACTGAGAGCCCTACCTGTAGGGCTTAAAGTGAAACTCAAATAGAAGAATTGTCCTATATATTTATACATATCATATGTATATGTATATATTGTGGGTGCAAAATGCAAGCATACCATTACTTAATTAAGGTTACAAATACATAAGATATATGAGTCTCAATTGAAATGGAATTTTGATGGTTTCACAAAAGGGAAATTTGTCTCTATAATTATAATCCACCAAAACTCAAATCAAAATTTCAAGTACAATTATATTACAAGGAAAACTTATCATTTGAGGGATAGTATAAAACTTATAAATGAAAATAAATATTTTTTTAATGTCACTCCGAAATGATATTCGATAATTTCTTTTTAAAGTAATCTTCCTGATAGGATATCAAGTGCGTCGGGAATATTACTTTGTAAAGAATTAAAAGAATGTCATTCTGTAAAGAAGTGACTTTAAAAAATGATCTATTTTGCCAAATATTCTCAGGGTATAAAATACATAGAAGGAGATCAAGTCTTGCAAGTAGTTGGTTCTCAACGTGAAAAGGCAAGATCCCCTAATAGAACATAAAAAAGTGATGATAACAAAAAAATTGCAGCCTCTTAAAGACTAAAGAGTTGCTAATTCGTGTTAAAGCAAGTGGTAGAAACTTCTTAATTTCTGCTTTTTCTTCTAAGACAGGTATTTTCCTCAAAACGATTATCCCTTTGCACCAAGCAATGACTGTAAAAGAAAACAAGTAGAGATCTTCAGATATGAAATCTTGGTAATTAGTCAAAACCTTCTATACTTATTCTCAACACTTAAAATAATCTCATAAGATCACATCTCAGTATTCATCTACCTTCACTCTACTAGGAGGACCTGGTTTAGTAGTAGCTGCAGCACTGCCAAATCCAAACTTTGGCTTCTTATCAGCTGGTTTTAAAATCTGGAAAGAACACATTAAGCTCTCATCAACACTCATCATGGCACCAGCATTGTCAAACTCGCCACAGTAGTTAGGCGCTGAGAATAGCGTCACAAGTTTTCGGTTGGCAAAGAACTCATATCCATCTTCCACAACCTGCAAAACACAGCATATATTTAGGCTCTAAAGGGCTGTCATAACATAACATCATCACTAGTTTTTGAGCTTAAAAAGATCCCAAACCTGATGAGCTCTGCAGATCAAGTCAAGATCCTGCTTTCTCAGAAATTCAGTAACTCTATCAGCACCAAATGTGAAAGAAACACCCCTTTCATTTGGACCCCAACCTTGAATGTCTTTGCTAGGATCAGACCATAGAAGATCACACAACAAGCCATGTTCTGGGACATCAGTAGGCCTTTGTATCATTCTTACCTGGTTCAAGTTGTTCAAATCAGGAGAAAGCCCTCCATGCATACATAGTATCTTTTCATCTATGAGGGCTGCCACAGGAAGGCAGTTGAAACAGTCTGTGAATATTCTCCAGAGTCTGACATTGAACCTTCTCTTGCATTCATCATAAAACCCGTATATGCGGTTTATTGAGGCGCATTCATGGTTGCCTCTAAGGAGGAAAAAGTTCTCAGGGTATTTGATTTTGTACGCTAGAAGAAGGCATATTGTTTCCAGGCTTTGCTTTCCTCTGTCTACATAATCCCCCAAGAATAAGTAGTTTGAACGAGGTGGTAATCCGCCATACTCGAAAAGCCTTAGAAGGTCAGAATATTGCCCATGAATATCACCTGGATCACAATGAAAGAATCGTGTTTGAAAATTTATTGTGGTGAAAATTCAGCTCTTAAGGCAGTTCTTCTCAGCAAGTGGGGCTCTTGGTTTTTCACTTGAAAACAAACATGGATTATGCATATATATATATATATATAAATACACACATTTACACAAAGAAAATGTCAATTAAGTTAATCTATTGTCCAAGAATGTCACCTGGATCACAAAGAAAAGTGTTTGAAGTTTGAAATTCTTGATAAGTCATCTCTCAAGGCAGTTTTTCTCAATAAGTGGCTCTTGGTTGTGCACTTGAAAAAACAACATCAATTATGCATACATTTACATGTTGAGCATTGTAATGATCCATGAAGATCTAATCCATATATAGATGATAATTCCCATATATATTTATATAGCAAGTTCTTTCTTAACACCACAAACCAGACCCTCTACTGCTATAAGCATCAAACTTTGATGATTAATTAAGGTAATCATGTTTGAAAATTTATTGTGGTGAAAATTCATCTCTTAAGGCAGTTCTTCTCAGCAAGTGGCTCTTGGTTTTTCACTTGAAAACAAACATGAATTATGCATATATATATATATACACACACATTTACACAAAGAAAATGTCAATTATGTTAATCTATTGTCCAAGAATGTCACCTGGATCACAAAGAAAAGTGTTTGAAGTTTGAAATTCTTGAAAAGTCATCTCTTAAGGCAGTTTTTCTCAATAATTGGTTCTTGGTTTTGCACTTGAAAAAACAACATCAATTATGCATACATATACTGCTATAAGCATCAAACTTTGATGATTAATTAAGCTAATCTACTGTCATCCATGCTTATAACAGAACAAATTTCTAATTAACTTGATCATGAGATAAACATATGGACATGGAAAATTAAAGAATACCAAGAACAGAATTTCACGTGTAAAAAATTAAAAGTAGTAGTTAACGTACCACAAATTTTAACAGGTGCTTCAAGCTCCAAGAGAATGGGCTGTCTCAAGAAAATATCTCTAGAAACAAAGCAAAGCTGCTTAATCTCAGTCTCTGAAAGCTGGACTTGCTTCCCAGGATTTGCTCTAACTTCAAGAAGCCTATTAATTATACCATCAAGAACCGAACCATTCATTTTCTTTTCTGTTCTTTTCCTTCTTCTGATGATGGTGAACCTAAAATATTAAGTCTTTTTGACTTACACAACAGCAGAGAACCAAAAAAAGAGCACAAAAAGACTAAGTAAGAAGCATAAAGAAGAAGAATACTTTGTTCTTCTTCTCAAGCTTCAAGATTTTTGAGTGAGAGATAGAGAAAGAAAAGAAAAAAAGAAGACAGAGCTTTAAATCAAATGGGAATTTGAGTTTAATGGTCTGGAGTTGGAGGGGAACTTTGGCATCTTCTTTGGAGCTTTAGAGATAAAAAAATCAAACCCACCTACTAAAAACTATAAAGCAAAGAATATATTCTTTTTGAGAGAGAAACCATAGGGAGAGTGACTCTCTCCACAAACAGAGAAAGAAAGCTCAGTAAATAGATGAACAAGAGAGAGAGAGAGAAAGAGAGAGAGAGAGTGGGCTAAAGCCTAAAGTGGGTTCCCTGTGGAAAGTGCGGACCCTTACGTATATATAATAGCTAGTCAAAAATAGATGTGGTGTGGCAGCATACATATATATATATATTTATATGTATATGGCACTTATAAAACTTACGTATAAATTTGTGTTTCATAGTCCCATACCTGTTTTCATAAACTTTATGAATGACTACAATTCATAAACTCATATAAAGTCTATAAAAGAAGAATAATATAGTTGCAAAACCTTAGCAGTAAAGTCATCAGAGCCACTTAGTAAGAGATTTACAGAAAGAAAAAAAAAGACCCAAAAAGATAATGGTGAAGAAGACTCATGTGGCATCATACAAATCAACATTGGCTGATCGTTCTTTTACATAAATTTTTTTTGAGTGCTTTGAAACAGAGGCGCCAAGAAGGTTAGAGTTTTCACAATCAAGCATATGGGACCCAAACATTCGATCACTTTCGTTACCAAGTTCCCACCTTTAACCAATATATAAATATATATATATATATATCTGTGTATATAATATGTGTACACTAAAGGAAATGAAGGATGTTTCTAAGTTGTATACATGTTTGTTGGTTTGAATTGTATGTGAATTAGGGATGTAAATGGGGCGAGTTGGCCCCGTCCCGCTAAAGATCCGTCCGACCTGCCCCGGATGTGATGGAGCGGGTCAGACCTGACCGGTAAGATTTTTATTTTTATTTTTTTTCTTTAATAATTTTTTAAAAAATATATTTGTCTTTTATATATATATATATATATATATTAGGGTCATGAATCACCCTAAATAGTGATAGTAATTAAATTTTTTTTAAAAAAGATCTTTATTACAAAAAAAACAACATCAACTGAGTCGGCCTGCTTCAATTGATAACAGATTGTTCTGGTTATATTCGGATGAGGGATGCCCCGCCGGGTCGGATTTTTTTGTCATCCCTAATGTGAATAATGTTGGGATAAGACTTGAGTGCATGATTTTTGTTCTATGTTTTGATCAAGTTTTGCTTTGGTGGGTTAGAGTGATTACAGCCAAGTAATATGCCTTTCCCAATTAAAGAAAAAGACTTAAATCATAAAGATTATTTATTGCTATGATATCTTCTTTGGAAAATGGAAAATCTAAAGGAAATTGTACTAGTGGTGAAGACTTATGGACATGCAACTAATGCATAACAATATTATATTTTAGTACATTCTTGTAGGTTCTTGGGGTTTATAAAAAATAAAAACAATGAGATGGGACACTTGTGGTGTGTGTTTGACACTGGGTCTCACATTTGTTATCTGAGTCGATTGTAAGTGGTATTTATGCTCAATTTTATAATTATTTTCTAATTTCATGATCGAGTTTGAGATAATTAGTTATATCTACATAAATTAATTCAATAAACGATAGTCCATTTCAAATTAAATATAAAGAGCTTTTTTGTAAATAATATCATTTGAATTTCAAGATGAAAGAATTCCCGATTTTATTTTCTCTAAATATAAAAAATGTCGAAAAAGTGACAACAAACACTATTATTTGGCAAATTAAAAGAAAAACAACAATAAAACAAAGAAAACAAACTATTACAAAAATTAATGAAGTAAATTGTACTAAACTGATCATTTATATTCCTCCTACAAGATCATCTTTTTCTCTTTCTCCGGATTCAATATTGGTTTTTTTTTTTTGAAAACTCTATTTTTTTTCTTAAACAAAATATATACATATTCATAAGAGTGGTAGCTAGCAGGGATACAATTAATGAGGGTATATAAATATATATTTATATATATATATATATTCATGTATGTAAATCTGGTTGAGTCATTTCATGTCGTCAAGTTGAGATCTACTTTTTCTTGTTTGCATGCCCAAATCAAAAGTATCACATTGGTAATTGTGTGTGCCAACATCACCAAGTAACCCATCTCATCAGTGTCTTATAATCCATCTTTGGATTTTGTAAAAAATAGATAGATAGTGCTTAATATTGTTCTTTATTGCAATCAAACCATGTTAGGAAGATCTAATCTATGCATATTTAGCATCATCAATTTATTTATACTTAAGCATAATTAGAGATAATTTTTGTTATAGGGGTTATTATTCATGTTGTACTAATTTAATTATATTACTAATGGCAATATTATATATCTACTACTCGTACATACCTAGACACATAATAATCATGTCGTATGAATTCATGTAGATAGGAGTCACTACAAGAAAAAATGCTTATTATAATACCAAAAAAGTATTATAAAACAGTTATCATCATACTTTTTGAAGCATTAAGGAAAACTGTGTTATCATAAGTCATGACACTTTTCGTAATATATTTTTCTACTTGTACTAAAGTATTATTGAAAACTTTATTATAAGACTTTTTTAGTATTATTTTAATATGCTTAAATTATCATTATCCTTAATAGTTTTCATAAGACTTTTTTACTCTTATATTGAGAGTATTATTGAATACTCTACAATAATACATTTTTGTGTTATTTTCTCATTCATAATACTTTTTTATCCACATATTTTACAATAATACATTTTTTGTGTTATTTTCTCCTTTTTATAAGCTTTTTGGTATTCATAATACTTTTTTATCCATTTATTCTACAATTATTGAGAAACACTAGTTAATTTTTATTTGATAAAACCTGTTTTGTGATTCAAAACACTTGATGCAATATAGTGTCCAATAAACTCAAAACATTCACTGTTAAAAAATGCTACAATAAATCTCAAACTCTAACTCAATCAGCCTTAAAAATGTCAATATATCTTTATAGCAAAGTATTGAAAGGTAAGCCTTATAATAGTGGAAAATGCATTGACTAAATGACTTCAGAGATTCTTAATTCTTCAAAGTTTTGTGTAAACAGTTAAGCATTATGAGAATCATTAATATCTAGTAAGTCATCCAACCCTTCAAAATCTATGTCATGCCAACAATCAGGCCCAAAAATAACTTTGCTCCATGACTTGCAAACGAGTGGCACTGAGTGAAGTTTATCTGGTAAATTTGTAAAGATTAATATCAGTGCTTCTGGTATAAAATATGAGACAGTGAAATTTAAATATATAATAAAATTATGTAAAATATGTACTACGACCAAAACCAAGAAGACTATCACATATATATATATATATGTATGATCTTTCTATTTTGGCTAGTTGTAAATAATTGTAGAAATTGATAATCAAAATGATACTCCTTCAACCATTCTCAACAAACTAGAGAAACAAAAATTCCTAACCTTGTTTTGGCCTTTTTGAGTTGAAAAATTATTAATTAAAAAGAGGAAATGGTGCAAAAACAATTAAACCACTACAGCAAAAATTTCATATGCAGCAAAAATAGAACACCAATTATTTGTTGATTGGTCAATTTTTCAAAGAGTATACGATTTAGTAACCCTTTTATTGAGAGAGTAAAAAACATCAATGGTAAAGTAGCAACTCAGTTTCAAAATTCATGACCTCTAGCCAAGTAAAGCTGATATTAGAACGAAAATGAAACATATAATGGACATAATAGCACAAACAATATGAGCCAATTAAGTCAGACACATCTTAGTGTAATCACACCAGAGCCACAACAGTCAATCAAGGCTAGCTACATGCATATATTGATTAATATGTCATGATGACCAAGGCTACCATATATTAGTGGAGCAAATTAAACCTCTCTGTTTTGAGTTTTTTTCGGCCTAAGAATAATTTGACCTGTGCGTGATGATATATAATCATATGTATCCAAGTATTCATTGAAGATGCAAATAGAATTCTAACCTGAGAGATAACAAAGTGCTCCCAATCTTTGAATCAAACAACTCCAAGCCAATCAAAATCTGTACCTGATCATATTGAACACAAACAAAACAAGGCTTTAATTCAGATTTGACAATAATACCATAACAAAGCAATACAATGATATAATCAGAACATATATATATATTTTAAAAAAAAAATAACAGAATAAGTAAGAATTTAGAAAGCTAACCAGTGAGCCAGTCAACTTTTACATATGGAAATGTGATGTAATCATTTCATTGATTGTGACCAAGTAAATAGAATACAAGAGCAAACTAAATAAAAATAGAAAACTTTGAATAGAATAAAGATATGACTTCGATCAAATGATAGAACACCATATTAATTATGAATAACAATGGACTCTGAAAATAAATAAGGACAGCAGTAGAAAAAATCATTCAGAATTCATTTTTGAATTGAGTAGGCATCAATAAGAAAAAATACTAGAGAAAATATGTTCAAAATTATACAAAACAAATTTAAGAGTCATGAGACTTATATGTCAGGACTTAATCTTCCTCTGCAAAAGAAAACAAATGAACAGCTGAGTTGTGATGCCCATTTTCATGCTGCCTACCTCAGCAGTGGCCATAGAAAGTCTGAAAACCAAAGAAAATTAATAAAGAGTATATGAATCCAAATATATATTTAACTAGTTGTAAGCAGATAAAACACACATTAACTAATATACCTAGAAGAACAAACATTCAGAAACAAATAACAAGAATTGACACACCGAACAAAACATTATACAAGAAAAATGAGAACAAACAGGTTGCAGTAAATAACTTCAGCGGGGGCCTTTATGCTAAGTACAATATGATGTTACAACAGTATATATAAGAAACCCTTTTTGTGCGTGCATCCAACAATGTGAAAAACTTCATATAAAATTTTGAAAGATAAAAAGAGGATCACTGCAAATCTCACTACGGACTACTATGTACAAGACTAAGTATATATATAATACATATGAAGATACATCAATTCCAGCTTCACATTTGAACATACAGAACTATTTCAAAGCTAAAGCTAGTCCTTAAATACCAATAAGAAAATCCTAAAACACTAATTTGAAGAAATTCATAATATAAACCCTAACATTTATCTATTTATACACTAAAAGACTTACATCCGAACAAAATTGAAAGTGATGGAGATAATAAGAGAGAGGTATAGAGATTTAATATTCACAATATTAGAAAAAGAGGCTATAAGAGAGCAAATGTGAAATTGATTGAGCAATTGACAGGGGAAATCTAATGGAAGAACAAACTGACCAAAGTAAGTTGATTGAGCAAGTCGCCGTAGCAAGTCCACGGATCTACGGAGCGAATCGCCGTAGCAAGTTCACAACTGAACGATCAATCAATAATGGTAGAGACAGAGAGAATTGCTCTTGTCAAAGAGAGGCTAATGACATTTTGGTTGGGCTTGGGCTTGGGCTTTAATTTAAAGCCCATTGTACTATTAGTCAAAACTCACATACAAGTATAGCTAAAAACAACGTGCTTAACGTATATGTTCCGTAATGCAATTCTAAGTGAAAATTACATTTTATATTGTTTTTTAATAAAGTTTTCAAAATTATGGCTTTTTTTTTTACAAATATTATTTTATGGCTTTTTAAAACTTGTATTCCTTTTTATGAGATTTTTTTCTTATATTTTTGTAAAAAAAATCATTATTATGCCATATTTTTGTAAAAAATCATTATTATGCCATATTTTTTTTCCCATAATCTGATTGTTTTTAATTAAAGTTGTCCATACAAATCAAGAAAAGTTTAATTACCATATTTTTGCATATTAATAGCTAAAAAGCCATATTTATGAAGAAAAAAAATCCCCAATTCTAATCTATTTTATTTTATGTTTTCATTTACTTACTGTAATACTTTTTAAATACACTTATTATTATGCATTATGGAAAATATATTGGTAATTCGTGTTCATGAGTCATGTTCGTGTCGTGATGCTCTAGTATTATAAGAAAATGTTTAACACAAACCCGACTCATTTATTAATCGTGTTGAAAACTAAAATCCAAACTCAACCTGTTTATAAACGGGTTGACCTGACATGACCCGTGTAATCCGTTTATATGAAGATCGTGGGTCAACCTACCAACAAATTAATTTGTTTATGACAAGTTTAACACAATTATGACTCATTTAACACGTTTAATATAACACAAATTAGTGTATTTCTAAATTATGCGCTTACATTAAATACAAAAATATGTTAAATAAAAATGTGTAATTTTAAATAGGTCATTAACGAGTCAATTTCGTGTTAAACATGCCAACATGAACCCGACTCGACCCGTTTATTACACGGGTTAGACGGGTCAACCAAAAAATGACCAAAACCCGTTTAAGATAAATCCAAACCGATTAAATTCGTGCATATTTCGAGTCATGTTATCGTATCACACCCGTTTTGCTGCCCCTCCATGTAGGATTATTGTTACTCGTATTGTTTTTATTATCATGGTATTATTGTATTTATATATATTTTCGCTCACTTTGTGTATTTGTAAAAAAATTAATATAAATACATGTCAATTTTTTTCATTATATGAACCATTATAGTTTGTTACTCAAAGTTTTGAAAGAAAAAACATGCAATCAAATAGGAAATAAAAATAAAAGAGTAAAAGTTTGAAGTTTATTTCAGTATAAGGAGATTACAAAACAATTACAAAAATTGTGATTTCTAAAAATAAAATAAGTAATCAGTTCTATGAAATTTTGATATTCAGCTCAATAAATTTTTTAGTAAAACCATTTCCCAATGTAATTAAGGAAGTTGTAAAAAAAAAATTATTTTTTCTTGAACATAAAATGAGTATTTTGTTATATAAATTTTATAATCAACCTGTAAATATTTTATATAAAAAAAAAGAGTGTTTTCCATATAGTTATTCATTTGCAAAATAATGGTTCAACAATCATTTTGGGCTAAAGAGTTTTTTGCATCTTTTTAATGCTGGGCCTGGGCTTCATTTCTTCGATCCTTTGTATTGATAGAAAATACCTACTAATAA
The DNA here is from genome assembly GCF_963169125.1 of Humulus lupulus. NCBI lineage: Eukaryota > Viridiplantae > Streptophyta > Magnoliopsida > Rosales > Cannabaceae > Humulus > Humulus lupulus. Next base: position 295,571,727 of record NC_084794.1, on the reverse strand, counting down.
TATTCTCAGAAAATTGGGTATTTACATGGTTTTAAACTACCATTTCGTTTAGATAATTTTCAATTTACCAACTTTTTTATCCATGTTTTGTGAGTACAAATAAAATTTGACATTTAAAGGTAATTTTGATATAGACTTGCTCCTCTTGAAAATATATGATCCAGTTGCTACTTCACAAAAAAGTGATTAAGAAGTTGAATTATATATTTTTTTTAAATTGAAAAAACAAAAGAAAATGGATAAAAACTCGTTGTATATATTGGCCAGATTATTTACGAACTATGCCACATTTTCAAAGGCGTTTTGAAAAATACTACATTTCATAGACGATGCATGCATTGACTTGCTCCTCTTGAAAATATATGATCCAGTTGCTACTTCACAAAAAAGTGATTAAGAAGTTGAATTATATATATTTTTTTAAATTGAAAAAGCAAAAGAAAATGGATAAAAACTCGTTGTATATATTGGCCGGATTATTTACGAACTATGTCACATTTTCAAAGGCGTTTTGAAAAATACTACATTTCATAGACGATGCATGCATTACCGACGATTCTGTTTGGCCACAAATATATTATTCTTGTAATTTTTCCCATTTTTCCATTATAAATGGCAGATTCCAAACTTAGCCATAAGCATATTACTTGACAATAAAATTATTACTTACAAAAAACGTATAGTATATTAGTTTTCTCTCTCCTCGATTTTTCCCCTCAGCAGGTGCTGGAGCTATGGCAAGGGGAACAGGGAAGAGGGGGAAGGTGAAGAAGAAGGTGGAGATCTCTCCGGTGGTTCGGGCGACGAGGCGAAGAGGTCCGACATTTGCGGATGTCCAGAAAACTAAAACGATTGATGAAGTGACTGGGGTTTCCTCCATTGATTTCTCGGATGCTGGGGAGGATGATTGTGAAACGATGGAAGAGGAAGGAGATCTGGAGGCGGCACTGGGACCAGATCTAGGCGAGGTGCACCAAGTCTGCCTGACGAGTTCGGAAATGGTGATACCAGGTCCTCCTGTTCCTAGAGATCTGTTGCAAAGGGCTCAACAGGGATGTACGGTTAGCATGGCTGGGGCGAGCTATCTTGAAGCAACTAAGAAATGTAAGTCTTATCTGCAATCAGGAAAGGTAGCTTCCTCCTATTCTGCATTCCTCCCGTATTGTTCAGAATTTGAGTAATAGATTTGGGGATGTTGATAATGGGGGAAATACGAAGCCAAAACAGGGGGTGAAAATTGACATTGAAGATGTTCAAGAGGAAATTGAATACTAGAAACCTTCAATTGTTTGCTATGTTCTAGGGGCAAACCCTCCTGTTAATGTTCTGGATGGATTCTGCCGCAGACTGTGGAAAGAGGATGTGGACAAAATTGGTATGCTTTCCCCTGGTGTCTTCATTATTAGATTCCTAACAGTGGAAAAACAGAACTCGGTGTTGGAAGGTGGTTTCTTATTTTTTTGATAAGAAACCAGTGGTAATGAAACCATGGGAGCCATATACTGATTACTCAAAGGAGGATATATCTTCAGTACAGACTTGGATACAGATTCTGGGACTGGATATTAGATATTGGGGGGAGCGATCCTTATTCAAGATTGTGGGTCAATTGGGTAATCCAATCGAGCTAGATAGTGTAACAAAGAATAAGGAACGACTAAATTTTGCTCGAGTTTTGGTAGAAGTTCAGATCCACCAAGAATTCCCAGGAGAGGTTTCTTTCATCAATGAGATTGATCAGGAGATTACACTACCAATCAAATATGAATGGCTCCCAGTAACTTGTGGTGTCTATCACAGAATAGTGCATACTTCTGAGGTGTGCAGGAAGAAGATTGAGGGAAAGGAAGAGCAACGAAAGGAAGGGAAACAGATTTGGGTACCCAAAAAGACTGATGAGAAAGAGAAGGCACCAACGAAGGAAACGGTTGCTGATGAAGAAGGTTTTGCTCCGGTAAAGAAGAAGGGAAAAGTGTTTCCTTACCTAACTGGACAGATCAGGATTTTGAACAACTTTTAGGTGTTAGGGGAAATTGGTGACAGTTCCAATACTATACAGGAAGAAGAACATACAGTGGGAGGGGGAGGACCTCCCATTGGGAATGGATAGTATCCTAAGTTGGAACGTCAGGAGGATCAATAAATGCCACAAGCAGGAGGAGGTTAAGCGTTTAATTAGCACAATGAAAGTGGGTTTAGTTGGTTTCCTTGAAACTAGAGTACAGACCAAGAATCTAGGGTCTGTATATCTAAACATGTTTTCAGGGTGGTGTTCTACTTCGAATAATGCATGGCATAAAGGAGGGAGAATAATGGTCAGTTGGAACCCGAGTATATTCTTGGTTAATATAATTCAATGTACTAGTCAATTGATGCACTTGGGAGTTACTACTGTGTCTGACAACGAATGTTTTCTAGTTACATTTGTTTATGCTTTTAATGAGGAAAGTGGCAGGAATGTATTATGGGCTGACTTGAAAGAATTGTCAGCAACAATGAGGTATCCATGGCTTCTACTAGGAGACTTCAATGATATACTGAGTGTTGAAGAAAGAATAGGGGGCGGGACTCCACATTGCACAGGGGCTTTCAAAGAGTGTATGGACTTTTGTCAAATGGAAGATATTAAGTTTTCAGGTGCCTTTTTTACATGGAATAATAAACAAGGTCCTGATACAAGATTGTATTCCAAGATTGATAGAGTCATGGGAAACCAAGCATGGTTGGATAGATATCAGAATGCAGAGGTGAAGTTTATGAATGAAGGAAGTTTTGATCATTGTCCAGCGCTTTTACAAGTCTATCCGGAAGTGAAGTCAGGGAAAAAACCATTTCGATATTTTCGAATGTGGCAAAAAGCTCCAGGATTTCATGAAAAACTACAAGAGGTGTGGCAGGAGCAACTTTTTGGTGCACCAATGCATCAACTAGTCCAGAAACTGAAGAGTCTCAAAATTAAACTGAAAGAGTTAAATCGATTGCAAGTTGGAGATATTCATTTGGCTGACTATTTAACATTACAAGAGCTACTCTCTTGTCAATCGGAACTTCAACTTAATCCGAGAGATAAGGAGCTCATCATCAAAGAGAAGAAGGCCCAGGAGAGGTATGATGAGACCCATTCAAATCTCATTTATTTTCTGAGACAAAAAGCAAAATTACATTGGCTTAAGGAGGGTGATGAGAACACAGCCATGTTTCATGCAAGCATTCGAGCAAGATGAACTTCCAGCCGAGTGTATTCCATAAAGGATAAGGACGGTGTTCAGGTGCATGATCATCAACAGATTACAGCAGCATTCTTAAACTACTATGATGATCTTTTGGGATCTACTATGGTTAACCGCATGAGAGTAGTGCCAGAGGTGATCACACTAGGCCCATTGATTATTGAATCTCATGTTCGAATTTTGCTCTGCCCTTACACAAATGAAGAAGTTAAAGATGCTACGTTTGCAATTTCGGGGAACAAGTCACCTGGACCGGACGGATATAGCAGCTTCTTTTTCCAAGATAATTGGGAGATGGTAGGAGAGGATGTGAGCAAAGCTGTGAAATCATTTCTACATACTGGTAAGCTACTCAAAGAAATAAATTATACTACCTTGACCTTAATTCCCAAGAGCAAATCCGGAATTCAGACCCATAGCTTGGTGCAATGTCATTTATAAAATAGCTACAAAACTAATTTGTTCTCGGTTGAGGAAGGTGTTGCCTGACATAGTAGCTCAGAATCAAAGTGGGTTTGTTCAAGGTAGATATATTGCCTACAACATCATGGTGTGTCAGGACTTGGTTCGTCATTATGGGAGAAGGAAGGGCAAGCCGAAATGTATGATAAAATTAGATCTGAGGAAAGCTTATGACACCATAGAATGAGACTTTATTGAAGAAATGCTACACGCATTTGGCTTCCCGAGTAACTTTATCTAGCTGATTATGACTTGTGTGAGAACTCCACGGTACAGTCTAATGTTCAATGGTTTGGTACATGGATTTTTTGAAGCCAAAAGAGGTCTGAGACAAGGAGATCCGATGTCTCCCCTATTATTTGTATTAGGGATGGAATATTTGTCTCGAATTCTGATGAAAATAGGTTTGAAGGAGGACTTTCAGTTTTATGATAGATGTGAGAAACTTAAATTGAATCACTTGTGTTTTACTGATGATGTCCTGCTTTTCTGTCTTGGAGATTTTAAGTCTATTTATCGAATGCTACAAGGCTTGAAGCACTTCTCCCAATCGCCAGGCTTGCTGCCAAGTAAGGAAAAAACGTCCATTTATTGCAGCAACATGACTGAAAATGAGGTACAACGAGTAATGCAAATTTCAGGTTTCCATAAAAACTCTCTTCCTTTCACTTACTTGGGGATTCCTATTTGCGCAAAAAAAATACCAGCTGCGGAATGTGAGGTGATTCTCGAAAGAATGGTTCAGAGAATTAGAGTGTGGAGTTCGAGGAATCTCTCTTATGCTGGAAGAGCTACCTTGGTGAATTCAGTTCTCATGGCTATCCATTCTTATTGGGCGCAAGTTATGATCATTCCTAAGAAGATCTTACATAGAGTTAATGCAATATGTAGGAACTATTTTTGGAAAGGTACGGTAGATTCAACTAGCTCAGGACAGGTGGCATGGGAGGATATGTGTCGTCCTAAGAAGGAAGGTGGCTTGGGTTTCAGGAGGATTACTAAGTGGAATGAAGCTGCCATAGGCAAGTATGTTTGGGTAGTCTCCTCAAAACAAGATACTCTTTGGGTCCAATGGGTGCATGCGGTATGCATAGGAGGTAGAGATTGGTGGGCCTATGAGGCTCCTAGTGCAAGTAGTTGGTACTGACGACAGATTGTTCGGGTGAAAGAAGCTTACAAGCAAATTAACCAGGTTTAAGCAGTCATAGCAGGTACATACAGAATCAATGAAGGATATGCTCTCCTTTGCTCATCTCAATCAAAAGTTCACTGGGATAAGGAGGTGTGGAATAGACTTGCCATACCAAAACATAGACTTATTCTATGGCTTGCGGTACTTGATAGATTACAAGTGAAAGAAAGGTTGTACAGATTCAAGATAGCTCAAGATGACAAATGTGTAATGTGTGGAGTGAGTAAGGAAACAAGAGATCATTTATTTTTTGACTGCCATTTGAGTAACCTTTGTTTCCTTAGTATAAAGAAATGGCTTAATTGGAAGGTGTCAGCAACAACAATCCCAAAATTATTAAGGTGGATAGCTCGAGCCAAAACCTCCCAATTCAGGAAACAGGTGTGGGCAGCGGCTCTAGCTACCATTGTATATCAGATATGGTCCTGCCGGAATGATGCCGTATGGAACCAGCGGGTCAGTTCAGTAATGGTACTTACTAAAAAAATACAAATTGATGTGAAAATAGAATTCATGGTGTGATGCCAAAAAAAGTGAAATCAGTAGATAATGAATGGTTTGAGAAGTTGTAATAGAGCTACTGCAGGCCTATTTTTATTGGTTCTGCTTAGGTTGTAAATGTTGATTAGTACAGTAATACACAGATCTGATTTACCAAAAAAAAAAAAAATTATTACTAACCACATTGATAATAAGGAACACCAAACACACAAACATATAATACATTGTAACAAAGTATATATAGTCAAATGCATAGCTAGCTGATTAGTTGTACGAACTAGCTAGAATTATTGGCAACAATTAATTAATAAAGACAAACCTCCTAAATAGATAGTAATTCTCACAATAATGTGCATGGATTTATAAGACTATTTTCTTGTTTCTTTCAAAGTTTCGTACTTGGGACAATACTAGGACTTTTTTTGAATGCCCTAGCAGCATCAGGAACTGAGGGCGGACCATTACTCTTATGACCAAGATTTTGAATTGGCACTGGACGACTAATAATATTACCCATTGGCTCAACATTATGGTTTGACAGCTTTGGATCATTTGTTGCTTGAACCGTTGGAACGGTCTCATCTTCATTACTGTTTAATGTGAAACGCGTTACTTCCTTGAGATTGGTTGCACCGGCCATGGTTATTTCCATGAAGATAAACGAAGCAAGAACTAGGGAGATGAGAACGAGAGGAGTTGATGTGGCCATGGCCATGTTTGATCAGTGTTAATATTTGTGGTTTTCTTAACTAAATGGGAACCATTATATAGCCCATGAGAAGGTTTTGGAGGCTTTCATTTGAGGGAAATTACAATGTAATTAAGTTATTTTAGAGTAGTTTAAGTATTGTTCTTTTGTATATATATGCTAGCTCATCGTTGTTTTCATTATAATATACAAGTTTAGATAAAACTTAAGTAAAGTTTGTTGCAAAAAGTTTACATTGTCAACAAGTAAAAAGATATAGCTGCTAATTAATTAATAGTATTTATTTATTAATTGATCCTTTCAAGTACCTCAAAGTCTACTTTAATTAGCTCATCTATTTATTTATTGATCATGATATACTTAAAGACATTTTCAATAATTCCAAAAAAGTATTATCAAATACAATTTAGATCACTTTATCAACTATTTAGTCATAACTCATATTATTAAAGTCTGACCTTTTATAACATTTTTTTACGTGATATTAATAAATATTGACTATTATAACATTACTTTGGTGCTGTATATTTTAAATAGTAACATTATTCAATTGTTATGATTTTTTATGTTAAACTGAATTACATTACACTAAATAACTTTTTCAAAATGTTATCATATATAGAATTTAATTTTCAATTACATTACACTTTTGTTATATATTATGGAATGTTACATTTCGTTATTCTTATAATTTATAAAATATTTAAAATTAATAACTCTTTGTTAATGTTATCTTTTGTGTTACTAATAACATTTCTCGAGTGAAATTACCAAATTTTATGACACATAATTTTAACAATAATGTAATTACAATTTCAAGGGAAATGTACACTAGCACATGAAGACAAGAAGAATAATGATTGATGAAAATTGAGTGTGGAAGTCTAAAATTATGAAAAACAACAAATGATCCTAACCATGCTGAGAAAGCACACACATTGTATGGGTGAAAAACATATTGGAACTACGATTGTGTCATTCTGCATGAGAAATCACTTATATATATAAATATATTGAAAATTGTTGGGTAGTGATGATTGTTTTTAATCACTACCAATATTTTAATATTTTCAATACATAAATAAGCGCAATTACTGGGTAGTGATAATTTCATCATGGGCACGTGGCATTAATTAGAGAAGTAATTAGACTCATCAGGAGATAATAAAACTTTGTAAATCTCGTCCAGAACTTTTCGGAGTGTAGTCTCCTCCCAGTAAGCCATGACCCATTTTTAGGCCTGGATGTCTCCAAGTGAGGCCACGTCTCGAGGACCACACTAGCGCGCGGTCTTCCTGACCTGATAGCCCTCCAAGTCTAGGAGTTTTGTCCTTGGGCCTGAAGAGAACGCAAGGTGTTAGTCACTGTAGCCTTTGTCTACCACAAGATCGTCTGACAACTTTCTAAATGCCTCGAGTAGTGGCGTTGAGTTCGTGCACTCGACAATTAGTATTTTCCACAACACTGCCTGACACAGGAAAACATGCAGCCATATTCTGACAGTGTCAGAGGCGTGTCTCTTGTAAATTTGGTGGGCTGTAACCTACGAATTGGGCCCCGTGCGATACACATGGACCCACCCATAATCTTAATTAAAGCATTCGAAATGGTTGAATATCGATTAACTCCCCAAATAATTGAGGAATATTTGTAATAAATGATATTAATGACCCTCAGCCTCTATAAATAGGGCTAGGGTATCATTGTAAAAGGGTTCACAATTCTTGTACACAGAGCACTCTAGACACTGCCTGAGAAAACCCCCATTGAAGCTTGTCATCACAAGCTTTAAGAACACTAATATTAGGGTATGATTGATTCACGATTAGAAAATTGTATTTTTGAAAAGTGGGATTCTGAAATGAAAATATGAATTTAGTGACTAAAAACATGTTTCTGAAAATATGATTGGTTCAATGTTAGTAAACTGTTTTTGAGTTTTAAAAAACTGAATATGTGATTGGTATTAAATTTGAAAATATAACAGAAACTGAATATATGAAATTTTGGAAAAGAATTTCACAAAACTGAGAAAACGAGTTTTTCTCGTTTTCAATTTACCTTTACAAATTTTGGATACAGATTTGAATTTAATTTTTAAAAACAGTTTACCAATCAAAGATTATGATGGGTCTCACCAATTTCAAGTATTCAAAATCATAAAATTGTATCCTAGTTGGATACCAATCAGACCCTTAAATACTCACGGACTAGAGTTGTTTTATAACTTGAACCATGTAAAATCTTAGTGTTAATCTTCTTTATTTTCTTTAAGTTCTGTTATTAAGTTGCAGTCAACAAATAACTCTTTGTTAATGTTATCTTTTGTGTTATTAATAACATTTCTCGGGTGAAATTACCAAACTTTGTAACACATAATTTTTAACAATAATGTAATTACAATTTCGAGAGAAGTGTACACTAATGTCTAGCATAGGAAGACATGAAGAATAATGACTAATGAAAATTGAGTTTGGAAGTCTAAATAAATGAAAAAACAACAAATGATCCAAACCATGCTAATAAAGCACACACATTATATGACTGTGTCATTCTACATGAGAAAGTACTTTATATATATATGTATATATATATATATATATAAATACATGGAAAGTTATTGGGTAGTCATCCCATATTTTAATATTTTCGAAATCACTATCTATATTTTAATATTTTCAATACATAAATATGTGTAATTTTATTTTTTTTATTTGGCCGTATTTAATATAGTTACAAGACAACTAAAATAGAAAATAGAAATGTCAATATTTTTTTTTAAATTAATCATATTAATATTGGAAACAAAACACAATATATTTAAAATAAATAAATAAAAAACTATAGAAGCATTAACAAATTGCAAACCTCATATAAATAAATAAATGGCAAAACAAGTTATAGGGGGCGTAAATTCCACTTTAGTAAAAGTGTTTCCTAATATAATTAAGAAGTTATAAAACAATTAACAAAAGTGCTTTTTCTGTAAATAAAATGAGTATTTTCTTATATAAAATTTTGATAATCAACCTGCAAATATTTTATATAAAAAAGTAGAAATCAAACGGTGTATAGTTTTTTTTGTCATTTAAATTTTTTATGGGAATTTTGAATTGTTAATATTTTTATGGTCTTTTCTTTCTCATACAAACAGTTAAGTTTAGAATCAAGCTATAATTTTTTTTTCACATGTAAAAGTTGTATTATTTTTTAGTGGTATATTAAAAAGTCATATTAGTTATTGATTTTTGAAAGTTTATTTTCTTAAAGTTAGATACATAGTAATGGCATATTTTTATATATTAAAATTTAAAATTCCATATTTTCAAAAAATCCCTAAAAATATATTTTCCTATCAATTATTGATTTTGCAATATAATGGATCAACAATCAATTTGGGCTTATGACAAAGAATTGTTGCATCTTTTTAATGCTGGGCCTGGGCTTGGGCCTAGCTTGGGAGTGGGTAGATCACATAGTTTTCAATTTACCACCATTTTATCCATGTTTTGTGGTTTCAGTTATAATTTTGTCAGGAAAATGGGTATTTACATGGTTTTACTCACCATTTAGTTTGGATAATTTTGAATTTACCAACTTTTTATCCATGTTTTGTGGTTTCAGTTATAATTTGATATTTAAATGTAATTTTGATTCAGAGATACGCTCATCTTGAAAATATTTGATTCAATTGCTACTTCCCAAAAAAGTCATTAAGAAGTTGTCACTATTTTCTTAATTGAAAAAAAAAGGATTAAAATCACTTTGCACATGTTGGCGAGATTTATGGATTATGTCACATTTTCAAAGGAATTTTGAAAAGTACTACTTTTCATAAAAAATGGAGCTTTACCATATCACTAACTTTCTCAATTAAAGTAATAAAAAACACATATAATTTATGGTATTTTAAACAGTAGAGTTTTATATTTTAAAAAACTATGGTTTCTTTGTTAATTTATACATTTATATGAGAATTTGAAAACCTTATATTTGAAAACTTAAAAAAAAAACTATAGAAACATTAACAAATTGAAACAACCATAGAAATAATTTTAAAAAAAATGTCATAAAAGGTGAAATTTCTACTTTTTTGTTTGGCTAATTAACCACTGTCCATGACTTTTTTTTAATATATATATATAATTATAGGAAGTGGGTGTAGTATATGCTCTTTTTTTAGATGTACCACATTTTTTTATTTTTGGTATATAGATAAGTTGTAATCTAATTTTTTTTATATGTCGGTGTACATTATAGTTATAGAAGACATCTCATAAATTTTCAGGAAATTCTAGTTATCTTAGGATACCAAAAATGGAGTTTCAAACAGCCTATTTCACATATGTATAAAAAAAGCACACATGCAACAAGCTATTTGAATATTGATTTTGACGCCCTAAATTATTTATAATTTCTTGATAATTTATGAGAGGTCTCTTATAACTACAGTGTACATGTTATATAAAAAAATTATAATTAAAGTCTATCTATATACTAAAAATAATAATAATAATAAATAAGCATAGCATATTCTTCCAATTTATATATTCTTATGATTTTCCCCATTTTCCCATAGATAAATGGAAGTGAACCCACTGCCATAAAATAAAATGATACCCCAAATTTAACACACAAAGATATAAATATATTTATATAGTGAAATAGCTAGCTAGCTAGCTGATGAGTTGTACATGTACTAGCTAGAATTATTGGCAACAAAGACAAGCCTTATTTCTTTCTTTCAAAGTTTGGTACTTGGGACTGAACTAGGACTACTCTTTCGGTTGAATAATGCCTTAGCAACATCAGGAAATGAGGGTGGATCATTGCTCCTCCGATCATTTGGGTTCAATCCCTTAGCAACATCAGGAAATGAGGGAGGATCATTGCTCTTCCGACCATTTGGATTCAATCCCTTAGCAACATCAGGAAATGAGGGAGGATCATTGATCTTTCGATCGTTTGAGGTCAATCCCTTAGCTACAGAGTTTGGTACAGAACCAGGAGTAGGGTTTGGCAGATTTGTAACTGGCATAAGAGTTGAGGAGCGACTACCACCCCTTGGCACAACATGACCAGGAGCAGAGTTTGGCAGCTTTGATGTCAATCCCTTAGCTACAGAGTTTGGTACAGAACCGGGAGTAGGGTTTGGCAGATTTGTAACTGGCACAAGACCTGAGGGGCGACTACCACCCCTTGGCACAATATGACCAGGAGCAGAGTTTGGTAGCTTTGAGGTCAATCCCTTAGCTACAGAGTTCGGTACAGAACCAGGAGTAGGGTTTGGCAGATTTGTAACTGGCACAGGAGTAGAGGGGCGACTATTACCAGTTGGATCCTTTGGATCTTCATTACTGTTTGGTGTGAAATGCTTCAGTCCCTTGAGATTGGCAGCAGCAGCAGCCATGGTTATTTCCATGAAGATAAGCGTAGCAAGAACTAGCAAGAAAGTGTTTGTGGCCATGTTTGGGAGAAGAGTGGTGATGATTCAATAGTGCTAACAATGGGAAGCAATATTATATAGCCCATGAGAGAGTTTTGGACGCTTTCATATGCGAGGGAAATTACTATGTAATCTAGTTGTCTTTATAGTAGTTTAAATAATGTTGTTTTGATATAATGGAAAAAGAAAAGAGAAAAGAGAAGTATATCCCTCTTTCTTTGGATTAATATAAGCTCCTCCTTGTTTTCATAGTAACAAGTTTAGATAGTGTTTTCATAGTAACAAGTTTAGATAGAACTTAAGATATGCTTGAATTTGATCGTCCGGCCACAACTATATAAGTTCTTATTAATTATTATAGTTAGACGATCTTTTTCTTTATACAAATGAATTATATATAGGTGCAAAGAGCTTACATTATCAACAAGTAAATCTATATTTTCTAATTATTATTATCGTAATTATTTCGCCATGAAAAGCTAGCTAGTCCACTTATTACATGTGAAATAATTAATATTGATATTTCAACTCTTCAATTCTGCACCACTTTGTATAGTGTTTGAACTGACAATATCCTGAAATGTTGTAGAACCATTTTATACTTTTTTGGACCCTGTATTTTTTTCTATTACCTGTTTGGACCTTATATTTTGAAAAATTATTTTTTGGACCATATGTTTTATGAAATGGTTAAAATAGAACCCTAAACACGGTTTTGGTCAATATTTTCTTTACTAAAATCACAAATAATTTACTAAACTAACAATTCAGAACAAAAATAAAATCATTCTACTTAAAAACTGTGTTATTATATTCAATTTTTTCTTCATCAAAATTGAGTTTAGAGTTCTATTTTAACAATTTTACAAAACATAGGGCCCAAAAAATAATTTGTTAAAACATATGGTCCAAACAGATAATGAAAAAAAATACAGGGTCCAAAAAAATATAAGTTTTTTTTTTTTATCAAGCCAGTTTTTTAGAAGTATAAAAGCTTCAGCTTTTTTATAAAATATTATTTATACCTTCATAAAAATAATATTTTACATTTTTTATAAGGGAAGTATTTTATATTTTAAGGGCTTCATTTCTTCGATCATTTATATTGATTGATGGAACAGGTATTACATGTTTTTTTTGAAAGGATATTACATGGTTATAATAAGTTCACCATTTTGTTTAGATAGTTTTCACTTTACCACATTTTATCCATATTATTTCTCTGTTTAGCTAAAAGTTGATATTTAAGGGTAATTTTGATATAGAGTATGCTCCTCTCGGAAATATTTGATTCAATTGCTACACAAAAAAGTGATTAAGAAGCTTTTTTTTTAATTTATTTATATTAATTGAAAGGCAAAAGAAGATGGATTAAAACTTTTTGTTTATATAATGCATCACCAATGATTTTCTGTATCGCTAATTACGAGATTTGTAAATGTTGGAAGTTTTTTGAGTAAGGGTATCACTTTTGTCTCTATCGTAAGAGCGTTTTTTTTTTACGGTACTTAGAGAAATTATAATCTAATTTTTTTTATGACAGCGTACATGATGGTAATAATAATCATCCCACTAATTTTCGAAAAATTCTAAATAATTTACTGTGCTGAAATCAGAGTTCAAATAATATGTTGTAAACGCGTATAAAAAAATTTAAGAAAGCGTGCAACTCACTGTTTGAACTCTGATTTCGGCACCCTAAATTATTTGAAATTTTTTGAAAATTGACAAGATGTCTATTATAACAATAATATATATACGTCATCATAAAAAAAATTATAATTTCTTCAAATGTCAACAGTAGAAAATACTCCTACAATAAGTACAAAAGTGATGGCCCTTACTAAATATAATTACTATAAATATTTAAGTATATATAAAATATAAATTTGTCAAACTACATATGGAAAAAAAAAAGCCAGAATTCCGTTAAATTAATCTAATTTTATTTCCTTAAAATTTATTCTAGCTCTTGAAATTTACCAACACTACTCAACCACCGCCCATGACTTTTTACAAATATATATTTATATTCTTATTATTTTTACCATTTTACCATTGATAAATGCATATGACTTTGACTAGGTATGTGCATAATATATCCAATCCAATTACAACCGACCGCCAAAAATTGGATATTCAACTACTATTGGATCAGATTGAATGTAATTAAAATCTAAATTGGATCGGCCGGTTGTTGGATATGGGGATCCAACATCCAATAAAAACCGACCGAGCCAATCCAATCCAATAATCATCAAATTACATATATGCTTGTAATTTAGATGAATTTGTGTTGTATGCTTCTAACTTATTAGAATTAATTAGTGTTTTCATTTGAATGAGTAATTTGTTTATAATTGAAATATACATGAAAATTATATTTAAAAAGACTCTAAATGATTGGATGGATCTGATCTGATCCAATAAATAACCAGTGGATACATCCAATGGATGAAACAATTGGATCAGATCAAATCGGTTGACTCAATTCAATTGGATTAGATTGGTTGTAAAAATTCAACATCCAATAAATAATTGGATTGGATCGGATGAACTTAAATCCATTGGATGTGATCCAATGAGCACTCCTAACTTTGATAATAAAATCAGTACCTATAACATTGATAAGGAATACCAACACACAAACATGATACATTAATTGTAATAAATTAAGGTACACATATACGTACATAATAATATATGTATATATAGCGAGAGAGAAATGTATAGCTAGTAGCTAGCTGACGAGTTGTACGTGCTAGAATTATTGGCAAAGATAAGCCCTTTTTACTAGATATTAATTTACAATGAGTACGGTGTTATATAGAACTTAATTTTTGCCTTCAAAGTCCCAAATTTTCCTTAATTGGGATAGTAAGACTCTTTCGGTAGTATGCCCTAGCAACTTAAACCCAGGTCTGAGCTCAGGAGATGCCGGAGGATCATTGCTCTCATCATTTGGGGTGATCAATCCCAGCTTTGGTACACGAGATGTGGGATGACCATTGCTCTTCGGTGGAAGATTTGTAATTGGGACAAGAGTTAAGGGGTGACTATTACTCCTTGGCACAAGGTAACCAGTATTAGGTTTTGGCAGCTTTGGATCTCCAATAATACTCTTGGGTAGAAGATTTATAACTAGCACAATAGTTGAGGGGCAACTATTACCCGTTGGCACATGGTAGCCAAAAGTAGGATTTGGTAGCTTTGGATCTCCGTTACTCTTTGGCGGAAGATTGGTAACTGACATAGGAGTTGATGGGCGACTATTACCTATTGGCACAAGGTAATCGAGCATAGGGTTTGGGAGGTTTAGATCTCCAATACTCTTTGATGGAAGATTTGTAACTGGCACAAGAGTTAAGAAATGACTATTACTTGTTGGCACAAGGTAACTGGGCATAGAGTTTGGCAGCTTTGGATCTCCAATACTTTTCGGTGGAAAATTCACAATTGGCACAGGAGTTGAGGGGTGACTTTCATCTTTTGCCATAGGGTAACCAGGCATAGAGTTTGACAAGTTTGGATCTCTAATACTCTTATGCGGAAGATTTGTAACTGGCACAGGAGTTGAGGGGCGACTATTACCTGTTGGCACAAGGTAACTGGACATAAAGTTTGGCAGCTTTGGATCTCCAATACTTTTCGGTGGAAGATTTGCAATTGGCACAGGAGTTGAGGGGTGACTATTACCCGTTGGCACAAGGTAACTTGACATAAAGTTTGGCAGCTTTGGATCTCCAATACTTTTCAGTGGAAGATTTGCAATTGGCACACGAGTTGAGGGGCGACTATTACCCGTTGGCACAAGGTAACCAGGCATAGAGTTTGATAAGTTTGGATCTCTAATACTCTCCCACGGAAGATTTGTAAATGGCACATAAGTTGAGGGGCGACTATTACCTGTTGGCACAAGGTAACTAGACATAAAGTTTGGCAGCTTTGGATCTCCAATACTTTTCGGTGGAAGATTTGCAATTGGTACAGGAGTTGAGGGGCGACTATTACCTGTTGGCACAAGGTAACTAAGCATAGAGTTTGACAAGTTTGGATCTCTAATACTCTTCCGCGGAAGATTTGTAACTAGCACAGGAGTTGAGGGGCGACTATTACCTGTTGGCACAAGGTAACTGGACATAAAGTTTGGCAGCTTTGGATCTCCAATACTTTTCGGTGGAAGATTTGCAATTGGCACAGGAGTTGAGGGGCGACTATTACCTGTTGGCACAAGGTAATTGGACATAAAGTTTGGCAGCTTTGGATCTCCAACACTTTTCGGTGGAAGATTTGCAATTGGCACAGGAGTTGAGGGGCGACTATTACCCGTTGGTACAAGGTAACCGGACATAGAGTTTGACAACTTTGGATCTCTAATACTCTTCTGCGGAAGATTTGTAACTGGCACAGGAGTTGAGGACCGACTATTACCCATTGGCACAACATAACCTGGAGTAGGGTTTGGCTGCTTTGGATCTTCATTACTGTGTGGCATGAAATACTTTAGTCCCTTGAGATTGGCAGCAGCCATGGTTCTTTCCACGAAGATAAACGAAGCAAGAACTAGGGAGAAGAGTACAAGAGTAGTAGTGGAGGTTCTCCTAGCCATGTTTGAGAGTGATCAAGTACCAGTACTGATCAAATATATATTAATTTTCCTTATTATTAACTGATATATATGTGGTAATGATTCAATAGTAAATGGGAACCATTATATAGCCCATGAGAGGTTTTTGGACGGCTTCATTTGTGAGGGGAAATTACAAGGTATTTTAGTTGTCTTATCTAGAGTAGTTTAATATATATATATATATATATATATATATATTATATCCCTCTTTCTTTTGGATTATACGATCATTTTTGTTTCATAGTAAGTTTTTAGATAGAAACTAAGTAATGATATGCTTGATTTGATCGCCCGCGGCAACTAATTCTTTTATTTAGTCAAACAATCCTTTTCTTTTTAATACGAATTATATACAATTGCAAATATTTTACATTATTAACAAGTAAATCACAGTTGCTAATTAATACTATCTATTTATTTATAGATCCTTTCTTATATCTTAAAGTCTGTATACTTTAGTGCCTCCCAGTGATTCTTCCCAGAAGATCAATCCAAAATGAAAATGATACTTTCCAGGATTTTCCATGAGTGCCTATAGTCCACAAACAAGAGCACACAGATATATATATATATATATATTTATATATAGCGGAATTCTCCTAGGTTTCACTTTAAGTCCTACCTGTAGGGCTCTCAGTATTTACAACCCGTGAACAATTTTCAGCACGATTTTTTTTTATGAATGTGTATATTGTAGCTATTTAAGCATAAAAAATTAGTTTAATTATTTTTATTTAATATAGTTTCTTTTAATTATTTTTTCTTTAAAAACAATTTAATTTAATTTTTTATTTCAAAATATATTTTCATTATTTATTTAATTCACGAATTAATTAAATATAAGGGCATTTTGGTCATATTTAGACCAAAATCTGGCTCAAGATATTATTTTGTTCCATTTTGCAAAATGCAGAGTCCAAATTGTCATTTAACAAATCAATTGGTCTGATCGGTAAATTTTGCAAAACACGGGGTCTAAAATAGTCAATCCTAAAGTATTTCAAATTTCTTTCCATGACTTATTGCTTTGTCGTTTTTGTGTTATTAGGAATCAAACTTGTTGAAAAAAAGTTGGTCTACATGAAACATCAAATCACGTCACCAAAGTTACGTTTTTCTCCTAGTATGATGAGATATTTCTTGATACACAGTCAAGTGTATTTAGGGTTTTGCCAAGGGTTTGAGGCATTGCAACTCAAGTTTTAGAGAGGTGGTTCTCAAGATATTTGAACATTGTATCATCAGATTCTTCATAGTACAGAGAAGAACATCCCAAGGGGAGTTCAAAGAGGATATAGGCTCAAGTTTATTTGAGTTGAACCTCTATAAATTCTTGGTGTTGTTTTAATGTTTTTTCTTGCTGGTTTTATCTTGTGTTTGTGCAAGTTGTGTCTATTGGTTTTGTTATCTTTGTGTGTGTAGGTGAAGCTGGTTGTGAGGAAGGTGAAGTTTCCTTACAATGGTATATAAGAAGTCAGATCAATTTCAAGGTTTAAGGAAACAAAGAAACGAAGAGCTGATTGATTCAAGTTCTTCCTCAGATAGTGACACAAAGAAAAGTTTCAGTCAAGAAAGAACTCCAAGAATCAAGTTCTGAGGTTCAAGAATAAGTTCAATCATTATCGGATTGGGTGAGTAATATGAAGCTTGTAGCCCCATGTCTTAGGCTTCTATGTATAAAATTTCGTGCAATTTCGAGGTGTGGAGAGGGTGATACGAGCAAAATACTCAGAGATATACAAATATAAGGGAAAAACTTGCGAAAATTGAATCGAATGAACTTTTATTACTTGGAAAGATAGATTCGAATTTAGGTTGAATATAGAAGCTGAGAACTCTCTGGTTCTGATAGGGCTTTGCAATGGCGGGGAGACCTCGGCTTCGGAAGAATGCATCACAACGGAAATCGCCGGTGACGAGGAAGAAAAAGGGACCAAGTTCGACGGACCCGATCAAGAAGACTAAGACAATGGATCAGATTCTGGAGGTGACGGAACTTACGGTTACAGACTCTGAAGAAGAGATATTAGAAGATAAAATCGATGGTGGTACTCAGATCCATTCAGTGGAAGCGGTTCATGAGGAAGTTGGAGATGGAATTGGAGTATCACTTTCCCCCAAATCGTCTGAGAAACGGCTGCGAAAGATGGCTGGGATCAGGGCAACGTTTGCTGAGGTTATGGGTAAAATTAGTGCTACAAAGGATAATGCTGGTAAGGCTAATGCTATGTTTCCAGTTCTGCATTTTGAAAAGGAAAAAATGGGTACAGTAGGGGAAATTGCTAAAATTGTCGAGGATGATATTAGGGATGAAATTCAATATTGGAGTTCAGCAATTGTGTGTTATGTGTTGGGGGCTAATCCTCCTATACATGTAATGGAAGGGTATTTTCGAAGAATATGGCAGAAACAGGGTATTGACAGAGTAAGTTTACTGGGACATGGTATTTTTCTGGTGCGATTTCACTCTGTTCAGGAACGTGATGGAATTCTATCAGGGGGTTATCAATTTTTTGATGGTAAACCTCTCATTATGAAGGCCTGGAACCCTGATAAGAAGTATGTGAAGGATGAGATATGGAAAGTGCCTGTATAGATCAAGCTGATGAACCTTGAAGTAAAATATTGGGGGGAAAGAGCTATGGCTAAGATAGTCAGCTCAATAGGAATTATGATTAAACAAGATCAAGCCACCATAAATCGTGACAGATTACAGTATGCTCTGCTCTTGGTTGAAATAGATATGACTCATGGTTTTCCTAGCTCTGTGCAATTTGAAGATGAAAAAGGCCAGTTAATATCTGTTGACATCAGCTATGACTGGAAACCAGATAGATGTGATACTTGCAAAGGTATTGCACATTTAAGCAGTGTGTGTAGGAAAAGTAAAATGGTAGAACAACTTAAGAAGGTTTGGCAACCTAAGTCTCAGATTGATACAAACAAGGATAGCAATAGATCAAAGGCAGTAGAAGAATTGGGATTTCAAGAATCTAAAGGGAAGAGAGTTCAGATGCCTAAAGTGCCTAAGGTGATAACCAGTAACTCTTTTGATGTGTTAGAATCGGTGACTGTTTCTGAGTTTCAGGTGGGGGAAGTTCTTTGTGAAATGCAGTCCATTATTGATGGAGGGGGAGATCCTCCACCAATAAATGGATAAAATGCTCTTTTGGAATGTTAGGGGCCTCAATAAATCCACAAAGCAAAAAGAAGTCATGAAAATGATTTCTTACCATAAGATTGGTTTTGTTGGGCTCCTAGAGACAGAGGTTAAGGCTGCCAATATGGGAGTCTTATACCTAAATATGTTTTCGGGGTGGTGCTTCACTTCTAATATTTCTCATCATCCTAATGGGCGGATTATTATAGCTTGGAATCCGAATAGCTTTGAGGTTGACATCAAAGGGGGTACGAGTCAATTTATGCATTGTTGGATAAGGCCTAAACAAGGAAGTCAGTTTGCAGTCACTGTTGTCTATGCTATGAATGACAGTAATGACCGAAAACAGCTTTGGAAGGATATTGGTCTTATTGCTCAAGGTATAAAGATTCCGTGGATTATTGGAGGAGATTTTAATGCTGTTTTTTCTACTGATGAGAGGCTGAATTATCGTGGTAATGGAGCAGAAATGGTGTCGTTTCAAACCTGTGTTGCGGAGTGTGGTTTGGAGGATGTTAAATACAATGGCTCTTATTTTACTTGGAATAAAAAACAAGAGGGAAAAGCTCGAGTATGTGCAAAGTTGGACCGGGTTTTAGCTAATACTGACTGGTTGGAAAATTTTCCAACGGCTGAAGTGAGCTACCTTGCAGAGGGAATCTTTGATCACTCCCCAGGGCTGCTGTCCATATACCCGAATTCTCAAGACAAGCATAAACCGTTCAGGTATTTTAATTACTGGAGTTCCTTGGCTGAGTTTACTGATATAGTTCGAAAAGGTTGGAGTGAGGAAGTTGAAGGCTCTCCTATGTACAGATTAATAAAAAAACTCAGAATGCTAAAACAGGGATTAAGGAGGTTACATCAGCAAGGAAAGGGAGACCTTGGTATCCAAGACTCAGAAGCGTATAAAAATCTGATTGATCTTCAGGAGTCTTTGAGGGGGCAACCTCAGAATGAGGAACTTATTTCTCAGGAAATTCAGGCTAGGATGCATTACACCCAGATTCACAAGCATTATCTCCTGTTATTAAGGCAGAAAGCAAAAGCAAATTGGATTGCTCTAGGTGATGACAATACCAAATTATTTCATGCTAGTATGAAGCAGAGGAGAATGCAAAATACCATCTACTCGGTCAGAAACAGAGATGGGGAATGGGTAAATGAGTATCATGAGGTTACTCGAGCCTTTTTGGAGTTCTATGATCATTTACTTGGATTCAAAATGGGTGCAAGAACCAGGGTTCACAACAGTTTAGTAAAAGAGGGTCCGCTGGTTAGTAAGTCTCAAGCTGATGAATTATTGCTGGATTACTCTCCTGATGAAGTTAAAACAGCTCTTTTTGCTATACCTAATGACAAAGCTCCTGGACTTGATGGTTTCAGCAGTGGTTTCTTTAAAGAAACTTGGAATATCACAGGAAATGATTTCACAGCTGCTATTCTCTCTTTTCTCAACACAGGGAAGATTCTTAAGGATATAAATGCCACATCTATTACTCTAATCCCTAAAAAACCTTGCCCTGACTCAGTGAGTGATTATAGACCTATTGCTTGTTGCAATGTGGTCTATAAAGTAGCAACCAAAATGATATGTTCTCGCCTCCGGAATATCCTTCCTAGCATTATTTCCGACAACCAAAGTGGCTTTGTTCAAGGAAGGCAAATAGTTCATAATGTAATGATTTGCCAAGATTTAGTTCGGGGTTATGATAGGCGAAGGGCAAAATCAGCTTGTATGTTTAAAATTGATTTACAGAAAGCTTATGATACTTTGGATTGGGACTTTCTTCAAGAAATGATGCTGGCTCTTGGTTTCCCTACGAAGTTCGTAAATTTAATCATGGCTTGTGTGTGTACCCTGAGACTCTCCTTTATGATTAATGGATCGTTGCAAGGTTTCTTTCAACCTAAGAGAGGTATTCGTCAAGGTGATCCAATGTCTCCGTTGTTATTCGTCATTGGAATGGAGTATCTTTCGCGTATTTTGAAGAAAGTGGTAAATCTTCCTGGTTTTCAATATCATCCTAGATGTAAAAGTTTAAAACTTACACATTTATGTTTTGCGGATGATCTTCTTCTGTTTTGCAAGGGAGATTACAAGTCTGCCAGCTTGCTTTTACAAGGTTTTAAACTTTTTTCCAATACCTTAGGGCTTCAGCCTAACAGGGAGAAATCGACACTCTATGGGGCAGGTTTGGATAATCATACGCTTAATCGTATTGAGCTTTTTTTCTGGTTATAACAGAGTTTGTCTTCCATTTAGATATCTTGGCTTGAAAATTTGTTCCAAAAGACTTTCTCCAGCTGACTGTGAATGTTTAGTAGACCGAATGACTAGTAGAATTAGAACTTGGAGTAGTAGGAATCTTTCCTATGCAGGGCGTATGGTACTCATAAACTCAGTTCTACTTTCTATTAACTCGTTTTGGTCTCAAATTATTATCTTGACTAAAAGTGTGGTCCAGAAAATTAACCAAATCTGCAGGGCTTACCTCTGGAAAGGTAATGATAAGTTTCATGGATCCGGGAATGTTTCTTGGGCTGAGATATGTCATCCGAAAAAAGAAGGTGGTTTGGGGTTTAAAGACACTGCTTTATGGAATCTTTGTGCAATGGGGAAACATGTGTGGGCTATATCTAATAAGAAAGACAATTTGTGGGTTAAATGGGTTAACTCAGTCTACATTAAAAAGGGTGTTTGGTGGACTTATGAAGCCCCTGCTGATGCTAGCTGGTATTGGAAAAGAATAGTGCAAACAAAAGACAAGCTGAAACAGGTGTTTTCTAAAGCTGAATTCCATTCCTTTCATTACAGTATTGCTGAAATATATGCAAAATTAAGGAGGAATAACAGTGGGATGTGGCCTTATGCGTTGATATGGGACTCTTTTTGCACTCCAAAGCACAGAGTAATTTCTTGGCTGGCTGTGAGAATGAGACTTCCAACAAGGGATAGACTCTTACGTATGGCAGTAGTGGATTCTAGTGTTTGCATGATATGTGATGAGGTTGAGGAATCTCACTCTCACTTATTTTTTTCTTGCTGTTATAGTAAGAAGATCACTGAGGCAATTAGTTGTTGGCTGGGTTGGACTCCAAGGAACCAGGACTTGAATGGTATAGTTAAAAGGATCAAGAAGAGGAAATGGTCCCAAGGTAGGAAAAAAATTTATATGAGTGCTTTTGCTGCTATAGTGTATTTCATTTGGCAAAGTAGGAACAGAGTTTTATGGGGTAAAAATCTCCCTACAGTCCAAGTAGTTGTGCATAATATCAAATATGCTGTTTGTAATAGAATTCAAGTCATGAACATAAAAAAATTCAATAGAGTAGATAAAGAGTGGGTGGAGTCATTATACAAAGTTTGTAATTAGAAGGTTGTCTTTGTTTAAGTTGTAATTTGTTTTTGGTGATCAATATATTTGCCTCTGATTTTCCAAAAAAAAAAAAACTTGCGAAAATTGCCATTAAAAAGTGGAATTTTTTTTTAAATGTGGACTTATTGCACCATTTCAACTCCAATAGAAGCATTTACCCATTAGATGTCATGAGGGAAAATATCGAACGAGTAGAACATGAGTGTAATACATTGCGGAGAAATTAGTGAAATCTCCAATTTACCAAAGGGGTACCCCTTTCAGAAAAATTCGATTTCTATAATTTGAATTCGGGAAATATTTTGAAAGTGAATACTAAAGAATCTGCAAAGGTAATGGGCATGGAAGTTGTAGCCCTATGTCTTAGACATTTATGTATAAAATTTCGTAAAATTTAAAGGTGTGTATAGGGTGATACGAGCAAAATATTGAGAGATGTACAAATATAAGGGAAAAACTTGCGAAAATTGCAATCAAAAAGTGGAATTTTTTTTAAATGTGGACTTATTGCTCCGTTTCACCTCCAATAGAAGAATTTACCCATGAGATGTCATGGGGGAAAATATCAAACGAGTAGAACACATGTGTAATACATTACAGAGAAATTAGTGAAATCTCCAATTTACCAAAGGGGTACCCCTTTCAGAAAAATTCGATATCTATAATTTGAATTTGGGAAATATTTTAAAAGTGAATACTAAAGAATATGAAAAGGAAATGGGCACAAAATTTGTATCCCTATGTCTTACGCTTCTATGTATAAAATTTCATGTAATTTCGAGGTGTGTAGAGGGTGATACGAGCAAAATACTAAGACATGTAAAAACTTGCGAAAATTGCCATCGAAAAGTGAATTTTTTTTTAAATGTGGACTTATTGCTCCATTACACCTCCGATAGAAGCATTTACCCAAGAGATGTCATGGGGGGAAATATCGAACGAGTAGAACACAAGTGTATTACATTACGGAGAAATTAGTGAAATTTCCAATTTACCAAAGGGGTACCTCTTTCAGAAAAAATCAATTTCTATAATTTGAATTCGGCCAATTGTTGGAAAGTGAATCCTAGAGAATCTATGAAGGTAATGGGCAGAAAAGTTGTAGCTCTATGTCTTAGGCTTCTATGTATAAAATTTCGTGCAATTTTGAGGTTTGTAGAGGGTCATACGAGCAAAATACTGAGAGATGTACAAATATAAGGGAAAAACTTGCGAAAATTGCCATAAAAAAGTGGAATTTCTTTTAAATGTGGACTTATTGCACCGTTTCACCTCCAATAGAAGCATTTACCCATGAGATGTCATGGGGAAAAATATCAAATGATTAGAACACGAGTGTAATACATTACGAAGAAATTAGTGAAATCTCCAATTTACCAAAGGGGTACCCCTTTCAGAAAACTTCGATTTCTATAATTTGAATTCGAGAAAAAATTTGAAATTGAATACTAAAGAATCTACAAAGGTAATGGGCACAAAAGTTGTAGCCCTATGTCTTAGGATTCTATGTATAAAATTTCGTGCAATTTCGAGGTGTGGAGAGAGTGATACGAGCAAAATACTGAGAGATGCACAAATATAAGGGAAAAACTTGCGAAAATTGCCATCGACAAGTGGAAACTTTTTTAAATGTGGACTTATTGCTCCATTTCACCTCCAATAAAAGCATTTACCCATGAAATGTCATGGGTGAAAATATTGAATGAGTAGAACACGAGTGTAATACATTACGGAGAAATTAGTAAAATATCCAATTTACCAAAGGGGTACCCCTTTCAGAAAAATTCGATTTCTATAATTTGAAATCAGGCAATATTTTGAAAGTGAATATTAAAGAATTTTCCAAGGTAATGGGCACAAAAGTTGAAGCCCTATGTCTTAGAAATCTATGTATACAATTTCATGCAATTTCGAGATGTGTAGAGGGTTATACGAGCAAAATACTAAGAGATGTACAAATATAAGGGAAAAACTTGCGAAAATTGCCATTGAAAAGTGGAAATTTTTTTAAATGTGGACTTATTGCTTTGTTTCACCTCCAATAGAAGCATTTACCCATGAGATGCATGGGGAAAAATATCAAACGAGTAGAACACGAGTGTAATACATTACGGAGAAATAAGTGAAATCTCCAATTTACCAAAGGGGTACCCTTTTCAGAAAAATTCGATTTCTATAATTTCAAATTGGGCAATATTTTGAAAGTGAATACTAAAGAATCTGCAAAGGTAATGATCACAAAAGTTTTATCCCTATGTCTTAGGCTTGTCTGTAAAAAATTTCGTGCAATTTCGAGGTGTGTAGAGGGTTATACGAGCAAAATACTAAGAGATGTACAATTATAGTGGGAAAAACTTGCGAAAATTGCCATAAAAAATTGGAATTTTTTTAAAATATGGACTTATTGCTTCGTTTCACCTCCAATTGAAGCATTTACCCATGAGATGTCATGGGGAAAAATATCGAACGAGTAGAACATGAGTGTAATACATTACGGAGAAATTAGTGAAATCTCCAATTTACCAAAGGGGTACCCCTTTCAGAAAAATTCGATTTCTCTAATTTCAATTCAGGCAATATTTTGAAATTGAATACTAAAGAATCTGCAAAGGTAATGGGCACAAAAGTTGTATCCCTATGTCTTAGGCTTCAATGTATAAATTTTCGTGCAATTTTGAGGTGCGGAGAGGGTGATACGAGCAAACTACTAAGAGATGTACAAATATAAGGGAAAAACTTGCGAATATTGCCATTGAAAAGTGGAAATTTTTTTTAACCTCCAATAGAAGCATTTACCCATGAGATATCATGGGGGAAAATATTGAACGAGTAGAACACGAGTGTAATACATTACGGAGAAATTAGTGAAATTTCCAATTTTCTAAAGGGGTACCCCTTTAAGAAAAATTCGATTTCTATAATTTTTAATTCTGTCAATTATTTGAAAGTGAATCCTATAGAATCTGCGAAGGTAATGGGAAGAAAAGTCGTAGCCCTATGTCTTAGGCTTCTATGTAAAAAAATTCGTGCAATTTTCGAGGTGTATAAAGGGTCATACGAGCAAAATTCTGAGAGATGTACAAATATAAGGGAAAAACTTGCAAAAATTGCCATAAAAAAGATGAAATATTTTTAAATGTGGACTTATTGCTCCATTTCACTTCCAATAGGAGAATTTACCCATGAGATGTCATGGGGAAAAATATCGAATGAGTAGAACATGAGTGTAATACATTACGGAGAAACTAGTGAAATCTCCAATTTACCAAAGGGGTACCCCTTTCAGAAAAAATCGATTTCTATAATTGAATTCGACCAATATTTTGAAATTGAATACTAAAGAATCTACCAAGGTAATGAGCACAAAAGTTGTAGCCCTATGTCTTAGGCTTCTATGTATAAAATTTTATGCAATTTCGAGGTGTGGAGAGGGTGATACGAGCAAAATACTGAGAGATGTACAAATATAAGGGAAAAACTTGCGAAAATTGCCATAAAAAAGTGGAATTTTTTTTTAAATGTGGACTTATTGTTCCGTTTCACCTCCAATAGAATAATTTACCATGGAGATGTCATGAGGGAAAATATCGAACGAGTAGAACACGAGTGTAATACATTACGGAGAAATTAGTGAAATTTCCAATTTACCAAAGGGGTACCCCTTTCACAAAAATTCGATTTCTATAATTTCAATTCGGGCAATTATTTGAAATTGAATACTAAAGAATCTCCAAAGGTAATGGGAAAAAAAGTTGTAGCCCTATGTCTTAGGCTTCTATGTATAAAATTTCGTATAATTTCGAGGTGTGTAGAGGGTGATACGAGAAAAATACTGAGAGATGTACACATATAAGGGAAAAACTTGCGAAAATTACCATTAAAATGAGATTTGAGAGAAACTACTTTTCCTTTGATGTTCCCATTAAAATGCATAAGTTTGGGGGAATTGTAGTATATATATAAAAAAAAAATCTAGTGTTGAAATTTCTCAATCTTGGGAAATAAAGAGGATCTTTGGGTTGTGTTCAATTGTGTTGTGAATATCAAGATTGGGTGTAAAGTTTTTATGTTTATGGTAATTTTGAGCCTAAATGACAATTTCATCTACCCTTGCCTAAGCCTAACGCTATAACCCGTGAAAGTCCTTTTGATTTCAAAACACGTGTTATTGACATTAGTGGAGAAGGTTAAGCAATGCAAGCTTATTGAAAAATTTGTTTGTGGACTTATCTAGAATGAGTTGAGCATATATGATAGAGTCCAAGTATTGTAGTCATTTTCGTGATATATTATTGATTTCCCTAATTGAACTTTACAAATTGAACTTTAAGAAAATTGAGCTGAAATTCTGGTTATTATTATTGCAATTGAGATTTCATGAGTTTGGGCAAAGCAGTGTAGATGGTAATGATGGTTTAACTTGTTCGTTTTGTGTTTGTTCTTTTTGTTAGTTTAACTTGGTCTTTACTCAATGGCGAGTAAAGGTTAAGTTTAGGGGAGTTTGTTGAGTCTAGTTTTTGTCATGATTAGGTGATGTTTTAAGTAGTCTTTTATTTCATTTAGTGCGGGTTTATGCTTTGTTTGTTTGTCTTTGTGAATATCAGGAAGAATTGAGTACTTGGAGGAAAATGTCAAAGAAAGGGAAGAAATAACCAAGTTTTTCAACATATTTTGAGAAAGGATGGATCTCAACATGATTTGGAAGTGTTGGTGAATTTTTGGGATGGAAACTTGAAAAATTGAGAAATCCCTTAAGAGCCACGGCATGAGCAAAGTAGAGTTGCGGCTAGGTGGTGAAACAGAACCACTGTTTTGAAAGGGAAACACGAGCCGCGACATGGCTAGAGAGGGCTGCGGCATGGATAGGCCTCAACCCAGAAATCCTACACACGGGTCGCGGCATGGCAGACAAGGGCCGCGGCATGGAGAGAACAAATTGCCCAGAATTTTAGACACGTGCCGCGGCATGGTGCATGTAATGCCGCGACCCGCCTTTTTTAAAAATTGAATCCTAGGATTTTATAAGGCAAAAAAGAGAGAAGAAAATGAGATGTACGGATCTGGGGGAATTCAGGCTTGAAGGCTGAAGGCTTGGAGTATTCAACATACATGTTTTTCTTCTACTTTCTGATATTATCTTTAATTTTCTCTGTGATTAGTATCGTGATTATGAACTAATTTTCTGTTTAGGATTTTTAATTGAATCACTTGAATCCCTATTATGAACTAATGCAATTTCAATGTTCTTCTTCTTCATTCTTCTTTAATTCCATATAGCCTGTGCTTAATGATTGATTATTGATTGGCCATTTGTAATCATTTTATATATGTTTTTAAATCAAAATTTGTGAAGTGAGGTTTGAAACTGCTGTGGTTATATTGGACATAATTGTAATTTGGAACGAAGGTATCCATTTTAATTGTGTAACTGTGTATTAAGTTGTCGAGATTAATGCTATCTTGGTGGTTCAATTTACCATAGAAATATAGGAAATTGTCATCTAGGTTGAGTCTATAATTCATAGTATGATTATAGGCTGCTGTATCAACTTATTAATTGAATTAGGCAGAAAGAAGAAGAACTTAGTACTTGCATTAGGGAATGATAGGGAGGATAGTTGATGAGATTAAACATCCTAATTATTTCTTCAGTGTTTAAATCAAAGGTTTTACTAATAGTGTTATTTTATTTAATTTTCAATTATTGTTTCTGAATATTATAGTTTCTTTTGATGTGTTGACAAAAAAATCAAGAATTTTAATCGATCAAATAGAAAAGAGAAGTTAATCGACTGGTAATTGAGAATTCAGTCCTTGAGGACGATACTTGGTTTCTTTACCAAATTATTACAAATTGAGACTGTGTGCACTTGCATAGCTTAATTTTCACAACAACTATCAGTCCAAAATAGATAGGTGACAGTCGTAAAAGTCACAAAAGTGGGTACAGCCCCCTCTAGCCATGTGACGATAAGGTCACCAGGGCTTAACAGATAAGTGAACCTTTCATAGCTTAAACAGGATAGGTGCATGGTGACTAGTCACCAACATAAGCCTCCTCATGACCATAGAGTCATAACCTTGGAACATCGTTCCCTCACCTGGGCCCGAGGCCCCGGCTCTAGTAACTAGTCTTAGACTAGCCAAGCGCTTATAAGTTTCATCGACCTTAGGGTCGGTCCAGCATTAATGCCCCATATGAGTCATTCAGCGCTGATATTGATTAAATCTAATCTTCATTTGGCCTTGCGTTCATGACGCTATGCCATTTCTGACTCTTAGGTCAGTATCCCTGACTAGTCAGTACATATATAAGTATACAACATTCGTTAGCGTTTAATAGGCAATCCATATCCACATTTATCAATCAACATGCCTCAATACAATCACGCATGTCACATATACACAGGGTGCAATTTTCTTACCTCAGATTCGAGCTAGAATGATTAAAAGAACAACCCTTGAGAACGATCAACATTTAGTCCTTTAGCGGTCACCTAATCATAACCAAACACGGGATATCATCAATAAAAATGATCAACATAGGTTTCCAAACCAATATTTAGCCTCTGAGACATCAATCCAAACTAATCCAAGTAGTAGGAACAATCCCGAGGCTTAAAACTATGTTCCCGGGGTCAAAACACACAAACAGGCTGAAAACTGACCAAGGGCTGCAGCCCTGATACCTTGGGCCGCGACCCCCAACTCATCTTGAAGCAAGGGCTGCGACACCCTTCATCAAGGGCCGCGGCGCCCAGCAGGCACAAAGAGCCCCACCTGCTTCTTCAAGTCCGGGCCACAGCACCCCAAGAACAGGGCCACGACCCCCAACCCTGGGCCATTCCCAAATGTGTTTTAAACACTCCAAATCCTCCAAAATCATACCTAAACATTCCCCAATCATCAAATCAAAGTTCCCAAGCTTCCCAATGGTCCAAAACCATCAAAACCCAGGCTCAATCGAACCAAAAACTCAACGATTCACAAAATCTAATTCAAAGCTTAGAAACTCTAAAAACGCAAAACTTTAAACTTAGATTACCTTCGATTGGGTTTTTTTTCCGTCAAATCCTTCGGTTAAGAAGCTTCTAATCTTTCCTAGGATCGTTATGCCTCGATCCTTGCTTGATTCTGACTCCTAGAACATATCGAACGAGTAGAACACGAGTGTAATACATTACAGAGAAATTAGTGAAATCTCCAATTTACCCAAGGGGTACCCAATTTAGAAAAATTTGATTTCTATTTGAATTCAGACAATATTTTGAAAGTGACTACTAAAGAATCTGCAATGGTAATGGGCACAAAAGATGTAGCCCTATGTCTTAGGCTTCTATGTATAAAATTTCGTGCAATTTCAATGTGTGTAGAGGGTGATACGAGCAAAATATTGAGAGATGTACAAATATAAGGAAAAAAACTTGTGAAAATTGCCACCTTCAACCCATATTTTGTGGGTATTGGGCCTTGCAAAATTTTCATATTGAGCTTTAATGCTCATCTTTTTTGGTGCTTTAGAAAAATGGCATATTGACCATACACCAAAATAACTAGGTTAATATTTATAATAAGATTTGATTTTTCAAAATCATATTTTATTATTAATATTTTAGATTTATTTTGTAAACCCCAAATTGTTGTTTAATTTCTTTTTAGTCATTTTCTCCATGTATAAATAGGGACTCTTCTTTCACAATTTCTATGTAATTTTTAGGTAGCAAAACTCTACCAAATTTTAGTCTCATTTCTCATATTTTCTCTCTAGAATTTCATGAGAATGTCTAGCATAATAGGCTAACCTTCTTAAGAAGGTTAGGATGATCCTCTATGCACTATGACTTTGTTTGATATTTTAGATTCACCATGTGCTTAAAGTTTATATATTTGAGCGATTTATTTTCTTTCTTCTCTATTCCTTCATCTTGTTATCTATATTTATGTTTACTAATAGTATATAGATTTTGTCAAACACTTTCTATGTATTATCAAATTAGTGAAAATAATATGGTTAATATCTTTATCATTTTCTCCATCTCATTCATATATATTTACTTTTGCTAAATCTATATAGAATTAGTCATACTCTTTCTATGTATTTTATAAATAGTAAAAGTAATATTTGTGTTAGATTTTATGTCCAATCTTTTATTGCATTATTGCCAATGGTATAATGTCATTTTTAGAATATTTCTCATAAGATTTATCTCATCTTTCCATGGTAAAGAATAATAATCACTTGAATACATTTGTGTGAAATATATTTGTGCTTCAATGTTAAATCTTCCAAATGAATAGTTGGGATGTGAACTATCCATTTGTGTAATTTTTGTGAATCAAATATCCAAATAAATAAGTATGCATATTGGTGACTCTTGATCCTTCCTACTTGTTACCTATTGTTACATCTGTAACGACCCACTACTCTAGACTATTTGGACCATTAACGAAACTATACATAAAACTTACATTTTTACGAAAATACCATAATTTATTGAGTAACTTGCAAAATAAGAGTTATTTACAAAGTAAATACTAAAACGGATATGGGATCCCATTGTCTTTAAAACAAAAACATAATTTAAAATAATAAAACATTACATAATTAGTGCGGAAAATACATATAAAAAGATATAAAACCGAAACTACATCCTCGAATCGATTAACGCTCGGCCCCTTGACTCCATTCATCATCGATACACATCCTCCAAGCGTCACGAATCTTTCCACCTCTAAAGCTTATTTCCTGCACATAAACAGAAAGGAATGAGCCTAATGCCCAGCAAGGAAAAATCTAACACATAGTCATAAACATAAACATAATTTCATAATAACGTAAAGACATATCATAACACATAATTCACTTATTATAATGGCCATTATTCTTGGGGTCCCATAGACTAAACAAGCATATGCCCATGGAGTTAGTGGGGTCCTACTAGCTAAGTAGGTCATATGCCCATAACCCATTTGGGGTCTTGTTAGCCATATGGGTCATATGCCCAAGCCTACAAACATACATACATATCATAACACATTTAATAACATAAAACATATAGATAACATAAGCACATAACATATTAATTCTAGCCTATTTTCCTTACCAAAGTTACCGGGATATAATGGACTGAGTTGGGACTTTTTGGAACACTTCTAAAACCATAAGAAAGAGTGAGTCTAAAGAAAGGAGATGAAATGAAAGAGATGGAAAGACTAAACCATAAAAAAAACATACTTACCGACTTATATGCTTAAGAGCTTGGATTCCCTAACCAAAATAAGAATAAGGTTAGGGGACTGAGTAGAAGGTTTTGGAAAAGGAAATAACATAAAATACAGAAAGGAACTAGAGTTTTGGGTTTACCTCAAAGATTGCAAGATCAATCTAACCTCCACCAAAATACTATAGAACTCCCTTCCCAAAGTGTTTGATAAGCTTATGATGTTTAAGCTTATAGTTTTTCCCAAACCAAGTGTTTACACTCTCACACTCACTTAACACTAGCAGCTTCTGAACTTAGAGCAAATGGTGAATAATGGCTGGGTACTAGGTCCTATTTATAGAGTTTGGGATTGAAAGTATCTTGATTTTACTTGAATAAAAATAATGGCTTTTTAGGTGAAAATCATTTGAATAATCGTTCAGCAGAGGCTGAAGACTCGTTCAAAAGATGCTGGACAGTTGAAGGAGTTTGAATGGCTGAAAGGAAATGAATTCAAAAGAGTTTGAATCCATGCTGAAGGAGGCGATATATCGCCCCCTGTAGGCGATATATCGCCTGGGCCAGTATGCCCGAGGCGACCGTGCATCGTTTCGTGTTTTCCGTATCTACGTGCTGCGACATATCGCCCCTATAGCTGCGATATATCGGCACTCGCTGAATATTTAAACACGAAATTACACATTTTTAGCTAAGTTTGAATGGAGTAAACAGCCTTGACTAAGCCCTCAACGTATTCAAAGCTGCTGACTGACCCTATAACATTCAAACTTTACTCCTTACTAAATTTAATCCTCAAAAATACTTAATCCTTAATTACCATTCATAACATGTGCTTAAAATCCTATTGGTTGATATCTAAACCTTATAGTATAATAAGTATAATCCTTAATATCAGTCACTTAATCAAATCTTAGGTTATACTTAATATTCTTAAACTATAGATTAAACTTAGAAAATCTATAAGTACTACTATGAGTGTCCAAATAATTCCCGGTCTGAACCAAAAATCCATAGTAACAAAGATAACACTAAACATACTATAATACTACTAACAATTAGCTAAGTAAAGTTCTTAGACTCTACAACATCACACTTTAATCTATCTTTATTTCTAATCTTTAAATCTAAAAAAAAAACAAAAATATCATTTGTTCTATTTTCTTCATATTATTTATCTCTAAACTCTATTTGTTGATTAACTTTATTTCTTTGCCTCATTTTGGAATCAACCGCCCATCTATACTACGACTACCGTTAAGTGGAAGTCACGTTTAGGCGTTAAATAGTTGTAGACCTATTGTTATCCCTGTTTCTTGCCGTGGGCCCAGGACCGTGTTCCAGGCCCACGAGCCGGCCAATTGAGGGTGGGCCCAGCCTAGGCCCGTTTGGCAAGGAGTATAAAGGGTATCGACAGCCCAATTCTGGGCGAGGCCCGGAAGGCGTCCTAGGAGTATTGTCCAGGACGGTCATCCGGGAGACGGTATGTCCGGCTGGGGGTAACAGTCGGGATCGACGCGAATGGTCCCGAATTCTGGTAAATGATTCGGGCTCCTGGTAGATGGTCCGAGCCCACGGTAAACGGTACGGGACCTCGACGAACCGAGAGGGACTTGGGTAAACGAACCCGAGTCGGGTCTGCCAGGTTGGCAGGATAAAGCATCTGTGACCCTAACTTCGCCCCATGATGCGTGGGGGTTGTCCCCACATTTCACCTGCAGAAAAGGCCACCTCAGGATTGTACGCTGCTGGGTCAAACTTGTGTCGCCACTGCTCTGAATCGATCTTGTCCCTTGAATCTGCCTCATAACTCGAGATGCCCAGACCGAAGCTCCAATTTGTCAGGTGATAGATATGGTTTGGGTTGGCCTAATGGGCTCAGGTTAATATTTTTCTTTTATGTTTTAAATCCTCTGTATTGGGCTTCTGATAGAGAAGCCAGTACTAGTTATACCTTTATTGGGCCCGGGTCAACCCGGCCCACGCCTTGTGCGCCTGTGAACCTATAAATACATGTAATAGAGCACTAAAGAAGGGACCTCTCTTGAGCGTGTATACAATTACTGATGGACCCAAAACGGGTATGTTTAAAAATTTATATATCGCAAGCACACGAATCATCCATATAGAATAGTGATCGTGTAAGCAAGGATGTCGAACCCAAAGAAGTTGTCTAAAATTGAAAATGAAACTATTATTAATCAAAAATAATAAATTCTAACCTAGCTCCAAAGATTGATGAGTTTTAATATTATGAACATAAAATAAAAGATTGAAAAATAAAGCTATTTAAGAGAATAAAAATAAAGCAATAATGAGTTGAAAATAAGTGTTAAAAGAAAAGATTATTAAGATATTTATTAGTATATTGATTCCCAAATTTTAGTGATAGTTAAAATAATTTAAACTATCATTTTCTAAAAAGATTTATAATTTTAAGCACAAATTTCTTATAAAAAGATAGGATTTTTCTTCACTTCTCAAAATTATAATTTCAAAGCATTTAGTGTAAATCAATCTAATGAAATAACAAATAAATCAGTGAACATTATTTATAAGGCAAAACATAATATTTTTGTTCTAAGCATGGATATGTACAATTTAATGACACATCTTACACAAAGAATATTATGTTTATACACTAATGAAGAACAAAGTGTAAATATGTTCTAACAATCTAAAATACAAGATATTTAAGATGAAAGAAATATATGTAGAAGAAAAATCCATAAAGTTTGTTGTATTACAAGGGAAATCAACATACAACATAAATATTACCTAGTTACAAGTTGCTTCATCATGATCTTAATAATCTTATGAAAAAGATTAGAAGCACATAACTAGAGTAGAAATTACAAAATAAATGACATACATACTTGCAAAATGCTCTTGAAAAACCCAAATGGAAGAGAGAATGGTAGAGAGAAAATGGGAGAAAAAGATGGTAACCAAA
Source organism: Humulus lupulus (assembly GCF_963169125.1). Classification (NCBI taxonomy): domain Eukaryota; kingdom Viridiplantae; phylum Streptophyta; class Magnoliopsida; order Rosales; family Cannabaceae; genus Humulus; species Humulus lupulus. Next base: position 295,536,843 of record NC_084794.1, on the reverse strand, counting down.
AATTAAGCACCCTCAAATGGTCTTGAAATACCATATTTATAGTCAAAATGAGATTGTTAAAATAATCAATTTAAATTAATTAAATAAAATAAATATGGTATGTAGAGGTAAAATATAGGGTGTAATAATGATGTTGTGGTGAAAATGTGTAGACAAAAGGGTAAAAAATTGGCAATTTTGTCATAGGGGACAAAATGCAAAATGATGGGCTCAAGAGGTGGCTTATGGTGTTGGTGGCAGGTGGTTTCGGCTGGGCTGTGACTGGGCCGAATGGGCCTGGCAGATGTGTAGTTTGGAGGCCCAATTGGGCTGGTTGGTAATGCTCATGTCATATTGGGAGCTGATGGCATATGGTGGCCTTGGGTGCTGACCGAATGCTGAAGGAGAAGACTCAAGTGTGCTGGCGTGGACAGGTGGCAAATGTTGGGCATAATTGAGCTTCAGCCATGTGATATGTGATGAAGGCAGCAAGCTGGGGTCACGGCTGAGAAGTGCTGGGGGAGCTGTTTGGAGGTGCACGTGGGCCTAAGGTGGCAGGCCCAATTGGGAAAATGCCAATGCCATTTTTTCTTTCTTCACAAATACCACTTTTGATTTCTTTACTTTTTTTTTTTCCAAAAATGCAATATAATTCCTACAAGATAAAAATAAATTAAATAACAATCAAATATTTTCAATTATAAATAAATCATATTAATTATTTGAAAATATTGATTATAACTTAATTTAATAAAGCATTTAAGTTTAAAAGAATTACATTTTTAACTTCTATCTTATCTAGGGCTGTACGCGGTGCGGGTGGTGCGGTTTTTGACCATTTTTTCAAACCAACCTGCACATGCGGTTTTTCTAATTTTCCAAACCGTACCCGCACCGCGAAACTAAAAAATCGCAGAAACCGCACCGCAAAAAAATGGTGCGGTTTGGGTGGTTTGGACTACCGCCAAATAATTAAACTATCATAAATAATCATATTAATATTTCAGCAACACCTAAAGCTTGAAAATAAAAAATAAGAAAACTTTCAACAATACAATAATCTTAATAATGGCTCAACAAAACACCTAAGAAAATACAACAAACTTGAGACTAATAAAGTTACCACAACAACAACTATAAGTCAATAATCTTAATAAAGTTTCAGCAACACACCTAAAACAACATAGAACAAACTTGAGACTAATTAAATTTCAACATCAATATGAAAGATACAACTAAAATACTTTCAGCAATAGAATTAGTGGGCTTTGGATTGGGCTTTAACATATTAGACTTAAATAAATATAAAAAAATATTATTTTTATAATATGCGGTGCGGTGCGGTTTGAACTGCATTTTAATAATTCAACACCGCAAACCGCAAACCGCACCGCGCGGTTTAGTGAAAATTCAAACCGCGACCGCACCGCGAAGAATTTCAAACCACATTTTTTTTGCGGTGTGGTGCGGTGCGGGCGGTTTGGGCGGTTTGATGAACAACCCTAATCTTAACAATACAAATTTCATATAATTAAACTACAACATATTATAATAAAATATCTATAAAAACATATAAAAATCTAGAAAACTACAGTAAGGCTAATAAATTAAAAATTACATAAAAACTTAATAAGTTAATTAAAAACTCAAGAATTAAGCAACAATTATCATATAAAATATGGTAAAATAACTCTATTTTGTAGAGTTATCAGTTACTCTGCGGAAACTGAGAGAAAACTCCTTTGTTATAGATTCTCTAAGCTTTAATACAACTGTCTCGTGGACTAAGGCTCATTAACGCCCCAACCACGTAAAAATCTTGCTTATAACTTCTAAACCCTTTCTCTTTAATCTCTCTTATTTATTATTATTGTAGTTTCAGAAAAACTCGGTAAACACCTATAATAACAAATAATTTTTTTTAAAAAATAATCGTATGGTTAGATAAGCATAATTGACAATGATCATAATACTTTAACTCTAATAGTGATAATTACAAAGTTGATTAGTTGTTAACCTTAGAACAATCTAACGAAATTGTACCGTTGATTAGATATTAAATACTCATTAATTTAAGAATGATACTATATAAAACATAAATCACTTTTAAAAAATCTAAAAAAATTGTGTATATCTATTATGTAATATTTTTGTCGGCGCATCTAATTGCATTTTGCAAGCGTCATTGCATAATGCACCGGAAAAAGTAGCACCGTCAAAAATCAATACAGGAAAAAACCACTTTTGCTGACGCAAGTTGACAAAAATGCAACCGTGAAAAGTGTACAACCCTTTGCAGGCGCATTAACGAATACCATCGGCAGAAGCCCATTTTTCTTGTAGCATAATTAGACTAGATTTTGCAGTTAAATTGGATTGGATTAGATGATAATTTTTAATATCCAACTTTTAATTAGATTGGATTAGTTATAGATAAAAATGTTGGAACAAATGTTATTACACACCAAGAAACCATTAATCAAAATATTGTAATGTTTATCAAGATGTGAAAATGGAAAACAAAACCTATAGCGCCCATTGCGTACAAACAACTCAATCTACTCTTTTTGAGAACACAATAAATTTAATGAAAGAAAAAAAAAATACGTAATGTTTTTCATAATATGATTTGCATGCGTAGTGGTGGTGCATGTACGTAACTAGTGGCGTAATAATATCACATCTCTCTCTTTTCTTTTTTCATTTATCATTATGTTTTTAATATAATAGCTAGACTAACAAATAAAGAGATTTTTAAGAACAATATTCGAGAATATTAATTATATTTTATGTTGTGACAAGAAAAATTAAGACATGGAAACCTAATATGATTTGGGTTGCTATATTAATTATTATCACTTCCTTATAATGAATTATAAGTGGGAATCGAAGAAGCATGCATATCTTCTTTTAATATCAGGTGAAAAAAAAAGAGAAAAAAGTTATGTTCAAGTACAATCTATGGATCACACTAGTGAATATATATATATATATATATATAAATATACATACCAGTTATGTATACACTATTAAACAGTTAAAAAGGTAACTTTATTACAGAAATTATTAATAAGTTGATATGTACAGAAAAGACGAATATTGGTGGGCAAAAAAAAATGGATAGTAGTTTCACATGCCCATTGACTCATTTCATAAGTATTGAGACAAAGTCTCAAAGGTATCTTTATAGTTCACATCCAATATCAATTTTCGTCATATTTTATGAAGATATACCAAAGTGCATTAGAACACGTGTCATGACATGATACGTGGTCCCCAACTTCAAAATCACTATAAAATCTAGTTGAACACCACTTAATTAGAGTCAACACCAACAATACTTAGCAATACACATAGCCTTTCAATCGGTATACAATGCCTGCCAAACTATGGCTCACTCTTCTTTTCCTTGGGGTGGTGGTGTTTGCCACAACCACCACAGGTACTCTCTCACCTTCTTCAGGCACTGACTCGTCTTGCCCTTGTATGACTAAAAACTCTAGTCATTCACAAAAATGTCAACGTCATTTGAATGAGTTCTCTCCTTTTGAGGAAAACCTACCTGAAAAAGATCAGTCACCGCTTAATCCAGGCGACGAACCACGTTTGAATCCAAATGATAAGCCACCTTTCAGATCAGGTGATAAACCGTCACCTGAATATAAGCCACTTTCCAATCTAGGTAATAAATCACCATTGAATCGAGGTGATTATTATCCACCACCACATGATGAACCACCACGATATCCAGGTGATAGGCCACCATTGAATCCAGGTGACAATCCACCACCACGACATCCAGGTGATAGGCCACCACGCTATCCAGGTGATAGGCTACCACCAGAAGATAAACCGCCACGATATCCAGGTGATAGACCACCACTGTATCCAGGTGATAATCCACCACCACGATATCCAGGCGATAGACCACCACGACATCCAGGTGATCATCCACCACCGGAAGATAGGCCACCACGCTATCCAGGTGATAATCCACCACCACCATATCCAGGCAATAGGCCACCACGACATCCAGGTGATCATCCACCACCGGAAGATAGGCCACCACGCTATCCAGGTGATAATCCACCACCACCATATCCAGGTGAAGGGCCCTCACCAAAAGATAACCGACCACGGTATCCAGGTGATAGGCCACCACCTAAAGATAAACCACCACGACATCCAGGTGATAAGCCACCAGGGCATCCAGGTGATAAGCCACCACTAGAAGATAAACCATCACTGGATTCAAACCATACACCGTTGTTGAATCTAGAAGATTCACCGTCATGGATTCCAATTAAGCATCCACCACCAGAAGATGACATACCTATGAAATCACCTAATAAGCCACCACCAGACATCCACCGCCAAAATAATAAGCTACTAGTAAATGAATCTGCAACAACTGTGATGAGAGACAACCTACCACGAAAGGTGATGAAGAAGTGTCCAACTCAAAAGACCCAATTGCAACCCTAACTGAGTACAACCATACTAAGTACGTACTGCTATATATCTCACAAACTTTACTAGCTAGCAAGCTTCATATCGTGCATGGTGTGTAATAATGGCTTGTATTTGGTATAGTTTTAAGCATGTGTGTGTATAATAAGAGCTGCAATAAGTACTATTTCTAGTACATACGTATATATACAGAAGCTCTTTCTTTATGTTTATAGTGGTTTTGTATTATTGCACTAGTTTTCATCATGTAGTTTGGTTTGTTGTCATGTAATAAAAGTTAATAATATATTATCATATGTATACATATACGATAATCTGCCACTCTTTTGCAATTTGATATAAATTTTGAGCTCTAGGCCGTATTAGAAACTAAGAGTGAGGGGCTATTTGTTCCCTATATTCACTTAAGCAAATCTGTTTCAAATTTTCGATCGATATATGAATCATGAGATGTAATTGTAAAGAAACTTAACGTGTTTGAATGAAAGTAATAATCTTCTCATTAAACCAATCTGATTATTACAAAGTATTTTATATACAGAAGTGGTTAAGAAATATACAGCTGTACAAAACCGTAACTAATCATCTTAACAAACTCTTAACAGCCTAACGATATATACTATCTAACATTCCCTCTCAAACTTAGAGTGGATAAGGAAACAACTCTAAGTTTGTCTCTAAGCAGAAGAAACCGAGAACTTGAGAGAGCTTTGGTGAGGACATACAGGAGTTTGTCGAACAATAAGCTGCCCATTAATTACTTTCTCACGAACAAAATAGAGATCCAACTCTATGTGCTTGGCTTTGGCATGAAGTATAGGATTAGCTGACATCATAACAGTGTTGAGATTATCACACCAAACTATAGGTGGCTGAGATGAATGCAAGTGTAGCTCAGCTAGAAGAGACTGAATCCAAGTTATTTCAGCAGTAACATTAGCAAGACTTCGATACTCTGCCTCAGTACTTGACCTGGATACAGTTCTCTGTTTCTTTGAGGACCAAGAAATAAGATTAGACCCCATGTACACACAAAAGCCAGAAGTGGATCTCCTATCATCCGGATCAGATGCCCAATCAGCATCACAGAAGGCTGTCAACCCCAACTCTTCAGATCGCCTCATATGTAGACCAAAGTCTAGAGTGCCCTTGAGATACCGCAATATTTGTTCAACTGTCTTCCAGTGGGATCGAAGAGGAGTTTTCATAAACTGAGAAACCCCATTAACAGCATAGGTAATTTCAGGTCGAGTGATAGTAGCATATTGAAGAGCACCAACGAGACTTCTATACAACTGAGGGTCCTGAACAGGATCACTTCCTTCAGCTGAGAGTTTCTCACCACCAGACATGGGTGTGGACAATGAGTTAGCAAACTGAAGCTTAGCACGGCACAACACATCTGTAATATACTTCTTTTGGTAGAGATGAAAACCATCAGCGGTGTGTTCAATTTGAGTACCAAGAAAGTAGCTCAACTCACCAAGATCTTTAAGGGCAAAGGCCTTATGCAAGTCAGAAACTAGGTGTTGAATAACCATTGAAGTATCACCTGTAACTAGAATATCATCAACATAAACTAAAACAATAGTAATATGTTGGGTAGTGAGTCTAATAAAGAGAGAGTAATCAGACTTGGCACATGTAAAACCAAAAGACAGCAATGCACCCCTCAGCCTTTCAAACCAGGCCCTTGGAGCCTGTTTAAGACCATATAAAGCCTTATGTAGCTTGCAAACAAGATGTGGGGATGTCTGATCTTCAAAACTAGGAGGTTGAAGCATGTAAACCTCTTCATTAAGTACACCATTTAGGAATGCATTATTGACATCTAGCTGTTTAACAAGCCATCTTTTAGATAAAGCTAGAGTAAGAATTACCTGAATTGTTGTAGGCTTTACCACTGGACTGAAGGTTTCAGTGAAGTCATAACCATACTGTTGATGAAAACCTTTAGCAACCAGGCGAGCCTTGTGCTTCTGAATAGAACCATCCGCATTCTCTTTAAGCTTATAAACCCATTTGCAGCCTACTGGTTTGCGATCTGAAGGTAGAGGAACTAGAGGCCAAGTGCCATTTTTCTGCAAAGAAGAAAACTCCTCTTGCATAGCCAACTGCCAATCCGGATTTTGAAGAGCTTCAGAGACAGAAATAGGCTCTTTTGAAGCTATGTAGACCTTGGGTTTGTATATACCTGCCTTTGCCCGAGTTGTCATACTGTGAGTGTTAGTGGGAACATGTAAAATAGATGATGTTGATAAGTCCACAGATGAGGTGGAAGGGGAGGTCACGTGGGAGTTATTGAACTGAGATAAGGAGGGATTATTAGATAATAAGATGAGAGTAGGCGTGACATGGGGAATAGGCATGGTTGAGATGACATTTGGTGCTGATGGGACAAGATGGGAAGAAGTAGGCATGGCTGATGAAATATTAGGTGCAGATGGGACAAGAAATGAAGAGGTAGGCGTGGCTAGGGAGGTAGGTGGTGCAGATGGAGCTGGAAAAATAGATGTAGGCATTAAGGGCTGTGTAGAAGTACTAGGCGTGGGCTATATAGGACAAGATGGGGCATTGTGTGTGTGAAAAGGAGCTGAAAAAGGCTGACTAAAAAATGGTATATGAGCTGGTGTTTGACTAGGGGCACGTGAAACACTAGAAGAGGGGGCTTTGGTCAAAGTGGATGCATAGGGAAAATGAAACTCATTGAAAAGTACATCTCTAGAGATGTAGACACGACCTGAAGGAGAGAGATATTTATACCCCTTGTGTTTTAGACTATAGCCCATGAAAATGCACTCTATTGACCGAAATTCAAGTTTATTCTTATTGTATGGACAGGTGTTGGGGTAACAAGCACACCCAAATTTTTTTAACTGATCTAATGTTGTCCAGCTGGTTGACTGACTCTTGGAATATGATGTTCTCCATCTAGTTGATTGACTCCTGATGTGCGCTGTTGTCCAACTTTAGTGGCTTAATGACTGGCTCCTAGGGTTTGTTGTTTCCAGCTGGCTGATTGGATGCATGCAGCAGTTCTTGATTAGCCATGGTTACCTATTCACTTGCATTTATAGATGAATTGTCCATCTTAGGAAGGGTAGTTGAAGTCTGATAATTCCTTACCAAAGGTGATGGGTCCATCATTTGTTGATCCACTCCTCCAAGGTTGGTGCATTGGGTTGACTGAGACTCTGAAGCGTGATGGTTGCAGTCCCGTGGTCTGGGATGACATTGCTTCCATCCTGATGAGTAAGTCAGCAGTCTTTGCCTCAAGTCTCTCCATTTTTTCGCGATTCTTGTTCATCTAGGCAGTGAGGGCTGTAACCTGAGCAGCCAGATCGAGTGTCGCAGTCATGTTAGCCATAGCTCTCAAAGTGAACACTTTGATCCTTTGCTAATAGTCTGATTGCTAGGGCCCCACGGTGGGCGCTAAATTGTAGAAATGACTTCCTACATTTGATTAAATGGACACCAACAACCTGTCAAGGACAAACAGAGAAGCAAGAGTTCAATTTGGAGCACCGGTGTGGTGTCAGCCAAAGGAACTCCGACACTCAAGTTAGTTGGAATGTAGTAAAGTATAAGTAAAACAATAATGTAAGTAATAGCGAATAAATGAGTAGAGTAATGGTTAGGGTGAAGGCGGTGGCGATGGCAGAGCTTCACAGTCCGGTCAAGTTAGGTCTGTTCAAGATGATTGGTTCAAATCGGTTGATTGGGTCAGTTTGAGAGAATATTGCTAGTCAGATAGAATACTATAAAGTGTTGGTTATGAGATGATCCCTTGAAGACTCCTTTTCATTTCGTTTTATATAGTCATCCTAGATATCATTGCCACTCTTCTTTATCATCCAGTTTGACTCATTCAGAGTAGCTGTTCCACGAATCTTGTGGAAAAAGTTGCGTCAGTTATGACCGAATCTCTTTTCCGTTGGCTGATTGGATCAATACATGCTTGGACCAGGGTGCGACTTGGATGGGTTGTGTGGTTTGCTAGCATTGCGAGCTAACTCACTGATTTGGGCCCAACTAACCTAAATTGTTTTATTGAGCCAATGAGTTCTAGGGTCTATATAATAAATATGGGCCACTTGCTTATGTCGGATTGGACCTGGCTAGCTAGTTTGACTACCTTGTTGGTCTTGAGATAGGTCAAACTGGGCCCAACTGGTTAGTCCAACTAACTTATTGGGCTTTTGATATGTTTACAAATTTTGTCCGCCACACCTTCAAAGTTATATCCAATGCTAACGAGCCCATTATTGAAATTTAATTTTTTTAGATAAGCAAGTAATGTATTGACGTTTGTCACTAATCATGGAATCTGAGTCTCCAAGCTGAGCCGAATTATTTAAGGACTAATGGACTTGTCTTTTCAGCATTACTTTCAATGACACACATTGTAATAAGCTAGTGTTAGGCTCCATTTTCCCTTTCCAGCATAAAAAATACATATTCCAAAAAAAAACTTATTTTAAGTAAAATATATTTTCTAATTAAAGTAATAAATTGTGACTAAAAAAACTTTTAAATTCCATGTATTATTTTAGTGTGAATAAAGTAATATTTCTTCTTCAAAATAAAAATATTATATAACGGAAAAAATTATTTCTAAATAGTAATTACTTGTAAATATGGAGCTTCTTAAATTAAAGTCATTTGCCTTTTGAAGTCAATATTCTTGTTGAGATAATTCTTTGTAATATATTAATGTATAGTGTCTGTCTCTGAAACTAAAGTTGGAAATTATATATTCTAACAAATAGAAGAAAATGACTTCGATCGATTGAGATATCATATTATACTAGCTATTAAGATCACAATCTAATCCTAATTAGATCAAGTTGTTATAATTAATTAATGCTTTACTACATAGTATTATACAATAATAATTGTTTTAACAACAAAAGATATTGCACTTGGAAAAAAGCCAACCGAATAATTGGACGGCATATCTATAGTGCTTTGCCTTTTGTTTCCACATATTTCAAATCCCACGATGTCACAAAATTTAGGTTAACTTGAAAATGTGGTAGAAAATTTAAGAGCTCACTTCTTTTTCTTTTTCTTTATTATGTAAAATCCAACATAATGAAAAAAGACAAAAGTGGGCAAAATTATTAGAATCTTTTCAAAGTTATAATAATTGAAGCACCTTCATCTGGTAGAAGATGCACTTCATTTATTTCATAGATTGTCGGATTAATAGTTAGATTGATTGAATAATTATTAATTATTGAAAACTTAAGTATATCAAATCAAACCCAAAGTGCGGAGGCAGGATTGATGCAATCAATTTAAAAAATGAACTAATTTATCTTTCGGGAATTTTTAAAAAATGAACTAATTTTTATTTAAAAAAATTATTTTCACTATATCTTTTTTTTCTTGTAAAAGATAAATTCTTGATAATTAAAAACACTTATTTCCAATTTTTATTTCAAAAATTGTTCCTAATATCTTATACTAGATATAAAGCTGCTAGCTAATCAACATATGCTAAAATAATTATACTAGATTAATATAATGGCTAAATAAATATAAAAAATATTATCTAATAAAATGCTTATTAATAACTTGAAGTAGCATACTACATCCATAAAATATTATTACTTTATATATATAGAAATTATTAGAGTAGTTGTGGTAGGTCCCCTAAAAAGAATATACCGGTAAGTCTTTTTTATTTTCGACTCATAAATAAGGTCAAAGTGTCTCATTTTTTTTATATAACAATGTATATTGTAATTATTTAAGATATTATGAAAAAATTTAGGAAATTCTGAATAATTTAAGAAGCTGAAAACAAAGTTTGAAACAACAATATATTTCATATTCGCATAAAAAAAAAAAGAACACATGTAACATGCTATTTGAATCCAGATTTTGACACCTTAAACTATTCAAAATAACTTGAAAATTTGCAGAATGTCCTAAATAACTACAATGTACACTTTCATTTTTTTTAAAATTAGGTTTATAATTTATCCATATGTCAAAAATAACAAAAGGACCTACCGACCACAGTTGCTTGACAAAATGACCTATTTTTGTTAGGGAAAGAAAAAACAGCTTTGGAAGAACACGCGATTGAGACATGGGAGGGAGACTCGAAGTTGGAGCAAGGGAATTAGAAGAGGGTCGTGGTTCTTGGGCAAGAGGAACACTAGAAGAACGTGGTTCTTGGGCTGGGTTGATGCCGAGAGAAAAAGAGTTGCGGGTTCTTGGTCTAGCCATGGAGAAGTGGAAGCTTGATGAAGAAGGAGTTACGGTTTCTCTGATTCCATGTTAGGGAAAGAAAAAACACCTTTGGGAAAGAGAAACAATTGTCCTTATTTTATTATTCTCTTCCTGAAATCGTACAAGGACAACTATTATATAGCTGGAGAAAAAAACAGATAAATAGTAATATACAACATACCACAAAATGTGGTAACAACTTTCTAGTTAAAACAATCATCTAATCACTGGGTAATACTCAACTTAATAATTTCTTAAAAATATTTTATACTCTAGCCTATTTTCTATAATTCATTGCAAAATAGTCTCTGGCAATTTAAAAAGTTAATCGAAAATTTTAGATAGTTGATCAACAGACAATCGGTCGAAAATTTTAGACAGTTAGTCTAAAAATTTAAACAACTAATCAGTAAGAATAAAAATAATATCAAAATGTTTAATAAACTCTAAAATTAGAATGGTTTGTTTGATATAAAATTATTAAAATAAATAACAGGTAACTTGTAACTTTTTGGGGCAACAAGCAAAATAGTTCTCAACACAACTATTATTTGGATAAATGTCCCAGTTTTTAAAAAAATCAACAAACGGCCCAATACAATAAATTAATATAGCGAAATTCCACATTTATCATTACTCTCTTTAATCTCTTTAGCCTTAGATAAACCTTAATATTCACTTGGGACTTTGTACAAAATGATAACAACGATATTAAAAATGTCATTTCTCTACAATTTTAAAAATGAGGACATTAGCTTCCTCATGCCATTATTTTGGATCATTTACAATAATTTCTCTAACCTTATTTCGGAAGCTTTATCAAATTGGCTCTTGACGGGATAAACTTGCGTCCATCTTTCTCGATCTTAATTAGTTTATTGAGTTGATAATTTATTATTCTTTAAAGAAATTTTACATTTCTAACAAACTATGATAAGTGCAGCAGCAATGCCGTTTTTTTGACATTGCTACATCTGCAAGTCTACTTATACACATCGTTGTCTAATTGTAGATATATCTCATGGCTATATATAATAATAATAATAATAATAATAATAATAATAATAATAATAATAATAATAATAATAATAATATCTCATGGCTATTATAATAATAATAATAATAATAATAATAATAATAATAATAACAATAATAATAATACATTTAAAAAAAATTATATATATTTTTAAAAGAAAAGGCTTAATTTATTATAATTATTATATCATAAAAGATATTCACATCTCAAGTGAATTTTTTTTAACCACATATTATCCAAGAAATAATATTCACATACTACACACAATGATATATAATTAATTTTTTAACTATATTAATATTTTGGAGTGAAATTTCATTATTTTGAATTATATGATTATGTATTAGTATATAAGTTATTTTTTTCTTCACAATCAATAATCAATTGTATGAATATATAGTAGTCATTATATGTTGTAGTGTATGCATCTCTACCAATTGATAGGGACGATTTCTTAAATAAATTGGTTTCATTTAGTGGCACACATGACTCACATGCTTTTCCTACCTTTTCCAATTGCTCTCACCTACCCAAAATAAGATAACATCATAACACCTATTCTTAATATATCAAAAGTTGTTTTCACTTGAAAGAGTACTTGACTACTAAATATTTCTTTTATTTATATATAAAAATATATTTTTTCCTCACTAGTTTATATTTATTACGTTGAATTGGTTTCAAAATATTATTTTGTATTTGCCAAATCAATTAAAATGTCCATTGAAAATAATTTGGATCAAAATATTCATATCTTAATTATATAAAATATCTAATATTTGTAAAAGTAAATTAATATTGATATCCTAGATATTAAAATATAAGTTTAAAAATAAATAATATGTAAACTAATTTAATTAATTATAAATCTTAAACCAAAAAAGTTTGTAATTTTTTTTTCCTTTTAAATTTTTTATTAATTATAATAGATATATATTTAAAAAATTATTACTTACTATATTTTCTAAAAAAATTCTAAAACCTAAGATGAAAAAAGAAACAAAATTATATATTATTATTATTATTATTTCAAGTCAACTGTACATGATGATAAGAGACTTAGAAATGGTAAAAAAATTTGGAATTTACTCATTGTTACCATGTGTTTTTTAATAGTAATCCTTTCGATACTTTTTTTTTAAATAATGCTCATATGGTATTCTATATTTTAAAATCATACATATTTTGACAACTTAGACTTAGATTTGATAAATAAAAATTTATCAATATATATGGCAAAACTCTCATTAGTTATATGTAATTGATTTTGAATTTATAACTCATACAACGGATCATAGCAGTTTGATTAAATTGATAAAATTTTATTAACTAAATTTGAGTTTAGGGTACTAAATATGTATACGATTTCAAAATACAGGATACCAAATGAGTATTATTGTAAATACAAGGTACCAAAATGATACTTTACAAAAACATAAGTTACTTACCTACCCTAAGAATTTTTTTTAGAAAAAGTGTTTAGAATTTTGTTTAAATTAATATAATTTCAAGTAATTATAAACCGTAGAAGAGTTTTTTTTATTACTTTTTTAGTTTTAGGTTTTTAATTAGTTAAAATTAATTTATTTTAATATATCAAATATATTATTATATATTTTAGTCATATTGAAAATAAATTGAATAAAAAAAAGTTTGTTCATATTAATGCCTTATATTAATCATCAAATAGAAAAATATATATTTATATAAAGAATCATTATTCATCATACACACCAAGAGTATATGTTAATTCAATCCACCAAATAAATTGACAAGATATAAAAAAGGAAAACAAAACCTATAGCGTCCATTATCCTACAAAACACTCATTCTACTCTTTTCAAAAACACAATAAATTTAATGAAAGAAAAAATAATACATAATCGATCTTTTTCCTAATATCAAAATCAACCCCTATATCTCTACGTTGTGATATAGTGCATATGTACGTAACTAATGAAGTAAAATCACATCTCTCTCTCTCTCTCTTATTTTATTATCCTATGTAACAATTTCGTATCCAATGTTTTTATAAATTATCGTTTTGGTACCATATGTTTACAATAATGCTCATTTGAAGTCTAAAATATTATATATGTATGATTTTAAAATACAGGATACTAGTACCATATAAGTATTATTGAAAAAAGAAGGCACCAGTACTAAACTATGAATTTATTTTATTTTATAAATTTTGAAAAATATATTTAAATCATTTCAAAATAATAAAACAATTAAAAATCAAATAAATTATTAAAATGAGGGGTATTATGGGAATATTAAAAATTTAAACACACACAAGGTACTATAAACTATGTACTTTTTTGCAAACAGATGATATTGATTGATAATTATAAAAAAAAAAATAGAGTATTAAGTTTGTATTTCGATAAAACAGGTATCAAATTAGTATTTACTTTTTTTTATTGTTGCAATCAAGACATTTAATTACATTTTATGGAATATAACAATTTTAAATTAGTGGGAGGACATAATTATGACAAGAAAAATTAAGGCGTGGAGACCTAATATGAATGGGGTTTCTATGAGTTTGATGAGATAATTAGTACCTAACATTTATCATTACCACTTCCTTCAATGAATTATAAGTGGGAATGGGATTCAAAGAAGCATGCTCTTTTAATACGAGGTAAAAAAGAAAAAAAAACTAAAGTTATTTACAAATATAATTTATGGTTCACACAATTGAATATAAATTTGTTCACATTATACAATAATATAATTTTATTATCAAAACAAATTCATATCTTTCTAACGTATTCTAGTATACATACATATATACATACAAATACAAGTATATATACATAAGCTTTATAGTTCACATCCAATATCAAGAGTTAAAATAATATTAAAGTTAACTTTATCAAAGGAAATATTAAGTTCATGTGTACAAAAAGGACTATTGGTGGTTAAAAAAGAGAGACTACTTTCACATGGCCAGTAACTCATTTCATAAGTGCTGAGACATATAATCTCAAAGATTTTCTTATAGTTCACATCCAATATATCAATTTGTTTCCTCATTTTTATGCCAAAGTGCATAAGCAAACGTGTCATTACATGATAGGTGGTCCCCAACGGCCATATCACTATAAAATCTAGTTGTGAACCACTTAATTTAGAGACATCAACAACAATACTTAGCAATACAGAAAGCCTTTAATTAATTGGTATATGATGCTTGCCAAACTATGGCTCACTCTTCTTTTGCTTGGGGTCACCGGTACTCTCTCATCTGCAGCATGTACTGACTCGGCTCGTTCGGCAAAAATCTCCCATCCACAAATATGGCAACGTAATTTGAATGAATTACCTCCTTTGGAGGAAAAGAGGGTTCGAAAGGATCAACCTCCACTTAATCCAGGTGACAAACCACCTTTGAATCCAGGTGATAAGCCACCGTTGAATCCAGGGGATAAGCCACCACCAGAAGATAAGCCGCCGTTGAATCCAGGGGATAAGCCACCACCAGAAGATAAGCCGCCGTTGAATCCAGGTGATAAGCCACCACCAGAAGATAAGCCACCTTTGAACCCAGGCGATAAACCACCACTAGAAGATAAGCCACGTCCTTTGAATCCGGGTGATAAGCCACCACCAGAAGATAAACCTCCCTTGAATCCAGGTGATAAGCCACCGCCAGAAGATAAACCACCATTGAATCCAGGTGATAAACCACCTCCAAAAGATAAGCCGCCTTTGAATCCAGGTGATAAGCCACCACCAGAAGATAAGCCGCCTTTGAATCCAGGTGATAAGCCACCACCAGAAGATAAGCCACTAGGAAATGGACCAGCAGAAACTGCGAAAGACAACCTACCACGGAAGGTGATGACGAAGTCTCTTTCTATGAAGAACTACCCGCAACCCTAATTTCCATGTCCATGAGAACTACCATACTAAGTACGTACTTAGTTCTCACAAACTTTGCTAGCTAGCAAGCTTCATATTGTGCATGGTCCTCTGTGAAATAATGGCTTATATATGGTAAAGTTTTAAGCATGTGTTCATAATAAGAGCTGCAATAAGTACTATTTCTAGTACGTATATGGTACGTATAGAAGCTCTTTCTTTATGTTTGGTTAATAAGTTTAGCACAGTATAGTGGTTTTTCTGCACTAGTTTTCATCATGTAGTTTGGTATGTTGTCATGTAAAAAAAGTTGATAATATATGATATAATATATATATGTATATACAACAATCTTCCATTGCAATTTGATATTAATTTGAGGTCTAGACCGTATTAGAAATTCAGAATAAATGGTTATTTTTGTTCCCTGATATTAATTATGGTACATATATTCATTTAAGCAAATCTGTATTAAATTCTCTCGATCGATATATATGAATTATGAGACGTAGCTCAGTATTATTATCGTCAACGAGATAGAACTAATTATCAAGTGTGGACAATATATTTTCAACTATTAATTGTTAGTTTAAATGAAAAAAATGGGTATTTTTAAAATTCTGTGTAAATATTTATATATATATATATATATTCATGTCATTTTTGAAGATTGTAAACATTAGCCTTTCACTTTTAACTATGTGATCATTTCGTAAAATTTTGAAGATTGTAAACATTAGCCTATCACTTTTAAATTTTTGAACCCATAACACCAATTTTTAAGAAATTAATTTACTGAAATTAATATGTAAAATAAAAATTAATAATTAAAGTTAAAAATGTTTGAAATTAGAAAAAGTATATGTGAACAAAATAGTGTGTTCCATCTCTCTGGATTTCCTTTGTAATATGATTCTACTTCAATTCTCTATTGAACCTAGGTGGGTCATAACTTTAAAAAGGTTTTTTCATGTGTGCTTTTTTTTTACTTTTTTATGATCTCTAATTTTTTTCTTTCTATAAAAGTACTACTTAGGTTTTCACAAATACGAGTTTTCAAAGCTTTTAATTACAAAAATACAGTGTCAAAAAAGCAACTAAAAAACAATGATTGTGTGTTCAAAAGCAAAAATAACCAATGGACAACAATTATACATCAACCTACTGCATACTAACACGTTCAAAAAAATAAATTCAAAATATATATCTCAGAACAATTAAATATCAATTAGACATCAACACAACATATAACAACTATGCATAAATATAAACAAATATAAAACAACACATACAAAAACAACTATATATATAAACCTAAATAATTAAAAAAAAAACACACAAAAACAACTAAAAAACGACACAAAAAAGAAAACAAGGTAAAGCCATAAAAATATATATAAAAAAATCCCTAAAAAACGTAAAATTGAAAAAGAAAAAAGAATTTTGCTAGCCCGTAAAAATATATTTTTAGCCTAAATTAAGTATATTATGTAAATTTCTCTAACATTAAAATCTTATACATGGGTTCCTACACATACAAACTATTTCAAGTAATTAAAAACCTAAGAAGAAATATTTTTTATTAATTTTTTAATTTTAGATTTTGAATTAATTAAATTAAATTTTTTTAATATATTAAATTTATTACATAATATATTACATAATTAAAATATGTATATTAATGATATTGAAAATAAATTTGATAAAAAAATTAGTTCATATAAATGTTTTATACTAAATTATCAAATAGAAAATATATATTGGATAATTCTCTTATAGGGGCTTCACTTTAAGCCCTACCGGTAGGGTTCTCATTGTTTCTCGACCCTTGAACAGTTTTCGGCGTGGTTTTTTTTATGACCATGTATATTGTAGCTATTTAGAGCATCCTGGAAATTTTTAGAAAATTCCGAATAATTTACAGTACCAAAAACTAGGTTAAAACATGTTACTTTCCACGTGCATAAAAAAAATTAGTCATGCGTGCAACAACATGTTTGAACCTAGTTTTCGGTACTGTAAACTATTCATAATTTTCTGAAAATTTGTAGGATGCCCTAAATAGTTACAATATACACAGTCATAAAAAAATCGCGCCAAAAACTATTCACGGGTTGAGAACACTGAGAGCCCCATCGGTAGGGCTTAAAGTGAAGTCCCTATAGGAGAATTCCCCAATATATATTTATATAATTAAAGAGTCATTATTCATCATACACCAAGAACCACAAATCAAAATAATTGCAATGTTAATTCATGCCCACCAAATAAATTGACAAGATATAAAAAAGGAAAAAAAATCTATAGTCCATTATCGTACAAACAACTCATTCTACTCTTTTCGAAAACACAATAAACTTTGTAAAACCTTAAATTGACTACCTTAAATAGACAATATATTTTATAATTCAAAAGTATTTTTGACAAGTTTAAAGTAGTTGTCTCGACAAGTTTATGATCTCTCGCAACAACTTGTTTTTTCCAGATTTATTTTTTTAAGTCTTAGTTCTCTAAAAATCATCATATTTGTTTATGCCAATTTTTTACATGAATTTTTCTTCCATATATATGTTGATAATTTTCATTTTTTTAGACTATAGACTTTTGTCAATGGATTAAATAATTTTTTGTGATATTTTTTATTGACAAAATTCATGTAATGGCTCACTGTGAAAAGAAAGATTAAAAAAATGTAGTTTTTTTTTAGGAAACTTTGTGCCAGTAAAAAAAAATTCAACTTTCTTTATTTAAATAAAATTCTATGATATTCTATTTCTTTACTAGCGGATCATGGGCTAAACTAGGAAGAAATATAAATTCAATTGATCAAAAAATTCATTGAAATGAATATGGACTGTTAGTCTGTCTAGATACACTATCTGTTGAATTAGTTTTCTAATCTGTAACAATAGAATCTGATAGACTGACAACATTTTTAAAATAAAGAATTTATGCAATTCTCTCTTTGATTTTTGCAGATTTCATGGATTGTTTTAAAAGGCCATTTCGGCAATAAATAAAGGAGTAAGCAACCACAAATCCTTAGCTCTTTCACTTCTCAATTTTTAATCTCATTTGTATTTTTAATAGAGTTCTTTTTGTGAGATTACAAGTGAATATCTTAATCTAGTATCCAGGCGTTGTGTTGCTTCCTTAAGTATTCATCTATTTCGTGTAGAAACTAGTGTCGTCCATTGATAATGACTTCAATAAATCTTCAGGAGAAAATTTCGCTAAGACTTCCTTTGGAAGGAAGGAAGCATTCATCAACATTTGATGGGAGTTCAAGAGTGTTAGTGTCTCATAAAGAAACTGGATTTTTGAAGGGTGTACAAAAACTTGTGGCATAAGTATAGAGGGAGTCCATCTATGTATTAGTCAATTGAGATTTTGTACTTTGTGATACCTTACTAATCAGTTTCATCTCTGGGCGTGACCCCGTGGATTAGGTCTCTAAAACCACGTAAAAAATCTCTGGTGTTGATTTTTTTTTATATACTCATTTTTTTTATTTCTGTAATAATCTGTTCAGATAACTGGCTTAGTCGTTATATCAGATTTTGATTCTGTCAAAACAATTTAATCACTATTCTGCAATCTATCAAGTTATTTAATTTAATTACTTGGTAAACATTATAATACAAAATTTCAAATTTGATGAAAGAAATAATAATACATAATCTTTTTCTTAATATCAAAATCAAACCCTATCATTATGTACGTTGTGATAATGCATATACGTAACTAGCGAAGTAAAATCACATATCTCTTTCTCTTTCTATGTCGCTTTCATTCTCTCTTTTTTTCTTTTTCATTCTCTCTCCTTCTCTGTTCTTTTTTCATTCATCATGTCTGAAAATAAGAAAATACAAAATAATTTTAATATAATGAAAACTTAAAATTAAGAGGTTATTAGGAACAATAATCAAGACTTTTTTTTGTGGCAATCGATACTTTTAATTACGTTTTATGCGCGGTATAAGGATTTTTAATTGAGCATTGCTATATAAGGCACCCTAACATGCCTAACACTCGTTAAGACATTACATATCATTATTAGTATAATTTAGCAAACCAAATATTTATTTGCACTAATAATAATATAAAGGGTAGGTATTCGAAGGTGCTCTTTAGCATTTCTATTTTAAATTAGTGCGAGACATAATTGTGACAAGAAAAATTAAGACATGGAGACCTAATTTGATTTGGGTCGCTATATATGTTTGATGAGATGATTGGAAGACCTAACAATATTTATTATTATCATTTCCTTCCAATGACTTATAAGTGGGATTCAAGAAAAGAAAATTACATTTTATATGAGATTTTTAATATAGTGTGCAAAAATATAGCTTTTTTAAAAAAAAAGTTAATTTATGGTTTTTTTTAAGAATTTTTACTTTTATGGGTTTATTTTCCCATATTTTTTTATAAAAGTTTGTTTATGCCATAGTTTTACTATTAATCAAGTTTTATTAATTTGGAAGAGTATGTTTGTAATTTGATTTTTATTTTTTTAGCTTATTTGTTTTTTTTTTTTTTGTATTACTAATTTTATATTAAATATTTCTTTGGTTGTTTTACAATTTTTTTAATATGAATTGTGTTTATTATTATTGTTATTTATTATAAACATTATTTTTTTATATATATTATACGTTTCTTTTTTCAAATCCTGTGTAAGGTAACCAGTTACTTGATTGATCTTTGACAATTATGTCAAATTAAAATCCTAGAGCTAGGTTAAATGACATGTACCAGCAGGGGTAACCAATTACCCTGAAAGGATTAACCTTTTGCCATAAGAGGGGTGACAGGTTACTTGTATTAAATATGAAGAAAAAAAACATCAAATTTGAAGAAAAAATAGGAAGAACACACTTCAATAATAAAGGAAGAATAAGTAACTATGATTTTAGTAACATAGGTAACCAGTTACCATAAAGAATTCAGAAATATAAACAGACTTTAAAACGTGAAGGTAACCAATTACTATGAAGAACCCAAAAATATACACACACATCAGAACGTGAAGGTAACCAATTACCCCTAGATATATACACACAAAGAATTGGAAAGTAACTAGTTACCCCCAGAAATATACACAAATAGAACGGGAAGGTAACCAGTTACTACAGACCTGGAGATAGAAAGAAAAAAAAAAAGATCCACCCCTTTCTCTTCTCTCCCATCTTCTTCTCTTCCCTCATCAAGAACCCTAGTCGTCGACTGCCTCTCATTTTTGACTCTCCATACCAACCACATCATTGCATCACCTTGAAAATAAATAAAAAATCCAGATGTGAAAAAAAAATTCAGATTTGAAAATGGCCGACAATCGGGGTTAGGACTCGCCTAGGGGCGACGAGGCTAGGGTGGAGCTTTCAGGTTCTTGGATCTTGGCTTGGAGAGCTGGGTTCGGGGTTGGGTTGCACAGGGGTGGTGTTGGATCTCGGGATTGATGACGGAGATGGAGATGAGGAGGGTTATTTGCATCTAGGTGTGGACTGCCATGGGAATGGGCTCAGAGTAACGACACAGACGAGGTGCGAATTTGCACCTGGGTTTAGATGGTGGGGCTTGGGCAGAGCTGGGGTCTCGAATGGTTGGGGCTCTCAAACGGAGGGTCACCAGTGCTGGATAGAGTTGCGGTTGGGGTCGCCGAAGCTGGAGGGGATCGCGTCAGCCGGAGATGGAGAGGATGGTGCGACTAGGCTTTAGAGATAGAATGGGTTTGTGTGGATGGGTTTGGAGAGAGAAAGGGTTTGTTGTGTGGCTGGGGTTTGAGAGAGAGAAGAGTGGAAGCTAAATTTACAATAGTACCCCTGTGTTGGCTGATGTGTTTTGGTTTGAATTTAGCTTCTATATTTAGTTAGCTTGTAATTCTGTTTCCCATAATTTGTTTTTTTCTTTAATAAATTTTCCCACACAAATTAGCAAAAGTATAATCCTCGTATTTTTGCATAGTGATGAAATAAAAGCCATATTTTTAAAAAATGTGAAATCATGCTGTAATGCCCTGGTTACCCCAGGACAGTTACCGTGAACGTTGAACCGTGAATTTAACTCGCTAACCGAGTTCTTTGGTTAAAAACATGCTTTTAGGTATTATTAATAGGTTAAGGTGGAAAACCAATCAAAATGAAATGATATATTTTATTGAAAACATAAAATTGTTCATGGGCCCATAAAAACGTTTACAAGTTGTTTACGATGCAAAATGGTCACTATTGTGTAAAATTTACAACCCGCCGATCTAAGAGGCAATAATAGGGTAAACCCCCTAGTTCCCCTGAGAACTCCTTGGCCGTGGTGGTCAAGCAGCCGCATGTGTACACAGCACCACCTAAGCTCTCAACTCAAGTGTGGGTGAACTTTTCTTTCCCTTTACCTGCACCACATAGCACCCATGAGCCAAAGCCCAGCAAGAAAACACAATGTTGCATGAATATAATATCAACAATGATCATAATAATCATTCAAGACTTTCAGTCCAAAAATAAAGGAGTGACAGTTGCAAAGTCACTAAGGTGGGTTCCGTTCCCATTAGGCATGTGACGATAGGGTCACCTGGGCTTTACAAATAAGTGATCCTTTCACTAGCTTATCGAGATAGGTGCTCGATGAACTAGTCACCAATATAACCTGCCGCAAGACCATAGAGTCACAACCATGGGATTCCGCTCCCTAGCCACATGACAAGCAGTCACCTAGGTGCTTGGTCCTGGCTCTGAGTAACTAGTCCTAGACTAGTCAAGCGCTTATAATTTTCATCGACCTTAGGGTCGGTCTAGCATTAACGCTCCTAGAGTCATTCAATGCTGATATCGATTAGATCTAATCTTTTATCAGCTCTGCGTTCTCAATGCTTATGCCGTTTCTGACTCTCAGGTCAGTAATACGCGACCAGTGCCGATTCTGAATAGTCGGTGCCATACACAAGTAAGCAAGATTTGCTAAGCATTTAATATACAATCAATGTCCACATTTAACAACCAACATGCCTCCATAATAATCACACATGTTATATACACAGGGTGCAGTTTTCTTACCTCAGGTTCGAGCGAGAAATAATATAAGAACGTCCATTGAGAATGATCGACGTTTTAGTTCCTTAGTGGTCACCTAGTCATAACCAATTGGAATCCATTAATAAAGTAAATCAATAAAAGGTTCACAATATAAGACCACACTCCCGGGACCAATCCTGCACTCTCGGGACTCTCAATCCACCCAACCGAGGCAAAGGAACCAAACCCCGAGCCTTAAAGATCATCCCGCGCCCTAAAAATGAGATTTTCTTAAATTGGCCTAGCACCTAGGCACTGCCAAATGGCACTGGGGCGTTGACCCAAGTCTCTGCCCTGCATAGCATTGGGGTGCCAGCTTCAGACCAGATAAGTTTCTAGTTTTCCCTCCTTGTGATTTCCCATGAAACCAACCCTCCAACCCAATCCCAAACCTTACCAAAACATCCAATTCAACCCCAAATATTCATCTATATCACACCCTCATCAACTCCCAATCAATTTTACACAAAAACATCCCTTAATTCCCAACTAGCCACATCAAATTCTCTAAGCTGAAAACTATAAAGAAAAACAGAGCATAGCTTAAATTCATGGATGAAATCCTACCTCAAGTTGGATGTGAGTCCTTTTCAATGGATGAACTAAGTTTATAACCTCCAAGCTTTAATTTCCTAGCTTGATTCTTCAATTTGGGCTCAAAAACTCCAAAGGAGAAAGAGGGAAGATGATGAACGTGAGGAGCAAGAACAACACTCTATTTTGGTTCTGCTTTCTACAGGTTACCAAAGTCATATATATATCCTAGGGGTGAAATGACTATTTTGCCCCTAGGTCATTTAAAAGTTTCTAAAGACTCCCAAGGGTAAAATTGTCATTTCCAACCTATTTTGTTAATCCTAATTAACACCCTCCAATTCCTGCTATTCTCGATATTCTCAAATATAAATAACTCATATCCCGTTACCCTTTAAATCCCAGCAACACTCTAATCATTAAAAAATCACCCCGAGACTCACATTATATTCACTAGGATATATATATAACTTTGGTAACCCACTACTTAATATTCAAAGATCGTCTCATGCCGAATAGCTCAAACAAATCACATTATAATGTGGCCTCAACAATATATCACCGACATGCATACAAATATACAATTATGCCCTCAACGGGCCAAATTACTAAAATACCCCTGTCATGAAATGTGGACCCACATGCATGCATTTAACATCATATTATAATATAATTCACATAAACATGCACATAACAGTTTAATGGCATAATAAATCAATTATGGCCCTCCCGGCCTACTAATCCAACCATTAAACCACATTAGGGATTTCGGGGCATTACACCCTGGATAGCTAAGACCATTACATTATGTATTTTAAATAGTGTTGGACTTGCTAATCAAGTCATTTGGATATAAACATGTTACTAAGGTTAATTAATGGACTAGGGTTAAAAGATTTTGATCGTAGAAATAGTTGTTCTCATTTAAAAGTTTTAGTCTGTACATGGGATCCTAAAAATAAGTTTTTACAAGGTATATACAACTTTAAAACAATTACAAGGTAAGACGACCTAAGTGGAAAAATTAAGTTGGCTCTAGTCCCTGTTGATCCCTCGGTCGTGGCGGTCGAGCAGCTGCAAATGTACACACCGCCCTTAAAGCTCTCTAACTCATGACTGGTCCAGCATTCCCTTCCCCTGACCTGCACCACATAACATGTAACGCCCTAGGTAGCCAAGATCGTTACACTGTGTATTTATAAAGGTGCGGGACTTGCTAATCAAGTCATTAATTTGAAAACGTGTCACTAAACATGTAAGATCTAAGGTTAAAAGGTTTTAGTCTCAAAAGACTCATTTCACATATTTAAACTGTAGTAAACATGGGATCCCATATAAAAACAAAGTTAAAGAAAGTTTACAGACTCCCAAAAGTACATGAGTAACCACTAGCCATACTAAGGCCAAAACAGATGGTCTTCAGGTTCCACTCCTTGCCTAGACCTCAACCGTGGCGGCCGAGCACCTGGCTATGTACATTCCGCTTGCCGAGCTCTTCAATCAGGGCTGATCTAACTTGCCCTTGCCTTTACCTGCACCACGTAGCACCCGTGAGCCAAGGCCCAGCAAGAAAACATCATAGATAACTCAAACAATAGCAACAGACAGATAACTCAATAAGCACGTATACCCATCAGATTATTCACACTAGATACTCGGTATATACAATCCAATACAAGATACATTTGGTCACAAATGGTATTCACATCACATAATAATCAGGGCCGACGACTTAGGCCGCACCCTCTGTTTAACCCACTGACTCTGGCCCGCTTAAACCAAGCTCAATGCATATTAAGCTGTCCTCGGATACCAGTGTCCGAGTCGCGCCCTGTGCGCTAGTGAGACTCTTGGAACCCTTAGGCCGTTGGTTCACTAAATGGCTTGCATGGCATAATACCATCTTTTCAAGCATCTACAAGACGGAGCCCTTAGTCCCATCACATATAGTCAACCAGGTGCAGTTTTCTTACCTTTAGCCTGTACGGTTATTGAATTACGAGCAACGCCCCTCAAGCACGATTCGTTCCCGAGCCTAAGCTTTTATCACCTAGCCACAACCAAAGCATAGGGTTTCATAAATAATCAAAAATATGTTCCTAATTACAAAACTAACTCCCTGAACTCCTAATTCCACTAAGCACGGTGGTGAAACCAAACCCGAGCACACTAGACCACTCCCATGTGCTTAAAACCCTCAAAATCTCAAGTGTGCAACCAAGGGCTGTAGCCCCCAAAGCCTAGCCGCGGCCCTTACAAAAAACATAACCTATTCCCTCAATGAACCACACGCGCGCCGCGGCCCTTGCCTTGGGCGCCGCGGCGCGCCCCCTTGGCCGAGCCCCCTTGTCTTCTTTGCATGCTAGAGCCGCGGCGCTCTAGAACAGAGCCGCGGCCCCCCTCTTCGAACCCATATTTTTCACCATTTTAAAGCTCAAAACCTTACCTCAGACCATCCCAAAACTTCCCAACTCTTAACCAATTAACCCCCAACTTCTCTAACATGATCTAAACAACATAATTCCCAAGAAAACACAGCCTAACACACCCTAATCTCTTCCTTTCAATCTCTGAAACCCAAATGCTAAAACACACACAAACCAGCCATCAAACTTAATTTAAAGCCTCCAAACCAGGAGTTAAAACTCACCTTTGTTGTAGAACCACTTCACTAAGCTGTAGCCAAGTCAAGTCCCCAAATTCCCTTCTTTAATTCTGCCTTAAAACACCAAAACTGACTTGTTTTAACACTTAATCAAGGTCCAGAATTCTAACCACAGAGAAGTAAATTAAGAGCTTACCTTAACCTTGTTTTGATGCTTGATAAATCCCTGAGCTAGACCTTCAATTTCTCACTTCAAGTCCCAGAATTTTCCAGCTAATTCCCCTTAGTTTTTCTGTGTTTTTTCTCTCCTTGGTTTCCGTTGAACGTGAAAGTGAGCTGAGACAAAATGCTTAGTCGGTTTATCTTTCTTCTAAAAGCTTCCTAAGGTCTATCTCACGTGTTAAATTAATCCCGAGGCTCGGGGTGCCGGAACCGTCCCCAAGGCCAAAATGGTAAAATCCCCCATTATTCCCACCTAGACATCCTATCCTCAAATATATCTCCATATATTTATTTTCATGTCTCGGTAACCCAAATCACTATCCGCCATCTAAAAATATCCCCAACTTCTCCAAAGTCATAACTTAAACCCCGTTGTGACTTTTCCCACTATCTGACCCTGGAATCGTCTTGAGTCGTGCTCACTGAACCTGTCCACATAATAATGTGGTTCCCACATATATCACATATCATATTACCACATATTATAGTCAATTATCACATAAACATTATTAAACATATAATTACTCATTAAATCACAATTATTTCATTAATGTCCTCCTGACACACTAATCAAGGCCCTTAAGCCTTATTAGCGAATTTGGGTCGTTACATAACACCTGTGAACCAAAACTCAGCAAGAAAACTTATATCACAAACACAAATGAACAACAATATATAAACACTAGACTCAAATCATTCAACTTAAATAATAACAAGACATAAGCAATGACCTAGGCAGTTTTAATCTCCTCAATCCAACATATAATTCAATCTCAGCATTCAATACAATTAGTTAAGTGCAAACGAAACTTATGTTTATTTTAGTGACGTTTAGGCCCGACGCCCTTAGGCCGAGTCCTCTGGTCATATAGCTGACACCAGCACGCTTAGGCCGGGGTGCGTTCTGAACGCTTATCTTCAGCCCTGACTCCCTTACGCAAGACATTCAGATCAAGCATTAATAAACGATGTTATCCCTAAAATTTCGTTTGGCAATCAGATGGACAAGTGACAAGGCATGTTCAATAAATGACACATTAATAGTCAATAAATATGTTATTTAAAGAGGTGAAAAGGTTGAGAATTGACCTGAGGAGTTGTGATATTACTGGTCAGGAATAAGTTTAGCCGACCGGTGGTGTGCCATGCCCGACCAATGGTGTGATTTGCCATGCCCAGCCGGTGGTGTGCCATGCCCGACCAGTGGTGTGATTTGCCATGCCCGACCAGTGGTGTGATTTTCCATGCCCGACCGGTGGTGTGCCATGCCCGACCAGTGGTGTGATTTTCCATGCCTGACCAGTGGTGTGTCATGCCCGACCGGTGGTGTGCTTTGGCTGAACGGTGAGTTGTTTTGGTCGACCAGTCACTTCGGGGATGGATTTGGTCGGTCGACGAATCAGAATCTCTGAAGTTACCTTTGAGTGACTCTTCAGTAAAGCCTCAGTAACAACTTCAACTTGAATCATTCGCAACGACTGCGGGAATCTCTCAGATATCCCGGAGTAATAGCTATATTGTTGTAATTTGAATTTATTTGTATTTTATTAATTAAAGTTGGTTAAAACAACCAATGACCTCGTCAAAACAGGATATTTCTCATGTACGATCCATGAGCCTATAAATAAATGGCTCATGGCATCATTTAGGGGGATCTGATCTTTTTTAGACTTGGAAACTCTTTAATTTTGAGACTTTGGGACTGTTACTTGGGGCATTTTCTGAGAAAGCTTAGAGAGAGAAAGCTCGTATTCTTTAGAGAGAGAAACTTTGTATTTTTTTACTTACACTTAAGAAACTCAGTTGACTCAGGTTCATCTGATCTTAAGTGTAGGATACATATATCACAACTCCAAGTGGATTAGGCTATTACCAACACATTGGGGCTGAACAACTATAAAAATTACTTGTGTTATTTACTTTCTATTCAAGGTTATTGTCATTTTTGCGTCTACTCGCAATTTGCCAAAATCGTGGTCAACAAATGAATAGATTGCAAAGCACGCAATCAGTTGCAGCATAAACAAGCATGCCTAACCAAATATTCTCAAATGGATATATAATCATATTTTCACGTATAATCATAGTCATAATCATATTCGTTAACAGGGGTCCAAGCCCCGATCACAACCTGATGCAGTTTTCTTACCTCGAGTCCCGAGCAGAAGGTGCAAGGCGATCCTGAGCACGATCCCTAATCCCGAGCCTTAGCGGTATAACCTAGTCACAACGCAATAGAGGATAACTATCAAAACCTAAACCAATTAAAAAGCTTCAGAATAATATAGTAGCTTCCGAGACCTCGAATTCTACTTAATCGGGTAGTAGATCCCTTCCTGAGCACTTAGGCTTGAGTTCCCGAGCTTAAAAACCCTATTTGGCCAACATTTTCTATTTGAGTCACGGCGCTCCTCAGAGGCGTCGCGACCCTCTAAAGTCAGAATTTAGTCTAGGACTCTCAATAACATATCACAAACAGCACAACCAACCCAATAATCCAAGCCAAAACCTTAACCAAAATTAAAACCCAACCATTAGTTAAAACATAACCTAAACTAAAATCACGGAAAAAATCCACCAAAATCATAGCAAACACCTTATCTCAACTGAGAATTTCGACCTCCTGAGCTATTCCAATTCAATCCTAGCTTCAATCTCTAATTCACAGCCTGAATTGTCAGGCCTTCCTCATCAAAATCATAAGGCTTTCCCAAAACTTCAAGAGAGAGAGAGATGATAGAAAGAGAGAGAGGGGTAAGAGAGAGAGAGAAAGAGTAAGCTGAGGGAATGCCTGTAATGCCCCGAATTTTCTGATGTGGTTTAGTGGCGGTTTAGTTGGCGGGGAGGGCCGTAATTGTTTAATTACGCCATTAAATGAATATATGCATGTTTATGTGAATTATACTATAATATGATGTTATATGCATGCATGTGGGTCCACATTTGAAATATTATATTGTTTTGATAATTTGGCCCATTGAGGGTAAATTTGTGTATTTGGGTGCATGATGTGATTTGTGAATGAGATTCAATCATTATGGAGATATATTCGAGCTATTCGGCATGAGACGGTCATTTTTAGTGGATTAGCGGTTTTTTCATTACGAGGTCAATTTTGGGGTAATAGAAATGTTTATTTGATGATAAATTGGGAATATTTGAGATCAGGGTGAAATTTTGGAAGTTTTGACTATAATGTCCCTGGGGGTATTTTCGGGACCCCGAGCATTAGGTTTTATTTGAGGTTCCTTAAGCTTGAAGTAGCTGTCAGATAGAACGTACGATTAGAAAACCTCTCGTTCTCCTTCGTTAGTTCATTTTTGCCACCCGAAGCATATTTGGAGAAATCTTGAGTTCTAGGAGTCGGAATCGAGCGAGGATCAAGGCATAGCGATCCTAGGAAAGATTAGAAGCTTCTTGACTGAAGGATTTGACAGAAAACAACTTAATTGAAGGTAATCTAAGTTTAAAGTGTTGAGTTCTTAGAGTTTATGAGCTTTGAATTGGACTTTGTGAATTGTTGAGTTTTTGATTCATTTGAACCTTGGGTTTTGAGGGTTTTGAAGCATTGGGAAGCTTGGGAACCTTGTTTTGATGATTGGGGAATGTTTAGGTATGATTTTGGAGGCTTTGGAGTGTTAGAAACGTGTTTTGGAATGGCCAAGAGTTGGGGGTCGCGACTCTGTTCTTAGGGTGCCGCGGCCCTGTCTTAAAGAAGCAGGTGGGGCTTTTTGTGCCTGCTGGGCGCCGTGGCCCTTGATGGAGGGCGTCGCGGCCCTTGCTTCATGGAACTCTAGGGGCCGCGGCCCAAGGTGCCAGGGCCGCAGCCCTTGCCCAGTTTTCGCCCCGTTTGCTCGTTTTGACCCCGGGAACCTAGTTTTAGGCCTCGGGAGTGTCCCTACTACTTGGATTAGTTTGGATTGATCTCTCGGAGGCTAGATATTGGTTTGAGAACCCTTGATTATCATGTTATTGATGGTATCCTATAATGTGTTATGATTAGGTAACCGCTAAAGGACTAAAAGCTAAACCGTTCTCAAGGGTCGTTCTTTTGTTCATTCTAGCTCAAATCAGAGGTAAGAAAACTGCACCCCAAATGTGACATGCATGGTTATTCATGAGGCAGGTTGGTTTTATAAATGTGGACATGAATTGATTGTGGAATGCTTAGCAAATGTTGCTCACTTGTGCATGGAATTGACTCATTAGTCAGAATTGGCAAAGGTGTTAGTATCAATTGTGAAACTGTGACTCATTAGTCAGGTTCGGCAGTGGTACTGGGCACTGGTCACATTGCGTTGACTCATTAGTCAGGACGGCCTTAGCGTGTTTAACGCAAGCCAATAAAGATTAGATCTAATCGACTTTCTGCATTGAATGACTCAAAGAGCATTAATGCCGGTCCGGCCTCAAGTTCGATGAATATTATAAGCGCTTGTGTGGCTAACCCATCAGTCACTCACTTGTTAAAGCAGAGACTTACCCATCAGTCTCTCATTTGTTGAAGGCTAGTGGCTCACCCAGCAGCCATTCTTCCATTTGAATTAGTGACCTGCTTGTCAGTCACTCAGTATGGTTTACCAGAACCTCAAGTGATATTCACTCATCTGTTTGAAAGCTATGAGCTCTATGTGATTATGACAATAATCATTTGATAACGTTTACATATAATGTTATGTTTTCTTGCTGGGCTATGGCTCATGGGTGCTATGTGGTGCAGGTAAAGGAAAAGAAAAGCTCACCCAGCCGTGAGTGGAGAGCTTAGGTGGTGATGTGTACATATGCGGCCGCTTGACCACCACGGCTAAGGAGTTCTCAAAGGAACTAGGGGTTTACCATATTTTTGCTGCTTAGGTCGGCAGGGTTTGAAATTTTGGAATAGTAATGACCTTTTGGAGTTGTAAATGTTCTTGTGGGCCCATGAACAGTTTTACGTATCAATAAAACATATCATTTCCTTTTTACTGGTTTTCACCTTAACATGTTAATAACACTTAGGTCACGTTTTTAACCAAAGGACTCAGGCAATGAGTCAAATTTCCGGTTTACCGTTCACCGTAACTGTTCTGGGGTAACCAGGGCGTTACAATGCCTTTGTGTTTCTTCTGTTTTTCCTTCTACAAACTCCTTGTGGTTATGTTCCCCAAGGTTAAGTCTATCCAAAGTTCAGAGAATGACCAAAATGCCCCGAGTCTTATCCTTAGCCCTTTAATGCCTCCAAGGGCAAACCCGTCATTTACCATATTTCGCGTTAATCCTCAAGTAGTCCTATAAATTCCAAATTAATCCCGACATACTCAATTTATCATCAAATAACTACCCGTTACCCGCTAAATCCTGAATAAACGCTAAGTTTTCCAAAATATCCCTAGGCTCACCTCGAGCCGAGGATTTAACCCTGTTGTAACTATTATGCTAATCCACTCACTAGGATCGCCTCTTGCCGAATATCGCAAATATATCCACATAATAATGTGGCATCAATCATTTAACACATATAATCACATGTATACTATCAACGGGTCAAAATTACAAATATGTCTTTATTAACAAAAATATGCCCACATGCATATTTAATACACATAAACATGGACATATATTCATATTACCATATAAATCATGTATGTCACGTAGTCACACGTTTATTCAAATAATTCCACATATATAAATCCAATTATGTCATCTCGGCACACTAATTAAAGTACTAAGCCTTATTAATAAATTTGTGACGTTACACATGTACTTTTTTAATACTAGGTAAAAAAGGGAAAGAATAAAAAAGAAGTTAATTATTTTCAAGTATATAATTTATGGTTCACACAATTGAAAATAAATTTCTTCAATTTATAAAATAAATTAAACGTATTGTCAAATCGAATCCTTAATTAAATAAATTACTTATCTAGTATTCATATACAATATATATATATATAAATACATATATAAATGTATGATACTAGTATATGCAAGAGTTAATTATTAAAGGTAACTTAATTAAAGGAATAAAAGGACGATTGGCGGGGAAAAAGAGAGAGTACTTTCACAAGCCCATTAACTCATTTCATAAGTGCTTAGACATAATCTCAAAGGTATCTTTATAGTACACATCCAATCTCAATTTGTTTCGTCGTTTTTATGAAGATAGGCCCAAGTGAACAAGAAAACGTGTCATGACATGATAGGTGGCCCCAAACGGCCAAATCGCTATAAAACCAAGTTGCGATTAACAACAATACTTCGCAATAACATAGCCTTTTAATTAGTATACCATGCTTCCCAAACTATGGCTCACTCTTCTTTTCCTTGAGGTGGTGGTGCTTACCACAACCACCACGAGTACCGTCTCATCTCATTCACAAATATGGCCACGTAATTTGAAGGAAATCCCTCCTCGGGGAGAAAAGCGGCCTCCGAAGGATCAACCGCTGCTTAAACCTGGTGACAAACCACCTTTGATTCCAAAAGATAAGCCACCGTTGAAGCCAGGAGATAAGCCACCACCAAAAGATAAACCACCTTTGAATCCAGGTGATAAACCACCGCCTAAAGATAAGCCACCTTTGAATCCAGGAGATAAACCACCACTGAAACCAGGAGACAAGCCACCATTGAATCCTGGTGATAAACCACCACCTAAAGATAAGCCACCTTTGAATCCAGGAGACAAACCCCCACTGAAACCAGGTGATAAGCCACCGTTGAATCCTGGTGATAAACCACCTTTGAACCCTGGAGATAAGCCACCTTTGAACCCTGGAGATAAGCCACCACCAAAAGATAAACCACCACTGAAACCGGGTGATAAGCCACCACTGAATCCAGGTGATAAGCCCCCACTGAATCCGGGTGATAAGCCACCTTTGAATCCAGGCGATAAACCACCATTAAATCCAGGTGATAAGCCACCGCCAGAAGATAAACCACCATTGAATCCAGGTGATAAACCACCGCCAGAAGATAAACCACCATTGAATCCAGGTGATAAACCGCCTCCAGAAGATAAACCGCCTTTGAATCCCGGGGATAAGCCACCACCAAAAGATAAGCCATAAGAAATGGACCTGCGGAAGCTGTGAGAGATAACCTACCACGGAAGGTGATGACAAAGTCACTTGCTTTGAAGAACTACCAGCTACCCTAATTTCCCAGTCCATGAGAACCACCATACTAAGTACGTACTTTGTTATAGATCTCACAAACTTTGCTAGCTAGCAAGCTTCATATTGTGCATGGTGCTCTGTGAAATAATGGCTTGTATTTGGTAATGTTTTAAGCATGTGTGTATAATAAGAGCTTCAATAAGTACTATGTTTGTTCTAGTACGTACGTACTATATACGTATATGGTACGTATAGAAGCTCTTTCTTTATGTTTTTTTAATTACTGTAATTAGCTTGCTTGCAGTGCAGTAGTTTTCATCATTTAAGCAAATTTGTTTTAAATTAATTGTCGGTCGATTTATGAATTAAGAGACGAAACACAGTATAATATTCGTAAACGAAGATGAAATCAAATTACAAGCAAAAATCTAGTGCGGACAATATAGATAAATATATATATTTTCGTCCATTCAAAATTTGATGTTTGTATGTATATATTTTTTTCCCATAATGGTCCATTTTGGATATTATAAAGATTTGCCTTTCACTTTCACATATGTGACCATTTCGTACAACTTTCAACCCAAACACACAGATTTTTAGCAAATAAATTTACTGAAATTGATCTATAAAACAAAAATTAAAAATGTCTAAAATTAGAAGAAAAAAAAGGTAAACAAAATAGTTCCATATGGCTGGATTTCCCTTGTAACGATTCCACTTTAACTCTCTATTGGACCTAGGTCACATTACAACTTTAAAATTAATCTTATACGTGTAGTTTATATCTCTTCTATATAATAAGTATATAGATAACGATTTTTTTTTTTTGTTTTAACGATTTTTTATTTTTTTAATGTTAACTTTAACGAAATATTTTTATATTTAACAGAATATTCTTATATTTAACGGTAGTTTATAAACACTTAAACTTAAATAAAATAAAATAAATAATTAAAATAAGATATTTTTTGAAATATTTTACAATGATAATTATTTAAAAATAATAAATAATTAAACAAATTAAAATATGATATTTTGAGATATTTTTCAATGATAATTATTTAAAAATAATAAAATCATATATTTTATAACTTAAATAAACTTTAATTAAACTTAAACTCACTTATTAGAATAATATCATATTAAACATATAATATAATCTACTATGAATTAGCAACAAATTATTTTTTAAAAAAAATTAGCAAGAAACTAAAATTTAAAATCCATGTATAATATTTAATATTATATTAAACATATAATATATAATCTCTTGTTGTGCCTCTCTGTTACACCCAGATTTCGAGCCATGGTAAATATGACCTCGAAAGTTGGATTCGCAACAAATGGTCTCGTAAGGATTGAAGTATGCTCCAGGATTGTATATCGAGCCTGCAAAGTACGATATATGACCTCGAATATATGAGCTCGAAACGATCTCGATCTCGAAAGGTAGCTCCGAGAACACACTCATCTTCGGGGACGACTTCGGATCGGGGGTCTCGAGCTAGATGTACGTACGATCTCGAAAGACACGTGATCTCGGGAGATGCCATTAGCTCGAACAATGACGTGAGACCTGAGATGCTAAAGCCTTAGAGATACGCGATAATCATCTTGAATATTTACAAGTGTTATAAATATGAGATGTAATCCTCATTTATTAATGTAAATCTCCAAGAATCGTGGGATATTATTTGGTCAGTTATGCGTTTCCTGGTCTTCAGGGACGTTTCCTTTTATATCTGATTATAGGCATTTAAAGCCATTTATTTTATTCACAACAGAGTAACTACCCAAAATATGTGGGATAGTATTCTGCGTCCTTCTCTATAAATAGAGAAGCCATGCACCATTGTAAAGGACCGAAATTCTGATCCTGGGGAGAAAACTCTAAAGAATTCATGCTAAGGAATTTTCAGAGATAATCTTAAGATTAATAACAGAGACTCGTGGACTAGGCAGATTTAACTGCTGAACCACGTAAAAATCGCGTGTTTGATTTGTTTTATTTCGTTTAGCCATTGTTATTCTTTGTTTACGTGCTCTTCTTTTACTGTTTGACGAGAAACATCGTCAACACTCTCAAATTCAAAAACTAGAACAAATATAAACTAAAACAAAAATAAATAAATTATTTAATTAAAATGAGATATTTATTTAAAATTTATATGACATTAATATAAATTTAATAAAAATAATTAATAAATTCTATAAATAAAACTAAGCAAAAATGTGCATATTGCATGTCATTTGTATCTAGTATATTAGTATATATATATATATATATACTAGATACAAATAATGTACAATGCACGTTTGTTTAGTTTTAGTTATAAAATTTGTATCATTGTCATATAAATTTTAAATAAATAAACAATATTATATATAAAAAAATGACATAAACATATTAAATGAAAAATTAAAACAAAACACTGTTTATCATTTTTTTTAAATATATATATATATAATATGATAGCTTCTTTTAACATAAATGATAAATTCTTTTAATAAAAATTAAGATTACGTAATATATATATTATAATGATAATTTATAATATTTTAATTTATATTGATATTATTTTTTAATATTAATATAGTAATAATATTTGAATCCTAAAAAATTAGGATTATGTATTATTGTTATAATAATATTTTATAATATTTAAAATTATATTAATATAATTATTAAATATTGTATTATATATTTTATAACATTTAAATTTAAATTTATATTAATATAATTATTATATATGTAGTTATATTAAATATTGTTATAATAATAATATTTAAATTTATATTAATATAATTGGTAAATATTTATTTTAAAGGTAAACAAATCGTTAAAATAAAAGAATTTATTGTCGACACATTTTTTTTTACATAGAAGAGACAAACTATTTCCCTTTAGAATTTCGGTCTCTTCTTAAATGCCAAGCTAGAGCTAGACTCGTGGAAATAAATTCAAGATAGACAAGAAGTAATTATCAATACAAATGAGAGGATGATATCGATTAAGATAAGTGAGACCCACTTTTAAAGGTCCAAAATAGAGAGAGTGGATATCACCTCAACATATTTTAAAACCTTTATGAAGATGGTAAATTAAATTATTTAAATTATTTGATGTAGATGTTTTCCCAATAGAGTACCATGTACAATGACAAACTTAAAAAAATTATTACAATTTTTTCTTTAATAAGTAAAACATTATATGTATATATATTGCGACGACATGTGGTGAAAAATGGAAGAATTTATTTTTACTTTCTAAAATGTTATAATTCTTTTTATTTTCCTTACCTATAATTATTTTCACACTAGCTTTGATAAATAAATAAATAATTAGTTCAAATTTTTAAGTAAAAAATAATAATATTTATTACAACGACAATTGACATAGAAAAAGTAATAGGTTAGAGCATCTCCAACCCATTACCCCATTATGGTGTTGCACCAACACTAAAACTAAAGAATCTTAGCACTATATTTTTTTTTATTTCAACCACAACACCAAAAGTTACACCAAAAAATATATTATTTATTATTATATTATTTTTTAATAAAATAGAATATTCTTTTTATTATTATATTATTTTATCGTTTATTTATTTAATTAATCAATTAAGTAAAAATGTCATTATTAATTTTCATGAAATTTATTTCATAAATATTAAAACTTGAAAATTATATTAACACATTACATTTTCCTATTTAAATATTACACTACTAAAATAAAATACATTCAATTAACCCTAAAACATAACACACCCTTAAAATATTAATTAAATTAAACTAATTTTCCGATACTATATTCGTCCCACAAGTGTTTAATTAATGCATTTTGAAGTGCAATGTCAGCATCCTTATCTTTGATTTTTCTATGTCGAGCTAGAAATTCTTGAAATCGAGCATCGTCATTACCCACCATCTCAACTTCTGGATTTGGCACTTCGAACCGTTCTTCAATGTATTTGATTTTAATATTAGAATGTAAGTTTGTAATATTTTAATTATCTTTTGTATATTTAATCAATTTTTTTTTGGTAAATCAGCTCAAGTTTTGTATTAATCACAAACTAATTACAAACACCAATCATTAATTACATTTGTAGATTTCCCAACCAAACCAAATCGTTCTTACTGACCTTTCTTGAAACCAAAAGACTCATCCTATTACAAATATCTTTTTTTATACTCTCTATAACAGTAGTAACTACTGGTTTCTTTATATTCCAAAAATTCTCATTTCTAGCTTTCCAAATATATTACACATCAGCACAAAGAGCACAGCTATACACTTTCCTTTGGCAACTAGAGTGCTTACATCTTCTCACTCAATTCGTAATACCCACCAGATCATACTTCTTGGAACCAATACCCAACCAACTCAGTATGTGTTGCATACACATCTTACTGAATTGGCATTCAAAAAACAGGTGTCTATGGGACTCAACAAGCTGGCCACATAACAAGCAAAGAGGGTCAGAATTAATACCAAAGCTGATAAGTTTATCTCTAGTTGGTAACTGCTTTTTAAGAGCTAGCCAAGTCATAAATTTGTGCTTAGGAACTCAATTTCAATGTTAATTTTATTTTCTTATAGTGCAGAGAAAGAATTTTCACACAAATTAAAATAAATTATATAAAAAATTAATTATGAAATATTTGAAATTTTATTTAAAAAATTAAATTATATGTGTATTTATAATTTAAAAAACCCAACATAAAATATAGACCCAAATAATACTCATATATTTATATATATAAATATATATATAAAAGATATAAATATATTTATCTTTAAAAAAAAAAAAAAGTGCCGTGTGAACAGTACACGGTATATATGCCGTGTCACTGTTCATAAACAGCTAAATAGGGGTATATTTGAAGTTGAATTGGAACTTTATATATATATATATATGTTGTTCACGACATATAATGCCGTATTCTCGTTTGATTGGTGTTGCTCTTAGTTCGGTAACTGATATGGTAACTAGTTGTACCTAGCTAGTTATCAAGTTAACTAATATGATAGAATCTATCACATCATAAAATTTTCATAATCGAGAAATAAGAACAAAAAGCAAAAAAAATAAAATAAAAAAGCACTCACAATCACATCAGAAACACTCAACCAATAAAGTAGATCAGAACAAATGAGTCGTGGGACTACCATAGTGCTCAATAATTATATCTTGTATTATGTATGCTTCATCACTCTTGTGAAATATAGGGACAACTTCTTAAATTAAATGGTTTCATTTAGGACCACGTACACATGACTCACATGCCTTCATATCTTTTCCAATTGCTTTCACATACTATCACCTACCTTAAAATATATATATATATAAAAATACATATAACTCTTATGTATAAAGATTGTGTAAATAATATAATTTTTTTTGTTTTAACGATTTATTTTGTTAATTTTAATAAAATATACATTTAAAACTAATTAAAAATATATATTTTTAAGAGAAATTTGACTTTTTATGCTTAATAGTATGGTGTAATACAAAATAATGTTAGGCATTTTTAACATTACAAAATAATGCCAATTCATTTTTGGATACCCAAAATACCCCTAAAAACAATTATCTCATCTCTTCCCTCCTCCTCTCTTCCTTCTTCTTGTTTCTTCCTCACTCTCACTTACCTCACCTCACCTCACACCACCACTAAGAGCACCACGGTAGAACCCCATCGAGCAAGGGACCGCCACTAAGAAAGCCATTTGTAGAGGGGATCAAGACCAAAGTAAGGGTTGAGAAATCTTGGAGAAAAATTTAATGGGTAAGCAATTTTTTCTTAAATACTTCGGATTAGTGATTTTTCCTTTAAACTTTTTGAGCATTTTGAATAGATGTGAGCAATATTTGTACATTTTTTTGGGTTTTTTTCTGGTTTTTTTGTCAATTTGCGTTTTCTGGGAATTTTTAGGGTTTGTGTTGTGCTCGATGCTTACTCGATGCAGGCTCGTTGGCACATCAATTTTAGGGTTGCATGTTCTGCTTGATGGGTACTCGATGGTTACTCGATGGTAATGTGCATTCTCACTATTTCATGCATGCTCGATGGATGCTCGATGTAGGCTCGATGGCACATCAATTTTAGGGTTGCATGTTCTGCTCGATGGGTACTCGATACCTACTCGATGGGTACTCGATGGTAATGTGCATTCTCACTATTTCATGCATGCTCGATAAATGCTCGATGCCTGCTCGATCCAAGCTCGATGGCACATCATTTTTTACGTTGCATGTTGTACTCGATACGTACTCGATGGGTACTCGATGGTAATGTGCATTATCACTATTTCATTCATGCTCGATGGATGTTCAATGCCTGCTCGATGCAAGCTCGATGGCACATCATTTTTTACGTTGCATGTTGTGCTCGATGGTTACTCGATACCTACTCGATGCAAGCTCGATGGTAATGTGCATTCTCACTATTTCATGCATGCTCGATGGAGGCTCGATGCAGACTCGATGGTCATGTTTTTCAGCATCGTTAAAAGACCATTTCCTACCATCTTTTTTTCTGCTAACTGTATTTGTGTTTTTTTATTTCAGGTTCTACTGTTTACGTATTTGTTTCTTACAACGGTGTTTGGGAAATGCATGGTAGGAAATGGTATTTTAAGGATGATGAAGGTGAAGTGATATCAGTAGAGAATGATGTCACTTACTTGCAACTACTTGACATATTGCACGAGACATTTCAGGTGGATAGAGAGGTGTATGAATTGAAACTCGAGGTGCATACGTATGCGGCAAGCAACCATT
Organism: Humulus lupulus; assembly: GCF_963169125.1. NCBI lineage: Eukaryota > Viridiplantae > Streptophyta > Magnoliopsida > Rosales > Cannabaceae > Humulus > Humulus lupulus. Next base: position 295,496,917 of record NC_084794.1, on the reverse strand, counting down.
TGCACCAGTTCAATTGAAGAATGATCGTCAAGTTCGTGTATTCTTAGGAATAAGCTTGAAAGAACGGGTAGTCTTATGTGTGACTCTAGTTAAGAAGAATGTCATATCAGATCCTTCTCCTGGTGTGAACAAAAAAGACACGACCAGTGTCGAACCATCTTCTGCAGGTAGCAGTTACAAGCACCTTAGCGAGGTGGGCACTTTTGTTCCAGTTACTGATCCGATGGCTACTATTTAGCTTGATATACCACAAGGAGGTCCCACAGGTGTGCTTGAGGCATATGAGTACGATCCCTATGTCAATGATGATCCAGTTGGTAATTTATTTGAAGATAATGATGATGGTTCCGAGGATGACTCGTATTATAGTGCAGATGTTTCAAATGAGGAGTTAGACATTTCCCAAGCCCAACAAGTAGAAGAAGAGTCAGGACTGCCTCTTGTACAGGCACACCTCCCAACTCAAGGACGTCGAGCACCTGCTCGAAGCAGTAATCAACCTGCTACAGAAGATAACACTGGGTGGAGGGAGACAATTGTATCAAGAGAAGATCACACCAGATGGAGTGCCCCAATGTTTACAAAAGAAGATATTGAGGCATCTGCTAAAACACATTCCTCATCATTTGGTGGACCAATGGGAGAAATATATGCTGGGAAGACTTTTCAAGACAAGATTGATTTAAAAACCAAACCTGCTCTATTTGTAATGAAGAATAACTTTGAGTATATGGTGAAAAAGTCTGGTACTGACGTGTGGTATATCACATGCAAAGATCCTGACTGTTGTTGGAGACTGAGAGGGAAAAAACAACCAATGTCCCTCATGTTTGAGATCACGTTATACAAGAGCGTACACACATGCTCACTAGAAGTGCGACAAAAAGGTCATCGTCAAGCTGCACCGTGGGACGTTGGACACCTCATAAAGAACAAATACGCAGTTGATGGGACCAGTTACATGGCAAACAACATAAAAGAGGATATGAAGAAAAATTTTGGTATTGATATGAGTTATGAAAAGGCATGGAGATGTAGAGAGAAGGCACTTACATATGTTAGGGGGACATATGAAGATTCGTATTACAAGTTGCCATCCTACTTGCACATGTTGCAGCAAAAGAATTCAGGTACAATTACTGATTTTGTCACTGAAGATGGTCATTTCCTATATTGCTTCTTTGCCCTTGGAGTTTGTAGGAGAGGATTCAGATTTTGTCTTCCTGTGATATGTGTGGATGGCACGTTCTTGAAGAATAAGTACGGTGGCCACATGCTATGTGTCGTTGCTTTGGATGTGAATAGTCATTTATATCCAATTGCGTTCGGGTTGGTGGATAGTGAGAACCACAACTCGTGGAAATATTTCATGACGAAGTTGAAGGAAGCCATTAAGGAAGTTGATGACTTGGCTTTCGTGTTAGATAGGCATGCGAGTATTATTCATGCTCTAGAGGCTGTCTTTCCTGATGCCTACCACGGCGCATGCTACCATCACATCAGTATGAATGTGAAAAACCAAGTTCAAGACTGATCACTGTCACAGTGAGATGTGGGCAGCAGCCTATGCATGGAAGAAGACAAAATTTCTAAAGAATTTTGAAAATATTAAGCGAATGGATCCTCCTATAGCTGCCTATTTGGAGGGAATTGGTTTCAATAAGTGGTCTCGTCCTTTCTTTCCTGGAAAACGATACAATATAATGACAAGCAACTACGCTGAAAGCTACAACAACAAGACCAAGGATGCAAGAACCTTTCCAGTTACAATTTTTTTAGAATTCATTCGGTTCACACTACAGTCTTGGTTTTCTGAACGACGTAGTGTGACAGAGAAGACTACCACCAAATTATCCACCCTGATGGAGGCAGATATATCGAACAATGCTGACAAAGGAAGGTTCATGAATGTCTATGCCCTTGGTCAATTCGAGTTTCATGTAACTGGTGCAAACAGCGATGCTGAGGTGAATTTGATGACGAAATCATGCTCGTGTGGGGTATTCTAGCTCATAGGCACACCTTGTCCCCATGCAGCTGCAGCAGCTATAAAGCGTGGAGTGAACCTTTACTCTTTGTGTTCACCATTTTACACCATTGAGTCATGGAGGAATTCGTACAAAGAAACCATTTACCCAACTGGGAACGAGGATGACTGGATACTTCCAGATGACATTAAGAATATGGTAGTTGGTTTACCCATAGAGAAACAACAAATTGGTCGGCCAAAAAAGCTAAAGCTAGGAAGACCAAGGACAAACCGTTGGCCATCTGGCGGGGAAAAACCAGTTACAATGCGTAAGTGCAGTAGATGTGGTGGTCTTGGCCACAACAAGTCCTCATGCAAAGCTCGGCTTTGAGTTTATTTTTTGTTGTATTTTAATTAAACTTGAAGTTGAAGGTTATTTTTCGTTTTCTTTTTTTATTGTCGTTAATAAATTTTGGTCGTTAATACTGCAATGCTCGACTCAAATTTTTTTCTTAATAATCTAGATTTTAAGCAAATAAATATAACAAGAGAATGTTCAATGTCTAACATTCTGATACCATAAGTCAACTGTCCATTTGTTTCTGAACAACTCCATGTTGTCATCGCAAATCGTGTCAAGTGGTAGCCTGCCCAATAAGTGTTCGATGTGCTTGATGGCGTACATACCACAATCTCCACTGTAACCAAAACATAAATTGCATTAGTAACAAAATCAACATAGAATTTAATTTAAAAAACTTGAATAAAAACTAGACTTTTGATTACCTGACTTTGGTTTGGGGTACTGAATCAACTGGCATGTGGTGCACATTGAACTCTTTGCATCTTTTAGCTCCAGGTGGAATCGTCAACCGAGGGTCGTCCTTGAAAAGTTGTGACTGCAATAACAACGATGGGAACAAAGTAGACCATGACTTCATAAACGATTGCAGTTGTTTATCACTTATCACGGTCACGTCCGAATCATAAACATTCAGAGTCCAAGTAGAAATGGAGGCTTCAACTGCAAACCAATGCGCTTGAAGGTAGTTCTGGCACCAATATACAATGTCTACTCCCCTCCAGGATGCCAGAAATTGATTGTCAATTCCCGTAATCATTGATATCACATCTGAATCCCACAAAAACCTTTTCTTATCCACTTCCTTGGCATTCTGATATGCATCATAACGGGCCGGTACCACTTGTGAGAACATAATATTCATCACAACAGCATCTTGCCGATACGCCTCGGGATAGAACTGTCGACGCCTACGTAGCATATGCTTGGCCGCATCAATATGCTGCAAAAATGATAAGAAAACAATTAATCAGCCTAGCGAAACCCCTATCGAACCCATATCGAACCTCTATCGAACCCCATGAACCCCCTATAATCTGCCCATATAACCCCCATCGAACCACTATCCACCTGCCTATCGAACCCCGTCAAACCCCCATCGAACCCCCTATCGAACCCCAATCACCTACCTATCGAACCCCTATCACCTGCCTATCAAACCCCAAACCACTTGCCTATCGAACACCCAAACCACCTGCCTATCGAAACCCTATCGAACCCCATGAACCCACCCAATCCACCTGCCTATCGAACCCCATGAACCCAAACCACCTGCCTATCGAACCCACTGTTTATACCAGATAAAAAGTATTAATAAAAGTACTTACCCTATCATCGATCCAAAACTGTGGTGTCTTCATCGTCAGAAACCAACTCGGACCATACATACCTGTTATACCCAAAAATTGGAGAATGCATCCTAGGAGGCTAAGGAGAATGCATCTAGGAGAGTGCCTCCTAGGAGGGCTAAGAGGGTGGTCCTAGGAGACCCCAAGGGTGTGTAGGAGGTAAGCCTCCCAAGGTTTTCTAAGTGTTGGCTCGAACGTGCCCAAGGTAAATAGCTAAGGAGGAGGAGTCTCATGCAAGAGAATGGAGACTTAGACTTTCATAAGGAAAGTCTATACACTGTTCGATCGGACATGTTTGGGAGATGCTAAAGGGGGTTGCCTCAATGTTGTCCAAGGTGGGGTTCCCTCAATGTTGTCCAAGGTGAGGTTCCCTCAATGTTGTCCAAGGTGAGGTTCCCTCAATGTTGTCCAAGGTGAGGTTCCCTCAATGTTGTCCAAGGTGAGGTTGCCTCAATGTCGTTCAAGGTGAGGTGCCAAGGAAGTTGCCTCGAACCACCTTGGTCCGAGGAGAAGCCAAGGAGATTGGTTCAAGGAGGAACATGGCATGCTAGAGGAGAGTACATGTTCAAGGAGAACCATGCACGTTCAACCCACCCAAAGCATGTCCTACCACCATGCATGTTTAACCAGCACTTGCATGGGTAGTGAGTAGGAGGTGGACCAACTAGCTAGAGGAGACTAAGTCAGACACAACTTCAACAACATGCGCGGGAATCTCTCATTCTTCCCACAAATGGGGAATTTGTTACATTTTGAATTTTGAATGTTTATTTGTAATATAAATGTAATAAATATAATAAAATATCCCTATTATAAGGGGATATCAGTTGAGGATCCCATCTCTATAAATAGAGAGCTTATGAGATGAGAGAGGGACCCCTTCTGCTTATTCTTTCTAGAGAGATAAAATTGGGTCTGTCTATTCTAGAGAGAGAAAGTGCTGAAATTAGAGAGAATTCTTGTATTTTCACAATTTATACTGAAGAAACTCAGTTGGCATAGTCCATCTGATCTTGAGTATAGATTTATAAATCACAACTCTAAGTGGATTAGGCTATTACCGACAATCGGGGCTGAACCACTATAAAAATTCTGTGTTATTTACTTTTCTTGTTTATACCGTCTGTTGTCGTTTACATTCTCTTGAAGGTTCGTCATATTTGACGTTCTCACGTCGTTGGCTAAAAACGCAGTCAACATTTTGGTGCTTTCATTGAGAGCCTGAAGAGAAGAACAGACGGTCCCTGAAGCAAGATGGCGCCTAAGAACACCACTGCTGCTTCCAAGAGGACGAACTCCTCTAAAGAACCTGCTAGATCTGAAGGTCCTTGCCCACAATATCATGAGAATGAACCTAGGGTCATGCTTGAGGATGTGACTCCAGGAGTTGAAGAGCTCCAAGAGACCATGGGGGCCTTCCAGGAGGAGATGGCACGATTCCACGCTAGGCAAGAGGCGTTTGCTGAAGAGATGGCCAGGCAGAGAGCTGCCTTAGAGCAGCAAAAACGCGATATGGAGGCCAGAAGTGAGGAGCTCAGACAACAACAGGAGGAGGTCAACCAGAAACATCGTGAAGCAGCGCTTGCTTTGGAGGCTGCTACCAAGTTGGCCCAGGCCAATGCCCAAGCTACAGCACGAGGGGCAACCACTCCAGGAGCAAGGACCACTGAAGCTGGTGGTAGGAGTAATGATAGACCAAGGAGAGGTGGTAATAACCCACCTAGTGAGGGAGATGGAGTTCGATCGCACACTACCTCAACCCAAGGGGAGCACTCTAGAACCCCCTCCAGAAGTCACCGATCGGGCAGTAAAAAGACTCCACCTGGGCAGGAGCAAAATAAAGCTCCTAGAGAGAAGAGGACCTCTCAGTTCAAAGATGGGCATGGTGGGGATGAGGCTGATAGTCATCCAACCAGCCAATCCAAGGAAAAGGAGGGCCACAACCCACAAGGAGGAGAACACTGCCCAGAGCATGCCAAGAAGCCTCCATTGCACCCCGACCAGCGGCGTAGCAGGAGAGATGAAGTCCCACGTAGTAAGCCCACTGGGAAATCGAAGAGTACGGTGTTTGATCGGGTAGGAGAGCATGCTTCTCAGAAGGATCTGAGGGACGTTATCACCAACAAGAGGAGGACCGTCCTGGTCGAAGGGAAAAATCTGGACCGTCCTACCAGTCAAGTAGAAATACTTGACGGTGGCGTGCCAGATGGTAATGCCCGACCAGGCGGTCAAAACCTTGGAACCTCATCAGTCGCACCAGCTATCCAAGCCCAGCTTGACATGCTAGCAGCTGCAGTGCAAGGTTTGTCAAAGCGACCTTCCGAGATAGATCCGATAGACTACCGGAGTGGCAGCCCGTTCTCTGCTCGAATAAGAGCAGCCCAACCACCAGCAAAGTACAAAGCACCAGTACTGCCAATTTATACCGAAAAGGCAGACCCGATAAGACATGTTGGGAAGTTTGAGGACCAGATGGAACTACTCGGGGTGAGTGATGACTATCGGTGTAGAGTCTTCCCCACCACCTTGACGGACAATGCCCAAGAGTGGTATTGGAGGTTTAAACCAAACTCCATTACCTCTTGGGAGTCATTCAGGAAGGAGTTTTGTAGACAATTTAGCACTGCCCGGACTCCACCAGTTTATGCCAACGACTTGGCAGATATCAAACAAAGAAAAGATGAGTCTCTAAAGAGCTATATACAGAGGTTCATGAGAGAAGCCAATAGAGCAACTGCTGTAGGAGACGAAGGGAAGATGGTTGCTATATCTGCTGGGATAATTTATCGGAGTCCTCTATGGGACAGCATCCATCGCCATCCAATTTCAACACTTCAACAATTTCTTGACCGGGCGGAAAAATATATGAATTTGGATGATGCAATAGAGAAAGGGGAGAATGGCATAAACAACCCAAGCAGACCAAGTGACTCTCCTAGTGATGGTGGAAAGAAACGTAGAAGTAATGGGTCTGACCACCATGAAGAAAAGAAGGCAAAGGTGGATTCAAGTGAGAAGCCAACCAAGTATGAGCCTCAATTCACCAACTACACCACTCTCTCAACCAGTAGAGCAGAGATATATCTTGCTAGTCAAGAGGAGGTTCCTTACAAGAAGCCTCCACCCATCAGGAGAGAGATGAGGAAGAGAGACATGAACAAGTATTGTCGCTTCCATGAAGATTATGGTCACGACACAAATGAATGCAACCACCTCAAGGACGAGATAGAATTTCTTCTCCGGTCGGGCAAGTTGAAGAAGTACCGAGCAGAGACACCCCAAGGAGAAGGAGGTAGAAGCAACTCCGGATTCAAGCGACAAAAATCTCCACCCTTGCAGCCTGGACCCGTGGACTTCACCGTAGACACTATATGTGGAGGTCCACCCTTAGCTGAGGAGAGCAACGAAGCAAGAGGAGGGGTATGCTGAGGAGGAGTGCTAGGAGCAGGAATCGTTGGAGTGGCGTGCACATAGAGCGTCGAAGGAGATATTATTTTTAAATACCGCTTTCAGAGTGGTAGCTTGGTTTCGAGTTTTTTAGACTTGTTATTTAAGTTTGGTGTATGAACTGGTTATTTGCTAACCAATCATTTTATTTTGAACAATTTTGGTTGTTTAAGACTCGTTGCTAGACATGTTTTGTCATTTTTAATTTACGAGTAATAAAAGAGACTACGCGCAGCGTGGTCGATTCTTGCTACAAATATGCATGTGTGTTAGTTATCCGAGTAGTGTTCAACTGGTCGATGTGTTCAAGCAGTGTTCAACTGCTTGAGTATTTTCCATATATTCTATGTGTTTCACGAGTAGTTAACTGCTCGAACAGATTCAGTCATGTAGCAAGTGACTAAGGGTCTTTCAACCTCCAACCACCTGGGGGGCACATGGGGTATGCTGGTATATAACTTAACACAGGCAATAAGAGCACGAGGTAATATATCTGTTTTTAGGCTGACTTGTAAATTTTCGAAGTCCAAAAAGGCCATTAAGCTAACTTGCTTGGCAAAGCTTAAGTAACTTGGAATTTTTAAAATTTCAAGTTAGGAGCAGATATTCGTGTGACCGTAAACATCATGCTCATAAAATGTTAGAGCAATAAGAGTGTGAGAAAGTATACTTAGCATGGACTTATGAAATGTCTAGAATTTCTAAGTTAGAAAACTAAGTACTCATGTGAAAATCTAAGGCATACACCAGAGTGACTTTACTCTTCACAAAAAACTTATAACTTTTTAAGTCTAGAGGAGACTTAGAATGTTTTAAGTTAACAAGGAGAAGTAAAGTCTAAATGCCAACAGCTACAAGTTTAGCTCACCAGGTGCAAAGTTTTCTTGCTCAGGAGAGCAGATACAACTTCCCTGGTAGGCTAAGCATGTATCACCAATCGACTTCCCTGGAGTAAATCAAACAAATACGTGCAAAATAAATGCTACATGATGAAAATTTCTCCTTGGGAGGAGAAGTCAAGTTTCCACCAAGATTTATTGAGAAAAATCAATCTCTCAAAATAATTTTGGGAGGCTCGAACAAAGGTGCTTCGATGGTCTTTCTTAAAAGGTCCTAAGAGTGCCTAAAGGTGAAATGTTTGGAAAAATTATAGCATGGAGTATACCATGTTTGGTCCGAAAGGTGTGTCTAGTTCCAAGGAGAAGCGTCCAAATGGGGATGCTGCCTATGTCCGATCGGATGTGTATGCTTAAAAGGTTGGTTACTGTTCCATGCATTGCATTGCATTCATGTCAACACGACTTATGCCTGTTTGACCATGCTCACGATCAATACAGATGCTTAAAGTGTTTGAAAAATGTGATGTCAAAGCATACCTTGAGACGGCCGATCGGATGCATGTTGATCCAAGGAGCATCTCGCCTACGTCCAAGGATCTAGGCCCAGAAATATTGGTGCCTAAGGTGCTGCATCTGAGGAGGAGAAACACACTTGAGTGGTTGGAAGCTACATTATATCCGATCGGAATGGAGATGCATCTAGTCCGAGGAACCCAGCTGCGTCCAAGTAGATGGATCTTGGCCAAGGAGAGGCCACAAAGTACCCGATCGAACCTTGATGGAAGAGCCAAATGCTTGGCTCGGGCCATGTCCGAGGAGAAGCCAAGACATTGGCTTGGACCTTGGTTCAAGGAAAGGCCGTGAGAACCATGTCGCATATCTCCGATCGAACCATGTTGAATATCTCCGATCGGACTATGTCCGAGGAGAGTCATGCATGTGTGCCAAGGAATTGGCTCGGACTTAAGCTTGGTGAGCTCCAAAATGCTTGGCTCGGACCTTAACTTGAGGAGTCCCTAAATGGAAAGCTCCGATCGGACAAGTTCGAGAGAAGCTCACCCATGTGTGCCAAGGGTCCGATCGGACCTTGCTTGAAAGAGATAGGCTCGGACCACTTTGGTCCGAGGAGAAGGGTGTCATGTCCGATCGGACATGCCATGGGAGAGGTGCCTTGGACCATTTTGGTCCGAGGAGATGGCAAGAAAAAGATGGCTCGGACCACGCCAAAGGACCTAGATTTTGGCCGAGGTCACGCAATGTCCGATCGGACATGGATGGAGGATCCTAGTGCTTGGCTCGGACCTATTCGAGGTGAGCTTCAAGGAGATTAGTTCAGATCACATGGTCCAAGGAGAAGCCACAAAGAGTCCGATCGGACCTTAGTTTGGGCTTCCAAAAATTTGTAGCTGGGACATGACCGAGGAGAGCCAAAGCGGATGCCATAAGTGTTCAGGTAGGCCCGTGTGCGTCTAAGTGTTGGTGTCCGAACAACTAGGCTGCATCCGATCGGAGATGGTGGGCTGTTGTTAAGGCTTGAGGCATGCATTTCTTTGAACGAGGCGAGTGATCACTTCCGATCGGGCATTGAAAACTTTAGGCAATTGTGTAGTCCAATCGGACCACACTTACCTATCTTTGCATTGAAATGCCCGACTTGGCAGCAGACTTTGAACCCCCTTAAACTCCCATGCCCGATCGGACATCCTGGGGGAATTCACGCTGGGCTCGCGTGAAGGAAGGCTGGACGTTTCCTTGGTCAAGCTTTGCCCGATCGAACCATGTCATGAAAGCTCCGATCGGACCATGTCCGAGGAGGCCATGCATGTGTTCCAAAATGGTTGGCTCGGAGCAAGTGAGAGGAGAAGTCCCATACAAGCCAAAAGATAGAGTTAGTTTTGGGCCAAAAGTGCATTGTCCGATCGGACATGATTGAAGATGCCAAGAAGAGTGTCCAGGTCCGATCGGATCACATCCAAGGAGACCATGTTTTGCATGGTGCAAGCCGAGCATGTCCAAGGAGCCTAATGCATGTGTCCGATCGAACAATCTTGTTCAAGGGCCCTAGTTCGATCACCGAAATTCTAATCCTAGCGCAACCAAATCGAGGATATTCAACAACCTGCCTCTATACTATGATGTTTTTGCAACATATACAGAGGGAGCTTATATTTTCATTACATCAAGAAAATAGAGTTTGAAGAAATCACAAGACAAGTTTTGTCATGGGAGTTTATGTGAAAGTTATCATCCGGATAGGAGCTTTTGGATGACCTCAAGAGCATTTTGCTAGAAGAAAAGTTTATCATACGAGGGGAATCGTATAATAAACTTGGGGGGCAAATGTTATACCCAAAAATTGGAGAATGCATCCTAGGAGGCTAAGGAGAATGCATCTAGGAGAGTGCCTCCTAGGAGGGCTAAGAGGGTGGTCCTAGGAGACCCCAAGGGTGTGTAGGAGGTAAGCCTCCCAAGGTTTTCTAAGTGTTGGCTCGAACGTGCCCAAGGTAAATAGCTAAGGAGGAGGAGTCTCATGCAAGAGAATGGAGACTTAGACTTTCATAAGGAAAGTCTATACACTGTTCGATCGGACATGTTTGGGAGATGCTAAAGGGGGTTGCCTCAATGTTGTCCAAGGTGGGGTTCCCTCAATGTTGTCCAAGGTGAGGTTCCCTCAATGTTGTCCAAGGTGAGGTTCCCTCAATGTTGTCCAAGGTGAGGTTCCCTCAATGTTGTCCAAGGTGAGGTTGCCTCAATGTCGTTCAAGGTGAGGTGCCAAGGAAGTTGCCTCGAACCACCTTGGTCCGAGGAGAAGCCAAGGAGATTGGTTCAAGGAGGAACATGGCATGCTAGAGGAGAGTACATGTTCAAGGAGAACCATGCACGTTCAACCCACCCAAAGCATGTCCTACCACCATGCATGTTAACCAGCACTTGCATGGGTAGTGAGTAGGAGGTGGACCAACTAGCTAGAGGAGACTAAGTCAGACACAACTTCAACAACATGCGCGGGAATCTCTCATTCTTCCCACAAATGGGGAATTTGTTACATTTTGAATTTTGAATGTTTATTTGTAATATAAATGTAATAAATATAATAAAATATCCCTATTATAAGGGGATATCAGTTGAGGATCCCATCTCTATAAATAGAGAGCTTATGAGATGAGAGAGGGACCCCTTCTGCTTATTCTTTCTAGAGAGATAAAATTGGGTCTGTCTATTCTAGAGAGAGAAAGTGCTGAAATTAGAGAGAATTCTTGTATTTTCACAATTTATACTGAAGAAACTCAGTTGGCATAGTCCATCTGATCTTGAGTATAGATTTATAAATCACAACTCTAAGTGGATTAGGCTATTACCGACAATCGGGGCTGAACCACTATAAAAATTCTGTGTTATTTACTTTTCTTGTTTATACCGTCTGTTGTCGTTTACATTCTCTTGAAGGTTCGTCATATTTGACGTTCTCACGTCGTTGGCTAAAAACGCAGTCAACAATACCAGTTTGGACATCCCTCTTCGTCTTGTTCGGAATATCTCCAAGCAACCACTTGCTGACCGTCCTGTATTGTGTAGCAAGTGGCTTCTTTAGAGGGTCGAGGACTAATGGCACGTCATCAATCGCATCCAAACAAGCTTTCTTTCTGGTTGGGTCGGTGTAGTCTTCAAATTTCTTAGGTTTGCGTCTTTTCCTCTTGGCCAATTCAAACTCTACACCAGCAACATCCCCATGTTCTATAATAGCAACACCTGGGGTCTCAGGATTTGCTGTGAGTACTATCGGGGGAGGAGTGCCCATGTCATGTGAGACAAATCATTTGGGAGGTCAGGTGAGTCGGAATTAGAATCATTTGGAAGATCTTGTACGAATGTCAAGATCTTATTGACAACATCCATGATGACTGCCTGGTTCTTTAAGATGGTGTCCTGACGACTCTCGACTCGCTCCAACCTCTCGAACACCTCCCGTAAATCAGGTTGATCAGGACTGGGGTGTACCGATGGGGCTGGGGCCGAGGGTGTGGGGCTGATGGGGACTGGGGTATCATCATCATCAGGGCCATCAACAAAATATTGGCTGCCTTCGCAACCTCAGCAGCTATCTCCGCCACCTTCTCAAAATTAGTGGGAGTTTCCACCTCTTCTTCTTGGCCCAACCCGGGATACAAGGGAGCATCACCCTCCGTCAGAGCGCTATAATAATCTATCTCCGAAGGCCGGGGCTTCAACATGGACTGCACAATCAAGTGCATCAAATACAAAACATTAAGTTAGTTTGAAACCACCAAAGAATACTCTATTTTGACATAATATAGCAGAACTTACACTCGTCTTCTTGAACATCGGTGCAAGGTCGGCCTTCGAAATAGGACGCTCCTTATTGCTTGACCAACTGAGCATCCTCGGAAACTAGTTTCCATGGTTAATACCATACTCACGTGCAAACTGCTGGATGGCTTCGTGTGCCCAATACTGCAATGCAGGGACATAACCATACAAACTGTATTTTGCTTCTTTCTATTTCCCCTTAACTTCCTTCTTCTTGTCATAGTTCCTCTTCTGATGATGCATGTCTTTCTTACATGAATCCATAAGCTTGTTAAAAGACACATTCCCCCATGGGTAAGTAAAGAAGTACTCAGTGTCCTCCACCATCTTCAGCGAATCTTGAGGGTATTATGGTCTTTTTGCAAATTCAAATATTTAATATTATGGCAAACCAAAAATTACACATAATATGATAAAATAATTTCAAGCATATTATTATTACTATTATTCTCATAATAATAATAATAATAATTTTTAAGTAAATAAATAACTTAACCTGAGCCATTATTTATTCACTTGACATTATTTTCATGTTGTGATTCCACAAAAACTCAAACATGAGAAACCATGAATTTTATTTCCATTGGAAGTCATACATATCCAATAATCCATCAAAAGAAAAGAAAGAAAGAAAAAATGACAAGGATGCACACAGTGAGAAAATTACGAAATTGCCCTTCCAGGAAAACGGATATTATATACCTCTTGCAAGATAACTTTCTCCAAGGCTCGATGAGGATGCTTTTTCTGTCTTGAGTTCCAAATCTTTTGATTTGAGGGTTGAGATAACTTCTTCCAAAGTAATAGATGTCTTACCATATTTTATTGCACTTCTTACTTCTCTAAATGAATCAGACAAGGAATTCAAGATTATTATGGCTTAATTTTCATCACTCAATGTTTCCCCATCTCCTGAGTTTCCTAACTCAATATTCATCCTTAGAAACTCATCTAAGTTCTGTTCTAATGTTTTACTATTATTCATTTTGAAACCAAAAAGTCTTTCTTTCAAGAAAATCTTATTTGTAAGAGTTTTCTGCTGAAACAACTCATCTAATTTGTTCCAGATTTTCGCTGTGGTGTCCTCCTTATCTACCATTCGAATTATAGCATCTGATAAATGAAAAATCATAATATCCATAGCTGTTTCCATCATTTCTTCTTTTTGATCTTCAGTTGTTCCTATAACCCATGAAATTGGGTCTTCCAAAACTCATAGGAGTTTCTGAGATGCCAACATACCCTTGATCTTTCTTCTCCAAATTCTAAAATCACCATTTCCATCAAACTTTTCTATGTCCAGCTTCATATTGCTCATGATTTGATAACTTCCGTATCTAGCACTTTCTTGAGCTTGTTCTTGAACTTTTGGGCCTAGTTCTTGAGGCTTTTCTTCAACTTGTTCTTCTTCCTTGTCTGTGTCCGATGAAGATCTTGATGAATTCAGTTCTTCTCATTTTGTTGTAGCTAGTTTTGAAGTTGATCTTTGCTGAGAGACTTGGCTCTTGATACCACTGTAAGGATTTGAAATCCCCACGCCAACTTCTTCTTGCAATAAAGAAAGAAAACAAAACAACAAAAATAGTAAATCTGATCTTTACAATCTTGTAAAACCCTTGCTAGAGAGTCACACCACACTAGCTTCTTTGTTACAAACCCTTAACCAGGCCCTTCCCAAAACAGAGTACAAAAAACATATACTCAGAGATCTCTCAACTCACTTAGAGGAAAACTCTCTCCAACCTAGTGCTAAGACTCTCACAATACAATCTAAAAAACAAGTTATGTCACTATATATATATATATACAATGTTTACAACAATAACAAAAATAGGCCTAGTCAACTTGACCGAAGACTAAAGCTAGAGAGATGTAACCAATGAAAAATGAGTGACATGGCATGTTTAAAATGAGGACCAATCTTCACAATATGTATTTGGATCGACCTTAATAATGAACTACCTATGTTCATGAATCACTTTTATAACTCTTATTCATTTAGTACTCTAGAATAAAGAGAACCACATTCGTATCACATAAAAATAGTGTGATAACAAAAATCTTTAAGAATCTATATGAATATGTATGAATAAAATTGGCATATATGGCTACATGAGATGCCTTTTTAGATATTGCTGGATTTAATTAGTCTAATATTTTAAATTTTGTAATGCCGGATATCTTAGGTGTCTTCAATAATAGATCCAATTACTGACTTAGGGGGCAACAGTAATTGTAATTAAGCCAAAAATTTAGAAAAAAAATTGTAATTAAGTCAAAAATATAAATCAAACTATAATATATTATTATAAGCCAAAAATCTAGAAAAAAAAAGTGTAACTAAGTCCCCTTAAAAAATCAAATATACTATTAATCCCCTAAGTATTAATTCTTGACTCATCTATTGGGTGTCATGAGAATGTTAAAAAAAAACTAGTTAGCTGTTGCCTGGACCGAGCCTGAGATGGGTGAGGCCCAAAAAAAAAAAGGAAAAATGTTAATTTTTGAATTGCTGTATATTAAATGATATTTTTCTAAAATTTGAAAAGCTTAATTTTTGTATGTATAAAATTCATATTTTTTAAAATTTTGGATCATTTTGGGGTGGCTCCTAGATATAAGCCTATCATGTCTATTATCAGCATCGGCGACCCTAGGTGTGGCCCTAGGTTACTTGCACTTCACCAAGAGTATTTTAATAGTAATACTTACACATAAGCCAAAATTTATAACTATGCTTAAAATGCTTTGTACTCTTGAATTATTTGACGGGTAAAGATATGTGTACCCAAAATATATACTAAATATTATATGTAATGATGTGGCAGTTTAACTTAGCTAATTATATTTATAAAACAAGGATCCACTATTTGAAAAAGCAGTGACACATCACTGTGTGTAATGTTTAGGTACATGTTTTAGGTGCACATATCATTACACTACAAAAAATTTTAGTTTTAGTCACAACAAATTTTGTGACTAAAAACAAAAAATTTGTGACTAAGGAAAAATCATTATATCTATGTCATCACTAAAAAGTCCGTGGTTAAAAGTATTAGTCACAAAGATCACAATTTGTTGTCACTAAATGTATTTTTAGTCACAACAAACTTTATCACTAAAAATAATAGGTTGTGACTAAAACTACATTAGTGACAACTTGTGATTAAGTATGACCTTTTAGTCACAAGTAATTTTTTGTTGTTACTAAAAATGGCATTTAGTCACACAAAATATATATTGTGACTAAAAAGTTGTCACTTACCTTTATTTGTAGTATTACTCTGATTTGATATGTGTACTTGGCCCCCATTTAAGTATGGGTTGGTTCTGCCACTAAGCCTAGCCTGTCTATAATCAGCCTCGGTGGCCCTAGGTGTGGGTCCCCTCGTACCTACCAATAATCCAAAATTTATATATATATATATATATATATATGTATAGAATAGATCTAGTAGGAAATATTTCAATTTGCATGAGGGGAACCAACACAAGTGGAGTGGTCAGATTAAGTGGGGACAAATAAAAGGCAAAGATATACATTGCATATATGGTAGTGTTATTATTGCACGAAATTTGTAGTATCAATATATGACAATTTTGTAGTCTTTAATAATTAGGATCATGCACCCATCAATATATATATATATATAAATTTATATATATATTATGCCTCGGAATTCAATAAACGCGGAGGCTTGAGCCTTAATTTTCTTCGATAAAGACATCTCTAATTAACTATTTAACAACAAAAAAGTTCAATCCTTTTCGATCTATACCAACTTAACTTTGAAAAAATATGCCTATTTCATATTATATAATATAAACACAGTCATTATCATTTTTTTTAATCGCTAAAGGTCAACTGTTTGATAACTAATATCTCAAAAAAGTGACATACTGTTGTTGGTGTAATTTAATATCGGATTTTACAAGTTTAAATTTAATAAGTATTATAATGTGTCGTTAACCAACCATAAAGTGACTACACCTTAATTTTCTTTGGTCAAATTAACCATCACGTAGAAAATAAATCTTATATATACTTTGATCATAATAAACCAATAATTATTAATTAACTTAATTACTCCAAATCCCAACCCAGCTGTACATGTGAAATAAGTTAATTAGTAAAAAGACCATCATTTTGAAGAATTTTTTTTTAAATAAGTTATTATAAATGTTTTTTAACCCAAATCCCGAACCAGATGTACATGTGAAATAACCTATATATATACAAATGTTGTTGTTTTTTTTCCATAAGAGGAACAATAATTTCACTACCGACTCACAATTATTAAACACATGTTTTTTATTAAAGGAAAAAGAATTATTGTTCTATACAATAATTTTTTTTTAAGGGAGTTCTACAATAATAATTGAATACTATATATTATTATTAGAGACACGGAAGATAAAGTATTTTAATAACAAAGAGTCCAAAATATATCATGGTGATTTATCAATATATAAAGTTTTATTTTGAAGTTGTCGCACGTGTTAAACCACACTACTTTATACATAATAACAATTTTTCAACAAAAAGAGTTAAATGTTATCGATCAGATTGATAATATATGAAATCACATATATTTTTCAGACGAATAATAATTAATGATAATGATCGATCGAGCACTAGTGCCTAGTTTTCTTGATTATTGTACGCAATATATAGTACAAATAGTGATTGTCAATAATTATTAAAACTAGCCAATTTGTATTTTATTTTACATTGAAATATATGTATGTATATATATATATATATATTTTTGGTAAATTCTATAATACACAATATTTTTTTTTGGTGTACTCGTACACTTTCTCGTGTCGTCGGTGTTTAAATGATTTTTAGTGTAATTTTTTTTTTATCGTATATACACTACAAATAAAGGTAACATTTAGTGACAACTTTTTAATCACAATATATATTTTGTGTGACTAAATGCCACTTTTAGTAACAACAAAACATTACTTGTGACTAAAAAGTCATACTTAATCACAAGTTGTCACTAATGTAATTTTAGTCACAACCTATTATTTTTAGTGATAAAGCTTGTTGTGACTAAAAATACATTTAGTGACAACAAATTGTGATCGTTGTGACTAATACTTTTAGCCACGGACTTTTTAGTGATGACATAGGTATAATGATTTTTCCTTGGTCACAAATTTTTTGTTTTTAGTCACAAAATTTGTTAGTAACTAAAACTAAGTTTTTTTGTAGTGATATTGTAGTTATTTAGAACTTTCAGTAAATTTTTAGGAAATTCCAAAAAATTTATAATGTTGAAAATATAGTTCAAATAGTTTGTTTCATGAGTAATTTTTTTATGTGAACGGAAGCCAGAAAGTAGTATGTTTGAACTTTGTTTTCAGCACTATAAATTATTAAAAAAATTCTTAAAAATTTATAAAATTATCTAAATAACTATAATGTAGACAATCATAAAAAAAAATTGAGCTAAAAATCATCCTAATATCAAAAACAAAACTGGATGCACCAAAGAAACACCCTATTATATACATATAAATATATATATATATATATATATTATGAATAATTCAATTCGGCTTCTAGGTATGTGACAATCCTATCTTGAAATAATACATGTGACATGTGTTGGAAAATTATGACATTTCTAATGTTTCTTGACCATCCGTATATTATCTAAACATAATTTATACAATAATAAATTCAAAGAAAAGAATTAAATCCACGACTCATATATTCTATATATATTGTCTATAATTTTAATAAAACCTGATTTATTATTATTTTTAAATATATATATATAATAGAATAAATTATAAATCTACAGTATATATAAATATTTATATCAATAATCTATATATATAACATTTAAACACAATTTTGATATAAATATATATATTTACATGATATATATATGATACAATAATATAGAAATAAAATAATAATAGAAAAAGTCATAATGTAGATAGTAGTATAGATGCATCAACAATTTTTAGTTTCTAATATATCTTTGGTGAATTTGATGAAGAAAAAAAAGCTTAAATCACTTAATAAAAAATAAATCATCACACAAATTTATAAGATTAAATAAAATGATATGTATGTTTTTATTATTTTTAAATAAATATGATTTAATTATTTTAATTATCAATAAGTATCTTTAAAATATCATATTTTAAGTAATTTTTATTTAAGTTTATGTTTGTTTTAGTTTTTGAATTTGACAGTTACAACAAAAGAATATATATTATATGTTTAATATAATATTGAGTTTAAGTTTAATTAAATTTTATTTTAAGTTATAACATGTATGGTTTTATTATTTTTAAATAATTATCATTGTAAAATATTTCAAAAATACCATATTTTAATTTGTTTAATTATTTATTTATTTTATTTTATTTAAATTTAAGTCGTATTTATAATTTAGTATTAAATATAAAAATATTCTATTAATTATAAAAATATTATATTAAAATTAACAAAAATAAAAAACCATTAAAACTAAAAAAAAATTCTTTATTTACGCAATTTTTTTTATAAAAGAAATATATCTATCTTCTCACTATATAATAATACATGGGCAAATGCGGAAATCTTCGCAAGGCTCTTATCTTTTTAGAAGAAAAGACATCTCTACTTTCGACATTTTCCAAGAAAGTGTATAATTATTTACTACCATTTCAACTTTCAAGTACCTTTTATGAACATACATGTGTTGGAAATTCTTAATTTGCAAATATATATAGATATAGGATTTATATATCTTGATCTCAACGAATAATTTATATCTCTCTTCTTAAAAATCGTACGTGAGTACTGGAATTTTTATCATACTCTATCATATATAAGATTATCGAGAATTGTTAGAATTAAGAGAAAGTGAGATAATGTTAGTTGTGTAATTCAATATCAAATCTCACACATTTAAATTAAATAAATATTATGTGATATCTTTAATCAACCAAAATATCATCTCAAGTAATATTAAACCCTTTTATATGTCAAACTGCAGCCTCTAAAATAAAATATAATTTAGTTTTTGACACCTTCGTACAAGGTACCTAATAATGCTATTTATTTACAAGTGTCTATATCGAACCGGATTTCAAAGCCTATATGTGTGATATATAGCACACCGTCATCTAAAACCAAACTTATACATTAACTTTCAACCCTCATGGGACCTAATAAAGTCACATGAAAAGAAAAGGTTATCTTCTTCACAAACAAACAAAAATACACATTTCAATTCCACGACGTAGGTATGAACTGAAGAAAATTAAGATTTGGACCACCGACCTAGATTTCGATTTAGTACTATAAAAAGGACCACTTATTAGTAAACCAAAATATATCACTCATCACAACACACTATGTCTTCCTCTCAATTATTCTTAGTGTTTCTCCTCGGAGTTGCACTCTTTGCCACTCAATCAACTCTCGCCGATTACTCTAAGCCTCCAGTTTACCCACCAAAGACTCCCATCTACAAGCCTCATCCTCCTCCCGTGGAGAAGCCCACTAAGCCACCACCAACCCCGGTGTATGTCAAGCCTAAGCCACCACCAACCCCGGTGTATGTTAAGCCTAAGCCACCACCGACCCCGGTGTACGTGAAGCCTAAGCCACCACCGACCCCGGTGTATGTCAAGCCTAAGCCACCACCGACCCCGGTGTATGTCAAGCCTAAGCCACCACCAACTCCAGTTTACGTGAAACCAAAGCCACCACCGACCCCAGTTTACGTGAAGCCTCCTCCTACGGAGAAGCCTAAGCCACCACCGAGTTACGGTCGCCACCCCGGACACCCTCCGGTTTATGGGAAGCCCCCGAGTCCTGGCCATTATTGAGGAGTGAGGATCGATCGTCTGCATATGATGACCGAGTTAATCATGGCATGATGAGATTGAGACAATTAATATATAATATACTTATCGTAAGCTAGGCTGATTTTCTGGAAAATAAGAGTTTTTATACAACTCATGATGGCGGTGTATTTCTGGAGTTAATCGTCTTCGGCTTTTATATGCTTTTGAATTAATGTATTTTGATCATCATCAATGGCAATGCTCGTTCTTCCCTTTTAGCTAGTTAATGAGATTATCCATATATATATAATTTGTATTTACCCACCAGGACAGTCAAACTGCGTGATAATAATATGTGGCCTTACAATATTCTTACAATTTAATAAACCTTTAAGTACTGAAATTGTTGTAGATCCCTTGATCACCAAAAAAGAAGTTGCTCACACTACAGAAAACTGGGATCTAGCGACGACTAGCAATAGTGATGTCTAATTTTTTCATCACTTAATGTGATATTTGTTGCTAGAGATCCCAAATTTTAAATAACCAACACTACAAAAAAGAGGGTTTTACCGAGAACCCTATACCGAGAACAGGTTTTCGGTAAAATCATTTCAGAACTGCGCCAAGGGTACGCGGTATTTTTTTTTATTTTAGTTGCTATACCGAGAACATGTTCTCGGTATAGGTCCTATATATTAGGATGATTTGTTTGATATCGGGCGTACTAGATACGGACAAGGGCACATGCCTGGGATCTTGAGAGGCATTGATACATCGTGTGCTAAAAAGTATTCTGACTGAAAGTACGATATTAAATAACATTTAACGATCAATAGGCCACAAAACTGTTATGGTGGTTGCACAGATACGCAGTGGCAAAAAGCCATTGAATTTTGTCGATGCCCAGAAATTATGGTATTAATTTCTTGCTAAAGTTAACTATCTTAATTAAATATATTACTAAAGATAACTTTTTGCAGAAACGTTCTGGGGTTAACAAGGATAATAGGAAGAAACTGAAAGAGCTTAGCTATGGAGGTTCTCAGTCAATCCCAGCGCTGCGCTATAAAAAAGTTAGTTAATTAATTATTTTTAGGTTTGTTTTTCTTATTTACGTTTAATTATTAATTTTATAAAAATATATGAACGTGACAGCGCAATTTAGAGACTGGGCAACTTGAGCCTATCCCGGATAACTGGATTGATACTCACCATAAATCAGGCACAGGGAAGGTGACAGAGACATCCAAAAAAACTTGGGTACGTTAAGTTTTTTTAAATATTTTTCAAAAATTTAATTGTTTGTTTACAATACATAATTACAAAACTAATATTCATATACCACTATATTAAAATCATACAGTTTTAAATAAATAAATAAATTATAAAAAATAGTAATTTAGGTAATCAACAATGCAAAATAGTCATTTCTCTACAATTTTAAAAATGAAGATATTAGCTTCTTGATGCTTTTATTTTTGGTCATTTCCTATAATTTCTCTTTAAATATGGGTTGGTTCCGCCACTGAGCCTAGCCAGTCTATAATGAGCCTCGGCGGCCCTAGGTGTGGGTCCCCCTCGTACCTACCAATAATCCAAAATTTATATATATGTATAGAATAGATCTAGTAGGAAATCTTTCAATTTGCATGAGGGGAACCAACACAAGTGGAGTGGTCAGTTTAAGTGGGGACAAATAAAAGGCAAAGATATGCATTGCATATATGGTAGTGTTATTATTGCACGAAATTTGTAGTATAAATATATGACAATTTTGTAGTCTTTAATAATTAGGATCATGCACCCATCAATATATATATATATATATATGGGAGCGATTATAACAGATTCTTTTTTTTTGTAACACGGGTACATCCTTTTTTTATTTCGGCATCTGGATAGATATAATCCCAATTTTTTTTATATGACGGTGTACAGTGTAGGTATTTAGATCCTGCAAATTTTGAAGAAATTCTGAATAGTTTACGAAACCGAAAACAAAGGTCAAACTGTCAAATTTTACACGCATACACAAAAAAACAGGCACGTGTGCAACAGATAGTTTAGACCATGTTTCGGTACCATAATTTATTCAAAATTTCTTGAAAATTTATAAGATGTTCTAGATATCTATAATGTACACCATCATATAAAAAAATTTGTGATTATAACTATTCAGGTGCCGAAATAGAATAATGATGCACCGATGTTATAAAAAAAAAAAGATGCATTGTAATCGCTCCTTATATATATATTTATATATTATGCCTCGGAATTCAAAAAACACAGAGGCTTGAGCCTTAATTTTCTTCGATAAAGACATCTCTAATTAACCATTTAACAACAACAAAAAAATTCAACCCTTTTCGATCTATACCAACTTAACTTTGAAAAAATATGCCTATTTCATATTATATAATATAAACACAATCATTATCATTTTTTTTTTTCTTCTGAGAATTGCTAATGGTCAATTGTTGATAACCAATATCACAAAAAGGTGATATATTGTTATTGGTGTAATCTAATATTAGATCTTACAAATTTGAATTTAATAAGAATTATAAGGTATCGTTAACCAACCATAAAGTGACTACACCTTATTTTTCTTTGGTCAAATTAACGATCACGTAGAAAATAAGTCCTATATATACTTTGATCATAATAAACCAATAATTATTAATTAACTTAATTACTCCAAATCCCAACCCAGCTGTACATGTGAAATAAGTTAATTAGAAAAAAGACCAACATTTTGAAGAATTTTTTTTTAACTAAGTTATTATAAATGTTTTTTAACCCAAATCCCAAACCAGATGTACATGTTAAATAATCTATATACATACAAATGTCGTTTTTTTTTCCATAGAGAGGAACAATATTTTCACTACCCACTCACAATTATTAAACACATGTTTTTTATTAAAGGAAAATGAATTATTGTTCTATACAATAATTTTTTTTTTTAAGGGAGTTCTACAATAATAATTGAATACTATATATTATTATTAGAGACACAGAAGATAAAGTATTTTAATAACAAAGAGTCCAAATTATATCATCATGATCGATAATATATAAAGTTTTATTTTGAACTTGTCGCACGTGTTAAACCACACTACTTTATATATAATAACAATTTTCAACAAAAAGAGTTATTAGGAATTTTTTTGCTACGAAAAAAAAAATTTCGATCAGATTGATAATATATGAAATCACATATTTTTCAGACGAATAATAATTAATGATAATGATCGATCGAGTGCTAGTGCGCAATATATAGTACAAATAGTGATTGCCAATAATTATTAAAACAAGCCAATTTGTATTTTATTTTACATTGAAATATATGTATCTATATATATACATATATTTCGTAAATTCTATAATACACAATATATTTTTTGGTGTAACGGTACACTTTCTTGTCACTACAACAAAAATTAGTATTACCGGCGGCAGAGGATTTCGCCTGAAATAAATGGTGTGTCTACCGGTAATATATATTACCGGCGGAAGTCCGCCTATAAAGGCCC
Organism: Humulus lupulus; assembly: GCF_963169125.1. Classification (NCBI taxonomy): domain Eukaryota; kingdom Viridiplantae; phylum Streptophyta; class Magnoliopsida; order Rosales; family Cannabaceae; genus Humulus; species Humulus lupulus. The sequence goes on along the minus strand of NC_084794.1, from coordinate 295,473,281 downwards.
GCTGGTAATAATCGGTCGGTATTAACACAATTACCGACCGACTGACACACCCGCCAGTATTGTATTAATACCGGCAGATTAATGGAGGCGGGACTCCGCCGGTAATGTGTAACGCTGTCAACCTCGTTTGACTCGTTTAATACCAGCAGGTTCCACCTCTATTAATCCGCCGGTAATAAAATACTAATATTAAAATATAATAATTAATTTTATTTTATTTCTTAATAAATATGCATATAATACTTATTTAAAAATAATAATATTTAACATAAATTATAATTAATAACACAATTAATATTCATCAAACAAAAATAGCATCATAATTAATCATAAAATTAACATAATAAAAATATCAATTGTCTCATTTTAATTACATATGAACTAATTATAAAATAAACATAATAAAATTTCAATTGTCTTAATATAATTAAAAAACGTAATCTAATTATTATTGTTTTGATCGGGCCAACTAAGTGTAAAATATTCATTAAGGTCAATATCTTGATCACTAGTATTAGGGCGCGGCAATGGTAGTGAAGCAAACTGTGGTGCTTGTGGAGAGTGCTGCTGCGAAGATGATCTAAATTGTCGAATATGTGGTCGCGCCGAGGGAGACTGATGCAATAAACTCTCAAACTGACCATACCTCTACTGCTGCGACGAACTCACAAATTGACCATACATCTGCTGTGGATGCTGCAGCTGTGATGAATCCCCGAAGTCACGATGCCTAGGATGTGACGTCTGAGATCCTACAGGGACGTCGTGGTAATAAAAAGGAGGGGACTGGGAGGAGCGTCCATACATGTTTGGATAATTCTGTTGATGTAGATAAAAATGTTGTTGTTGTTGTGGCATCGACCAAGGAGGTGGACTTTGAGAAGATATACCACCTTCAGGTTGTAATGGTAAATATCGTTGCAGAAGGCTTTCAAACCGCGACTCAGTTTCTGTACTGGTATGCTGAGGATTACCAGATGGACCTTGTTGAGATTTCAACATCCGGATCTCTTCACGCATTGACTTCATCATTTCCTCCATAGTAGCCATGTCTTCCTGAGGTGTATGAGCAGGTTTGGCCTTTTATTATTTAATTAATTAAAAAATAAATTATTATAAGATATGTAGTAATCTTTAATTAATCATTATTAATTGTAAATTTTTTTATTAAATTATATTAAATAAAATTTTCAATTTCTATATTCAAATAATTTAATACTAGTTAATATTAAATAATAATATTTAATAAACAAATTAAAATAATTTCTTAAAATAATTTATTATTTATTTAATTAATCATTATTAATTTTTAAGACTTTTATTAAATTAAATTAAATTATTCAATTAGATAATGTTATTTAATAAAAATTTTAATTAAATTATTTAATTAAATAATGTTGAATCAAACTTTTATTATTTAATTAATTAAAAAATAAATTATTATAAGATATGTAATAATTTTTAATTAATCATTATTAATTGTAAATTTTTTTATTAAATTATATAATTAAAAATTAATCATATTATTAATAAAACAAAAACACATCCAAGTGTGAAAATTGTACACATTGACATAAGCTAAACATCAATCAATTGCACTTTTAACCAAAAATACAAACAAAGATATATCAATTAACACAATGCTCTTAATCTAAATCCAACAAAAATATTAATTCAATTATAGGGCACTAAAAAAAAATACTTTTCACAATTATATCTCATTCACTTTCATAGAAAAAAAAATCATAACCCAATAATATTATGGACTAAAAATATTCAGTTTTTTTCTTATAGAAAGGTCATTTTAAACACAATGGTTGAAAAGAGAAACAGGTTTTGTCCCAAACTTACTGCAATATAACAAAGAAGACTCGTAAATGACTTTATTACTATCTATTACCTCCCAAATTTGTAAGATATGATAAGCTGAAATTCCACAGAATCTGATCAAGTGGTCTTAGGCAATGAGCACAATCCTGCTCTCCCCATTACCTACACTCATGATCCTCGCATAGCAGTTGGGCATGCACTGCAGCAATAATAGGTGCCATTCAAATTTTAATGGGTTAAAGAAGAAGAAAACGAACAAGATACGAAAACCCATTTCAACAAAATGAGTTATTCTGGCTTAAAAGAAATTCAAGAAAAAGAGAATAATCCTTTCGTGCATAGAATGAAAACTTACTGAATGGTTTATTAATCGTGCTATGTTCCCTTTATCTGTAGCATCGACTACTACTTCTTCACTGATCTTGAAGAGTTGCAGAGGAAGGAAATATAATATGCACTTTAAGAGTCGATATTTATATATATAAGCAGAGGCATATTTATATACAGAGGCAAAAATGTATACTGTGAGGGGGTATGCGGTGGTCGGAGATGAGCGCAGAGGGGAGGAGCGACTGTGGGAGCGAAGAGAGAGATCTGTGAAGGGAGGTCGAAGGCTCTCACAAAAGACCATTATATAACATTATTACCGGCGGGGACCCGCCGGTATTAATATTAACCCGCCGGCAATACACTATTACCGGTTGGTCCCGCCCTATTAACCCGCCGATAATACATTAATACCGGCGGGTCCTGCCGCTATTAACCCGCCAGTAATACACTAATACCGGCGGGTCCCGCTGCTATCACCATAACCCGTCGGTAATATCCCCGCCGCTAATGTCATTACCGGCGGATTAAGACCCGCCGCTAATAAATTTGAAACCATTCCCGGGAATTGTATTGTCCGCCGCTAATAATGGGCAAGTCCGCCACTAATAAAAAAATTAATTTTTTATTTTAATTTCCCCATTATTAGCGGCGGACTCAGTACTCCGCCGCTAATATCCTGTACATTACCGGTGAACAAAGGTAATATTTCCGCCCCTAAAAACGATTTTTCTTGTAGTGTGTGAATTCAGTGCCTAAATGATTTTCGGCGTAAATTTTTTTCTGATCGTATACATTGTAGATATTTAGAACTTCCAATAAATTTTCAGGAAATTCCGAATAATTTATAATGTTAAAAATATAGTTCAAATAATTTGTTTCATGAGTTATTTTTTTGTGTGAACGGAAACCATAAAGTAGCATATTTAAATTTTGTTTTCAGCACTATAAATTATTAAAAAAATTCTAAAAAATTTATAGAATTATCTAAATAACTATAATGTACACCGTCATAAAAAAATTGTACTGAAAATCATCATGATATCAAAAACAAAACAGGGTGCACCAAAGAAAGCACCCTATTTTTTTTATCTATATTATGAATAATTCAATTCGGCTTCTAGGTATGTGACAATCCTATCTTGAAATAATACATGTTACATGTATTGGAAAATCATGGCATTTCTAATGTTTCTTGACCATACATATATTATCTAAACATAATTTATACAATAATAAATTCAAAGCAAATGAACTAAATCGACCACTTATATATATATACTAAGTAGAGATAATGTATAATGCACGTTTGCTTAGTTTCAAAATTATAAACATTGTCTATAATTTTAATAAAAATTGGTTCACTATTTTTTTTAAAATATATATAATAGAATGAATTATATATATATAAATATTTATATCAATAGTCTCTATATATATATGACATCTAAACACACCATTGACATAAATAATTATTTACATGGCTACATGATATATATAATACAATAATATTTAAAAATAAATTAATAATAGAAATAAAATAAGAATAGAAAAAGTCATAGTGTAGATAGTAATATACATGCATTAACTATTTTTAGTTTCTAATGTATCTCGCAATGTCTTTTCGTGAATTTGATGAAGAAAAAAAACTTCAATCACTTAATAAAAAACAAATCATCACACAAATTTATAAGATAAAAAAATGATATATATGTCTTTATTATTTTTAAATAAATATGATTTAATTATTTAAACTATCAATAAATATCCTAAAAATATCCTATTTTAATTAATTAATTTTTGAATAAATTCATATTTGTTCTAGTTTTTTAATTTAATAGTTACAACAAAAGATTATATATTATATATATGTTTAATATAACTAGATACCAACAACATGCAATATGCACGTTGCACGTTTGCATAGTTTTTATTTTTAGAATTTATTAATTATTTTTATTAAATTTATATTAATGTCATATAAATTTTGAAATAAATATCATATTTTAATTAAATAATTTATTTATTTTTGTTTAAATTTATGTTTGTTCTAGTTTTTGAATTTGGGAGTGACAACAAAAGATTATATATTATATGTTTAATGTAATATTAAATATTATACGTGGATTTTAAATTTAAGTTTCTTGCTAGTTTTTTTTTAAATAATTTGTTACTAATTCACAATAGATTATATTATATGTTTATTGTGATTTTATTCTAATAAGTGAGTTTAAGTTTAATTAAATTTTATTTAAGTTATAAAACGTATGATTTTATTATTTTTAAATAATTATCATTGTAAAATATCTCAAAAATATCATATTTTAATTTGTTTAATTATTTATTATTTAAAAATAATTATCATTATAAAATATCTTTAAAATATCTTTTTTTAATTTGTTTAATTATTTATTATTTTTAAATAATTATTATTGTAAAATATATCAAAAATATCATTTTTTAATTTTTAATTTTATTTTATTTAAGTTTAAGGATTTGCAAACTACCATTAAATATAAGAATATTATATTAAATATAAGAATATTCCGTTAAAGTTAACATTGAAAAAATAAAAAACTGTTAAAACCAAGAATTTCCGTTATCTACACACTTATTATATAGAAGAGATATTGAGTTTAAGTTTAATTAAATTTTATTTAAGTTATAAAATATATAGTTTTATTATTTTTAAATAATTATTATTATCAAATATCTAAAAAATATCATATTTTAATTTGTTTAATTATTTTTTTTTTATTTTATTTAAGTTTAAATCGTATTTATAATTTATTATTAAATATAAAAATACTCCATTAAAATTAACGGAAAAAAACATTTAAAACAAAAATAATTTGTTATGTATATGCTTATTATATAAAAGAGATATATAAATATATATATATATATCTATCTTCTCACTGTATAATAATACATAGGCAATGCGGAAATCTTTGCAAGGCTCTTGTTTTTTTTAGAAGAAAGGACATTTCAACTTTCAACATTTTCCAAGAAAGTGTATGTTTAATTACTACCATTTCAACTTTCAAGTAACTTTTATGAAAAATACATATGTTGGAAATTCTTAATTTGCAAATATATATAGATATAGGATATATATATATATATATTATGATCTCTACTGATAATTTACATCTCTCTTCTTCTCTTCTTACTGATAATTGTTATCATACTCTATCATACATAAAATAAATAGAATTGGTGTCCAATGCTACAGATATAGTTGTGATATTATTATTGGTATAATTTATTATCAAATCTCACATATTTAAATTTAATAAATATTAGAAGATATCGTTTCTCCAATAGCTAGCAGCTCATGTGGTGGAAGATGCGAAATAACACGACTCTAAAATAAAATATAATTAAGTGTTTCACACCTTCGTGTAAGGTACCTAATAATGCTATTTATTTACAAGTGTCTACATCGAACCGGATTTCAAAGCCTATATGTGTAATATATAGCACACCATCAACTAAAACCAAACTTAAACATTAACTTTCAACCCTCATGGGACCTAATAAAGTCACATGAAAAGGAAAAGATTATCTTTTCACAAACAAACAAAAATACACATTTCAACCCCACCCCACCCCACCTTCCGTCGACGTAGGTATGAACCGAAGAAAATTAAGATTTGGAACACCGACATAGCTTTCGATTTACTACTATAAAAAGAACCACTTATTAGTAAACCAAAATATATCACTCATCACAACACACTATGTCTTCCTCTCAATTATTCTTAGTGTTTCTCCTCGGAGTTGCACTCTTTGCCACTCAATCAACTCTCGCCGATTACTCTAAGCCTCCAGTTTACCCACCAAAGACTCCCATCTACAAGCCTCATCCTCCTCCCGTGGAGAAGCCCACTAAGCCACCACCTACCCCGGTCTACGTGAAGCCAAAGCCACCACCGACCCCGGTGTATGTGAAGCCTAAGCCACCACCAACCCCGGTGTATGTCAAGCCTAAGCCACCACCAACCCCGGTGTATGTTAAGCCTAAGCCACCACCGACCCCGGTGTATGTTAAGCCTAAGCCACCACCGACTCCAGTTTACGTGAAGCCTAAGCCACCACCGACCCCAGTTTACGTGAAGCCTCCTCCTATGGAGAAGCCTAAGCCACCACCGAGTTACGGTCGCAACCCCGGACACCCTCCGGTTTATGGGAAGCCCCCGAGTCCTGGCCATTATTGAGGAGTGAGGATCGATCGTCTGCATATGATGATCGAGTTAATCATGGCATGATGAGATTGAGACAATTAATATATAATACTTATTGTAAGCTAGGTTGATTTTCTGGAAAAATAAGAGTTTTTATACAACTCATAATGGCGGTGTATTTCTGGAGTTAATCGTCTTCGGCTTTTATATGCTTTTGAATTATTGTATTTTGATCATCATCAATGGCAATGCTCATTCTTCCCTTTTAGCTAATTAATGAGATTATCCATATATATAATTTGTATTTACACCAGGCCAGGACAGTCAAACAGCATAATAATAATAATAACTTTAATATGTGGCTTTACAATATTCTTACAGTTTGCTAAATTTTTAAGTACTGAAAGTTGTACATCACTTGATGATAATTAAAAAAGAAGTTGCTCACACTGCAGAAAACTAGGATCTAGCGACGACTAGAAATAGTGATATCGAATTTTTTAATCACTTGATGTGATATTTGTTGCTAGAGATCCCCAAATTTTAAATAACCAAGGACTTTTAGCCACGACTAATTGGAGATCTAACACTGTGGCAATTTGTTTTTTAGAAGAAAATTTACTATTTAATATATGTTGCTGCATAAGTTAAAACACTATTACAAAAACAACTCCGGTACATTTTAGTACTCGCGACACTACTACAAAAGCGAGTCCTAAAAATTAATATGTGTTATAAAAGTTTGAATTATTTTTAATAAAAGTTCTTGGACTTTTTAGGACAATCATTGAGAGTCCTTAAAATCACATTTTAGGACTCGCAATGAGTGTCCTAAAAACATATGTGAGTCTTAAAATAGTATAGAGGACACTCAAAGTGGGCCCTAAAAAAATATTAATAAATAAATATATTCTTAAGAAAATTAATAATTAAAAATTAAAAATCTGTTTTTTATTAATTAATTAAATAAGAAAATTTTTAATTAAAAAAAGCATACCTAAAAATCACTTTTTTAATAATTAATTAAAATCAATTTTTTAATTAGAAGGGGATAAAATATACATTATATATTCGGATTGGGGCTTTAGGGATTAGGGTTCATTCTTTTTTTCAGCACAACAAAGAAGAAGGAAAAGTTTTGTGCGGCTGGGTTCCCCATCTCACCAGCGGTGCAGTTGTTCTAGGTGGTTATGGTGCTCGGCAACAGCTTTGCTGTAGGTCGGCCACAGTTTTCAACGCCTGGACAATCTCGGCCAAGGTTCTCGGCGGCACTACAGGTGGTTCTCGAAGCTGCAAGAGGTCTCGACGCTGCAGGTATTTTCGGCCACGACGGCAGTGGCAACAGAGGTCTCAGTGGAATTTGAGAACCCACCAAAATCCAGGTTAGTCTATTTCTCTCCCCTGGTGCATTATTTTTTGTTAGAAAATCTAAAGTTAGTTTTGTTATTTGATAGGATTGGCTCCATTTTTCAATATTGTTGAATTTCAATTGAAGATATATTTGGCTTCTTTTTTCTCACAGAATATAGCTTTTTGTTTGCAAAAGATTTGAAGTGGGGGCATTACATTTGGTCCACTAAAGTTTAAGGTAAATTTCAAATAAGCAGTGTGATCATTTTTATTCTTTTAATGCTTTGGTTGGGCTTTGTTTATAAAAATGGGCTCACCAGATTAGTTATTAGGTGGATGATATGCATTTTGTTTTAAATTTTAGGAACCAAATAATGCCTTTAAATTTATATTACACGTAATAATTTTATCATTTTTGGACTGCCTGAGATTGTTTATATGTTATGTTTGCAGGTTTATAACATTTGGGGATGCCCGATTTGCAGTTATTGTGCTGCCTGTTTTTCTAATAAAATTTATGGACTCGTGTAGAGTTAATTATATAAAATTGTTGTTTATCTTTAGAATTAATTAGAATAGTTATTTATTGTTGTGTTTCATTGAAGATCAAATAGAATTTTGGAGAATATTCATATGAAAAGATTGATTATTTATATTTGTTCTAATTTTTTTTTAAGATTTGTAACTAATTGAATGTACTTATTTTAATCTATAAGTTTTTAGATTTGTATATAAATGTTCATTTAAATCATAATCTTTTAATTTAAAATAAATATAAATTATTTTTAAAAAAATTAAAAATAGAACTTTTAAGGACTCGCACGAGTCCTTAAACTAAAAAACCTCACTTTTTAAGGCTCTCAAATAGAGACTCGAGCTCCGCGAGTCCTAAAAAGCCTTTTTTTTTTGTGTAGTCAAATAAGAAGAAAATTACTGATATAGTTTTCTGGGTTGAGTTGTGGACCAAGTCGCTATTTTTAAGATTTGCGGCTCTGCCCCAAAATTGCACAACAGCCTAGCAACCGCGTCGTCCCGAGGATAAAACAGCCCAGATCTCCTCTGGATGATATCCCTCTGCACCGAAGGAACATTCACATACACCCCATAATTGCTCAATAAATTCGAGAGAATCGTTTTTATTTTATAAAAAACATGTCCCTTCCCCTGTTTCCAATCTGTATATTTATCGAAATCAAAAACCGAATCGAGAAGTAACGGGAATTAGAAGAAGAACGTTTTTCTGAATGTGGGGGAGAAGTCATTTCGTGAAGAAAATTAAGGAGAGAATAGATATTTTAGTCTCCCAATTTGACTGCCCTAAACACATTTTGAATTAAATAAATAAATAATTTTTATTTATTAAATCATTTTTTCCCTTTGGGGCACACCCCAATGGCTAGTACTTGCATCTTATATCCACTTATGGAAGAGTGTTACAAATCCATGTGTGACTCTTTCCCATATCACACACTAAAGACACTTTTCCAAAAAAAATTTAATAATTCACTTTTATAACTTTTAGAAAAAGTTCCAACAATCCCCCACTTTAATTTTTTAATAAATTTTTTCTAGCAATATCATAATCTATAAAATTGTGCATAAACAAATGTATCTTTCGACTTGAACATTTGCATAGTGAATGCGATTTAGATTATACTAGAGTAACACATTGTCTTAAACTCTCTTTCTCTAACATCGTACCACACACCAAACTTTTATGGGTGTAGTCAAAATTCCGTGCGTTAATGGTCATGCACGTCTATCCCAGTACAGTAAATGCTCTAGAAATTTTACCAAAAATTCAATAAGAAGCGGCCTCACTTTTCCAATTTTTTTTAACAATTCACTTTTACTTTTAGAAAAGGTTCCAACAATATATAATTAACATAATATTAAAAATTATATAATAAGAATTAAATTAAAATATTATTATTTATATTGAATGCTTGAATAAATTTACAAGAGTTTGCCAATCAAAATCGAAAGACATCTTAAAAATAAAATACATAAGAGTCCTACTAGCTCGGTCTTGTAGGATTTTACTCAATGGGTGGAGGCGTGGTGCCTATTGATCGAGATCCAAATCTCGAGTCTCCATCTGGCCTCTGAAAATGCTCCTCTAAGCTAGGCACATAATTAAACTTCAAATCATTATCTCAACCAGGGAAAAGCAAAAGTAGCAACAACTTCTCCTCATTCACTATTGTGAATGACCCCTCCAAATCTTATTTTACTAAAACTACATAATTTTTCATAACAACCACTTTAAGACACCCCTTAGAGGAGGAGACCAAGCCAAATATGTTTTAGGTGAGGTAGTAGTAATTGAATCCCATGCTATTAAGAAAGGCTGCCCCAAACTCCTACAAGAAAGATAAAGACCAAGGGTCTAGATCTTGGACAGATCCCTTAGAGCTTTGATAAATGTAGTTGTTCCTTCTATTTCACAAAGTCCAAAGGATACAAAAAAAATTGCTAAAAATTGCTCTTCTTAAAATTTGTATTACCAAGAAGAATATCACTACTAGAAAAAGGCTCATTCGCGTCAGTCACATGCGTAAATCAACAGAGATGACTGACGTTGTTGAACATGTTTCTGGGCATTTATGTCAGTAGAGAACTGGTACAAAAAAAAATGATTAACGATGTCACCAACAAGCCTAACACTATGTATTCTCCTCATTTGCACAAACTTGATTATTTGAGTAAGTTTGGCACTGACGCTAAAGACGATTGAAAAAATTGTATATGGGTTGAAGCTCTTTTATCCATTACCTAATAATAATAACAAACATTTTCTCTCAATCTCTCATCTTCTTTCTCTCTGCCTCCAACACACTCTTTTCTTTGCCTCATTTGCTCTCTGCCATCCTATCTCTCTCTCTCTCTCAAGGTCGAATGTTGAGGGTAAGGACAAATGTCGAGACTTTGCTACTCTGGGTTGGGGCAAGGGAAGAACACCAAGGTTGGGGACGAACGGAAAGGTCACGACTGGGGTTGTTTTCGCAAGCGGTGGTTCGGGATGCAAACGGCGGGTGCTTCGTTAAGGTTTTTTTTCCTTTTTATTTTGACTTGGGGCTCAACAAGGGCTTTTGTATGTTCTTTTTCTTTTGGGTTAAGGGTTGGTGAGGATAGGGGCTCTGGATGTCTAAATGTGGGGTCGAGGTTTTGTAGGTGCAAAGGTGGTGGTGTCGACAAAGGGCTCGGGGTCAGGGCTATGCTACAGATTCAAAGATTTTTTGAGCATATTGAAGATGTATTTTTATGAGCCAAAACCCATATCATTGTATAATTGTCTAGTTTAGATCTGATTATTTGTGTTTGTATTATATTATTATGTATAAATTATGGGTTTGCATTGAAATTTTGGATCTATTTGTATTGAAGAATTGATGGCTTTGTTGGTATAAATGTAAACCTGATTATGTGTAAAATTTTGGTGTCAATGCAAATCTGATTATGGTTATGTATTAGGAAAATTTTCTCTAGAATTATAAAGCCTTGTATTTTCTAGCCAAGTCCTAAAATGGATGGAAAAAATCATATTCACAAGTGACCAAATCATCTTTTTTTAGAGTTTTGGATCACCAATTGATTTTCAAATTATACCAACCATCTTGGTTGTTACCAATGATAAATTGGATATTTATGGAACTAAATGGATTATTTGGGGGTTACTTGGGGAGTTATAATGTTCAAAGCATCAAAAAGATGCTTCAAAACTGGAACTATCAAGTTACTGATTTGTAACCTCAAGTAACAGCTTTTGGTTACAAGCTGCCAAAACTTCTCAACTCTTCTCTCATGCAATATTGTAACATCCAAACATTTATTGGCAATCAAAATAATATCCCTAAAATCTATAAAACATTATAGCATACGAAAATCAAATCAAGAATATGTAACTCCATTTACATATTGATTATGGTGATATTTTTGGAGTTACATATCAGTAACCAGATTTGCAACTTCCCCTTGTATGTTACAAATTGGAAAAAAGACATTTTGTCACACCCCATTTTATTAATTTGTCACACTCATTTAATCAACATTATATTATTTAGAGAAAATTACACTGACATACGGTTTTTTTTTTATTTTAATTTCAAAAATCACGTATAAAACTTTAATTATAACAAATAATGTGTTATACCGTTTTTTTAGAAACTTTGAAAACTCTCTCACGCTCTCTCTCTTCAAATTATCAAAGTAAGTTGTCATCTTCTGGCCACCCATACTCCTACATGCACTTGATGGGAGGGAAGAGAATTTAACGACGATCTCACTGTCCAAATCTCACCGCCTTCTTACGTTGGAGAAGACCACACGTACCAGTCAAAGTCACCGAAGGTACAACTTTGACTACATTTTTCGACCAACTTCGATCACCCAGATTTTCGAGCATGGTACCGTTCAAATGAGATCTTCGAGAGGAGCACAACCCAACCATTCACGTCGCCTACATCGTCGACATTTCCGATGAGTTTGTGGGTATTTCACAAATTTAGAAATGTTTTTCGACCCCATCGCTGGTTGTCTGGACTCAAAAGTTGTACTATTGTGAATTACTCTTCAGGGTGGTTATTTTGATATGTGGGAAGCATAAGTTTTCTCGCCGTCGCCAATGAAGATAACAGAAATTAAAAGTAATATTTTAGTTTCTTTTAGATTTGGTAAATCAAATAGTAACCAAACTTTAAACTTAAACAAAATTCAATATACCAACCAACTTCATAGGTTACTAAAAAGTATTTTGTCATTTCATAATTAAAAGTTATTAAATGGTATTCTAAATTAGCCTATTTTATAAAGTAATTTTTATAGGTTTCTAAATAAACTTAAGGAAACCAAATGGCATCTTAAACAAAAATTTACGTGTTGTATTTAAAAAGCAACTATTAAACAAAAATTCATAATAAAAAATAAAAATGTGCATTTTTTATTATAATTTGAAAGTAACTTCTCAATTTCTTTTTTTTTTTAATTAATAAAAAAAAATACTATTATTTACATGTAAATTACATTAGTAACTTAAAAGTGAATTAAAACTGTTCATAAAAAAAGGTTACTATATAGTATATTAAAAGTAACTTTTGATGATAAGCAATATAATAATTTGTCATACATTATTGTTACTCATTAATTCCTAAAACAAGTTTGAAGGTAACATAAAAGTATCATTGTTGACGCGGTTCTTCGACAACAGGTAATTAAGAAAATAAGAGGAAGGGATTAGTGCTTAACGATGAACCGAAATAGATGAATGATCTTTGTAAATGGACTGGTGACACAATTAAGTTTTTTAGGTGGTTCAAAGGTTAAAATCCTTCTACTCCACCAGCCAATATTATTGCTATACGCTTGGTATCCTTTTACAAGGTATTTCCTTACACAATAAAGTCCAACCCTTTGCAACTCCCAAGGTCTCCATATTTATAGGAGAGGGCACCTGGGAGTTGGTAAGAAGGTCATCCCGTGACCTTCTTACCTTTCATGTCACTTCTGTGACATTCATGATTAATTCCTAAAACCTGACACATGAAGTGTGGTCTAATCAATAGGTAAGGGGGATAATGGGCCGCACGGCCCAACCCAGTCGTGGATGCCTGAATACGCACGTTCATGCTGCGTGTCCGAGAAGTCAGGGATATATCAGACACGTGATGTCTGATATATGCACGTTTACCTTGCGTGGTTGACTTTATAAAAGGTCACAACCTCCAACTCTTGCTCATACCACGAGCTGGATGATTCCCTCGACCTATGACCTTCAGAGTTCAGACTCAGTCCTTAAGTAATCTTGGCGAACCTTTGGATACCCCGAGCTAACGAGGTAGGACCTGACGACAACAGCTCCGGTCATGGGGGATCCACGTGGTTGATATATAATTAGGCCATCTCTCAGCTCGCTAATAGCCCGTTGGAAAATAAGGGCTCACATTTGCCCCCAAACCCCTGCTCGTGGTACACGACATCGTGGTTGGTGACGGTAGGGGCTTTTAGGCTTCCCCACAAACTATTCATATTCCACATTTTACGCAGGCGCCGAATACGAACATCGTGGTTGGTGACGGTATGTCCTCCGAGAACCGCATTAAATGGCTTAGCCTATACTCAGCCGTCGTTTCTTCTTTCGAGTGGAGAGCCTTGGATCCCACATCAGGGCAATCCAACGGTTCTCCTTACGTGGCCTTTCACGTATATAAAAGGGGTGGCCACCTAACGCATGGGCCACCCGTTCTTTTGAAATTTTTCAGAATTTTCCTTCTTCTTCTCTCTTCTTCATCTTCAAAAGAAAAACCCTCTTCTTCTCGGCCGCCATTCCCAGCACTCAAGAAGTTCAGGTGTAAGGGCTCCCTTGAAGCTTTGGAATCAACTACTCCGACGAAGCCCCAACCCAAACGATCCCTTCATCCCCTTCTCAACCAGAATACTCCGTAAGTCCCCTCACTATGCATGTTTTGAAATTATTTTTCACTGTAGCCTAGGTAAATATTTACTATAGCCGCATGCAAGGTTTTGTTGGTTTGTTGTGGGCATGAAGGATGAAATTCTTTTAGGTTAGGGTATCGCTTGTAGTAGAAAACCATTTAGGGACACCGTTTATAGGATGCATTTTCTGGGGAAATTTTCTGGGTAGGATTTTCGGTATGGTTGTTTAAAATATCCAGTATTTTTGGGTGCAAAACTGGGTAGCTTGGGGGACACGCCTCACAGACGGTTTTGCATCTCTTGCCTACTGAAACTTTCCCTCCAAGGCAAATTTTCACCCTGACCCTCCTGACACACGAATCCTGAGCAATCGGGGATCTGTTGGGAGCATAGGCGCGTGTTCATTGAACCGCGTGGTCACACTCTCCGCGAGCTGAGCTTACCTCAGCTCGTGCAAAGGAAACTCCTTTTTTTTATTCTCCCTTATTCCTAGGTCGCCTTTTCTAAAAATTTCTTCTTTTGTTCGCTAGGCGACCATATGGGACCCAAGAAGAGCGCTTCTAAGAGGATCGCAGGCAGTTCGTCTTCCCAACAATCCAAGGGAAAAGAAGTGATGATAGACTCCCCCATTCCTGTCTTCGGGCCGGCCGTGGAGCGGGACCTCAAGGTGGCACCCGACGCTTTCTTTGAGGCCAAGAGGATCGTCTCGAAGATCACCGACCAGGGGAAAGTGAATAAGATATTCCTTTCCCACAACATCGAACTGGGGAGGGGCACCCTGATCGCCCGACCTCCCCTAGAAGGTGAGCAGAGCTGCGCGCCGCTCGACGAGGAATTCGCGGCCTGGAGTGACGAACACTTCAAAGCCGGGGCTTTCCTCCCCCTGGACCAATACTTCGCCGACTTCCTCAACTATGTGAGGTGGGCCCCTTTTCAGCTCCCCCCCAACTCCTATCGTTTGTTGGCGGGGCTGAGATATCTGTTCTTGAAGCAGGAGTGGGAGGTCCCCACTCCGGCAAATATCCTATACTTTTTCTGCCTCAAGGCCAGCCCGGAGCAGCGGAGGCGAGGCGACGGGTTCTACTACTTGACCTGGTTTCCTAATACGGCTGCGGTCATCGAGCTGCCCAACCACCCCAACAACTTCAAAGACCAGTTCTTCATGTCCAAGGGGTTTCGCAACTGCGACCTGCATTACTTCAACCGTCCTCGTAAGTACTTTTCATCCTCAGCTCGTAAGTTAAGTGTCTGTTAGCTCCCCCCTGTATCCATTTCTGACTTAGAATAATTCTGCAGCTATCTTCGCGAGGACAGAAAAGTCTGTGATCCTCGGGAGCCAGTACGAGACACTGGCGGGCTTGCCCTCCAGTGAAAAGGACTATCGCCAGCTCGTGACAGACGAGACGATGCTGGCCTGCAAGCTGATCTCCCCAGGCCAGACTTTGAATCTGAGGAGACCCCGAGTGCCGCCCCCAGCTCGCGAGATGAGGGCCATCCCAGAGGAGGAGGTCGCAGGGGATGAGGACGAGGTTCCACTCGTGAGGAGGAAGTGGGCGCTGGTGGTCGCCCAAAGGACGAGCGAGGAGAGGATCCGGTCCAGAGCAGCTGCAGGTCCCTTCGGCATAGGTAACCCATATCTATTTAGGAACTTAGATAGGGCCACTGCAGACCCCCGGCTAGCTAGGTTCAATCCCAAACAGCTCGTCCAACGCCATCAAAGTGACCCAGACCTTGATGTAACCTTGCTCCATTGTGTCGACCGGCTCGTGTTGGATTACGAAGATAGCCGCCCTAGGGGTACCATAGTCGTAGACAACACCCTAGCTTTTAGGTCGGTCCTATTCGAGGAGTATGGGACCAACCTTCGGTCATGGCCATCACTCCGGGAGGGTGTCGTAGCTCCGGGTCTTAGGCAATATGTAGAAGAGTCTAGTCCTGAGCCAAATTCGGACCCAGAGCCCGAGCCAGCTCGCGTAATCATTGACTTAGATTCCCCAACAGAAGCTCCGGGGCCGATGGTCGTGACCATAGACTCCTCTCCTAGCTCGGGGGGTAGGATCCCTTACTATACGTGTCTTTTGGATTTTGTCCTCATCTTTGTTGTTTTTGCATAAATGCTAACTTGTGTACTAACAACATCTTTGTTTTGACAGAAGAGATGTCTGAGCTCAGCAACCTACGAGCTAAGTTCACTGGAGGGAACTCCTCTGCTCGGGCTTCCGGGCCCATGGTGAAGAAGCTCCGGATGACCAAGAAGGCCATCGGGACAACATCCAAATCCCCTGCCAAGGGGAAGGATCAGAGCCCCGCTGCCCAGGCCAATGTACCTCCGCCTCTGCCGGTGGAGAAGATGCCCCCGCCCTTTCCACGAGCTCAGTCCCCTGCTTGGGACATGGAGGCAGAGGCCGGGTCTACGATGGCCGTAGTCCCGGAGGTGCGCATCCCCGTGGACCCCCGGGCCCTGGAGAAGATTCCTGACGTCTTCCGGGGGACGGTGTATGAGACGGCGAGCTACGCCGTCGACCACTTCTACCACTTTACTGAGAGAGAGCTGCGGGCCAATGAAACAAGGAGCTCGGATGGTGTGATGGAATCTTCATTGGGCATGGCCCTAACGGTAAGCTGACTTTACCCTTTTTAATTTTTGATTATCATGCCTTGCCCTGTTTTTCCTCTTTTTTTTTTTTTTTCTAAGGCAGTAGTTTCTCTGTTTTTGTAGAGTGTCTTGGCCCTTCACCGGAGCATAGCCAGGTCCAGGGCCCAACTCGAGGATATGAAGGGCGAGCATCAAACAGTTCTGGCCGCCCATCAAACTGCCCTGGCCGCCTTGAAGACGGCCCAATAGAAGGAAAAAGAAGCCACGGATGCCCTGGCAGCAGCGCGGGCTGAGTTAGAGGTAGCTCGCCCTAAACTTCAAGAGACCGAGGCTGCCCTTTCCGCCGCGCTAGCTGAGCTAATGTAACGACCTCCTTTCTTCTTAACATACATATATATATATAGTGTAAAAAAAAGTTTAACCTGAATATAACAATACTGAAATTCTGAATTTACAAAAACTTTATTAAACAATACATAACTAATGTTCATAACCTCAAACCATACAATACTCACAAATAAATAAAAACTTTATCTTACATACAAATCTTAATACTTTTATAAATAATTTCTGTGGCGTTACTACACCTTAACGTAGAAATGAAGATGTATCCAACCGATAAATTGAAAAGCTTTATGTAAATTACAATGTTCATGAAATACTTTTAAAACTTTAAGTAAATTATAAAGTTCATAAAATACTTTTAATGAAATATAATTATAAAATCAAGTTTCTCGTTTATTTATAAAATAGCATAGCAGAACTCCACTCCCTTCAGGTCAACCCCATATGTATAGTCATGTTGGCTCCACGTATACTCATCAACAATTTATATTTGGGGCCTCTTACCTACAATACAAAACATTATCTGATGAGCTAAGGCTCAGTAAGCAGAATAACTACCTCATATGCATTAAAATAAACGTGCAACATGTTATGTATTTTCTTTCTTTCACTTTCCTTTCTTTTGGGCCCTAGAGGATGCTCCTGCCGGCATTACATAGGGAATCACATTCCCACCTGAACATAAACATGATAATAGGGAATTTCTCCCTCATAAACATTCATTATATATAGGGAAGTACATCTCCCTCCTTACATATTTGGGACTTAGGTCTCCCAAGCAGCACCTCTACTTTAACGCTTTCAGTAACTTTTTTGTGAACATTAAGCGTGCTTATGCATAATAAATATAACATTCTTGAAAACAAATTATGCATAAGAACATGGCAGAATAACATATAAAGCATATAAATGCACATAAGACACATAAAAGACTTGTATTGTAGATGAGGATTCTACTTACCTTGCGTCCTGGTAAAACAACCGAAATTGTTAGCTTCCTGATAAAAACACAAACTATTAACTTACATAAAATCTACATTATGAAATGTTAGCTTATAATTGTTATTATTCCATTTTTCCTGTTTTATTGCTTATTTTATGTCCATGCGTATGATCATACTATAGTTGTCCATGGCAAGGTCTTGATCTAAAAGTCGTGGTCATGGTCATACGGAAAAGTCCAGGTCATAATACTTGTCCATAATAATAGGGAATAAGGTCATAAGAGTCCATAATAATAGTCAAAAGTGTGACCATAGCCTATATAAATTTGATATTATGAAGATACATAAAAAAAATAGTTTATATTTCAATTTTGGCATTGTAAATTATAACGACACGGTAAAGTAATCTTATATATAAATTTTGGCATTATAACAGCATAGTAAAATAATCTATATATATAACTTTTGGCATTATAACGACATAGTAAATTAATCTATATATAAATTTTTAGACATAGTAGCATAATCTATATATAAATTTTAACATTATAACAACATGATAAAATAATCTATATATAAATTTTGACATTATAAGGGCATAGTAAAATAATCTATATATAAATAATAGTTAAATGACTGAACTGAAAGGCTCGGGAAAGAGCTTACCCAAAAGGTCTTCGTAGGCTAGTGTTACAGACAGAACTTCACCTAGATTTTAGAGATTTAAAACTTTAAAAGAGTGTTTAAGAAGATTTTTTAGGCAGAGAGAGAGAAAGAAAGATTTTTCGTAATTCAAAAATGAATTCTGAAAGGCTCTATTTATAGGAAAACATTGGGTTACTATGCTGCATAGTAAAATAATAAAATATTAAAAATATCAAGCATAGTAAAATAATAAAATATTCAAAATATCAAGCATAGTAATTTGCTTAAGTCATCACTATATCACTACTGCATCAACATGTGGGACCCATGGGGTGGACCTCGCTGTGGGACCCATGTGGCCCCTACTGTGGGACCTTTGTGGACCCATGTGGACCCTACTGTGGGACCCGGTGAATAGTAAAAAAATGAAAATTTCCCAATCTTCTTATATTACTTAGTTTAACATATTTTACTCACAAACTTTTCTGAAAATGTTTCTCTAACACCCATAAATTAATTATTCTCACCTGTTGGTTACTTCAACAGCTTAGAATTGTTAAAATCCCATAATAGAAAACAACGATATCCCCAACGGTCAGGATCACTATTCACCAACGGTCATAAACGGCTAGTTTTTGTCCTATAAATACTTGTTCCTTCAACCATTTACTTGCACAACTTCTTCATCTCTTAACCTTCTCGATAAAATTCATCATCAAATCATGAATTTCTCTTTATTTTTCATAACTTTAGTGATTGTTTGCTTGTATTTAGCATCATTCTATGGGTATTATACTAACGAAATGCCCATGAATGTTATAGTTGCATATTAATTAGTTATTCTTCCACTTTACTTAATAGCTCTAGCATTCGGTTAGCATTGTAATGCACTCAAAAGTATAAATAAAAAATATCTTCTCTTATTTTTTTCATAATTATTGTAATGTATTTGTAAAAAGAAATGGGAGTTACAGCTAAATTCTGCGAAGATCGGGGCCGAGGATGCTAATGTCGCCCTGGAAACAGAGAAAGCAGCTTCCAGCTCCGCCATGGAGGACATGCTCTATCATTGCTGGGTCTTCAACTCAGACGACGACTTCTCCTTCTTAGGAGCGGATTGGGAGGTCCTTCGGGAAGGATTCAAAGCCCGCCTCCAGCGAGAGGCACCTTCTGAGACCAGGAAGGCATCCGTGGTAGTCGAGCAAGAGGGCGAGACAGCGACCTCCACGGGGCAGCCCGGTGGAGCCTAGGGCCTTTCTTTTTCGCACCCAGTCCTTTATTATTATTATTTTGTGTGTAACTTTGCATGAGGTTTTTCACCTCGAGACACTTAATCTTTATCAATTTTATTTTTGATCTGTTTACTTCCTTTTGCTTCTACGTATTTAGGTTACTGCTTTGAAAAACTTAGTTCGCGTCAATTTTTATCAATATCTTGTGCTCTTTAGGAAAAACAACGATCAATCGATTTAAATTAACTTCTAAGTTTTATGACCTGGTTATGTCCAGGAACTTAGTTTGAAAACTTAGTTCGCGTTAACTTTTATCAATATCTCGTGCTCTCTAAGAAAAACAACGATCAATCGATTTAAATTAACTTCTAAGTTTTATGACCTGGTTATGTCCAGGAACTTAGTTTGAAAACTTAGTTCGCGTTAACTTTTATCAATATCTCGTGCTCTTTAAGAAAAACAACGATCAATCGATTTAAATTAACTTCTAAGTTTTATGACCTGGTTATGTCCAGGAACTTAGTTTGAAAACTTAGTTTGCGTTAACTTTTATCAATATCTCGTGCTCTATAGGAAAAACTACGATCAATCGATTTAAATTAACTTCTAAGTTTTTAAGGCGACCTGGTTATATCCAGGCATCATATGCCCCCCAAGTAACTGGGAAAGGGTCTTTCGTGGTTACTTTTAGATTACACTTGTAAACATGTACAATCATAACCGAAAAGTTAATTCTCATTGCTTAATACATAAAAAATGGCCTTTAGGCCTTACAAGAGTGTCATTGATAATATCTCTTCAAATGGATGGCGTTCCAAGCTCGTGGGACTGCCCCTCCGTTGAGCCGAGCTAACTTGTAAGTTCCTTCTTTAATGACCTCGATGATTTGATATGGCCCTTCCCAGTTCGGTCCCAATACTCCATCTTTGGGATCCTTACCGGCTAAGAAAACCCTCCTGAGGACCAGGTCGCCAATGCTAAAGGCGCGCTTTTTGACTTTTGAGTTGAAATAACGAGTGATTTTTTGTTGGTAATGTGTGAGCTGAAGTTGCGAATCTTCTCGTCTTTCATCAACCAAGTCAAGGGAAGCACAAAGTAGCTCGTGGTTGCGGTCCTGGTCATATGCCTGGACTCTATGCGAAGGTACCTTAATCTCCACAGGGAGGACTGCCTCACTCCCAAAAGCCAGGGAGAAAGGAGTATGACCCGTAGGAGTCCGATGCGAGGTCCGGTATGCCCACAGAACCTGGGGGAGCTGTTCCAGCAAGACCCCCTTGGCTTCGTCTAGTCTCTTCTTGAGGCTCGCCTTTAGGGTCTTATTGACGACCTCGACCTGGCCATTTACCTGATGATAGGCCACGGACGAGAAGCTTTTCACGATCCCGTACCTTTCGCAAAACTTGGTGAATAGGTCGTTGTCGAACTGAGTCCCATTGTCGGAAACGATTTTCTTGGGCAGCCCGAATCGGCAGATAATGCTCTTAACCACGAAGTCGATGACTTTTTTGGAAGTTATTGTTGCCAAAGGTTCTGCCTCAGCCCACTTCGTGAAGTAGTTGATGGCCACCATAGCATATCGGACCCCGCCCTTTCCAGTAGGGAGGGCGCCAACCAAGTCGATTCCCCAGACCGCAAATGGCCACGGGGAAGAGATCATCTTTAGCTCGACTGGGTGAGCTCGGGCAACTGTGGTGAACCGCTGGCACTTGTCACATTTCTTGACATACGAGATGGAGTCCTTGGACATAGTGGGCCAGTAATACCCTTGCCTTAAAACCTATAGGGCCAAGCTTTGCCCCCCAGTGTGATCCCCGCAAAAGCCCTCTTGCACTTCCTGCAGGATGGCCTTTGCTTCGCCTGGAAGAACACATCGTAGGAGAGGTAGGGAGTGCCCACGCCGGTATAGCACCCCGTCTACCACCATATACCTTGGGGCCTGGTACAGTACCCGCCGCGCATCATTATGCCCTTCAGGTAGCTTCCCCTCGGCGAGATATTCAAGAATGGGGGTCATCCAAGTCGGCCTGGCGTCGATCATCTCGCCCTCCGCCCTGACTTCTTCTATACTTGGTTTCTACAAGAATTCTACCAGCACTAACCCCAAAGCCTCCGTCCCCCCGGAGGTGGCGAGCTTGGCAAGAGCGTCTGCGTTGGCGTTCTGCTCCCGAGGTATCTGCTCGATTGAGCCTCGCCCAAACGCGGACAGCTCGACTTTTACCTTTGCCAGGTAGGCAGCCATCTTAGGTCCTCGTGCTTGATATTCGCCCAGCACCTCGTTTACCACGAGCTGGGAGTCACTGAAGCACTGAACGGAGCTCGCCTTCAGCTTCTGGGCAATTCTTAGCCCGGCCAGCAAAGCTTCGTATTCGGCCTCGTTGTTGGAGGCCTTGAATCTGAATCTCAGCGCCGAGTGGAATCTATGTCCCTCGGGGGATATCAAAATGATTCCAGCCCCGGAGCCGTTCTCATTGGATGAGCCATCTACGAAGATCTTCCATGACACCTAGGCCGAGGAGAACTGGGGTAAGTCTTCTACAGGATCCTCCCGGAATCCTGTGCACTCTGCTACAAAATCGGCTAGGGCCTGACTTTTTATAGCAGTTCGTGGGGTGTACAAAATCTCGAACTGGCTGAGTTCGATAGCCCACTTTAGTAGGCGTCCTGATGCTTCAGGTTTTTGCAAAACCTGCCTTAAAGGTTGATCGGTTATGACGTGTTTTGAGTGGGACTGGAACTACGGTCTGAGCTTTCGGGAGGCCGTGATAAGGCAGAACGCCAATTTTTCCATCAATGGGTATCGGGATTTAGCCCCGAGAAGTCTCTTGCTGATGTAGTAGACCGGTTTCTGAACCCAGTCTTCTTCTCAGACCAATACGGCACTAGCTGCATCCTCTGTGACAGCTAGGTAGAAAAAAATGGGCTCTCTTGCCTTTGGTTTGGATAATACGGGTGGCTCGGCCAGATGTGCCTTCAGGTCGAGGAAAGCACCTTCGCACTCTTCTGTCCATTCGAACTTCTTATTTCCTCGGAGCAGGTTGTAGAATGGCAGGCACTTATCAGTGGATTTTGAAATAAACCGATTGAGGGCTGCCACCCTTCCTGTCAGGCCTTGGACGTCTTTGCGCGACCTGGGTGAGGGAAGCTCAAGTAATGACCTGATCTTGTCAGGGTTTGCCTCGATTCCTCGAGTATTGACGATGAAACCCAGGAACTTTCCAGATGCGACTCCAAAGGTGCACTTCTGAGGGTTAAGCGTCATGTCGTATTCTCTTAGTATCTTAAAGCATTCTTCCAGGTCGGAAATGTGGTTATCGGCAGTCTTTGACTTGACCAGCATGTCGTCAACATACACTTCCATGTTCTTCCCGATCTGGTTGGCGAACATTCTATTTACTAACCTCTGGTACGTAGCACATGCGTTCTTCAGCCCGAAAGGCATGACCTTGTAACAATAGACGTTAGTCGGGGTCATGAAGCTGGTGTGCTCCTGGTCCGCCGGAGTCATGGTGATCTGATTGTAGCCTGAGTACGCGTCCATAAAGGACATGAGCTCGTATCCCGCTGTAGCTTCCACCAATTGGTCAATCCTTGGCAAGGGAAAACAATCTTTGGGGAGGGCTTTATTCAGGTCGGAGAAGTCGATGCAGGTCCGCCAATTCCCGTTGGGCTTCGGGACAAGCACGGGGTTGGCGACCCAAATCGAAAACTTGGCTTCACAGATAAAGCCGCATTTCTTGAGCCGGGCTACTTCTTCCTCTAAGGCCTCACTCCGGGTTGTTCCCAGGCGCCTCTACTTCTGGGACTTCGCAGGAACGCTCTTGTCCAGATGAAGGGTGTGCATGATGACATTTGGACTGATTCCCACCATGTCCTCATGTGACCATGCAAACACATCCAGGTTATCCTGTAGAAACTTAATCAGCTTCGCTTTCCTCTTGTTACAGAGGCTTTTCCCGAGCTTAACCATCCGTGAAGGGTTTTGTGGATAGATGTTTATTTCCTCGAGCTCCTCAATAGCCTGGAGCTCGAACTTATCCTCGCCTATTCGGGGGTCAATATCCTCACTGAAGACGATATTTTCCCCTTCGGCACTCTGAGGTTTTTCAATCTCAGGGCTAGTTGAAGGCTCCTGAGATTCCTCTCGTCCACCTTGGATGGCCATTGCTAGCTGCCCGGGTTTCGATTTTCCCTTCACGGAAATGTTGTAGCATTCCCTGGCAGCGAGCTGATCACCATGGATCGTGCATATCCCCATGGAAGAAGGGAATTTCAGCGCGAGGTGGAGAACGAAGGTGATGGCCTCAAAAGCTATAAGTGTAGGTCGGCTCAAAATGGCATTGTATGCCGCGGGGCAGTCGATGACCACGAAATCGAGGAGTTTGGAGACTGTCCGAGGTCCTTCTCCTAGGGTGATCACCAGCTCGATCGTCCCTATGGCCGCTGATCCTTCTCCCGAAAAACCATACAGCATTATGGAGGTTGCCTTCAGCTCGGCGACAGTTAAACCCATCTTCTCCAGCGTGGACCGGAATAGAAGGTTTACCGAGCTCCCATTATCGATCAGCACCCTCCTAACCCTCTGATTAGCGAGCTGCACTGCTATGACTAGAGGGTCGTTATGAGGGAACTGGACATGGCCCGCATCTTCTGTAAAAATGATTGGTTGCTTCTCCAATCGATGTTGTTTTGGCATACGCTGCTCTGGGATGAACTCTACCCCGTTATGCGCCTTGAGTTCATTTACGTACCTCTTTTGGACACCCCTGCTCGTGAAGGATAAATGCGGTCCTCCCGAGATTGTGGATATCTCTCCTCCTATCACTGGAGGAGGGACGTCTTGATCCACCCGAGACCCAGGCTGGCTGATCGGGGATTCCGGAGCAGGTCGGCATGCAGGAACCCTATTTTGCGCGTACTGAGCCAAGGGGCCGGCTCTGATGAGAGTTTCGATCTCATCCTTCAAATGCCTACAATCATCAGTGTTGTGGCCAACGTCGTTGTGAAAACGGCAAAACTTGGAGGTGTCTTTCTTCCCCTTCTGGTGCTTTAACGGCTCCTGCTTCTTCCAGGGGAGGCGAGCAGAGTTCGCTAGGAAGATGTTCTCCCTAGAGTGGGTGAGCTCTGTATAAGTCGAGTAGACCGGCTTAACTTTGTCTACGGACTTATTCTTCTTTGGGTCGTGCTGGTTGCCCTCGCCGTTCCCTTTTCTCTTGCCTCCACCGAACTGGTTATTCTGTGTAACGTTCTAGGCTGCTATCGCGACCTTCGTTCCTACTCCAGCGGGCTGCTCAGGGACCTGGCTAGTTCCTTCAGCTGAGGCTTGGGCCTCCTCCAAGTTGATCCATTCCTGGGCCCTATTTAGGAACTCCTTCACTGAGCTAACTCCCTTCATTTGTATTTCTTTCCAGAGTCCCCCTCCGACGAGGATTCCAGTCCTCAAGGCCATGAGCTTGGAACTGTCATCTGCGTCTCTGGCTCAAGCAGCGACGTTCGCGAACCTGCTCAGGTAAGCCTTCAAAGGCTCGTCGGGCTGCTGCCTCACGTTAGCCAGAGAGTCGGCCTTGACGCGGGCAGCCTAGGAGGCTCAGAATGCCCTTTTGAAGTCAGCAGAGAAAGTTTTCCAGGAGCTAATTGATTGTTTCTTGCATTGTTTGAACCACTGCCTGGCTGGTCCAGTCAGTGTGCAGGGAAATATCAGACACCTCAGCTCAGGGCCAATGTTGTGGGCCATCATCAGGGTGTTGAACATCCCCAGATGATCCGACGGGTCTCCCTCTCCATTAAATTTGGACAGGTGCGGCATACGAAAACCGGGTGGGTAAGCCGTTGCTGTTATGCTGGGGGCGAAGAGTTCAAGCTCGTCCCCCGAATCATACCATCTTTCTCTTTCTCCGACAGGAGCTTCCTCATTAGCTCCTCCATCTGAGCCAGGCGCTCAAGGGTTTTGTCCTGATTTCCTTGGTTTTTCCGGGGCTGCTCGGCAGCTCCGGATCCATTGTATACGTTTGGTGGGTTATTTCCCCTCCTATCTTGAGATAGGTTATTTGGGGCGTTCCCACCGTTACGCACCTCGAACAGGTCTCCCCCTGAGCGAGCATGGCTGCCACCTCCTACTGGTTCCCCCCTATGAGAGTTTAGGCGATCTCGCAGGTCGCCCCCCTGGGTGGTTTGAGGACTTTGTGCCGAGCATAAACGTTGACGTAGGTCTCCACCAGAAAGGTCGCTTCGGCGACTGCCGGCCCAGTAGCTCCCGTTAGAAAAGCTCGGAGTCCGCCTTTGGGGGTGAGGATCCGGGCTCTCTCTCGGCTCCCTGCTACGTCGGGAAGGTCCTGCAGACGGCGGGTTTCTCCTGCTGTCTCCATAGGCTGGAATATCTTGGATGGGCCGAGGAGGATACGAATATCTTATTGGAGACGGAGGATGCCTGATCGGAGATGCAATCCTGGTTCCGTCAGGGCGGATCAAGTTAGGTGGGGGCCTTCAGCCCTACCAACCTGCGGGTCCTGCGCCTGGCGATCTGGACGAGGCGCAGGACGGCTGGTGGGGACGGGCTGGTGCTGTGAGCCCTCCCCGGATCTCCTTCTGGAATTCCCTTGAGCCCTCCTGGGCGCGCTCGAGGCTGTCTGTGAACTGGGAGTTGAAGTTCGGACCGAGCGGCTATACTGTTGCTCGGCTCTAGGCATTCCTTCGAGTTTGCCTCTCGACGATGCGATGAGGGAACAGACTTGGATGCCAGCGGTCTGTCCGAGCGGCTAGGCCTAGACCGATTTCCCCGGCGGGACTTATGAGTCTCGCCTTGCCTGTAACGCCCCAACTCCAGGGACCGCTACAGTGCACATTTCAAATAGTGCTAAACTCGCTAATCGAGTCGTTTGGCCATAAATGTGTAACTAAGCATGATTAGCGGTTTAGGGGTTAAAAGCTTTGGTTAAGATATAACGTTTCACTAGAACGTTTACTGTGTACATTGGGATCCCAAAAGTATAATTTCAGAGTTTATTACAAGAAAGTGTTTACAACAGGTTGTTCTAGGCGGCAAAACAGGGTTCAGCCCTAGTTCCACTTTCAACTCAAGAATATAATTGGTCGAGCAGCTGCATATGTACACGTCATCACCTAAGCTCTCCAACTCAAGAATGGTCCAGCTTTCTTTTGCCTTTACCTGCACCACAAAGCACCCGTGAGCCGAAGCCCAGCAAGAAAACTCATATGCTCATAAACAGTCATATCATGATACCAAATCATATCTGGCATGCTTAGCATTCATAGCTCTATTCAGCATGCAAATGAATTCAAATAGATGCTGGGGTATCTAGGATAAGAAATCCTGGCCTTCTGATTGGAGGACTATCAAGTCAATCCTAATCAGATGAGTGTCGCAACACTTGAGGTTCTGATAAACCATGCTGAGTGACCGACAAGCGAGTCACTAATTCAAGTGGAAGGGTGTTTGTTGGGTAAGCCTCTAACCTTCAACAGGTTATGGTAAACCATACTGAGTGACTGACAAGTAAGTCACTAATTCAAATGGAAGGCTGGCTGTTGGGTAAGCCTCTAACCTTCAACAGGTTCTGGTAAACCATGCTGAGTGACCAACAAGCAAGTCACTGGGGCCTCAGTGCCCAAAGCCATGCATATGATGATCAAAATGATCATACAGAGCTCATAGCTCTGATCAGATGAGTGAATATCACTTTGAGGTCTTGGTAAACCATACTGAGTGACTGACAACCAAGTCACTAGGGGCCCAGTGCCCATAGCCGTGTAACAACACCGTTACCTAGGCTTTCTTGTAATGACTCTAAATGACTAGCCTTTGGCTAGATAAATGCTTGTTTATATTCATCGAACTTGAGGTCGGTCCTGCATTAATGCTCTTTGAGTCATTCAATGCAGAAGGTCGATTAGGTCTAATCGACATAGCTTGCACTAAACACACTAGGGTTGTCATGACTAGTGAGTTAGCACAATGTGACCAGTGCCCAG
The DNA here is from genome assembly GCF_963169125.1 of Humulus lupulus. Taxonomy (NCBI): domain Eukaryota; kingdom Viridiplantae; phylum Streptophyta; class Magnoliopsida; order Rosales; family Cannabaceae; genus Humulus; species Humulus lupulus. Next base: position 295,445,407 of record NC_084794.1, on the reverse strand, counting down.
TACCACTGCCGAACCTGACTAGTGAGTCACAGCTTCACAGTTGATACTAACACCTTTGCCAAATCTGACTAATTAGTCAGTGCCATGCACAAGTAAGCAATGCTATCAATGTATATCAATTTGTATCATATGTCACACATCCAAAGATGAGGCATTCAACATGCTTACTTAACAATTGCGAGCATAATAATGATCACGCACAAACACAGAGACTCAAGCTCTAACCAATCTCATATTCATCATTCATGGCATGCCCTAATCACATGTGCATCGCATGCATCACACTTAATCATCCAGCATGCCTCAATAATAATCATATGCAAATGGGCAAGATTGCCAAGCATTCATTATGCTATCAATGTTTATATTTAAACATCCAACAAGCATCAATCATAGCCATGCATGTCACATATGGGGTGCAGTTTTCTTACCTTGGGTTCGAGCGAGAATTAATAAAAGATACGACCTTTGAGAACGATCAGTCCTTTGGTCCTTTAACGGTCACCTAGTCATAACCAAAAATATAGGATACCATCAATGAAAATGAAAGCAAAGGTTTCCAAACCAATATCTAGCCTCCGGAACATCAATCCACACTTAACCGGGTAGTAGGATCGACCCCGAGGCCTTAAGCTAGCATCCCCAAGTCAAAAACCTATTTTTGGCCAAATCTGCCCTGATGGGCCACGGCTCACCCTGAGACAGAGGCAAAAACTTGCCCAGAAGCACACTCAGGCCGCGACACGCCATAGCCAGGCCGCGGCACATTACGCAAACCAGCAACAGTCAGATTTTCTTCCCCTGCGTTTCCCTCGAAACCAAACCTTCAAACTAGTCCCAAACCTCAACCTAACACCCAATTCAATCACCAAACATCATCTACAACTCACCCACATCAAAACCCAAGTTAAACATCAATTAAACTTCCATTAATTCCAACTAACCACCAAGAAATCACAAGCTGAAACTTAAAAGAAAACAGAGTATAATCAGACTTTCATGGCTGAGTTTCATTACCTCAAGCTCGGTTTTCAAACCCCTTCAATGGCTGATTCAAGTTCCTAAGCTCAACCCTTGATTTCCTAGCTTATTCCTTCAAATTGGCTTCAAAATTCCAAAGGGGAAAAGAAGGAAAATGGTGTACGGCAAAGAGAGAAAGATGAGGATGATGATGCTCTATTTTGGTTCTGTTTTTCTACAGCCTTAAAGTCCATATAAATCCAATCAAATGACCAAAATACCCCTAGGTCACTTAAGGTTCCTAAAGTCACCCTAAGGGCAAAATTGTCCTTTCCAACCAATACCGTTAATCATAATTAACGCTCTCCAATTCCCGCTAATCTCAATATTCTCAAATGCCAATAAATCATATCCCATTACCCTTTAAGTCCCGGCAATGTTCTAATTACCAAATTACCCCGAGACTCACTCCGAGCCCCGAACTTAATCCCGTTATGACTAGACCGAAAACTTGCATTCCCATGATCGTCTCATGTTGAATGGCTCGAACCAATCAACATATAATGTGGTAAAATTATAATTCACCCATATGCATGAAATTACACAATTACGCCCCCAATGGCCAAATTACCAAAATGCCCTTGCAATTAAAGTATGAACCCATATGCATGCATTCACCATTATATAATAATATAATTCACATAAACATGCATATAATCATTAAATACCTTAATAAATCAATTATGGCCCTCCCGGCCTCCTAATCAAGGTCCTAAACCTTATTAGGAAATTTGGGGCATTACATTGCCTCTTTCCGACGTTAGCGTCGGTTGTAAGAGGGGGTAGTCGGGCCAACACCTCCTTAACCTGCTGACTAGCTTTCGCTAGTTGGCTCCTCAGCTGAACGTTTTCCATTTCTACTGCAGTGTAAAAATCTAGGTTCGGATTAGGTGGCCGGGGCGCCGAACTTCCAGTGTCATCTTGGCCCACCGGCTGATTGCCCGGCTGCTGCTGGACCTCAAGAATTTGGTCATCGGAGATGGCGGCATGATGAGCCTCCTACTCATCATGTTGTTCCGCCTCGTTACCATTTCTTGATCGAGTGGTCACCATAGTTGGATGTTTGCGATAGCACCAATCTAACTAGCTCTCAATGAAAGCACCAAACTGTTGACGCGGCTCCTCGACAACAGGTAATTAAGAAAATAAGAGGAAGGGATTAGTGCTTAACGATGAACCGAAATAGATTAATGATCTTTGTAAATGGACTGGTGACACAATTACGTTTTTTAGGTGGTTCAAAGGTTAAAATCCTTCTACTCCACCAGCCAATATTATTGTTATACGCTTGGTATCCTTTTACAGGGTATTTCCTTACACAATAGAGTCCAACCCTTTGCAACTCCCAGGGTCTCCATATTTATAGGAGAGGGCACCTGGGAGTTGGTAAGAAGGTTATCCCGTGACCTTCTTACCTGTCATGTCACTTCTGTGACATTCATGATTAATTCCTAAAACCTGACACATGAAGTGTGGTCTAATCAATAGGCAAGGGGGATAATGGGCCGCACGGCCCAACCCAGTCGTGGGCGCCTGAATACGCACGTTCATGCTGCGTGTCCGAGAAGTCAGGGATATATCAGACACGTGATGTCTGATATATGCACGTTTACCTTGCGTGGTTGACTTTATAAAAGGTCACAACCTCCAACTTTAGCTCGTACCACGAGCTGGATGATTCCCTCGACCTATGGCCTTCAGAGTTCAGACTCAGTCCTTAAGTAATCTTGGCGAACCTTTGGATACCCCGAGCTAACGAGGTAGGACCTGACGACAACAACTCTGGTCATGGGGGATCCACGTGACTGATATATAATTAGGCCATCTCTCAGCTCGCTAATAGCCCGTTGGAAAATCAGGGCGCACAATCATAAATAATTAGACACTATAATATAAACTAAAAAAGATTAATCGGTATTTTATGATAGAAAAGTTTCAACAAATAAATTTTGGATGTAACCCAAATGTATATGAAATAATATGCTTTAAAAATAAACTTTTTTTTTTTATGAAAAAGTAACCAATTGGTAACTTATCACCATTATAAGTAACCAAAAGTGTATTATTCCACATATTTATAGATAAAACTTTATATGTGATTTTTGTAATTATTTTATGCTTTTTTTTTTGGCCAATCAGATAAGTATATTCAACAATCAAAACTTTACATCTCAGCAGCACCAATTATCATAGGCCTACTACTTTTTTACAATTTCTCAAACCATGCTAAATCATGTTTTGCCACTTTCTTGGGCATAATACTTTTGATTCTACTCTTTACATCATATTTGATTCTTTTTACAATTACATCAATTGTATAAATTTTCATGTTCCAAAGAGCTTCATTTCTACACCACCATATGTGATATATTGTTGCCGCAAGTGTCGTTGAAAAAACTTGGCGCCTGAACCTATTGATTTTTGCTCTAGAAAGCCATTGCAACATACTGGGGACGATAACCGTAGCAGTAGTCCAATGCAGCCACAGTTTAATTTCAGCCAACACATGAAAACTCAAATGACAGTTAAAAAATAAATGCTCTCCGGTCTCCTTGCTCAATCCACAAATCGGACATTCCTCATTTGGACATATATTATATTTGAACAATCTTGATTTGAATCTCAATCTATCTAATACCACAAGCCACAAAATAAATCTATGCTTTAGTATAGACAGTCTATTCCGCACTTTTCCTTGGCAATTAACCGCTGGAAATTCAAGACAAAGGCTAACATATCCATCTTTGATCAAGTATGTACCTGTTGCAACGTTCGGGAAGACATTCAGCCCCATCAATTTGTTCTTCACTCTTACAATCTGCTTCCAATACCAGTTGCTGGTAGGAGGCGCCTCATAGGCCCTCCAATCTTCTTCTCCTATATACACTTCATTCACCCATTTCACCCATAATGTGTCCTGTTTAGACTTAATAGCCCAAACATATTTGCCTATCTCCCAAGCTACCAATATCGGACCGCTTGAATCCACCCCTTTTCAAAGAAAACTTCTACAAACAGAGTTGACTTTTTGTAGAACTTTCAAGGGGAGAATCATTAATTATGACCAATAAGAATGAATAGCAATGAGAACAGAGTTTACCATTGTTGCCCCACCTGCATAAGACAAGTTCCTTGAACTCCACACTTTGATTCTTTGCACCATCTTCTCTATCAAAATGTCACATTCAGCAATAGGTAATTTTTTGGTACATATCGGTATGCCTAAGTAACGAAACGGCAGCTGGCTCCTTCTAAAACCTGAGGCATCCACCACTCTTTGAACTTCACTTTCAGCCATGTTGCAACAATAAATTTCAGATTTGGACTCACTTGGTTGTAGACCCGATTTTTGAGAGAAAAGCTTGAGACCTTGAAGCATACGGTAAATCGATTTAAAATCACCATGACAGAAAAGCAAGACATCATCTGCAAAGCAAAGATGATTCAATTTTAGTTGTTCACGTCGTTCATGGAACTTAAAATCTTCTTTCTCCCCAACCTTCATCATCACTCTTGATAGATATTCCATGCCCAAGACAAAAAGAAGAGGAGACATCGGGTCTCCTTGACGAAGACCCCTCTTTGCTTCAAAGAACCCATGCAAACTCCCATTAAACATAAGGCTGAAACGAGGAGTTCAAACACAAATCATGACTAGATCCACAAACTTTTCCAGAAACTTGAAAGCATTCAGCATCTCTTTAATGAAGTCCCATTCAATTGTATCATATGCTTTCCGTAGATCTAATTTTATCATGCATTTGGGACGCCTACCATTCCTCCCATAATGTCTCACCAAGTCCTGACAAATCATAGTGTTATATGCAATGAATCTACCTTGGACAAACCCACTTTGGTTTTGAGCAATGATATCAGGAAGAATCATTCTCAGTCTATAGCATATGAGTTTGGTTGCAATCTTGTAAATCACATTGCAACAAGCTATGAGTTGAAAGTCCAAGACAGAGTTCGGGCATTTACCTTTTGGGATTAATGTCAAGGTCGTTGAATTGATTTCTTTAAGAAGCTTCCTAGTATGCAACAAGGAAAGAACCGCTTCACCCACATCCTTCCCAATCATCTCTCAGTTGTCTTGGTAAAAGAAGCTGCTAAATCCATCTGGTCCAGGCGACTTATTCCTCGAAATATCAAACACTGCTCTTTTCACATCCTCATGAGAATAGTTAGACAACAATAATCTGGTGTGGTTTGCATTTATAATCGGCCCAAAAGTCACAATTTGTCTACTAACAGCCTTCCTCCCAATGAGAGTACTTCCCAACAAAGTTTTATAAAAGCTTAAAAAAGCCTCTGTCACTTGCTCGGGCTAATGTATCCTGTTACCTTGCTGATCATTAATCGAATAAATTCTATTTAAGGCCCTCCTGGAACGGATGCTAGCATGAAATATGGAAGAATTATCATCTCCATCCTTAAGCCAAAATAACTTGGCTTTTTGCTGAAGGAAGGAGATAAAATTCTAGTGTGCTTCATTGTGTTGGGCCCGGGAAGTTTTTTCTTTAATGATCAATTCCACATTAAGGGGGTCTTTTTGCAATTCTTCTTGGTTGTCCAACAAAATCGGCCTTAGCCGCACCTCATTAACCTGTACATCCCCAAACTCATTTTTATTAAGCTTCCTCAACACTTCCTTAAATGCCTTAAGCTTCTGTACCAGTATGAACATAAGAGCACCTTCAATGCGTATATCCCACACTTGTTGTAGCGGCTGGGAGAAACCTGGAGAATTTTTCCAAAAATGGAAGTACCTAAATGGTTTCTTGCCTTGCTGTCCAATCGGATACACCGAAAGCAAAGCGGGACAGGGATCAAACTCCCCCTTCGCCATAAATTATACCTTAGCAGTTGGGAATTTATCCAACCATTTTTTATTAGCTAAAACCCGATCAATTTTGGAGTAAATTCTTGTTTCAGCATCTTGTTTATTCGACCAAGTAAAGAAACTACATGTGAACTAAACATCCTCCAGCTCGCAAGCCTCTACACACTCCTTGAAATCTTTCGAAACCTGCTGCCTTTTGTTCCCCCCGATCCTTTCTTCTGTTAGGAAAATATATATTGCCTCAATGAATACGGGTAAGAATATTACAGCTCTATGCAATAATATTACAAATAAATATAGTTGATTAAATAAGGTTACAACTCTATAACTAAAAGTACAAATAAACAAAATAGAAGAAGAAGAAGAGAAGAAGAATGGAATAGTGAAAAATACAACTCTAAGCAAAAGATTACAAATAAAGTAAAAGTGTTTGGAACAAAAGAAAATATGATTACAACTCTAAACAAAATTACAAGTAAATAAAACAAGAGGAATGAGAAGAAAAGCAATAGAGGAAATTGTAAGAACAAAACAAAGAAAACTCTCACTTACACAACCTAAGTGAAGAATGTTGGGGATCACCAACTTGAACAAGGTTTAAAACCTTTGTCCAAAAGTTTATTTCCCCTAACTCAAGCACTAAGGGATCTCTCTAAAATATTGGAAATGCTTTATAGAATTATCAAGCCTCGAGGTGTTTCTAGCCAAATGCTCTAATTGATAGAAATGTTGTGTCTTACAAGTGAGCTATAGGCTCCTATTTATAGAGTTTAGAGACACCCTTTGAATTTCAAATTCCACCAATCCCCATGGATGTTACCAATGTTTAATTGGATTAATATGGAATTAAAAAAAAGATTTGGGAGTTATTTGGGTTTTTTTAGTCGTTCAACAAAGATTGAAAAAACTGAAAAATTGGTTAGTTTTTAGCCTGTGGCCGCGGCCACTAGTCTCTGTCCCACAGGCTACGGCCACTGACCAATTTCAGCACAAAAAATGTGTTGTTTTTCCAAAAGGTTCCAAACCCTCCCAAATGATTTTGTAACTCTCAAAACACATTATTGGGGTTAAAATCATATATCTAACAGCCATTTCACATATGGCTTTATGAAATTCATCTCAATATTGTGTAACAAAAAATTTACACAATAAAGGGTAATATTTGGAAGTTACAAATTTGTAACACCAAATATGTTACATTATGTGACACTCTTTGTCACATTTATTTAATCGAAAACATTATATTATAAAATAATATAACATCTTCTACACTCAAAATATCATTAAAGTCACCCAATACCATCCAAGGTGCCTTCAATTCCTTCTCAATCTCTTTCAAATCTTTCCACAAAATTCTCCTACTCTCTTCATCATTAAAAACATAGACAAAGGTTGCCAGGAAGATTTCCATTCCCGCTCTCGATTGCATCTCTAAATGCATTAATTGGCTAGTACATTTCTTAATATTTATAAAAAATATATTAGGGTTCCAACTCATCATTATTCTTCCACCTTTGTGCCATGCGTTATTGGTAGAAAAACACCATCCCGAAAACATATTTACATATACAACACCCAACTTGTGAGCCCGTATTTTGGTTTCAAGGAGACCAACAAGGCCAACTTGCAAAGAGAAAATCAACCTTTTAACCTCCTCCTGTTTTTGGCGCTTATTGATCCCCCTGACATTCCAACATAGTATTCTATCCATTCCCCATGGGAGGCTCCCCCCCTCCCTGTGTACGAACCTCTTCATTATCAATCTTAGAGCATTCCCCTGTATCTATTAATACCCCGAAGTTATTCGACGTATCAATACCTTTCCTTTCCTTCTCTTCCATCCGGGCCACCTCAACTCCATTCTTAACTTGTTGAAAGCCATCATCATCTTGTTCCTAGACTATTTTGCCTTTTAAATCCGTCTCTGCCACTTTCCTTTTCTCCACCCATGCTTGCTTTGTCACCTCTTTCTTCTTACACACTGCTAACTTATGTCCCATACCAAAACAATGATCACAGACAATCGGTAACCACTCGTATTTCACCGATAAACAACATCCCGATTCAGTTCATTAGTGAACGAAACTTCATCAGGAAAGGCTTGGTGTAGTTGCACCTCTATCATCACCCGAGGGAAATTCAGTCTCTCTTTGTTCTTTGTCACCTCATCTATCATTAGAGGAGTCCCTAATTGACCAACAATTTTGAAAAGTGTCTGTTCCCCCCAATACCGAAGGTCCAAACCAGGAATTTGAATCCAGGTAGCTACTGAACGGACATCTTCCCAAGTAAAATCTGTATAGGGATCCCATGCTTTCATTATAATCGGCTTCTTGTCAAAGAACAAATACCCGCCATTAAGAACCTCATCCCTGTGAGTCACATAAGTGAATCTGACAATATGAATTCCTTTAGCTAATAATCCCACCTTATGCAATCATTTTTCCTTCCACATTCTATTAGCAAATCCATCAAAAATACTAAAAGGGAGATTTGCCCCCAGTAATAGCATACTAAGGCAGAATCCAAAAATTCAATTTCCTCTTTAATGTCTTCCATGTCAATTTTAACCCCAGATGAGCATTTCACTTTTGATTCAGACTCTCCAAATCTAGTGCTTAAATTCGGTATAATCTTTCCAGAATGGAGAATCGAGGGTGTAGCATTCTTACCAGATTTAGCCTTTGCCTCACAACGTTTTGTCGCTTCCAGGTACCTTGCGAACTCCGAACGAACCTCCTGCTCCTGTTGAGCTCGTTTCAAAATCATTCGGGGAGTAAGAACCTCCTGCCCCACTTCCGTCGTGATCCCCTCTTCCTCCGTCTCATCGCCAGAAACAGAGAGCGCATCCACTCCTATTATCTCCGCCATCGACTTCGATTTGAGGACCTTATCGGACGATGTCGGTCGTCTCTTCCGCAAGATCTTCGTCACACTTCATCTCGTCCCCTGAACGCCACTCTTCTTCGATCTGTCGCGACCCGCCATAGCAATAGCGAAGCTTAAGGTCGGTGGGAATTCCTTAATTATTATTTTATGTTATATGTATATAATTGTAAAGATCCTTATTATTTGTATAAAATAATATAACAATGATCACATTAAGTGAGATGTGTGAACATATCATAGATTGAATGTACATCTAAGTTACAACTTTGTTATGAGAATTTTATTGCTTGCTTATTTGAGAGATTAGTTAGATAATCCTCTCTTATGACTTTAATTATAATGAAATAAGAAATGTAGTGATGTGGCTGACAAGAAAGAAGATTGAGGATGATATGTGTGGTTGAAAAGACTTAATGACCAACCAAGGAAGAAGGGTTAGAGATATTCTTGCATGAGGGGACCAACACGAGTGGAATGGTCAGAGATACGCAGATATGGTAGTTATTATTGCATGTAAAAGCATGACAATTTAGTAGTCTTTAATAATCAGGAGCAAGCACAAACATCAAAATATGCCTGGGAATTCAAGAAAAGCTGAAGTTTGAGCCCTAATTTTCTTTGACAAAGACATCTCTAACCAACTATTTGACAACCAATAAAGTTCAACTCTTTTGGATCGAGATTGCTATAGCAACTTAACTTTGAAAAAAATATGCCCATTTCATATTATAAAGTATAAACATAACCAAATCTACTTTAGACAATAATTAAATAACTTAATTACCCTTAATCCCAAACCAGCTGTCTATGTAGTTAGTAAAACACTACCATTTAGAGGAAAGGTAGGTCAGCTGCTTTATTCACTACCACTCACAATATTACTAATAAACAAATATTTGTCATTAAAGGAAAATGAATTATTATTCTACAATAATAATGATTGATCAATACTATACTATATGATTAAGGTAGAGACAAAGATAAAGTTTTTAATACTAGTGTGTCCCGATTATCATCATGATTGCTGGTTAATTCGATCGATAAAGTTTTATTTTATACTTGTATATTAGTAACAAAAAGGTACGTAATTTGATTGATAATAGGACATCTTATCATAATTTTCACACGAATAAACATTATAGTAATCGATCGAGTAGTGCTATAGTACCTGACTTTTTTGACTTGTAAGTAACCTAATAGTGATAGTCATTGTAACTTCAATGAAAGCTAGCCAATATGTATTTTAATTATATATATAACTAATTAATAATCTTATGGTTGTGTTCGGCAAAATTTTTGTTTTTGAATTTTTTAAACATTATTTTTATTTTTGTTTTTTTATTTTTAAAAAATAAAAATATGTTTGGTAACTATTTTTTATTTTTGTTTTTAAAAACAAAAAATAATAAATGTGCTTGACAATTTTTATATTTATTTTTTGTTTAATTATAAAATAAGGTGTTGATTTGAAAGAGAGAAGAAAAAAAAAACGAAAAAGTCGAAAACAATTTAAAAAATTTTTGAAAATGAAAAAAAAATTTCTATTTTTAAAATTTAATGAGTTTTAATTAAAAAAATTTAAAACATTATTTTATGTATGATTATCAAATTTTTAATTAATTAAATAAAAAATTATTTTTCTAAATGTTGCCTAACAACACTTATACTTATGTATAATTCAATTTCGTCTTCTACGTATATGACAATAGTATCTTGAAATACGCGTACATGTGTCGGAAAACATACGGACACATGTGAATGTTTCTTTTCTTGGCCATACATATTATATAAATATATATATATATTTATATAATATTCCAAATGAATCGAAGCAAAATTTATGCAATAATCAATTCAAAGCAAATAAACTAAATTGACAACTCATACCATATCTTCTAAATATACGATTTTTTTATTATTTATGTTTTTCTCTCTCCAATTACGTTTTTTTTTTTTTTATCATAGCACATTCCCGATATTGAAGTATTTTCATTCCAATGTTTTTTTTAGGATGATATTCATTGTAATTAAGGGTTTATATATTTTTAGACTTGTGTTTTGATTTATTATCTGTTTAGACTTTGTGTTTTGATAAATTATTTTTTGGAACCTGTATTTTGTAAAATTGTTCAAATAGGCCCCTAAACCTAATTTTGATAAACAAAAAATTGAATATAACAACACAGTTATTAGGCAGAATAACTGTATTTTTGTTTTGAGTTATTAGTTTAATGAATTATTTGTGATTTTAGTTAAAAAATTTTTTAATCAAAATCGGGTTTAGAGGTCTATTTGAACTATTTTATAAAATACAAGGTCCAAACAAGTAATAAGACAAAACACAGGTCTAAAAAGACATAAACCCTATAATTAAAGCCAACCTATGATAAGTTTTTAAGAAATTTCAAATAATTTACAACGCAAAAAATAGAATTTAAACAATTGTTACACACGTATTTATTTTATTTTTATACGTGTGTAAAATAAATTATTTAAATTTTGTATTTAATACTGTAAATTATTCAAAATTTCTCAAAAATTTACAAAAAAACTTGTTTAACTACAATAAACACCGTTATAAAAAAAACTATAATAAAATTGCTTCTACATACCCATAAAAAGAGTGTCATAATCGTAGGATAAAAAGTACCCTATCATAAGAGCACTCCCAATAACTCCTTCAAAATATAGGTATTTTAAAAAAAAAAATTAAAGAATCAAGACATAAAACTTCTTCCAACAAATGATAGAGCACTCTCAATGGGTGTTCTACTCTATATTACAAAATAGATCACCAAAACAATTTTTTTTATAATTTACCTCAAACTTTTACATTATATCATACATCATTTTCTTTTTATTTTTTCTCTACATCATTTAAATATTATATTTTTTAAAAAATATTTTATTCATTTTAAGAAATTGAAGGTGATTTACTACCTAAGTATTGAGCTTATTGAATTAGCATGACAATATTTAAAGAAATCATAAAGAACACGTAAAAGAATCACACCAAGCAATTTTTACAAGATCCACCACTACACACAGTAATGGTTAATCCTTGGGACCTAGTCTAGAAAAAGAAATCCACTAAGATAGAAAATGCAAGTTCTAAAAAGTATCTCTAATTTTACATCAACAACAAGAAAATCTTCTATACTTGTCTCTCTTGCAAAATTTCTTAGATTGATCTATTTGAGTATTTACACTTGAACTTTTGGAGATCTAACATTCTTCCAATACTTCACATGAAGAACACCACTATCTGCCATAAATGAACATCCTTCAAAGAATAGAGTTCGTATACCTGTCAAACAACAAAAAAGAAAAACCCACACAGATTTCTAAAACCTAGCAGAGCTAAGTTTCTCAAGAATACAGATCTGAGTTCCAACAACTCAACCAATCTAGACTCACTAAAAACAAAAATTCGTTAGAAAAAATTAGCACAGCACACAAAACCCAAAAAACCAAAATACCTGTCAATTAACCATAACAGACATTTTAAACCATGCCACGTAAGCAACAGTAAGACATTATGACAACACCAAATTTCTAGATGCAACTGTCAAAATAACAGATAAGTCGAAATATTGTCAAATTACAAAATACAGTTGCAACTGAAAAAGTAACAGATGAATCATAAAATTGCCAAAATACAAAAAATACGACACCTACAGAAATAAAATAATTAAATATAATAGTATCACACTCATATATATACAAAAATCTATAAAAAATAATAAAATATTTATAGCTTTATAAATAGTATTTCACTACATATAAAAAAAATATTATTTATTTACATAAAAAATATATATAAATTTACAATCACCTTTTGTGAGTGGGCTAAATAGATATCTATTTTAGATAATCTTCATTTTTATTTGTATATGTAGAGAGTGATATAAAACTCCTTTAAGTACATTTGTTATTATTTTATGGGAATATACTTATTTGGTACCCTGTGTTTTTGCAAAGTATCATTTTGGTACCTTCTGTTTTCAATAATACTCATATGATATCCTGTATTTTAAAATCATACATATTTGGTACCCTAAACTCAGATTTGATAGATAAAATTTTGTCAATTTAATCAAACTGCTGTCAATTATGTAAGTTACAAATTTAAATTTAATTACATAATTACATATAATTGATGACAATTTGATCATATTGACAAAATTTTATCTATCAAATATGAGTTTATGGTACTAAATATGTACGATTTTAAAATACAGGGTATCATATGAACATTATTGAAAACAGAAGTAATAAAATGATACTTTGCAAAAATACAGGATACCAAATAAGTATATTCTTTTTTTTTTCTCTTTCTAATTACTTATTTTTTATTATTTATGTTTTTTTTCTTTTATTATTTTAATAAAAAGATTTAAAAATATTATATTTAAATAATATAAAAATATCTCTAAAACTTACCCGTGATAATACATGGGCACGAAGGATATGATATGATTGAGAGCCATATATATCTTCTTTCTTTAATGGTGACCACTGATTTTTGATGATTTGGTGTGAAAACTATTTGAGTTATAACTTTTTTTCTCAGTCGATTTCTCTATGTAAATATAAAATATCGATGATGCTAGCAGAAAAAAACAATTTTTTTTTATTTTATCGAGGATCATTTATATGCCAAAAGTATTATTTTTGCAGTAATTTTTGCCAGTATGATGGATTTCATGTCAGAAGCTTCGGGTGCTCTAACCAATGAACTTGTAATAACACATTAATTTTTCATTTAAAAAAAATTATTAATTTTAGAAGATTCTAGGCATCTCCAATGATAGCAATAGTTGTAAAAGTACACCATTATAAAAAAAATATATTAATTTTTTAAAAAATAAATTAAATGGCAGTGTTGTCACTGTCTCTCTACCAATCTTTTTATAAAAAATTATGTTGGGACCCACTTGAACGTGTGTTGAACTTTACCTAATATAGCTTTTTTTTTTTTTTTTATATTATTTAGAATATATAATATTACTTATTAAATTATATTAGGTGGTAATCTAATTTTAAATCATTAGAGAAATTATAAGAATATTAAACGGGGTATTTTTTTTAATTTATATAGATTATATTTATATATATAAAAACATATAAATGTATAAGTGGAGTCAACATCAATTTATAAAATAATATTTTTAAAAAATAAAAAAGAAAAATTAGAAGATGTATTACATGAATATAAAGTTGTATGCTGATGTGTTTGTTTCTTGTTTTTATTTTAACAAAGCGTCTATGGAGACGGATTTCAAAGCCTATAATATAGAACCACCGTCAACTATGTAAAACCAAACTTTAATTACTTTAGTTTTCAGTACTAATGGACCCACAAATCACCTAAAAAAGTTATAAGTAATGCTATTTTGCATTTTAAAGATGTCAAACACCACAGTTTCATCATGTCTTATATAATGTGTCCAATTAATTTAATTTTAACATCTCATATTATTAAATGAGAAAATATTTTTTTAACGAAAGGAAAATTAAATGAATAGTCATTATTATAGTGATTATACATAGTATGGGATACGATAATATAATGGGAGATCTTGATTCCCATTGTCATAAATGATTAATAATATTTTATAAAATTTATTTGCATTACATCTAAGCACTAGTACAGCATAACAATTCTCAAAAGTTATCTTGATTACACACAAAACAAAACGACATAATTTCACTTACCTCTTGGAGTGTATGAAAATAAAGAAGTAATTGGACCTATGCTACCGACATAGCTCTGCATTTGGTACTATAAAAAAGCACCACTTAATAAGCATAACTCATCACAAGTAACACAAAATGTCTTGGTCTCAGTTTCTAGTACTTCTACTCCTCGGAGTGGCACTTTTTGCCACTCAATCAACTCTGGCTGATTACTCTTCTCCTCCCATCTACGAGCCTCACCCTCCTCCGGTGGCTGAGAAGCCTAAGCCACCACCAACCCCAGTTTACGTGAAGCCTCCGCCGGAAGTAAAGCCTAAGCCACCACCTGTTTACGTGAAGCCTCCACCGGAAGTAAAGCCTAAGCCACCACCTGTTTACGTAAAGCCTCCACCGGAAGTAAAGCCTAAGCCACCACCTGTTTACGTGAAGCCTCCACCGGAAGTAAAGCCCCCACCGGAAGTAAAGCCTAAGCCACCACCTGTTTACGTAAAGCCTCCACCGGAAGTAAAGCCCCCACCAGAAGTAAAGCCTAAGCCACCACCTGTTTACGTAAAGCCTCCACCGGAAGTAAAGCCCCCACCAGAAGTAAAGCCTAAGCCACCACCTGTTTACGTAAAGCCTCCACCGGAAGTAAAGCCTAAGCCACCACCTGTTTACGTGAAGCCTCCACCGGAAGTAAAGCCCCCACCGGAAGTAAAGCCTAAGCCACCACCTGTTTACGTAAAGCCTCCACCGGAAGTAAAGCCTAAGCCACCACCTGTTTACGTAAAGCCTCCACCAGAAGTAAAGCCCCCACCGGAAGTAAAGCCTAAGCCACCACCTGTTTACGTAAAGCCTCCACCGGAAGTAAAGCCTAAGCCACCACCTGTTTACGTGAAGCCTCCACCAGAAGTAAAGCCTAAGCCACCACCTGTTTACGTAAAGCCTCCACCAGAAGTAAAGCCCCCACCGGAAGTAAAGCCTAAGCCACCACCTGTTTACGTAAAGCCTCCACCGGAAGTAAAGCCTAAGCCACCACCTGTTTACGTAAAGCCTCCACCGGAAGTAAAGCCCCCACCGGAAGTAAAGCCTAAGCCACCACCTGTTTACGTAAAGCCTCCACCGGAAGTAAAGCCTAAGCCACCACCTGTTTACGTGAAGCCTCCACCGGAAGTAAAGCCCCCACCGGAAGTAAAGCCTAAGCCACCACCTGTATACGTAAAGCCTCCACCGGAAGTAAAGCCCCCACCGGAAGTAAAGCCTAAGCCACCACCTGTTTACGTAAAGCCTCCACCGGAAGTAAAGCCTAAGCCACCACCTGTTTACGTGAAGCCTCCACCGGAAGTAAAGCCCCCACCGGAAGTAAAGCCTAAGCCACCACCTGTTTACGTAAAGCCTCCACCGGAAGTAAAGCCTAAGCCACCACCTGTTTACGTGAAGCCTCCACCGGAAGTAAAGCCCCCACCGGAAGTAAAGCCTAAACCACCACCTGTTTACGTAAAGCCTCCACCGGAAGTAAAGCCCCCACCGGAAGTAAAGCCTAAGCCACCACCTGTTTACGTGAAGCCTCCACCGGAAGTAAAGCCCCCACCGGAAGTAAAGCCTAAGCCACCACCTGTTTACGTAAAGCCTCCACCGGAAGTAAAGCCCCCACCGGAAGTAAAGCCTAAGCCACCACCTGTTTACGTAAAGCCTCCACCGGAAGTAAAGCCCCCACCAGAAGTAAAGCCTAAGCCACCACCTGTTTACGTAAAGCCTCCACCGGAAGTAAAGCCTAGGCCACCACCTGTTTACGTGAAGCCTCCACCGGAAGTAAAGCCTAAGCCACCACCTGTTTACGTAAAGCCTCCACCGGAAGTAAAGCCCCCACCGGAAGTAAAGCCTAAGCCACCACCTGTTTACGTAAAGCCTCCACCGGAAGTAAAGCCTAAGCCACCACCTGTTTACGTGAAGCCTCCACCAGAAGTAAAGCCTAAGCCACCACCTGTTTACGTAAAGCCCCCACCGGAAGTAAAGCCTAAGCCACCACCTGTTTACGTAAAGCCTCCGCCGGAAGTAAAGCCTAAGCCACCACCTGTTTACGTGAAGCCTCCACCGGAAGTAAAGCCTAAGCCACCACCTGTTTACGTGAAGCCTCCACCGGAAGTAAAGCCTAAGCCACCACCTGTTTACGTAAAGCCACCGGTGGAGAAGCCTAAGCCACCACCAACCCCAGTGTACGTGAAGCCACCACCGGTGGAGAAGCCTAAGCCACCACCTACCCCAGTTTACGTAAAGCCTCCACCAGAGGTCAAGCCTAAGCCACCACCAACCCCAGTGTATGTGAAGCCACCCCACGTTGAGAAGCCTAAGCCACCACCGACCCCGGTTTACGTGAAGCCTCCTCACATGGAGAAGCCCAAGCCACCACCGAGTTACGGTCACCACCCCCGACACCCTCCGGTTTACGTGAAGCCTCCTCATATGGAGAAGCCCAAGCCACCACCGAGTTACGGTCACCACCCCCGACACCCTCCGGTTTACGTGAAGCCTCCTCCTATGGAGAAGCCCAAGCCACCACCGAGTTACGGTCACCACCCCGGATACCCTCCGGCGCCCCCGAGTCCTAGCCATTATTGAGAAGTGAGGATGGTTCGTGTGATGAGTTGATCATGGCGTGAAATTGAGATAATAATAATACTAAGGGTTGATTTTCTGGAAAATAAGAGTTTTTATACGACTCATGGCGGTGCATTTCTGGAGTTCAATTACGTATAGTTAGTCGTCTTCAATTTTTATATGCTCTTGAATTAATGTACTTTGATCGTCAATGTATGCTCTTCTCAGTTTAAGCTGATGAGATTATATCTATAAATATATAGTTTTGTATGCACACCAGGCCAATATCTATTTTGACTTAAATTGATCATGAAATCTCTAGCTAGCTTAATACATATATATATTTATAAACCTAGCTGGCAAAGTCAAACTGGATGATAATAATTACAACAACAAAACGACAACCTGAATATATGAGGCAATAATTTTTATAATAATAAGCTAAAATTTGTAAGCACTAGAATTTCTGTAATGGTTTAGTTATAAAAATAAATCTTTTATTTGCCAAATTAGTCTTGTAAATCTTTGTTACAAATATGCTAATTTCACAAATTAGTTTTGAAAATATTAGTTATAATTTTTTTTGATTATATACGTTAATTTTTGTTACAAAAATATATAATTTTTAGTATGAATTAGTGTGTAATTGTAATAATATGGGAGCTTATACACCTTCATAGTTTTTCTACTCTATCTTTCAAAATATATCATCAAAATCTCACATTTTTTGTATTTTGCATAAGAATTTTACATTACATATTATTCATCAGATTCTTTATATTTTTATTTACCTTATTTAAATATTATACCTTTAAAAAAATATTAATTAAAATAAGAAAATAAAAGAGAAATATAAATGATAAAAAATAATTAATTAGAGAGAAAGAAAGAAAAATGAATAAAATAATAAAAAAATGTTTAACGGAGATTTATCATTTCTCTACATATAGAGATAAAAATAAAGAAAATAGAGAACTAGCACTACAAATAAAGGTAACTTTTAGTGACAATTTTTTAGTCACAACATATATTTTGTGTGACTAAATACCACTTTTAGTAACAACAAAAAATTATTTGTGACTAAAAAGTCATACTTAATCACAAGTTGTCACTAATGTAGCTTTAGTCACAACCTATTATTTTTAGTGATAAAATTTGTTGTGACTAAAAATACATTCAGTGACAACAAATTGTGATCTTTGTGACTAATACTTTTAACCACAGACTTTTTAGTGATGACATAAGTATAATGATTTTTCCTTAGTCACGAATTTTTTGTTTTTAGTCACAAAATTTGTTGTGACTAAAACTAAGATTTTTTGTAGTGTAGTTTACATCACCGGTTGGAAATTGCATACTTTATGCCTTATTTCTTCAATCTTTTTTTTAAAGAATACTCTATTTTGAATGAGTTATTACAGGAGTGCTCTTATTAATACTTTTAACAAAGTCTCATGAGAGAGCTTTGCTTGATATCTGAATTGAACAGAATACACACAGCAAAGGAACAAGAAAAATAATGACAAAAAAAGAGTAAATAGAAACAAAATTACACCAATATACTTGGTTCAGTGATTCCAATTAGGAACTCCTACATCCAAGGCAAGGAACTTATCTTCCCTAGTTGAATCCACTATGAAGAAGAGAGATTTACAGCACTAGAATTCACCAGCTACAGGTCTTTACAAGCCATTCACCAGGCCAAAACCCCAAAGCTCACAGTCACTCTTGTTTTCTTTCTCCACAAGAACAGAGTAGACAAAACAGAACCTTTTAGCACACTAAACTCTCTTATTCTTTTTTCACCTCTCTCCTAAACTAATCTATGCCTTTTATAGATATAAGGCTTACAAACAAAGACCTATAGATAACCTAACTAACAGATCTTGACTTAACAGAATAAAACAACTACTTGGTCTGCAGCCCAAGAAAATGGTTTTAACTAACAACCAAGAAATGCAAGTCACACATTAACAAACTCCACCTTGACTGACATTTCTATAGGAATTAGAAGGAATCGACAAAGGGAACCCTGCTCCAGCTGTAGTAACTAAGTAGGACTGACATTTAACAAGTCCAAAGCTTCCTTGAACTTGTTTGTTGGTATTCTCTTGGTTAACATATCAGCTGGATTAATTAAAGTAGATATCTTTTCTACTTTTATCTCTCCTTGTGCCACTACATCTCTTATGAAGTGCAGCCTAACATCAATGTGTTTGGTCCTTTCATGGTAAGCACTATTCTTGGACAAGTGTATGGCACTCTGTTAGTCACAATACACCTTAGTATCTGCTGAATTCAGTTCTAGCTCTTTGGTTATACCTTGCTGCCATATTGCCTCCTTTATTGCTTCTGTAAGAGCCACATATTCGACTTCAGTGGTAGACAAAGCCACAATGTGTTGCAAGTTTGATTTCCAGCTAATGACATTTCCACCAAATGTAAAAACAAAATCAGTTAAAGACCTTCTTTTGTCTAGATCAGCAGCATAATCTGAGTCACAGTAGCCTATAACTTGTTTTTCTCCTCTTTTGTATTCTAATCCTAGTTCTGAACTTCCCTTCAAATATCTCAGCAGCCACTTAACAACTTGCCAGTGAGATCGGGCAGGTTTGCTCATAAATCTGCTAATAAGGCTAACTCCATAAGCAATGTCAGGCCTTGTTCCTATCATTGCATACATAATACTTCCCACAGCACTAGAATAGGGAAGATTATCCATATATGTAGCCTCTTCATTTGATAACTCACCTTTGACAGCTTCTAATCTGACATTTGCAGCAGTAGGAGTGCAAACAGTTTTAGCATCTTTTTTACCAAAGATTTCTATAATCCTTTTGATATAACCTGATTGAGATAGTTTTAACAATCCCTTTCTTCTATCTCTCTTGATTTCTATGCCAAGTATTCTTCTAGTAGGCCCTAGGTCTTTCATGTCAAATTCTGCCTTGAGAACCTCTTTCAACTTTCAAATTTCCTCCTTATCTTGGCATGCTAGAAGCATGTCATCAACATACAGTAGTAAGTAAATCATCACACCTTCTCTTATTTTTCTCAAATAAACACAGTGATCATAGTGACTTATACTATATCCCTTAGTTAGAATAAAATCATCAAACCTCTTGTACCACATTCTTGGTGACTGCTTTAATCCGTACAGAGATCTTTGAAGCAAACAAACTTTCCCTTCTGTCCCTTTCATGACAAAACCTTCCGGCTGAGACATGTATATATTCTCTTCAAGGTTGCCATGTAAGAAAGCAGTCTTCACATCAAGTTGCTCTAATTCAAAATTATGCATTGCTACAATAGCAAGCACGAGCCTTATAGATGATAGTTTCACCACTGGAGAGAAAGCTTCATGATAGTCAACCCCCTCGATTTGAGAGAATCCTTTTGCCACAACTCTAGCCTTAAACCTCTTATTTTCAACACCAGGAATAACAGGCTTGATCTTATAAATCCACTTACATCCAATTATCTTCTTATTTTCTGGCCTGTCAACAAGCTTCCAAGTTTGGTTTTTCCAATGGGACTTCATTTCTTCTTGCATAGCAGCTGTCCATTCCCTTCTATATTTGTTCTTGCTTACTTCAGCAAAAAAGGTTGGCTCTCCAAGCTCTATTGAGTCCCCAATATTCAAAGCATCTCGGATTGTGCAAATTAGGTTGAATATCTATCAGGTTTCCTTATTTCTCTCCTTGTTCTATCTCTGGCCAGCAATTAGTCTCTTAGATCTTCATTGGTATCAGCTTGCTCCACCTCAATTTCTGTTTCAGTAGGCTCTTCCCTTGGATTTTCTTCACTATGCTCCACCTTAATTGTGTCATTGTTACCTGAAAAATCAAAGTTTATATATGTCTGATATTGTAGACCAGCATCAGATTTATTTTCCACCTCAAACTGTGAATTTTCAGTAATATTTTGTCCCTTCAAGTTAGTTTTGTAGCAAGAATTTTCATAAAAAATAACATGCTTACTAATGACACATTTTTTTCATTTATTAACCATAGTTTATAACATTTAACACCACTAGGATACCCAATGAAAACAGCTTTTAGAGCTCTTGGCTCTAATTTTCCTTGATTCTTATGCACATAAGCAATACAACCAGATGTTTTTAAATGAGACAAGTTTGGACTTTTACCAGTTCATACTTCCATAGGAGTTTTAAATCCTATAGCTGAAGAAGGTGACCTATTTATTAAGTAGCAAGTAGTAGAAGTAGCTTCAACCCAAAAACACTTAGGCAAACCCGATTCGGATAGCATACATCTAAATTTATTTAGGATAGTCCTATTCATTCTTTCGGCTAATCCATTATGTTGAGGAGTGTCAGGGCATTTTTTATGTCTTATAATTCCATTCTCAGCACAAAATTTGTTAAACTCACCACTACAAAATTCTAAACCATTATTTGTTCTTAGTTTTTTAAGTTTCTTTCCACATTGATTTTTAGTTGTGATTTTCCATTCCTTAAATTTAATAACTTATGTTTTAAGAAATAAACCCAAACTCTCCTAACAAAATCATCAATTATGGACAGAAAATAATGAGAACCAGATAAGGAATTTGGTACCTGAGGTGATCCCCACCAGTCTGAGTGTACATACTCTAAGACTTCTTTTGTTGTAGAGTCCAAGAACTTTACTTAGCTAAGTTAGATAGTAGTATAATAGTAATAATAGTATTATCTTTATGACTGTGGATTTTTGGTTCAGACCGGGATTTATTTGGACACTCATAGTAATACTTGTAGATTTTATAAGTTTAACCTATAGATTTAGAATATTAATTTTAACCTAAGGTTTGATTAATATGACTGATATTGAGGGTAATATTTATTATATTATAAGGTTTAGATAAGACCCAATAAGATTATAGCACATGTCATGTGTATGTTTAATAATGATTAAGTATTTTGAGGAATAAATTTATTAAGGTTAAAATTTGAATATCCTAGGGTCAGTCAGCAGCTTTGAAAACGTTAGAGGGCTTAGTCAAGGTTGTTTACTCAATTCAAATTAAGCTAAAAATGTGTAATTTCGTGTTTAAATATTCAACGTATGTCGATATATCGCAGCTATAGGGGGCGATATATCGCAGCACGGAAAAAAAAAAAAAAACATCGCACGATTGCCTCGGGCATACTGGCCCAGGCGATATATCGCCTCCTTTAGGGCATTTTGAAACATTTTGAAAATGTTCTCCATTCAAATCTTCAACCTCTTGATAAGTCCAGCATCTTTCTGAACGAGTCTTCAGCCTCTGCTGAACGATAATTCAAATATTTTTCACTTAAAAAGCCATTATTTTTATTCAAGTTAAATGAAGATCTTTTCATTCCTAAACTCTATAAATAGGACCTAGTACCCAGCCATTTATTCATCTATTAAGCTAAGTTCAGAGGCTGCAAGTTGTTAGGTTAGTGTGAGAGTGTAAACACTTGGGTTGGGAATTATAAGCTTGATCATTATAAGCTTACCAAACACTTGGGAAGTAAGGTTTCATAGCATTTCAGTTCAAGGTTTAGATTGGCTATAGAAGCATTCAAGGTATTCCACACTCTAGTTCATTTGATATTATTTTCTTTATGTTCTTGTAGTCTTCTACTCAGTATTCTAACCTTATTCCTTATTCTTGGTTAGGAAATCTAAGAACTTGCACATAAGTTTTTGGTAAGTATATTCTTAATGGTATAAGTTCTTCCATTCTTTTCATCTCATTCTCTTTAGTATACTCACTCTCCCATTTATGGTTTTTAGGAGTGTTCCAAAGTCCCAAAATCTATTCTATTCTCATATCCCGGTAATTTGGTAAGGAAAATAGGATAGGATTTATGTGTTATATGATATCTTATGATTATGTGTTATGTAATATGATATGTTAAGTATGTTTGTAGACTTGGGCATATGACCCGTACAACTAACAAGCCCCAAATAGATTATGGGCATATGACTTGCTTAGCTAGCAAGCCCCACTAATCTAATGAGCATATGACTTGTTTAGTTTATGGGACCCCAAGTAATAATGGCCATTATAGTATGTATGTGACATAAGTGTTATGATATGTTTTATGTTTCTTTATGAAATTTATGTATATGGTTTATGTGTTAGATTTTCCTTGCTAGGCATTAGGCTCACTCCATTTTGTTTATACGTGCAGGAAAATAACTTTAGTGGCGGGAAAGGTTCTTGGTAGTTTTGGGCATGTGTATTGAGGCGAAATGGATTCAAAGAGCCGAGAGTTTCGATTCGAGGATGAAGTCTTTACTTATGTTTTTATGTGTATTTTTCCGCACTTATTTATGTAATCTCTTTTAATTACAATTATGTTATGTTTTGATTTTAAAACAATGGGATCCCATATCCTAACTTTAATTTTATGTAACTTTAACATTTGTTTTTACAAGTTTTAATAAAGTTATGATCTTTTCACTTGTAAGTTTTATTAGGGTCTATGTGTAGTTTTCATTAATGGTCCAAAGTCTAGAATAGTTGGGTCATTACAGTTGGTATCAGAGCAACGGTTCCTTCGCATGAAGTTCTTGTTAGAGAATATATATTATAATTGCTCAATGGAAATATGGAAAAACCAAATACAACTCTATGCAAAAATACAATGGACAATATAATATTGATTAAATAAATATTACAACTCAATTGCTCAAAATACAAGTAAATAGAAAGATGTAGAAGAAGAAGCTTACAAACTCAATACTATAATAATACAAGTAAATAAGAAGAACAAAAGAATGAAAACACAAACAAACTCTCACACTCAACCAAAGTGTAGAGTAGTGGGGATCACCAACTTGAACAAGGTTCAAGACCTTTGTCCAAATGCTTATTTCCCCATATTCTCTAAGCACTAAGGGATCTCTCTAGGAAATAACTCTCTGGAATTATCAAGCCTCAAGGTGTATTTTTCAGCCAAGTGCTTTGTGGATGAAAAATGGTGTGTCATACAAGTGAGCATTAGGCTCCTATTTATAGAGTTTGAGATACCCCTTTGAATTTCAAATTCCACCAACCCCCATGGCTGTTACTAATGTTTAATTGGATGTTTATGGAATTAAAATGGAGATTTGGGATGTTAGAACCGTTCAATTTGGAAAAAACTGAAAATTCACATAGGCTGTCAGCCTCACTGGCCGCGGCCACAACTTTTCAGTGGTCGCGGCCACAGGCCATTTTCAGCACAAAAAAGTCATTTTTCCAAAACGTTCCAAAACGTCCCAAATCCTTTCCCACATGATTTTGTAACCTCCAAACACCTATTGGGAGTTAAAAACATGTCTCCAACAGTCATATATCATCATGACTTTGTGAAATCCAATCTCAAATGTGTAATATATAATATACACATTATTGGGTAATATTTGGGAGTTACAAATTTGTAACTGATTTTGTAACTCCAAAATATGTCACATTTGGGCACACATATGTGTCTAATTTTTGTGACTCTCAATAATATGTTACAAGGTGTGACAAATCACATTTGTATGACAAATCACATTTTGTCACATTATTTAATCTAATATTATATTATATGAAATAATATAACATTCCCCCCACTAGATTAAATAATCACTTTTTGTAACACTTATTTAATCAATCAAACATTATATTCAAATATAATAGTTCACCTCGATACACACACTCAAAAGCTCCGAATCTGACCGCCAAGTAAGTATTTAAGTTATAGTTACTTTACTTATGTGTATAGCTAACGATTTTTAGTATTTATGTTTTCAGTTTAAGTATGAACGGAGCATTAACTTATGAGGATATCCGAGCCATTAAGGCTTTAAAGAGAATAAGAGAACCAAGAAACACCATAGGAACACGAGAAAGAATCACTTGGAGATTGCTTTTGTTCCACCGAGAGATAGGTCACCTTCAAGAGTCTGAGCAAATCATGATGAGAGCAACGAAGCAGTATGTTTTAATAATTAGACTATTTAGAGATTTCCATCCCGTAATTGAAGCCTTAGAGGAAATATGGGAAACAATGGATGAAGAGGATGAACTACCAGCAACAATGCGATATTACTTTCTTCTAATTAGGTTCACTTCAAAATCTGAATTTCAGTTTACCAATGAGCAAAAACATAGGATTTTCACAAACCTTCCTAGAGGACATTTTGATGCACATGACAATGAGGATTATGAAGAACTGGATGATGATATGTTAGATGAAGGGTCGGATGTAGAAGATCCTGATTTTTAGAATAGTAGTTTTTCATTGTTTGTTTTATTTATTTCTTTGTTTTATGGTTGTAATAAGTGAATTTTTTTTTCCCAAATGAATATCATGTTATTTCATTATCATGTATGAGTTTGATTTTTTTTATTTTTGCAATCATAATAAATAATAAGTAAAATAAATAATGACTAAGTTCGGTGAGGGTGGATACAAATCAATGAACCAAGTTTCTATATTGAGAGTTAGGGGGCCATAGTAGTGGGAACGATTTTACTGATCCCAGCCCTCCCTCAATATGGTTAACTTTGGAACAAAGATGAGTTTCGAGCCTGAGAATTAAGTCATATAGGATAATTAGAAACAAACTTAGAAAATAAAGATGACTTGTTTTTCTAAGTATAGAAACCCACTCTAAATAATAAATAAAGACTTATATAATTTTTCATAAGAATTTATAATAAATAGGTCTGAGATATGCTTGTTTTAGAATAAGTTTTTGCCTTAGAGCCTATTAGGTAAAGTTCTAACATGCTTCTTTCAACTGTTAGAACTCTGCTACGATGTCGCTCCGAAGATCTGCACGCACCAACGAAAACGCCTCCAACGCTGTTCCAGCGAACAATGACGCCCCTCTAGTTCGAAGAAGGGGAGTGCGTGCTACTGCTAGCCGCAACGCGCCAGTACCGCCAGCTAACAACACTGCGGAGATCGCCAGACTGCGACAACAAGTTGAGGAACTTTTACAGCAACAACGCCAACAGGCTCAGACTCAGACACAGCCTCAGCCTCCACCGTAGCCGCAGCCACAAAAAATGGCCTCAGCACCCCAACAAGTTGGTCCATATGGGGGATGGCCAATGGTGAATTATGCGCCGTATCCAGTACAGCACATGGAACCAGTGTATGAGAGGTTCCGCAAACATCACGCTCCAAACTTCGAAGGGACTACAGACCCCTTTGAGGCAGAAGAGTGGCTAAGGAATGTGGAGCCAATTCTGACGCACATGAATCTCAGTAATGCGGACCGCATATCCTGTGTCTCATCATTACTCAAGAAGGATTCCAGGATATGGTGGGACTTGGTCCAGCAATCGCATGAAGTTGCCACCATGACATGGACTCGATTTGTGGAGCTGTTCCACAAAAAGTACTACAATTCGGCTGTACTCGCTTCAAGAGTTGAGGAGTTTGCCAACTTGAAGCAAGGAAATTTATCGGTGGCAGAGTATGCTCGCCAGTTCGATTGCTTAGCTAAGTTCGCATCTGAGATGGTTCCAACCGATTTTCTGAGGGTGAACAAATTTGTTAGAGGACTTCGACCAAAGATCGAGATGGGGGTTAAGTTAGCAAACCCGGGAAATACTACGTATGCCGACGTTCTTGAAACGGCAATAGAAGTAGAAAGGTTGCAGGCCAATGTAAGTAAAGAGGAAGCCAGTAAGCCTGAACCTAGACAGCAGAATCATCCTCAGATCAGTCAGAACAACAAACATAATGGCAACAATCAGTCCGGCAACAACGGTAACAGTCAGAAAAAACTGCATCTGGATAACAAGAAATTCGACAGCGATAAGAGGGCACAGACGAATAATGGGGGAAATAGGCCGGGTTACGTGGAATACCCGCCATGTGCTAAGTGTCAGAAGAAACATCCTGGAGAATGCCGCGCAAACACCAAGGAATGTTTTAACTGTGGTCAGGAAGGACACCGGAAAAGAGATTGTCCCCAGCGAAAGCCAGAAGGGAAGAATGACGACAAGATGGTTCCTGCTAGGGTTTTTTCCTTAACCCAAGGAGAGGCTGATGCCAGCAATAAGGTGGTCACAGGTCAGGTTTCTATCCTCAATAACTTATGCTCTGTATTATTTGATTCGGCAGCCACTCATTCGTATATCTCGTTAGGAATGATAGAAAAACTAGACAAACCTTGTGAAAGATTTAGAAATAGGTTTGTAACCGAGTTGCCTTCGGGCAAAGTAGTTCTATCATCATGGATAGTACGAGGCATATCGATAAAGATTGAGGACATAGAACTAGAAGGAGACCTGATAGAACTAGTAATCAGGACTTCGACGTAATACTAGGCATGGACTGGCTAACACGGCATGGCGCAACCATCGACTGTAAACGCAAGAAGGTGATGTTCGAGACTCCTGACGGCCAGAAACTATGCTTCATGGGACAAGCTTTAGGATTATGCACCCCGTTAGTATCATCTCTCAAAGCTCAGAGAATGATGGAGAAAGGATGTCAAGCGTTCTTAGCCAGCATCACAAATGTGGAAAATGAGACACCACTTAAGGTTGGAGACGTCCGCATTATACGAGAATTTCCAGAGATATTTCCCGATGACTTGCCAGGATTTCCGCCACCTCGGGAAATAGGCTTCACGATATAATTAGTACCAAGCACCGAGCCTATCTCTAAGGCACCATACCAAATGGCACCTGCGGAACTCAAGGAGTTAAAGACGCAGCTACAAGAACTCCTAGACTTGGGTTTTATTAGGCCAAGCCATTCGCCATGGGGAGCTCCGGTACTATTCGTGAAGAAGAAGGACGGAAGTATGCGGATGTGTATAGACTATCGCGAGCTGAACAAGGTAACGATTAAGAACAAATACCCGCTACCTCGGATCGATGACTTGTTTGATCAACTCCGAGGCGCGACTGTATTTTCAAAGATCGATTTTCTGTCTGGGTATCATCAGCTCAAGGTAAAGGGAGAAGATATTCCTAAGACAGCCTTTAGGACTCGTTATGGACATTACGAGTTCTTGGTTATGTCTTTTGGTCTTACTAACGCACCATCCGCGTTTATAGACTTAATGAATAGGGTCTTCAAGGATTACTTAGATAAATTCGTTGTTGTGTTCATCGACGATATCTTAGTA
This sequence comes from Humulus lupulus, assembly GCF_963169125.1. Taxonomy (NCBI): domain Eukaryota; kingdom Viridiplantae; phylum Streptophyta; class Magnoliopsida; order Rosales; family Cannabaceae; genus Humulus; species Humulus lupulus. The sequence continues at coordinate 295,417,276 of NC_084794.1, read as the reverse complement.
TACTCTAAGGATGAAGTAAAGCACGAGGGACATTTGAGGTTGATTTTGACACAATTGAAGGAGCATCAACTCTATGCAAAGTTCAAGAAATGCAAATTTTGGCTTTTGCAAGTGGCGTTCCTCGGGCACATTATATCAAAAGACGGAATTGCAGTAGACCCATCAAAGGTAGAGGTCGTAAAGGATTGGCCCAGACCAAAGAATGCATCTGAAGTAAGAAGCTTTCTAGGGTTAGCAGGTTATTATAGGAAGTTTGTAGAGGGCTATTCAAAGATAGCCACTTCGCTCACCAACCTGACCCGAAAACAACAAAGCTTCCAGTTGCTTAAGGATAAGCTTTGCTCAGCACCAGTACTCAGTGTACCGACACCCAACGATAAGTTCGTAGTCTACTACGATGCATCAAAGCAAGGATTGGGTAGCGTGCTGATACAAAATGACAAGGTGATAGCCTACGCCTCACGACAATTGAAGGAGTACGAGCAACGCTATCCAACTCACGATATGGAATTGGCAGCGGTGGTCTTTGCATTAAAAATCTGGCGCCATTATCTTTGTGGAGAACGGTGCGAGATTTATACGGACCACAAGAGTTTAAAGTACTTCTTTACTCAGAAGGAGCTCAACATGAGGCAGCGCAGGTGGTTGGAGTTAGTAAAGGATTACGACTGCAAAATCTTATACCACCCGGGGAAGGAAAACGTAGTTGCCGATGCACTTAGTAGGAAAAGTTATGGAAATTTAGCCGCTTTAGTCGGAATAGAAAAGCCGCTACAGCAGGAGCTGATCAGTGCCGAAATAGAAGTAGTTGTAGGCAAGCTTGCTAACTTGTCTATCCAATTGAATCTGTTAGAGGATATACGAATTGGTCAGGGACATGATGACACACTAGCAGAACATATGGATGCAGTCAGAGAAGGAAAGGCTACAGATTTCTCAATATCTAGCCAAGGTTTATTGAGATATAAGGATCGGGTATGCGTGCCAAATGATCAAAGTATTAAGAAGACGATTCTGGAAGAAACACACAGTACCCCATACTCAGTTCACCTAGGATCATCCAAGAAGACTCATGATGTTAAGGCAGTATATTGGTGGCCAGGGATGAAGAAGGACATAGCAGAGTTTGTATCTAAGTGTCTTATATGCCAGCAAGTGAAAGCAGAGCATCAGCGGCCTGCAAGTTTATTGCAACCGCTTAGCGTACCAGAATGGAAGTGGGACGATATAGCTATGGACTTCGTGACAAGTTTGCCAAGGAAGAATAAGCAGCATGATTCCGCTTGGATAGTAATAGATAGACTAACCAAGTCGGCTCATTTCCTGCCTGTTAAGACTTCATACACGGCAGACCAATATGCAGACATCTATATCCAAGAGATAGTTCGGTTGCATGGAATTCCCAAGACAATAGTGTCAGATAGAGGATCGGTGTTTACATCAAGATTTTGGGGAAGTTTACAGCAAGCTATGGGTACTAAGTTAAGTCTTAGTACAGCTTTTCATCCTCAGACAGACGAGCAGTCCGAGCGTACGATTCAGATTTTAGAGGATATGCTACGCGCGTGTGTACTTGATTTCGGAGGATCATGGAATAAGTACTTGCCGTTGATAGAGTTCTCCTACAACAACAGCTACCAGTCAACGATCGGCATGGCACCTTATGAGTTGCTATAGGGAAGAAGGTTTCGACCACCGTTGCACTGGGACGAGGTAGGAGAAAGGCAACTTCTAGGTCCCGAAGTTGTTAGACAAGCTCAAGAAGCAATAGCGCTTATTAGACAACGTATGTTTGCTGCTCAAAGCCGTCAGAAAAGCTATGCGGATGCCAAGCGACGCGATGTGGAATTCCAAGTTGGAGATCAAGTCTTCCTGAAGATATCTCCTATGAAAGGTGTAAATCGGTTTAGGAAGAAAGGCAAGCTTAGTCCCCGATTCATAGGTCCTTTTGAGATATTGGACAAAGTGAGAGCAGTTGCGTATAGACTAGCCCTACCGCCAGCACTAGCAGATAGTCACAACGTGTTCCACATCTCGATGCTACACAAATATGTGCCGGACTCATCTCACGTCCTCAGGTACGATACGATAGCACTCTAGAAAGACTTAAGTTACGAGGAACGACCGATTAGCATCCTGGATAGGGGGTGAAGCAGTTACAGTCCAAGAGCTTTCCTATAGTCAAAGTCCTATGGAGTAATAGTTCTGAACAAGAGGCAACGTGGGAGTTGGAGGAGGACATGCAAGGCCGGTATCCGGAGTTATTTGGTAAGTAAATTTCGAGGACGAAATTCTTTTTAGTAGGGGAGAATTGTAGAGTCCAAGAACTTTACTTAGCTAAGTTAGATAGTAGTATAATAGTAATATTAGTATCATCTTTATGACTGTGGATTTTTTGTTCAGACCGGGATTTATTTGGACACTCATAGTAATACTTGTAGATTTTCTAAGTTTAACCTATAGTTTAAGAATATTAATTTTAACCTAAGGTTTGATTAATATGACTGATATTGAGGGTAATATTTATTATATTATAAGGTTTAGATAAGACCCAATAAGATTATAGCACATGTCATGTGTATGTTTGATAATGATTAAGTATTTTGAGGAATAAATTTATTAAGGTTAAAATTTGAATATCCTAGGGCCAGTCATCAGCTTTGAAAACGTTAGAGGGCTTAGTCAAGGATGTTTACTCAATTCAAATTAAGCTAAAAATGTGTAATTTCGTGTTTAAATATTCAGCATATGTCGATATATCACAGCTATAGGGGGCGATATATCGTAGCACGGAAAAAAAAAAACGTCGCACGATTGCCTCGGGCATCCTGGCCCAGGCGATATATCGCCTAAAGGGGGCGATATATCGCCTCCTTCAGGGCATTTTGAAACATTTTGAAAATGTTCTCCATTCAAATCTTCAACCTCTTGATAAGTCCAGCATCTTTCTGAACGAGTCTTCAGCCTCTGCTGAACGATAATTCAAATATTTTTCACTTAAAAAGCCATTATTTTTATTCAAGTTAAATGAAGATCTTTTCATTCCTAAACTCTATAAATAGGACCTAGTACCCAACCATTTATTCATCTATTAAGCTAAGTTCAGAGGCTACAAGTTGTTAGGTTAGTGTGAGAGTGTAAACACTTGGGTTGTGAATTATAAGCTTGATCATTATAAGCTTACCAAACACTTGGGAAGTAAGGTTTTATAGCATTTCGGTTCAAGGTTTAGATCGGCTATAGAAGCATTTAAGGTATTCCACACTCTAGTTCATTTGGTATTATTTTTTTTATGTTCTTGTAGTCTTCTACTAAGTATTCTAACCTTATTCCTTATTCTTGGTTAGGAAATCTAAGAACTTGCACATAAGTTTTTGGTAAGTATATTCTTAATGGTATAAGTTCTTCCATTCTTTTCATCTCATTCTCTTTAGTATACTCACTCTCCCATTTATGGTTTTTAGGAGTGTTCCAAAGTCCCAAAATCTGTTCTCATATCCCGGTAATTTGGTAAGGAAAATAGGATAGGATTTATGTGTTATATGATATCTTATGATTATGTGTTATGTAATATGCTATGTTAAGTATGTTTGTAGACTTGGGCATATGACCCGTACAACTAACAAGCCCCAAATAGATTATGGGCATATGACTTGCTTAGCTAGCAAGCCCCACTAATCTAATGGGCATATGACTTGTTTAGTTTATGGGACCCCATGTAATAATGGCCATTATAGTATGTATGTGACATAAGTGTTATGATATGTTTTATGTTTCTTTATGAAATTCATGTATATGGTTTATGTGTTAGATTTTCCTTGCTAGGCATTAGGCTCACTCCTTTTTGTTTATTTGTGCAGGAAATTAGCTTTAGTGGCGGGAAAGGTTCTTGGTAGTTTTGGGTATGTGTATTGAGGTGGAATGGATTCAAAGAGTCAAGAGTTTCGATTCGAGGATGAAGTCTTTACTTATGTTTTTATGTGTATTTTTCCGCACTTATTTATGCAATCTCTTTTAATTACAATTATGTTATGTTTTGATTTTAAAACAATGGGATCCCATATCCTAACTTAAATTTTATGTAAGTTTAACATTTGTTTTTACAAGTTTTAATAAAGTTATGAACTTTTCACTTGTAAGTTCTATTAAGGATTAGGGTCTATGTGTAGTTTTCATTAATGGTCCAAAGTCTAGAATAGTTGGGTCATTACTGTAGTGTGTACAGATCTTGCAAAACTCAGTTTGTGAGACTTCCCTAGAGCACAAGTTTCACAAAAATCCATTGAACCAATCTGTTTTGATTCCAAGATCCCTTGTTTGCTTAGTTCTTGTAGTCCCTTTAAGCTCATGTGTCTGAGCCTCTTGTGCCACAAGTAAGTTTGAGTTGGTGCTGAATTTACAACTGCAACTTCACCATTTACAGCTTCACCTTGTAATATATATATATATATATAGCCCTTGTTGATAGCATCCTTTTAGAACCACCATAACACTCTTCATGACCTTGAGTAACCCATTTTCTCCTTTGTATGTACAACTAGATTTATCTAACATTCCTAGAGAGATTAAATTTCTTCTTAGTTTTGGAACCAGCCTAACTTCCTTTAATATTCTGTAAGAACCATCCCAAAGTTTCAGTCGAACACTTCCAATTCCAATGAATTCACATGAGTTGTCATTCCCCATGATTACGTTTCCACAACTCACAGGTTGGAAATTGAAGAGTAGCTCTCTTCTATATGTCATATGGAACGTGCAACCAGAGTCCATGACCCATTCATGTTGTATCTTTGCTAAAGAGATTGATAAAACTTCTGCACTATCATATCCTTCAGACAAATTTGCACTGTCATGACCTTCAACAGATTTTGAATTATCAGCTTTGTTTCCATTCGATTTATTTGTACCATTGTCGTTTGAATTCTTCCTTTTTGGACAGAATTTCTTTATGCGTCCCTCCTTTCTACACAGCCAGCATATCCTCTTAGTTTGTCCACCATTCCTAGATTGAGATCTTGAATGGCTTTTCCCTCTAGAAGTATTCCTCTTGAGTGATCTGCCCCTTGCATTTAAGCCTTCTGCAGTACCCTTCTTTTCAAACTTTAGATCCAAATCTTTTGATCTAAGTCCACCTAAAACATCATCCAAAGACAAAGTATCTCTACCATACATGATGGTAGTCTTTAGATCTTGATAATTTCCAGGCAAAGAATTTAAAACAATAACAGCTTGATTTTCTTCTGATATTTTTTCATCAACATTAGCAAGACTCACTGTTATTTTTTTAAATTCATCCAAATTATCTTCTAAGGATTTAGTTGAATCCATCTTAAAACCAAACAATTGTTCCTTAAGATAAATTTTATTTGAAAGTGACTTAGTCATATACAAAGATTCAAGTTTTAACCAGATTTTTGCAGCTGTATCTTCATCATCAATTTGTCTTAAGACATTATCAGCAAGGTTCAGAATTAACAAATTAAAAGCAAATTCCATTACCTCAGTTTTATGGGCAGCTGATAGTGTGTCGGGTAGAGACTTCTCTCCCAAAAGAGCTTGTGCACACTTTTGATGAACCAGCACAGCCCTCATCTTTTTTCTCCACATGTTGAAATCCCCTTTTCCATCAAACTTCTCTATCTCTATGCATGGCCCCATTGCTGAGTTCTTGATCTTGATGATTTCTTGATTGAGATCTTGATATCAAAGCTGTAACGCCCTGGTTACCCCAGAACAGTTACGATGAACCAGAAATTTGACCCGCTACCCGAGTCCTTTGGTTAAAAACGTGCATCTAAGTGTTATTAACAGGCTAAGGTAGAAAACCAATCAAAAGGAAATGACATATTTTATTTAAAACATAAAACTGTTCATAGGCCCATAAAAAAACATTTACAATTTATTTACAACTCAAAATGGTCATTACTGTTTCAAATTTACAAACCCGCCATCCTAAGCGGCAAAAATAGGGTAAACCCCCTAATTCCTCTGAGAACTCCTTGGTCGTGGTAGTCAAGCAGCCGCATATGTACACATCACCACCCAAGCTCTCCACTCAAGGTTGGGTGAGCTTTTCTTTCCCTTTACCTGCACCACATAGCACCCATGAGCCAAGGCCCAGTAAGAAAACACAATATAGCATGATATAATATCAACAATGATCATAATAACCATTCAGGACTTTCAGTCCAAGACAGGTAAGTGACAGTTGCAAAAGTCGCTAAGATGGGTACAGGTTCCTTTAGCCATGTGACGATAGGGTCACCGGGGCTTAACAGATAAGTGAACCTTTCACTAGCTTAAACAGGATAGGTGCATGATGACTAGTCACCAACATAACCTTCCTCATGACTTTAGAGTCATAACTATGGAACACTGTTCCCTAGCCATGTGACAAGCAGTCACCTAGGCCTTTGGCCCTGACTCTGAGTAACTAGTCTTAGACTAGCCAAGCGCTTATAAGATTCATCGACCTTAGGGTCGGTCCAACGTTAATGCCTTAGAGTCATTCAACGCTGATATCGATTAGATCTAATCTTCATTCGGCCCTGCGTTCAGGACGCTTATGCCGTTTCTGACTCTTAGGTCAGTGCCCCTGACTAGTCATTGCCATATACAAGTAAACAATATTCGCTAGCATTTAATATGCAATCAATGTCCACATTTACCAACCAACATACCTCAACAACAATCATGCATGTCATATACACAGGGTGCAGTTTTCTTTCCTCAGGTTCGAGCGAGAAATAATATAAGAACGACCCTTGAGAACGATCAACATTTAGATTCCTTAGCGGTCACCTAGTCATAACCAATTATAACCCATTAATAAAGTAAATCAATGAATGGTTCACAATCTAAACCACATTCCCAGGATCAATCCCTCACTCTCGGGACTCTCAATCTACTCAAAAGGGGTAAAGGAACCAACCCCTGAGCCTTAAAAACCATCCCGAGCCCTAAAAATAACATCCCCTGAAATTGACCTAGCGCCTAGGCGCTGCCAACTAGCGCTGGGGCGCTGCCCCAGAAACAGAGAAGGCTGTTCTCTGCCCTGCATAGCGCTGGGGTGCCAGCTTCAGACCAGCAACACCTCTGATTTTCCCTCCTTGCGATTCCCCTTGAAACCAACCTTCCAAACCAATCCCAAACCTTACCAAAACATCCAATTCAACCCCTAAACTTCATCTACATCACACCATCATCAAAACCCAATCAATCTTACACAAAAACTCCCATTAATTCCTACTATCCACATCAAAATCTATAGGCTGAAAACTAAAAGAAAAACAGAGTATAACTTAAAATTCATGGATGATTTCTTACCTCAAGCTGGTTTTGAATCCTCCTCAATGGATGAACTAAGTCTATAACCTCCAAGCTTTGATTTCCTAGCTTGATTCTTCAATTTGGGACCAAAAATTCCAAAGGAAGATAGAGGGAAGATGATGTACGTGAAGAAGAAACATTGCTCTGTTTTGTTCTGAATGTTTCTACAGCCAACTAAGTCATACATATCACAAACCAAATGACCTTAATGCCCCTAGGTCAAATAAAAGCTTCCAAAGTTTCCCAAGGGTAAAACTGTCATCTTTCACCTATTTCGTTAATCATAAATAACACCCTCCAATTCTCGCTATTCTCAATATTCCCAAATACCAATAATTCATATCCTGATACTCTTTTATTCCTAGCAACGCTCTAATCATTAAAACATCCCGAGACTCACCCCGGGTCTCGAAATTAATCCTGTTATGACTAAACCGCTACTTAATATTCAAAGATCATCTCATGCTGAATAGCTCGAACAGATCCACATTATAATGTGGCCTCAACAATATATCACAAACATACATAAAAATTTACAATTACGCCCTGTCATGAAATGTGGACCCACATGCATGTATTTAACATCATATTATAATATAATTCACATAAACATGCACATATTCATTTAATAGCATAATTAAACAGTTATGGCCCTCCCGGCCTACTAATCCAGCCATTAAACCGCATTAGGGATTTCGGGGCATTACAAAAGCAGCCACAGAACCATGCCACTTGAGAGAGCTTTGCTTGATATCTGAATTGAACACAATACACACAACAAAGGAACAAGAAAAATAATGACAGAAAGAGAGTAAACAGAAACAAAATTACACCAATATACTTGGTTCAGAGATTCCAATTAGGAACTCCTACATCCAAGGCAGGGAACTTATCTTCCCTAGTCGAATCCACTATGAAGAAGAGAGATTTACAGCACTAGAATTCACCAGATATTGGTCTTTACAAGCCATTCACCAGGCCAAAACCCCAAAGCTCACCGTCACTCTTGTTTTCTTTCTCCACAAGAACATAGTAGACAAAACAGAACCTTTTAGCACACTAAACTCTCTTATTCTCTTTTCACCTCTCTCCTAAACTAATCTATGCCTTTTATAGATATAAGGCTTACAAACAAAGACCTATAGATAACCTAACTAACTGATCTTGACTTAACAGAATAAAACAACTACTTGGTCTGCAGCCCAAGAAAACGGTTTTAGCTAACAGCCAAGAAATGCAAGTCACACATTAACATCTCCTAATATGAAGTTATTACAATCACCTCGATTCACCAAATGAGTGTTATTATTTGACATCTTAAGATGTCCCACACCACATGAGATGGTACTCCATGATTGGTTAGTGATACCCAATTATATTTATTAAATTAAAATAAGTGAGACTCGATATTAAATTGCACCAATAACAATATGTCTCACCTCCTTGTGCTGCTCTTGGCAATTCTCTAACCAAATTGACAAGAGACTTACAATGACATCAATATATTGGAAAAATTCTTTGCAGGATCTTTATTTATTTTCATGCAATTTACATATTATCAAACAAACTTGCAAATTTCTAGAACATGCTCCTATAAAATTGATACAAATACAGAGTAAAGTAAAAACTTACATTACACAGCGGAACTGGAACAACTCCATCCTTCAATCTCTCTAACCCTTAATTCCTTTCTGTAGCAGAGTATTATCAAGAGATTGAACAAGATCAACAACACAGTCTTCCTCACCAAGCCTTTGATCAACCTAGAACTAGTGTGGGCTAGTTCTCAACACATGAGATAGAGATCTTGAAGAGAAGAAGAAGAGAGAGTGGCCAAGAAAGGTTAGACTGTCTAGTTTTTCACTTACCAATCAACTGAAACTCACTTGCTAATGAAAACCCTAGATATCATATTCCTTATATAGGCAACTTAATGGGATTTATTTAAATTTAAATTAATTAAAAATAATAAACAAAAATAAAAGCCTTGGGCTGCCATAAATGGACTTGTGACCAATCTCTTTGTTTTGAATTTAAATCCCAACTGGGCCTAAATTCAAAACCTTTTACTTTTTTTTAATTAATTAATTAAATCCTTATTCAAATTAACTAATTATAATTTGAAACTTGATTTAATATTATTTACTTATATTGATACCAATTTATCAATATTAATAAATTTACCCAAAGATTCTATTTTATTCTCTAAATCTCATATCTCTGTAAATTTTCCAAAATTGACCTAGTCAACTTTAAAAATCCTAATTGATAATTAAATCAATTAATTGAGACATTCTAGATGATTTACTCAAAGGTGACGTGGGGACCATGGATCCATGAAATCAAGCTTGAACAAGTTACCATGAATTTATTTGCGAATAATTTCATTACCTTATTAATTCCTTGTGACTTCACTATAGACTCAAAATTGAATTCTTGAATTCATAGAACGCATTTTCAAAACCATAAATACGTTATCCATTGTTATAACCATTACAATCAGTCAATCCTCTATCGATGACTTACTAACGACCTGGGTGCAAATTACCGTTTTACCCCTCATCAGTATTTTATCCTTAACTGCCACTAAGTTCCTTATAAATGATATTTCCGTGAACTTAATCACAGAAATGAGATCTCAATCATTTAACCTTTTGAACAAAGCAATTAAGGAAATCATCTTTTCACTTCTCATACAGAAGTTATAGATTTCGTATCTATGAATAATACTCTCACTCAATTACACTAATAAATCTCCAAGATGTAAGTATGGGCTAGACCGTAGGGTAAGCTGGTAACGAACAATTCAAAAGATTTAAATAATATAATTAGCTGAATATTATCACTCAGAATTAAGATCGTCTTAATATATGGTCAACGTTGTGACATTGATTAGATTTGATAACAACGATACTTATTTATCAATCAATAATCAATATCGGTCCTAGTCCGATGTAACTAAATACATCTGATCTTATCTATTTGGTTGAAGCCTTGGACAAGACATCACACTCTGAATGTGTAAGTAGATCATATCGTAGATTGCCTAATCAGTGAAAATCCAATGCACTGATCTAATCTTATGACTCGTTCTTTTGAACATATAATTACAACTATAATCCACTGTGACCTAGTTACTATAATTGTAACTATCCATATGTTCGGGATTTTATAAATGTTTGTATTATTTCAATAATCATGTAATAAAACAAGCAAGCAACATAGTTGTCAAACTAAATGATTTCTACCACTTTTATTGATAATATGAAATCGTCCTGCATGTCGACATGGTTTTATAAAGGCATAAAACCCAACACAATATAGTGCACAAAGTCCACTATTCCACAAAGTGACCGTTTGGGAGGGATTTTCAACAAGCTAGAATCACTTTCTTAAAAGGTTAATGGCCAAAAAAGTATTTGGTAATATAAAAAAGTAGGCTTATTAAATAATTTGTGCTCCAGCGGCATCTATAAGCCAAAGTTGATTGAACCAGCTATCCCTTTTTATGTTTTAATGATTTTTTCACTGACCAAATTACCCTCACCAAAATTATTAAATTCCAATTTTACCAAAAGGTCTCTATTACTGAATTTTTTTTATGTAATGACCATGAAAGTTCTTTTTATTTTTTTAGGATTCCATGTGTGGTCTCTCTTATAATCAATGCATTTGTAAAAAGTTATATTTTAATGTTGTTACTTTAATAAAAAAACGTTGTGGGGTAATAAATATTTATTTGAACTTTAACGATTTTAAACATAATTCAATTTTGTTACGAGAAATTTGTGAAAATGATAGCTTTTTTAAAAGTGATTTTGTCTTTTGGCCTACTTTTGATAATTTGTTGCAAAATAACATCTGTCTAAAATTCGACTAGTTGCCTAAATTTTTCGGCCAATTGTCTAAAATTTTCGACCAACTGTTTGAATTTTTTGACCACCTGTCTAAATTTTCAACTAGCTGTCTAAATTATGAGAGGTCATTTTGCAAAAAATTATTAAAACTAGAGTAGAGTACAAAATGACTTTAAAAAATAGGTTATTTTGCCAAAGTATCATTTACCATTTGTTTGTTAGAGAAGAAAAATAGAATGAAGGAAAATTTTAGAGATAAAAGTGGAGAAAAGAAAACAAAATTTAGTTTGGTAAGAGGGAAGACAGAGTGGAAAAGAAAAGTGGAAAGAAAAAAAAAGTGGGACCATGTCAAATATTTTCTCTCCAATTTGGAGAGAAAGTGGAGGAGAAAAAATATGACTAAATATTTGATAAGTACATGACTATAATTTCTTTATAAGTTGAATGAATATAAAAACATTTTTAAGGATAAAAATGTCTTTTTCTCAATTTTAATTAACATAATAAATGAAAAAAATATAATGATTTTTTTTTTTTCATTTTCTTTCCTCTCTTTATACCAAACATAAAGAGTAGAAATATATTTATTTTCTTTCTTTTACTTTTTCTTTCTTTTCTAATTTTTCTTTCCTTCTTAATTTATATGGGAAATTTTATGTTATATGCATAAAAACTTAGTGAAATTTTTTAATATGCCAACATAAGTTACTATCCCAAATATATAACAATTTCAATTTTTTAGACAAAAATATCCTTAACATTCAAACACCCATTTTCTCTCTCAATCCAAACTTTCTCTCTCTAACATCTCTTATTCTCTCACTCTCTCACTCTCTCTAACATTCTAATTTTGTAGATCTCGAAAAAATACCAAAATTAAAAAAAAAATCATCTGAAACCAACATTTGAGTGGAAAAATATGAATTTCCAAAGTTTTCGTCAAATTTTAGTGCAGAGCATCGAAATTACATCGAAAAAACATCGTTATGGACAAAAATCAAGTTTTCATGATTGCATCAAAACAAGATCGATGCATCATCGATTTTGCATCGAAATACCATCAATTTGGCATCAAAATACCATCGATTTTGTATCGAAAAGTCATCGTTTTGGCCAAAAACAAGTTTTATGATTGTATCACAAGAGCATCAAAACACCATCGATTTTGCATCGAAATTGCATTGAAACACCATCAAAAAAGCATCTAAATTGCATCAAAACAATGCATTTTCGATGCTCTTGCAATGCAATCATGAACTTATTTTTGGCAAAAACAATGCTTTTTCGATGGAATTTCGGTGCCAAATCGATGGTGTTTTGATGCAAAATCGATGGTGCATCGATGCTGTTACGATGCAATCATGAAAACTTGATTTTTGGCCAAAATGATACTTTTTCGATGCTCTTTCGATTCAATCATAAAAACTTTTTTTTTTTTGCCAAAACGATGTTTTTTCGATGCAAAATCAATGGTACATTGATGATGTTTCGATGCAAAATCGATTGTATTTCGATGTTGTTGCGATGCAATCATGAAAACTTGATTTTTGGCCAAATCGATGCTCTGTACTGAAATTTGACGAAAACTTTGGAAGTTTATATTTTTTTCACTCAAATGTCTGTTTTAGATTGTTTTTTTAAAAAATTTTAGTATTTTTTCAAGATCTACAAGATTAGAATGAAAGAGAGAGTGAGAAAGTGAGAGAATGAGATATGTTAGAGAGAGAGAGTTTGGATTGATAAAGAAAATAAGTGTTTGAATGCTAGAGATATTTTTATCTAAAAAATTGAAAGTATTATATATTTGGGATAATAACTTATGTTGGTATATTAAAAAATTTCACTAAATTATCACGCATAAAACATAAATTTCCTATTTATTCCCATTTATATCCCCTGTAGCAAACATAGGCTTGGAGTCTTCTTGTTACTTCTAACAATATTTACGCTGAACACCACACTTTAAAATCTCATATATTTTTTTATTTGGGTTAAAACCACAAAATCTATAATATGTGAAATCAAAGCTTGTTTAGAAACCTACACACTTGAGCGAGCTATAGCCCATTCAGACCACTTTTAGGCACAGTTTGAAGCACTTTGGAGGCCCATAAAATTTGTTGGATACAACAATCCAAACTTCTTCTAGTGATTTGGTTATATTGTTAGCAAACTTAAACATTTATTAAATGAAAATCCATATATAAACGCTTGGATTTGTCAGATTAAGTGGGGACAGAAAAAGGGATCAGATATATGCATGCATGGAAAGTTTTTGCATGAAAAAATATATATAAATGTGATCAATTTGTCTTTTAATAATTAGGAGAACGCACCCATCAAAATATGCCTCACAATTCAAGAAACGCGGAAGATTGAGCCATAATTTTCTTCGATAAAGACACCTAAAGTCCAACCTTTTTTTTGTATAGATATAAAATTAAATCAACTTAATTTTGAAAAATAAAATGTGCCCATTTCATCTTATATAATATAAACAGAACCAAATCTATACTATGGGCTATGGCCAAACCATGACTACGTGGAAAGTAGTCCTATACTTTGATGATAATTAGCTAGTAATTAATAATTAGCTTAATTACCCCAAATTAATCCCAAACCAGCGGTAGGTGTGTATCAATCTATGTACTTAGTAAAAGAATGTCATTTTGTGAAGAACGGTAGGTCAGCTACTTTAATTATCATATGTGAAAGAGAGAGAGAGAAACATTAATTTCACTACCCACTCACACAATTGTTATACAAATGTTTTTTAATTAAACGAAAATGAATTATTGTACTTCAATACCGATGTACAAATGTCGATAATTTTTTTTTAATATTGGTGTTGATAAAATTTGGTTTTGGCATGTAGGTAGTTATAAATTTTAATTTTTTATTATGATAGTGTATATTGTAGTAATTTAGAATATTTTGTAAAATTTCAAAAAAATTTAAATAATTTACGGTCCTTAAAAACAAAATTGTATAAGTACACTCAAAATAAGCAGGCATAGAAAATTTGACTGTTTAAACTTATTTTTTGTATAATAAATTATTTGAAAATTTTTGAAATTTTGTAACAAAGAAAAACAAATAATTTAACAAAAGGGACTAGGTTATTAGATTGGTAATATGAAATCTCATATTTTTCTCACGAATAAAAATGATAAAGATTGTTCGAGTACTATAGTGGCTGATTTTTTTGACCTGTGAATAGCACCAATAGTGATAGTCAATCAATTTGTATTTTAATTTACATTATTTTAAATATTTATATTTATATATTGGGTTAATACTTTTTAGGATTTTGTATTTTTTTTAATTATTTGTTTGGATTTTGTGTTTTAAAAAATTCATTTTTGGTTTATATTTTGTAAAACAGTTCAAATAGACCCTTATAAACTTAATTTTGATAAAGAAAAAATTAAATATAACAACACAATTTTTAAGCATAATGATTTTATTTTTGTTCTAAATTGTTAGTTTAGGAAATTATTTGTGATTCCAATTGAAAAAATTTGACCAAAATCGGGTTTAAGATTCTATTTGAACCATTTTACAAAACATATAATCTAAAAATTAATTTATCAAAATACAAAATTTAAATAATTGGCCAAAAAAAATATACACTCTTATATATTTTTTAAATAATTCAATTCGTCTTCTAGGTATATTACAATCCTATCTTGAAATACGTGCACATGTAATGGAAAATCATGACATTTCTAATGTTTCTTAACCATATACGTATATTATATATATATATATATTTATATAAAGATATTCTAAATGGATCTGAGCATAATTTATTCAATCAATTCAAAGCAAATCGACTATATTGACCATTCGTATGATATCTTTAATAAACGGGGAACAGCATTCCCAACAAATTTTTTAATTAATATCGATTCTTACTTATTTTAATTCCATAAATAATATTAAAAATTATTAATTATTCCTATAAGGTATAAGTGTTATTATTTGATATCTTAAAATATCAACACTATATAACATGTCATTCTATAATTAGTTAGCGATACTCGATAATATTTATTAAATTAATATATGTGAGACCCAATATTATATTAGACCAATAGCAATATGTCACATTCTTGTAGTGTTGAACAACAGGTGCCCCTAGTATTTTTCTATAAAGTATCACTTTATGTGGTGTGTTTGACATCTTAAGGTGTCAAATAACAACATTATTTTATATACAGTTATGAAAAAATCAAACCTCTTTTTACTTAGAATGGGGCTCGGTTTAGCATATTGCCCCTCTTGTTCAAAGATCTTGAAACTTTATCAATATCCATTTCTCAATATATGTATCTATCAATAGAAAGATATATAATATATCTCTATCTAGATCTATCACCATAACTAAGCTAAGGCGCTCCAACTTCACAAGTATATGGCATATCGTTATTAGTGCATGTATTTAAATACTGGGTCCTACAAATTTTAATTTAATAAGTATTATAAAGTATCGTTAACCGACTATAGTGTGTCACCTCATATAAGATATTTTAAAGTACTAAATAGCAAGATCGAAGGTGCATTCGATAAGTGGTATTAGACATCATTAGTACTCGATAAAATATTCAAGGTCGGAGGTAAGGCCACTGAGGTCACCAGCCAAATGGACTTAATACATACATTAAGGCTACTTAAGATTGGCACATGTGGGTTTAACAATAAGTGAGATCTCATATTTTAATAAAACAAATCACAGGACATGAATAATTAATTAATAATTTTTTTCTTTTTTTCATGGCCAAGAGCCATCATATTTTTGTCTCAAGCGATTTCTCTAGCACCACCGTCAACTAAAACCAAACTTTGCAATAAATTTCCACCCTAATATGGGGCCCAAAATCTCACCTAAAAATGTTATCTCTTTCACAACCAAACAAAACAACACATTTGACTTGTCGATCGATAAGAACTAGTAAAGGAAAATAAGACTTGGTTCGATCTATATACTGCCGACACAGCCCTGGATTTAGTACTATAAAAAGCACCACTTAGTAGACCAAAATATCACTCACAACACAACACAACTAAACACTATGTCTTCAACTCAGTTCCTAGTGTTGCTCCTCGGAGTGGCACTTTTCGCCACTCAATCAACTCTCGCCGATTACTCTAAGCCTCCGGTGGTCGAGAAGCCTAAGCCACCACCAACCCCAGTCTACGTTAAGCCACCTCCGGTGGAGAAGCCTAAGCCACCACCAACCCCTGTTTACGTTAAGCCACCTCCGGTGGACAAGCCTAAGCCACCACCGACCCCGGTTTACGTGAAGCCTAAGCCACCACCGACCCCGGTCTACGTTAAGCCTAAGCCACCACCGACCCCGGTGTATGTTAAGCCCAAGCCACCACCGACCCCCGTCTACGTGAAACCTAAGCCACCACCGACCCCAGTTTACGTGAAACCTAAGCCACCACCGACCCCGGTCTACGTTAAGCCCAAGCCACCACCGACCCCGGTGTATGTGAAGCCTAAGCCACCACCGAGTTATGGGAAGCCCCCGAGCCCTGGCCATTACTGAGGAGTGAGTTAATCGTGGCATGATGAGATATTGAGAGAATAATACTTGTATAAGGTTTTATTTTCTGGAAAATAAGAGTTGTTATGGGACTCGTGGCTGTGCATTTCTGGAGTTCAATTATGTATTAATCGTCTTCACTTTCTAAATGCCTTTAAATGAATGTATTTGAATCATCAATATACGTTTGCTCTTCTCTTCGGTTTTAGCTGATGAGATTATCCATATATATATACATATATTTACGTATACCATGGCCAGGTCAATATCTCTTAGCTTTGTTTGATCATTAAATTTTTCGCTAGCAAAGTCAAATTGTATAATAATAATAATAATAATAAAATTACCAAGGGACAAGTACCACCACAAGTAGGTGGCATACTGCTATTAATGCAATTTAATATTGAGTCATGTTTATTTAAATTTAATAAGTATTATAATGTATCGCTAACCAATTATGATGTGTCACCTCATGAGGTGTTAGACATATCAAATAGGAATCAAGATACCATGTTAAAATTATTGTCTCATACTGTGTCAAACCAATATAATTGTGTCACTTCATATTTAATATTTCATTTATAAAAAAAACTGCTACTACTCTTTCACAATGAGTTAAGTTTTAATATGAGGTATCACAATTAAATTAGTTTCATAAAGTATGAGATACACTAATTTGACAGAAAATCTTGAATCGTGAAGTAGCACCACTCTAATAATAATAATAATAATAATAATAATAACTTTAATATATATATGTATGGCCCTACAATTTCATATAATGAGCTAAATATTTTGGAAGAACTAGAAGTGTGTGGATTCGTTGATCACACAAAAAAAAAAAAAAAAAAAAAAGTGGCTAGCTCGTCATAAACATTTTGCTGTATTTATATGATTAATGTTTATAATAAAAATCACAATATTAATATGTTAAATCAAATTTTAAGCGCATGTATCTATATAAAATTATATCCAAAATAAATGTAAACACTACAAAAAAAATTTAATATTAGGGCGGTGTAATAAGAGGCGGACTGAGTCCGTCTGTAGTGTACATGTTATTAGCAGTAGACTAGGGGTCCGCCGCCAATAAATGTAAACAATTTAAATTGTATTGATCTTTTTTCTTCATGGGGAAGATCCATCATATTTGTAGTGTAATTTGATATCGAATCTTATGTATTTTAATTTAAATTTGAATATGTGGAAGTAGATATTAGATTATACTAATGGCTATTTGCAGTTTTATTTGATGTTGAACACCTTAAAATATCATATAGCAACAATTCACAAATAAACAATAATAGGGTTAGGGGGAATATGTTGCAACACTTTACATATTCTATTTTAAATTTGAATATGTTGAAAGGCGTATAAAATCTCAAAATTAACAAGATAATATTAGGATGCAATATTATTATTGAGTTGAAATCTTTATTGTTACACTTAATTATCAATTGTAAGAATAAATATTCAGTAGAGATGCTTATTCTTACAACTACTTTAGATCCTAGAGATCGATGGATTTAAATTGTCCAAGATTGATGATATTTGCAAACTCGTAGAGAAGTTCTATCTTAAAAATTTCGCAGGACATGAAGTACTTTAATATTGAGCTTGACAATCCAAATCACCCTAAACTTTAGAAATTAATTAGTATTCATGAATTGTGTTGTGAAAACAAGGAAATCAACTATATACATCCTCTTATAACATGTTACTTAGATTTGTTCTTACTCTTCCAGTATCAACATCAACAACGATTATTAAAATCAATTTAACTTATTTTCTATTTTAAAATCTATTATTTATTATTCATTTTTATTCAATAATTGAAAAACATGAGAGAATTTTGGTCATATTGAAAAATAATTTGAATGTATTTTGCAAAATACAGGGTCCAATTACGTAATCGGAAAACACAGGGGTCAAACTGGCATATTTTCCTTTAATCTTTGTTACAAACGTGTTAATCAAATTCACAAATTAACTTTGTAAATATTAGTTATAAAAATGTACTTTTATAATTATGAAATCAATTCTGTAATTAAATTTAAAAACATGTATTTTTTATTTGCGAATTAGTCTGTTGTTTACAAAAATAACATTCTGTAACTGATTTTTTTATAAATGGTGTTTACAAAAAAAAAACTGCTGAAACAAAAAATATGAAATTTTTTATGCTTTTACCACTATATTTTGCCACGCTGTATTTTTTTTTTAAATTAAGTATTTTTAAAAATCAATTACTCAATTTTGTAATGGAAAGAATATATATCATATTTTTCAAAAATTTAATGTAATTTTGTTAATTTTCAAAAACAAAAAATATATATTGTATCATATCTGGACTATATTAAATTATAAGTCTCTTTGTAACTTTGGGCCAAAGCCCAACTCATTGTAAGAAAAAGGCCGTTTTTTTAATGGTGAGAAACTTGCATGACTGCATCAAAATTGGATATATATATATATATATACATATATATATAAATATATATATAACTGGGTTATGAGAAAAATTACACACAACATCGTAAATTTTAAAATAATTTAAAAAATACATAATTTTACAAAAATACAAAGAACATTTTGTAATAGTTTTTTATTTAGTTTGTAAACATTGTTTATAACATCTAACAATTTATTACAATTTTGTAAGCTTTCGTTACAAACTTGTAAATTCTCTTTATTTCATTTGGGCTTGTGATGAATGTGAGCTTTGGGCTCTAATTTTAGGCTTGCTTAATCTTTTGAGAAATTTACATAAATACCTTAAAAATATAAACTAATTCCAAAAATATCTTAAACACAACATATTTACACATATACCATGCTATGTCACCACGGTATACCGAAATTTGAAAAGAAAAAAAAAAGGAAAATCCAGCTTCATGATTTTTTTTTTGTTTTTCTGGGTTGTAAAAAGTTACATTTTGATTGCTTACAATACCGAAGATACCAATTGGTTACTTTTTTTTTATAAGAAGTTATAATTTTTTATATCATATTATTTTAGATATATTTTGGTTACCTTCAAAACTTATTTGTAGACATCTTAATATACCAATTAGTTATTTTTTAAGTTATATTATGATATCTTATTATTTAAGATACATTTTGGTAAACTTTAAGCTTATTTCAAAAACTAATGAATTGCCATATAGTATAATAAGTTACCATATAGATTATTAATAAAAATTAATTTAGTATACTACACAGTATCTTTTAAATGAAAACTTTAAATAAACTTTTTAGTCATCCATGTAATTTACCATGAATAGCTTATTAGAAAATGACACTATTTAATATACTCCATGCAGCGTTACTTTTAAAAGCTACATTTTTGTTGTTTTTAAAATCATTTAAGATATCAATTGGTTATCTTTTGATATATGACTAAATTTTTGAGCATGACACAAATTTAAAGCAACCAACTCACTTAGTGAGTTACCAATAAGAGACTTTTTGTGTTCTATTTAAAAGTTACCAAACAGTATCCTAAAGAATCTATTTTAAAAAAGTTACTTGAAATGTTTCTAAAATTGCATTAAAGTTGTTTAAAATATCATATGGTATCTTTTAAATGTAAAATAAGAATACACTTTTTGGTAACTTTTCAAGCACATAAAAAAAGGACTCATCCCACAACCATCTTCTCCAGCAATGACAAGAAACTCATGCTTGCCAAATATCAAAATAATCCCCTTGATAAGTAAGTCGCGATGATACCACCCTTGAGCACAAACAGCCAGCGATGTCACCGGAAAAAGCTTTTAAAGCAAAAAAGATACCAATTAACCAAATTCCAAAAATAATCTCACAAGCAAAAACAAAAAAAACTTACAAGTTACTTTAAAATCAATGTACATTTTAGGAACTCTTTGATTTAACTTTTACTTAAATAAATTAAAAAAGTGACTACAAAGTTAGTCTTCATACATAAGAGAAACCAAACAACCAAATTCCAAAAATAATCTTGGAGTTAATTAACTAAAAGATTTTTTTTTGTAGAATGGTAACTAATTAGTATTTGATTGGTACTGATAATACATATATATATATATATGAAGATGGATGTTATGCAAAAAATATGTACATATGACGTGGCATCACACTGTGGACACATGGCATCCAACAGTCGGTACAGGCTGGTCGGATTACACTTGACAAATGAATAACAGTCACTACTCGGTACGCTTGCCAGGAGAGTAGCTGGTCGCTATGACAAAACGACATATCTGCACGAACGAAGACAGTTACACTAGCTCTGCGCCTAACAGCCCTAAAAGCTCGGTCAAAGCTCCTAAAGAATATGACAACAACCACTTGCGAGAATGTAGGGATATTTCCCCATCAGTTATGCTCAAGCGCAACACTTGGGCGAGAAGGGCAGTATAAATACAAACTCTCCACTACAGTAGAGGGGGTTCACGAAAATAGCCTACGTACCAGTACTAGAAACATACTGAGTAGCCTAGCTTGATACTTAACAACAATTCTGCAATTTTGTATTGTCTTTTACACCTAGAAGTCTACCTATATTCACTGGCTACCTTGTGTAAACTCTTAAGATCAATACAAATCTAAGAGGAAGTAAGTCATTACTATTTATTGGGGCCGAACCTCAATAAATCTGATGTTGTTTGTCATTTATTCTCATAGTTATTAGGTTTTTTGTTTATTTATGGTTTATTAATTATCTAATTGAAAGCTCCTTAATTAATTAATTAATTTAACTCCACGTTGACCAAAAATTCAGTCAACAATGGAGATTGGATAGGTTTTTCAATTTGATTGAGTTATTAGATTAGTTTTTTTCTATCTTCTCTAATTTTTAACAAAATACTTGATCATTACACACACATATATATATATATATGAACAACTTATATAGAATTTTTTTTTTGATGGAAAACAGTTTATATAGAGTTAATTTGGTTATTAAAAGTAAATGTTTGTACGAAATTTAAACCCTAGTTTTTAACTGAGCCAGGTGTGGGGTAAGATATATATAAGTGTCATACATAGTGTTTTCATTTCTTGAGTGTTATGAGTACTAACAACATATTAAAATTATATATATTTATGTGTCATAATTAAAAGTAAATATGTCTCTATCAAATGTTGCATTTCTTCTCTCTCTCTCTCTCTCTCTCTCTCTATATATATATATAGATGTTACACTTTACGTACAAATTAAAATTATAAACATCATTAAGTCTTATTAAGCCATAATTAATAGTTTTTTATTCCTTATGTCAGCTTCTATGTATACAACAATATAATAAACGATTTTTTTTTTGTTTTGTTTAACTTTTCTGATGTCAGCTTCTATGTATTTTTGGTGCATTTTAATTATTTAGAGCATCCTACAAACTTTGATGAAATTATGAATAATTTATAATACCAAAAAATAAAGTTAAAATAGTTTGTTGTACGTCTAACTACTTTTTTTTTACGCGCGAAAAATAACTTATTTAAACATTGTTTTCGGTATTGTAAATTATTCAGAATTTTCTAAAAATTTACAATATGCTCTAAATAATTATAAGATTCACGGCCATAAAAAAAATTTACACCAAAATTACTTCCCGAGCAAAAAATTAGAAAGACAGTGCACTGATATTTCTTTTTTTTAGAATTCACATGAGAAATACTCATATATATATATATAATATTAAAACAATAAAAAAGTCAAGTTTAATTATATACATTTAACTGGCATGGTTATCCAAAGGTGACCAAATTCAGTTAATGCATCTGCTAATGAAATCATTTACTAATTAATTAAAAGTAATTAATCATAGTTAATCCTTCATTCCACCTGGCATTTAATGAAGCTTGCTCTAATAGGAAGACAATCCAACTAAATTAGATCACTTTGTTTTATTTTTCATTTTTAAAATGACAAATCCAATTTGAACTTAAATGGACTCTGACCACCACCATGCATTGATTATGACCCTATAATAAGTTTTTTTTTTTTTTTTTTTTTTTTGATACAGAACAAAAATATCACGTGACAAAATTTAATGCTTGGTTCTTATGACTATTCTTTAATTAATAAGTAAGTAACCATTCAACCACCAACTTCATAATATTATTATTATTTTTTGCAAGAAAAACAATATTATAATAAATATGATAAAAACCAACATTAGTTAATTTCACCCACGAAAAAGATTGAAAAAAAACTAACCACATATATAATATGTCATATATATATATATATAAATTCTTAGAACGTTCTCGTAGTACTTCTCTAAATTACATGCACGTGTTGACATTTTCGTAATTATTAAATTTTTTTCGAAAGAATTGAAAGAACAAAACCAACGGCCATGCATCTATAATAATAACTTTACATTCATTTGGTTTTATTCGGAAAAAAAAAATTAATAGATTTTATAAGTTAGAAATTTTTATCAAACTTTATTTATTTAAAAATTGACAATTACTATTGCATGTTTTGTATCCCTCGAGGAAAATTCTCTAGCAACAAATTATTTTATGTGAAAATAAAAAATCTTATTATATTCATATTTAATTATATATTGTGTGATCAAACACGAAACATGATATTTATATATAATATTCATTAATGTATATAAAGTGTGAGTGGAACAATCATATAGTTCCATTTATTATGATATTAAAAAAATAATAATAATATGACCGTCTTCGAATTTTCTATTGAAAATAATGTCTCTCAATTATGATATTATTAAGCAAAAGTTTCGTTTAAAAAAATGGATTAATCATAATAATTTATAAGTGATGTATGGTGATATATTTGCTTAGGTTTCCCGTGTTTGGTGGCCACTAACAAAATAAAAAATATATATAAATATATACACAAAATCTAATATTAAATAAAGGGTTTATATTGGACCATGTATTTTGACAAGTTATTTTTAAGATTCCGTATTTTGTAAAATTGTTCAAATAGACTCCTAAACTTTATTTTGATGAATAAAAAATTGAGTATAACAATACAGTTCTTAGGCAGAATGACTGTATTTTTGTTTTGAGTTGTTAGTTTGATGAATTATTTGTGATTTTAATTCAATTTTTTTTTATCAAAATCGGGTTTAGAAAACACATAGTCTAAAAATTAATTTGTCAAAATACAGAGTTCAAACAGATAATAAGACAAAACACATAGTCTAAAAAAGAATAAACCCTTCATTAAATATATATAGTAGTCGATGATTTATTTGGTCACTAAGTATTTAAAAATAAAATTAAGGATAATGACGATTATATTAACATAATGGCTCACGTAACGTAAGGTAAATTAATTTTTTATGATATTATTGAATTAATTTAATTACAAGGGACTAGATTAGACTGGTCATAAGTAGTAGATATTGAGTCAATAAATTACAAAGACCAAAACAAGAAATGGTTCACTTGGTTTGAACTTGGACTAGTCTAGTACTATCGTGTTCAAAACAACTAAAGATTTATTTATTTTTATTATTATCTTTATTCCATTTTATATCACAAGGGTATTTTTGTCATTTACTACAAAGCAAGTTTAGATTTCTCTTTCCCATTATAGCTATTCTAGTACCTTCCAAATATGGACACAACTTTTTTAACTATTTATTTTAACAAGGGGTTTGTTTAAATATTATGATCATAGTAGAAGAAAAAAAAAATTCTATAGAGAAAGAAAAATAGGTTTATATATTTAGCATGATAATGAAATGATTCCATTTTGGTAATGAATATAAGAACTAGTTTGAATTATTAGGAAGCCAAACCAAGAACAATCCACAAGAAAAGTTTGAATTTTACCTTTAATATTATCCATTATGGTCAGATTTGTGTGACATTTTTTTATGTATCTAGACAAATATATATATAAATAAATAAAAGTGTTATAATACTATATTTTAACGTGGAATATTCTTAATTATTCCCTTTTCACTATGCATGAGTCAAAAGTAATATAAAAAACAATAATCTCGTTAATTAATTAATTAATTAAAATAGTAGAACTATAGATTGATAGACAGATAGATACACTTTACAAGAAAAACCAAAATGGATTATACAGATTTTTCACACTTTGGTTTTGATCATCTCTAAAATTTTCTAGCTAAAAAGAACAAAATAAACCAGACTTCAATAAACACGAAGCAGTACTAATCTTTGAAAAAATCAAAGTAACTGAATAAACATATAAAAATATAATTATATGATCATATAATTTTTTTGTTTGTTTGGATTGAGATTATGAACTTAGATTGAAGTAGTTAAAAGTTGTTCTAAGTACTCTGCTCCCAAATCTTCAAACACCACCACATTCTCTATTCTCAAATCCCTCTCTTTGGTCTTCTTGTTCACAATTTTCCTCCTCATCGAGTGTTTTCTTTTCAAAGCCACCACCGGCGAGCAGCCCTCATCATCGGCCACCACACCGCCGCCACCGCCACCGCCACAATTCAACTCCCTCAGAGACTCCCTAACCCTTTCGACAGGAAAATTGAGTATCGCCGAGGGACCGCGCATCGAAAAAGCGGCTTGATCATAGGCCAAAGCGGCAGCCTCGGCGCTATCAAAGGTGCCGAGCCAAACTCTTATGCCGTGCCTCGTCGAATCCCTAATCTCGGCGGCGAACTTGCCCCACGGCCTGCGCCGAACGCCTCGATACGACTTCTCCTTCCTCGAATTCACCTCTTCTTCTTTGGTGGGACTCCTCACAACTCTGTTGGAACAAGTTTCTTGGCTGGTGTTTGAGAGCAGCCCATAGAGGAGCATTTCCTCCGAATCATTCTCATTGAAAGGGAGAGAATTCTCTGCCGATTCCCACCCGAAAGACTCCGGCGAGCCGAAGGAAGACTCCGGCGATAAATCGGATGATTGAGAGGTGAAGAAAGAGGACTCCATTTGCAGGGTGGTTTTGTTGAGCACTCTGTTTTTTTACTCTGTTTTTTCAGGTTGCTCTGTTTTTTTAGTCCCCTGTTTTTGAGTAAGCAACACTAGGGTGCTCTGCCTCCAAATATATATAGTATGAGAAAAAGGAGTAGGGAGGGTTAAAATGGGAATGTAAAAAAAATTTACGAGGGTAAAACGGTAAAAGCCGCCGGGATGTGGTGGCTGTATTTAAATACGAAAATATTCATGGTTTTGTGGGGTCCACTGCAATTTGACAAAAATAAGGATTAATCAAATTTCCACACATGGGTCAATTCAATTGAGAGCCTTGGATTGAGGATGGCGGCCAGGTCAGACAGCCAAATGGTGGTGACGTCATCAATTCGGATTGTATTCGTTGTCCTATGTGGCATCATGAGGCTCTGGTTGTGTCCACGTGGCACTCACGTGGGCCAACGTCGATTCTCTAAGTGATGATGATGACCGTCCGTGACATATAAATTGAGCTTTGTTAGTTGAATAACCGTTGGGGATAATATCATATTTTCAATTTTATTTTATTTAAAATATTTATTTATTTAGCTCATAAAATGGAATTTATTTTGTGAATAGAAGAAATTGAATAAGTTAGTAAAAATATGTTTATTTTGTGGATAATAATAGTTGGGTTGTGGATGATATTTATGCAAATTAATTTCCAATAATTCTTGGTTTGTAATTATGTTGTTGGATTTGCATTAACTTATTTATGTTACTAATTTTTTTTTTATATATAAATATGAGTGATGATGTGTGCACATAGAACATACACCAATATTGTACACAATGATTTAATAAGTTTTTTAATATAGTAACATTTTTTATTTAAAATTTATAAATATGAGTGATGATGTGAGCACATAGAACATACACCAAAATTTTACACAATGATTTGATAAGTTTTTTAATATAGTAACTCAAATCTTAAAACTAATCCTTATTACTTATATATAATTGAAGAATAGATTCTATCCCATAAAAAAACCAATTTCATACCAATACATTAATGATAATTTATGATAATAAATTTAATGATTAATTAGTCTATTTCATGATAATTTTTACAAGATGGTAATTATTTGACAATTATATATTTTTTTTGTTGGTATTTGATATAATATCTTTTTTTTATAATGACTTTGTGCAATAAATTAGTAGTAACCTCAATGACATAAATGGTAGGGTTTGCTACTAGAATAAAAATCAAAGTTGTGCAGTGGTATATATGTTAAATTTGTTTTATATATATATGTCGGCCTCTATATAATATATATAAATATATATAAATTGTATAGACTCGTAGGGTTTTTCCTTGTTTAGTTTTTGAGTGGACTATGTATTAGCACATGGGTTTAATAATAAGTGTTGTTATGTTCTAGAGAGAAATAAATGATCGATGTGTGCTATGTTGGTGCATGGGAAACTTCCTTTCACCTAATCGATCAATCGAAAACTATGTTAGTCATGCATTATATGGTTTTTAATAATTGCAATATTGACCAACTTAGATACTTTGTTTTATATAAATATATATTGGAAAAATTTTGGGTCGGGATTGTTTTTAATCACTATCAGTATGTATTTTCAATATTTTCGATATATGCATAAGTTATAATTCTATTATTTTTACATGACGATGTATAATGAAATTACAAGAGACCTCTCGCAATTTTTCAAAAAATCCCGAATAATTTAAGATGTCGAAGTTATAATTTAAATAGCCTATTGTTCGTTCGTACAAATATTGAACCAAGCACGAATGCAACAAACTGTTTGAATCTTGATTTTCGTATTCTAAATTATTCAAAATTTCCTGAAAAATTTGTGGAAGATCCCCTGTAATTACATTTTACACCGTGTTAAAAATTATTTATGTATATATATATACTACTGAAGAATAAGTTATTACTTCTATTTTTGGTACACACAATTTGAAGATTATAATTAGAGTAATTTATGAAAATAATTTTTTTTAATATCATTTTGTAAACTAATGTTATTCTTTCAATAATAGAAAATTATTCTAATAAAAATGATTGATATATTTTCTTTTAAGAAATTAGTGCAAATAAACATTTTTTAATGTTACTTTGTAAATTGGCATCTTTAAATGATTTTTTATGGTCTCCACACAAAGTTTTGAGAAAATCACTTTATAAAAAAAAATAGACTATTTTCCAAAGTGACTATAAGGAAAAAAGTATCAATTTGCAAAACACTACTCCTACTTTCTAATGTCACTTTCAACCAATGTCATTTTTTTATTCCTTTACAAAATAACTTTCATGACACTCTAGACACTTTGTGAGAAAGATTATTTTGCAAAATATTATTATATATAAAATTTATATATCATTTTACCGACACCCTTCGATATTATTAAACTCATTAATACTTGCCCATTTCACATTTTATGTTTAATTATAAATTGGATTATTGTTTTAGGTCAATTGGTACTAGTAGATTAATTGGTATTGACTTAGAATTTAAGAGAAAAATCTCATAAAAAAACAATACGTATATGTAACAAACATATGTATCGTAGACGAGAAAGATTCAAATATTAGAAATGTTCTTAGGTATTTCCTAGTTTTGAACACAAAATCTCCACCTTAAGAGAATTTTAAGTATCAAACTAGTAGTACGAAATGAGAAACTTACACACTACGATATTTAATTATCTAAGAACCAAAAATTGATAAATAATTAACACATGACTGAACACTAAATAGTCACTAGAGATATGAAAGTATCTCTAGCGACGAAATTTCTATGTCGTCGTAACAGGAAAAGAAAAGACTTTGTTTTATTGATTTAGAATTACAGTAATACAATACGAATATAAGCTCTGTTTATATATATATATATATATACAGAGGATAAGAACGGCTGTAACAACCAGCTAACTAAAACCAAAACTAACTAACAACTTTTGCCTAATGTAAGACTCCCCCTCAAGGTGAGTGGTACAGATTAGTAATACTCATCTTGGAAAGTAAGCCATGAAAATTAGAAGGAAACAAAGGCTTTGTAAAAATGTCAGCTATATTATTGTTGGAAGAGACATGGACTAATTTTAGCTGACCAGTTTGGACTTTTTCTCGAACAATGTGACAATCGATGTCCACATGCTTGGTGCGCTCATGGAATACAGGATTCTCGGAAATGTGTATGGTAGCGTTGTTATCACAGTATAAGAGAGTTGGTTGCGGATGAGGAATGCCAAGGTCTTGGAGAAGAGCAAGCAACCATAGGATTTCACATGTGGTATTAGCCATTGCCCTATATTTTGCTTCGGCAGAGGAACGAGATACAATACTCTGTTTCTTAGATTTCCATGAAACCAGGGACCGGCCCAAAAATATGAAAAAGCCAGTAATGGATCGTCTCGTATCCGGACAAGTGCCCCAATCAGCGTCAGAAAAGACTTTGAGCTGTAAATCTGAAGAAGACATGTTAGTTTCAGCATAAGCAGTGAGTTGAGTTTGTGATTTGGAAGGAAAAAACAAGCCTTGGCTTGGAGTGCCTTTGAGATATTGTAAAACTCTTTGGGCAGCTTGCATATGAGGTTGACGAGGCTCACTAAGGTATTGACTTAACCTATTGACATCATAAGAAATGTCAGGTTGAGTTATGGTTAAGAAAATTAACTTACCAATGAGACTTCTATAAGAGGTAGGATCAGTTAGAACATCTCTGATAGTGGCACTAAGCTTTACATTTGGTTCCATCGGTGTTGAGGAAGCTTTAGCACCAAGATATCCTGTATCACTTAAAATTTGGAGAGTAAAAGGACGTTGTGAAACAGAAATACCATTTGTAGAGCGACCAACCTCTAGACCAAGAAAAAAATGTAAAGGACTGAGATCCTTAAGTTGAAAGCTAGAGTTTAACTTAGCTTTAAAAGTAGCTGCATCTAGGTCATTGTTACTAGCAATGACAATGTCGTCAACATATATTAAAACAGCTAAAAAACTAGTAGAAGTTGTTCTTATGAATAGAGAATGGTCAGATGGAGATTGTTTGAAGCCATCATTGATAAGAGTAGTACTTAGTTTAGCATACCATTGGCGTGAAGCTTGCTTCAAACCATACAAGCTTTTATTTAATTTACAAACAACATTGGAGAGAAACTCCCCCTTAGGTGTGAATCCTTGAGGAAGTTTCTGTAACGACCTCCTTTCTTAACATACATATATAGTGTAAAAACAAATTTTAACCTAAATACGACAATACTGAAATTCTGAATTTACAAAAACTTTATTAAACAACACATAAATAATGTTTATAACCTCAAACCACACAATACTCACAACTAAATAAAAACTTTATCTTACATACAAATCTTAATACTTTTATAAATCATTTTCGTGGCGTTACTACACCTTAACGTAGAAATGAAAATGTATCCAACTGATAAATTGAAAAGCTTTATGTAAATTACAAAGTTCATGAAATACTTTTAAAGCTTTAAGTAAGTGATAAAGTTCACAAAATACTTTTAATGAAATATAATAAAACCAAGTTTCTTGTTTATTTATAAAATAGCATAGCAGAACTCCACTCCCTTCAGGTCAGCCCCATATGTACAGTCATGTTGGCTCCACGTATACTCATCAACGATTTATATTTGGGGCCTCTTACCTACAATACAAAACATTAACTGATGAGCTAAGGCTCAGTAAGCAGAATAACTACCTCATATGCATTAAAATAAACGTGCAACATGCTATGTATTCTCTTTCTTTCTTTCACTTTCCTTTCTTTTGGGCCCTAGAGGATGCTGCTGCCGGCATTACATAGGGAATCACATTCCCACCTGAACATAAACATGATAATAGGGAATTTCCCTCATAAACATTCATCATATAGGGACGTACATCTCCCTCCTTACATTTTTGGGACTTAGGTCTCCCAAGCAGCACCTCTACTTTAACGTTTTCAATAACTTGTCTGTGAACATTAAGCGTGCTTATGCATAATATAACATTCTTGAAAATAACTTATGCATAAGAACAATATGACAGATTAACATATAAAGCATATAAATGCACATAAGACACATAAAATACTTGCATTGTAGATGAGGATTCTACTTACCTTGCGTCTTGATAAAACAACCGAAATTGTTAGCTTCCTGGTAAAAACACAAACTATTAACTTACATAAAATCTACATGATGTAATTTTAGTTTATAATTGTTGTTATTCTATTTTTCTTTTCTTCTTATTTTATTGTTTATTTTATGTCCAGGCATATGGTCATACTATAATTGTCCATGGCAAGATCCCGGTCTAAAAGTCGTGGTCATGGTCATGGTCATACGGAAATGTCCAGGTCATAGTATTAGTCCATAATAATAGGGAATAAGGTCATATAATAAAAGTCCAAATAGTCCAAAGTGTGACCATAGCCTATATAAGTTTAGTATTATAAAGATACATAAAAAAAAATAGTTTATATTTCAATTTTGGCATTTGTCAAATATGACGACATGGTAAAATAATCCATATATAAATTTTAGCATTTTAATGGCATAGTAAAGTAATCTATATAAATTTTGGCATGGTAACATAATCCATATATAAATTTGGCATTATAGTAAAATAATCTATATATAAATTTTTGGTATTATAACGGCATAGTAAAATAATCTATATATAACTTTTGGCATTATAACGTCATAGTAAAATAATCTATAACGGCATAGTAAAATAATCTATATATAAATTTTGGCATTATAACGGCATAGTAAATTAATCTATATATAAATTTTTGCATTATAACGGCATAGTAAAATAATCTATATATAACTTTTGGCATTATAACGGCATAGTAAAATAATCTATACATATATAATAACTAAATAACTGAAAAGAAAGGCTCGGGAAGAGCTTACCTAAAAGGTTTTCGTAGGCTAGCGTTACGGACAGAACTTCGCCTAGATCTCCGAGGTTTAGAACTTTAGAAGGATGTTAAGAATATTTTTGGGTAGAGTAAGAGAAAGGAAATGAGGTTTTTGTGATTTCAAGATGAGTTTTGGAAGGGCTATTTATAGGAAAAACTTGGGATACTATTCTAATAAAATATTAAAAATAATAAGCATAGTGGAATAATAACATATTCAAAATATCAAGCATAGTAATTTGCTTAAGTCATCAATGTGTCACTACTGCATCAACATGTGGAACCCATGGGGTGGACCCTGCTGTGGGACCCATGTGGACCCTACTGTGGGACCCTTGCGGACCCCACTGTGGGACCCACTATGAATAGTACCCGGTGAATAGTAAAAAAATGAAAATTTCCCAATCTTCTTATATTACTCAGTCTAGCATTTTTGACTCACAAACTTTTCTGAAAAAGTTTCTCTAACACCCATAAATTAATTATTCCCACCTGTTGGTTACTTCAACAACTTAGAATTGTTAAAATCCCATAATAGAAAACAACTACACCCCCAACGGTCATGAACACTATTCACCAACGGTCATAAACGGCTAGTTTTTGCCCTATAAATACTTGTTCCTTCAACCATTTATTTGCACAACTTCTTCATCTCTTAACCTTCTAGATAAAATTCATCATCAAAACATGAATTTCTCTTTATTTTTCATAACTTTAGTGATTGTTTGCTTGTATTTAGCATCATTCTATGGGTATTATACTAATGAAATGCCCATGAATGTTATAGTTGCATATTCATTAGTTATTCTTCCACTTTACTTAATAGCTCTAACATTCGGTTAGCATTGTAATGCACTCAAAAATGAATAAAAATATCTTCTCTTATCTTTCATAATTGTTATAATTTGTAAAAATAAAATGGGAGTTACAGTTTCATATAAACTTCTTCATGTAAATCACCATGCAAAAAAGCATTATTAATATCCATTTGGTGTAATTTCCAGTTTTTAATGGCAGCTAGAGCAAGTAAAAGTTTTAAGGTGTTAAACTTCGCTACAGGAGCAAAAGTTTCAAGATAATCGATTCCATATTGTTGGGTATAACCCTTTGCTACTAGACGTGCCTTGTACCTGTCTATATCACCATTGGATTTGTATTTTATTTTATATACCCATTTATTGCCAATAGCATGTTGGCCTTGGGGAAGAGGGACAATGGTCCATGTGTTATTAGCTATGAGAGCATCAATCTCAGCAGTCATTGCTGATTGCCATTTGGGATCTTTTGATGCTTCAGTAAAAGAAGTAGGCTCAATAATTGAATGTGCAGCCAGAATAGCATTACGAAAATGTGGCTTAAATTTATCATAAGAGAGGAAATTAGATAAAGGATGGGCTGTAGAAGACTCACAAATATAGTCCTTTAAGTAGGCTGGTCGATGAATAGAATGACCAGATTTAGTTGAATGATTAGTAGAAACATGGGTTGGTGAACACTCTACAGGAGTCTGCTGTTGCTGAAAATTACGGTTCAGATTTGGAACCGTTTGTATTTTTGTATGATTAATAGTATCAGCTTCAGCACATGTAGGAGAGATGTTAGAAAGTGAAGGTGTAGAGATATTGTCATAAGAGAAAAACTGAGCAAAAGAGTCAGTAGAAGTGTTAGTTTTGAGAGGAAAAATATTCTCATGAAAAATAACATCTCTAGAGTGAAAAATCTGATGAGTTTCAATATCTAATAAGGTATAAGCTTTCATCCCATTAGGGTAGCCAATAAAAACACAAGCACTAGCACGAGAAGAAAATTTGTGCCTTTTACTAGTTAAAGTAGATGCATAAGCAAGACAGCCATAATTTCTTAAGTGTTCATAAGAGGGAGCTTTATGATACAACATTTCAAAAGAAGTTTTAAACTTAAATAAAGATGAAGGAGTTTGTACGCCCTGGTTTTCCCACGGGCTGTTTAGCAGGGCGAGCCTCGGACTAAAACTGATTTAGTCCGAGGCTCCCACAGGCCGGAGGCTCTATTTCCAGGACGGGCCCTTGTCAGCTCGAGGGGGTCCTGTTTCCAGCTCGATTTGTTGCCCCAGGAGCTGAGAATGACATCCGAAGGCCACGGACGGAGAAGCTCGGGTTATGAACTGCTCCGGTCACGAGCTTCTCAGGAAGCTCCGACCCTATGGGAAGTCAACACGCAAGATAAACGTGCATATTCCTGCCATCACGTGTCCGATATCCCCCTGACTTCTCGGACACGCAGCAGGAACGTGCGTATTCAGACACCCACGGACGGGTTGGGCCGTGCGGCCCATTATCTCCTTCCATGCTGATTAGACCACACTTGTGTGTCAGGTTTAGGAATTAATCATGAATGTCACAGATTTGATATGACA
Organism: Humulus lupulus; assembly: GCF_963169125.1. Taxonomy (NCBI): domain Eukaryota; kingdom Viridiplantae; phylum Streptophyta; class Magnoliopsida; order Rosales; family Cannabaceae; genus Humulus; species Humulus lupulus. The sequence goes on along the minus strand of NC_084794.1, from coordinate 295,383,305 downwards.
AATGGTAAGGTCACGGGATGACCTCCCTACCAACTTCCAGGTGCCCTCTCCTATAAATAAGGAGACCCTGGGAGTTGATAGGGGTTGGAAAAAATAGTCTTTGAAGAACTATATACTTTGTAAACCAAATACCCAGAGAATATCAATAATATTGACTAGTGGAGTAGAGGGATTTTAACCTTCGAACCACTTAAAAACGTGTCTTGAGTCACCTAGTTCTTTCCCAAAGATTTCATATCTTTGACGGTTCTACTTTTAGTACTAATCTATTTCTCTTCTTCTCTTAATTACCTGTTGCTGAAGAACCGCGTCAACAGAGTTCAATTAATAAGGTAAACAGCTGTATGTATCATGTAAGTCCAATAAGGTAAAGAAATATGAGACTGAAAAGCAAGAGCTCTAGCAACATTTAATATGTGCTGGTGTTTTCTTTCAACAACACAGGAATGATACAGTTGAATCCCTTTAGTGGCATAAAAAGAAGTCAAGCTCAATTCCTTGGCATTATCACATCGAATGACCTTTATAGTAGCTGAAAACTGAGTATAAATGAATGAGAAAAACTGAGGGATAACTTGCTGAACATCAGATTTACACTTTAACATGTATACCCATGTGAATCTAGTGTTGTCATCAACAATAGTAAGAAAAAATCTAAAACCTTCTATGCTAACAATGTGAAAAGGACCCCAAATATCCATATGAAGAAGATTAAAAGCAGCAGGTGCCATGTTTTGGGTAGATATAAAGGGTAATTTTCTTTGTTTAGCTAAATGAAAAATATTGCAAGGAGAAGGTAAACCAGAAGGCAAAAAATTCAAATCTTTATTGAGTGAATTTGTAACAAACAAAGATGGATGTCCAAGGCGAGTATGTCATTTATGAACATCTTTACATGAGTTTTTAGAGTGAACAGATGAACAAGAAAACAAAAAAGGATGATGCTGGGGCAGAAGGTATAAGTGACCAATTCTGTCAGCAATCCCAATCGTTTTGTTCAGGTGCAGTTCCTGTATAGAGCAATGAGATTGAGAAAAAGAAATTGAGTAATCATGAGAAGTTAATAAAGCAGGAACTGAGAGTAAGTTGTATTTGAATGTTGGTACATATAAGACATTGTGTAATGTCAGATGCTCATTTATTTGGACCAAACCAGACTTATGTACACTAATTTTGAAACCATTTGGGAGGGTTATTGAGTTAGCAATAGTAGTGGAATGAAAAAAAGAGAAACAATTGAAATCATAACATATGTGATGTGTGGCTCCACTGTCAACAATCCATAATGAATGAGAGAAAGTGTTAGAGTTACCAGTGAAATTAGACACCAGAGGTTGAGTTGTTGGCAAGGGAGGGTTGTTGTGCTGTAATTGCTGGCTCAAGAGAGATATTAGTCCTTGAATGGAGGCATTAGAAGGGGGGACATTGGCATTCGTGTGAGAGGTAGAAGTTTGGTGAATAGAAGGTCTGTGGGATGATGGGGTATTTTGAGAGTGATGAAGTTGTTGAGAAGGGGCTGGTTTCCTTTGAGAACCATAACCAGGTGGAAAGACATGAAGAAAATAACATTTCTCTTTAAGATGACCTGGTTTTTGGCAATGGGTGCAGGTGGGGCGAAGTTTCTTAGCATGGGGTGGAAGATGGTTTGAGGGAGGGGGATGAGGATTCTGGTCTGTTGGGGAATACTGAACAGGTATTTGATTTGAGGTAATGGTAGCAATAATATTTGGATTTGTAGAAGGACCAAGATTCCGTTGTCTTTCCTCTAGGATAATCATAGAAAAAACTTTGGACAAGGAAGGTAATGGGTCAATCAACAAAACTTGAGCCCTAACAGCATGATATGATTCATTAAGACCAGTAAGAAATTGTAAAACATGTTCTTGATTGTGAGAATCAAGATTATCGGCAGCAGCAGCACATGTGCAAGGAGTTCTTGGACAGATTTCGTTTATTTCATCCCATATAGCCTTCAGTTTGGTGAAATAGGAGCTGACTGAATCATCACCTTGATGGAGACGAATGAGAGTTTGTCGAAGCTCAAAGAGGCGTGGCCCATTTCCTTGATTAAATCGGTTGTTTAGTTCGACCCACATGGCAGCAGCAGAGTTCAAGAACATTATACTACTCTTGATATCTGGTGAGACCGAATGAATGATCCAAGACATGATCATTTGATTGCATTGTTGCCAGGAATGGAAATGGGGATCGTTGGGGGAAGGCTGGGAAAGAGATCCATTGAGGAAGTCAGATTTATTCTTTGCTCCAATCGATATCATGAAGTTCCGACGCCATTGTTGAAAGTTCTTATCTGTTAAAGGAGGGGATGCAAGAATGAGCCCCGGATGATCACCATTACCCAAGAAATACGGATTGTTGGCATCTTCAAGGGGAGAATGATCAAGATTGTCCAGGGGAGCAAATCTATTTGAAGCTGAGTTGTGTCCGCCATTGGTGTTGGAGTTTGGAGCTTCAGGTATCTGGGATTGTTGTTGAGCATCTTCAACTGGTTCTTGAGGACCATTTCTGAGGCTAGCAGAAGTGTTGTGTCGAGTGCGAGCCATGAGGTGTATTCTCTGATACCATAACAGGAAAAGAAAATACTTTGTTTTATTGATTTATAATTACAGTAATACAATACAAATATAAGCTCTGTTTATATATATATATACATACAGAGGATAAGAACGGATGTAACAACCAGCTAACTAAAACCAAAACTAACTAACAACTTTTGCCTAATGTAAGACATCGCTAGAGATTTGTATTCTTGTAGTGTATAATCATGTGCTAGTTCCAGGGTTTATCGAAATAATAATTAATAAAATTATGAAGACTATTACATAAGAGCATCTCTAATGGAGTGCCAAAAAAGTTATGCATTGTTACATTTAGTACATTTTAGCAAAATTATCACTCAAATAGTGTTCTAAAAAGTGTGTCCAATTTGACACATGTTAAAAGTTGTTCCAAATTTGATACAAGATATATCATAGGCCAAATTTGGCACAACAATAAATGTAACTTTTTTATTTACCATATTTTCATTAATTTATTAATTAACAATTAATAACTACTTTTTTTTACACTAAAAAATGCTACTATTTGTATATTATCAATAAATATTAAATTTATTGTTATTTTTTTAGTTAATTTGCATCTTATGTATTGAAGTACAATTACAAATATTGAACCAAATATAGCATTGACTCGTATTTTGTGTCAAATTTGGCTCCTTCTGTAATAATAAACAAGTTAATCAAGGTACTATTTAATGTCGATAATAATTAAGGCTCCTTCTTTGCTTTAGTATTAGACCTAAATAATCTCTTGATCATATTATGTATTAAATTCTAAATTTAATGAAAAAGTTATCATTACAATATTATTAAATTGGAAGTCATCATTATTTGAAACAATATAATCAAATAATTTATTGAAAAAAATAGTTCGATGTAGTGGAGTCAAAATTTTTAGATTTGAATACAATATCTACAAACAAACAAATGCAACGTATCTGAAATATTGCCTTAAAAATCTAAAAATGTTTCAATTCAAATAAATATCAAGAAAATATTTAATCATTAAACAAAGTGACAAGGAAGGTTGCTGAACTTTATGAAGTATAATATTTTAAGATAGTCATATAAATTATGATATAGGATATTGGTTTTTAATCCAAAATGAAAAGAGTCCTAATTAAAGGAATGGGAACAAATCAACTAAAATTAAACCATGGTCAAATATACACAATTTTTATTTAATTTTTTTTATTGGGATGGAAAAAGACAAAAAGAAACTTATTGTTAATAAGTATTTTAGTTAGAGTCAAATATTGTAGATGTAATAGTTACAAAAGAATCAAATTTATTAGACAATTTTACTAGCAACAATAAATATAAAATTCATGACTACAAATATAGTTTTTAAAAAATTTAGGATTTAGTCCCATTTTCACTGGCTTTTTTAATGACGGTATGGAGATTCTTTGTCTAATTTGAATGCTTTAATATCATGCCCAACTGATATTTATATGGCACATTATTTAAAATATTTAAATGAAAATAATAAAGTTAAAAATTAAATTAATAATTTAAAACGATTTTGTTATATATATATATATATATATTAGGAGTTGATATGGTATGTTCTTTTTTTTTTTACATATCGTGTGTCTTTTTCTTATTTTTGGTACATAAATTAGTTATAACTTAATTTTTTTTAATATAATAGAGTATATTGTAGTTATTTAGGACCAACAGTAAATTAGGGTGCCGAGATCTGGTATTTCAAATAGCATTTGGCACGCGTGCATGTTTTTTTTTTTTTTTTTTTCGCACGAGTGCATGTTTTTTATATGTGTGTAAAATAAGTTGTTTGAAACTCTGTTTTCGATATCTTAAATTATCTAAAATTTTCTAAAAATTTGTAAGATATCCTAAATAACTACATTATATATACACTATTGTTGACCTATGAAATTGGCCAACAATCGTATGTACAATATACGACACATTTTGAACGAAATAAGTATAATAAACGACAGAGTACGAATATCTTAAACCAACACACATAAATTTTATAGTGGTTCAACCCTGTTTTGATGAACAGTAATAACCTAATCCACTTAGTTTTTAGTATTGAATCACTCAAAAATTACACTGATGAACAAAAGTATTCACTCGTTTCTAATTTTCCTAGAGTTTCTCCCTAAATATTCTTCAGATCTCAAAAATTCCAGAAAAAACCATCCCTTGAAACGAAGTCTTGGGTCATTTATTTATAGTACCCAGGGGCTGTTATACATGATCAATAATACTGGGATCGTGGTTTGGTACACGATTATTAGGTAGTGGAGAGATATGTGTTCACCTCCCCATGATTATGAGATCGTGGGTTTCTTGTTGTTTCTCTAGATCGTGGTAGATAATGCACGATTGAAACCTCTTGGGAAATGTTAAGTCTTGGTTGGTCTATGATACCTAGGTACTTGGCCCGATGACCCTTCAGAGCTTGGGTGCTAGGCTTGATGACCCTCTAGGTGCTGGACCTGTTAATTCTCTGGGTGCTGGACCTATATTGATCTCAGTTTGAACGAGTGCGAGTATTTCTCTGTGAAGTGTACTTGGGAGTTTATGCTGACCACTTTATGAAGAATAAGGTGGGCCAACCACCCAGGTTGTTCTTGAGCATGTTAGGCCGACCACCCCTAGGGGCTCTTGGGCATACTTTGGTCGACCACCCTTAAGGGTTGGGGTCAGGCCGACCACCCCTAGGGGTAGGGGTTAGGCTGACTACCCCTACGAGGTCTTGGCCTAGCCAACTTTCCTATTGGTCATGTACCTATCTTTTTTGCTTATCGGTCTTTTTTCAATATTTTATCATTTTTTCCTGATTTGTAATACCACGTGCTGCTTTCTTATTCACCACGTCATCTTCGTATTTTTTTAGGAATAACAACCATCATATAAAAAAATTTAGATTACAACTGATTGATGTGCCAAATAGAAAAACGACACACTGTTCTGTGGAAAAAAATGAGCATGCATACCGCAGCCACTCCCAATATATATATATAAATATATATTTATATAGGTTAGCGACATGAGAAAGGATTCCCATTCTAATAGTATATACGTAAACTTGGTCTATTAAGTCTTCTAGCTTTGGAAGAAAATGTCTCTATCTCAATGGACAATAAGGACCAATCTTTAATCCAAATTGGGCTAAAATAAGAAGCATTAAATTCCTTTGAGGGCATACATATATTTATATATATATTGCATATATTAAGGCCTAACTCAACAAATCTAAGCCATGGATATATACATATATAAATATAAATTATTATTATTGTATAAGGTTAGTATATACACATATATACGAAACCCTACCTAATATATATGAAGATAACTAATGGAGTTTCATGAATTGCATTTTCTTTACGTCTCTCTCCCTATATATATTGTTTTTAATATCTGATCGAGCTGATTTCATGTGAAAACTTGCCACCAAAAATCTTATTTTGCTGCTCATCACTGTTACTCTCATTATATACAATATACGTATATATATATTTATACAGCCAATGAAAAATACCTATTTATATATGGAGAAAACTTATGTTATAAAAAAGTCACGTTTATTGGTGGAATATTGCTTATTGTCTAATTGGCTAATACTTAAAAACCATTATCCTAAATCCAACTAAAGCCATTCAAATATCATCATCAATCACAATTTATATATTAAGAAAAAACCAAAATTGATAGGTTTGAATGGTCTACATACATGCCCCCTTGAAGGCTCACCAGAATATATTGTTTCAAAAAGTCATCCAAACTAGAGAAGAGATTTCTTTGGTTTAATTCAACTTTTAAAGTCCTCCAAAAAGAATGGATAGGAGTGCATAATAGTGATTGATCAATAGTATATCACTCTCTTTCTCTTTATTTTTCTTTTTTCTTTTATATTTTATTTATTTAGAGTGTCATATTAAGCATCTTTCAAATTCAACTTTTTTTTTTCTTCTTATTACTAGCTTCTAGGAAAGATCCTTTTTTTTTTCTAGAAAAAAATTTATCACCTAGATTTTTTTGTAAAAAAATATCTTAGAAATTATTTTTAGTTTACCTTTATATACCGTTTCTTTTATTTTATTCCACCAACTTTTGACGTTATCAATATTTTGTAATATTGTATTTTAGTAAAGAATATCATGTTTTGGAGACATTGTTAAGCTTGCATATATCTGGGTACGAGGAAGCATTATTGCAATTCTTATAGTTTTTTTTTATATAAAATATATGTATTTGTAAAAGATTATTTGAAATACAAAAATTAAATTAAAAAACCAATAGTGGCATAATAGTAGCAAATTATTTGAAACTGACTAAATATATAAAAGATATATATTATTAGATTTTTTTTTTAAAAAAAAAGTTAGGGTAGCTTCCCTCATTTTCCGTTAGTGAAAAGAGGAGGGGGCTACCAGTGTGGCTACCTCTCTCGGCGTTACATGAGAGTTCATTGCTATTTGAATTGCAAATAATATGACTATTTTTCGCTTGTCAAATGTCACTAAAGAAAACCCTTTTTGGGTGGGGGAATTGGCGCCCCTCACACGAGCGTCGTTTTTTTTTAAGTCTATGTCAACATCTTCAATTAATGCATCGACATAATTCTAAATATTCCTAATTTTTTTTCTTTGAAAAGCTAAATATTCCTAGTTTCAAATCCAAAACGATGGAAAAATTGGATGCCATGAGATGTTTTTCTTTTCTTTTTCATTAGTGAGTTGCTCTCATGCATCACTAATTTAAATTTTCTATATCGGTCAATTTTGACTGATGAAGCAAATTATTGTAGGTGGGGAAGACAATTTTCTTTTCTTGCATGATATATATTATACTAATATATATATACTACACATATAAATGTATAATTTTTTTTACTAAAACTAAAAAAAAAAAATCTTACTTTTATTTATAACAGAATTTTGGCTTATTTGTGTAGTTAGTCACCATTCTTTAGGATGCTTGGCAACTTAGTCCCAACCTTATTTTCTTGGCATATTATCAATAAAATGACTGGAATAAATGTTTGATTCGTTTTGACAATTACATGATCTATTAGGAAATTTTTAAAAATATAAAGTTATATCTAGTATTAGCCAAAACTCATCAAGACTACTTAAAATAATATAAACTCACTTATAAATAATTCCATCCAAGTGAATATCAAAACTAAATATTAATGATAAAAGTGTATATATCTTTTTGTATAGAGAATATGAATTTGATAAATAATAACACAAAGTTTTAATCATAGAATGATAAATGATCTATGGGACAACTTTTCATTAATTATTTTACTCATTTATATATTAGAAAAAGAGAAATCTACATATATACATGTTTTATATACTAGGTAGAAGCAACATGCGTTTGCTAATGTTTAAAGTTGTAAACGTTGCCTATCATTTTGATAAAAATTGGTTCACTATTTTTAATATATATATATATTAAAATGAATTATAGTTTTATAATATATATAAATATTTATATCAATAATTTCTACATATATGACATCAAAGCATAACATTGACATAAATATATATATATATATTTACATGGCTACATGGCTACATGACATATATATATATATATAAATTACAATAATATTTAAAAAGAAATTAATAATAAAAATAAAATAAGAATAGAAAAAATCATAGTGTAGACATTAGTATATATGCATAAATTATTTTTAGTTTTTAATGTATCTCGCAATATCTTTTGATAAATTTGATGAAGAAAAAGAGTTTCAATCACTTGATAAAAAATAAATTATCATAAGATAAAAAAATAATATGTATGTCTTTATTATTTTTAAATAAATATGATTTAATTATTTTAATTATCATAAAATATCTTAAAAATGTCCTATTTTAATTAATTAATTAATTTTTTTTGTTTAAGTTTAAGTTTGTTCTAGTTTTTAAATTTGACAGTGATAACAAAATATTTTATATTATATGTTTAATATAATATTAAGTTTAAGTTCAATTAAATTTTATTGAAGTTATAAAATATATGATTTTATTATTTTTAAATAATTATCATTGTAAAATAGGTCAAAAATATCTTTTTTTAATTTTTAAATTATTTTTTTAATTAATTTCATTTAAATTTAAGTCATGTTTATAATATAAAGTTAAATATAAAAATATTATGATAAAGTTAACAGAAAAAAATAAAAAACAGTTAAAACAAAAAATTTCTGTTATCTATACATTTATTATATATAAAAGAGATAATGAATTAAATATAATATTCATGTACATGAAAATATAACAATTAAAAAAATCCGACAAAATTATTTCTAATCATTAAAAATGATAATTATTTAATCTAAATTTTGAGTAAATATATTTTTATTTGTCTTTCTACTATTACGTTTTGAATCAAAAAAGTAAAACTAAAATCATATAATTTTCGTTATTAAATTATTTAATTTACCAAACTCAATAAAAATGTATAATTGAACGAGCTTTACAAGGAAACTTCCTGGTCATTTCGGTATGCTTTTAGTATCAACTTTCAGGTGAAAAGCCAAAATCATTATTAATTATTATAAGAAAATTAATAATTAATTAATTAGTACTAGTCAGCTCCATTGTATTTTATTTAATTTTTTTTTTGGTCATATCTCCACACGTGATGACAAGTCAAACTATACTTACTTTAGTTTTTTTTTTTTTTTTTTTTTTAATGTGACTTTATTAATTGTCCAAAGATGGTCTCAACTTTCAGGGAATGAAAGAGAAAAATTTATATCATGCATATTATATTTTCGAATTTTTACTAAAAGTTAAAATATACCAGATAATTTTTTATTTTATGTCAGTCAATTTATTGAAAAAACTTTTATGAAATTCCCAAAATAATTGGAGTATTTTATGGTAGGAGCTTCAAAAAGAACTTTATGAGTGATATTTATTTTTTGTATTTTTAATTTGTGAACAATTTTCGGCACAATTTTTTTTATAATCGTGAATATTGTAGTTATTTAGAGCATCCTGTAAATTTCTAGAAAATTTTAAATAATTTATAGTGCCGAAAACTAGATTCAAACATGTTATTTTTCACGCGCATAAAAAAATTAGTCACGCGTGCAACAACCTGTTTTTAAACTAGTTTTCGACACTGTAAATTATTCGAAATTTTCTGAAAATTTACAGGATGCTTTAAATAACTATAATATACACGGTCATAAAAAAATCGCGCCGAAAATTATTCATGGTTTGAGAACACAAAAGAGCCCCACCGGTAGGGCGCTTTTTGAAGCTCCTACCATAGAAATTTCCAATAATTTTATTGAAATTATACTATTAATAATTATTTAAAATTAAATTAAATAAAATACATTTAAAATACTTAAAAATTCAAAACTAAAAAAAATATATGAATATAATTGCATAATATGATTTAATAAGTTACAATTAAATTAAATGGTCTTTTGGGATTTTTATAAAAATATGTGAAAAAGATCATACTAGAATTAGATTAAAATTAACTCTTGTTCGTTTATATAATTATAGGGTAATATTTAAGAATACAAAATTATACATGGTATTGGGAAAATCTCAAGTGCACTTCTAAAAAGAGGCGCATTGGTGCATACTCTCTGTTTCTCTCTAGTTTTCGACTTGAGAAATATTTTCGGCACAATTTTTTTTATAATCATGTATATGTAAATTTTTAAGAAATTTCAAATTTTTTACAATACCAAAAAAATAAGGTTTAAATAGTTTGTTGCACTCGTGACTCTTTTTTTTTATGCACATGGAAAGTAATTTATTTGAACATTGTTTTCACCACTATAAATTATTCAGAATTTCTTGAAAATTTAAAAAATATTTTAAATAATTATAATATACATGGCTATAAATAAATTTGTGTCCAAAATACTCTAAAACCAAAAACTAAAGAAGGGGTGCATGAACTCCTTTTTTAGTGCACCGAAGAACTACCGATTGTTATTTGACTGAAATTCAAGATATAAGATGGCATAAACTCAAAAAATATATATATATGTATATTAAGAACAAATTTAGGCAACAATAATAATAATATTTCCAAGCAAACCCATCACCATGAGTTTGACTGAATCAGTAGTAGTTAGGCCACCATCGATGCCTACAGATTCATGGTATATGGTCGATTCACAAGATTTTCAAGAGTTTACTTTAAAAGTGAAATTAAACTCTACTTACTGTCTCTCTCTCTCTCTATATCATTTTGTTACTTTCTTACTAGTATATAAGTCACAAGTCACCATCAATAATATATACAAAATTTATGAATTCTGATCAAGAAAATGATATGATCGAAACATCTTCATAACTTAGGTCATAAACAAACTCTAAATTATAAATATATTTTATTGGTCATAGGTCATAATAACAAATCAAGCAAGAGAAACAATTAGTGCTTATAAATGTTGGCATTCAAGTCCCAGACATCACTTAGATCTGTCATACAAATTTTCGACAACCGAGCCTACCAAACATCACTTAGAACCGTCATAAAAGTTTTTGGCAGCCGAGCCTACCGGACATCACGTAGGTCCGTCATAAATTCTGAACACTTACAAGGTCCAACCACACTTGTCTCCTTGTACCTGGAATGTTAAGGTTATACAAATCACTTAAATGTCATACCTAAAACTATATAAGTTTCCTTACCTTGAGTGTAAAAAGAGATTGCTTGTGCTAATAAATCTCTTCCAAAATCTTATATATAACATAAAAGATTTAAGATTAGAGACTTAAAATAAAAACTAAACTTCCAAAAACTTGAAACCTGACAAAATCCGTACCTTTATACTAAGAGCTTGACACTTGGGTAATTTCAGATATATAGATAGAGGTTTGATAGGGTTTAGTGTTTCGGCTATATAGGGTTTATAATGACTTATAGTGTTTTAGGCTTTATAGAGAAAATAGAAGAGAAAGAATTCTCGAGCACTATAAAGGCTATAGTGGTTCAGCTATATAGTGTGCTTATAGAGCAAAAAGATGGGAATTGTGGGAGATGTAATTTCGAAAATGGAGAGCACTTTGACAGCTTTTTGAGTGTGAAAAATGATGATTTATAGGCTTAAAACCCAACTCATTTCCCTGATTTTCTCCTCCACCATTCAACTAATTTTTAAATTTCTAACCTTCCCTCCACTACATTATTTCGCCCAGCCCCATTTTTACTCATTCAAAGTGCTACAAACACTCAATGCCACACATACTCATCTATAACTATAAGTAGTCAAAGTCTCTTCTTATTCCTCCAAAAACTCTCCCACACCTACACATGTACTATTTCAAATTCAAACTTGTAACGCCCTGGATAACCAAGACCGTTACACTGTGTATTTATAAAGGTGCAAGACTGGCTAATCAAGCCATTTAATTGAAAATGTGACACTAAACCATATTTGAACTAGGGTTAAAAGATTTTGGTCATAGACAGGAAATTTCTCATTAAAATAAACGTTTACTACATGGGATCCCAAAATAGGTTTCAAAGGACAGTTACAAAATTTTCAAAGTTTATGTACAACACCAAGCCACTCTAATGGAAAAAAGGCACTTTAGATTTTCCTGTCCCTGCACCAATCCTCGGCCGTGGCGGCCGATCAGCTGACTATGTACATTCTGCCCTAGAGCTCTCCAACTCAGGACTGGTTCACTTTTCCCTTGCCTTTACCTGCACCACGTAGCACTCGTGAGCCAAGGCCCAACAAGAAAACCATAACACAGAGCATAAACGACATTCAATAGTCAAATAATTCCCAAATCATCAATTAAATACTCAGCAAGTCACATTGTCCACAAAATCAATGATATCAATCTACAACCAATAATCAATCATCTAGATAATAAACATGCCACAATCATCAGACTAATAACAATAAACACATCACACAATATTCAGGGTTGACGGCCTTAGGCCGCACCCTCTGATTGTCCCTCTAACTCCAGCTCACTTAGGCCGAGCTCAGTGATTATATACTTAACCTCAGCTACCAATGGCCGAGCCGCATCCTGTGCGCAAATAACGACTCCGACACTCTTAGGCCATTTATCACATGTCCCCATGGCACAATACCATCTTATTACATCACATACAAGTATTGGGAACTCTTAGTCCCAACATAACCACATAAAGGGGTGCAGTTTCTTACCTTTGATTCTGATTTCTTTGGTTAAAAGAAACGATCCTTGAGCACGATCCCGTCCGAGCCCTAGCGTACACCTAGTCACAACCGTAAAGTAGAACCATCATTAAATCTCAATTCTGTAACCTAACTTTGGGACCAATCCCAAGCTCTCGGGAAGTCCAATTCCACTAAACGGGGTGGTGGAATTGACCCCTGAACCCCCAAGTGAAAACCCTAAGGATGACATGCTTATTCTAAGTAATAGCATGAAAGGGATGGAAGAAACGAAGAGGTTTCTATCATCAACCTTCAAGATGAAAGATCTTGGAGAAGTTGATACCATACTCGGTATCAAAGTAATGAAACATAGTGGGGGTTTTGCGTTAGGGCAAGCCCACTATGTTGAGAAAGTATTGAACAAATTTAACCATCTCAAGGTTAAAGATGCCCATACTCCATTCGATCATAGTGTAAAACTAGAGAAGAATGAAGGAAGAGCAGTGGCTCAATTGGAGTATGCTAGTGCTATAGGGAGTCTAATGTACGTTGCCCAGTGTACTAGACCTGATATAGCATTTGCGGTAAGTAAACTTAGTATGTTTACAAGTAATCCAAGTGTGAATCACTGGAAGGCAATTGGAAGAGTCCTGTGTTATCTCAAGAAAACCAAAGGACTAAGCCTTCGCTACTCCAAATTTCCTTCGATATTAGAAGGATATACAGATGCAAGTTGGATATCCAATCTTGGGGACAACTTGTCCACAACTGGTTGGGTATTTACACTTGGTGGAGGTGCAATTTCTTGGGGTTCCAAGAAACAAACATGTATATCTCATTCCACTATGGAAGCAGAGTTCATAGCTCTAGCTGATACCGACAAAGAGGCCGAATAGTTAAGGGATATGTTGATAGAGATTCCCCTAACAAAAGATAATGTATCTACTATATCGATACATTGTGATAGCCAAGCGACATTGGCTAGAGCATATAGCGGAGTGTATAATGGGAAGTCTAGACATATTAGTCTAAGACATGGATATGTAAGATAATTGATTCAAAGAGGAGTCATCTCAATATCCTATGTGAGAACAAGTGAAAATCTGGCGGATCCTTTCACTAAGCCACTAACGGGGGATTTAGTGGCCGCATCATCTCGAGGGACGGGACTTAAACTCCCTAAAGAGATTCACGATTGATGGTGACCTATCTTAACACTAGTTATTCAACTAGTGTTAGGTTCAGTAGGTAATAACAAGTCAATCAAGTGAATATTAGTTGTACTCAAAACAAGTCCCATCTGAGATATTAAGTACTTGTGTGTTACCAAGTGGAGGGTTAAAACCGAAAGGTTTTTAATAGAATTCAGTCTTGTAAAGACAAGTATTTTTGGTAACAAAATACTGTAAGAATTATACCTATATGGACTTAGGGGTGGTGCCGCCTCTCATGAGAATTGGGAGTATTCTCAAGAACGTCCATGAATGGAAAGTGCACATAGCCATTAACGGAGCAAAGCGAGACATAGAGGTCTCAAGTGAACATCGCAAAGGTGTGTGTGTTATCACCAATTTGTTATCATGAAAAGATGGTTCAATTCCTTGTGCAACCAAATTTTCGACAAATTTTGTGATAATTACACTATAGTAAAGTTCAAGTTGAAAAACACTTTGTTTTATGCACTAATGCAATGACTCCTATAAGAGAGAGTTCTTATTTGATCAAGTGGGGGATATGTTATATTTCAAAATATAATGATTGATTAAATAAGTGTTACAATAGATAACTATTTAATCTAGTGGGGGAATGTTATATTATTTTATAATATAATGTAATATTATATTATAATATAATGTTTTAGATTAAATAAAAGTGACAAAGAGTGTCACATAATGTAACATATAATAGAGAGTTACAATATTTAGATATATGAGATATATCCAAATAATGTAACATATTTGGTGTTACAAATTTGTAACTTCCAAATATTACCCTTTATTGTGTAAATTTGTTGTAACACAATATTTAGATGAATTTCATAAAGCCATATGTGATATCGATGTTAGAGATATGATTTTAACCCCAATAATGTGTTTTGGGAGGGTTTGGAACCGTTTGGAAAAACATCACATTTTTTAGTGCTGAAAATGGTCGGTGGCCGCGGCCACAGGCTAAAAACTGACTATTTTTTTTCTTCAGTTTTTTCAATCTTGGTTGAACGGCTCAAAAAACCCAAATAACTCTCAAATCTCATTTTTAATTCCATATTAATCCAATTAAACATTGGTAACAGCCATGGGGGTTGGTAGGATTTGAAATTCAAGGGGTGTCTCTAAACTCTATAAATAGGAGCCTATAGCTCACTTGTTAGACACAATATTTTCTATCCATTAGAGCACTTGGCTAGAAACACCTTGAGGCTTTATAATTCCAGAAAGCATTTCCTATAATCTGTGAGAGATCCCTTAGTGCTTGAGTTAGGGGGAAATAAGCTTTTGGACAAAGGTTTCAAACCTTGTTCAAGTTGGTGATCCCTAACACTCTTCACTTTGGTAGTGTGAGTGAGAGTTGTTTATCTTTTGTTTCTAGTTCCTTTCTTTCATTCTATTGCTTTTCATCTTTATATTGTTCTTCTCTATTTACTTGTATTTCTTGTTCAAGAGTTGTAATATTTTCTTTTCTTTTGTTTCAAACACTTTACTTTATTTGTAACATTTTGCTTAGAGTTGTATTTTACTATTCTCTTCTTCTTCATCATCTTCTTCATTTTCTTTGTTTATTTGTAATTTTCAGTTATAGAGTTGTAACTCTTTTTAATCAATCATTATTTATTTGTAATATATTACATGGAGTTGTAATTTATTATTATTTCCATTGAGGCAAAATACATATTTTCCTAACATTCAAAAGCTTATCCCTTGTTTGTTTCAATGGAAGGTGAGACCATCAAGATCATGAACCGAGACCTAGTGAAGTCGGATAGGTTTGATGGATCCAATTTCACTAGATGGCAAGACAAGGTGAAATTCCTTTTGACAACACTCAAGATAGCCTACAACCTTGAGTCATCCTTGGCACCTCTAGCCGAGCCATCCGACAAAGACACTCCCGAGGAGGTGGAGAAAAGAAGGAAGAGAGAAGAGGACAACCTTCTTTGTAGGGGTCATATCCTTAATGCCCTATCTGATAGGCTCTATGACCTCTACACTGAGACCAAATCGGCCAAGGAGATATGGGATGCATTTCAGAAAAATTTTAAGGCGGAAGAGGAAGGTACCAAGAAGTTTTTTATATCTCAATACTTCGATTTCAAATTTTTTGGTGATAAACCTATTATTCCTCAAATTCATGAATTGCAAATAATTGTTAACAAATTGAAAATGTTAAAGATTGAGCTTCCCGAGTCCTTTCAAGTTGGTGCTATAGTGGCTAAATTACCACCAACTTAGAAGAGCTATAGGAAAAGAATCATTCATAAAAATGAGGATTATTCTTTCGAGGAAATCCAAAAACATATTCAAATCGAAGAGGAATCGATATGTAGAGATAAACTTAGGGAGGAGTCTAATGGAGAGACTTCCAAAGCAAATGCGGTGTCACAACCAAAACATCCCAAAAACAAAGGGAAAAAGGGTAATGAGAAACCTTTGGGTCCAAAAACCAACCCAAACAAGTTTAAGGGCGAGAAAGGCCCTTGCTTTGTGTGTGGGAAAAAGGGTCACTATGCTAGAGAATGTAGGCATAGAAAAGACCAACAAGGACCTAAGGTGAACGAAACTCAAGAGGAAAACATAGTTGCTACCCTTAGTGAGGTGAATGCGGTCCAAGGTAAGGTGAAAGGATGGTGGTATGATACATGTGCTACCGTCCATGTCACCTATGATAAATCATTGTTCAAGACCTTTGAAGAGTCAAAGGGCAACCATGAGATTAAAATGGGCAATAAAGGCAAATCCAAGGTATTTGGCAAAGGTACTATTGAAGCCTACTTCACCTCCGGCAAGAAAGTTACATTAGTGAATTTACTTTATGTTCCTGAAATGAGTAGAAACTTGGTAAGTGGTGATTTGCTTGGCAAGCCCAGCATTAAAGCTGTTGACCGCGTTTTTGGCCAACGACGTGAGAACGTCAAAAACGATAAACCTTCAAGAGAAATAAAACGACACAGACAATTTTGAACAGAAAGTAAATAACACATGCAATTTTTATAGTGGTTCAGTCCCAATATGTTGGTAATAGCCTAATCCACTTAGAGTTGTTATTATAGATCTGTACTCAAGATCAGATGAACTGAGCCAACTGAGTTTCTTCAGTACAGATTACAAGAATACAAGAATTCGTTATGATACTAGCACTTTCTCTCTTTAGAAAACTCAGACCCAAAATTTCCCAAAAGTCTCTAAAAAGAAGAGAGAGCCCTTTTTTGATCCCATAAGCCATATATTTATAGACTTAGGATCATACATCTGATATCCCCTAGAATCGGGATATTTTATTATATTTATTACATTTAAATTACAAAAAACATTCAAAATGTAACAAAACCCCCAATTTGTGGGAAGAATGAGAGATTCCCGCGCTTGCCAAGACCGATTCTTGTCGAAGCCGTTTCTGGGAATCTTGACTTAGTCCTCCTCTATCTGGTCGACCCATATCTCCTACTGACCACTCATGCAAGTGCTGGTCGGACACATGCATGCTGGACATATGCAAGTGCTAGTAGGACATACACTTGCTGGTAGGACATGCACTTGCTGGTCGGACATGTGCATGCTGGTAGGACATGCACTCCTCTCGCCTAACATGGCACTCTCCTCTAGCATGCCATATCACTCCTCTAACATGGCACTCTCCTCTAGCATGCCATATCTCTCCTCTAACATGGCACTCTCCTCTCTTCGGACCAGAGTCCGACCACATCTTGGACTACTCCTCGGACCAAAGTCCGACCACATCTTGGACTACGCCTCGGACCAAAGTCCGACCACACCTTGGACTCTCCTCGGACCAAGATCCTACCACACCATTGGGCTCTCCTCGGACCAAGATTCGACCACACCAAGATCCGACCACTCCACCTTGGGCTCTCCTCGGACCAAAGTCCGACCGGGCACACCCTAGCCCAAGTACTCTCCTCGGGTGCACTTGCCATTTCTATTGCCACATCATCATTTTCAATTTTTGGGGATAACAAAAGCCATTTTTGAGTTCGGTAATCTTATACTTGCCAAATCAAATGTATTCTTGGGAAAATGGTACTCTTGTGAGGGAATGGTTAAATTGTGCACCAATGATGTAACTTTTAATGTTATTGTTATACCCAGATTTCGAGCTATAGTAAATATGACCTCGAAAGCCGAGTTCGCAATAAATGGTCTCGTGTGGGTTAGGGTATGCTCTAGGATTGTAAATCGAGCCTGCAGAGTACGATACACGACCCCGAGTATCGTGACCTCGAAATGATCTCGAGCTCGAAAGGGAGCTCTGAGAGCACTCTCTTCTTTAGGAACAACTTCGGAGCAGGGTCTTGAGCTCGACGTACTATCTTGAAAGCCACGTTAGCTCGGGAGATGTCACTGGCTCGGGCAATGATGGGAAACTTGGAAGGCAAAAGCCTTAGAGATACGCGATCGCCGCTTTGAATATGAACAAGTATTATAAACATGAGATGTAATCCTCATTTGTTAATGTAAATCCCCAAGAATCGTGAGATATTATTTAATCAGTTATGCGTTTCCTGGTCTTCAGGGACGTTTCCTTTTTTATCTGATTATAGGCATTTAAAGCCATTTATTTTATTCACAAAAGAGTAACTACCCAAAATATGTGGGATATTATTCTGCATCCTTCTCTATAAATAGAGAAGCCATGCACCATTGTAAAAGACCAAAATTCTAATCCTTGAGAGAAAGCTCTGGAGAATTCAGGCTAAAGAATTTTTCAGAGATAATCTTAAGATTAATAACAGAGACTCGTGGACTAGGCAGATTTAACTGCTGAACCACGTAAAAAAACCGTGTGTTTGATTTGTTTGTACCGTTTGGCCATCGTTATTCATTGTTTTTGTGCTATTCTTTTATCTGTTGACGAAAAACGGCGTCAACAGTTATCAATAAAAATGCTAATTCTGCCTGTATTATTGAGTATGATTCTTTATTTTTGTGGCATCTTAGACTATCGCATATAGGTTTTTCTACCATGAAAATAGTAGTAAAATGTGGTATGATTGCATGCAATATTAAAAACTATGATAAATGTGAAACATGTGTTAAGACGAAAATGATTAAGAAACAATTTCCTAGTGTAGAAAGATCATCTAATTTACTAGATTTAATCCATATATAGTGATCTTTGTGAATTAAATGGTGTTTGAGTGAATGAGAAATTGATGTCTATAATGGTAATGATTCAGCAAATCACTTTGATTAAAGATATGATATTATCTGATTATTGTGTGATTTTTTTAGATTGATTTTGGCAAATCACTTTGGTCAAAATTAAGATATCAGAATATTATGTAATTAATTCTGATTGACTGTCAGAAAATTACTTTGGGTAACAACTGATATTACCAGAATAAGTGTGATTAATTCTGATTGATTATCAAAAAATCACTTTCGGTAACTGCTGATATTACCAGAATAAGGGTTATTAATTCTAATTGATTTTCAGATATTAAGATACCAGATTTGTTAGATATTTGGGTATTAATGCACTTGATTCACACATTTTTCAACTCTCCATAAAACCTATAAAAGGTGGCTTCTCCTCTCATTCTAGGACACAGATACAGAATATCACACACTTAGTCATTTTTTTTCTCTTTAGTCTGTGTAGTATTTTCTGGTGATAGATGGAATGTTTGTTTCGAGTTTGCCTAAGCAGACGCAGTGGTGCATTCGTCCTGCTTGATAACTGTTGTATCCTGGAAAGTGGTTGTTCACGAATCCTCTAGCACCATTCAAGTAGAGGGGACAAATCTACTTTAAGGAAAGTGTTTTGCGCGCCTCAATTTTAGTTTATTCTTTATATTGTATTTTTATATTTCTGTCATTCAATTAAGTATATTAATATATATTCCGTTAATATCTTATATTATTTCATAGAGGATTCCTTATAGAATTCTTTAGAGAATGCTCTTTAATAATGGACCTAAATAACATTAGTCATAAAGCGATACCATAGGTTTTATGGGATACCATAGGTTTTATGGCTTTGATATTTCTCAAACTTTACTAAATTATTACCAAGAAAACCTTAAAAATGTCTCACTTTCAGTGTTTTGAAAAGGGCCAATTGAAATGCGCCATCTTACGTAACACGTGGGTCCCATCTTTACGTCATAAACTAAGCACAAATATTTTATTCAAATAAAAAAAAATATATCAAAAAAAAAAAGCATCAAAAGGGAATGAACCAAACACAAAAAAATCCAATATTGGATTATCTCTATATTGGAACAAAACACTTTACACTGTAGCCAGATCCATTGATACATGAATCTGCTTATTATTATTCTCACCAAAGCAATCATTTAATTACTACCAACAAAAGTTACACACATTTATTAATCATGTATATTATATTTGTAAGTGAAAACCTTTACAAATTTTCAAAAATAATATATAGATGTCAAGTCATGGTACCGCAAACATATTCAGTAATTATATAAATATATAGTATACTTCTATGTTGTATATGTTATGCGTTTTTAATTTGTGAATAGTTTTTGGTGTGATTTCTTTTTATAATTATGTTTATTGTAGTTATTTAGAGCATTCTGAAAATTTTCAGAAAATTCTGAATAATTTACAGTATCAGATGTTATACATATGACTAATTTTTTTATACAAGTAAAAAACAATCTACTTGAACTTAATTTTCGGTACCATAAATTATGCACTATATAATAATCCTAAATATATAAATGTTAGGCCAACGTATGGGTCCCAATGGCAATGGCCAATTTATTTCAGCATAATCGAGTTAGGGTTCACATTAAAAACATGCCCAAGTGAAGTGAAAGTGAGTACTAATTAAGTTTAGCTTTTTGATACATAAATATATATATATATATATATATAAATAATGCTGTTTTTAATTGAACAAACACTGAGCTCTAATAATACCGACCAGGCTCAATGCACCAAACTTAGTCTATGATGATTCATTATCATTATTACTTTGATTTTTTTCAAATGTTGTGATTTCGTAGTCCAAAAGCAATTTTATTTTAATTTTATTTTTAAAAAAAGGCTTTACCCTTTGGTGAAAACTAAAAAAAATGATAAGATTCTGATATTAAAAAATGCTATAAATTGTCCTGTAATCCTAGTTCCAGACAGGTTAATTGAATTAGGGCTAGAATATGAATATATGAAACTATGAACTAGAATCGCCGCCTATATACGCATGCATTATAATATATACATATATAAATAATTATTTTGTATATAGTTGAGTCAGTTCTTATATATCATTTTATTATGATCAATTGAAAGCCTAACAAATCAAGAATCAACTTCATTACAAAGATGTTTTCCAATCATAATAATGTTCAAGAAAAAGATAGAGTGAGATGTCATATTCAAGATATATTGGCCTTAATATATATATATATATATATATTTATATATGGTCCAAGATAGAGTGGCATTTTGACGATTCTAGAGAGGAAAAATAGGCACAAAAAATATTGTCTTTATTGCATTATTAAGCTTGTATAATATCATATTTTGTCTTCTTGTTTTAGGCTGATATGATTCTTTATTCAATTTCTGATTTTTTTTTTTTTTTTGTCAATTAGATTTGAACCCTTAAGATATGAATGTGGTTTTTTTCCATTGAGTTATATTTGTGAGTTGTACATGAAATGCGTTGAAAATTTTCACACTTAAATTTGTTAAATAGTAAAGTTAGTATTAATCTAATGCCTTTTTTTTTCTTTCTATATTTTTTCCCCTAACATGGTGAGTCAACAATTATATATGTTTACATCACACAACACAATTATATATCTCAAATAAAGTTCTTATCCTTTAAGTTTTTGTTTTGCCTGTCATAATCTTTATTCTGTTTCTCATGTGGAAATTACATCATATATACCCAGTTTTAGAGTTTTTAGTTCTAGAATATCTCCTAATCAAAAATATAAATCCATTTTTTTAGTTAAACATTCTATTTATCCCTACAAAATTTTTTAGTTTTAGTCACAATAAAATTTGTAACTATAAGTAAAAAATTTGTGACTAAAAAAAAATCATTTTACTTATGTTATCACTAAAAAGTCAATACTAAAAATATTAATCACAAAAATAACAATTTGTTGTCACTAAATGTATTTTTAATCACAACTAATTTTATCATTAAAAGTAATAGGTTGTGACTAAAACTAAATTAATGACAACTTATGATTAAGTATGACTTTTTAGTCACAGAAAATTTTTTGTTGTGACTAAAAGTGGTATTTAGTCATACAAAATATATGTTGTGACTAAAAATATTGTCACTAAAGAGTATATGTATTTGTAGTGTATACCTTCAATTCAATTCATAATTTAACTTTTTTTTGGGTATTATTTTCAATTAAAAGTTCTTTATTCAATTTAGTAATCTTCAAATTTTGTTTGTTTCACTTTTTTTTCTTAAGAATATGAAAGAATTGTAAAGAATTAATGTATGAGAAGGATAATTTTGTAAGTTTATATAAAAATGAGTAAAAACTTAATGAAACTAATAATATAAGTATAGTTAATGCTGTAAACTGGGTATTTAATAAGTTTTCCCATTTGTCATCTTTATCTATATATATATATATATTTATATTGTGTTGTATTTATCTGGATTTCAAAATTAAGAACACGTGCCCCCAAGTATAATTGAATTTTGAACAAAAAAACAGTGAAGACATTGTTTAGGCCCAAAATAGACTAGGCTATGTAGCCACTTGTAAAAGATGGCCCACTTGGCAGATACTATTCTAATTCTTGAAATATTGACCGAAAGGTTGTAATTTGTCCCTACTTAATAATATTAAGACACGTAATTTATAATTTTGAAAAAAGAGATACTTATTAATAGTTCTACAAATATTTATTAAAGTTGGCATTCTAAAAATTTCACACTATTAAACTAGTTATTAAGTGGTTACCATTTGTAACTAATTAACCATTTGTTTGCCTTAAAAGTTGGCAAATTTTAAGAGCATTGCTATATGGCACTCCACTCATTGTGCCCAACACTACCATATCTAGATTGGTACGATTGAGTAGTGGGTCTCACATATTTTAATTTAAATTAGAATATGTGAAATCTAATACTAAATTGCACCAATAACGATATATCATGTAAGATTGTGTTGGGCACCACGGGCACCACTCGTATCCCTTTGCCATATTATTTGCTAAACAAGCTTATAAAGAAAAATGTTTTGATCGCTTAAATTACTATTTATGAAGACCCTCAGGGCTCATTTGGAATGCAGGATTGGACCCTTAGGAGTGGATTGTACTGGACTGGATTAAATTATCTTAGTACTATACTGTGTTTGGTACAGTGCATGACTAAATAAAAAATAAAATAATTTTTTAATAAATTTATAATTTTATTAAAAGAAATAGTATAAATTATATAATAAAATAAATAATTTTCAATAAAATAATAATTCTTAAAATTAAATAATATTTAAGAAAAATGTTAGTGGTATATATAATTTAATTTTCAAATTTCAAATTTAAATGTTATAAAAAAAACAATTATAATAGATAATAATCTTT
Organism: Humulus lupulus; assembly: GCF_963169125.1. NCBI lineage: Eukaryota > Viridiplantae > Streptophyta > Magnoliopsida > Rosales > Cannabaceae > Humulus > Humulus lupulus. The sequence continues at coordinate 295,359,816 of NC_084794.1, read as the reverse complement.
TTAAAAAAAATATTTCAATATAATTTGATGGTAGACATAATTTATTTTTATTAAATTTTTTAAAAACAAAAATTATTATTTTTAAGATTAATTTTTTTTTATCATTTATTACATATATATTAAAACAAATTAGTTATAAAAAAAAAAAAAAACAACTTCTTTGGTGCGGGACTAAATAACCCAAAAAAAAACATAGGTTAATATAGTCCCTTATAAACTAGGTCTAGTCCAATACCTTATAACTTAGGTCTAGTCCAATATCATTACCTTAGAAATTGTGCAAACATTGGATTGGATTGGATTGTCCAATCCCTTGGTCTAGTCCAATGGTCCAAACGGGACCTTAGGTCTTTTATCTTCCTAGCTAGTTTCTATGCCATTCCTCTTGGCTCCCCAAGTTAAGATCAAGCTTTTCTTTTGTGGATTTTATATCCCTTAAAGGCACTTGAAATGTGGCCAAACTCATCAAAACATCTTTTAATTCAAATGTTGTCTCCACTATTTATAAACTGGATATATGTCATGTCTTTTGGAAATCGAAATGATTGACCTTGAATTTAGAATTTCAATTTGAATGGGAAATTTTCTACTTGAGTTAACTTCTTACTTTCAGTTCTAACAAAATTTGACCTAAAGTGAAAATTTTGTAAATAAAAAACATCATCATACATGTGTTGTCACTAAAATATCCGTGACTAAACATATTAGTCGCAAAAATCACAATTTGTTGTGACTAAAATTACATTAGTGACAATTTGTTAGTAAATATTACTTTTAGCTATAAATAATTTTTTGTTGCGATTAAAAATATCTTCTGGAGAACATTCAAAGTTTATGCCTTTAGATAGCTTTGGAGCATATTTTCTTAATTTGTGATTTTTCTATATGCATTTAGTTTTATTTTTCTTCCTCTAACTCGACTCCCCACTACTTTGATTGCCTCAAATCACCGACAACATTAATTTATGGTTACTAAAGGTCTAAAAGTCATTGCCTGAAGTTATTACTCATGTGTGTAAAATTGAATTAGAATATTCTTAGATAAATTATATTAATTTCTTATTTAAATAAAATAAAAAAATATTGAAATAAAGATGAACTTTAAAATCAAAAGTGATGTTGCATTTTCTTCAAAATTGTAGTACAAACTTGACTTAAATTATGATAAAAATGATCTCTCATTTGTTTAACAATTAAAGTGTTCAATTATAGGTAAAATCTTGGGTGCACATTCCAAAAAGGAGTACACCGGTACAACTCTCTTTAGTTTTGGTTCCGAAAGTATTTTTTGCGCAAATTTTTTTATGGTTGTGTATATTGTAGTTATTTAGAGTATTTTAAATTTTTTTAAGAAATTTCGAATAATTTACAGTGCCGAAACAACAAGGTTCAAATAGTTTGTTGCACGCATGACTGTTTTTTTATGCACGTGGAAAATAACTTATTTAAATATTATTTTTAGCATTGTAAATTATTCAGAATTTCCTGAAAATGTGCAGAATACTCTAAAGAAATACAATATGCACAGTCATACAAAAAATTTGAGCCGAAAATAGTTCTCGAGCCGCAAACTGGAGAGGAGGTGCAAAAGTGTGCCCTTTTTTGGGTGCACCAGAGAACTACCCAGAATTATCTATGATAATGAAATCAACCTGTGTGTTTTACACAATACTAGAAGAGAATTGCTAAGGGGTATCAACTAGGGCTGCAAATTCGTATAAACGTGTCAGATTCGTGTCAATACGATTATGATACGACACAATTAAGGTAAACACGAACATGACACGATTATTAAACGTGTCAAAAATATGAACACGAACACGACACGATTATTAAATAGGTCAACACGTCACGAACACGATTAATCATAACTATATGAAAAAAAATCATAAAACTTATGCAAATTATTCGTGTTATCGTGTCTGACACGATTATGACACGACACGAGTATTAAACGGGTCAACACGATTATGATACGACACGATTAAGGTAAACACGAACACGACATGATTATTAAACATGTCAAAAACTCAAACACGAACACGACACGATTATTAAACGTGTTGTGTTCGTGTTTACCTTAATCATGTCGTGTCGTGACCCAAATTGCCATCCCTAGTATTAACGCCCCTTAAGGAGGTGCCTAACACCACAAGGAGGTGATATATCACTATTGGTGAAATCTAATATCGGGTCTCACACATTTTAATTTAATAATTATTATGGAGTATCATTAACCAATTATAAGGTGCCACCTCTTGTGGTGTTGTGCACCTTATGGTGCCAAATAGCAATATTCATACTAGAAAGATGAATTTTTTAGACGCATCTTAATGAATGAATCAAACTAGAATGATTTTAGGGGGCAAAAATGAAAGAAAATAAAATAATTAGAAAAATATATTAAAAAATAATAAAGGGAATATGTTTTTTTTTTCTTTCAATTGTAACAATTTAGTTTTTCTTTTAAAAAATATTTTCAAACTTAAATGTTTTTTAAAAAGAATTAAATAATTTTAGTCTTTTATTGAATTTTTTAAATAACTTTTCTTTAATATTTTAATAACTAATAGAAAAATAGATTTTAAAATTTTTAAAATTAAAGGAGACACAATTTGGTAGTTGTCAAAATTTGGAGGACAAAAATACTAATTATTTTATGCAAATCGTAATAGGAGCACAATTTGATAATATCAATAGTTCAGACATAAATTTTAACCGACAGTATATTTTAGGGACACAATCTGGTAGTATCGAAATTCAAGACAAAAATATTATTTATTCTTCATATTAATCATGTACAGTACTATATATTATTTTAACAAAATAATATTTTACAAAATCTACTTTCTCTCCAATCAAACTAATATTTTTTCTTTTTTTTTGTCACCAAACTTTTGTTTCCTTCCCTTTTTCGACAAAGGCCACGTCACACAATAATATGTCCAAAAACATAATTTATTTAAAAAAAGTACGACTTTTTACTCTTTGTCAAAGGCCAAGGGTGCAACAATGTATTCATTCATAACCCATCTTTTCACTTAATTACTTGGATTTCCATAAACTCAGAATTTAATTGTCTTCATTCACCTACTTTTTATATTTAAGTAAAGTAACATCTTTTTTTTTTTTTTTTTGCTAATCGACAATTACATATAATTATTTTCAAACTCTACATGCATGCAATGATGCAATATAAATCAATATGATAGCTACAATAAATGATATCATTTCTTTGTTATCAAAGTGATGTTACCCCCCAAAAAAATATAAATTTATTAATTTACATATCATCATATTTGTTGAGTTCAAGAACTTTACTTAGCTAATTATTTAGTAGTATTATAGTATGTATAGAATTATCTTTGTAACTGTGGATTTTTGGTTCAGACCGGGAATTATTTGGACACTCATAGTAGTACTTATAGATTTTCTAAGTTTAACCTATAGTTTAAGAATATTAATGTAACCTAAGGTTTGATTATATGACTGATATTAAGGATAATATTTATTATACTATAAGGTTTAGATAAAGACCAATAGGATTTTAAGCACATGTTACGAATGGGTGATTAATGATTAAGTATTTTGAGGATTTAATTTAATAAGGGTAAAAGTTTGAATGCTATAAGGTCAGTCAGCAGCTTTGAATACGTTGAGGGCTTAGTCAAGGCTGTTTACTCCATTCAAATTTAGCTAAAAATGTGTAATTTCGTGTTTAATTAATCAGCGTGTGCCGATATATCGCAGCTATAGGGGGCGATATATCGCAACATGTAGATACGAAAAACACGAGACGATGCACGACTGCCTCGGGCATACTGGCCCAGGCGATATATCGCCTACAGGGGGCGATATATCGCCTCCTTCAGTATGTTTTGAAAGTTTTTGAATTCTTTTTCCATTCAGCCATTCAACCTCTTGATAAGTCCAGCATATTTTTGAACGAGTCTTCAGCCTCTGCTGAACGATTATTCAAATTATTTTCACCTAAAAAGCTATTATTTTTATTCAAGTAAAATCAAGATCTTTTCATTCCTAAACTATATAAATAGGACCTAGTACCCAGCCATTATTCATCTTTTGCTCTAAGTTCAGAGGCTGCAAGTGCTAAGTGAGTGTGAGAGTGTAAACACCTGGTTTGGGGAAATCATAAGCTTGATGCTCATAAGCTTATCAAACACTTTGGGAAGTAAGGTTCTATAGTATTTCGGTTTGTGGTGTAGATTGGTCTTACAAGTCTTTAAGGTAAACCAAAACTCTAGTTCATTTGTTTTATGTTATTTTCTTTCTCATAGCCTTCTACTCAGTCTTCTAACCTCATTCTTATTTTGGTTAGGAAATCTAAGTTCTTGAGCACATAAGTTTCGGTAAGTATGTTTCTCAATGGTTTAGTCTTCCCATTCATTTTCATCTCTTTTTCTTCATTAGACTCACTCTTTTTCATAATGGTTATTAGGAGTGTTCCAAAGTCCCAACGCTGTCCACATATCCCGGTAACTTTGGTAAGGAAAATAGGATAGAAATGCATATGTTATATGTTCTATATGTTATCTTATGTTTCTTGTGTTATGATAAGTGTTATGAAATATGTGTGTTTGTAGGCTTGGACATATGACCCATATGACTAACAAGACCCCAAATAGATTATGGGCATATGACCTACTTAGCTAGTAGGACCCCACTAATCTCATGGGCATATGACTTGTTTAGTCTATGGGACCCCAAGTAATAATGACCATTATAGTATGTGTATGTAATAAGTGTTATGATATGTCTTTATGTTTATTATGAAATTTATGTATGTGAAGTATGTGTTAGATTTTTCCTTGCTGGGCATTATGCTCATTCCTTTTTGTTTAAATGTGCAGGAAAATAGATACTAGTGGCGGTAAGGTTCGTGGATGCTTGGAGATTGTGTATCGATGATGAATGGAGTCAAGGAGTCGAGAGTTCAGTTTTTCGAGGATGTAATCTCATTTTTTTTTTTATGATCTTTACATGTATTTTCCTCACTTCTTATGTAATTCCTTTCATTCTAAATCATGTTTTGTTTTTAAAGACAATGGGATCCCATATCCTACTTATTTTATGAGAGTAACTTTTATTTCTACAAGTTTTTAATAAATTATGGTATTTTCGCAAATATAAGTTTTAGTAAGAATTTGTATGTATAATTTCGTTAATAGTCCAAGAGTCTAGAATAGTTGGGTCATTACAATATTGATTCATGATATTGTATAATTTCTACCCATATTGGATTCTCATTATAAAAAAGATGAACAATTATACAATGACGGAGCCAGATTTTGGTAAAAAGTGGAGTTTTTAATAAATTTAGAGTATTAATAAGAGTTTTTATGTTATTTTCTTTAATTATATTAAAATATTTAATTAAAATTTTAAATAATTTTTTTTTGAGATGAAGGCTTCACAATAGCTAAACTGCCTCCATTCCAGCATATATATATATATATATTCCTGCATATATATATATATATATATATATTCATATAGAAGAAGATATAATTCTAAAAAACGAGGCTTTCTATTTATCGATACTATAATGTTAGTATAATTACTCATGAAATGTAACAAATGTATTAAACCAAGAATTATTTCCACATCATCCTATGCATCTTCTGGCCTTATTATGTCACCTTCTAATAATCAACATTATAAAAATCTATATACTTATTATCTTAGTCTATATGACTGACGTAATTTGTGATGTCAATCAATCATAAAAACGATGGCATAATAAACTTTTTACTTTAATTTTGGGGTCAATATTATTTTGAGTCCTTATATTTTCGCTTAATTCTACGATGAACTTTCTATTTTAAAAAAATATATTTTTAGACCATTTATTTTGTCAAATTGTTAAAACTGGTACCATTGAATCCAAGTTTAATTTTTTTCCCATCCAATAATCCGAGTTCGGTCAATAAATTTTTTCCCTCCAACTTTAATTATAGGATAATTGATTTAGAAAATGCGTGGTTTTGTAACAAACATCAATCTTTATGAGTTTATATTTGAAAATATATCAACTAAATTTGAATTTATGAGACAATTTTTTACTATTTTACAAAATATATAGTCTAAAAATATATATTTTTAAATATAGGGGCCATCATGGAATTAATATATATCACAAGGACCAAAAATTGTATAAATCCTTAATCTTGGACATTCAAAATAAGTCTAAATATAATTCAAACAAAAAAAATTGATGAGATGTTTTACCATTTATGGACGGAAGTAAAGAAAGGGCGAAAGGGCATGAGGGATGGCTTTTCCTTCTAGGCCCACAATTTTCAATAAGTCCATTTATAGAATCAGTCCATACAAACTTAAAGTTATTCTTATTATCTTCTGTGTTATATATATATATATATATATATATTTATATATTTGCCTAAATTATAACTTTCATCAGTCATTTTAAGAGAATTTAAATGGTGTATTGGAACTAGAGTTGTAATTGTCATGAATTCGCTTTGTCTGGTAATAATCAATGTTATTATTTTCTTATAAGCTATTTAATTATAACCATATATTAGTTTTTTTAGTTTATAATTATAACTTAAGTGGTGGAATTTAAATAAAATGCTTTAAGTTTAATTATTTATTTTAAGATATGATTTCCTTAGAAAATAATTATAATTATTATGGTTAATATTTATAAGATTTTATCACATGATCAAATTAGTGTATAGTTTTAAGTTTTGATAAAAATTATGTGCACATGTTATTTTGAGATTTAAGAAGTATATACGTGGCATTAAAATAATTCACAAAATTTGAATTTTATTAGTCATAGCTGAAATTCCCTATAGTTTTATTAGGTGGAATTTTTCATGAATTAATTAAATAAATAACAAATTTTAATTAAATAACCAAGTTTTACTTGGTGAAGACCAAGTTTAGTCATAGTCGTGTGGAGCATATTTAGGCTAGGATTGGACTAACTTTTGAATTTACATGATAGGTGTCACACTAAGCTTAAACTAATTGACTATGTTGGTGATAGTTAAAACCATTTAAAGAGTTTTGAATTTGAAATGGCACATGTGTAGGCGTGAGAAAGTTTTTAGAGAAACAAGTGAAGACTTTGACTACTTTGGTTACTTGTTAGTGTATGTGTCATATTAAGAGAGTTTGTAACACCTTTGAATGAGTAATTTAGGAGCTGACCGAAACTACCTTAGTGGAGGGAGAGTTTAAATTTGAAAATTTGTTGAATGGAGGTGGAGAGGATTAAGGAAAGGGGTTAAAGTTGGAGCCTATACATAGAGCTATTCCCATCATCATTTTTCACACTCAACAATGCCTTCAAATGCTCTCCATTTTCGAAACCTATATTTCCCAAAATTTTCATCTTTTTGCTCCATAAACACACCATATAGCTGAACCATTATATCCTTTATAGTGCTCGTGAATTATTTTTCTTCTATTTTCTCTATAAAGCCTCAAATACTATAATCCATTATAAACCCTATATAACCGAAACACTAAGCCCTATCAAACCTCTATATAGCTGAAATTACCCATGTATCAAGCTATTAGTATTGTGGTTGGAGATAGGCACTATTGTGAAGGATTGAGATTTTGAAGTAGTAATCTTTTGGTTCTAGGGTAAATGTACGACTTTATTCTTAAATCTTTTATGGTATATATAAGGATTTTGACGAGATCTATTAGCACAAGCAATCTCTTTTTCTTATTCCACACTCAAGGAAAGGAAAATTATGTAGTTTTAGTTATGACCTTTTAAGTGATCTGTATGACCCTAACATTTCAGGTACAAAAGAGATAAGTGTGGTTGAATCTAAGGTGTTCAGAATTTGTATGATGGACCTAAGTGATGTCCGGTAGGCTCGGTTGCTAAAACTTGTATGACGGACCTAAGTGATGTCCGGGGCTTAATTGTCAACCCTTAAAAGCACTTATCTTTTCTTTTGCCTATTTTGTTATTATGACCTATGTATGAGCAATAGAATATGTTTATGATTTAGAGTGTTATTGTGATCTATGTATGACCAATAGAATTTGTTTATGACTTAGGGTTTGATTATGACCTAGAATGTATTATGATCGTGTATGATTAGTATAAAATAGTGTTGTTATGAAATCTTGTGTGAACTTATTATATGATTTGTTATGACTATGTGATTGTACGCTTTCTTGTATGCATTTTCCTTACTGGGCTTATAAGCTCACTTCTTATGATATTATTGTGCAAATAATTGAGGTTGGAATGGCCGGTGGTGAGTGAGACTTAAAGAGCCCATGTAGCCGCTCGAATGATCAAGGGCCTACGATTTTGATTATGAAGTATTTTCTTTTAAGTATATTTATTTCTCTAAATTCGAATGTTTCATAATTAATTTTGTTAAAGACCTTATTTATTTTGTAAAAACATGAGATCTTTTTGCTTTAGAGTATTTTCTTAAATAAAAGAGAAACATTTATGTTTACGATTCAACGTTGTGTTCTCGATAATATTATGAGAAATTAGGGTGTTACAAGTGATACTAGAGTCATGGCTATATTGGTCCTGAACGTTCTTGCGAAATACACATGATAACTACAAAGGATCAACTCGCTACCAAGTAAGTATACTCTTTTTGAGACATGTTTTGAATATGTAAAATGATGTTTTTCCTTTTATGATTTATTTTCAAAATTTAGCACACTGGACCCAATTGTTGTTAGAAAAGTTAAGGCAATAAAGAGAATAACTGACTCTGATGGTGAGACTAAATTCGAGAAGGTGTTTCTTATAATTAATCGAATCCACAAATAAATAGAAAAGATTATTGCCAGTCACACAACCTTACTGAAAGCACGTGAGAAGTTTATAGTTCTCATGCACTCAGCCAAATTACGCTAGCATAACTGAGTTTAAAGATAGTATGTGTTGAAGATAATAATCAATTGTGTGAGAATGCAGTTGTCAATACAGCCTCAAATCAATATGGTAGTGGGTGCAATGCAAAATCATGGAATGACAACAGTACTCTATATCATATCATTTAGATATTTTGTCTTGTTTATATATATATTATTTTCATAATGATTATAATTGGTAGGTGTACGCCCTGATTTTTCCACGGGCTGATTAGCGAGCTGAGATACGGCCTAATCACGATTACCACGTGAACATCCCCAAGACCGGAGCTGCCGTCATAAGGTCCTGCCTCCTTAGCTCGAGGTAACCTAGGGGTTTGCCAAGGTTACTTAAGGACTGAGTCTGGACTCTGAAGGCCGCAGGTCGAGGGAAGCATCCAGCTCGTGGTGCGAGCTTGAGTTGGATGCTGTGACCTTTTATAAAGTCAATCACGCAAGGTAAACGTGCATATATCAGACATCACGTGTCTGATATACCCCTGAATTCTCGGACACACAGCAGGAACGTGCGTATTCAGACACCCACGACTGGTTTGGGCCGTGCGGCCCATTTTCCCCTTCCCTATTGATTTGACCACACTAATGTGTCAGGTTTAGGAATTAATCATGAATGTCACAGAGTTGACATGATAGGTAAGAAGGTCACGGGAAGACCTTCTTACCAACTCCCAGGTGCCTTCTCCTATAAATATGAAGACATTGGGAGTTAACAGGGGTTGGATTCTAGATTGTAAGAAATACCCTGTAATCAAATACCCAGTATATAGCAATAATACAGACTAGTGGAGTAGAATGATTTTAACCTTTGAACCACTCAAAAAACGTATTTTGAGTCACCATTTCATTTCTAAGATCATTTATCTATTTCGGTTCAACCTAAGCACTAATCCCTTTCTCTTCTTTTCTTAATTACCCGTTGGCGAAGAACCGCGTCAATAGTAGGAAAATCATCTTTTCTGTCCTTGTGAAGAACATATTATGAATTGTATATTCGAATATTCTTATTCTAGAATAGTCTTACTGGCTGTATAAATATTGTACACTTGCGCTATTCATTTTTGAAAAAGAGAAATATAATACAAGGCAAAGTATATTCAAGTTTTGTCATATAGTCTTTATTTTAAATTTGGTATCAGGAGCCCTTTGACAGATGTTGTAACGACCCAAATTTTTTAATAAGGCTTAGGGCGTTGATCAGGGGGCCAGGATGACAAATTTTGGAATTATATGATTATGTGATATTTATGTGTATCATTATATGATTATGCGAATAACATTATGATATGACTTAATATGAATGTTTAGGTGTATTAAATATGCATGTGGGCCCACTTCTGTTTAATTGGGCAATTTTCATAATTTGGCTCGTTTTGGGTATATTTGGCATATATGTGGTATGTGTGTGTGGTACTTCATTATTATTTGGTTATGCATGAGTTACTCAGCATGAGACGATCCTAGGAGACAAGCTAGTGGGAAAGTCAAAACAGGATCCATACTTGACTTGGAGTGAGTCAAGGGGTATTTAGCACATTACCGGGATATTGGGTAATGGGAATAGATATTTGGTGATAAATTGGGAGTTAGTACGATCTGGGAGAAATTCTGGGAATTTTGACTATTTTATCCCGGGGGCGTTTTTGGGACCCCAAGCATTAGGATTTGATTGAGGTTACTTAAACTTGAAGTAACCTGTCAGAATAATAAAAGAATGTTCATAACATTCTCTCTTCCTCTTGTTCCATTTTCAACACCCGATCACATTTTCAAAAGAAACTTGAATTCAAGCAAGGATCGAGACATATCGATTCTAGGAAAGATTAGAAGCTTATTAGCCGGAGGATTTAGTTGGGAAATGACTTAATTAGAGGTAATCTGAGTTTTAAGTTCTAAGTTTTTAAATTTTTTAACCTTTGATTGGATTTTGTGTTTTGATGAGTTTTTGAATGAATTGAAGCTTAGGTTTTATTGGTGTTGGATAATTAGGATGTTTGAGAACTTTGATTTTTGAATTTGGATATGTTTGGGTAGGTTTTAAGTGGGAAAAGTCGAAGGATATGGCTAGTTTCGTGGTCAAGTCGCGACCTTTTCTAGAAAGTCGCGACTTGGATGAAGCCAGAAGCCAGGAGGAGGAAGCCTAGGGGGCGCGGCGCGACCCAAGAGGGGTCAAGTGGCGGCCCGCCTTAGAGCCCAGGCAAAGGGCTCTCTAACTTGGAGCAAGTCGCGACTCACTAGGCCAAATCGTGACCGGCTTGGGCATTTTTGCCTAGATTTGGTTTTTAATCTTGGGAATTTATTTCTATGGGCATGGGATCGATCCTATTACCTACTTGAGTAGGATTCGACGTCACGAAGGCTTGGGTTGGGTCTGGAGGTATTTATTTACTCATTTTTTTATGAGGTTTTATATTATGGTTGTGACTAGGTTATCGCTAGGGGCTTGGAAACAGGATCGTACTTGAGGGTCATTTATTGGTAACCTATGTTCGGACCAAAGGTAAGAAAACTGCACTCAGTATGTGATGCATGTGATGCATAAGATACATGTGATTAGGGCATGACATGAATGTTGAATATGAGATTGATCAAAACTTGGGTCTCTGTAAACGTGCATGATCATAATTATGCTAGTGAATGTTGAGTAGCATGTTGAATGTCTTATATTTGGATATTTGACATATGATATATGCCTGTGTGCATTGCTTATTTGTGAGTGGTATTGACTTATTAGTCAGAAACGACACGAGTCGTATGGAATTGACCTATGAGTCAAGAGCAGCATAAGTGTATTGAACTCAGAGCCAAAATGATTAGATCTAATCAACATGAGCATTAAATGAATCGTCATGAACATTAAATGCTTGATCGACCTTAAATTCGATGAAATCTAAAAGGGTTGTCTAGTCTAAAGGCTAGTTACATAGAGTCAGGGCCAAAAGGCTCATGTGACTATAATGCCACATGGCTTAGGGTGTTGAGCCTAAGTTCGTGACTCATTAGTCACTTATCTGATTAGGGTGCAGAGCCCAAGTATAAGACTCATTAATCACCTATCAAGTTCGTGACTCATTAGTCACTTATCTGGTTCAAGTTTATGACTCATTAGTCACTTATCTGATTAGGGTGCGGAACCCAAGTGTGTGACTTATTTGTGACTTATCGGATTAGGGTGCGGAGCCCAAGTGTGTGACTTATTTGTTACTTATCTAATTAAGGCGTGAAGCCCAAGTGCGTGACTCATTAGTCACTTATCTAATTAAGGTGCAGAGTCCTAGTGTGTGACTCATTAGTCACCTATTAAAAGATGGACACATTATCCATCTATTCCCATATTGACTTGATAGTCATTTATACAGGGGGTAGGGCCCATGATCATTTATTTGGACTTGCTTGCATACATGAATATGGCTATTATTTCTAGGCATGACTATTATGATTTAGTGACATGTTATTACTTGTTCATGAGCATATTGAGTTTTCTTGCTAAGCTTCGGCTCACAGGTGCAATGTAGTGTAGGTAAAGGCAAAAGAAAGTTGGACCATCCTTGAGTTGGAGAGCTTAGGTGACGATGTGTACATATGCAGCTGCTCGACCACCAAGGCTGAGGGTTTAAAGAGGAACTATGGTTAAACCCTATTTTGCCGCTTAGTTCGGTTGGTTGTAAATATTTTATTATAATTAACCTTTAAAATATATTTTGGGATCCCAATGTATACAGTAAACGTTTTAGTGAAACGTTGTATCTTTAACCAAAATTTTTAACCCTAAACTGTTAATTACACTTAGTTACATGATTATGGCCAAATGACTTGGTTAGCGAGTGTAATGCCCCGAATTCTCCGATGTGGTTTAGTGGCGATTTAGTAGGCCGGGAGGGTCATAACTGTTTAATTACGCCATTAAATGAATATATGCATGTTTATGTGAATTATATTATAATATGATGTTATATGCATGCATGTGAGTCTACATTTGAAATATTACGATGTTTTGATAATTTGGCCCATTGAGGATAAATTTGTGTGTTTTTGTGCATAATGTGATTTGTGAATAAGATTCCATTATTATGGAGATATATTCAAGCTATTCGACATGAGACGATCCTATTTAGTGGATTAGCGGTTTTGTCATAACGGGATCAATTATCGGGTAGTAAGAATGTTTATTTGATGATAAATTGGGAGTTATTGAGATCATGGTGAAATTCTGGAAGTTTTGACTATAATACCCCCGGGAGTGTTTTTGGGACCCCGAGCACTAGGTTTTATTTGAGGTTACTTAAGCTTGAAGTAGCTTGTCAGATAGAACTGTTATATTATTTCACATATAATATTATATTAAATATTGTGACAAAATGTGATTTGTCACACACATGTGATTTGTCACACCTTGTAACATATTATTGAGAGTCACAAAATTGGACACATGTGTGTGCCCAAATGTGACATATTTTGGAGTTACAAAATCAGTTACAAATTTGTAACTCCCAAATATTACCCAATAATGTGTATATTATATGTTACACATTTGAGATCGGATTTCATAAAGCCATTATGAAATATGGTTGTTGGAGATATGATTTAAACCCCAATAATGTGTTTTGGGAGTTACAAAATCATTTGGGAGGGTTTGGAACCATTTGGAAAAACAGCACATTTTCAAGTGCTGAAAATGGGTTGTGGTCGCGGCCACTGAATGATGGTGGCCGTGGCCTGGGGGACAAAGAGCAGTGGTCGCGGCCACTGATGTCCCTAGCCGCGGCCACAGGTGCATTTCAGGGCAAATTTTCAGTTTTTTCCAAATGTGTTGAACGGTTCTAAAATCCCAAATAACTCCCAAATCTCAATTTTAATTCTATATTAATCCAATTAAACATTGGTAACAGCCATGGGGGTTGGTGGAATTTGAAATCCAAAGGGTATCTCAAACTCTATAAATAGGAGCCTAATGCTCACTTGTATGACACACCATTGTCCATCCACAAAGCACTTGGCTGGAAAATACACCAAAAGGCTTGATAATTCCAGAGAGCTATTCCCTAGAGAGATCCCTTAGTGCTTATAGAATAGGGGGAAATAAGTTTTTGAACAAAGGTCTTGAACCTTGTTCAAGTTGGTGATCCCCACAACTCTATACTTTGGTTGTGTGAGAGTTTGTTTGTGTTTTCACTCTTTTGTTCTTCTTATTTACTTGTATTATTATAGTATTGAGTTTGTAATCTTTTTTTTTTTTCTACATCTTTCTATTTACTTGTATTTTGAGAAATTGAGTTGTAATATTTATTTAATCAATTATCTTGTCCATTGTATGTTTGCATAGAGTTGTATTTTGGTTTTTCCATATTTCCATTGAGCAATAACATATATTCTTTAACAATCAAAAGCTTATTCCTTTTTGTTTCAATGGAAGGAGAGACCATAAAGATCATGAACCAAGACTTAGTGAGGTTGGATAGGTTTGATGGACCCAATTTCACTAGGTGGCAAGACAAGGTGAAATTCTTTTTGACAACACTCAAGATAGCCTACATCCTTGAGTCATCCTTGGCACCTCTAGCCGAGCCATCCGACAAAGACACTCCCGAAGAGGTGGAGAAAAGAAGGAAAAGATAAGAGGACAACCTTCTTTGTAGGGGTCATATCCTTAATGCCCTATCCGATAGGCTATATGATCTCTATACCAATACCAAATCCGCGAAGGAGATTTGGGATGCCTTGGAGAGTAAGTACAAGGCTGAGGAAGAAGGTACAAGAAAATTCTTAATTTCTCAATATTTTGAATTTTCTTTCATTGATGGGAAAACTCTTTTACCTCAAATTCATGAGATACAAGTGATTGTGAACAAGTTGAAAGTTCTCAAGATTGAGCTTCCCGAGGCCTTCCAAGTTGGTGCAATAGTGGCAAAATTACCACCAACTTAGAGGAGCTATAGGAAAAGAATCCTCCATAAGAATGAGGATTACACTTTGGAAGAGATCCAAAAACACATTAGAATTGAAGAGGAATCGAGAATAAGAGACAAGGGTGTGAATGAGTCTAAAGATGAGCCTTTCACACAAGCAACCAAAGGGCAACAACAACAACAAAAGGGGTAGTGGGAACCCTTTAGGTCCAAAGAAAGATCCTGGACAATTCAAAGACGTGAGAGGTCATTGTTCTGTTTGTGGAAAACCCGGGCACTATGCTAGAGTGTGTAGGTACTAAAAGGACCCACATGAGAATGAGGTAAATGCTATAGAAAAGGAAGAAGAGATCCTAGCATGATTACCATGTTTATGTGCCTTATTGGGAAAATTGTTATTTTGTAATAAAGCTTGTACTCTTGAAAGCTATCAATAAAATTAAAGTATTATTCTATGATGACTCTTTAT
This sequence comes from Humulus lupulus, assembly GCF_963169125.1. Taxonomy (NCBI): domain Eukaryota; kingdom Viridiplantae; phylum Streptophyta; class Magnoliopsida; order Rosales; family Cannabaceae; genus Humulus; species Humulus lupulus. The sequence goes on along the minus strand of NC_084794.1, from coordinate 295,344,528 downwards.
TTTGCTATGAGACATTGGTGTGAGACATTAACAAAGTTTCAAAATGAACTTGTTAAAATAATAGGTAAATGTGTAGACCTATTATTTCATAATGTGATTATTTGTTTGAGAAATTCTCAAATTACACTTGTGTTCACATTTTATTTTGTGAAATATATAAAAGAAAGCAACAAAGTGAAAGTTACTTTCAAATAAGTGTGCCTTGTTTTAGCAAGTAAATGAATCAAGATAAACATTGAGGTTTTTTATCTTGATCTATTTAGTGTTTATCATGAAGCTTAGGGATTCATGATGAACTTTGAAAATCATAGGTCTAGATTTATCTTGGAGGATAAATGACTTATTAGAAATGAAGAGATTTCTATTTTAAAGTGATACTTTATTGTCACTATGTGAGAAATGTGGGGGTGATACTCTAAAGTTAATCAATATATTTTTTTTAATTAATTGATTAATTTGGTCATTCTATAAAATAGGTGATTTGGAATTCCACATTCTAAATCACATTGGCTATATGTGTATAGAATGAACAAATCTAGACATGCTTGGTGTCTAAAGTTGTTGTTTTGTAATATTTTGATTCAAGAAGGAATCAATTTAAAACATAAAGGAGAATTTTAGAAACAAAGAGGTTTCTAGAATTAATATTCAAATGTTTATCTTGGATATTAAACTATAAAATAGTGGGGGTGTTGACTATGGTCAAAATCACTATTTTAAAGGGGTAACTATTTTAATCAAATTATGGCTAGCAACAAAGTTTGAATAAAATAATGAGAGTGTCTAAGTATGCATACATGAGAAAAGAAATGATTCAAATGGAATCATTTCTACATTTCAAGGGGTGGGACTTAGACTCCCTAAAGAGATTCACGGTTGATGGTAACCTATCTTAATACTAGTAACCAATCTAGTATTAGGTTCAATAGGTAATAACAAGTCAATCAAGTGAATAGATAGTAGTACTCAAATTTTGTCCCATCTGAGATATGAGTACTAGTGTGTTACCAAAATGAGGGTTAAAACCGAAGGTTTTTTAATAGAACTCAGTCTTGAAAAGACAAGTATTTTAGGGTAACAAAATACTGTAAGAGTTCTACCTATATAGACCTAGGGGTGGTGCCGCCCCTCATGAGAATTAGGAGTCATTCTCAAGAAAAGTCTATGAATGGAATGTGCACATGGCCATTAACGGTGCAAAAGCGAGACATTGAGGTCTCAAGTGAACATAGCAAATGTGTGTGTGTTATCACCGGTTTGTTATCAAGGGATAGTGATTCAATGCTTCGACAACCAAAATTTCAACAAACTTTGTGATAATTACACTAAGGTAAAATTCAAGTCGAAAGACATTTTACTTTATGCACCAATGCAAATGTTTCTATAGAAAGTGATTATTTAATTAAGTGGGGGAATATTATATTTTTATATAATGTTTGATTGATTAAATAAGTGTTATAAAAAGTTATTATTTAATCTAGTAGGGGAATGTTATATTATTTCACATAATATAACATTAGATTAAATAATGTGACAAAATGTAATTTGTCACACCTTGTAACATATTATTGAGAGTCACAAAATTGGACACATGTGTGTGCCCAAATGTGACATATTTTGGAGTTACAAAATCAGTTACAAATTTGTAACTCCCAAATATTACCCAATAATGTGTATATTATATGTTACACATTTGAGATTGGATTTCATAAAGCCATTATGAAATATGGATGTTGGAGATATGATTTAAACCCCAATAATGTGTTTTTGGAGTTACAAAATCATTTGGGAGGGTTTGGAACCGTTTGGAAAAATAGCACATTTTCAAGTGCTGAAAATGGGCTGTGGCTGCGGCTTGGGGGACAGAGAGCAGTGGCCGCGGCCACGGGTGCATTTCAGGCCAAATTTTCAGTTTTTTCCAAATGTGTTGAACGGTTCTAAAAACCCAAATATTTCCCAAATCTCAATTTTAATTCCATATTAATCCAATTAAACATTGGTAACAGCCATGGGGGTCGGTGGAATTTGAAATCCAAAGGGTATCTCAAACTCTATAAATAGGAGCCTAATGCTCACTTGTATGACACACCATTGTCCATCCACAAAGCACTTGGCTGGAAAATACACCAAAATGCTTGATAATTCCAGAGAGCTATTCCCTAGAGAGATCCCTTAGTGCATATAGAATATGGGGAAATAAGTTTTTGAACAAAGGTCTTGAACCTTGTTCAAGTTGGTGATCCCCACAACTCTACACTTTGGTTGTGTGAGAGTTTGTTTGTGTTTTCACTCTTTTGTTCTTCTTATTTACTTGTATTATCATAGTATTGAGTTTGTAATCTTTTTTTTTCTACATCTTTCTATTTACTTGTATTTTGAGAAATTGAGTTGTAATATTTATTTAATCAATTATCTTGTCCATTGTATGTTTGCATAAAGTTGTATTTTGGTTTTTCCATATTTCCATTGAGCAATAACATATATTCTTTAACAAGAACGTATGTTAGAAAACCTCTCGTTCTCCTTCGTTAGTTCATTTTTGCCATCCGAAGCATTTTCGAAGAAATCTTGAGTTCTAGGAGTCGGAATCAAGCGAGGATCGAGGCATAGCGATCCTAGGAAAGATTAGAAGCTTCTTGACCGAAGGATTTGATGAAAAACAACCTAATCGAAGGTAATCTAAGTTTAAAGTTTTGAGATTTTAGTGTTTCTAAGCTTTGAATTGGACTTTTCGAATTGTTGAGTTTTTGGCTTGATTGAGCCTTGGGTTTTGATTGTTTTGGAGCATTGGGAAGCTTGGGAACTTTGATTTGATGATTGGGGAATGTTTAGGTATGGTTTTGGAGGCTTTGGGAAGTTGAAAACGTGTTTGGGAATGGCCCAGGGTTGGGGGCCGCGACCCTGTTCTTGGAGAGCCGCGACCCTTGCTTGAAGAAGCAGGTGGGAAGTTGTGCCTGCTGGGCATCGTGGCCCCTGATGATGGGCATCGCGGCCCTTGTTTCATAGGTGGCTGGGGGACACGACCCTTGATGCCAGGGCCGCAGCCCTTGAGCAGGGTTGAGCCTGTTTGAGTGTTTTGGCCCCGGGAACATGGTTTTAGGCCTCGGGATCACTCCCACTACCCGGATTAGTGGGGATTGATGTCTCGGTGGCTAGATATTGGTTTGGGAACCTTTGATTATCATTTTATTGATGGTATCCTATAATGCGTTATGATTAGGTGACTGCTAAAGGACTAAAAGCTAAATCGTTCTCAATGGTTGTTCTTCTATTCATTCTAGCTCGAATCTGAGGTAAGAAAACTGCACCCCGTATGTGACATGCATGACTGTTCTTGAGGCATGTTGATTGTGTAAATGTGTACATGGATTGATCATGGAATGCTTAGTGAATCTTGCTCACTTATGCATGGTACTGACTCATTAGTCAGAAGTGGCAAAGGTGTCAGTATCAACTGTGAAGCTGTGACTCATTAGTCAGGTTTGGTAGTGGTACTGGGCACTGGTCACACGGTGCTGACTCATAAGTCAGGATGGCCTTAGCGTGTTCAACGCAAGCCAATAAAGATTGGATGTAATCGATATCTGCATTGGATGACTCAAAGAGCATTAATGCCGGACCGACCTTAAGTTCGATGAATACTATAAGCGCTTATGTGGCTTACCTAGCAGCCACTCTTCCGTTGGCTAGTGGCTTACCTAGCATCCACTCTTCTATTTAAAGTTAGAGACCTACCTATCAGTCTCTTGTCTGTTTAAGGCTAGTGGCTTACCTAGCAGCCACTCTTCTGTTTAAATTAGTGACTTGCTTGTCAGTCACCTAGTATGGTTTACTAGAACCTCAAGTGATATTCACTTATCTACTAAAGGGCTATAAGCTCTGTGTGATTATAATTATAATCCTTTGATAATGTTTGTATACAATACTGTGTTTACTTGCTGGGCTTTGGCTCATGGGTGCTATGTGGTGCAGGTAAAGGGAAAGAAAAGCTCACCCAGCCTTGAGTGGAGAGCTTAGGTGGTGATGTGTACATATGCGGCCGCTTGACCGCCACGACCAAGGAGTTCTCAGAGAAACTAGGGGGTTTACCCTATTTTTGCTGCTTAGGTCAGCGGGTTTGTAATTTGGAAATAGTAATGACCTTTTTGAGTGTTAAATAACTTGTAAATGTCTTTGTGGGCCCATGAACATTTTTATGTACTAAATAAAACACATAATTTCCTTTTTATTGAATTTTCCACCTTAGCTTGTTAATAACACTTAGAACACGTTTTTAACCAAGGGACTCGGGTAGCGGGTCAAATTTCTGGTTCACCGTTCACCGTAACGGTTCTGGGCTAACCAGGGCATTACAACTTGGTATCAGAGCGTGCCAAGGTTAAGGTTCCTGTAGACTAGCTGGGCATGTACACACATCACTGAAGTCAAGCTCGACTCATGGTTTTGTAACTATTTATGTAGTTATATGCATAATTGCTTAAATGTGGTATATATGCTTTACCTGTGTGCATGAGACACTATGTTGAACCTATGCCCTGAAATATTATATCCTCAGCAACTGTGTGCTAATTAGTACTGAAATTGCTGGAACATACTCATTAGTATTGTTGTTTATGAATTATTATGTGATACATGCTTAGTGCTAAATGCTATAAACATGTATCTGCTTGAATAATTGTATGACTGTGGAATATGATATTTGTCTGCTTGTTTATGGACCGTGAGGCGGCAAGAGGTTTAGTTATTACTACCTGACTGGCCGTATTGATCAATGTTTCAGCAAGGTATAACAGATAAGAAATGATCCAGGGCAAACAGATACTTCAGCTGGCCAAAGTGATCAGGGCCAGAATAATAATACCAGTCAGGGTCAAGAGAATGACCAGTCTAAGATTCCACAGCCAGCTCTTGCAAACTGGCAGCAGTTGTTTAATGGCTTGCAAGCAATAGTGTTGAAACAGGGAGAGGAGCTTCGTCTCCTGAGACAGCAGCAAGTGCCTGCAGTGGCTAGTGTATCAGAGGCACCTCCTGTGTCGGTGCCTGCAGCAAAGCAGCTGCCTGAGGTAGGAAATAAATGAGAACCTCCTTATGAAAGGTTCAGGAAGCAACAACCTCCAGTTTTTTAGGGCAGTGCAGATCCTGCCAAGGCGGAGCAATGGATGAGCATCATTACCACTATCCTTGACTTTATGAGGGTAACCGGTAATGAGAGGGTGGCCTGTGCCACTTATATGTTTCGAGAGGATCTTCGGATTTGGTGGGAGGTGATTACCCAGACCAAGAATGTAAATGCCCTGAGTTGGGAAGAGTTTCAGACTTTGTTCAATGGGAAATACTACAATGATGCCATCAGGGCAGCTAAAGCTGAGGAATTCATTAGGCTACTTCAGGGAAGTTTATCTGTCACTGAGTATGCCTTAAAATTTGACCGTTTGGCAAAGTTTTCCATGGAGCTGGTGCCCACTGATGGGACCAGGAGAGAGAGATCCCTTCAGGGGCTACACCCCAAATTAGCCCGAGATGTACGTATCACCACTGTGGCTGAGGTTACTACCTATGCACAGGTGGTTAAGAAGGCACTCACAGTTGAGAGTGCAGAGAATAAGATCTGGCGTGACAGTGCAGCCAGAAAGGATTTCAGGAGGACAGGTCCTCCATTTGTGGGTTCTGGTAGGGGTGTAGGCCTTAGTGATCAGAAGAGGAAGGTTCCTGATACCTTCCCAGTTCTAGGTCCTGACAGGCGGCCTCGTGGTATTACAATGGGTCGTCCAGGGGGTAGTGAAGCCTGGAAGCCTCGTCCTTAATGCCCTAGATGCAAGAGGCGTCATTTGGGAGAGTGTAGGGCAAAGGCCTGCTACTTGTGTGGAGCGGTAGGTCATTTTAGGAAGGATTGCCCTCAGGTAAGAAGAACTCAAGTTTGGATATGTTTTGAGTCTATGTTCACTACCCAATCAAAGGCTCGGTCTCTTCAACTCCGCTTTCAAATGCAAACCCTTAAAAAATGGTCTACGTCCTCTCATGATAACATGCGTCGCCTGAAAAATCAATTGTGTGAGAATGCAACTGTCCATACAACCTCAAAGCAATATGGTAGTGGGTGCAATGCAAAATCATGGAATGACAACAATACTCTATATCAAACCGTTTAGCTATTTTATCTTGTATATATATATGATTTTCATAATGATTATAATTGGAAGGAAAATCATCATTTCTATCCTTGTGAAGAACATATTTCTGAATTGTATATTCGAATATTCTTATTCTAGAATAGTCTTCCTGGCTGTATAAATATTGTACACTTGCACTATTCATTTTTTAAAAAGAGAAATATAATACAAGGCAGAGTATATTTTTAACGCCCTGGTTACCCCAGAACAGTTACAGTGAACCAGAAATTTGACTCGCTACCCGAGTCATTTGGTTAAAAACTTACTTCTAGTGTTATTAACAAGCTAAGGTGGAAAACCAATCAAAAAGAAAAGATATATTATATTAAATACATAAAGCTGTTCATGGGCCCATAAAAAACATTTACTATTTATTTACAACTCAAAAAGGTCATTACTGTTTCAAATTTACAAACCCGCCGACCTAGGTAGCAAAAATAGGGTAAACCCCCTAGTTCCTCTCGGAACTCCTTGGTCGTGGTGGTCAAGCGGCCGCATATGTACACAACACCACCTAAGCTCTCCACTCAAGGCTGGGTGAGCTTTTCTTTTCCTTTACCTGCACCACATAGCACCCATGAGCCAAGGCCCAGTAAGAAAACACAATATAGCATGAATATAATATCAACAATGATCGTAATAATCATTCAGGACTTTCAGTCCAAAATAGAGGAGTGACAGTCGCAAAAGTCACTAAGGTGGGTTTCGTTCCCAATAGCCATGTGATGATAGGGTCACCGGGGCTTTAGAGATAAGTGATCCTTTCACTAGCTTAAACAGGTTAGGTGCATGATGACTAGTCACCAGCATAACCTACCTCATGACCATAGAGTCATAACCATGGAACATTGTTCCCTAGCCATGTGACATGCAGTCACCTAGGCCTTAGGCCCTGACTCTGAGTAACTAGTCCTAGACTAGCCAAGAACTTATAGGATTCATCGACCTTAGGGTCGGTCCTGCATTAATGCCTTAGAGTCATTCAACGGTGATATCGATTAGATCTAATCTTCATTCGGCCCTGCATTCATGATGCTTATGTCGTCTCTAACTCTTAGGTCAGTGATACGCGACCAGTGCGTCCCTGACTAATCAGTGCCATACACAAGTAAACAACATTCGCTATCAACCAACATGCCTCATCAACAAACATGCATGTCATATACATAGGGTGTAGTTTTCTTACCTCAGGTTCGAGCGAGAATAAAACAGGAACGCCTCCTGAGAACGATCATCCTTTTGGTTCCTTAACGGTTACCTAATCATAATCAATTATAACCTCCATTAATGAAATTTAACAATGAAAGGGTCTTGACCTAAACCACACTCTTGGGACCTCGAAACATGCCCACACAGTGAGTAGATTCGATCCCAGGCCTTAAGGATTGAAACCTCGAGCCAAAAACCCTTAAAAACACACAAAACAGGATTTTGGAGGAATAGAGTAGCGCTACAACGCTGCTCCCTAGTGCCCCAGCGCTATACTCAGAACCCCCAAACCGCCCAGCAACATCCTGTGTAGCACTATAGCGCCCTATGATGGGCGCTATAGCGCTACCCCCAGAACAACACTCCCAAACTCCTAAGGCTTACTTCCCAAGCTTGAATCCTCAAGAATGGCTCAAAAATCACAAAGAAAACTGAAGGAGAAAAGGTACGGGAGAAGCTTCAAATGATACTCTGTTTTCTACTTCTTTCTATAGCCATAAACGGCTTATATCTATCCTAGGGGTGAAAAGACCAAAATACCCTTAGGTCAATTAAGGGTTTCTAAAGGCTCCCAAGGGCAAAATTGGTATTTCCCATCTATCTCGTTAATCATAATTAACGCTCTCCAATTCCCGCTATTCTCAAAATACTCAAACACTAATAATTCATATCCCATTACCATTTAATTCCCAGCAACGCTCTAATCATTAAAATCACCCCGAGACTCACCCCGAGCCCCGAACTTAAACCTGTTATGACTAGACCGCTAATTAATATTCCAAGATCGTCTCATGCCGAATAGCTCGAACAAACCCACATTATAATGTGGTCTCAACAATAGATCACCGAAATGCATACAAATATACAATTACACCCGCAATGGGCCAAATTACCAAAACACCCCTGTAACGAAATGTGGACCCACATGCATGCTTTTAACATCATTTTATAATATAATTCACATAAACATGCATATATTCATTTAATGACATAATTAAACAGTTATGGCCCTCCCGGCCTACTAAACCAGCCATTAAACCGCATTAGGGAATCCGAGCATTACAATATTCAAGCTTTGTCATATAGTCTTTATTTTAAATTGTATGGAGCAAGGTTTTACTTGACGAAAGTGTACCAATTAAGGATAACTATGAAATATTTATGGATAGGTTCTCATGAAATTTTAGAATTATTGGAGATATCAATTTACCAAATGGGGAGATAGGTGAAAGAATACACCAATTAGAAAATAATCTTAGGGAATGATTTCTTAGTAAAGTTCCTTTCACTTCAAGATTTATCTACACCCAAGATGATTATGAAGACTTCACTCATGACATGTCAGAAGAGGGTCCGATGTGGAAGATTAGAAAAAAATAAGTGCATGATCATTCGTTTATTTTTTTTTTAGAACTCTACTAGTTTGTAAATAAATTTTTATATTTAAAAAAAGTTTGTTATTTCTTTTATTTTATTATTTGAATGATATTATTTAGTAAATGTTGACGCCGTTTTTCGTCAGCAGATAAAAGAAGAGAGCACGTAAACAATTAAAGACAATAGCTAACACAAGCAAACGAATCAAACACACGGTTTTTACGTGGTTCAGCAGTTAAATCTGCCTAGTCCACGAGTCACTGTTATTAATCTCAAGATTATCTCTGAACAATTCTTTAGTATGAATTCTCCAGAGTTTTCTCTCAAGGATCCGAAATTCGGTCTTTTACAATGGTGCATGACTTCTCTATTTATAGAGAAGGATGCAGAATACTATCCCACATATTTTGGGTAGTTACTCTTTTGTGAATAAAAATAAATGGCCTTAAATGCCAATAATCAGATATACAAGGAAACGTTTCCCAAAGATCAGGAAACGCACAACTGACTAAACAATATCCCACGATTCTTGGGGATTTACATCAATAAATGAGGATTACATCTTATATCTACAATACTTGTAGATATTCAAAATGATCATAGCGTATCTCCAAGGCTTCAGCATCTAAGGTTTCATGTCATTGTGCGAGCCACTGACATTTCCCGAGCTAACATCGCTTTCGAGATAGCATATCGAGCTCGAGGCCCCTGCTCCGAAGTTGTTCCTGAAGATGAGGGGCTCTCAGAGCTATCTTTCGAGATCGAGTTCATTTCGAGGTCAGTACATTCGAGGTCTGTATCATACTTTGCAGGCTCCGATTTACAATCGTAGAGCATACCCTAACCCTCACGAGACCATTTAATGCGAACTCAGCTTTCGAGGTCATATTTGCTATGGCTTGAAATCTGGGTATAATAGTAAATATTAAGATATTTTGAATTTTAATTGAAAGTGTAAAGTTTAAATTCATTTCTTATGGGTTAGCCCATTTGTGAAGGCTCATTTTCTTTGCATTATTAAATTGGACCTAATTAAAATGAATAACAGTTACTAAACAAGAGTTTAAATTCCTGTCTTTTAGGTTCAAGTGGAAGTTTTGGGGCCTGAGTAGTGGATACGACATACTGAACCCAACTCTTCTCCATGGAAAATTCAATTGTTAAGCCCATTTACCCAAGTTAGACTTAATTGTATTTGGATATTTTTTAGTTTATAGATAAACGTAATAGATAGTAGTATAATAGACTAAGTTATCATTTATGCTTGTGTTGTCTGTTTTAGTTTTTGCAATTTTCTCTTTTGGGGAAACACAAAGAACTATGGACCAGGGACCTAGAAGATCAATGAGACTTAATGGTCGAGGTCAAAGCCGAGGAAGAGGACGAGGGCGAGGTAGAGGAGAAGTCGCCGCTCCCATACACGAAGAGTTCCTTGACATACCAGCAGCCCCAGGACTGCCTGAAGCACAATATACCCCGAATGTAGCAGAAGAACCAGCAACTGATGCTGCCCGAATAAACTTAGAAATTGAGAATACGCGTCTTAGGGCAGAATTAAGCATTAGGGAGGAGGAATTCCAACAAATGAACCAAGAATAGCAACAACAAATAGCGTAACTTAAGATGACCTGTCGTGCTTAGTTCAGACTCATATTTTTCGTGTCGTGTAGTGTCGTGCTGAAGCATTCTGACTCGTGTAATGCCGAAAAGCATGTTCAACATTTTCTGCTCTAATAATTGGAACATCATTTCTATAAAGAACATGTGGCTTGTAATTTTTTGTGATGTTATTATGAAATGTTCTTGTAGCCACATTACTTGATTTTTCTCTAGGTAAAAATTGTTGATCACAATGAGATTTGATATAAATATATATATATATATATATATATATATTTGTTTATTAAACCATAAAGATGGTCACGAGAAAAAGAAAAAAAAACAATATACGCCAAATAAAATCATCATCCTTACAAAAATTTGGCACAATATCGTAATAATACCGAACTCTAAATAGTTCTTTTAAAATCAAAATGTCGTATATGAAAGAATTACTACGTACTATAGAATTGGATTACTTATAAATAATGTCGGTCAAACGTAATGACCAACATGCTAAAAGCTGAACATGTTAAAAGATCTTAAAAAAAAAAAGGTTTATTTACTCAATCATATTTAACACATGTAAAATACACAAAAATATGAAGTCATCTCAAATCCATCCCATATTTTAATTTTTGTGAACTAAAATATGAAACTCATTAATCTAATAATTTATATCCAAGATACCTAAAAAGATGAATTGCCATTAATGGTAACTTCCAAAATCAATTTATTGCGATTTTTTTCAAGTGGTTCATAAGCTTTTTGATTGCAATATAATCACATTTTTTTTGTTCAGCAAGGGAGAGACAAAAATTTACAAAATCAGTCCACTTTTTTGGCTTTTAATTAATGCGTCTACATAGATTTTGGATTCTTGTGAGTAGTCTGAAACAAATGTAAGTGCTTCTTTTTATGACCATGGTTTTAAGTGTTTGAATACTTCAAGACTGACAATGCTTTAGTAGCCACATTTATTGTTAGTTTCTTAATAACATATTATTGCCATATTGGGACGTACGTAATTATTGAATTCAATAGTTCTTTAATTGATTTAACTAGATGAGAAAATGGCCACGACCAGGAAGCTTCGTTAGAGTGCAACTTAAATATGCAAACAGTGAATTTCAATTTTGATAAAGAGTAATGAAACGTGTATCTAAAATATATAATCAAATATTATACACAGTGATGTGACAGTTTAGTCTAACCAATCACATTTATTAGAATTAAGACTCTCTATTTTAAAAAGCAGTAACTCATTATGTGTAATATTTGAGTGCATATTTTGTGTGCACATATTATTACTCTTTGATAAATGTGACAAACTAAACTAAATTATTATGTCACTATATGTAATGTTTAACACTACAAAAATCAGGGCCTATACCGAGAACAAATGTCCTCGGTATAAGCCCAAATGTCCTCGGTATAACCTCTACCGAGACAATGTCGTCGGTAGAAAGTTATCGGTACATCCGCGTCGGTAAAACAAAACTTCTACCGACGACATTAAAAATGTTCTCGGTATAGGTTTTACCGAGGACATTGTCCTCGGTAGAAAGTGACAAAAGTCCTCGGTACAACCATCCCCAATTTGTCATCGTATTGGTATATACCGACATCTTAGTGGTATATACCGAGGACAATGTCCTCGGTATAGACTTTTCCCCAATTTTTTTTTTTTATATTTGTTATTCCCTTATTTATTTATTTATTTATTTTGAATTAAATATAAAAAAATAGAATAAACTTAAAACACTTATATTAAACATATAAATAAAAACATAAGAGCATGTTCGCTGAATCAAAATAAAGAATTGTCTTAAACATGATAATGTAATAGTCAATTGTAATAAAATTCATACATAAGTCCTACTGAGTCGGTGCTCCAACATCGGGATCATCGGGTGGTGGTGGGGCACATTGAGATCCCGGGGTGATACAATGAGTCCGGACATGCTCCTCTAACTGTCGAAGACGCTCTCTCATCTCAGACAACTCTTCATCTCTAGTTTGTGAAGGACGAAAATCAAATGGAGTTCGGCCCCTTATGTTAAGGATACGTCCATATCCTTTCTGGTGGCCCCGTCGTTTTCCGAAGACAGTTTGTACCAAAGATATGTCTTCATCTTCAGGCGCACTCGAAACTGGTGTGGAACTCTCAGTATCAGTTGCCTGTGTCTGCTGTGTGTCGCGGTATGCACGCAATTCCTCCTGTGATACAATGTATAATGTAATTAAAATTTTGAAACAATTAAAAATTTGAAAAATGTTTAAAAAAACTTAACGTACCCAAGTATTTTTGGCTGTCTCTGTCACCCACCCTGTGCCTGATTTATGGTGAGTATCCATCTAGCTATCCGGGATGGACTCAAGTTGCCCAGTCTCTAAATTGCGCTGTCACGTACATATATTTTTATAAAATTAATAATTAAACGTAAATAAGAAAAATAAACTAAAAAATAATTAATTAACTAACCTTTTTATAGCGTAGGGCTTGGATTGACTGAGAACCTCCATAGCTAAGCTCTTTCAGTTTCCTTCTATTTTCCTTGTTGACCACAGAACGTTTCTGCAAAAAGTTATCGTTAGTAATATATTTAATTAAGATAGTTAATTTTAGCAAGAAATTAATACCATAATTTCTGGGCGTCGGAAAATACATAAACTACTTACTTCCAAATGTGCAAGTATTCTTTCTTTCGAGGCATTTGGTACTGTCGAACAAGTAATCCGAGCTCTCTTGAGAAATTTGAGCTGTACTCTCCGATCTCTTTATATGTTCTCCCCCGCACATCCCACTCGAGAGGGAGAGGATGCCCCAACTGTTCCCTCTTTTCCCGCGTGTTCAATCCTTTATGGCGTCCACGTTTATTTGGAGGCGCTATTGTATGCAAATTCAATATTTTAAAATTAATATGGATTAATTGTTAAATTTTAAGGAGTATATCAATGTGTAAAGTATTACCTCGTTCACAATCAGCTGGGATATCTGACGGTCAAATTAATCCACGTGTGTGTCCTAATTCAGAGAGAGGCAAATGTAAGAGTCTTCAATGCTCACCCTCTCTAAACGGGTCTAAGGCTTCTTGTGATGAACACTAAAAAAATATAATATTATCACTAGGTGATAATAACACTATTATATCTTTGGTAATAATTTCTTATTACCAAAGAAAAAAACAAATAAAATTAAATATGTTTTTTTTTAATGTCTTATGCTCTTTGAAGTTAATTATGTTGTTTTATGATATCTAACTATAATATATTTCAATGTAAATATTATTAAAATTATTTAAATTTGACATATTAATTTGGTATTTATTAAATTACATATTTTACTTATGCTTTATTGAATTGTTTTATTAATTAAAACAAAATTTCTAAGATTTGTTTAAAATTTATTTATTTACTTTAGGATTTAATTATTACTTAAATTATTTAATTAATGTTTATTTTTATTAAAATTTAGTTGCATAATGTTAATGTTAATTTTTTTTAATCTTAATTTTAAAATATATTATTTATATAAAAAAAACATAAATTACTCAAAAATTGAAAAAAATTAAAAAAAAAATACAGAAAAATTAAAAACAACTAACAAATATTATTAAAAACATATTTTTTTAATTTTAATTTTAATAATGATTAAAACTAACAAATATTAAATTTAATTTTTTTAATTTTAATAATGGTTTTCTAATAATATATTTGTTAATTTTATTTAATCAGAACTAACAAATATTATTTTTTTACATATTAATTTAGTATTTATTAAATTACATATTTTACTTATGCTTTATTGAATAGTTTTATTAATTTAAACAAAATTTCTAAGATTTGTTTAAAATTTATTTATTTACTTTAGGATTTAATTATTACTTAAATTATTTAATTAATGTTTATTTTTATTAAAATTTAGTTGCATAATGTTAATGTTAATTTTTTTTAATCTTAATTTTAAAATATATTATTTTACTTATCAATTCACTATTTATTAAATTAGAAATTTTATTGAGTACTTCTACTAATATTCACAATATCTCTAAATTTTACAATTCTATAGAAAAATTCGGCAGCATAATGACTATATTTTCATCTATCCCAAAATTTAAAATCCTGCAAATAAGACATAAAAAATATCCAGACCCAGATCATGCAGAGAGCATTACAAATACATTTTAAACGACTATATAATTTATAATTATTAGTCTAAATTTTATTAATTATTCAATTTTCTAACCAAAATATTAAAATTCTACTAAAAATTAACAACAACAAATTAATCATCAATATTCATAAAATTTGAATTTTTACTACTAACATAACCAAAAAAAATTAAAATTGACAACAACAACATACTAACATTACCACCAAAATTTTCAAATTAACACTCAAATATTTAATATATTTACTAATATGTTTAATACACATAAAATTCACCAAAACAACATAGAATTTATTTAAAAAAAAATACTAATTACTGATATAACAATTTTCTAATTCCTAATATCATTTTTACTAATACTTATTTTGAAAACCTAAAAATAAATACATTCTATCTAATATAATAATTTCAGATTTTTATTAAAATTAATATTATATTATTTATATAAAAAACATAAATTATTCAAAAATTGAAAAAAAATAAAAAAAAATACAGAAAAATTAAAAAAAACTTACCAATGCCTTCAATATCTTGCTAGCAATCTCTTTAGTCCAACAAAAACCGAATACCCAACCTTCAAACAAAAACTACAAAATATCATTATACAATTTCATAAATATATATATATATAAAATGAATAAATAAACCATACCTTCAACAAATACACAGAAATCCCTTCACCCTTGGCAATTTTGAGGCTTAAAACCGAGCTTTTTGGGAGGAAAACGGAGGAAAATGGCGGAGGGAGGCGGACGGCTCGGAGAAAACCGAGAGAAACCAGAGAGGAAGGAGAAGGGGCTTTGCGGCTGTGGGGTATATTTATAAACCCTCTACCGAGAACATGTTCTCGGTATAGATTCTCGGTATAGCAACTAAACCTATTCAAAACCGCGAAAATGTCCCGCGCATATGAAATGTCTATACCGAGGACATGTTGTCGGTATAGTGTTCTCGGTATAGAACCTTTTTTTTGTAGTGTAAATATATATTTTAAGTGCACATATCCTCTATTAAAAGATAAGAAATAAAATAAAATTATAGCTTGAAAATGAAACGATTTTCACTTATTCGTCGTGAAATTACACTCTTTTAGGTCGTACTATTGTAATCATTTTTGTGTAAAAAATATAGTTGGCACTAAATATCATTACTTTTCAGAGTGCCCCAAATAGTCTAACAAGTCCCAAAAAAACTTTACATATCCAATTACATTCTTATATTAATATTTTTGGAACTAAAAAAAATTGTTATTTTGAAAAGAGATTAAAAATTTATTGGTAATCGATTAATTTATAAATTTATTAATAAAATAATATTATTTTAAATTAAGAAATGTTTCATGTTTAAAATACTTACAATTTTATTTATTTTTGGACTAATTTTCGCGTATGAGTTATTAAATATAAATATATAAAAGTGATTTATATTTGAGATGTCATCGATGTAGAGAGGACGGTGGCTCTGATACCATGATTGAATTATATTGTATATTCTGTTACAAAAGATAAGCTAGTACATAGCAATATATAAATATATATATATATATATAATAGTTGAAGAAAGAAATGACATTAATACAGGTCTAATACCATAAATTACACAATGAAAAGAATAATGAAAGAAATATCATTTAGCATTTTCTACATTCTTATTTAGAGCACTATTAATGACTTATGTAAAATACGTTCTTATATAAAAGGTAGAGAAATTATCTCAAACATATATACCATTTGGGTACCTATGTTTTTTTGCTAAATTTCATGATGGACCCTCTGTTTTAAAAATACAATTTTGGAACATGTGTTTTCTCAAATGGTTAAAAATAGTCTCCTAAATTCGAATTCTGTCAAAATATTTTTGCCTTCAGGCTTTATTTACTGGATCATTGACTTGGGAAATATGTGTGGGATTATTTTTTAAAAAATATTTTTACTGAATTTGGGTTTAGAAGACTATTTTAAATTATTTATTACAAATCACAGGGTCCAAAAATATATTTTTAAAAACAGATGGTCTATCGTGAAATTACACTAAAATATAAGGACCCAAAATAGTATAGACCTCAATTTATAAAATAAAATAGAGAAACTAGTGGGAGTTCTTGCAAGGCTTTTTACCTAGTTTATCCAATAGTCAATTGGGATCTATGAGCCACAAATTTGGCACCACACATTGACTAAAATATATGGCCACTCTATTTCTAGGGCTCTCCCTATGCTTATAGGAGATCCCTTGGAGTTTGTTATCACTCCCACTTAAAAGGAACACGTCCTCCTTAGCCCTACTCGTACTATATGACATGTTCATGCATGATGTTAAAAAATTGATCGTACGAAAAGGACCTTTGATGATAAGCATTGCTTGCCATCAAAATGCCCTGGACGCGAGCAATAGTAATAGCTCAACGTCCTTAAAAAATAGTTTTGCAGACTGTAACTAATTAGGATTGAACCAACTGAAAAAGCCATAAATAAGAACAAACCCAAAAATTAATGAAATATTTGCTATGATTTGCGAGGGCTGGTTGTATTAAGGAAGAGAAAGAGAGAGAGATTATGAGAAATTTACTAAGCTTTGTTTTATCACTTGGGAGTAGGAGATCAATTGGAAAGTCAAGAAAAAATATAGAGCCCAACACCACTACAAGAAAGAAAAAAAATTTGGGGCAAAACTGTAACGCCCCAACTCCAGGGACCGTTACGGTGTGCCTTGTAAACAGTGCTAAACTCGCTAATCGAGTTATTTGGCCAAAATCGTGTAACTAAGTATGATTAGCGGTTTAGGGATTAAAAACTTTGGTTAAAATGTAACGTTTCATTAGAACGTTTAATATATATGTTGGGATCCCAGAAGTATAATTTCAGAGTCTACTACAAGAAAATATTCACAACAGGCCGTTCTATGCGGCAAAACAGGGTTTAACCCTAGTTTCTCTTTAAACCTTGGCCGTGACGGACGAACAGCTGCATATGTACACGTCATCACCTAAGCTCTCCAACTCAAGGATGGTCCAACTTTCTTTTGCCTTTACCTGCACCACATAGCACCCATTAGCCAAAGCCCAGCAAGAAAACACAATACAGCAGAGTATAATATCAGCAATGATCGTAATAATCATCCAAGACTCTCAGTCCCAATATAAATAGGTGACAATCGCAACAGTCACAAAAGTGGGTACAACCCCCTCTAGCCATGTGACGTTAGGGTCACTCGGGCTTAACTGATAAGAGAATCTTTCATAAGTTTGAACAGGATAGGTGTATGGTAAATAGTCACCAACATAACCTTCCCCATGACCATAGAGTCATAACCTTGGAACAACGTTCCCTAGCCATGTGATAAACAGTCACCGGGCCATATGCCCTGGCTCTGAGTACTAGTCTTAGACTAGTCAAGCGCTTATAAGTTCATTGACCTTAGGGTCGGTCCAGCATTAATGTCATAGAGTCATTCAATGCTGATATCGATTAGATATAATCTTCATTTGGCTCGGCGTTCATGACGCTATGCCATCTCTGACTCTTAGGTCAGCAAATCACGACCAGTGTTCAACCCATTGTGAACTTGACTAGTAAATCACAGCTTCACAGATGAATCTAACACCATTGCCGATTCTGACTAATAAGCCAGTGCCATACACAAGTAAGCCATGCCACCAAACATATATCACATGTCCAATATCCATATACAAGGTATTCAGCATGCTTACTTAACAGGTGCTAGTACAATTAGGATCATGCATAAACATAGAGGCTCAAGCTCTGAACGATATCATACTCAGTATACAAAGCATGTCTTAATCACATGTTTCTCGTGCATCACATGCATTATACTTAACAATCCAACATGCACCAATAATAGCCATGCATGTCACGTTTAATAATCAATCAACATGCATCAAGAATAGCCATGCATGTCACATATACACAGGGTGCAGTTTTCTTACCTCAGATTCCAACTAAAAAGATTAAAAGAACGACCCGAGAGAACGATCAACCTTTAGTCCTTTAGCGGCCACCTAATCATAACCAAACACGGGATATCATTAATAATAATGATCAACATTAGTTTCCAAACCAATATCTAGCCTCCGAGAGATCAATCCAAACTAATCCAAGTAGTACGGACACTCCCGAGGCCCATAACTAAGTTCCCGGGGTCAAAACGAACAAACGGGATGAAAACAGGGCAAGGGCTACGGCCCTGACACCTTGGGCCGCGGGCCCCAGAAATACCTGAAGCAAGCGCCGCGACGCCCTACACCAAGGGCCGCGGCGCCCAGCCAAGTCAGAACCCCTCACCTTCTTCATCGAGCTAGGGCCACGGCGCCCAAGAACAGGGCCACGACCCCCAACCCTGGGCCATTCCCAAACGTATTTTTAACTTCTAAAAGCTTCCAAAATCATACCCAAACATTCCCCAATCATCAAAACAAAGTTCCCAAGCTTCCCAAAACTCCATAACCTTCAAAACCCAAGGTTCAAACCAACCAAAAACTCAACAATTCACAAAGTCCAATTCTAAACTTAAAAACTTAAAAAACTCAAAACTTCAAACTCAAATTACCTTTAATTGGGTTGTTTTCCATCAATTCCTTCGGTTAAGAAGCTTCTAATATTTCCTAGGATCGCTATGCCTCGATCCTCGCTTGATTCCGACTCCTAGAACTCAAGATTTCCTCAAAAATGCTTCGGGTGGCAAAAATGAACTAAAGAGAGAGAACGAGAGGTTTTCCGATCGTACGTTCTATTTGACAACTACTTCCAAAAATACCCCTGGGGACATTATAGTCAAAACCTCCGAAATTTCACCCTGATCTCAAATATTCCCAATTTATCATCAAATAAACATTTCTATTACCCCAAAATTGACCCTGTTATGAAAAAACCGCTAATCCACTAAATATGACCGTCTCATGCCGAATAGCTCGAATATATCTCCATAATAATAAAATCTCATTCACGAGTTACAATATGCACCCAATTTACATACATGCCCTCAACAGGCCAAATTACCAAAATGCTCCTATGATTATAAATACACACATATGCATGCATTTATCATCATATAATAATATAATTCATATTAACATGCATATGATCATTAAATACCATAATAAATCAATTATGGCTCTCCTGGCCTCCTAATCAAGATCCTAAACCTTATTAGGAAATTTGGGGCATTACAAAAACTATTTATGGAGAAACTGGAATTTCTCCCCTAATAATCTTCACAAATATTTTTATAGATTTATGGCACTATTTGTGGCGATCTGCTCGCCGCAAAAAGGGTTTGGATTTGGCGTGAAAAACCCGCCAATCTGATTCATTCGCGGGATTTTTTGTATTATTAGCGGCGAACCTTGTCGCCGCTAATGAGGTCAAAAAATTGGTCAACTATTTTGGAAGGAAATATTTGCGGTTAAATTAAAGTGATTATTTTCGACGATCACAAAAGTATTTGCAGCAACATGTTCGATGTCTCAGTTGCTCTATAAAACAAAAGACAATGTGCATAAAAATGTGCCTTGTCTATTTGGGTTTCACTATATGTGATAAAAATAGAGAGATTTTGTACCCATGCAAAAGTTTGAGGGGCTCTTGTAATTTAAAATCAAAGAAATATCTACTTGAATAAATGTTATATAAGAATAATGAGTGGATATAAGTTGGAGAATTATTATATATTATTCGTTGTTATAATTCTTTTTTTTTAACAATTTTTTTAACAATATAGTGAGTGAGAATTCAATAATTATTAGATAAGATAGAGTCTTCACTAATTAATTAAAATGTTTCAAACGAAAATATTTGAAATTTTAGGGGAATATCTCTTAGCTAAAACCCTAGTAGTGCTTGACTAGTTTGAATGTAACTTATACATATACTAGGTACAAGCAATATGGAATGCACGTCAGCTTAGTTTTATTTAGAAATTTTATTAATTATTTTTATTAAGTTGTTATGATTGCTATAATATAAATTTTAAATAAATAAATAATATTATATATAAAAGAATGACATAAACATATTAAAAGAAAAATTAAACCAAAACATTGATTATGGTTTTTTAAAAAATAATACGATAACATTTTATATCACAAACTACCCTACTTAATATACAAAACATTCATGATAATATTATTCAAATCAAACCTCAATGATTGGAAAAGAAACTTATTTATTCTTGATAGTAGATAAATGTTATTCTAATTTCTTATTTAGTTACACATATATATTATTTGTACACACAAGATACTTATAATTATATATAATGTATTTATTATGTATTATATATTATTGTAATAACAAATATCTAGTTTTATAACATGTGTTATCCCTGTTTTCCACCCGTAACACGTGGTATGACCCAATGGGTTCAAGGGCCATCTTAAAGAGGTCTGGGTCCATCCTGAACCCAATGAACGGGGAGTGAAGAAACCCTAATAGCCCATCAACGTTCGATGGGTGCGAGCATAACGAAGGAATCGGGACTAAGTTGCAGGCCCGACTCATCTTCCTGGTCCTAACCTACCTATATCCTCTGGGATGCCAACTGAGGTGGCAAACTAACTAGTCGATGGAGATAGACCTTATCAAGAATCCAAGGGAGATAGTCAGTGTCACGATGTCCACCTTGGCAAATGAACCCGAGTCCTAGCGAACAATCCAGGACTTTGGTAAGTGAACCGAGACATTAATAAACGTACCTGGACCAGACTTTCGGATAGGGCAAGCCTAACTAGCCCCAATGCTGACCTGTCCCCATAAAATACGGCAGTTGATCTCCTCAACTAACCTGTAGAAGAGGGTACGCACGGAACGTACATTGTTCCTAGGAGACAGTACTGCCACTACTCTGATAGATCCCATCCCCCAGAATCCCTTTAGAAGCCCACGCGGACCAATATGAGCTAACGTACAATGGGGCAGCTGTAAGGCTTGGTCATGCCTGAGCCGGCCCAATGGGCCCAGATTAAATATATTTTATTATGTAACATTCTTTGTATTATGACTCTATTAGCAAGCAAACCGTGATACATCCCTATTGGGCCTGGATTAGTTTGGCCCTAGCCCACCGCGCTTGACTGCCTATAAATAGGGCCAGTTTTGCACTATAGCAGCGATCCCAGATTTTCTCTTGCAAGCAATTACTCTTCTAAAACTTGTAGAAAATTCAATTGTCAAAAGCTCTCTAAAGTCTAATATTATTGACTCGTGGAATAAGGCTCATTAACGCCTCAACCACGTAAAAATCTCAGACTTCTCTTCTCTAATTCTTTCTCTTCAGCTCTTGTTTCTTAATATATTTCTAGTTCCTGAAAAATTCGGTAAACAACATGTGAATTTATATTAATACAATTTTTAAATATCTAGTTTTGTATTAAATATTATAATAATAATATTTTATAATATTTAAATTTATATTAATTTAATTACTAAATATTTATTCTAGCAAAATTTTATGAAAATTAAGATTATATATTATTATTATAATAATATTTTATAACATTTGAATTTATATGGATATATAATTAATAAATATCTAATCTAGTATTAAATATAATTATAATAATGATATTTTCTAACATTTGAATTCATAATTAATGATGTTTTATAATATTTGAATTTAAAAATGATATTTTATAACATGTGATTTTATATTAATATAATTAATAAATATCTAATGATATTTTATAAAAATTTGAATTTATATTAATATAATTAATAAAATTTTATTTTTATTTGGTTTGAAAAGTATATTCCGTTAAATATTTGAAGTATTTTGTTAAAGTTAACAAAAACAAACTGTTAAAATCAAGAATTTATGTTATTTACACACTTTTCATATAGAAGAGGTATATATATACTAGATACAAATAACGTGCAATGCATGTTTACTTAATTTTATTTATAGAATTTATTATTTATTTTTATTAAAGTTATATCATTGTCATATAAATTTCAAATAAATAAACAATATTATATATAAAAGAATAACATAAACATATTAAATTAGACAAAAACATTGCTTATAATTTTTTTTTAATATATATATATAATATGATAACTTTGATAAAAAAAATTTAATAAAAAATTAAGATTATTTATTATATATTATTATAATGATATTTTATAATATTTAAATTTATATTAATACAAGTATTAAATATCTAATCTTGTATTAAATATAATTATAATTATAATAATATAATATTTAAATTTATATTAATATAATTAGTAAAAATTAGGATTATACATTATTATTATCATTATAATATTTTATAGTATTTGAATTTATATTAATATATTTATTAAATATTTTATATTGTATATTATTATAATAATAAAAAATTTATAATATTTGAATTTATATAAATATAATTAATATATATTTACTTGTTATTAGTTTAAAAATATATACTGTTAAATATTTAAAATATTATGTTAAAACTAAAAAAATTCCATTTTATATAAAGACGTTTAAATTCACATTAAATTTTGAATAGAAATGTGAAACAGGCGTTTAAATCTTCTAATACATAATAACAAATATCTTTAAATAATATATTTCAGTATAAGTATTGACTTGACTGGAAAAAAGCCATTAATTATGATTTATGTATATTATGGCTTCAACTTCATTGTTAGAAAATCAAAATAATTATTCTGATCCCAAAATTTCTACTAAAAGTTTTCCATTTTGTACAAAATGCAATATGTACCTTTTGGTTTCATAACCAGATAAGTTCAACCCTAGTTAAACGACAAAAAGTTAAACTTTCTCATTTTGTTTTCTCCTCGATCACAGAATCAAAACCTGCTTCGAAGAATTTTATATACCTTCCATTTTCAAATATCAATATCAAAAAGTCTAATCCAACTTTTACTTTTTGAACGATATGTAACACAATACAAATTTTATTTTGTCATTGTTACATAGGATAATAGGTGAAATTGTCAGAGTTTTTTTATCTTTTTTTTTTATGTAATTTTATAAAATATTTTTTTAATATAATATTTTACAAAATAGCCTTTCAAGCTAAACAATTTTAAATATTTTCGATAAAATATTAAGGAAACAATTTTAACAAGAAACACCCTTAATCATATGTGACACAGTTAATCACACATTGTTAAAGCTTCCAGCGAAAAAGAAAAGAACAGAACACTACGGTGTTTGTGAGAATGATTTAGATGAATGAGAAAATATGCTGAGCTCAGCCTTGAATTACTGAGATTCACTTTATTATATAAGCCAAAAGATTACAACTCACTAACTGAAAATTACAAAAGAGAAACTAACACAACTGATTAACAGAACAGTTGTTAAGAGGTTGTTACAGAGTTGTTATTACACTAAGTAACATAATTAATACCTTGGCTAACTACTTCTCTAACATCCCCCCTCAAGTGACACGGGGGAACTTGGAGAGTCAACTTGTTAAGGAGAAAACCAAACTGATTATGAGCAAGTGGCTATTAGCTGGTTGAAGATGAGAAGGAGCAAACCGAACATCCAACTATTTTGCCAAAACTTGATCACGCACAAAGCAAAGATCGATCTCGATATGCTTCATTCAGGCATGAAAAACAGGATTAGAGGCTAAGGAACTTGCTCCAAGGTTGTCACACCACAACACTAGACACTGAAAATTTGTCAAGTTAAGCTCCTTTAAAAGAGATTGCAGCCAAATAATTTCTGAAGTGGCCAAAGCAAGTGAACGATACTCTGATTCGGTACTTAATTGGGCAGCCACTGTTTGTTTCTTGGAGCACCAGCTGATAAGATTTCCACCAAGAAAGAGACAAAAACCAGAGGTTGATCTTCTGTCATCAATGGAACTAGCCCAGTTAGCATCAGCAAATCCTTGGATATCAGTATCTTTGAAGTGTAACCCGAGATGAGGATTGCCCACCAAATACCTTAGAATCCTCTTGCCGGTAGACCAGTGTTTAGTTGTTGGTGCTTTCAAAAATTGGCTCAACTTATTTACAACAAAATTAATATCCGGTCTAGTTAAGGTAAGGTACAATAATGCCCCAATAACAGTCTTATACATAGATACATCAGCTAAGGGAATACCACTGTCAAGAGAAAAATTCAAGGCAGAACACATAGGGGACGACATTGACTTAACATCAGACATATTAGTTTTGGTGAGTAAGTCTCTAATATATACTTACTTTGAGTAAGATATATTTATGAAGAATTTTGAAAGACCTCAAACCCAAGGAAGTAACTAACCAGACCAAGCACTTTCAAGGAAAATTCAAGGTGTAAATTAGTGATTAATCTATGTATATGAGCAGCATCTTCACCTATTATTAAGATGTCATCAACATAGACAAGTAAGAGAGTAAGTTTGCCTGAGTACCTCATAAAGAACAAAGATGAATTTGATTTTGAATTGGTGAATCCCCAACGTAGAAATGAGGACTGCAACTTTTCAAACCAGGCTCGTGGTGCCTATTTAAGGCCATATAGAGCTTTGTTCAACTTGCATACATATGACAGATATTGAGTGGTAAGAAACCCTTGTGGTTGCTGCATATATACAGATTCTTGAAGCTCAACATTCAAGAAAGCGTTATTTATATCAACTTGCTGAATAAACCAACCAAAAGTTGTTGTGTAACGTCCCCAATCACCTAATAAGACTTAGGGCCTTGATTAGGGGGCCAGGATGGTGATTTATGGAATTATGTGCTTATGTGATTTACTTGTGTGTAAATATGTGATTATGTGAGTTATATTATAATATGACTAGATATGCATGTTTAGGTGTATTAAATATACACGTGGGCCCGTTTTTTATTAGAAAGGCAAATTTTCACAATTTGGCCCGTCATGGGCATAATTGTATGTATGTGCATATATGTGATATATGTGAGAGACCACATTATTATGAGGGTTTATTTGGGTTACTTGGCACGAGACGATCCTATGGAGTAAGTTAGCGGGAAAGTCACAACGAGACATAATACCCGACTCGGGACGAGTTATGGGTATTTTGGGTAACTGGTACATTACCGGTTTATCGTGTAACGAGAATAAATATTTGAAGATATATTTAGAGTTAGCAAGATTAGGAGGTAATATCAGGGATTTTGACCATTTTTCCCTCGGGGATGTTTTTGGTACCCCAACCCTCGGGATTAGTTTAAGTTACTTGAACCTTAAGAAAAACAAAACACAAAAACACTCAAGCTCCCTGTCTCAACCAACTCTCTCTCTCTCTCTCAACTTTGGTGTGAAATTCTTGAGGAAAACATAGGGAATTGAATGCTTGGGTTAGGATTTGGGATTTGTTGCAGCTAGGAGATCATCAAGCACAAGGGATGTAAAGCTCTAATCCCTGTTTTAATTGAATTTTTTGATGATTTTCTAAAGTTCTTGCAGTGTTCTTGATCTTTGTGGCTCAAGGTGTGGATTTTGTGTTTTGGTAAGATTTTTGTTGCACTTAATGTTGGGTTTTGTTGCTGGTATCACGTTGAGGTTGTATTGGGATTCAGTTCTGGTTTTGGGTATGAATTGGGGTGGTTCTTGGTTGAGTTTGGCTGAAGAAAAAATAGGGAATTCTAGGTTCATAGGGTCGGTTCGCAACCCCGTTCTTAGGGCGTCGCGACCCATGTGAACCCAGGATCAGGTGGGGTTTCTGTTTTGGAGGCGCATCACAACCCTCAGGGGTAAGTCATGACCCGCGTCTTGTCTCCAGGCAGGGGAGGGGGGCTCTCTGTTCTAGGAGGCGCGCTGTGACCCTTAGGCTTAGGTCGCGGCCCACCTGTGCATTTTTTGCCACCTTAGGTCTTAAGTATCGAGAACTCAAACCTAAGAGCTTGGGATTGATTCTACTACCCGTCTTAGTAGAATTCGACGTCCCAAAGGCTAGAACTCGGTCTGGAAGTTATTTGCTCATTATTGACAGGATCCTATATTATGGTTGTGACTGGGTTATCGCTAAGGGCTTGGAACCGGGATCGTGCTCGATGATCGTTCTTACTATACTTTGCACTTGGACGTGAGGTAAGAAAACTGCATCCAATACGTGATATATCTGTTTGGGCTTGGCCCGATTGTTGATTATATCTATGAATAGGGGTCGACCCCTGGGAATGAACGTGGTTTAGGTTATTCTTGAATGTTCTGTGTTTGAATAATTGTTTAATGAATACTTGCCTTGTTTGCTTAGGTAGGGCTCGGCCTCGTTAAGGAACACTGTTATAATTGTGTTTATGTTTGATTGGTTAAGATACCATGATTTATATGTATGCCTACTTGTATTGTCTCAAGTATGCTTATCTGTATCTGTATCTCAATTATTTAGGGCAACGGGCCCCAAAATGATCCAATGATCATTTATTTGTAATTATATGCATGCATGAGTAGGTTATTACTATTGGGCATGCTAGATAAGTATTTGGAATCTCTATTTACTTTTCAAGCGCATGTTTAAGTTTTCTTGCTGAGCCTTGGCTCACGGGTTCTATGTGGTCTAGGTAAGGAAAAAGGAAAGCTAGACCAGCCATGAGTTGGAGAGATTCGGTGGCGGCGTGTACATATGCGGTTTCTCATCCACCATGCACAACCGAGGATATCTCAAAGGAGCTAGGGTCGTATCCCTTATTTTGCCGCTTAGACCAGCTGATTGTACTTTTGATTGTATATACCATTTTAAACATCTATTTGTAATATTTTGGGATCTCATGTATGTATTAAACTTTTAAATGAAAAGTCAACAGTTCCTTTGACAAAAAAATTTAACCCTAACCCTTGACATTAACCTTAGTTACATGTTTATGACCAAATGACTTGATTAACAGTCTGACACTATTTAAAGTACACAGTGTAACAGTCATGGATTAGGAAGACGTTAAATTTTGCACAAGTGAAATAATGCGTATAGTTGCTGGCTTTACAACAAGGCTATATGTCTCAAAAAAATCTAAACCAGGGGTCTGTTGAAAACCCTTTGCGACCAAGCGGGCTTTATATATATCTACTGTACCATATGTTTTGTATTCAACCCTAAATACCCACTTATTGTTGATAATGGTCATATCAAGTGTTGGGGGTAAAAGAGTCCATGTTTTGTTTTGCATTAAAGTTGTATATTCCTCATTCATGGCCTTAATCCAATTTGGATCAGTCAATGCTTGCTTCACATATTTTGGTTCCAAAAATTTAATATCTGACATAGCTACTAAAGCTTTTGGTTTGAATATACCAGATTTTGATTTCGTAATCATTGAGTGATGATTAGTGGTGGTAGAAAGAGCAAGTGGAGGAGGGAAATCAATTGGTATTTCACTTATAGGAATGAGAGGAGGTGACTAACTAAAGGCAGACTCATTTGATGGTGGTGAAAAAGGTGACACATTGGAGACACTTTGTGAGGGGTGGGCATAATGGAGACTTGTGGGGTTGGGGATTGGGCTAGACGTGACTGAGTAATAGACACTTGAGGAGAGAAAGATGGAGTTGAGGATGAGACAGATGAAGTGTTGTTGACATTTGGTATTGGACCTGAAGGAAAATTAAAAATACCATTTGGTGAGTGTGAGACAGACGAATAAGACTGAGATTTGGACTTAAATAAGCTTAAGTATGAAAAATTCAGCTCATTAAATGTAACACTACGTGCTACATAGATTCTACCACTTGAATGTAATCATCTATAGCCTTTGTGGGATAGGCTATATATCAGAAAAACACACTTAGATACCTGAAAAGCAACCTTGTGTTTGTTATAGGGTCTTAGCAAAAGAAAACAAGAACACCCAAAAATCTTTAAGAATTCATAATTTGGTTGTTGATTAAATAACAACTGAAATGGTGACATTATTTAAGGTCGAAGTAGGAAGCCTATTAATGAGAAAAGCATCTGAAACAAACGCCTCCCACCAATATTTCAGAGGCATACTTGCTTGAGCAAGCAAAGAAATGTAAACATCGACAACATGTCGATGTTTACATTCAGCTCGGCCCTATTTTTGGTGTGTGTGGGCATGGGTGCCTAAAGACAATGGCTAGTGATTTTTGTTGTAAACATTCTTTAACATAAGAATTGAATTGCTTGAATATAGAAAGAACTTCAGACTTGCATTTCATAGGATAAATCCAACAAAACTTTGAGTAATCATCAATGAAACTAACATAGTATTTATGGTCATCAATGGAGGCATAAAATGATGCTCCCCATACATCAGAACGTACAAGTTCAAAAGGATGAGTTATTTTTGGGAATGAGTTCTTAAAGGAAAAACTATGAAGTTTTCCATATTCACAAGCATCACAGAAGGCTAACTCATTACATTTAATAGTGGGATTTACAAGAGATAAAACTATAGCTAATACTTTCTTAGATGGATGACCAAGTCGGCAATGCCATAATGAAGCTAAATTAGATGCAGACTTGATAGAGGAGTTGGTTTAGGTACACGTGAGAGTAGACGGAGAGACATCAGTAGTGGACGAAGAATTGAGCTAAGTGGATGGATGTGCTTGGAAGAGATTGAGTCTGTATAGGCCATCATTGAGGGAACCCTTTAGAAGAACTTGCTTCGTAGTCTTGTCCTTAATAAGACAACACAAATAGTCAAATTCAAGAATTACATGATTATCTTTTGTGAACTGAGATATGCTAAGCAAGTTTTTTGTGATGTTGGGGACATGTAAAATATCTTTGAGAATCAAGGGTTCACAGTCAGATTTGGTAAATAAAGTGTTGGAACTAATATGAAATATAGGAAGAGAAGAGCAATTACCAACAACAACTTTAGCTCTCCCTTTATAGTCAGATTTAGAAACAAGATTTTGAGTATCAGTTGTAAGATGATGTGTTGCCCCATCGTCTAAGTACCAAGCATCAGAACTGGAGTCAATGGTTGAGGAATCGACAACAAAAACTTGAAGACTTGGTGAAAAGGATTGTGGAATTGAACATGGAGGTGTAGAGTCGACACCATGAAAGTTTATGTCAAACCAATGAAAGAATTTGGACATAGTGTGTTCGGTGCAACCACGGAGTTGGGAAATAAGTTTTGAGCCATGGCCAGTAGTACGAACGAAGGAGCTGCCTTTGTTGCCTCGATTGATACAAAGATATCCCCTTCCAGTTGGTGGGTAATTGTTACCACGACCTCCACGAATCGAAAAATTTGCGAAATTGGCCTGAACACTGTCCAAAGTCGAAGTAGCAAATTGCTCAACTCGTAATTCCTTACTCTGAAGAAGATATTGAGCTTCTTAAAGAGTCACTGAGTCGGCTCTTGAAGTTAGATGAATAATGACTGATTCATATTCTTGACCAAGACCACCAAGGATGTACATCAGGAGATCATCATCTGATATTGGATGACTAGCAGCTGAAAGAATATCAACAATGTTTTTCATCTTGAGAATGTATTCATCGATGGTGAGTGAGCCTTTCTTGGTTGATTGTAAATAGAATCAGAGTTGGGGCAATCAAGCCTTGGACTGAGCAGCGAACAAGCGCTCAAAGATTCTCCAAATCTCAACAGTTGATCGCGACATTGAACAATGTGGCCAAGCATTGGTTCAGAAACATAATTCATTAGCCAACTCATTAAGAATTGATCATATCTAACCCATTGAACATAGGCAGGGTTTGGAAGATTACCGTCTATGGTGAGAGGCATTTGATTTGTGCCGAGGAGGAAACTATCAAGATTGTGAGCACGAGCAGCTGGAAGAACTGAGGATCTCCAGAATGGGTAATTGGACCGATCAAGACAGAGATTGAACAGAAGAAAATTGTTGGCGAAATGGAGAGTATTGACTGGAATCTTCGCTGGAGCTGGTGGATCCATTGGAGCTGGAGGTACCACAGGAAGAACGATTGGAGTGGTCAAGTGAGATGGAGATTGATCTGAAGAGGAGGGCTTGGTCTCTGATGCCATGTTAAAGCTTCCAGCGAAGAAGAAAAGAACATAACACTAAGGTGTTTGTGATAATATTTTAGATGAATGAGAAAATGTGTTGAGCTCAACCTGGAATTATCGAGACACTCACTTTATTATATAAGCCAAGTGATTACAAATCACTAACTATTACATTGTATTATTTAGTCAGTTTGTTATTTACGCCTAGTTTTATTTGTTTGTTTATTCTGTTTTAACTGTATTTAGTTATTCAGGTATAATTTGTTTATTTTTGTTTCCTAAATATTCAGCTGCCTATATATATAGCTAGCCTTCCTCTTCTATAAACTAATTCATTCAATAATATTATTTTTCAGTCATTCAAGATTCATTTTATCTTTTGCATTATGGTATCAGAGCCAAGTTAAAAATTACAGAAGAGAAACTAATTAACATAATTGATTAACAGAACAGTTGTTAAGAGGTTGTTATCGAGATGTTATTACACTAAGTAACAGAATTAGTGCATCGGCTAACTACTTTTCCAACACACCTAATTAAAATGATATGACACAATTTCTAGCTAGTCACACATCCCAATTAATTAATAAAAATATATAATATTACAGGAATGTAATGAAAAATGAAAAACAGATGAAATGAACAGAGAAGCTCAGAGCTCAAGAATGAGTCTGGCCTTGGCTTTATATTATATAAATCAAGATACAAGACTTTGGCTGTTATAAAACACAGCTCAGTAGCCAAATGAATTATGTTACAATATGGTTAAGTTGTTACAAAACTAACTTCACGTGACATCTGGTGTAACATCAGTAGGCTCACTGAACTCATGCTCAGTATGCCGAGTATTGCTGAGCTGAGTCATCCTAATCTCCCCCCCTCAAGTGACATGGTGGTATACACAATGTTAACTTGTTTCTAAAGGAAGAAAACTGAGGTAGAGCCAACAGTTTAGTAAGAACATCAGCAATCTAGTGAGCTGAATCCACATACCGTATATCAAGTTGATTGGCAAGAACACGATCCCGAACAAAGTGTAAATCAATTTCAATGTGTTTAGTGCGGGCATGAAAAACAGGATTGGAGGCAAGTGAAGCAGCACCAAGATTGTCACACCAAATAATTGGACACTGAGATAGAGGTACCTGAAGCTCACTCAGAAGAGATTGTAGCCAAATGATCTCAGAGGTAGTAAGAGCCAGAGACCGATACTCAGATTCTGTGCTGGATTGAGCAACAACATGTTGCTTTTTAGAGCACCAACTAACCAGATTTCCCCCAAAAAATACACAGTAACCAGATGTAGACTTGCGATCATCCAGGCAGGCAGCCCAATCGGCATCAGAAAACGCCTGAAGATCAAGAGCAGCAGCTGAAGAGAAGCAAAAACCAAGGTGAGAAGTGCCAGCTAAATACCGAAGAACACGTTTACAAGCAGTCCAATGATCCGTGGTGGGAGCCTTAAGAAATTGACTGAGCCTATTTACAGCAAATGCTATGTCCAGTCGAGTCATAGTGAGATATTGAAGAGCACCAATGACAATTCTATAAGCTGTAGGATCTTGTAAGAGCATGCCCGAAGTCAGAGAAAGTTTAGTGCTGGAACACATAGGGGTAGATTGAGGTTTGGCATCACTCATATGAGTTTTGAGAAGTAAATCTCTAATATACTTATGCTGAGTTAAGTAAAGACCTGAAGAGTTTCGAAAAACTTCAAACCCCAAGAAGTAATGAACTGAGTCGAGGACTTTGAGAGCAAATTGAAGATGCAAATCAGTGATGAATTTATGCACTTGAGCTGCATTTTCCCCTGTAATCAAAATATCATCTACATAGACAAGTAGAATGATAAGCTGACCATTTTTCCGAGTGAAGAAGAGGCTAGAATCAGACTTAGAATTCGTGAAACCCCACTGAATGAGATAGTATTTGAGTTTGTCAAACCATGCCCTAGGTGCTTGTTTCAAGCCATAGAGAGCCTTGTTTAATTTGCACACATGATTGGGAAATTGAGAGTGAACTAAGCCAGTGGGTTGATGCATATACACAATTTCTTGTAACGTACCATGAAGAAAAGCATTGTTGATGTCAACTTGTTGAATGTCCCAACCAAAACTTGCAGCTAGTGTGAAGATGACCCGAATTGTGGATGGCTTTACCACTGGACTAAACGTCTCAAAGAAGTCCAAACCAGGAGTTTGTTGAAACCCTTTCGCCACCAAACGAGCCTTAACTCTGTCAACAGTCCCATCAGCGTTGTATTTGGTTCTAAAAATCCACTTGTTACTAATAATAGTCATATCTGATGTAGGAGGTACTAAAGTCCAGGTACCATTCTTTTGTAAGGCATTAAACTCATTTTGCATAGCTTGCTTCCAAGAGGGAATGGACAAAGCTTGCTTGACAGTAGTTGGTTCTAACTCAGTAGGGACAGTGACAACATAAGCTTTTGGCTTAACAATTCTAGCTTTTGAACGAGTAATCATGGGGTGGGTGTTGGATGGGAGAGGAGGTATAGGCAAGTCAACATGTAACTCAGAGATAGGAACAAACGGAATGGACTCAGGGGAGGAAAAAGGTGATGAAGTAGATTGAGATTGTGAAGGAGAATGTACAAAAGCAGACTCGGGTCTAGACGAAACTACAGGGTCAGAAGGAGAGTCAGAGGGAGAAGAAGGATGAGGAACAGAAGTGGTTGAGGTAATAGGAAGTGATGCGAGACTGGGAGTAGGAACTTGATATGAGTTTGGTGCAATAGGAATACTGGTGAGGGAAGTTGTGGTAGAGGATGAGGCAGGAAAGAGAGTAGTATAAGAAAACTCAGTTTCATTAAAAGTCACACTTCGTGCAATATAAACCCGACCACTAGGATGAAGACAACGATACCCTTGGTGATGAGGACTGTACCCAATAAAAATACACTTGGAGGACCGAAATGAGACTTTGTGAGTTTGATAAGGCCTAAGTAATGGGAAGCATGAGCACCCAAAGACTTTGAGAAGATTGTAATCAGGAGGGTGATTAAACAACTTCTCAAAAGGAGAGCCAAAACTGAGACTAGGAGGGGGCAATCTGTTGATTAGGTAGGCAGCTGACACAAAAGCTTCACACCAGAATTTCAGAGGCATATTGGCCTGTGCTAACAAAGTGAGACCGACATCAAAAACATGTCTATGTTTTCTCTCAACACTACCCTGTTGTTGATGAGTATGAGGACATGAATGTCTTCTAGATATGCCTAGAGACTGAAAAAGTGTATAGAGTGGTTTATATTCACTTCCCAAATCAGTTTGTACACTTTTTATTTTAGTCTGAAAAGTTCTTTCAACATAGGCATTGAAATTTTTAAAAACGAGTGGAACTTTAGATTTAGATTGCATTGGAAAAATCCAAGTAAATTTGGTAAAATCATCAACAAAACTAACATAATACTTGAATCCTTCCATGGAGGTATAAAATGAAGGACCCCACACATCTGAATATATCAAGTCAAAAGCAGAATGAGAGTGATTTATTGACTTTTTAAAAACAAATTGATGTAGTTTGCCATATTGACAAGCATCACAAAACTCTACAGTAGTACACTTGACAGAAGGAGTAACAATGGATAAAACTTTGGCTAAAATATGCTTGGAGGGATGGCCAAGTCTACAATGCCATATAGAGACAGTGTTAGATTTATTATACACAAGATTACTGCTAGAAGTACAATTGAAAT
The DNA here is from genome assembly GCF_963169125.1 of Humulus lupulus. Lineage (NCBI taxonomy): Eukaryota > Viridiplantae > Streptophyta > Magnoliopsida > Rosales > Cannabaceae > Humulus > Humulus lupulus. The sequence goes on along the minus strand of NC_084794.1, from coordinate 295,310,376 downwards.
TGGAAGGAACACAAGATGGAAAAGAAGCATGTGTTAAGACAGGCTTGGAAGACTTGAGAGATGTTGTAGCTGGGACTATGGACCGAGAATGATTTGGTGTGGTGACATGGAGTTGATACAGACCATTACTGAGAGTGCCTCGAAGAAGGACCTGCTTCGTCCTCTTGTCCTTAATAAGACAGCAAATAGAATCAAACTCAAGGGTGACATTATTGTCATTAGTAAACTTAGAGATACTCAACAAATTTTTGGTGACATTAGGAACATGAATGATATCTTTCAAGATTAAAGACTCATTAGAAAAGGGTAGAAGAAACTGAGTTAGAACCAACATGTAATATAGGTAGAGATGAGCCATTACCAACTATGACTTTTGCTTTGCCTTTGCAGTCAGATCTGTTGGAGAGGTTTTGAGAGTCATTGGTCATGTGATGTGTGGCTCCACTGTCAAGATACCAGGCTCCCGAACTTTCATCAGATAAAGAAGCTTCAGTGAGATAAGCTTGAGAGGGAACAGAAGTCGTGGAGTTGGGAGTGATTGAGGACTGAGATCCTTGATATGTAATGTCAAATCGGTGAAAGCATTTGAGAACCGTGTGACCTGCTCTGCCACAGAGTTGACAGAAGAGTTTGTTTCCTCGACCCCCCTCGGCCTGAGAAATTTCCACGACCACCTTGGAAGGAACCTCTAGAACCACGACCATAGGAACTTTGAGGACCACCACGGCCACCACGCAGGGAAAGATTAGCAAAGTTTGCTTGAATGTTGTCAGCAGAGGCACTTACAAACTGATCAATGCGCATTTCTTGACTTTGCAAAATATATTGAACCTCTGAAAGAGTAAGAGGCTCAGTTCGGGAGGTGAGATTGACCACAACAGCTTCATACTCAGCACCTAATCCTCCAAGAATGTATAGCACAAGATCATCATCTGAAATAGGTCTTTCTGCAGCAGCAAGAGTATCAGCATAGTTCTTCATCTTGAGAACGTATTCATCAACAGAAGAGGAGCCTTTCTTGGTGGATTGAAGTAGAGCTCGGATCTGGAGAAGACTGGCCTTGGACTTCGTGGCAAACAGATTTGCAAAAACAGTCCAGATCTCGGCAGGAGTGTGACAATGAATCACATATCCAAGCATCAGATCAGAAATGGAGTTCAGCATCCAGTGAACAAGAAATTGATCATAGCGAATCCACGTAAGATACTCTGGATTAGGAACATTACCTACAAGAGTGGCAGGTGGTGGAGGAATTGTTCCAAGCACATAGCCTTCAAGATTATAGGCACGAACAGCAGACAAAACTAGAGATCTCCAATAGGTGTAATTAGTCTGATCAAGAGGAAGATTGAGCGGAAGGAGATTGTTGTTAGGAAGAGCAGCAGGTGTGACTGCAGGAGGAGGATCAACCGGAGCTTCGACGTGAGCGGATGGAGATGATGCACTTCCTGAATTGGACGCCATGGCGCTGATACCATACAGGAATGTAATGAAAAATGAAAAACAGATTAAATGAACAGAGAAGCTCAGAGCTCAAGAATGAGTCTGACCTTGGCTTTATATTATATAAATCAAGATACAAGACTTTGGCTGTTATAAAACACAGCTCAATAGCCAAACGAATTCTGTTACAATATGGTTAAGTTGTTACAAAACTAACTTCACGTGACATCTGGTGTAGCATCAATAGGCTCACTGAACTCATGCTCAGTATGCTGAGTATTGCTGAGCTGAGTCATCCTAATAATTATATATTTTTTTTCTTTTCTTCTTCTTTGATCAACACTCTAATTAAGCAAAGCTAATTAATTAGGTAATATAATAGAATGCATAAATAAATAAATAAATAATAATGCTAATTTATCACACAATATTGATTTTTTGTTTTTTTTAACGACATGTGCCGACATTGAATACGTAATGAGAGTTGGTTATAAAATAATCATATTTAATTCATTAATAATAGTAATAATAATAATAAGAAATTGGCAAAGAAATTTTGTTGACATATCTGAATCTTATCGAATGGTACATATATATATTGGTAAAGCTGGAATAATCGAACCTGTCGTGTATGTGCCTACCTAAGCCCTAGGGCTCCCTAATAAATATGCTATAAATAATATTAAGGTAATTTGGCTATATGGTATGGTAGATGAGGTCAAATTCGAAAGGTTTAAAAAAGTTCAAAGACCGGTCCAAAACACCAAGTTCTCATCAGATCTTTTTGGGGCATCTAATAATCCACTAATTATTTAATTACTTTATCAATTGGGGTCCATTTATTTGATCTTAATTTGTTCCTAAATGATCTTTAGCTTTACTTAATTTGTTCGTAAGTGAACTTTAATTAACTTTAATTAATTTATTTAGGACCCACTTTGCTCATGTCACGAGTGACATATGTAGTAAACAGCAGAAAAAAATTTTGAGGGGCCAAATTTATAATTTTTAGAAAATATAGGGAGTATTTAAAAAATAAATAAATCATGTAAAAAAAATTGAAAAAGGTAAGGGGCCAAGTATAAATATAAATCCTTAATTTTTATTTTAAAAAAATAAGTTTGGCTATAAATATTTATTACAAATTTATTATACGTAAAGTTTATGAATGATATTGAAACAAAATGTTCCTTTCAATATGCTTTTGAAGAAATAGCTTAATTTCCTAAAATAGGTTAATTAAGATAATTTTATATTCTGGAATATTATGTCTGTTTAGTGCAATCTTATTATGCACTAATAATAGTGACAAAAAGTAAGGATAACATTATATATATATTTTTTTATATATATGTATAAAGTTATATGTTTTTTTAAAAAACCAAACAATAAATTGGTGAAAATTGTTTCATAGTTATATCCTATATCCTTTGATAATTAAATTAAGTTACTTTCCAAAACTTGTTAAGAAAAATGATCAATAGATAAGGGTAATGATTTAAGTGATGTGATTAACAATATATATATATATATTATACTATTGAATTCATAAATAAAAAATATATATAAATATATTTAATTGAAAGAACAAAAAGACGTACGCAAGACCCTTCTTTAATTCTATTTGCTTTTAATTCCTTGTGTTTTATCTTGACCATGCATGTATAAAAAATATTCTTATTCCATATAATCAATCTATATATAAATATATTTATATATTTGTAAATATGTAAATCCATATACAATTCAAGACAGGGATATATATCTTGATCCAAATTTTCTTATCTTTGATATGGGTATCGTCGTTGGTCCCAAAAAAATATTCTATTTTGTAAAAAATATCATTAAAAGTCAGAATCCAATATTTCATGAGCAGTTTAATTATTATTTCACTACACACACATATATATATGGTTAAAAAAAATAAAAAAGCCATAACAATAGCAACCACAAATATATTATATATGTACACTCTAGAATCCGAACCAACATTATATATAATATGCCTATCAACAAAAAGAAGATTTTTCCAATCCTTATAGTAAATTTAATTTTTAAAAAATCACGACAGTAATAATTCACTCATAGAAAGAGTCGAAGTATCGAATTTCTATACTTATATATAGAAGCTTCCAAGAAAGTGATATCGAGCGATGTGGAAATTAGTCAATCCACGTTCTTTCTATCCCTAGTAGACTCATCACCAAAGCACTCAATATATATATATAAAAATATATATATGCCTACATAATTTGTTATTATATAATATTATTTATCATCAATAAATATCAATTCCTCACCAAACTTTGATTAAAAAAAATCAGTAATATTGTAGTCAAAGCAAGGGGTTACAACCAACGTTACCAGCTAGCTAGGGCAAGTGTACGAGAGAGTTACATATGGAAGACCCTAATGACTATAACAGTAAGAGGAGCCATGAGCAGCAACAGCAAGGATCGAAAGAAGATCCTCAGGTGAAGTACCGCGGCGTGAGGCGGCGGCCGTGGGGGAAATTCGCGGCGGAGATAAGGGACCCGTCGAGGCAAGGAGCTAGGCTGTGGCTTGGGACGTTTGACACGGCGGAGGAGGCTGCTCGGGCCTATGATAGGGCTGCCTTTAACTTTAGAGGTCACCTTGCTATTCTCAACTTCCCTAATGAGTATTATTCTAGGGTTATGGGCTCTCCTCCTTATCCTCCTCACATAACATTTTCTTCTACTCATTCTGCTGGTTCTTCTTCTTCTTCTTCTGGTCCTTGCCAGGGTTCGGGCTCTTCGGGGGCGGGGGCCGGAGCGGGGATGGGGATGAGTGGCCGCCGCCAAGAGCGGCAAGTTTTCGAGTTTGAGTATTTGGATGACAAGGTGTTGGAGGAGCTTCTTGGTTCGGAGAAAGATAAGAAGAAATAATAATAATAATGCCGAGTAAGAGAAAAATTATTATATTCAAGATGATGATATTTATGATATCATGTTTTGAGTGTACTATTGGCTAAACATTGTTATATTAATTAATTAATTATCGTTTTATCACGCTAATTTTAGCTTTTAATTTTCAACTTTGATTATTATTATTCATGAATGTTGGATTTTGTTTTCTCAGTTTTTGTTTATTTTTAAAAAAGGCCAGAGAGAATTAGCTAGCTACTAATGAATGTACCAAAGTCATAATGATAAAAAAAGGCCAGCCAATGAGCTAATAATTTGGTTATTATTTCTTCATGATCATTACATCAAACAATGACTTATAGTATCATATGAATTGAAATGTTATTATTAATGTACGTATATATATATATAGATAATATTCTATATATATATGTGTATTTGTTGGCCAGAAGGAATTTGTGCTAAGATAGCTTTTTTTTGTATGAAGATTATTATTAGTTGGGTATCTTGTAAAATTCTCAACTTGATATAAATATATATAGTGTCACCAGATAATACTAAAAACTGATAGTCATCTCTAAACTTGAAGATCACGCTATGAAAAATAATAATAATAATAATGACTGATACTATATAAATATGATGGACAATTCTTCTTTAGGTTTTCACCTTAAGCCCTATTAGTAGGGCTCTCAGTATTTCTCGACCCGTGAATAGTTTTCGGCGTGATTTTTTTTTTATGACCGTGTATATTGTAACTATTTAGAGCATCTTGCAAATTTTCAGAAAATTCCGAATAGTTTACAGTACCGAAAACTAGGTTCAAACATGTTGATTTCTACGCATATAAAAAAAATTAGTTATGCGTGCAATAACATGTTTGAGCCAAGTTTTCGGTACCGTAAATTATTCGGAATTTTCTGAAAATCGTGCTGATGCTCTAAATAACTGCAATATACACTATCATAAAAAAAATTCGCGCCGAAAACTGTTCAAAAATCGAGAACACATAAAGCCCCACCGGTAAGACTTAAAGTGAAATTCATATCCTTAAATATATATATATATATAACAGTGTTAGAAGTCAATTTCAATCTCATTCATTAAAGTCCCATCTTTCTACTCCTAAGCATTGAATTAAGCACTATTTGTATATGTCCCGACCATAGAGATTCGATAAGTTAAAAGACTTTTTTGTTTGATAAAAGTAGTGTTTACCCCATTAATAATTATTTGGTTAAAAAGAAGAACAAAAGCCCACCACCCCAAATAATAATAAAAAAAATTTAAAAAAAAAAAAAAAAAAACTAAATCAACAGTAGTTTTTGCTTCACAGGACATATCTACATATGTAATAATATTCATCATATTATCTACATACATTAATTATACTTATATATATCAAGATATTATTTAACTATATATTCATAGCTATTTTGTATGTTCCATATGTTTTCTACGTCAACTCCATATGTATGCATTAAACAAATAAATTATACATATGTAACACATTTATATTTATATTTATATTTATATTTTATTTTAATAAAATATAATATGCCCAGTGATCTATTTGTTTGAAAATACATGTAAGAGAAAATTGTTGTTAATTGATTTGTAGTATTGTGAATGTTTTTTTTTCTTCTTATTATTATATTCACATTATATATATTAAAAAAGAAAAAGAGAGATCTAGTGTCTAACTTTTTGTTAACTAATTCACCATACAACTAATAAAAAAGATATATTTTATAATAGTAGAAAAATTATTAAATAAATAAGTAGTATATATACATATATAATGGGAGAGTTTCTTATTAATAATTAATTAGAACTGGAATATAAAAATGAGAACTTTTCATTAAATGTTTTTTTAGACTCAAATGCCTGTTCTGTCTTATACTTTTTGTTCTCTTGAATTGGACCAGCTTTCTGACATATTTACAGCTCATTAATTTGACTATTGCTTCAATTTTAATTATATATATTTATATGTATTAAACCTTTTATTATTATTCGATGATTTTGATAAATTAATGCTATATGCTGATAAATTTTTACCAAGAAATTCAGAACATTACTTTTATTTTTAATTATTAGCAGATTAGTGGTATCTTAATTATTACATGTTTATATATCCATGTTCATTCCCAAGATATATAAATTTTATAAAAAATTCATCTCATCATCCCATGCAAATAGAAAAATATTAATTTACAAATTTTATAACATATTGATTTAAGAATTCAATATGTAATTGAAAATGACAAGTAGTATAGAGATAATTTTATGTAATTGAAACCTAAAAAAAATTTCTTTTTTTTTTTTCCTTTTAAGACTTTAATTAATTGAAATAATAAGCATTTTTTAAATTTTATAAACAAAATTTAGAAAATAAAGTATTTTTAGTATCTAATTATTATTTCATATAATTAAAAATCTAAGAAGGGAAAAATGATTAATGCTTTAAAATTTAAGGTAATTAAAATTTGAGTTTTTTTATTGAACATTATGTAATTAAAATAATTTTTTTTTTGTAATATAAAAAAGAAATTTGATCAAAATTATTATGCTAAATTAATGTATATTATTTTTATATATTAATTTGTAAAATAAAAAGTAATATTTTGCTATTAATTAAACTGAAGTGGTGTAATCTCATTGCTCGTTAATTTGTTAATTGATTTGAATATCGATCTCAATAACATATCCAATAAATATTTGATAATTAACTAATAATGAGATTATATATACCTCAAAACTCTAAATTTTACATGAATTGTGATTCTACATTATTATAATATCGACAAATAATAATTGTATATTTTCTATAGCTAGTTTGAGATTATATATATGATAGAAAATGTTTCTTTGTATAAAGTTTTGATTCGAAATTATTACACATGTTCAAAGTCTAATATTGAAAACAAATAAGTCTAAATGTCTCAACTTTTTAGACTAGAGAAATGAGGTTATCTTGAATTAATAAAGTAATTAAAAACAACCAAGGATATTAGAGTAGAATCTAGATCTTTAAAAGTGAAGAAAAATAGTGTACGTAATTTTAATTTTATTATTGAAGGCTATATAATTTGTGGTTATTATTATGTTAGTAAATTAAGTAATTATATACAAATACAAATATCTATATATATATATATAGGTGTAAACCTAAACATTAATTATATACGTACTAATTATTTCAGTAAAAATTCAAATTGAGCCTCCCAAAGCACGAACTCATCATGTTTTTCTCATTTATAATTTTATTATTAGTTCGAACATTCAATGAAATTACATATGTTTCGTGATAGTCAAGTATATCAATCAAACACTGTACTAAATTAAAGCCAAAATCCACGCTTATAAAGTTCAACACGACAAAAATAAAAAATAAAAAAATGAATTATTAGTTAAAAAAAATAGAGAATTCGGCTTGAATCAGAAAATTTATTTGATTCAATTATTTGTACATATAAACAGTGATAGATTATTTATTTGCGGCACATGTGACAAACGTTTTCCAACCTTTTTATACTTATTATTTGAGAAATGCTAAAGGATGAGTTGTGGTCCTGTAGTTGGTACAAATTAATATTGGGTCACACATAATTTAATTAATTATTATAGAAAACTATTAATCACTCGTGAGGTTCTACTCACGGTGGTGTTGAACATCATTAGTACCTAATGACGATGCATACTATTTTGATATGTTATTTTTCTTCTCTTATAAACATACTTGAGGTTACCTATTGTAAGGTTTTAGAGTTTGGAGAAAAAGGTTTATGTGTTGGTATTATTTCTCAGGAATAAATGATATAGGAAGAAGAGTATATATACTCTGTTTTACAACATATTCACATGGGCCATTACAAGGCCAGTACACCATATTTACATGGGCCATACGTATTGGGCCTATACCACAATTATCTTTTATCATCCCCTGGCGAACTCATGGGGCGAGAGAGCACCGTAAGTTTGGATCAAAGCTGGAGAAAGCGAGCGGAAGACAAAGCTTTGGTGAGACAATCTGCTAATTGGTCTTCAGCAGGAGTATGTCGAACAATGAGAGACTTGGAAGAGACACGTTCATGAATAAAATGAAAGTCTATGTCAACATGCTTTGTTCTAGAGTGGAGCACGGGGTTGACAGTAAGATATGTAGCAGAAAGATTGTTACAAAGCAAAACAAGAGGAGCATTAGGATGCATTTTTAGGTCACGAAGAAGAAATTCAAGCCATGATAACTCGGTGAGACCAATGGCAAGAGCACGAAATTCAGATTCCGTGCTAGAGCGAGAAACAACTTGTTGCTTGGAAGATGGCCAAGATACAAAATTAGTGCCAAGAAAGACACAATGAGCGCCCGTACTCCGTCGATCATCTGGACAAGAAGCCCAATCGACATCAGTATAGTAGAGAAGATTGTAATCAGAACAAGGTTGCAAAGACAGACCAAAATGGGGAGTACCTTTAAGGTAACGGAGAATGCGCTTGACAGCTTGCCAATGAGTATCTGTTGGGGAGTGCATATATTAACAAACACGGTTCACAGCGAACGCAATATCAGGATGAGTCATAGTACAGTATTGGAGTGCACCAACTAGGCTTCGATAAGTAGAACCATCAGCAAGAGGAGTGCCAGAAGAAGCTGATAAAGCAACAATTGAAGACATTGGTGTATGAAATGGTTTGGCATCTAACATTTCAACACGATGTAAAAGGTCTTGAATATACTAATATTGGTTTAAGGGAAGACCTGTAGAGCAGTAAGAGACCTAAATACCAAGAAAATAATGCAGCTTACCGAGGTCTTTGATAGCAAACTCAGTGTGTAGAGTAGTAAGAAGAGAGTTCAAAATAGAAGAGTTGCTGCCAGTGAGAATTATGTTATCTACATACACCAATAATACAAGAGTGACAGTGGAGTGAAGATAAGTAAACAAAGAGGAATCAGCAGCGCTATTGATAAAACCCCGGGAAAATAAAAAGGATCCAAGTTTCAAGTACCACGTGCGGGGGGATTGCTTAAGACCGTAAAGGGCCTTATCCAAAAGGCAAACATGTGTTGGATGATCAGGATCATATAAGCCAACAGGTTGATCCATGTAGACAGTTTCTTGGAGATTGTCAGGGAGAAAGGTATTTTGTACATCAAGCTATCGAATAGGCCATGACTCAGGCAAGGCAAGTGTCAAAATAGTGTGAATCGTGGCAGGCTTAACAACTGAACTAAAGGTCTTCAAATAGTCAATGTCAGCTGTTTGATGATATCCTTTTGCCACCAAACGGGCCTTGTATCTATCAAGGGTTCCATCATCTTTGAGCTTAACCCAAAAAACCCATTTGCAACTGACCGATGTGGCATGGGGAGAAAGAGGAACAAGGAGCCAAGTTTTGTTTTTCTGCAAGGCCAAAATCTCAGCACGCATAGCAGCCTGCCAATGTGGAATTTTATCAGCCTGTTTGTAAGTAGTTGGCTCAAAATAATCATAAAAAATAGTAGTAATAAGAGCCTTGGGTTTATGACACTACAAAAAACCTCACTTTTGCCGATGGAAATTTGCGCCGGCAAAAGTAAGGTTTTGCGCCAACAAAAGCTATATGGGTTTTGCCGACGCAAATTTGCACTGGAAAAGGTCCGCGACGTACCCCTGTCGCTAATTTCACTTTTGCCAACGCAAAACGTAATGTGTCGGCAATTGTATCTTTTGGCAACGAAAAAATGCGCTGGGAAAAATAAGGATGCGCCGACAAAAAATTTTGTCGCGTTGTTGTGGAAAACACTTTTAGCTGCGCAAAATTGCGCCGACAAAAAATGAATCATTTAGTGGCGCGTTTTTGCGCCGGAAAAAGTGTATATATGTAGTAAGAGTTGAGACTTTTGCCGACGTAATTTTGCGTCGGTAAAAGTATTTTTTAAATAATTTTTTTTTGTTATATTACTAATTTTATTTTCAATATATTAATATTAATTAATAAATTTCGATTTAAATATATTAATAATTATTTAATTTTTTAGTAATATTATTTAATTAGAAATAAAATTAAAATTAAAATTAAAATTTTATAAATAAATAAAAAAAATTACAACTATTAATATTTATTGTCTCCACCAAACATGAAAATATAAAAGTAGTTTAGTAAAATAAATGTCTAATAAATTAAACTTTAAATAAATAAATAAAAAGTTCTATAAATGAGTACTGCCTGCCTCATCATCCCCGCCCCCGTCAACATCATCGTCCTCGTTCGAATCCTGTTCTGGTAAGTCAACAGTAAAACTAGGAGTTATTTCACCAACCTGCTTCAACAAAGCACTGAGCAGGAGATCTTGACGCCGTTGACGACTCTCAAGTTTAGTCGTATGCTTATTTAGGTTCAGATTTTGTAGCATAATGTCCTGACTTCGCTGCAAAATGGTGTCCACTTCAGGTGGCAATTGCCTGGACATTTGAGAAGTTGACGAAGATGCTGCCTTCTTTGCGCCAATTGCCTTCAACCTAGGCAACCCCTCAAACCCTTTCTTATAACGCGAGCAGGGCCCAAGGACATCTGTGACAATATCCATATCAGGCGGGAACTGACCGTCGACATTATCGCCGACACAAAAAGCAACATATGATACAGGGGTCGTACTCTGCGATGCTCCACGCTCGGTCATCTCAGTCTGCACAATAAAAAGCACGTATCTGGAATTCCAATATAACATTATTTGAAAACCTAATGATTATTGCTCAAAAATATCATTTTATTAGTCTTAAAAGTGTAAAATTAATTAAGTTTTAATTAATATTTTCATGGATTTATTGTCATATATTTTATATTTGAAAATATTAATTTTAATTTAATTTGTGTTTAATTTTCAGGAAATAAAATATATTTTTAACACAAACAAAAAGAAAGAAATATAATTGAAAAAAATAATGATAAAGTGGTATTTTTGAAGGAGAAATAGGCCCAAAATCAAGCCCAAATCACCCAGGCCCAAGCCTTCAGCAAGTGTCACGCTGTCACTTGGCAGCCCGCCATTCGGCCAGCCAAGCCACGCCAGCCGAGCCGCACACCAGCCAGCCGAGCCGAGTCGCGCACCTGACAGCCTAACGCCGCCTGACGCCACATCCCATCCGCCTGACGCCTGACGCCACATCCCATCCGCCTGACACGATGCCAACTGCTGAGCGAACCATAGCCCGCCACCTGTCCCACTCATCAGTCCCTGCTCCCCACTAGCCCGACCAGCTGCATGCCACGTTCTGACCGTGTCCCCCACTCCACCTTCAACCTTCTCCTTGTCTCCCACGGCTCAACAACATTTTCCCCACTTTGCACCTATTTTGCAGCCATTTTTCCCACTATTTTGTACACAGTTCTACACGTTTTTTAGTCCTATTTACACTATAAATAGAGTACCAAATGGAGTAAAAAAGCATCAGATTGTGGAAGGAGAGTAGAGAGTATTTTTGGGAGAAAAACACTTATTTTTCCTATTTTTCTTTTACATTTTTGTGAGTGAAAACAATTTCTATTTTAGGCTAAATTCTCTTGTGGAAATGCTAGAGTGAAGTTCATGTTTCACATTATATTTTTAATATATTGATTCTTTATTTTGTTCTTCATTTCTATATATTTGTTACAATTAAATTTATTTTCTTCTAATTTTTATTCTAAATTTATTAGTGTCTTTTACATAAGTCTAGTCATGCTCTTCTTATGTAATTTAGGCTTTTAATTTAATTTAGGATATTTGTTATATTATATGCTTTTTACTGCATTCTGTCATTGGTATTTTGTCGCTCTAAGGTATATAATATGATAGGTTTTTAAAATTAGAAGTTAGTATAATTTAATTAAAGAACATATTTTAAGGTGAGCTTTATTATTTATATTTTCCAACTATAATTAATGGTGTAGAACTATAGTTGAGTATAATGAATCAATTTTATTAAAATATATATATATATATGTTTGCATGAATGAAACTTATGCCTTCCATATTTTCTTTCTGATTTTAATTCCTTGTTTTTATTTATTTAATGTTTATATTCTTTTTCAAAGTTACATCATTTCAAAGTTTATTATTTCTGATTTACTAATCTACATTTTTACTTGTATTTTACCTCTCTGTGGATACGACATAGCCCGATTACTACTGCGACCGCTTAGTAGTTATTGGGCGATATCACCTAACTTATAAATTTTTAATATAACAACATATAAAATATAACTTTATTATCTATCTGCTAACATCCTATCATTGATGACTGCAGACCAGTGATTGAAAAAGAATGTAATTAATTTTGTTCCTGTATCAGGGAGCAAGCGGGCTAAAGTAAATTTGGTAATGAAAATCCATATCTACATCAAAATCATGAAGATGTTGTTGATATATACGGTAAGTGCAGCTAATTCCATTAATGGGGAATTTACGTCTCTAAACATATACATCAACTATATTTGCATGTTTTTTATTTAGATATGGATTTTCATGACCAAATCTACTTTAGCCCACAAGCTCCCTGATACGGGGACAACATTAGTTACATTCTTTTTTTATCTTAGTCCATAATCATTAATCATAAAAATATTGGCATATAGATTATAAAGATTTAATTGTTAAAAATTTAATTAGTAATTAATAAATAATTACTAATTGACGACAACCAATTAATAATTAATTATTTACTAAACTTTTTTAAAGTTAAATGATCATAAATTAGTTAAGGTTATGCAACTTACATGTTTTGTCGCAGCTACATCACTAATCCTTAACACCATTTCTATACTCCAGAGACCAACGATTCCTCGCACTCATCCAGCTTCTGTCGCTCGCCATCTTTAAGCGAAATAATTTAGAAAATATTAATAATTGTCTTAAAATGAGGGAAATGATAGTCAAAATATTTCATGACTTTTGTCTCCCTAATTATCACTAACTTATAATAATATCCTATCTCTGGCAAGAATAATTATTTATAGGGATATTTGCGGCTAAAATACTCAAACTTACAGCTTACTAACACTTAAATGACACATGGCACCACATGATTGGTACACATTATTATTATTATTTTAAATTATTTTTCATAAAAAATATCATTTTATATTTTTCATTTAAAAAAAAAAAATCAAATTTATTGTTTTTCGATTTAAAAGTAACAAAAAATAATTTTTTCTCATTTTAAAAAAAAAAATCAAATTTATTGCTTGGATTTTAAACAAAATTACTTAATCTTTAATTGAAAAAAAGTAGACAAAATGATAAATAAGAAGATTTTAATAATAATAATAATAATAAATTAAAATTTTTGAGGATATTGTTGACTGTGTTTTTAGCCAACGACGTGCAAACGTCAAAAACGATGAACCTTAAAGAGAATTTAAACGACACAGACAGTTTAATCAAGAAAAGTAAATAACACAAGAGATTTTATAGTGGTTCAACCCCGATTGTCGGTAATAGCCTAATCCACTTAGAGTTGAGATCTGTACTCAAGATGAGATGGACTGAGCCAACTGAGTTTCTTCAGTACAGATTGCAAATATACAAGAATCTTTTCAAATACCAGCATTTTCTCTCTCTAGAATACTCAGACCCAAATTTTCTCTCTCTAGAAAGAAGAAGCATCCGCCCCCTCTCTAATCCCATCAGCCATCTATTTATAGGCTTAGGGTCATACATCTGATATCCCCTAGAATCGGGATATTTTATTATATTTATTACATTTAAATTACAAAAAACATTCAAAATGTAACAAACCCCCCATTTGTGGGAAGAATGAGAGATTCCCGTGTATCTTGTTGAAGCTGTTTCTGGGAATCTTGACTTAGTCCTCCTCTAGCTAGTTGATCCACCTCTCCTACTGACCACTCATGCAAGTGCTGGTCGGACATGTGCATGGTGGTAGGACATACACTTCTCTCCTCATCCTTGGGGTCTCCTAGGTCCACTCTCTTGAGTTCTCCTCGGACCAAGGTCTCTTGGGCTCTCCTCCTCGGACCTCATCCTTGGGGTCTCCTAGGATCACTCTCTTGGGGTCTCCTAGGACCACATCCTTGGGGTCTCCTAGGACCACTCTCTTGAGTTCTCCTCGGATGCACTCTCCTTAGCTCTCCTAGGATGCACTCTCCTTAGCTCTCCTAGAATGCATTCTCCTTAGCCTCCTAGGATGCACTCTCCTTAGCTCTCCTAGGATGCATTCTCCTTAGCCTCCTAGGATGCACTCTCCTTAGCTTTCCTCGGACCAAGGTGCACTTGGCTTGGTTATGACATCTTTCAAGCAGTCCAAATTCTTCGTCAGTCTATTGGGTCACTTTATCACAACTCTGAGGAGTCAATGTATTTATTGACTATTTAATGTGTCTTTTACGGACCATGTACTGCCATTTGTCACCTTTATTGCCACGTCATCAATCTCCATTTTTGGGGATAACAGATATTAACAATAAAAAAAATTAAATTTAAAAAAAAAATGTATTTTTCATACTTAATCTTAAATTGAAAAAAAGTTTGAATTTTTTTTTTTGAAAAAAATGTAAATTTTATTTTTTGTTAAATTGAAAAATAAATTGAAAATTATTTTAAGAATAATAACAATGTGGACCAATCATGTAGTGCCACGTGTCCTTTGCCCAGTCAACTTTAACATTTAACACTGTGTATCTCTAATTGCAAGTAAATTTCACATTTTGGTACTTTTTCCACCAAAAAATCAGTTTGGGTATTTAAGTGTTAGTAAGTTGTAAGTTTGGGTATTTTAGCCGCAAATATCTCTTATTTATATTTACCAAAGAAAATGTAACTAATTATTAATTATTACAATTTTTGAAATCATTTACTTATTTATTACTTTTATTTTAAAATTAATTTAATTATACATTAATTTCATTTTGTAATTTTTTATTAAATTCTTCAATTTGTATTGGATTATTTACATAACTAATAACAATTTTATTATATTTATATTTTACTTAATTATATTTTATTAAATCATTTATATTTTTAACTTTTTCAATTACAAAACATCTAATATTAATGTTAAAATTAATTATTAATTATTAATTATTATGATTGGTAATTTTATTTTAATTAAATTATAGTTAAAAATTATTTTTTTGATGAATTTTTATTTATACTTAAATTTTTATTTAATTAATTATTAAATGTTTATTAATTTTACTAACTCTAACAGGATTTTGGCAGCATAACGACTATATTTCAAACTATCCCAAAAATTTTAAAACCTACAAATTAAACACATATATAACCAGAATATTCCTAGATCATACAAAACATATATATACATTAACAAATATTTAGCCACAAAAAAACATATACCAAAACTGATTTTTTTATTAATACAAAAAAATTATTAAATACATATTTACAAACATATCACATTTAATATAAAACAATTTAAAAATATAAACATACATTATTAATCTTAATTTCTTTTAAGTTCATACTTTAACTAATATATATATATATCACAAAATACAATATAATAAATATTAACAACCAAAAATAAACAAATACATATAAAGCATTCAAATAAAAAAAAATACATATTCAAACCTGTTTTTTTTATTTTACAAAAAAAATTAATAAATACAAAAAACATATATTATAAAAATATCTTAAAAATAGTTGTTATTAAGAGAAACAAATAAATATAAAGCATTAAAATAAAAATTAATGTTAACGGCTATAATTTTTGTAATTAATGTTAATTTTCCTAAGACTAACAAAATTTGGCCAGCATAACGGCTATATTTTAAACTATCCCAAAATTTTACAAAACCTGCAAACTACACACAATATACAGAATATTATCAGAGCAATATTCAGAATATTCCCATAGCATGCACAAGATAAACCAAAATTAATAACATATATCAAATCTTTGTATATCAGTAACATCAAAACAATTTATTTAGTAAATATTTATAAATAAATAATATTTAATATAAAAAATATAATATATATTTTTTTAATATACATAATCTAATTTATTTTTTAATATACACATAAAGCATTAAAATTAAAAAATATACATACTCAAATCAGTTTTGTTTTAGTAAATACTAAAACCATATTTTTTTTTCATTATTAATCTCATTTTTCTAAAACTACAGAGATTTATTTGTTTTTTTTAACAGAAAAATATAATTATAATACCAAATTTCACACACAAACATATATATTAATAGTTCACAATTAATTAATCAATTTTCTAAAAAAAATTAACATTAAATAAACATATGTACACACACATTTACATATATTCATATATACATAAATAAACCTATATGCATATATAAAAAATACAGACATATAAATATAAATATACATATATATATATACGGACATATAAATATATATACATATATAAACATATATATATAAACTGATATATACATATATAAACATATATATATATAAACAGAGATAAACATATATATGTAAACCGATATATATATAAACAGATATAAATATATACATAAACTAACCTTTGGAGTTGTTCTACCGAGATATTGGAGCTGTAACACCTGTTTATAGAGAGAGAATAACAAAAAAAAAAATACAATTACAAAACGAGATATAGAGAAAAAAATCTAAAAATGTTAAAAATATTCCCATTGGATTTACTAACCTTGAGAGAGAAGAGCTTCACTATATGAGCTGAGCCACGGTGGGATTACGGCATGGGGGAGTCGGATTTCATTAACACAGAGGAGAGAAGAAGTTTTTTCTGAAAAAAATTTGAAATGGGGAAGAAGGGCTCACGGCGGATCTAATATCGCTATGACTTTTGCCGGCGCGTTTCGTTGCGCCGACAAAAGTCTTTAATAAACCCTAGGACAAAACAGTGTCGATTTACTTAGTCCGACTTTTACCGACGCAAAATAGACTTTTGTCGGCGCAACGAAATGCGCCGGCAAAGGTCTAGCCACCTACTTTGTTGAAAACGTGCACAAATTAAAAATGCACGTTTGACTTTTGCTAGCGCGTTAGGTGAAATGTGCCGGCAAAAGTCTATGGTATTTTTTTTGAAAAACTGATGTTACTTTTGCCGGCGCAAAATTGTGGCAAAAGTTGTTGTTTTTGCCAGCGCAATTCACTAATACGCCGGTGAAAGTTTTTTTTTTCCGACACAATTCTGAATTGCGCCGGCAAAAACCTTGTTTCTTGTAATGTGAATACCCGCCTTGGATTGGGTAATTATGGGGTGAGTGTTAGTGGTGGTAGTAACAACTTTTTGCTCATGTGGGACATGTAATTCGACCACTAACGGAATTGTAGAGGGCAGAGAGGAGGAAGGAGAAGACTTGGTGGAGGAAGGAGAGGGAGAAGGAGGAGGAGATGGAGATGGAGAGCGGAGAGGAGAAATAGGGAAAGAGGAGGACAGGGAAGGAGAAGAAGATGAAGGAGGAGAAAGAGTGGGAGGAATAATAGGTAAATCCAAAGGGAAAACAAGTGGGGAGGAGGAGAATGTAGGCAAAGAGAAAGCAAAGGGAAAAGAGGCTTCATTAAACACAACATGGCGGGAAATGTAGACACGACCAGTGGGAAGGGAAAGACATAGGTAGCTCTTATGCTGAGAGTTGTAGCCCAGAAATATGCATTTTTTGGAACGATATTGCAATTTATTGTTATTGAATGGACGAAGATAAGGGAAGCAAGAGCAACCAAAGATCTTAAGGTGATCATAGGCAGGGGGCGTTGATAGAGAGTGAAATAGGGATTGCTATTTTTGAGGGTGGGAGAGGGAAGGCGATTAACCAAGTATATGGTAGTGGAAAAGGCATAAGGCCAATAAGAGAGGGGAACTGAAGCATGAGAAAGGAGGGCAAGGCTAACTTCAACAACATGGCGATTTTTAAGCTCAACTCTTCCGTTTTGTTCAAGTGTAGATAAACAAGAATTTGATGAAGAATGCCTATGGATGAAAATAATTTGTTGAGTGTGCGAAACTCCCCACCCCAATCACTTTGAAACCGTTCAATGTGAGTGTTAAATTGTTTTTCCACCATAGTTTTGAAACGAAGAATTGTAGGGAATGCTTCATCCTTTGTGGTTAAGTGGTAAAGCCATGAGAAACGACTGAATCATCAATGAATAATATAAAATAGCGAGCACTAGTAGTAGATTTTTCAGGGAAATGACCCCAAACATCAGTGTGAATACTCAAAAAGAGCTGAAGCTCGTGATAATGTCAAAGAAAAAGACAATCTATGAGATTTAGCCAATTGACAATCCTTACAAAAATCCAAAGAGGAAACAAATTGTTTTGAAAAATTACATATATCTAATAAAGTAAAAATAACACTAGAAGAGGGGTGCCCGAGGTGGTGATGCCATAATAAGCAATTGCGAACAGATGTGTGATGAGCTTGGACAGGAGAGGATGGAGGAGAGGAGTGGACTCGAGGAGACTGGACTTTATAGAGGCCCTGATCAAGTACTCCCGTGAGAAGATTTTACTTGGTTACCTGATCCTTGATAAAGAAACAATTGGAATGACATTCAATAAGAGCATTGTTATCACGACAAAGTTTGGAGACACTGATTAGATTATTTTTAAGGGCTGGAGTGTGATAAACATCAGAGATGGAAAAAGGAACAAACCGAGAAGGCATAGTAACATGTCCAATATGAGAAACAGGGAAAAGCATACCATTACTAACCTGCACGTGATCTTGGCCAATATAAGGAGTAGCTGCATCTAATATGTCATATTGTGGTGTGAAATGGTGAGTAGCGCCAGAGTCCACAAACCACTAAGAAGCGGAAAGAGCAAAAGAATGGTCGAACCCATGAAACCCCGGATGTGGTGTGGGAAGTAAAGGTCCAAGTGACCCATTGGGTGGGCTCAGAGGTAAGGAATTGAGCATGGTATTGAAATTGCGTGGAGGTTGAGGTTGATAGGAGAGGTTGGTGCGATGGTAGCTGATAGCAGCCATATGGCCTAGTTTACCACAAATTTGACAAGCTTGAGGAGAGCGAGTGGTAGGGAGGCGATTGTTGTTAATGTTTGACCACTGATTTGGAGAGAAGACAGGAGGTCAATGATTATAGGTATTTGGGTAAGGTGGACGATTGTCTGGTCGAAATGGGTAAGAAGAGTTTTGTTTATACTGAGAGGAGGAGTGTTTGGCATCTGTGTTTAATTTTGAAAAATTAGCTTGAAGGGAGCTCAGAGTTGCAGCACTGTTATGGGTTTCTAGTCGATAATCATAGCAGAGAAGGAGGCTAAAAACAAATTCCATGGAGGGGTGTTAGGCTAAGTTTAGCCTACTGTTTAAGTGTCTTGATCATTGTCTTTTTAATGGTTTAAGTGTTTTTGGAGCGGATTTATGCTCGTTTTGCTTGATTTCATGTTTAAGCATATGTTTTGGGGATTTGGAGTGGATTGTGGAGAAAATATGCTAAACTGAAGGGTTATTCAAGTTTTGTTGAAATTGTATTAGGGCCGCGGCGCTAATGTGTTTTACAGCCATGGCAAGAAACGATCACAGATTGGGAGCCGATGTCCCAGACTGAATTAGGGTCATGGCGCAAATTTTAGCACCACGACGCTAGGTTGTATTTGAGCCATGGCGACCCCATTTTCCAGAAAACCGAAACGTCTCAATTTCAGAGTGGCGCCGCGGCGCTGATGTCTGTACGTGTCAGAATTTTAAGGGAAATTTCGTCATTTTGGGAGAAAAATAGAATTAGGTCTTCGTTTTAATGAGAGGGAGTTGCGATTTTGGAGATATTAAGACTGCTCTAAACCTAGAAGAAGGAGAAAAAGAAGATGGGAGTAAGTGTTGGCGAATCGTGACAATCACAACTAGTTTCTTCTTTTCTCTCTTTATTTTTCTGCTTTTGATTATGTTTGTTTTTTAATCAATTAAGAGCATGTTAATGGAGATTATGAACTTAACTCCAATTTAGGGTTTTTAATGAAGATTGTCTAAATCTTTCTATGGATTAATGCAATTTCGATATTTTTCTTTCTTTTATTGATATGTGATTTATTCATATTTGTGCTCAATACATGTTTTAGATTGGCCACCTATTACATGATCTATGATTCTAATATGAAATCTGAAAAGTGAATGTTAGGAATGCTCTAATTGATTAAACATAAGTTTTGATGTAAAACGAAAGTATTTGTGTAGCTTGTGTAGCTTTAGATTATTGCTTAATGTTGATTGCTTGTGTAATTTATCTCAGAAATGCAGTATTTTACCTTGCAATTTAGTACCCTTTATGTCTTAATAGGAATATTGGTAATTTTATAATTTGCTATCACATTAGAAGAAGAAGGAAAATTATTTTGCATTACTGAAATAGGAAGTGGAAGCAATCGAAATTAATCTCCCTATATTTCATTTCTTGATTGAATCTTGTTTATTGTTTTGTTATTTATTTATTGCTTAGATTATTTAGTTTAACAATCCATTTTTCGATAGCCAAATACAAACAAAAATTCAATTAATTGGTACTTAGCTAAAGTCATTGTGGGAACGATCTCACTCACGTGAGTTATTACTTGGGAAACGATACGTATACTTGCTTGTTGAATTTTCGCAACAAGGGGCGATCAGATCGGCTACCAGAGGAGCAACAAAGCTATTGTACTCAGTACCGAGTCTGCCTAAGAAGTAGAAAAGTTGATCATTGTGAGAGACGGGTTCTCCAATTGCAGCTAGCTTGTTGCAGTAGCTTTTGAGCCTTTGAATATATTTAGAAGCAGAGAGGGAATCCTTCTTGAGTGTTTGCAATTTGCCTCGAATTTCCATGATGCGTGATAGTGACGAAGCTAAATAGATATCTGTAAAGGCCTCCCAGATCTCTTGTGCCATGGTGTAGCTGACAATTTGGCTAAGCATAGATTCGGTGAGGGAGGCATAAAACCAGCTCATGACTAGTCGATTATATCTCTGCCAAGGAACATACTCCTGATTGATTGTTGTGCTGTCGATTTGAATTTTTTTTGGGCATGGACTAGTACCATCGATATAGCCATCTAACCCATTTGCCATAATGATGTTGAGAAGCTGGTTTTGCCAAATAAGGAAGTTGTTTTTGTAACGCCCCAAACCCCAGGAACCGTTACGGTGTGCCTTGTAAACAGTGCTAAACTCGCTAACCGAGTCATTTGGCCAAAATCATTAACTAAGTATGATTAGCGGTTTAGGGATTAAAAACTTTGGTTAGGATGTAACGTTTCACTAGAACATTTAATATATACACTAAGATCCCGAAAATATAGTTTCAGAGTTTATTACAGAAAATATTTACAACAGGCCGTTCTAAGCGGCAAAACAGGGTTTAATCCTAGTTCCACTTTGAACCTCGGCCGTGGTGGTCGAGCAACTGCATATGTACACGTCATCACCTTAGCTCTCCAACTCAAAGATGGTCCAGTTTCCTCTTGCCTTTACCTGCACCACATAGCACCCGTGAGCTGAAGCCCAGCAAGAAAACACAATAAAGCATGACATAATATCAACAATGACCATAATAGTCATCCAGGACTATTAGTCCAAAACAGATAGGTGACTGTAGCAGAAGTCACAAAAGTAGGTACAGCTCCTTCATGCCATGTGACGATAGGGTCACCAGGGCTTAACTGATATGAGAATCTTCCATAAATTGGAACAGGATAGGTGCATGGTGAATGGTCACCAACATAACCTTCCTCCCGACTCTAGATTCGTAACTGTGGACAGCGTCCCCTAGCCATGTGACAAACAGTCACCAGGGCCATGATCATCTGGTCTTAGACCAAGCAAGCGCTTATAAGTTCATCGACTTTAGGGTCGGTCCAGCATTAATGCCATGGAGCCATTCAATGCATGTTCATCGACTTTAGAGTCGGTCTAGCAATAACGCTATAGAGCCATTCAATGCATGTTCATCGACTTTAGAGTCGGTCCCTGACTAGTCAGTGCCATACACAGGTAAGCCATGCCACCAAACGTATATCACATGTTCAATATTCATAAACAAGGCATTCAGCATGCTTACTAAATAGATACCAGTACAATTAGGACCATGCACAACCACAGAGGCACAAGCTTTGAACGATATTATACACAGTATACAAAGCATGTCCTAATCACATGTTTCTCATGCATCATATGCATAATATTCCACAATCCAACATGCACCAATAACCGCCATGCATGTCACGTTTAATAATCAACCAACATGCATCAAGAATAGTCATGCATGTCATACTCAATAATCAACCAACATGCATCAATAATAACCATGCATGTCACATATACACGGGGTGCAGTTTTCTTACCTCAAAGTCGAGCTAGAATGATTTAAAGAACAACCTTTGAGAACGATCAGCTTTTAGTCCTTTAGCGGTCACCTAGTCATAACCAAATATAAGATACCATCAATAAAAATAATCAACATAAGTTCCCAAACCAATATCTAGCCTCTGGGACATCAATCCACACTTAATCGGGTACTAGGTTCAACCCCGAGGCCAAAGGCTTGAATCCCCAAGCTTAAAACACCATTCTGGCCAAAATTTCCCTAAGGGTCGCAGCCCTCCCCAGCTGCACCGCGGCGCGCCCCTCAAACAGAGGCGGACCTCCCTGCCAGACGCCAAGGCCCGCGGCGCACCACAGCCGCGGCGCGGCGCCCAGCCCAGACCAGGAAAAAATGACAGCACGCACCTGAAATCTTTCCCCTGCGTTTTCCCTTGAAACCAGCCCTTGAAACCTGTCCCAAACCCCAATCTAACACCCAATTCAACCACCAAACATAATCTACAACTCACCCTCATCATAACCCAAGTTAAACCTCAACTAAACTTCCTTTAATTCTCAACTAACACATCAAAATCCTAAACTGAAAACTTAATAGAAAAACAGGGTATAACTCAAAACTCAGGTTCAATTCCTTACCTTAAGCTGGTTTGAATCCTTCCCAATAGCTGAGCTAAGTCTAAAATCCCCAAGCTTTGATTTCCCTAGCTTGCTCTTCAATTGGCTCTCAAAAATTTGAAAGGAAGATGAAGGAGGAACCTTGTACGGGAGAGAAGGAGAAGTGATGAGGATAGGCTCTGTTTTTGTTTTGTTTCCACAGCTTTCTAAACCCCAAAAGCTGATATAAATCCTTAAGGTCAAAAGACCATAATGCCCCTAAGCCAAATAAATCCCTCTAAAGGCTTCCGAGGGTAAAACCGTCCTTTCCCGCCTATCTCATTAATTATAATTAACGCTCTCCAATTCCCGCTATTCTCAATATTCCCAAATACCAATAAATCATATCCCATTACCCTTTAATTCCCGGTAATGCTCTAATAATTAAATTCACCCCGAGCCCCGGACTTAAACTCGTTATGACTAGACCGAACACTTACATCTCATGATCGTCTCATGTCGAATAGCTCAAACCAATCCACCTTATAATGTGGCTATATTAATTAATCACAACCATGCACCCAAAATACACAATTACGCCCACAGTGGCCAAATTACCAAATTGCCCTCATAATTAACATATGAACCTATATGCATGCATTCACCATCATATAATAATATAATTCACGTAAACATGCATATAATCATTAAATACTATAACAAATCAATTATGGCCCTCCCGGCCTCCTAATCAAGGTCTTAAACCTTATTAGGAAATTTGAGGCATTACAGTTTTCATGTATTTTCACCGAGAATGGTTGATTCATTGAGGGACGACTGACGATATTTTGATTACTTTGAGCTAGGATGTTTTGGTTGAGTAGCTACCTATTTTGTGGTGTGGTGCTGGAAGAATTAGTTGGAGATGTTGGGGAATTTTGAGCCATAGCTCTGATACCATGTAAGGTTTTAGAGTTTGGAGAAAAACGTTTTTGTGTTGATATTATTTCTCAGGAATAAATGATACAGGAAGAAGAGTATATATACTCTGTTTTACAACATATTCATACGGGCCAGTACACCATATATACATGGGCCATACGTATTGGGCCTATACCACAATTATCCTTTATCACCTTTATATATATATATATATTAGGTAAAAGCTGTTAGGAACGAATTTCCTAATACGCAGCAGAATGGTGGTGGGGTTGGCCCAATGTACAACAAAATTTTTGTAACATATTTAAACTACCTTTAAATATGCGGATCCATTAATATACATACATTAATCATAAGCAAGTTAAGGATATAAATCATACCTCTAGAAGCCTATCAAGTGTCCTTGCTATCTTTTTTTATTTAAAACGATCTTCATATCCAAGCCGCTTCCAGGTACTCACACCAAGATCTTCCAAAGCGTTCTCTATCCCTCAAGAAGTGTGTGGGCACTTAGAGAATGAAGGATAGTTTCTTTGTGATTCTACTTGATGTACTCAACATATGAGATCAAGAGAATAGACCTGAGAATTGGTTCTTTATTTTCAGGGAGAGAAAACTATCGTTCTATTTTTCACAGAGCGAATAGACTGAGTTGTCTCAGATCTCTGAATATTTTCTTATTAGTCATACTTAAAAGAAAATATTCAAATTTAAAAAATAAATCTGTAACCAACTTACAATTTACTTTTTATTAATTAATTATTCTATTAATGAAAAAAATCCAAAAACTAATTTTTGAATTATCCATTAATTAATTAATTAATTAAATAAAAATGAAAATTATATCCCTGAAAAATAGCCCTACACGCCACACACAGTCCATGGACTGTGTGTGCACATGTAGCATCCTTATTTTTAGGGATGTTGGTTTTTTTCAATTTATATTTAATTATATATTCAAACTACTTTGTCAGATAAGATCTAACAACCTGATAACTAATTCAAATTTAAATTAATTACCTTTCTAACTAATTATCAAATATAATTAATTATTTGAATAAATATTAATCTTTTTAAATTCAAATCCAATTTGAACTTATCAGATTATTATCTCCCACTCAAATAAAGATATTTAATTTATTCTACCAATTAATTAAATCCAATATTTTCGAAAATAAATATTTAATTTATTATAATTTCAAAAATTATAATTATTTAATTAAATTTTGAAATTAATTTAATTATTTAATATAATTTCGAAAATTATACAGTAATTAAATATTAATTAATTTTATTAACTACAGCTAATTTGTAATTAATTAATTAATCACTATTATCATATAATTGCATAATTGGCCTGAAGAACAAATTTCTTCTCAAATATGTCTTTAAACTATTTTTCCCTTCATATCAACTCTTACCTTGAATAGTGTTGATAGAGCCGATATGGGGACCTATGGACCTATAATTCCAAGCTCCAATAAATTTGAGATTATTAATTAAACTATTTAATTAAATAATCTTAATTCATTAATCTAATGATTATTCCACTATAAATATGAGACTGCACTCTTGTAATTATAGACATTTCATTTAATGAGTACTTTATAATCATAAAGCGTCCATTGATATAATCATTGCATACAACTTGACCCTCTAATAATGGTTCATAATTAATCGGGAATAAAATCACTGTTTTACCCTTTTAATTATCTCTTGTTTCCTTAAGTACCATTGACTTTACTAGTGAAGGTTAATTCATAACTAAATTATGAATTTGAGCTCAACAACCTTTCAATCCCAAAAATCAACCCTTAAGAGAACCATCATTCAATCTCTTGCTAGAAGGCATAGATTCCATATCTGTATACTATGTCCCCAGCCATCTACATTAATGAGTTCCCCAAACAAAAGTTTATAGCGTGATCATTCTGACAGACCCTAACAAGTGAATCAAAGAACTCATATAACATAAACAGGAGTTTATCATAGTAACTTCAGGATTAAGATCTATTGGTATATGATCATCAGTTGATATATTTAATTAATACTTCGAAACGATATTTAACTAAGTATTAATAAACATAACTGGTCCAGTTTTATATATTCTCTAATATATAAAGCACCTCCACTAAAGTGTCCTACCACGCTAGTGATCCGGATCTAGATTACATGTATTCATAATACTAGTGGACCGTACTTGCAGTAACTAATCTAAAGATTCCATAACTTTATTTTACTGCGAACTATTCAAGTTCATTTATCTCAAACACAATCCTCCCGTACCAATACGTGTTTGAGATCACATATGAACTTAGGAATTTTCCTGATATTTACATAATATTATTACAGAATAATATAGTCCATAAAATATATGCATAACAAATTCAATTTATTTATTTATTTCATAAAACAATGTCTACTACATATGCTTTCAGGGCACATTTCCAACAAAAGCAACGTGCAATGCACGTTTGCTTAGTTGTAAAGTTGTAAACATTGTCTATAATTTTAATAAAAACTGGTTTACTGTTTTTTTTAATTATATATATAATATAATGAATTATAGTTATATAGTATATATAAATATTTATACCAATAATCTCAACATATATGACATCTAAACACAATGTTGACATAAATATATATTTACATGGCTACATGACATATATATAAAATACAATAAAATTTCAAAAGATATTAATACCAGAAATAAAATAAGAATAGAAAAAGCCATAGTGTAGACAGTAATATACATGCATCAACTATTTTTAGTTTATAATGTATCTCACAATGTCAATTGGTGAATTTTATGAAGAAAAAGAGCTTCAATTACTTGATAAAAAAAAAACTATCACACAAATTTATACGAAAAAAATGATGTAAGCATATTATTTTTAAATAAATATGACTTAATTATTTAAATTATCATAAAATATCTTTAAAATATTCTATTTTAATTAATTAGTTTATTTATTTTTGTTTGATTTTATATTTGTTCTAGTTTTTTTAATTTAGAAGTGACAACAAAAGATTATATATTATATGTTTAATATAATATTAAGTTTAAGTTTAATGAAAATTTATTTATGTTATAAAATATATAGTTTTATTATTTTTAAATAATTATCATTGTAAAATATCTCAAAAATATCCTATTTTAATTTGTTTGTTTATTTATTTAAGTTTATATATAAGAAAATTATGTTAAATATAATAATATGTCGTTAAAATTAAGTGGAAAAAATAAAAAATCATTAAAACCAATAATTTTCGTTATCTACACACTTTTTATATAGGAGATATATCAATTCAATGAACTATTGTTCACTCGAACATAAAATTTTAACCATAATAATAATAATAATAATAATAATAATAGAATGTATTATTATATGTATCAATAAATTAAATGCATGCGTATTTATATATCCAAAATTTTACACCATAAAATTAATATTTGATCAAGTTAATTTAATGGTTGAAATTAAAATATAAATATAATTTTTAGTTATTAGATTTTTTTTAGTCAAAATAGATTGTATCATTACACTACAAGAAAAAAGTGTCATGGAAAACGCCCCATTTCGTTGCTGATACATATTAGGGGCGACATACCGCCACCACAACGTTATCGTCCCTAAACTATTAGTAGCGACAGAGTCGTCACCTCTAATGCTTGATTATTAGGGGCGACATTGTGACCCCTAATACACTCACAATCGCCGCAAAATGTTGTCTATGTGGCTTGTGGTAAAGATATATTTACGGCAAATGTGTGGATATTAAGGGCGACTAGTTGTCGTAAATGTGTGGATAACAGGAGCAACAAATATCTGTCGCCCCTAATAGTATTTTTTTAAATAAAAATAAAAAAAAACTCATTTTAATAATAAAATTGTAAATAATCAAAAATTAAAATATTATTTAATATCCTTAACTAGAATAAAATGTAACCATAACATCTATAATTATAAAATGTAGCTATAATATTCATATTTATTTATTAAAATATATAAATTATAATTAACAATAATATACTACTTATCATTTCCTAAATGAGTAGTGTCCTCTATATCGTTATCCTCCAGTGGTTGTGGCAGTATCGTCCACGAATATTGTGGAGGTAATGTCAACGATCTTGCTCCGTACATATAGTAAGGATATGGCAGAGGTTGCGTCGACGATACTCCAAAAATATTTATTTTCTATTGATTAGGTTTCTTTTTGTGGAAATTACATTTTACATGGTCTTTTTTAATAAGTTTAGAAAAATATGGCTTTTTAAAAGAATTTTTAATTTTATTGATTTATTTCCCATTTTTCTTTGTACAAAAACTTGTTTATATCATATTCTTACTCTTAATCAAGTTTTATTGATTTGGTAGTGTATTTTGTAATTTGATTATTATTTTTTAGTTTAACTGATTTTGTTTATATTATAAGTATTTTTATATTAATTTTTACTATGATTGTTTTGCAAAGTTTTTTTCGTAATATGAATTGTTTTTATTAGTTTTTTTTAATTATTATTCTATGCATTTTTCCTTTTTTTAAGACTTTTATATTGTACTTTTTTCTAGGTCCAGGCGAGGAAATCAATTACTTGATTGATTACCGTTTTCAATTAGATTTTTTTTTCTATATTTAGGTTAAATAACATGTTCCCATAATGGGTAACTAGTTACCCTAAGGGAGGTAACTTGTTACCATATGCTTTTTTTTTTCTTTTCAGATATTTTTTTTTTTATGTATAGGAGATTTAAGTAACTGGTTACCTACTTGTTGACAAATACGATTTTTTTTTTAATATTTAAATGTTCACATCAGGGTAACTTATTACTATTTTAGGAGTAACCAGTTACCAATATTATGGATAACTAGTTATCATCAAGATAACTTATTATCATCTTAGATATAGTCGTTTAACGTCAGGGTTACTAGTGGGTCTCATTTTTAGCTTGATTTGAGAGTAATCTTAACCCCTTTAAGCAACTTGAGTTTCACATTCCCTTAATCTAAACCCCATCTAACTCTCCCCACAAACTCAAACCTCATACCAAATACCCCCTCTGGGTAATCTATTAGGATGACCATAACATGTGACTATTAGGCTACCATCAAGTTCAGAAGGGATTTCGTGTTCTTGGTGTGTTTATCAAAATCATATTATTAAAGTGGACTACTTCAAAGTTGCAAAATGATTTAGAGGAAGTCTAAACTTATATAAGTCAATTGCTTATTGTATTCTTGAGACTTTACTAATTTATTTTATCTATGGGCATGGCCCATGGACTAGGCTTTTCGAACCACATAACAAACTTCTTGTGTCACGTTACTTTTAGTTTATTTACTTTCTGTTCGTATATTCTGATTCTTCAGCAATCTGTCCTGATACATCAGAATATCTATCTAATCAAACAATTGTTTAACTATTCCGCATTATCTAAATTGTTTGTTAAATTCAGTTGGTAATCTTAAAAAACAGAATTTCAAATATAATTCAAATATTATCAAATATCATAACTATATTAATATTTAATCAACAATACTATTCTTCATTATTTTTTTAAGTTGAATAGGACAAAGATGAGAGTTTTAATCTCTTTGAATTGTTTGGTAAGATTTACTTATGAAGTTATTATATTATTTTTGTACTTATTTTTTAAGAATGTATACATTTGTAATTTGAAATAAACTAGAATGGAGTGTATGAATCTTTCCATTAACAAAAGGATTTAATGGTGGGCTTAAGAGGATTTCCTCCTACCTCTCATCTCTCTCTCTCACAATTTTTCTTACCAAAAATAAGAAGATTTAACAATGGGGTATATGCCCAGACCAAAAGCACCATTTTGTCGGGTGAAGTATAGCTCTTGGGCCACCTTATTGGGCCTTAATTTGTCTTGAATTTATGTATGTTTTATCTTTTATATTGGGCTTCCACCAGAGAAGCCAAGAGTATCCATATCTCTGATGGGCCCGGGTTATACCTGGCCCAGACCCAGTGTTCCCATGAGTCTATAAATACAGGCTATAGAACACTGGAAAAATGATCTCTTTTCGACTGAGATACAGTTACTCTGTCAAAATATAGAGAAAAACTCCATTGTAAAAGACTTTCCAAGCTCTAATACAACTGACTTGTGGACTAAGGCTTATTAACGCCCCAATCACGTAAAAATCCTGTATTAATCTCCTACATTCTATATCTTTATTCTTAGCTAATATCTATTAGTGTGGTTTCCGAAAATCTCGGTAAACATTTTGGTGCTTTCATTGAGAGCTGAAGGAAGCTAGTGCTAACGTCAAGCCTTTACTACAATGGTGAACACACGACACACAACCTTCGACCCTAGCAATCCAGAGCAGGGCAACAGAGACCCACTGCCTTCACAACATCTCCCTCAGGATCTAACCGAGAACGCGCCTCCTCAAAAATCTCACCATGAAGATTCACAAGACTACGAGGGTGGGACAGAATACGAAGAGGAAAACGAGGAGGAATATTATGAAGAGGAAAATGAGGGGGAATACCGCGACGAAGCTGCGGATCCCGAGATCCCCGAAGGAGAGCCCAACCAGCAGGACCTGGAGGTGACCAGACTGAGGCAGCAAGTCCTGGACCAAGAGGCCAGGATCGCTGAGCAAGTGAAGGCGCATCGACGGATGCAAGAGTCTCTCTAAGCCCTACAGGCATTCATAGCCGCGCAGGGTCCGACAGCCAATCCCGCGACTGGCCCACTTCCAGGAGCGCAGCAGCCCGCTCAACAAGCGTGAGCTGGGGTCCACGAAGGAGCAAGCCCGACACCTCCCCCGAAGCCGGACAGCGCGAAAAAGAAGGCCGGTGGAAAGACCCAAGAAAAGACCACCCCCGTCGCAAAGGCTAGGACCCGTTCCCGGACGCTCCCTAGGAAAGAGAAGGTGCGCCCCGTCCCAGGACAAGGCCACCCGATCGATCCGCAGGGGATTCGGCCGCGGAACGCACAGCCCCGACATGCCCCAGGGCGAGGCGAGCGGGATAGATCTTTGCACCTAAGTGCCTCGGTTAACAAGAACCATCGGGAGCGGCCTCGCTGCGTGGAGCGTCACGCCCTCAGTTCAGGGGATGATATGTCCCGGATAGACTTACGCGACGGACTGAACGCTCGGAAAGAGCGGGCCCGTAAGGAAAAGATCCTCCCTCGAGGTGGCGACCTCAGAAACAACATCAACGACAGGAGGAACGAAAGAACCCCCCCTGGAAGATGGCACGGCCAGGCAGCTCATGGAGCAGCCGGCCGCTTTGAAAAAGGTCACGGACCATTTGGTCCGCAAGCAGGAAGGCGCGGACACTGACTCCGATGAGGATGCACATCCTGGACGCTGTACTCCCCAAGGGGTTCAAGATGCCAAGCCTCACCGCCTATACTGGAAACACTGACCCCAGGGACCATTGTCCCGATACAACCGGCTCATGACAGTGGCCCACGTCAGTGACGATGGCAAGTGCCTCTGTTTCTCGATCACTTTGGGTGGTCCTGCCGAAGAGTGGTGGAAGAGACTTAAGCCGGGATCCATCCAATCCTGGTCTGGGCTACAGTCCGTATTTCGCAAGCAGTTCGTGGCTGCCATGAGGATGGACATGCAGATCAGCGCCCTCGCAAATATCAAACAGCTCCCCACGGAGACCTTGAGGGCCTACATCTAGCGCTTCACCGAAGAAGCCTCCAAGAGGAAAGTGGATGACGGACAGCGCCTGGTGGCACTACAGTTCAGGATCCGGGCCGGGTCCCCCCTCTGGGATGACATGCAGCGTAGCAAGGCCGCTACCCTGTAAGAATTCATCAGGAGGGCCCAAGGATTCATCAACTGGGAAGAAGCTCAAATTCAGGCTTTTGGGTGGCCTCCGGCTCCACAGCCCAGTGCCCAGGTGTTCCCGGGATACGGGGCGTCGTACCCGGCGCAGTTCTATACCGCGCCCCCCGTCGCCCCGGGACCGGTCGTCGCGCCTAGAATCAGCTACACCCCTACGGTGTATGGCCCTGCCACTTCGGGGTATGCCCCGACCTAATCCACTCACTACTCCGGATATGGAGTCGCGCCGGCAGGGCACAGCGTCGCCCCTATCGGAGCCCAGCACTCACAGGCAGGAGTGACTGAAGCGAGCGTGAACCCTTCCCAGGGGAAGCGATCCAACAAAGGCCAGAACTGGCCCGAGCCGGTCAAAAAGGGAAAGAGGGGCTACGAGCCCCAATATTCAGAATACACCAATCTGGTGGACACCAGGGAGAACATCTACGTGGCCACAAAAAAGGGAGTTCACTACCGGAAGCCCAGCCCCATGTTTAAAGGGGGAAGGAATCCGAGGGATACCAGCAAAAGGTGCGCCTATCATAAGGATGTGGGCCACACCACCGAAGAATGCTGGCAGCTCAAGGATGAGATCAAAAATCTCATCAAGCTGGGGCACCTCCTCCAGTGGGTTAGGACGCCCGTGGGAGTCCCAGGCCTGTCAGCGGGCCTCGGACAGCCCACGGTCCCGGGAATGCCCCGGGCGTACCCGCCTCAGGGAGGGTATACACAAGAACCCGCGGTGCCGACCCCTCAGGGGGCCCCTGTCGCACAGGTTCCTGGCCCTGGCATGCGTTACCCCTCAGGGGCCGCACTCCCTCGAGTTGACGGACATGTGGCCACCATCTCGGGCAGACCTCACCTGGGAGGACTGTCCAAGAATGACCAAAAGCGCTACCTAAGCGAGCTAGACCACGATCAAGAGGTATGTGCCCTTGTCCAGGCCCCAGCTCAGCGCCCTAAGTTGATGAACCTCCCCATCACCTTCACGGAGGACGACGCCCGCAATGTCCATTTTCCGCACCACGGCCCACTGGTCATAGATGCTCAAATCACCAACAAGTTGGTGTCCCGCTGGTCATAGATGCTCAAATTGCCCATTTGTATCTCATGGTTGCCCTTTGACTCTTCAAAGGTCTTGAACAATGATTTGTCATAGGTGACATGGACGGTGGCACGTGTATGATACCACCACCCTTTCACCTTGCCTTGGACCGCATTCACCTCACTAAGGGTAGCAACTATGTTTTCCTCTTGAGTTGCGTTCACCTTAGGTCCTTGTTGGTCTTTTCTATGTCTACACTCTCTAGCATAGTGACCCTTTTTTCCACACACGAAGCAAGGACCTTTCTCGCCCTTAAACTTGTTTGGGTTGGTTTTTGGACCCAAAGGTTTCTCATTACCCTTTTTCCCTTTGTTTTTGGGATGTTTCAGTTTTGACACTACATTTGGTTTGGAAGTCTCTCCATTAGACCCCTCCACAAGTTTATCTCTACATATCGATTCCTCTTCGATTCGAATACGTTTTTGGATTTCCTCCAAAGAATAATCCTCATTTTTATGAAGGATTCTTTTCCTATAGCTTTTCCAAGTTTATGGTAATTTAGCCACAATAACACCAACTTGAAAGGCCTCGGGAAGCTCAATCTTTAACACTTTCAATTTATTAACAATAATTTGCAATTCATGTATTTGAGGAAGAATAGGTTTATCACCAAAAAATTTGAAATCAAAGTATTGAGATATCAAAAACTTTTTGGTACCTTCCTCTTCCGCCTTGAACTTCTTCTCAAGTGCATCCCAAATCTCCTTGGCCGATTTGGTCTCGGTGTTGAGGTCATAGAGCCTATCGGATAAGGTGTTGAGGATATGACCCCTGCAAAGAAGGTTGTCCTCCTCCCTCTTTCCTCTCTTCTCCACCTCCTCGGGAGTGTCTTTGTCGGATGGCTCGACTAGAGGAGCCAAGGAAGACTCAAGGATGTAGGCGATTTTGAGAGTGGTTAAAAGAAACCTCACCTTGTCTTGCCACCTAGTAAAATTGGATCCATCAAACCTATCCAATCTCACTAGGTCTTGGTTCATTATCTTGATTGTTTCCCCTTCCATTGAAACAAAAAAGAATTAAGCTTTTGAATGTTAGGAAAATATTATTTTGCCTAAATGGAAATGATTATAATATTACAACTCTATGCAATAATATTACAAGTAAATATAGATTGATTAAATAAGGTTACAACTCTATAACTGAAAATACAAATAAACTAAAGAAAGGAAGAAGATGATGATGAAGAAGAGAATAGTGAGAATACAACTCTAAGCAAAAGATTACCAGGTCGGCTCCATCTTCTTGGCCAACTCGGCCACCAGGTCGACACTCCGATGGGACAGCAGATCAACCTGGAGCAAAGAAAAGTTAGGGAAAATCCTTATCAACAAGAAGGGGAAAGAAAGAGATGAGTAGAACTTACCGCAGTGGCCTGGTGGCGAAGCGCCTGAGAAATGAACAGCACGTCCAGGTTGGCAATCGTGGCGTACCGTTTAAGCTGGAGATTGGACATGGTGTTCCCCACCTGGTCCAGCAGGTCAGCCGCCAGGGGGGTTGTGTCCTGCCCGAGCTTAGGACAGAAGCCTGTCTCGGCGACGAGCCGATCCACGATCGGCTGAGGAACGCTGAACGCTGCCGGACGCTCTGCGAATTCTACCTGACGACGGATCGTCAGGGCCCTGTACGTGTCGTCCCTCCAACTTCGACCGTGTTCCCAGGTATGATTGATCAGCCGGGACTACTCATCCCGCGCAACGGACTCCCCC
This sequence comes from Humulus lupulus, assembly GCF_963169125.1. Lineage (NCBI taxonomy): Eukaryota > Viridiplantae > Streptophyta > Magnoliopsida > Rosales > Cannabaceae > Humulus > Humulus lupulus. The sequence goes on along the minus strand of NC_084794.1, from coordinate 295,275,580 downwards.
TCCTCGAGAAGAGTCGGACGTATGGGGAGAACAGGCAGGGCGGGGACCTCTTTCACTGCGAGCTGACTCTCGCCGTGCGACTCCTCGGCCGAGCCAGCCCGCCTAGTTCGGGGCCTCTTCCCGGTGTCGGCCTCCTCAGCGCCGGCTTCCAGGCCCCTTTTTCCAGAACTTTGGCTAGCCACTGCACCCGCCTCCAAGTCTATCACAGGGTTTTGGGCAGGGCCGGAGACTACAGCCGGCTCCACGGCTTGAATGGGGACCACGGCAAGGGCTCCCCCACCGGGAAGAAGTTCTGTCCCGGGTACTTCTTTGTTGAGGCTGGGTTCTGGGCCCGTCGCCTCACTTGCTTTCCTAGCTGCCCTAACCTTGAGGAGCCGCCTCATTTCGCTGGCAAGAGTAGACATACCAGAGTCTCCTGTAAAAGCACAGAAAAGGGAGTTAGTATGGCAAAACAAACAAACAAAAAAAAGGGGAAATAATCAGAACTAATAATGACCCGGGACGAACCCTCATCTATGCCCCGGGTGCGACTCAAATCCTCTAAAGCAAAGGAATGGACTCGATCCCCCATGTCGTCCGAGTTCTGGAAATTCCAGTACTGAAGGAACCCGGATAAGACATGAGGACCTCCGAACCTACAGGGACGGGAGTCGAAGGTCTCGTCTCCCCATCAGCCCCGAACGCGGGGCCTTGGGGTACTAGCCTATCCCTAGCTAAGTCCTCGACTTGGGGAGCGTAAGTCAAGATTAAAGGGGAGTTACCTCGCCCCAATACGCTAGCCCCGGGAGTCCCAGTGTTCGGTAGGGCATCCTCAAAGAGCTCCTCCGAAGTGGCCGCCTCCGTCCGTGCCTGGTCCTTCTTGCGCTGGGTCGCGTCAGCTCGCGCTGCTTTCTCCACTTCTACAATGTGGTCCAAGGCCAATTGCTCCGGGATGACGACGTTCTTCTCGCAGGCGATGCCCCGAAGGTTCGGGATGACGATGGTTTGGGTGGCCGTGAGTATCCCGACCAATCGGAGGTTGTCCGTGTTGACGTAGCCGCCTACGTCCAGGTCCTCCGCATTCAACCCGGAGTAGAATTTCCTCCGTTCCTTGATGAACTGGGTGAGGGGAGTTTGAGCGAAAGGTCCTACCACCCGAAGGAGCATGATGAGAAACAGAGAAAAAGAGAATAAATAAAAAAAAAAGAAATCGGGGAAGCGCTTACCCACTCGTTGGAAATCCAGCAGCAGTGTAGGGTTCTTCTCCACGAGGAACCCGGACGTCATAAACCAGTAATGACGGACGTCCGGGGGATGCTTCCTGGAGCTAGTGGGGGCGGGGTAGCTACTTCGCAGCTTCAGTCTGTAGAAGTCGTCCAAGGTCTTGTCCTTCACGTTGACCTGCGGCTCCAACTTGTAGAAGTATAAGACTTCCGCAGGGGTCGGCTCTGCGACCTACTTCGCGATGCAGAACACCCGCCATCCCGCAAGTAACCGGTACGCTTGCGGCAGGAGTTAGAACGGCGCGATCCCCACATACGTCAGGAATCGCATGAAGTAGTCGTGGAGCGAGAGCGTGGCTCCCGCGCTGATGTGGCCGGCACTCCAGGCCCCGAATCCCTCTATGGACGTGTGCGCCCGCTCCTCGATCCTGGCCATGCGGTTGTGGAAGAGTCCGGGGGTGGATTCTATGCCCAAATGCTTCTCCAGGAGGTACATCATCCGGTAGTTCCGGAACAGGTTGGGCACCACGTCCATTTCCCACCTATTGCCCTTGGGTGTCCGGGACCTAGAGATGACGATCAGGGACCTGTTGACTTTTTCCTCAGAATGGAGAGTGACGCCCGTGACCATACTTGATGATCTGGGAACAAAGAAAGAAACCCAAGCAGTCACTACCCAAACCCAAGGAAGTCGGTTAAGGTACAGGGGATCTCCTAAGGACTGCTTGGAGCCCCTACGGATCGGGTCTGGGATCACCAAGGAACCACGAGACCCCGATCGGGAACGAAAGAAAAGCTACTAAGGCTCCACCATATGTCCGGGAAGCATCCAGATACGGAGCAGCCCGAACCAGGCAGCCTTCCTAACAACTCCTAAATATACTCACATTCTAGCAGCCTAAACAAGCAAATTAAAAGAACAGCCCAAGGTCGTATATTCATCAAGAGGGTCAGAAGGACTTACTGGGAGTTGATGTCCGTAGAAGATGGTGGTTGTCCGATGATAAGAACGGCAGAACTTCGTTTTTGAAGTGGTGAAGCCGGTTCAGCAGCTCGTCGATAGGACACTTCCAGGGTGTGCTCTCAGGCAGATAGACAGACGCTGGGGGCGTTGGAAATAGGCGACGACGTAGAATTAACAGACGGTGGTGGATGTCGGCGATATCAGACATGCAAAGCTTAAGCAAAGCTGATCAATTCTTAAGATGGCTCGAGAGTGTAAAAATGGCAAATGAGCGTCTACGGGGTATTTATAAAGGCCCAAATCATGGCCCCTGATCCAACGGCCAGGTGTCTCCCCATCGGACAGTCCAGAATCGCGCAGGAGTATTTATGAGCCCTCTCAGGCTGGATCCTTGCCATCTCAGATCTAACGGCCCAGGAGGGGCGGATGCCAAAGGTCGCCCCATCCTACGATCCGCCTCAACCCAAAAGTAATAATGATGGACCCCCGTGAGGATGGGACGCTTCGTGATCTGTGTTGACACCCTAGCCTAGGCCTAGCGACCCTTGGGATGGCTAGGCGACCCTTCATGGTCGAGACCCATCCAAACAGCAGTCACCTGGTGACACGTGTACCCCTATCACGAAACGGGACAAAGGTAAACGTACCTGGACACCGGTAAATGGACCGGGCCCAGCTTACAGCCAACGTCATTGCCCTCTGTCGCGGACCCACGACTCCAAGCAGGAACCGGGAAGGCGACCTTGGGTCATCCGGGAACAAGGCAAGCCTTCGTGGAGGCTCCAGGCGAAGGCTTGGGGGGTAAATGTTATCCCTGTTTCTTGACGTAGGCCCGAGACGGCGATCGGGGCCCATGGACTGAGCGTTCGAGTGTGGGCCCGGCCCAGGCCCGCTGGATACAAGAATGTCCATGGGGCACGGCGCTAGTGCGATCCTGGGCCCGGACGGTGTCCGGGGCGGCGTTTTAGGACAGTTGTCCGGGAGACGTACAGAGCTCAGGATCGCCTCGAAGTATACATAAACGTTCCTGGACACTGGTAAACGGTCTGGGCCTGTGGTAAACGAACCCGGATTAGGTCGTCCCCGGTTGGTAGGGAAAAGCGTCCGGGACCCTGAAGCCGCCCCACTTCGCATGGGGGTTGTCCCTACTTTTCACCTGCGGAAAATGCCACCTCGGGATTGCACGCCGCTGTTTCAGGTCTGCACTGTCAAGTACTCTGACTGATCTTGTCCCCTGAATCTGCCTCATAACTCAAAGTGCCCAGACCAAAAGCACCGTTTTGTCGGGCGAAGTATAGCTCTTGGGCCACCTTATTGGGCCTTAATTAGTCTTGAATTTATGTATGTTTTATCTTTTATATTGGGCTTCCACCAGAGAAGCCAAGAGTATCCATATCTCTGATGGACCCGAGTTATACCCGGCCCAGACCCAGTGTTCCCATGAGTCTATAAATACAGGCTATAGAACACTGGAAAAAGGATCTCTTTTCGACTGAGATACAGTTACTCTGTCAAAATATAGAGAAAAACTCCATTGTAAAAGACTTTCCAAGCTCTAATACAACTGACTCGTGGACTAAGGCTTATTAACGCCCCAGCCACGTAAAAATCCTGTATTAATCTCCTACATTCTATATCTTTACTCTTAGCTAATATCTATTAGTGTGGTTTCCGAAAATCTCGGTAAACAACAACCAAACCACATTTGTTGTTTTTAGAATATTTTAAACCAAACTAGAGCGCTAATATTGTGTAACCAAAGCAAACTACACCATGTTAATTGCCATTTTGTTTCGATTTTGAAACACTTTTGGAACTATTTTGTATTATCAAATTGGACTTTTTAATTTTTTTTCATATTTCTCTAAAAAAAATTGTTTTTACTTTTCAAAATTATCATTTTTAATTACCAAATCAACTTCCATAAATTAAAACTAAAACAATAAATTAATAAAATCAAAATTACCATATGTCCATTCTTCATAGTCATAGACTTAAAGTTCTTCCACATCTAGTTCATAATATATAGTCCACACATAAAAAAAACATAATGCAAGGTTATTAATTACTTATAAATTGTACTAATTACCGATACGGTTATTGATGATGACAATATTAAATTGTACTAATTATCGTATATCGCATCATTAGAGGTAATTAATACCTAAAAAAACAAATAAAACAAATTCGAAATAATTTCAGAAGTATATATATACCTATGTGTTTACAAAAACCTCAAAATTTTCAGTAACCAAAAACAACTAACAAACTAACTTATTTCAACCTAAGCTACCAAACATAGCCTACATGATATGACAGTACAATAGAATATTATCAAAAAATACAACTAACAACTTCTTTAACAGAAAAACTAACAAAACAGAACTAATTTTAAACTGAATTTACTACTTGCTTCAGTTCTTAATTTTTTTCAATTATAGTGTATAATAAATAACTATAATAAATTAAATAAGAGGAAAAATTAATGTTAGGATTAAATGTTTATGGTACTACGTTCGTACCAAGTTGATATATGTATGTCCCCAGAACTAGTACATGTATAATTAATTATTACTGTACAAAAAAATAATTATAGAACGTAGTTTTTGGACAATATTACATATAACTCGTTTATTTGGCTGGTAATTAATATTAGTAAAAGAATTAATTAAACTAAATTTTTGCATGTGAAAAAAAAAAAGGTGTGACTTTGCATTCTAAATCATTATAATATACACAAAATTTATATATTATATCATCCATAGATTAATAAACATATATACAAGCCATCAAACATGTGAATTATCTTAATGTCATTGTGTAATTTGATTGTGTTCATGTTATTCAAGCAATTCAACACAAGCGATTTGACAATTCTTATTTAGATCACATTGTTAGAGATATTATTTTGTAATGATTTTTTTGACATTATTTTTTGTCATTGTCCCAGAAGTTTCAATGGAGTCGTAGCTCGCCCTTGGGACATTTTTATCATGTATAGTGTTCTGGTCATCTTCGTTGTATCGATACTATTATTTAGGTTGATTCCTGCGATTAATGATATCTATTTTTCTTTTTCTTTTTTTCTTTAAAATTATATTCCAAAAATAAAATAAATGAATTATGTGTTGTCATATATCAGTGGAGGGAAGAGACAAAATTGAGAGAGGATCAGAGTTCGTACGATTTCTACTATCAAAATGAGACAATTTTTAACTATAGAAAAATATATATTTAAAAAAAAAAAAAGAATTGGAGTCACTCCTCATTGGCATTAATTCACATATTTGTAAACATATATATTAATATGACTTAGTCAACTTATCCAAAACATATGGCCTACTTGAGGTTCAGAAATTTATATCAATTTGCATGATGGTCCTCACACATAAATTAATTGATTAATAATCCCTATGATATATCTTATATCACAAATGTAATGCTTAATTATGATCTTTTATTGAATAATAACACAATGTATATATATATATACTAATAAAAATAATAACCCATCACACGAAAAAAAGACTGAATTTTTTCTATTAGAGAATAATCATGAATCTTTTCTTTTCTTTGTAAATAATAAAGAAAGAAAAGATTATAAATTATTATATCAATTATAGTCTCACTTTTTCTTGGCATCATAGTCAAGAAGCTCTTCCAGAAGATTATCATCCAAGTACTCAATTTCAATGACTTGATTATTATTATTATTATTCCTACTCCGGCGGCTACTGTCACCACCGGCGACCCGCATTGAAGAAGAAGAAGAAGCTGACGTGGAAGAAGATGATTGGCCAGTGTTGGTGGAAGGGTACTCCTCAGGGAAGTTAAGAATGGCTAATGAGCCTCTCATAGCGTAAGCTGCCCGGTCATAGGCCCGGGCAGCCTCCTCAGCCGTGCCAAAGGTACCGAGCCAGACCCGGGCACCGTGTCGGGTCGAATCTCGGATCTCCGCCGCGAACTTCCCCCACGGCCGCCGTCTCACGCCTCTGTATTTAACCCCTGATGATGAGCTATTATCCTTGTCTTGATCCATACACACACACATATATATATATTTATATAAAAAAACTTTATATTTGTTTTTTTCTATGAAATTTGCATGGCTTGATATGAGAGTATATAACTAGTTGGTTCGGTTTGGTTTATATATACTTGTTGAGAATATGACCAAAAAAATAAAGGGTTAGGCCGAAAAGGAGAGAGAGTGAAATGAATGGAGGAGATTTGTCCACGTGTGAAAATCAACGGTCGATGATCACGTGCTCTCACGTGTTCAACAGAGAAAAGAAAAAAAAATTATACCCCATTTTTGAGTCCATTGTATCTGGATGGTCAAGCCGATGGCTTTCTTTCACCTTAGAAAGATACCCATTTTCCTATTCAGTCTTCTTCTTCTTCTTCTTATTCTTCTTCTTCTATTAGTTTCAAAGAAAAAACAAAAAGAAAAACCAATCAAAAATTGGTTTTATTCATTTGATGATTGAATTTATGAAATAAAAAAAAAAAAAAAAAAACCCCACCAAAAAGAAGATGTAATAATAATTGAGGACAATTTTTTTTCCCTTGTGGGGTTATAATTATTAATAACTATTAGTGTATATTGACCATTTTTGTTTTTAACTTAATGAGAAAAAAAGAAACTTGCGAAAGAAGATGAGTATAGAACAAAATTGTGATTCTCTATCTTTCTAGGTAGTTTTATATTTCTTTGCACTAAAACCCTAGTTATGCTATAAAATTACTTGGTGATGATGTCATTCATGGATGCTTACGTCATCTTATCCACGTCTTTATTTACAAGTGGACTAGGGTTGTCGTTTTCTTAATTAATTGTATGAGTTTGTTATTTTGTGCATATGTTTTGTTTTTTTGGAGTTAATAATGTTTTGTTATTTAGTGAGATTGTTATGTCTAACATATATTAGGGCTGTGATTTCGCGTCACGAGATGAAGACACCACGTGATACGAAAATAAATAAGTTTGTATAACATGTTTTATAATAGTGTTATATTTGTATTTAAATTTTTTTACATATTTAATAATCGCGTCGTGTTCGTGTTTACCTTAATTGTATTATATCGTAAGTGTCATAATCATGTCAACATAATAACAAGAATAATTATCATAGGCTTCATAATTTTTTTACATAGGTATGATTAATTGTATCAATTTCATGTTGTATCATAACATATTAATCGTATCATATTCGTGTTATCGTGTCGTATCGTGTGACCTGCTAAAATAATCGTGTTGTGTCTGTGATTATATTTTTGACATATTTAATAATCATATTGTGTTCGTATTTATCTTAAACGTGTCTACACGAACATACACGAATTATAAACCCTAATATACATCATAAATATAGTATATGTCAACGTATAATTATTTAATTTTTATTAAAAAAAATTACATATATTATATAATCTATTAATGCTTGTATTTGTATTATAATATGTCTTTTGTCCAAAAAAAAATACCTAAATCTAAACAAGTTTATTACGTATGTGTGTGTTTAGGTGGGTAAATACAATTAACCTAATTAATAATTATAATATTAATTTTATTTTCTGTTAATTATAAGAGACAGGTTGTGGTGGGTGGTCCTTAAAGTGCATATGCTCTCTATATTAATATTATACAATAGCGATAGCTTTCTCAAAATTTAGTGCTCCCCACCAAAGCATTAATTCCCTAAGAAACAAAAGAAAAAGAGAGAGTAAAAAAGAATTGAAAATATAAATATTATAACATTTATATGTATATATATATGTCTTGTGTATATAATATATTGTTGGATTTGATTCTTATGCATGTAAAAATCCATAACTTTTAAGCTGCCAAACTAAGTACTCATGTTTGAACTTTGAAGAAGATGATTTGAACCACGAGACAAAGAAAATTATACCACATAAATATGCAACTGTATATTATTATAATATAATATATATTTATATATATATAATTGCCCTAAAGTAAGGAAGAAAGAATAAAGTTATTTATTTATATAATATATATATATATAACTAAATATATATGACCAAATGGAATTAAACTGAACAAATCGATCGTGATCCCACTTAGTCATATGAGTTGGACAATCTGACATCACAAACAACATACATTAATGTATTTATTATGTGTACCTTCGTTTCAAAATTAAATTTGATTACACATTCATAAATATATATTGTAGGAGTTTTTACAGGTAGGGCATCAATTTTAATTAGTACTATTTTTTTTATTTTTATCCTTGGAAAAATTATAACTCAATTTTTTTTTTATAATAATGTATATTATAGTTATAACAAATTTCGAATAATTTATATTGTGAGAATTAGAATTTAAACAGTCACTTGGAAAACAAATTATTTAAATTTTGATTTCGGCACTATAAATTATTTAGAATTTCCCGAAAATTTGTAAGATTATTATTATATTTATTATATATTCTATCATACAAAAAAAATTAAGTTATAATTTCTCTAAATACCGAAAATAATTTACGTTCCTGTGATAAGGGTAAAAAGAATGCTCCTAATATATATATATATATATATATAATGAAAATTGATATGGAAGGGACAGTGGTGTTCAAATAAAATTTAGTTACGTGGTCTTTATTTAATGTCGACCATCTACTACTTCGTCAATTTTGATACACAATATGGTGGCTTTATATTCATGTGTACATATTTATTATATATACGAATGGATCTAGTTCATTCTCTAAGTTGAAACGTTTCCCACCTCAAAAATAATATTTCACTTAATTTCTTATATTTTCAAAGTTTTGAAAAATAACACACGAGAAATTTTTATGAGTGGGGGGCTTATATACATATACTAGTCATACAAGGTATGTAATCCAATTATAATTTTATTTTTTTTAAAAAAAGTGTTATTGTTTTTAGTTGTTAGTGATACAATTTTTACAACATAATATAATCATTTAATCACATAATTAAGTAATTAAGTTGCATAGTTTATTTAATATTTTAAACTTATAAATTTATACGAATTAAATAAGATTTTACGTGTATTTAGTGATTAATTTTTAAGTCTAAAACTAGCTAAGACAATTAAACAAAATCTATTTAAAGTAAATATAAAAAAAATTGCATAGCATTAATATTTATGTTACACCCAGATTTCGAGCCATGGTAAATATGACATCGAAAGTTGGATTCGCAATAAATGGTCTCGTAAGGATTGAAGTATGCTCCAGGATTGTATATCGAGCCTGCAAAGTACGATATATGACCTCGAATATATGAGCTCGAAACGATCTCGATCTCGAAAGGTAGCTCCGAGAACACACTCATCTTCGGGGACAACTTCGGATCGGGGGTCTCGAGCTAGATGTACGTACGATCTCGAAAGACACGTGATCTCGGAAGATGCCATTAGCTCGAACAATGACGTGATAATCACCTTGAATATTTACAAGTGTTATAAATATGAGATGTAATCCTCATTTATTAATGTAAATCCCCAAGAATCGTGGGATATTATTTGGTCAGTTATGCGTTTCCTGGTCTTCAGGGACGTTTCCTTTTATATCTGATTATAGGCATTTAAAGCCATTTATTTTATTCACAAAAGAGTAACTACCCAAAATATGTGGGATAGTATTCTGCGTCCTTCTCTATAAATAGAGAAGCCATGCACCATTGTAAATGACCGAAATTCTGATCCTGGAGAGAAAACTCTGAAGAATTCATGCTAAGGAGTTTTCAGAGATAATCTTAAGATTAATAACAGAGACTCGTGGACTAGGCAGATTTAACTGCTGAACCACGTAAAAATCGCGTGTTTGATTTGTTTTATTTCGTTTAGCCATTCTCATTCATTGTTTACGTGCTCTTCTTTTACTGTTTGACGAGAAACGGCGTCAACAGTTTGGTGCTTTCATTGAGAGCCTTAAGCATTCATCCCTGAGAGATTCATGGCTACAAACAATCAGAACACCCCTGATGAAAGCTACCCAAGGCGTCCTGGAAAACAACCAATGGAAAACCCGGATGCTGAGGAGAGAAGTGGGTCCTCCGATTCCCGGGGACCACCGCCTCCACCGAGGGATGAGGATATGTACTACAATCCTGAGCGTTACGTTCCTATTGTAGAACTGGAAAACCAGCAATTGAAACAGCTGTTGGCAGAAGCCAACAAACGGAATGAGGAGTTGACCAGGATGGCCGCTGAGGCGCAGGTGGCTCAGCCCCCGCCTCCGCGCGAAAACCAAGTCCCTCCTCCAAGGGACGTGCATGTTCCTCCCCGGAGGCCCCGTGGACGTCCGCGAAAAGATGCTGCCACAAGGAGGCCGACCCAACCTCCGGCACTAGTAGAGCCATCTGCTCCTCCTAGGCCCCAGAGGAGTACCCGAGCTCGGGTCCCGCCTAATCCACCTGTGGAAGTGCCTGTAGGAACTGAGAATAACCGAGCTCCTACCGAGGCTCGGACTCAGGTTCCTGGTAGTGCACCGAACGCGACTGACCCATCTCGGGCAAATTCTGGACCCTCTAGGCCGAGGCAGGGACGGCAGCCACCGTCGCCTATACGGTTCCCTCCATCTCCCATAAGATATCCTTCACCTCCCTGCAGAAACGCTCAACCTGTTCGAGATCAGTATCAAGGGCATACGGGGGATAGACAAGGACACAGGGAGACTTTCCAGGAGCGGAGAGGCGCACAATCTGAGAGAAGTCAGACGTCCCGGTCTCGCACTGCAGAGACGAGGCGACATGGGAAGGACCCATCTCGAAATGACCGATCAATGAGTTTCACCAGTGACGAGTCCGGAGAGACCAGGTCCGTCAGTAAACGCGACCGAGGTCGTAAAAATACTGGAAGCCGCAAGATCCGTCCTGACCTGCGGAATCATTTGAATCAGAGCAGGGGGAAGGGAGATCAGACAAATCCGGACCTAAGGAATCACCTGAATGGGCGTAGAGATCCTTCACGGAGACGCGAGCCTGGAATCATGATCAATGACTGTCAATTCCAGACACCACCTAAGGACCCAGTCCAAGAAAGGATCGATCAGCTCGAAAAAGCCTTTAGGCTTTTAAAGAATGAACGAGGGAACGGTCGATATAAGGACTCTGACGAGGAGCTCGAGCCGTTTACTCCAAATATTTCTAACACTCAATTTCCTCAAGGGTTCCGGATTCCTCACGTCCCAGCGTTTGAAGGAAAAACCGACCCATGCAGTCACCTGAGTACATTCAACACTATTATGAGAGCTAGTAACGTGGGTTACGAGCTCAGGTGTATGTTGTTTCCAACATCATTGGCCGGACCTGCTAAGAGTTGGTTCGAAAAGTACAAGAGGCACTCGATAACTTCATGGGATCAGTTGTCTAGAGACTTCAAGAAGCAGTTCCGAGCTATGATGGGAGTCAGACCAGAGGCATCCACTTTGACTAACGTCCGACAACAGCCGGGCGAAACACTGAAAAGCTATCTGACAAGATTTAATCTAGAGGTCGCCGGAGCTCGAGATGTGGATGACAGTGGGCACCTGATGGCTATCCGAGCTGGTGTTTTACCCGGAAGTGCCCTTTGGGATGACATGCAAGGGAAACCGGTGAGGTCAATAACCGAATTTAACAGACGGACGCAGAGATTTGTCAATGTAGAGGAGGCGAGGTCAACGCTGAAGGCGACCTCGCAGACCGAAACTAAAACGATAAACATTAACTCCGCCTCAACCTCGGCTGACCAAGCAGCTCCACAGCCTGCCTCGGAGAATCCCTCCAAGAGGAAAAAGAGCGAGGGAAATAACCCCGAGGCTGAAGGAGGAAAGAAAAAGAAAGGAGAAAGGTATTTCTCCGTATATAAAGTACACACCGAACTCAACGAGTCTCGGGAAAACATATACCTGGCTAATGAAAACCAGGTCCCCTTCAGGCGTCCGGACCCAATGAGAAATCAAAAGTCCAAAAGGGATTCCAGTAAGTATTGTCGATTCCATAGAGACACCGGACACACCACTGATGAATGTCGACAGCTGAAGGACGAGATCGAGGGGTTGATCTCGAGAGGTTATTTCCGGCAGTACGTCAAAAACCAGAGTACTGGACAGACTACTGCGAGTCAGAGAGTAGTCGCGCCTTCGACGGCACAAAATAATAATTCCCAATCTCGGGAAGAAGACAGGCCCCCGCCGATTGATGGAGAGGATGTAATAACCATCTCGGGAGGGCCTCATCTCACGGGAGGGGGCAGAAATGCTCAAAAGCGATACGTTAACGAGTTGAAGACAGGGGACGGGTCTCCTTATGAACCCGAACCTAGGGCACCAAAAAGCCAAAGGGTTGAAACGCAACCGATAACCTTCACTGAGGAGGACGCATTTCATGTTCAGTTCCCTCATCATGACCCATTGGTTATTACTTTTCAGCTTGCCAACTAGAGAGTCCGCCGAGTTCTCATAGATAATGGGAGCTCGGTCAACATTCTTTATAAGGCGACCCTCGAGAAAATGGGACTCTCCCTTCACGACCTGAAGGCATGTGCAATTACTTTGTACGGCTTTTCAGGAGAAGGGACTGCTTGTATGGGATCCATTGAACTCCCTGTGACCTTGGGAGACTATCCAGTCTCGGTGACCAAGATAATGGAGTTCGTGGTGGTAGATTTACCATCTGCCTACAATGTACTGCTCGGGAGACCCGCCCTGGACGGGCTGGGGGCAGTGTCATCTGTGAGGCACCTGGCCCTTAAGTTCCCAACCCCAAGCGGGGTCGGGACATTAAAAGGAGATCAATTGGCAGGAAGGGAGTGCTATAGCATTTCTTTGAGGGGAAAGAAACAAACGAGCGCTCAGGCACTCGCTATCATACAAAATAAAGATGGAACGATTTTAGAAATTGATGAGGAAATCGATACAAGGATTGAGGAGAAATTTGACCTCGAACCATTGGAAGAGCTCGAAGAAGTTCAGCTCGACGAAGCTGATCCCTCGAAGAAGGTGAAGGTCGGAAAACACCTCCAAGACGAAGCAAAATAGCAATTAATTTGCTTTCTGAAGAAAAACCAGGATGTCTTCGCATGGTCACACTCGGACATGGTAGGGATAAGCCCAAATGTTGCGAGCCACGCATTAAACATAGACAAAAGCTTTCCCCCGAAGCAACAAAAGCGAAGGCAGCTGGACGAGGACAGAAAGAAAGCATTAAAGGAGGAGGTTGACAGATTAAAAGCAAACCATTTCATTAGGGATGCTTTGTACCCTAACTGGGTAGCCAATCCAGTGTTGGTCCCAAAGCCCAATGGGACGTGGAGAACCTGTATTGACTACTCGGATCTCAACAAGGCTTGCCCAAAAGACTGTTTTCCGCTGCCAAGAATTGATCAGCTCGTGGATGCCACGGCGGGGCATGGCTTGATGTCATTCATGGATGCATATTCTGGATATAACCAGATTCCCATGCATGCCCCCGACCAAGAACATACGAGCTTCATTACAGATAAAGGGCTATACTGTTATAATGTTATGCCGTTTGGGCTCAAGAACGCTGGAGCTACATATCAGCGGCTCGTTAACATGATGTTTTCAGAACAAATAGGGAACAACATGGAAGTTTATGTTGATGACATGCTTGTAAAGTCTCAACTTAACAAGAACCATGTTGATGACCTCGAAGAGTGCTTTGGCGTGCTCAGAAAATACAACATGAAGCCAAATCCTCAGAAGTGCACTTTTGGGGTATCTTCGAAAAAATTTCTGGGTTTCATTGTCAACTCTCGTGGAATCGAGGCTAATCCCGACAAAATAAAGGCCCTGATTGATATGCCTTCACCTCGGAAGCATAAAGATGTCCAAAGCTTGACTGGCAGGATGGCCGCCCTGGGCAGATTCATCTCGAAGTCAACGGATCGTGGCCTTCCATTTTTCAACTTATTAAAAGGAAATAAGAAATTTGAATGGACAGAAGAGTGCGAGCTGGCCTTTCAGGAGCTCAAAAGGCACCTCGCTGAACCACCCATCCTGTCAAAACCCGAAACGGGAGAAGTATTGTACCTATACCTCTCAACCTCCGAACACGCGATAAGCGCGGTGCTCATTCGAGAGGAAGAGAGGGTGCAGAAACCCGTCTATTACATCAGTAAGAGATTACTGGGGGCAGAGTCAAGATACCCATTGATGGAGAAACTCGCCCTCAATTTAATCCACTCATCTCGCAAGCTCCGCCCCTACTTTCAGGCACATCCCATCCATGTACTGACAGATCAGCCACTTAGGCAAGTCCTATCTAAACCAGAGGCGTCAGGTCGACTCCTTAAATGGGCTATTGAGCTCGGACAGTTCGAGATCACTTACCATCCCAGAACAACCATTAAGGCACAAGCCTTGGCAGACTTCATAGTGGAGTGCACTGGTATAGCCGACGACGAGGTAATAACCACGGCCCACGAGCTGTGGAAACTTTACGTCGACGACTCGTCGAATGAAAATGGAGCGGGGGCAGGAGTTATTCTGATCACTCCTGCAGGGAGCAAATTTCACTCTGCTTTAAGATTTGGCTTTAAAGCATCTAATAATGAAGCTGAGTACGAGGCTCTACTCGCAGGACTGCGAATAGCAAAAGAGCTCAAGGCCAAAGCTATACATTGCTACAACGATTCCCAGCTCGTGGTTAATCAAATCTTGGGAGAGTACCAGGCTCGTGGCACAAGAATGGCAGCTTATCTGGAGAAGGCAAAATCTGCATTGGAGTATTTCGAGTTTTACGCAATCGAACAGGTTCCCCGGGAACAAAACTCAAATGCAGATGCCTTAGCTCGACTCGCCACTTCCGCCGAAAATGAAGAACTGAATGTTGTACCCGTAGAACACCTATTAGCACCCAGCATTACTGAGCCAGACGAGGAAGATGTATGTATGATTGAAACAGAACCGACCTGGATGAGTCCAATAGTTGATTATCTCGAGAATGGAATTCTTCCAAAAGATCGGAACCAGGCTCGAAAATTGATGTATCAACTTCCTCGTTACACCATTTTGGACGGAAAGCTATACAGAAAAGGATATTCCATGCCGCTGCTTAGGTGTGTAGCCCCTCCCGAAGCAAAGAAGATCATTGAAGAAATTCATGAAGGGTTCTGCGGAGACCACGCCGGGGGGCATAGCCTGTCCAAGAAGATCATACGTCAAGGATATTTCTGGCCAACCATTAGAACAGACTCTTTTGAGTATGTGAAGAAATGTGACAAATGCCAGAGATTCGCCACGATACCCCGAGCTCCACCATCCGAACTGACCATGTTGACATCCCCATGGCCTTTCGCAGTATGGGGCATCGACCTCATAGGCTCTCTCCCAACTGGAAAAGGCGGAGTGAAATATGCGGTAGTCGCCGTAGATTACTTCACAAAATGGACGGAGGCTGAACCATTGGCAACTATAACTTCGAAAAAGATCCTTGATTTCGTGGTAAAGAACATCGTATGCCGATACGGAGTGCCGAGAAAGATTGTATCTGATAACGGAACCCAGTTCGATTGCGACTTATTCACCAATTTTTGCAACAAGAACGACATAATAAAGAGTTTTTCATCAGTGGCTCACCCTCAAGCGAATGGTCAGGTCGAAGCCGTTAACAAAACTCTCAAGAGCTCTCTAAAGAAAAAGTTGGAAGAGGCAAAGGGACGATGGCCCGAAGAATTGCCTCATGTCCTTTGGGGATATAGGACTACAGCTCGGACATCAACCGGACATACCCCGTTCTCTCTAGCGTACGGCTGCGAGGCAATGTTGCCCATCGAGGTCGAAATCCCGACGATCCGAACTCAAATTTACGATCAGGATTCAAATCATACTCAGCTCGAAGAAACCCTAGACTTGATCGAAGAAAGAAGAGAAGAGGCTCAGCTGAGAAATGCTGCTTACCAACAACGAACCACAAGATATTTCAATAAGAGGGTTCGGGATCGAAAGTTCGGAGTGGGAGACCTGATTTTGAGACGCGTATTCTTAGCCACCCGAGATTCAGCAGCTGGAGTGCTCGGGCCGAACTGGGAAGGACCATACCAGATAAAGTCAGTCATCCGACCTGGCGTATACAAACTTGCGAGATTAGATGGGAGCCTGATACCGCGAGCATGGAATGGCGAACACCTTAGACCTTACTATCAATAGTGTAGGAAGTGTTGCCTGTAACCATGAATTTGTTTGTTTGTTTGTTTGTTTTTGAATTTCATCAAATAAAAGGTCTATTTTGTTCCATATGTAATTTCTTTTTATTTTTGCAATCTCTCTTAATTTAATAACCTATGGTCACACTCATAGGATATTAAGGGGGCATCATTGGTATATATACCGTCAGATTAAAAAATAAAAAATATATATTTATATGAAGTATTTGGAGATAACCAAGTACGCGAGCTTAGATAGTTCGGACATAACCGACTTATCAAAAAGATAAAAGTATTTGGAGATAACCAAGTACGCGAGCCTAGATAACTGAGTTATCAAAAACATGAAGTATTTGGATATAACCAAATACGCGAGCTTAGATAGTTCGGACAAAACCGAACTACCAAAATCATAAAACGTTTGGAGTTAACCAGATGTGCAAACTTAACAGGTCTGGAACAAACCAGCCAAAAAATTGATCGATGATAAGTAGGAGCCTAAACCTATCACAAGACAAGTCAAGATCGAGGCTGGAATATCTGAGAGAAAATAGTTTCAAACTCTTAACCTCGGAACAAAAACTGAGGATGAGGAAAAGTAACTAAACAAAAAAGATATAACCAGATCATTCACATTACATACCATATAAGTAATTTTGAGTTCATGGTTAAAGTAATATCCGACCTTGATAAGTAACGAGGTCGGAAGCGGATAATTCGAATAAACTATGCATGAATGCATCGAATTTCGAGCCCAAATCCAAACTATGTTTGTATGAATTAAATAAACATAACCGGTTCATCAATTTAAAAATATGCAAAATATTTCGAGCCAAGAAATGTAAAGCATATAAAAGAATGGTAAAAGAAATTGTATCAGCCCCGTGGGCATATATTAAAATAGTTACAGAAATAAGGGGACGCAGCCCCGATAACTGATCTCCCCGAGGTCAGATTCAAGGGAGAGGAGTCTCCTTGGCCTTCTCAGCATCAGTGACACCGGACCCATCAGGACGAATAGCATGACTATCCTCCTGAGCTTCCTCCGAAACAGTGCCCGGAGCAGCCTTTTCCTTCTCGAGCTGCTCAGCCTTCTCCTTCTCAAGTCGTTCAGCCTCTTCCTTCTCGAGCCGGGCATTCCATCGTTCAAGAAGCGGCGCCTCATGGGGACCTAAGAAGCTGGTGTCCAGCTCTTCGTTATAAGCCCACATCCGGTACATGGCTGAGTCGACCGCCTTTTCCTTCTTTTCTTTGTACTCGGCAAGAAGGCGAGTTTTGGCATCCTCTATGAAGTCGAAGGTGGCGGCCTTGTCCTCTTCGAGCTTCTTATTGGTCTCCCGAAGATGGGTGTTATCTTTCTTTTGCTCCTCGAGTTCAGCTCTCAGCTTTCCGAGCTCCTTGGCCATGTCCTCGCGCTCCTTAACCACTGCCTCGAGCTTAGTATTCTCCGCCTTCAGATCGTCGTTCGCTCTAAGGTGGAGGTCCTTTGCCTCTTGAGCATGAGTCCTGCTCGAATGGATCTCGTTGTTCAGCTCGTAATTGAGCTGGGCAGTGAAGGCAAGAGCCTGAAAAAAGGAAGAAACCACCATTAGCCTCAGGACAGTATGAATGTAAGCAAGAGGAATATAGAAGGATACTTGCCGCGGCAGTGTGCTCGATACTCTTCTCGTAAAGGACAGTGCGGTCTCGGGTGCCAGTTAGGCACTGCCACTGAGGAGCTTCGAAACTGCCATAGCTCTGGCCGATCCGGGACATAACATCCGAGATCAGCGTAGATCCGTGAGGTCCAGCAGCATTATCCACCACATACGAGTCCATATGGGTGGAGATTGTCAGCTTCTGAACTCGAGAAGCAGAAGGCCTTCTGGAAAGCTGAGCTGAAGACGTTTCGCCCACCACAGGAGGTTGGGACTCAATGGCAGGGGCACCAGCCAGCGAGGTCAGTGCGACCGCGGAGACGACGGCCTGCGAAGATGGCATTGTCATGGAGGCGCTAGCCTAGATAGTCGACGCATCAATGGAGCTCGAAACCGGCAAGGCAAGGGGAGGTGTCTTTTTGGACCTCTTGGAGCCTTTGCCCGGCTGACCGGTCTTCAGTGACCCAGCCCTAGGGCGTTTGCTCCTCTTGGCGCCTGCATTGTTGATAAGGGCGTCAAGGTCAGAGTCCATCTCGCCTGCACAAGTCACAACACAGTGAGTCAGTAAAAGAGAAATGTACATCAAGTAATTTCGGTATCAGACATATAGAGTGATGATGGAAGAAACCTAACTGGAACTCTCCCCCGAACTCGAGCTTGGGGACCATGAAATTCCCCCGTCTTCAGAGGAGGCGGGGGGAGTGCCTTCCCTATAAGTAGGGGATAACCTCGAGAGGTCCCTATAATCATTGGTCCCATACTGCACCGCTATCCCATTCCACACCTCGTCCGTGGTGTACATGGTATCATATTTCCCGAGCCCACTATCGAACCTATGGACACAGTCGTCTACCCAACTCCATATGTAGAAATGGTATCTATCCTGTGGGCACGAGACTAACCTATTGGGCCTGTGTTTTAGTAGTGTGGGGGACCATATCCTCGAGGTAGCGAGGACTTTACCTTCATCTGGGTCCGAGCTCGAGGCTTCATCATTGGCCTCATTCCCGGACCGCGGACTCCTCAGACGAACTGAGAGTGATGGCCTCCTCTCTCTCCTCGGAGGAGGGGCGCCTGTAGGCAGTGGCACCTCCTCCCAGCGTTCATATTTTTTGGTGGACCAGTCAGAGGTTGACTGGCCCTCTCCCAACAACCCGCAAGCTCGGAGCTTGCCCTCGTGTAATAGATACGAGAGAGACCTCCTGCCATAAGGAAGCTGGAGCAAGGCCTCTCTGTGCCTCATCATTGCTTCAGTAGGGGTGGGATGCTTAAAATTAGCTGAAAAGCGAAAAACATTTCATCTAAATATGGATTTAAGAACTAAAGTCTCGAGCTCAGGAATAAAAGTAACGAGAATACTTACGAATCCGCCTGAAAGAGTAATGTCGAGACGGGGACAGACCTTCTGTCCAGAAGAAGGCCCTCTTGAAATCAGGCGGGTGATTGGGGAGATCCTCAAAAACCTTCGTCTCTTTGGGATAGCTCGAGAGATAGTAAAAACCATCCCCTCCCCGAGCTCGGGAGGGGTTACTTTTCAAACAAAAGAGATATAAAATCTCTTGGGGTGAAGGTCCTTCCCACCTCAGCTCGTGGTACAAGGACCTCAGGGAAGACAGCACCCTGTACGAATTAGTGTTGAGTTGGAACGGTGCCAACCCAACGAAATCAGTAAAGTCTTTGAAAAAAGACTTCAAGGGCAGCAGTGCTCCTGCCCTCATATGTTCTTGGCTCCATGCCGCATATTTTACTGTGGCATCGCAGCCGCCAGGGGCGAAACAGCTCCGTTCTTGACCAGTCGGAGCCCGACACTTCAAGGTGCCTGACAAATGGAGGCCATGGAAGGTCAGGATTTCAGATATTTGGCTGGTTGTGGTAACCGTGATCCAGTAGAGCTCGGCCTCGAATGTCTCCTTCCTCGGCTGCGAGGATGAAGTTTCCCCCATTAATGAAAACTGGAGTTCCCCTGGATGATACGCAACAGTGACCTTTAGCGCAGGGTCGAGGGGAATGGGCCTAGGTCCTGAATTGGGCTCCGGATAGAGAGCCTTCCAAAGAACTCTTCTCTTCTTTTCAATGACCTCGTCTATCTGGCGGAGATAGTGAGCTCGAATGTCTTCTTGCTCGCGCGCAAGCTCGTATTCTCTTATCCGACGTTGGTTCCGGGCGAAGAGCGATTTCAGACTCGGAGATTTCGGCTCGTAAGGGACTGCCAGCAATGACCCCCACCGTCTTTCCAGATTCTGTGACATCTAGCGAGAAAGAAAAAATGGTGAGGGCCATGCATGCAAGAGTCACGAGCTCGATAGAATGAGCTCGGAGATTTAGGAACGAGACTAAATACTAAGACCCTTATTGAAGAGTCAGGGGCGTGTATTCCACGAAAAAGAAAAGGAGTGTGGATAATTTTTTGAAAATCCCGAAATTCAAGGGAAAGAAGAGTGGCGGTTAGCCAGGAAAAGCGTTTTTGGATTTCGTGCATTTATCAAAGCCCATGTTTTTATCCGAAAGCTTAATGTACAAGAAACGCTGCCTAAGAATTTCAAAACCCAGAAAATGGGAACCACATTCAAACGTCAAAACTGGGTATAAACCAGAGACGAACATTCAGAGTGAAAATCCAGAAAGCATAAAAACCTATCGGTTCAAAACCTCCTATCGTATCATGCTAAGAACATAAACTAGCACACACAGCAAGAACATTTTAAACGAAAAACAAAAACGGCATACTTACACAGTAATGGCGATTGCAGAGAGATCGTCGATTGGAGAAGAGGTTGCAGGAAAGAACTCACTAATTCGAACAGACCAGGATTCCTTTGTTTCTTTGGTCGAGAAAACATGCACGGAACAGGAACTTTGCAAAGAGGTCTCTGGGATTGTTTTTTTTCTTTTCTTGCTTATGGCGCATGAGGATGAAAGTGAAGAAGATGAAGAGTGGGGCCTTGTATATATAGGTGGGGAAAAGGAATTAATCAGGAGCGTCGAATGAAATCCTCACTAGATCGAACGGATGGGGATCAATGACAAGAAGGCGCCGAAAAGTTGTCAGACGGACGATCGTGGGCGTGTTTCCAAGGTACTCAAGTACCTAAAATGAGCAATACCCAGCTGACGCGTGTCCATTTTCAAAGGTGTGACGGTACAGTTCTCAAGGAAAGCAGTTCAAAAGTTTCCTTCTCTTAGGATTCGAACAAATACTTTTGAGGGGGCAAGATGTTACACCCAGATTTCGAGCCATGGTAAATATGACCTCGAAAGTTGGATTCACAAAAAATGGTCTCGTAAGGATTGAAGTATGCTCCAGGATTGTATATCGAGCTTGCAAAGTACGATATATGACCTCGAATATATGAGCTCGAAACGATCTCGATCTCGAAAGGTAGCTCCGAGAACACACTCATCTTCGGGGACAACTTCGGATCGGGGGTCTCGAGCTAGATGTACGTACGATCTCGAAAGACACGTGATCTCGGAAGATGCCATTAGCTCGAACAATGATGTGAGACCTGAGATGCTAAAGCCTTAGAGATACGCGATAATCACCTTGAATATTTACAAGTGTTATAAATATGAGATGTAATCCTCATTTATTAATGTAAATCCCCAAGAATCGTGGGATATTATTTGGTCAGTTATGCGTTTCCTGGTCTTCAGGGACGTTTCCTTTTATATCTGATTATAGGCATTTAAAGCCATTTTTTTTATTCACAAAAGAGTAACTACCCAAAATATGTGGGATAGTATTCTGCGTCCTTCTTTATAAATAGAGAAGCCATGCACCATTGTAAATGACCGAAATTCTGATCCTGGAGAGAAAACTCTGAAGAATTCATGCTAAGGAGTTTTCAGAGATAATCTTAAGATTAATAACAGAGACTCGTGGACTAGGCAGATTTAACTGCTGAACCACGTAAAAATCGCGTGTTTGATTTGTTTTATTTCGTTTAGCCATTCTCATTCATTGTTTATGTGCTCTTCTTTTACTGTTTGACGAGAAACGGCGTCAACAATTTATGAACTCATTTTTGTGTGTGTTTTTACTTTTGCAAATTATATATATTTTAAGTTATTTGTGTGTCCTTAAAAAATAAATTATTTGATGTTGTATATTATTTTGAAATTTATTGTTCATAATAATTTAAATTTTGTTATTTTTTATGTTTTTATTTATATATTATATATGGAGCATTCTAATTTTAAAATAAAATACTTTTTTTTCTTATTTTCTTTTTGAAAATATATCTATGAATTTCAATATAATATAAAATATTCATAAATTATAAATTAAACTATGAATTAAAAAGTTTATTTGAACAAATTTTAATTTTTCAATTTAATTTTTTTTAAATCCAATGAAAAGTTATATATAAATATAATATTTAATTAATGACTAGAACAATTAAAATAAGTAATTTTTCATTAAAAAACCTAACCGAAAAAATAAGAAAATATGTATATTTGTGTCTTATTTCACTAATACATATATTTTGGATAAACAAAATACGTTAAATGAAAAAATAAATAATTAACAAAATAAAGAAAATAACAAATTCAAACACATAAATATTTTTCGGTTATAGTTTTGAAAACATAATTGATAGAGAATAATTTAAATATTTTAATATAAATTTAAAAATATGTGATTAGAAATTATCATGGCTCACTTATTATCTTTTTTTTTTATAATTTATTTATCTAATTTGATGACTTTATTTCTTTTTATTTTTATTTTTTTACTTTATTTAGATAACTTTAAAACTAACGTTAGTAAAAAAATAATTAAAAAAAGTGTAAAATCTAACGGAAAATAATATTTTATGTTAAACATACATTTATAATATATATAAATATATATAATTTATAATATAATTATAAATAATGATTTTAGGAAAATCTTAAATCTATTTTAATTGTTATAAATAATAATTAACTATTTTTTTGTGAAAATAAATAAACAAAACTTATTTTGTTTTAGAATATAAAATTAATATATAAATTATATATATTTATGGTACTAATATTATTTTAAGGGGACTAATTATAGAATTTGTACCTTTTCTGATATATGTAGTTCTTAGAAAATAGAATTAATCAAATTAATATATTTTATGTGAGGTTTTAGCCTTAAATTAAAATCAAATTATATTAATTATTAAAAAAAATATCTCAAGTCAAGAAATTATAACAAATTTCATTGATTAATATAATTAATGTTGTACTGCTAAAAAAATTTGTTGGGGATTTAATCAATTGTTTATTGCAATGTGTTTTTTTTTAATAATAATTGTTGACGCGGTTCTTCGCCAACAGGTAATTAAGAGAAGAAGAGAAAGGGATTAGTGCTGAAAGTAGAACCGTCACAGATATGAAATCTTAGAGAATGAACTATGTGACTCAAGACACGTTTTTTAAGTGGTTCAAAGGTTAAAATCCTTCTACTCCACTAGTCAATATTATTGATGTATTCTGGATATTTGGTTTACAAAGTATATGGCTCTTCAGAGACTATTTTTTCCAACCCCTATCAACTCCCAGGGTCCCCATATTTATAGGAGAAGGCACCTGGAAGTTGGTAGGGAGGTCATCTCGTGACCTTACCATTGGTCATATCAACTCTGTAACATTTATGATTAATTCCTAAACCTGACACATAAGTGTGGTCTAATCAGTATGTAAGGAGATAATGGGCCGCACGGCCCAACCTAGCCGTGGGTGTCTGAATGCGCACGTTCCTGATGCGTGCCCGGAAAGTCAGGGAGATATCGGACACGTGATGTCAGATATAGGCACGTTTATCTTGCGTGTGTTGACTTTACAAAGGATCAGAGATCCACGAGCATCAGCTCGCACAACGAGCTGCTTTACCGACCCAACCTTCGGCCTTAAGGACTCCTTCCCCCAGCCTTGGGCAGCATTAGCGAGTTCTTGAGGATACCTCGAGCTAAATGAGCCACGACCTGGAAAACAAAATCTCTGACTTGGGGAAGTTCTCGGACTAACCTTGATTAGTCCGAGGCTCGACCTTCTAATCAGCCTGTGGGAAAACCAGGGCGTACAATAATAAAGTAAATTAAATGAGAGGTGTTTTTTTTGTTTTCATAAAATATTTTCCAATAAATTTATAACGATGACACATTACTGATATTATAGTATTAGAAAAAATGAAGAAGTTAAATACAAGATTATATATCTGTGCATTTATAAAGTACATTTTCATCTAATTTTAAAAAGGGTAGGTACTCATTTGATAACCTGTATTTTTGCATAGTTGAGCTTTAGTATCCTCTATTATGAATAATACTCACCTGATATCGTGTAATTACAAAATCAGAATAAAATGATACCCTAAACTAAATTTTTGTCAATAATTTTTTCTATATGACAAAATTACCCTTAAGATATAAGCAATTAAGTCATTAGAATATTAAGTTAAAATATTTTATAAAATACTCTTACACGTGTCAGAATATTCAAACTAAAAACATATTTAAATTATTAAAAATCAAAATGTATAATTAATAAAACTATACCCTAAAATTTTCTAATCCTACCACTTCATTCCTCTTCTACCTATCATTTTCTCTTACTTGTAGGTGGCCGAAGTTGGGATCAACGGGGCTGGAGTTGGGTCGAGGATGGCTGGAGACATGGCAGAGGGTCGGGAATTAATAGAGGGGTTTGTTTGGTCCACAGGATCTGGTGGGTTAAGGATGGGTGGAAACAGGCATCGGTCATCAACTCTATTTATAGGTGCACATTCGATGGTTGAACTGTGTTGAAGGGCGGAGAAGCTCTGCAACATTTCGGATGCATAGGGATGGCTAGAGACAAAGTGGCTCAACAATATTTCTGACTTTTTTAAAGATTTTATTTGCAGTTTATGCACCAATGAATCCCTAGCTAGTATGGTATTAGCTCTAATTTTCCAATATGTTTTCCTATCTCTTCCTCTTCCTCTTCTTCCTTTCAGTTTTCCTTATGATATTGTTGGTGATCGACATCGGTAATGGGTGCATCTGAATTCGCGATGGAGGCTCCGGGGTGTTGGATACATGGGCTTTGTGACGAAGGCTCTGGGGTGGTGCTCTGGGTTGTGAGTTCTTAAAAAATGTCACATTTTTCTTGTTGGAAGCTGAGAATGGTTTTGCCATTTGTAACGCTTGATATATTTTATTTTATTTTTCTTGTATGATTTTGAAATTTGGGTATTGAGCATTGATGAAGATAATATAAGTTTGATTTTGCTTTAAACTTTGGTTTTGATTGGAAAAGATTGAAACTCTTTGAATTGAGTTTGTTGTTGTTAATGATTTGTTTTCTGTTGTAATTGTTGAACAAATGAAGGACAATAAAAGCTTGATTTTCTAAAGAACAGATCCGACGGAGGGCAACTTTCTACATTTAGATTATTTTTCATTATGTATTTTTCTGCTTGTTAGTTGTATTTTTCTAGGTTGTTTGACTATGAAGAACAGTTGGGGAGCTAATAGCCAAAAATAGGGGTGTTCATAAAACCGCCCACACCGCACCGCAATTTGTGGTTTAGAACCCTTCGCGGTGCAGTTGCGGTTTGTATTTTTGCCAAACCGTGCGGTATGGTGCGGTTTGCGGTTTTAAATTTTATAAATGTGGTTCAAACCACACCACACCGCACCGCATCATTATATATATTAACTTTTTTATATTATTTTTTTCAATTTTACTACATTTAAAGTTAATGCATAAATATTTATATGGTATAATATAATATACACAATACGTATAGAAAAATATAATGTTTCATAGGATGCTAACACATATTCTATTTTAATTTAAATATATTCCTTCTTAATTAAAATAATATTTACTTTTATATTACATTTTTTATTTGTTATTAGTTTGTTATATTTTTATTGCTTTGCTTAAAGTTTATTAGCTTGTTGTACATTTAATTATTTTGTTAAACACTCTATGGTTATGAGATTTATTATAAATCTTTCTTAATTATAATATTTAATTGTTAAATTATTTAGCGATAGGTATAAACCGTCAAAACCGCACCGCACCACACCGCATTTTTGCGGTGCGGTTTATGCGGTTTGAGGTCTATGCGGTGTGGGTTGCGATTTGGAAAATTGTTCAAACCGCATATGCGGTGCGGTCCAAAAAATTAGAGAAAAACCGCACCAACCGCACCACGAACACCCCTAGCTGGAAATAGGAAATGAGAAAGTTTGGGAAAAGAATAAAAAAGCCTTTTCTTTATTTGAGTATTTGGATTTTCAAGTTGAAGATGGAGATCAAATTATGTTGCTAAATCTAGTATAATTTTTTTTTATGTTAAATCTAATTATGTTTTTTATTATTTATAAATAACAAAAATCCAATTAAAATTAATAAATTTATTATAATTGAGGGTAATATGGTCATTATGTAAAATATGTTGACCAAATTCGAACATAAAATGTCATTTTTAATTGATTTTTCATAACTGGTACCAAAATGATACTACATCAAAACACAAAATACTAAATGTGCAAATTCTATTTTAAAAACTACAATATCAGTGTCGCTTCAAGCCCAATAATTGTTATGATTATTTAACTTAAGGTGTTTTTTTACTATAAAAAATATGACTTTTACTGATTAATGCTCAAAATATCAAAAAATAAGATTTGAAATACACCAATTTGCTCATGAGATTTTTGTCAATTAATCTGATTAGATGGGGATCTCGATTTTTTTTCCCTACCTCTTCATTCATCCAAATATTTTATAAGAGAAATTATATAAATAAATAAATAATTCAAAATATATAATATAATATAATTTTTTAAATATAAATTATATATAGTATGTATTAATTTCTTTCTTTCTAGCCAAATTATACAATTATTAGATTAATAAACAATTATAAAAATAATTACAAAAATAATTACATATAAATAGTGATTTTTGTTTTGAGGGAGTACCAAACAAAAAGCATCTATAAATAAATATAAAAAAATTATTTATATTATTTGTGGCTTTTGAAATTACAAGTAATGTGTAATTGAAAATTGTACTATATAGTTTTTTGTGGCTCATGAAGTTTGGCCAATCATACATCAGTTACTTTAAAGTCTAAATTAAATTAATTGGATGGTACTCTACAAGTTATTTATATGTAAAGATTATTGCCGTATAATTCCAATATCTTAAATGAGAAATCGCAATTTAAAATTGTATCTAATTTAATAGAGGGTTTATATATTTTTGGACTCTGTGTTTGGTCCAATTACCTGTTTGGACCCTGTGTTTTGACAAATTATTTTTTGGACCCTATGTGTTTGTAAAATGGTTAAAATAGAACCCTAAACTCAATTTTGATAAAGAAAAAATTGAATATAACAACACAGTTTTTAAGCAGAATGATTTTATTTTTGTTATGAAATGTTAGTTTGGTAAATTATTTGTGATTTTAGTTGAGAAAACATTGACCAAAATCGGGTTTATGATTCCATTTTAATCATTTTACAAAACATAGGGTCCAAAAAGTAATTTGTCAAAACACATGATCCAAACAGGTAATGGAAAAAAATACAGGGTTCAGAAAGGTATAAACTCTTTAATATATATATATACTAGATACAAATAACGTGCAATATGCACGTTTATTTAGTTTTATTTATAGAATTTATTAATTATTTTTATTTAATTTATATTAATATCATATAAATTTTGAAATAAATATCATATTTTAATTAAATAATTTATTTATTTTTATTTAAGATGGTTGTTCTAGTTTTTTATTTTGGGAGTGACAACAAAAGATTATTTATTATATGTTTAATGTAATATTAAATATTATACGTGGATTTTAAATTTAAGTTTCTTAGTAGTTTTTTTAAAAAAACAATTTGTTGCTAATTCACAATAAATTATATTATATGTTTAATATGATATTATTCTAATAAGTGAGTTTAAGTTTAATTAAATTTTATTTAAGTTATAAATCGTATGATTTTATTATTTTTAAATAATAATCATTGTAAAATATCTTAAAAATATCATAATTTAATTTGTTTAATTATTTATTATTTTAAAATAATTATCATTGTAAAATATCTAAAAAATATTCTATTTTAATTTTTTAATTATTTATTTTATTTTATTTAAATTTAAGTGTTTACAAACTATCATTAAATATAAAAATATTCTGTTAAATATATGAATATTCCGTTAAAGTTAACATTAAAAAAAATATAAAACCGTTAAAACCAAAAATTTATAATATCTACACACGTATTATATAGAAGATATATATATATATTGTCCCCATAGCCAAAAAGAAAAAAATCACATCAATTTTAAATTGAAACCAAAAGTATTAGGCATTAGAAAAACAAAAAAAAAAAAGTAAGAACTCTCTCCCTCGAGAGTGTGAAATGTAGAGTTTTTTTTTCTTCCTTTTAATTGAGAGAAGATAGCAAGAGAAAGAGATGGAATGATAGCGATAATGATAGCGATAGCAAGGGAAGTGAAGAGAGTAATGTGAATATTGGTTAGAGAAAAACTAATATCGAGCTATCAATTCTTAATTGACGCTTATAATATTGGGTATAGTCTATTAGGGTTGTACATATTGGTTGGTTTGGTATGGTTATAACATATTTTAAGTAACTAATTATATATTATATATTATTTTTTTTATAAAGAAAAACATTTATTGATTATGTACAAGAGATAGTTCACTATGAATAAAATTCAATAGTAAAGCAATATATCATTAACAACCTAACACTTAACCAAGAAGACTATTGATTGCATATCACATTCCAACATGGCCAATTTTCAATCCTAACTTAGAAAGATACAAGTTATATGAATGTTTTCAAAGGTTGCTCCTTAATAATGGTAGGACCATGCATGTGGTGATGGTGAGTAGTGAGTACCAACGCCTTCAATAAATACCACAACATATCAATTAATATGCACTCCAAATAACATAAAAATATTTATAGTTTTTGGCTTGCCTTGTGCAGTCATTGGCTCGGTTTTGTGCCTGATTAGGTTTGTTTCGTGCCTGTTTAGATTTGTTTTGTGTCTGTTTAGGCAATGTTTGTGACTTCTCAAGCTTTTCGTGTGTCTACTCAAGTTAACGGTGACACCATCGTTTTCAGAGACCTTCAAAGTAAATATTTTTAGAATAATACTTAATTCCTTTTAAAAAATTCATTTTCCATAAAATATTATGGTTGTTTTGTTTGGCTATTAATGCTAATATCCTTAAACAAAGCTATTAGGTAGAAACCTCAAACAAAACTTAGAATAATATTTTTTCTAAGTTTACTTATATATTATTGGCATAATGAATAAATTAGATCGAAATGTGACATGACCAGTTTTAGGGACATCAAAGATAAGTCTTAGATCTTTCATTTTAAAATTATTTTAGAAAATATTTTCTTTAAATGTCAAAATTTTAAATCACATTACTATTATCATTATTTAATATTTGGTACTAAGCCATTTTTTATCTATTTTGTAGGTGTTCATTTGGTGAGATGAAAATTACCTTTCAATGTTGTATTTTATAATATTTTATTATCTAAATTTTTGAAGTATCTTTGCATTCTCTTTGGCTAGACAATAAGGTTAAATTGTAATCTTACACATTTTTCTATCTCAATAATAAAGTTTATTCTTGACAAAAAAAAAACATAAAATAAATCTATTAAGAACAATAAAAGAATTAGTGAGATATGTGGATACACAAAACAAAAACTAAATCTAAGAAGATATCTATCTATGCTAAGGTGTGTTTTGATTCCAAAAAATAGAATTATAATCATGATAGTAAAAGAGAATAAAATTTAGGAATAATATCTTATAATTTGGTTGAATATAATGTTATATTATTTATATAATACGATATTTGATTAAATAAATCAAAATAATTACAAACTATTTTGTAACATATATCGTTGAGTTACAAATATTTTGTATCCTATATGTATTGGAGTTACAAATCTAGTAACTTACAAATGTAATTATTGTTACAAATTTGTAACTGATACTTTTAATGTGTGAAGAAAGTTACACATTTAAATTGAACTTGAAGCAAATATGACTTATGGTATATATAGCTCTTATACATCGATCATATTGTATAATTTATAATGTGCGTAAATGATACAAATTATGTTTTGGAAGTTTTATGACATTTTTTGCATTCAAAGGTATATTGAACTCTATAAATAATGACCAATTTTGTTCCCATATTAACTTTATATTCTCATCCTAAAGAGCTCTAGACTGAGAGTCATAGTGTTGATAAATCCAAAAAGCATTTCTAGAGAGTATTGATCTGCGTTTTAGGAAACAATCGACTTATGAAAAAATGACGTCAAAAATAAAGCACAAGTCTTAAGAACAGAAAGAAAAAACCTAGAGATTTTACGTGCTTCGGCCTAAATAAATAATTCCTACGTCCATGAGTCACTTCTATTAATGATTCCTCAAATATTTACACTTAGACTGAGTTTTTGCACAACATCCACACTTGTGGAATATATGCATAGTGGAACGAGTTACCACCATATCAATTATAATTTTCTTAATTTTGAATTACATGGTATGTGATTACCCATATTTATAGTAATATGGATAATCGATTATTAGAGTAACCAATTACCATTTTTCTTATTTCAGATTGCATGGTATCGATTACCCATTAGTAATACAGGTAACTAGTTACCAAAAAATTAAACACTTATTAAAATACCTAGATATATATAAATTAATATATATTTCATAATGTGGTGTGGTAACCTGATGGTAACTAGTTACTTAACCATTTTTTTTTTAAATAAAAAATTAAACGCTTTGTTAGAGTGACCAGTAACTATTTTTCTTAATTTCATATTATGGTTACTGATTACCCATATTTATAGTGATATAGGTAACTAGTTACCAAAAATAAACACACATAAAAAAATCTAAAAATATACACATTTCATAATGTGGGGTAACTTGATTGTAACTAGTTTCTTAACCAGTTCTTAAAAAATAATATTAAAAGCATTATCAAAACCTAAAAAAAAAACATTGAGGAATAAGAAGAGAATATCGCTAGAAGTATTGTAGTAGTGGACGAAGTTTGTGGTAGTTGGACTTGGTAATTTTAGGTGAAGGAGGTTAGAGCTATGGGAAGGAAAATTCTTGTTGTTACTCCTTTGTTGTTTATTAAATATTTTGGAATATAAAATTCTTATTATAATATTATTAAGGGTTTATACATTTTTAGATCTTGTGTTTTGCATCATAACCTGTTTTGACTCTGTGTTTTGACAAATTATTTTTTGGACTCTGTGTTTTGTAAAATTATTCAAATAGACATCTAAACCTGATTTTGATGAACAAAAAATTGAATATAACAATACAGTTCTTAGGCAGAATGATTGTATTTTTGTTCTGAGTTGTTAGTTTGATGAATTATTTGTGATTTTAGTTCAAAATTTTTTTATCAAAAATTAGTTTTAGGGGTCTATTTGAACTATTTTAGAAAACACATGGTCCAAAAAGTAATTTGTCAAAACACAGGGTCCAAACAAGTAATGAGACAAAACACAGGATCTAAAAAAATATAAACCCTATTATTAAATGTCTCAAAAAAAATTGGAAAATATGTTTTTCTAAAAAAACTTATTTAGGAATAAAAACCCGCTTCCTAGATTACAATTGTTTTAAAAAAATAATAATTGTTATTGTACTGCACTTCTAGTTCATAACTATGGATAAGATCTTATCTCAGTTTTTTTACATGACACTGTTTATTATAGTTAGAGCATACCTCTTACTCGTTTTTGAAATTTTTTGGACAGATTTGGGTGCCGAAAACATCGTTCAAACAGAATATTATGCATGCGATGATACTAGAGGTCTGGAACACTATTTTCAACACCCTAAATTATTCAGAATTTTCTGAAAACATGCAATAAATTCGATGTAACCATAATGAACACTGTTATGAAAAGAAAAAAAAAACTAAGGTCATAACTTAATCATGTGTGTGAAAATACATAATGCGATTTAGTACCGCACAAAAAATGTGTGATACCGTAGTCGTTCTAATTATTATTATGCAGTTGTTACCTATTTTGTGAATATATATTTGTTATGTGATAAATATATTTTTATTATATATGTCTTTTTAACATTGCTTTCCAACTATGTCTTTTTATTATATATATATTATTATGTCATAATAGCTTAAAATTACGTCACAAGCATAAACATTGGTTTAGAAAAAGTAACAAAACCAACATCTTTTCAGCATAAAAAACTATCCTTAAAGCTCCTTGTTATAGTAAGGTAGTTATAAATTTGTACCAAACATTGAAATTGACTTTATATAAGAATGACTTTCACATAAAAGACAAAAAATTTAGTGAACTTGAGTCAGGAATGGAGCTAGAAAAAAAAATATTTGGGGGCAAAGTGTAAATAAAAATATTTGGAGGACCTAATTGTTAATTTAAAAAAATTATATTAATATATATTCAACTATGAGTAGTTATTCGTTTACTACAAATTAACCTAGCTAAACTAGGGTTTTCCTTTTTAACCATTCTACAAATAATACTAATAAAATAATGTTAAGATGTATATGTTGTTTCTAAATACCTAATTTTTTACCAACAACAACCATATATGCAACTAATCATGGAGTGGATAAAATATTATTCTAAAATTAAATAAATCCCAATAAATTAAATTCAAATTTGGATGAGTAGGTGGCATCATATATGGACCTAAATTCTAACACTAATGGTACACAACTTTTTTATTAGAAAACGGTTAACTATATATTTAAAAAAAAATCATAATGTTATCTAAAATGTAAATTAGTCAAACAATTCGAGTTTAATATAGTTATTTCTTGTTTTTAGCAAGGAAAAATTATTATTGTCATGGATATTCAAATATACTCTTAGAAAGATACACATGAAGAAAAATATTACAATATCCTTTGACTCTAATAAGCCTTTATCAATAATCTAATGGTGGAAAAACTACTCTTAATTCATTCTTATACAAAATCAAGTAAACAAGCTTAGATTTATACAATTTTAAATCCTTATTATTATTGTTATTATTATTACTTATAAATATGAGTATTATGATGGGTTAATTTCAATAAGAAGTCAATATGAAAATGTCATTATTTTTTATATTTGAATCAGTACAAAAATCCATAAAACTTTGTATTATGTTTAGGCCATTTCAATCTTGCATGAAAAAGGAAATCAGTTTAATTTGTACTAATTTCCTCATTTTCATGTTACCTTTTGATGTTTATCAACAAAGAAATGATAACTGGTTATTTAAAATGATAATTAACATATTTGTGAAAATAAATTAATAAAATGACTTGTCATTTTCAAGAGATTTGAATCCGTATTTTTTGCTTCTAAGAATTCTATGTGAGTTTTTCTTGCAATAAAAGATTTGATATCACAAAAAGTCACAATATAACCCTCACTCCAAGAAAAGTAATTGAAAAACACTCATTAAAAAGGTCACTAGTTGACTAAAAATAAAGTTTAAAATATGAAAATTCATCAATTATATAATTATAAACAAAATGCCCTCTTTCACTTTCACTCTTCTCTTTCTCCCTCGCGTATTCCCCAAACCTTCTCTTTCCATTTTTTCTCATGTGACAGTCAGAATCTCGTGATCTATAAGGAGAAAGACTAGGTAAAAAGTTGTGCAATCTCACACTGCCTGAAGAAGGTCAAGTATGATGATTCTAAGACTGTGTACGTATGAGACTACACAATTGATGAAGATTTAAATGGATTGATGGAAACTACCTATGTCAAAAAGATGCATATTCTTTTCGGTAGCCCATCATTTGAGAACTCCAAAGTTAAGCATGCTTGACCTGAAGCAATCTGATGATGGGTGACCTCTTGGGAAATTTTCCCACGAAGCGTGCGAGTGAGAACAAAGCACGCTAGAAAGACTCGTGTTGGTTTGTAGGGCCAGTCGTCATTCTAGGAAGCAGCCATACTGACGTGGGACATTACATCTCACAACAACGACATCCCTCTTATGCCGGCGACCAAAACGAACGTCATACCTCCGATCACCCCCAATATCTAGTTCTTCTTCTTCTTCCTCTTCTTTCTTTTTCTTCTTAGTTCTTTTTCATATTTATATGATTTTTTTTAGATTGATTTTTTTTTTCTCAAACCTAGCTAACTAACCAATTACCGTCATGGTCTTTTTTTTCTGGCTAAGAAACCAGTTACCATCTTATTAGTGGTGAAAAATGCATATTTGTTGATTTTAATTTTCAAAATAAATTAAGTTTTAATTACTATTTTCATGGAATTAATGTGATATATTCTCACATTGGAAATATTTGATCATAATTTAATTTATTTATATTTTGTAGAAAATAAAGTGTATTTTAACACTTAGAAACAAAGAAAAAAAAGAGAGCAAGAAGGGAAGAAGTAGAACTAAAAATATAGTGGAATTGTGGCATTTTTGAAGTAATATTGCCCAGGCCCATTTGGCCCAAGCCCAGCGAGCTCCCTCTCCCAGCGTGCCACGTGGCGCGCCCCTGAAGCACCAGCTGTCCGCACGTTTCAGAAGCTCTAGCAAACCCAGCTGAAGCCCAACGCATGCACAAACCTCCAAAGGCCCAATGCAGCTAAAGCCCAACACCTGCCCTTCTCCCCTCCTCCAGCAGGCCCAACCCAGTAGCCCAACAAGCCTAGCACGCCCAACGGAACTGCAGCCCATCTGAAGCATCCATCTGCCTTCTCCTCTCCCAGCCAACGCCACGTGGCGCCTCCCCATTGGCTGGGAATGGGTCAAAACCCATTCTGTCATCAGCCACCTTCAACCCATATTTCGTGGGTATTGGGCCTTGCAAATTGTTATTTTGAGCTTTAAAGTACATACTTTGTGGTATTTTAGAAAAATGGCATTTTGACCATGCACCAAAATAACTAGGTTAATATTTATAATAAGATTTGATTTTTCAAAATCATATTTTATTATTAATATTTCAAATTTATTTTGTAAACCCCAATTGTTGTTTAATTTCGTTTAGTCATTTTCTCCCTCTATAAATAAGGACTCTTCTTTCATATTTACCATGTAATTTTTAGGTAGCAAAACTCTACTAAATTTTAGTCCCATTTCTCATATTTTCTCTCTAGAATTTCATGAGAATATCTAGCATAATAGGCTAACCTTCTTAGGAAGGTTAGGATGATCCTATATGCACTATGACTTTGTTTGGTATTTTTGATTCACCATGTGCTTAAAGTTTATATATTTTAGTGATTTATTTTCTTTCATCTCTACTTCTTCATCTTATTATCTATATTTATGTTTACTAATAGTATATAGATTTTGTCATGCTCTTTCTATGTTTTATCAAATTAGTGAAAATAATATAGATAATATCTTTATCATTTTCTCCATATCATTCACATATATTTACTTTTGCTAAAATCTATATAAAATTAGTCATGCTCTTTCTATGTACTTTATAAATAGTAAAAGTAATATTTGTGTTAGGTTTTATGTCCAATCTTTTATTGCATTATTGTCAATGGTATAATGTCATTTTTAGATTTCTCATAAGATTTATCTCATCTTTCTATGGTAAAGAATAATAATCACTTGAATACATTTTTGTAAAACATATATGTGCTTCAATGCTAAATCTTCCAAATGAATAGTTGGGATGTGAACTTCTCATTTGTGTAATTTTTATGAATCAAATATCCAAATAAATAAGTATGCATATTGGTGACTCTTGACCCATCCTACTTGTTACCTATTGTTACATCACACTTTAATCTATATTTATATCTATTCTATAGATCTAAAAAACAATTAAAATATCACTTATTTTATTTTCCTCATATTATTTATCTCTTAACTTTATTTGTTGATGTTGACGGTGAAATCTCGTCAACGAAATTGAATCGAAAAACTCAAAGGTAAGTCAGATGATGTTCAGATGAGAACTTAGAATGGACTTATGGAAGGATAAACACAGATCAACCATGGAGTAAAAAATGTATATTACTTAATAGCTTCAGCTTACAATGAATTTTCTAACCCCTTACCCTGAGGGGTCAAGGTCTATTTACAGTTGGGCTCTAATGGCCCCTTATACATGGTGGTCCCTTGGGACAAAATAGTACATGAGTACACTATCAGGGTAGCAGCACTGGTAGTAGTGGTGCTGGAAGAGTGGTGGTTTGCTCTAGTACGTGTCAGGGGTCTGCAAAAGTACTCCTTCCTTGGTATCACATTATGCCTCCACTACTTGTCGGGTACGGACCTCACAAGCATGCTGAGGGAGTCCTTACCATGTACCATTCTTGTACTGCCACTACCTGTATGGCGGGGACACCGTATTCACACTCTAACTCCTCTAGGTTTGTAGGTACATTCCGTACTAGTGCGTGTTCCCTACACCTAGTGGGTGTTTTCACCTTCTGAAGGTGTGCATGTTGATCTAGCCCCTCTATGTCTATTGAAGCATCAAATTGCTTATTGATGGGAAATGATACATATGGGAGGCAAACTTTGCTGGTTGGATAAAAGGGGTAAGGTGTGAGAGGACCCGCGGGGTGCCCAGGCACGAGGCCAACCCGCAGGTGAGCTTGGGTGCGAAGCCTTCTCGCAGGGTCTTAGGCACGAGGCTATGGTGAGGTCATCCTTCGCGAGACCTCTAAGGGCACGGCTAGAGCGTGAGGCGAGGCGTGAGACCCATGCCGCGAGGCTCTTGGTGCGTTGGCACGAGACGGAGCTCTTGGGCCCTTGGAGTGAGACACATGGCCCCGCTATGTGAGGCTATGCAAAGAGTGCCTCACTTGGCACGAGGCGTGAGACCCATGCCGCGAGGCTCTTGGTGCGTTGGCACGAGATGGAGCTCTTGGGCCCTTGGCGTGAGACACATGGCCCCGCTATGTGAAGCTATGCAAAGACTGCCTCACTTGGCGCGAGGCGTGAGACCCATGCCGCGAGGCTCTTGGTGCGTTGGCACGAGACGGAGCTCTTGGGCCCTTGGCGCAAGACACATGGCCCCGCTATGTGAGGCTATGCAAAGAGTGCCTCACTTGGTGCGAGGCGTGTTGGATGATGACCTCACGGGGCGCCAGGCGTGCGGCTGCTAGGGGGTCGCATGTCCATGCGCGCGGCTACCAGGGGGTGTCATGAGGCCATGCGCACGGCTGCCCTCGACATATATGGCTTGGATGCCCCTTGCACGTATGTAGGCGTATGCCTCAGGTGCCTTTGACAACTCTTACAGATGTGAGTGCATCTTGATCCATGCGCATGTCAGCCTCATGCAGGCATGCCGGACCTCACTATGTGAGGGGCTTGTGCACCCATCCTCCTGCAATATTTACTTTGACCCCTTAGCTTAGTGGGGCAAACCCTCACGACTTATAACGTGTTGTTTCCCTTGAGACAATCTCCCGTATTCAAAAGGCCTATAGGCCCGAGCCCGATGGCGTGACTAAGTGACCTTTGGTGTTCCAAACAGGGCCAAGATATTTTTTTTTTCATGGTGGATTTTTCGTATCCACAATTGATTAACTTTATTTTGTTGCCTCCTTGTGGAATCGACCGCCCGATCTATACTACAACCACCGTTTAGTGGATGCACGTTTTGAGTGTTAAACACCATCACATTTTTTTTTAAATCTGACTACCATTCACTTACCATCACGATCAGTTTAGGTTAAGTAACATGTTTTTTATTTAGGTTTTAGATTCGATTGTTATTAACGTAACCAATTATTTGATTGTTATTAACGTAACCAATTATTTTGATAGTGATAACTTGTTACCACCATATCACTAAAAAATATATATATTTTGACAGTGTAACTGGTTACCACAACATCAATAAAAGTATAAAAACTAATTTCATAGTGGTAATCGGATACCAATACTTCACTAAAAAAAGTGGTCGTAACTAGTTATTACCATATAAAAAAAAACTACTTTCATTGTGGTTATTGGTTACTACCACATCAATTTTTAAAGTAACTAATTTGACATTGGTAAAAGAAAATAATATATAGTAATTGGTTACTAATTCGACATTGGTAACACATTACTAAAAACAATATATATGGCAATACAAAAATAATATTACCAAAATATAGGGAAAAACCCCATAAAAAAAACTTAAAAAACCATTAAAAATGCACAAAGTTGAAAATCCCATATTTATCAATTTAAAAAAAAAAAAATCACATTTCATGTAATTTCCACTAGCCATAAATTACAGTGTCTCCTCCCAATCCTCAATTGTAATTAGGAACATGTATTTGGGCCACACTGGACTTGATATTGAGTATGCTGCAAATATGTCAACTGGGCCCAAATTAGTTTTTGAAAGCCCACTTGTAGTGATCAATACCATTATTCTTAAAAACAAAATAAAATGCCATATATCCAATATAGATACATAATGCTTAATACTTTAAATCCAATCCAAACCAAATAATGTTTTCACAAATTACCATATAATAAATATATGGCTTGGATGCCCCTTGCACGTATGTAAGCGTATGCCTCAGGTGCCTTTGACAACTCTTACAGATGTGAATGCATCTTGATCCATGCGCGTGTTAGCCTCACGCAGGCATGCCGGACCTCACTATGTGAGGGTCTTGTGCACCCATCCTCCTGCAATATTTACTTTGACCCCTTAGCTTAGCAGGGCAAACCCTCACGACTTATAACGTGTTGTTTCCCTTGAGACAATCTCCCGTATTCAAAAGGCCTACAGGCCCGAGTCCGATGGCGTGACTAAGTGACCTTTGGTGTTCCAAACAGGGACAAGAGATTTTTTTTTTCATGGTGGATTTTTGGTATCCACAATTGATTAACTTTATTTCGTTGCCTCCTTGTGGAATCGACCGCCCGATCTATACTACAACCACCGCTTAGTGGATGCACATTTTGAGTGTTAAACACCATCACATTTTTTTTTAAATCTGACTACCATTCAGTTACCATCACGATCAGTTTAGGTTAAGTAACATGTTTTTTATTTAGGTTTTAGATTCGATTGTTATTAACGTAACCAATTATTTTGATAGTGATAACTTTTTACCACCATATCACTAAAAAAAATAAATTATTTTGACAGTGTAACTGGTTACCACAACATCAATAAAAGTATAAAAACTAAATTCATAGTGGTAATTGGATACCAATACTTCACTAAAAAAAGGAGGTCGTAACTGGTTATTACCATATAAAAAAAACTACTTTCATCGTGGTTATTGGTTACTACCACATCAATTTATAAAGTAACTAATTTGACATTGGTAAAATAAAATAATATATAGTAATTGGTTACTAATTCGACATTGGTAACACATTACTAAAAACAATATATATGGCAATACAAAAATAATATTACCAAAATATAGGGAAAACCCCATAAAAAAACTTAAAAAACCATTAAAAATGCACAAAGTTGAAAATCCCATATTTATCAATTTTTAAAAAAAAAAAATCACATTTCATGTAATTTCCACTAGCCATAAATTACAGTGTCTCCTCCCAATCCTCAATTGTAATTAGGAACATGTATTTGGGCCACACTGGACTTGATATTGAGTAAGTTGCAAATATGTCAGAATGGGCCCAAATTAGTTTTGAAAGCCCACTTGTAGTGATCAATACCATTATTCTTAAAAACAAAATAAAAATGCCATACATCCAATATAGATACATAATGCTTAGAACTTTAAATCCAATCCAAACCAAATAATGTTTTCACAAATTACCATATAATAATTACTATCTCAATGAATTGAACTTCAAAGTTCCATCTTTTTTTTAAAAAATATTGAACTTTCAAGCAATCGAACTAAATAATTAATAAATATGTTAAGAGTAGGGTTGAAGCCAAATACAAACTATAGTATTTATCTAATTATTAATTATAAAATGATTTTTTTAAAAAACTTAGGGCTTATTTTTTTTAATAAGAAGTGGTAACTTTTTAAAAAAAATTGGGATTTTTAATTAGAAGACAAGCTTGAGCCGTCTATACCTGATTAATAGAACTTTTTTTATATAAATTGTGCTGGTGTTTAGATTAAATATATTTTAAAAATATTGACTGGTGGCTTGTAAATTATATCTATATGTATAAATAAAAGGGTAAAAATATACTGTATATAAATAACAAGTAAGTTTCTTTAAAAAAAACATGAAAATTAAGAAAATAATAAAAGCATAATATAGAATATATATATAAATAAAGATTGAAAATGTAAAATATATATGCAAAAAAATTAATAAAAAAAAACTGCTAAGAGCATGAATAGTTCAACTAGTGTATATAATATATTTATCAGTGTATGCATGTGATCCATTATTAATTTTGGTATTTAAATTTAACAATTTTTGTGTGTATGTGACAATTAATTAATTAGTTGTTTGTAACCATGACTTTTGTTAACAGTATTAAATAAATGAATAAAACCAGTACTAATAAGTAAATTGACACTAATATAACATGTATACTTATCAGTAATTAAAATAATCTTAAATGCAAAGACTTTGGAGAATAATAAGAATTATTAATTAAATTAATCATATGATGTGGTTGTGGAGTTCAAAACTTGTCACACATGAAAATTGATACAAAATACAAACTACTTTTCTAACTTTAATTTATTGTCTTTAACGAGGAGATTACCAAATATTGCCTTCAAGATAATCTTATATAAAATATATACATTAAAAAAAAATTATAGTCATGATCGATAACAAAAAAAAAAATGAAAATTCATGATATAAGATATGTAATTTATTATTTGATGAATTTCATTACAATTTTTTTTATGTACTTTTATTCACAACTAGGTTATTTATGATTTTTTTTAAATGTGATAAAAAATTCGTGTCTAAAAGTTTTATTAATTACAAAAAATATAGTATTTTGATTGAAAATGTTGACTTATTATATGGTATTTTTTTTATTGCTATCTATCTAGCAATTGATACAAAAGGCTAGTATCCCATTTGACTCAAATTTTTTAATTTATATAAAAATATATCTTTTCTCTCAAGGTTGACACTAAAACCTTCAATTTGACTCAAAATGTTTAATGCATATACATATATAAATATATAGGTAGCCATCAAGTGATTTCTTTTGACACTTGATTTTTATTTCTAATTTTTTTTATAACAGTCTACGTTGTAGTCATTTTTTCAAGAAATTTAGAATAACTTACTATACCGAAAGTAAATTTTAAACAGCTTGTTGCACCTGTGTCTATTTTTTTGTATGCATGTATACAATTTAACTGTTTTAACCTTATTTTTAGTATTGTAAACTATTCCAAAATTCTTAAAAATTTGTATAATATCTTAAATTACTACAATGTACATAGTAATAAAAAAAATATAAAAATATTACTTAAGTACCAAAATAGTAAAATAATTGCACCATAGTCATCCCCTAATATATATTATATCTTTTAATTCAAACAACTCTGGTTGAAAACAATGTAATGTATTTAATTAAAGGGCCATACCTATAAGCTATATACCAAAGATTTCATTAAAAATTCCCTTAAAAAAAGATTTCATCAAAAATAAATAAAAACTCAACAAGTGTAAATCAAGGTCCTACATTTCACACATACATATAAATATATATATATATAAATATATATATATTTATGGGAGTTCTCTCATGTACTCCAAAAAGGGCACATAATGCCCCTCCTGTGTTTCAATACTTTAATGATTTTTGGTATAATTTTTTTTTATAACTGTGTATATTGTAGTTATTCAGAGCAATTTATAAATTTAAAAAAAAAATCAAATAGTTTATAGTACCAAAAATAATATTTAAATAGGCTACTTTCCACCTACATAAAAAAACACACACATACAACCTTGTTTTTAACACTATAATTATTCAGAATGTTTCGAAATTTTGTAGATTGCTCTAAATAACTATAATATACACGATCATAAAATAAATTACGTCAAAAATCATCCAAGAGTATGAAAACTAAAGTAGGATGCATTGGTGTGCTCCTTTGGGATGCCTATATATACATATATTTGACCTAGTTTGGAATTTGGATGCTAAGAAAATAGAGAAGGCAAATAAATGAAGAGAAATTGGTGAAAACGACATCTTTTTTTTAAGAAATTTTGTATTTTGGCTTACTTTGAATAGTTTTTTGCAAAATGACATCTGTCTAAAATTTAATCAATTATCTAAATTTTTCAACCAGCTGTCTAAAATTTTCGACTGACTGTTTGAATTTTTCGACCACCTGTCTAAATTTTTTAGTAGCTGTCTAAATTATGAGAGGTCATTTTGCAAAAAAAAAATATTAAAACTAAGCTAGAGTACAAAATGATTTTAAAAAATAGGTCATTTTGCCAAATGACCCATAAATGAAACTATGTATGCTCATTAATTAATGTTATTATTAATATTATAGTTTCATGTTGAAATTTTTATCAACTTATTATTTTAGAAATAATTAACCAATTTCTCTTTATATATTTTAGGATAATTCTACACTAGGGTATAGAAAATACCCCTACCGTAGGGTCATTTTTTTATTTTTGTTATTTGGAAAAATTATAACCTAATTGTTTTTTTATGACAATGTATATTATAGTTATAACAGACATCCTACTAATTTTTCAGAAAATTCTGAATAATTTATAGTGCCCAAATTAGAGTTGAAACAATCTGTCTTATTCGTTTATAAAAAATCTTAGTCACGCGTACAATTAATTGTTTGAATTTTGATTTGAGCACTATAAATTATTCAGCATTTTTTAAAAATTAATGAAATATCTGCTATAACTATAATATACACAATTATGAATAAAAACTTGATTATAATTTTTCTAAACCAGATATAAAAAACGTCCCTACCATAGGAACATTTTCTTTGCCCCACCAAAGAGTAGTTTTTAGCACACCAAGATGGTCAAAACTTAAATTTATTTAAAATAAGCACCGCACTTGATGGTGTGGTGATTTTTAATTAATTAATTAGTAAAAATAATAAAAACAATTATAGAACCAAACTAGAATCTCTCCTGTTGTAAAGCACAACGTGGATAAATTCGGTGCCAACATATCAACTAAAAATATATTCTTATTTTGATAAAAAAAAAATATTCTTATACTAAAAAAAAATTAAATAAAAAAATATATATAAAAAAAAAATGCTCAAATTTCTATGGTCAACGTTTTGACCGTAATGATGATTAGTTGCGTCATTAATTAATTAAGAACATAAATCAAAAGTTATTTAACCACAAAATATAATATAGTAATAATAATAAGAAGTGAAAATTTTGCATGGACAGTTTCAAGAGCACGTGTTGACACGTGCACTATCCATCCCATGTTTTAAGCTTTTTGATATATATATAGGGAATTTCTCGGGTAAGGGCTTCAAAAAGAGCCCTACCGTAGGACTTTCAGTGTTTTTCGACCTTTGAATAGTTTTTTGTGCGAATTTTTTTTATGACCGTATATATTGTAGCTATTTAGAACATCCTGCAAAGTTTCAGAAAATTCCGAATAGTTTATAGTACCGAAAACTTGGTTCAAACATGTTGTTGCACGTATGACTAATTTTTTTTATGCGCGTGAAAACAGCATGTTTGAACCAAGTTTTCGGTACTGTAAATTATTCGAAATTTTCTGAAAATCGTACTGATGCTCTAAATAGCTACAATATACACGGTCATAAAAAAAAAATTGCGCCAAAAACTATTCACGGGTCGAGAAACACTGAGAGCACTATGGTAGGGTTCTTTTTCAAACCCCTGCATGAGAATCCCCTATATTTATATATTTTTTTGAGGAATATATATTTATTTATAATTTGAAGAAAAGCTTTTTGATATATTAAATGTACTTATTTAGTATAATAACTTCATCTACGTGTTTTGTACTTACATATGAAAGAAAGACTGCAGTGCCTCGTGCAGTCACGTGACTTCTTCTCCCTCAATTCAAACCCATTAATAATTTGGCTTTTTCTGCCCAAAAAATAAAATAAAATAAAAAAATTAGTATTTTCTCTATTTTTAATTTATATTATTGTTATTTTATAAAATTAATTAGGTAAATTGGTTGTGGTGTATGAAAGAGAAAATTCATTCACATTGCCGACTTTCATTGTATTCATAAAAGATAATGAGATTCTTTCTTAAATATACATTTTTTTTTTTATTATTTCAACTTTTTTTTTTCAAAAAAATATGCATTCAAATTTTCTATAACACAAAATTTAAAGTTTCA
Organism: Humulus lupulus; assembly: GCF_963169125.1. Taxonomy (NCBI): domain Eukaryota; kingdom Viridiplantae; phylum Streptophyta; class Magnoliopsida; order Rosales; family Cannabaceae; genus Humulus; species Humulus lupulus. Next base: position 295,231,290 of record NC_084794.1, on the reverse strand, counting down.
TAATTACAAAAATACAATTTTTAGAAATAAAAACTAAAAAATAAATTGAAAACAACTTACTAGATCAACAAAAGAAACAAAAAATAAATAATAAAAAAACAATATATATATCAGAACAATTAAACATCAACTAAAAAAAACCTAAAAACAACATGAAAAAATAAATAAATAAAAATTTTCTTAAAACCGTAAAATTGAAAGAAAAAAATATTTGACTGTAAAAATATAATTTTTTAGCATAAATGAGTATTTTATGTAATAATCTCATGGTAAAGTGATACATTATATTTAAAAATATTTTTATATTAATTGTATATTATATTATATATTGTGTTTGATACTATTAGGTCGTATTTCTTGCCTCTTTTGTGACATTATTTATGGTTTTCTTTGTAGTGAGTTTTTCGATATCATTTTCCTTGAAAGATGTGTCAAAAAATATGTTGTCAACATTGGAGAGCAAAATTAAATTGAAGTTCTCCTTCAAAAATATACCTAAAGATAATAAATTGAAATTTCGCAAGTCACATGAAATATCTCGAGTAATATTACTGATCAGAAGTCCAAACTCATCATAACTAATATATGAATCAAGAGAAAAAAATTCAACCCTATTTTTTATTTTATAACAATGTACATTATAATTATCTAGAATATTTTATGCATTTTTAAGAAATTATGAATAAATTATGTTACCGAAACATAATCTAAACACGTACCTATTTTTTTGTGTGCACGTCTAAAATTTGACAGTTTAAACTCTGTTTTTTGCTTCGTAAACTATTCAAAATTTCTTGAAAATTTGTAGGATATTCTAAATACTTACAATGTACACCGTCATATAAAATTTTTTTGGATTATATATATTCAGGTACCGAAATAAAAAATGATGTACCGGTATTATAAAAAAAAGAATGCATTATAGTCATTCCTTATATATATATATATATATATATTATATATCAAAATATTTGTAACAAGTGATAACATTTTTTGATGCAACAATATATATAGGCAGGAAGTTATATCATCTAACATTATTTTTTAAAGACAAAAACAAATAAAATCGATTTTTAATTATTTTTGGATGAATGATCGATCAACAAGTGAAGTGATGAAAACTCAATCATGATAAAAAATTTACCAAAATCATAAAACAGTGAAATTGGTAAGAACTGAGGAAATGAACTGACAAAACAAAGTACTATTAAGTCCAAATAAAGGATTTTTTTCCAATCTGTCTCAGCGGCCTTTGTTTGATATATATATATATATAAATTTACAGGAACTTTTTTTTTATATAAAATCATTTTTCTATTTCGGCACCTGGATAGATATAATCCAAATTTTTTTTATATGACAGCGTATATTGTAGGTATTTAGAATATCCTGCAAATTTTGAAGAAATTCTGAATAGTTTACAAAGCCGAAAACAGAGTTCAAACTGTCAAATTTTACACGCGTACACAAAAAAATAGGCATGCGTGCAACAGACAGTTTGGATCATGTTTCGGTACCCATAATTTATTTAGAATTTCTTGAAAATTTGTAAGATGTTCTAGATATCTATAATGTACACCATCATATAAAAAAAATTAGAATTATAACTATTCAGTTGTCGAAATAGAAAAAAAATACACCGATGATATAAAAAAAAAAAAAACCTTTTTAATCCCACCCTAAATATATATATATATAAATAAATATAACTCTTTGCCCAAGAAAACTGCCTATAAACAGCTATAGCTGTTGTTGTTGTTACCATTGCCCATACTCAAATACTTTCTTCTCATTCCCATGTGCTTCTCTCACTAATTTATTGCTATGTTTCTACTCTTCCTATTTTCTTTTTCCCATTTAAATCAGTTTCACTTACTTTATTTAATTTTTTTCTGAGGTGTTACAACCAACTTTCTTGTAGATCATTCATTCAGAGAAAAAAAAAATTAAATAAACAATAAAACTACCTTGGACCACCAAGACTTGACCAGAATATAAGGCTATATATAAATATGTATGTATAGATATTTATATATATCCATTTGAGTCGGTAGTTTATGACTTGAAGACCAAGACATTTGGTCATTGGATTTAGGGCATGAATTTAATGAGAAGGACAGTGTCCTGTAAAATAATTAATAAAACTACACTAGACAATGAGTGGATTATATAAACAGATGTTATATCAATAAATTATACTTAAGAGAATTATAAATAGATAATAGAATATTTAATCTAAAAAATAATGGTTTTGGATTTTGTCCAGAACAATTTAAGAGAATAGAATGCATTTTATATTATGTATATTACCTACTTTGTATTTTTAATGATTAATAACCGTTTAATCAATACAACTGATTATCTCACACTTGGTGAAATTAATAGAATACATTCCTACACGGATCAATTCGATCCCAAAAAATGATTAGTCTATGAGGGTGTTTGGTATGAGGATTGAGTTTGTGGGAGTAAAGTTAGAAGAGAGTTTAGATTAAGGGGGTGTTTGGTATGGGGGTTTGGTTTGGTGGGAATGTGAATAAGAATATCAAATCTAACCCATGTTTGGTAAATTCATTTTTAATGGCTTGGGAGTTTGTGTTTCCAAGTGGGTCCCATTTTTTACCTTGATTTGAGGGTAATCTTAACATTTTTAACACTTGAGTTTCACATTCACTTAATCTAAACCCCCTCTAACTCTACTCCCTCAAACACAAACCTCATATCAAACACCCCCTAAGAGAATATGAAACTCAAGTGTTTAAAATTGCTAAGAGTACAAGTGTTGCTATTTTGCACCTTAAGGTGTCCAACACCACATGAGGTGGCACCCCATGATTGTTTAACGATACCCCATAATACTTATTAAATTCAAATAAGTGGGACCCGATATTAGATTACACCAATAACACTATGCAACCTACTTGTATTGTTGGGTACCATAGGTACCCTTCAGCAATTCTCTAAAATTACCCTCAAATCAAGTTAAAAATATGACATACTTGGAAATACAAACTCCCAAGTCATTAAAATATAAATTTACCAAACACGTGTTAGAATTGACATTTTCATTCTCACCTAATCAAACCCCACCCCTATATGTAAATGATATCACTTAACCATTTTCAAGCACATTAGATTCGACCTTTGTGTATTGGTCATCCAACTTTATAATATATTGCAACATGTAAGAATAAAAATAAATGTGATAAATTAATCAAACAATATATTCTATCATGCGAAAAAGGATAATCTATAAAAAGAAAAAGTGAAGTTTTTCTTCTTATTTTCTCACCGGTTCAAAACCAAAAAAAGTTTACACCATTAATAATTGAATCCACTTTCTACAGAGGAATTAAAAGTAGTTGTTTTTTAAGGAAAAAGTTGTACAATTTTAATGCATAATTATTTCCATAATCATGTTATAATAATCACGTTTCTTTTTTACGAAGTTATCTCTCTGTATAAAAATGATAATTAGTAATAATAATAATTTAGAGACACCCACGAGCTCACTCATGAACTATATATATATAAATATAATTATGCTTATATAAATGATTGGTGATGCAAACATTCTCCACTAATTAATCAACCAATAATCAAAGGGTTCCTTTCTCTATCTTTCGATCGATTTCTAACCGTTCAAATGTATGATTCTATAATTATATATATGATGTGAAATATTGTTTAATAAAAAATGAAAAATACAATTTCACTTTTTTCCGAATACTCAATTAGTTATTGTGTTTTATTAAATAACAATTAAGACTTTATGTTTTACAAAATGGATTAAAACAGTGTCATAGACTCAATTTTTATTAAAATATTATCAATTACAAGATCAATTATTAAGTCTTTGAAGATACAATGAGTTTGCCGAAACAGATAAATTGGTTGAAGAGCTAAGAATGAAATATTATATTTAAAAATATTTTGATCAAAATCGGGTCAATAGTACTATTTTGATCCATTTTGTAAAATAAAAAATCCAAATTATCATTTAATAAAAAATAAGAATTAATAACTCAAGAAAAACACAAGGCCTAATTAGCATTTTTCATTAAAAATAAACACAAGAAACAAAGTCAGCAAAGTTAGGAAACTTTGGAGTAAAAGTTGGGAGAAATTTCTTATCTAGGGTTAGTACTAGAGGCCTCAAACTTTGACTAAGTGTCTATGAAAAGAAGCACTTTTTGAAAATTTGATGGACAGAGTGTTTTTGATCTTTTTTCTTTTTTTCTTATCAATTTTTTTTGTCTTTCTTCAATTAGTCAACACTCAAGAAAATGGAAGCTGGCCCTTTCCATCTGTCGGTTCTTAGTCATCTTATTTTCTTTGGGATTAATGCTACTATTATTGTACTATTAATTCTACTTATTATTTGCACATAGATTTGACTAGTTCGTTGAAGAGATTCCAATAAGCCCTCTTTCTAAAGATTATTGTAGACCCACTTGGATCTTCAACATCATCATGTATAATCATATGATCCCACCAAAAACAAATTACAATTTGTCATGTATTTATAGGTTTACAAAAGAGAGTTGTGATGTTTGAGATATATACAAAGGATTAGGTATATGTGATTTGTTTGTTCTTATAAGAAGATTTGAAGTTAGTACTTGCATAGTAATTTTTATAATGTTCTATCATATATTTATTTAAGCGAAATAATTCCCGAAACAAGAAATTCAATCAAACAAAATTAAAATTTCCCTTCGAACATCAATAGGTTTAGTTTCACAGTATTCGAGCAATTTATATCACGTAAATGTTTTCATAGAACTCCCTTCTTATTTCAGCAAACTGTCACTCATTAACTTTACTGTTATATTTTGAATCGAATATAACTTTTAAATTACCATTTTCATCTTCGTAATTTAATATACTATAAAATAAATGGTAGGTAACCATATAATATTTTGTGTTTTTGCAAAATATTATTTTTGTACCCTCTATTTTCAATAATACTCATATGGTACCCTGTATTTTAAAATCGAACATATTTGGTACCCTAAACTCAAATTTAATTAATAAAATTTTATCAATTTAATCAAACTGCCGTCAATTATGTAAGTTTCAAATTTAAATTCAATTACTTAATTACATATAACTGATGACAGTTTAATCATATTAACAAAATTTTATCTATCAAATCTGAGTCTAGGGTATCAAATATATATAATTTTAAAATATATGGTACTATATAAACAATTATTGAAAACAGAAGGTACCAAAATGATACTTTGTAAAAATATAAAGTGCCAAACAAATAAATTCCCTAAAATAAATTGAATTAAAGCATCAAAATGTGACTAGTATAATTTGATATTTTTTTAAGAGAGAGAGAAACCTTGGAAATATTCATGATAGAGAGGGCATGGCCCTCATCTTGTTAAAGAAAATTCAAATTGTGGGTTGCATGTGGGGTGAGAGAGATTTTTAGCTTTATGATTGATAATGAATATGAATCCATTAAAAGTCAAGGTTTTATTTATTTGTTCTTGTTCATATAATGTGTTTTTTTTTTGGTAGTGGAAGAAAGGGTCGGTGGGGTTGAGAAATCATTAATAAAATTTAAGTATATTTCTTTTTTGGTATCGAGCTCAATATAGTGTATAGTGTATAGTATATAGTATATATATGTATAGTATTGAATTTGAATCTGTTTTCGATATGTATGTTGTGTATTTAATTATGTTGTCTTTTAAGATTAATATTATTCATCTACTACATTTAATTTATAGGGAAAAACTAAGTCAGTCATAGTCAAATAATGTGAGTGAGAAAACCAAGACAAAATTGTCAAATTCTTAGTCGTTGAGATCATATAAAATTGTGACCAACAATTTTTTGTCAATTCTTACCCATATGAATTGAATTATTTGGCAGTTATTCTCTCTCTCAACATGTTACTCTTGTGTATATTCTCTTTCTTTGAAATCCAACAATGTGGACTAGTAATTTAATTGAAAAATTACGGTGTTATTGCTTTTTAAAATAATAGGTCTCAATTTAATAAATATGATTGATTAGACTAAACTGCACATCACTATGTGTAATGTTTGAATATATATTTTAAGTGTACATATCATTACTTTATAAATATATCTCGAATTTAGTTGAGCTAGTTAAGCACGAGTTACTCTTTGTGTAATACTAATTAAAAAAATCGTATAAACAAAATGTGATAGTGCACTTTCTTTTGATAAAAATAAGGGTTTAAATTTGATTTCGGTCAAAATTTTCTAAGCTAAAATTACAAATAATTCACCAAACTAAAACTTCAAAACAAAAATAAAATCATTTTGTCTAACAAATGTATTGTTATATTTAATTTTTTCTTGATCAAAATTAGATTTAAGGTCTATTTGAACCATTTTATAAAACACAAAACCTAAAAAAATATTTATCAAAATACAGTCAAAATAATATAAATCCTAAAAATAATAATTCGTTGCACATATATAATAACAAAAAAAATTTAAAACTCGAATAAAATGTGATAGTGTATATATGTACACTCTTTTGAGTGATGAGAATTAATACTTACATTTAATTATCTTAAAACTCAATAAAACATCATTTCTTTACTCAACAAACAAAGGCTCATATTATAATGTTGAGTAGAGAAGAATTAAATAAAATAAATAAATAAAAGGGACCCATGAATAGTTGTAAGTAATGAATATCTGCCATTTTTTTTTTATGAATAATTAGGTTATTGGTCCCCTAGAGGTATTGATACCAAAAATTAAAAAATTAATAAAAAAAATATATATTCATGAAAATGTAATAAAGCCCTTTTTAATGCCTCGTGGTAGAGACCTGTCCAAAGTCCAGGCTAATACAACTTCTTTTTATAGTATTCCATACGTTTCAGTTACATTTAATTAAAAATAATAATAATAATAATAAATAATTATAAAAATATATATAAAACTAGTACAACAATCGAGAAATATGAACAAAATAATTTTCTCGTGTGTAGAAAGAAAAGAAAAGCCTAATGCAAATCACCAACTACGTACTCTGCCTTGTTCAGACTTGGACTCATATTTTTATAAATTTTAATAAAAAAAAAGTCTTTTTTTTTTAAATATTTTCATTGAATTTTATTAGTCATTTCATGTCCCCCTATTTAATCCACACACACCTAGTTTTTCACTTCTTCTTCTTCTTCTTTTCTCAATAACCCTTTTCTAATCTCTCTTCAAATCTCAATTTCCCATCTGGGTTTTCCAAAATTTGCACTAAAAATCCAAACTTTATCTATATATATATATATGTATACACCTATAGATATATGTATTGAGCTATAGTTTGCATGAAAGTTTGTTCTTTTAAGATCTAACAATCCCAACCCAAAGGAAAAAAGATTGAATCTTTCTATGGATCTTGTAATCCATAACTCTCTTTCTCCAATCACAAGCCCAGAAAATTTGCACTAAAAATCCAAACTTTATCTCTAAATATATATATACACCTATAGATATATGTATTGAGCTAGTTTGCATGAAAGATTGTTCTTTTAAGATCTAACAATCCCAACCCAAAGAAAAAAAGACTGAATCTTTCTATGGATCTTGTAATCCATAACTCTCTTTCTCCGATCACAAGCCCAGAAAACTCACTTTTCCGACCGCTACACTCTTCTTCCTCGGACCCAAGTTTTCCCATTATAGCAATCGCCATTATCGGAATCTTTGCCACTGCTTTCTTACTAGTCAGCTACTACATTTTCGTGATCAAATGCTGTCTAAGCTGGCACCGAATCGACATCCTCAGACGATTTTCTCTCTCCAGGGACAGAACCCACGAAGAGCTACTCATGGTCTACTCGCCGGGGATCGAAACTCGCGGCCTCGACGAGTCTGCCATCAGATCAATCCCCGTTTTCCACTTCAAAAAGCCATTTCCCGGCGAGAAAGTCTCCTCCGATTGCGCCGTCTGTCTCAGCGAGTTTCACGACGAAGAGAAGCTGAGAATGATTCCCAACTGCGGCCACGTCTTCCATATCGATTGCATCGACGTTTGGCTCCAAAACAACGCCAACTGCCCACTCTGCCGGACCAGCGTTTCGACGACGAGTCGTTTCGCCGGCCAAATCGACGGCCACAGTATCATGATCGCTCCCACCTCTTCTCCCATCGATCCCAGTCCGTACGCCGGAAGTCTCGCCGGCGGGGACGACGAGGAGTATGTCGTGATCGAACTCACGAACCACACCACCACCACAAACACCAACAATCTCAATCCTCCGACGGATCAAACTCGAGAGAGATTGCTTGAGAATCACAAAGACTTAGCCAAAACGAGAAGAAAGCTTCAGAAGGGTACGAGTATGGGAGATGAGTGTATCGTTATGAGTAGAGAAAAAGATGAACAGTTTTCGATGATTCAACCGATCAGAAGATCTTTCTCTATGGATTCCTCTGCTGATCGGAAAATGTTTATGGCGATTCAAGAAGCTGTTCAGCTACAAAGACAGGTTCCCAATAATCATAGTAACGAGGTTAGTCCCATTGTCGAAGGTTGTAGCAGTAGATCAGTTCGAAGATCTTTCTTCTCTTTCGGTAGTCACGGCAGTAGAGGATCATCTAGGAGTAGTGCTGTTCTACCAGTTTATTTGGAACCATAAATCAAAAAAAAAAAAAAAGATTGTTTTTTTTAGATATAGAGAGATTCTAGTTTGTATTATAGGATTTTGTAACATAATAATTATGAGATTCAATTCAAATTTTAAAGATTGCATTTTTAAGTGTGTTCCTCTGTTTTTCTAGCAAATTAAAAAAAATATTTATATATATATAAATGTAAGAAGTTATGATTATGATTGAATCATCAATTTTTCTTTCTTTCCCATTGAGATTGGTTCGAATATCTTAATCTCTTTATAGATATAGAGATTCTAGTTTGTATTATTGAGAGATTATAGGCTTTTTTTTATTTTTTATAATAATTATAAGATTAAATTCAAATTGTAAAGGAAGCATTTTTAAGTGTGCTTCTCTTCTATGTGTTTGTTTGCAAATGAGAAAAATAAAATTTTATAAATAAATATTTATTTATAAGAATATGATGATGAGTATAACAATGATTGTTGAAATCACCAACTTTTCTTTCTTTCCCACCAAGATTGGTTCGAATATCTTATTCTCTCATTTGCTTCTTTCTTGATTAGAAGAGACAGACTAGCTAATATAAGCCATGGAATATTTAATTAATGAAAAAAGAAAAGAAACTGTGTAGTACCCACCATGATAGGAAAAAGGTCCCTCTTTGTATTGAAAATACTAACTCATGAGAATCCAAAGGTTAAAATAGAAAGAAAAAAATCAATATTTTTCTTATTCATTAAGTTGGTAGTGAGGGTGTCCTATTAAAGTTGAAAATAAGCTTAGTTTGTCACCAACTTCTTATGTATTAACAGATGCTACTTCTAATTGTTGTGCAAAAATCATCCGATCTAATTAAAACTGATCGATTCAGTTACAACCGACGACCGCTAAATTTTGGATATCTAATTATGATCGGATCAGGTTGGATCGAATTTTGAAGATCTAAATTAGATCAGATCGGATTGGTTGTTGGATGTTATATGTGGAAATCTAATAAAACTGAACCAATCTAATTGTATATATATATTTTTTAAAATATATTTATTTATTTAGGATTATGTTTGTAATTTATATTGTATTTGTATGATGTATGATTTTGAATGAATTAGTATTGTTATTAATAATATTATGAGTTATTTGAACAAATTAAGCTAAATAAATGTTCAAAAATATTAGATGGATTCAATTTGATCAAATAAATAAGCTAGGGGACACATTCAATGGATAAAATCGATCCAATCCAATTGATAATTGGATCGAATCGGATTGGTTAAGACAACTTAATTGAATTGGATTGGATTGGTTGTAAAAATCCAGCATCCAATGGATAATTGCCGTAGATCAGATAGGCCTAAAAACATTGGATGTGATCCAATGAACACCCCTACTTCCAATGGAAGATGTAAATGTAGAATGGACTTTTTGATACCTCACAAACATAATAGGGATTATACGTTTTGGACCGTGTGTTTTGTCTCATTACATGTTTGGACCATGTGATTTGATAAATTACTTTTTGAACCTTGTGATTTAACAAACCCGATTTTGATTAAAGATTTTAAACTAAAATCGTAAATAATTAACCAAACTAACAACTTAGAACAAAAGTACAACCAAACTTAGAACAAAAGCACAATCATTCTGTCTGACAACTATGTTGTTATATTCAATTTTGCGTTCATCGAAATTGAGTTTAGGAGTCTATTTGAACCATTTTATGAAACACAGGGTTCAAAAAGTAATTTGTGAAAACACAAGGTCTAAATAGATAATGAGACAAAATACAAGATCCAAAAATGTATAACCCAACATAATATGAAAAAAAAAATTGATAATAAAGGACTCCTTGGCAAAACAATTTATTTTTTGAAGTCATTTTGCAATATAGTATAGTTTTGATAATTCTTTAAAAAATGTTCTCTGACAATTCAGAAAGTTGGTTGAAAAATTTAGACAATCAGTTGAATATTTAGATAGAGGCTATTTCATAAAAATATTAAAAACTAAATCAAAGTGTAAAATCACTTTTAAAAAATAACTATTCTCACTAATTTCTAAAAAAAAAAAAATGGTTAACACATAGTGCCAATATATATATATATATATAAATTTTGACTACTCAACATAAAGTTTTGAATAATGGGATTAGATTTTCAGCATGAATGTGCAACATGATACTACACAACAAATAAGAAAACACCAAATGTGGTTTGGTGATGATAAGTTGGTATTGTATACTATCAAAGTTGAAAATATAAAATCAATCCTTTTCTTATTGATTAACCTATTAATGTTGAAAATAAGCTTAGTTTTATCATCGCCAACTTCTTCTGCGTTCTTCTAATAAAAGTTGTAAATGTATAGAACCGGTTTTGCTACACATAGCAAGCAAAATGTAGAAGAAAAAAAGAAAAGTGAATCCATCAAGCTAAGAAAAATATACATAAATTTTGACTAAGCACGATATGAAAAACGACTTAGATTTTAAGCACGAACGTCTTATATAACACTACACAACAAACTCGAAACTAGTTTGGAGGTGGTGATAGGGTTGGCAATATCTAAATGTAAAGTTTGGTGATGATAGGGTTGGCAATGGATGCTATCATTGATTTCTAATGCCTTAGATTGGTTGATTTATTTATAGCTCAATAATTATCTCACCTAAATATATGCTTAGACAAATCAAGTATTATTTTTTTGTGTGTAAAATTTGAACTATTGTAACAACAAATTATACAAAATATTATAATGAATTTGGTATCTAAAAAGGGAAAATAGTGTAAAGCAAAACTTCTTGGTGAATAGTATTATTGCAGGAAGAATCAGTAGGTTGATTGATGAGTTGGAAAAATTAGTGTATATAATTGTAGCAAAAAGGAACAAATTCCCTAAACAGAAAAATATGTAAAAAGTGATGACTGACTATTATTTTTCTGTGATAATGCTTTACACTGAATGAGGTGGATGAATTGATAGAACTAGTGAAGATATTTCTGGCCAAAACAGTAGAAAAAAAAGTACTATTTTACTGTGACAAACATTAGTATGGTGAGGATGTAGACATGTAGTCCTATAAAATAATATCAAAAAAGAAAGTGTCAAATTAAGCTGTGTTTCCATATCTGCTCATTGGAGAAATGTTCATCAGATCAATGATTATGATAGTTGCCTTTCTGTTAAGTGTCAACTTCTCCACATGTTTAGATAAATACCAATCAAGGGTGTCAATGTTTGTTGAGCAGTACTTAGAGCTACTCTAGTAGTAGATGAGTTAAAATAGCTAATTAGCTCAAATTCATCAAAATAAGGTTAAAATGTACTCTTTATGCTTCATTTTACATAATTTTTACATATGACTACTCTAGTTAGACATTATTTAATTATTAAATATTACATGTGACTATGTTAAATATAAAAATTGGTTTATACCTTTTCAGATCCCGTGTTACCTGTTTAGACTTTGTGTTTTGACAAAATATTTTTTGGATCCTGTGCTTTGTAAAATAGTTCAAATAGGCCCCTAAACCTGATTTTGATGAACAAAAAATTGAATATAACAACACAGTTCTTAGGCAGAATGACTGTATTTTTGTTCTGAGTTGTTAGTTTGATAAATTATTTGTGATTTTAGTTCAAAAAACTCTGATCAAAATCGGGTTTAGAGGTTTATTTGAACTATTTTATAAAACACAGGGTCCAAACAGGTAATGAGCCAAAAACACAGGGTCTAAAAAGACATAAACCCTGTAAATTTTTTTTTGAAATGAGTAAAATTTATTAAAAATATAATATATGAATGATAGTGAGAAAAAAATAGAGAAACTGATAAATATTGTAATATAAAATGTAAAATGTTGAGGTAATAGAATAGAGAATCTGATCTGAGTGCTCTTAATAATAATAATAATAAGGGAATATACTCATTTGGTACCCTATATTTTTGCAAAGTATCATTTTGGTACCCTCTGTTTTCAATAATGCTCATATAGTACCCTGTATTTTAAAATCCTACATATTTGGTATCCTAAACTCATATTTGATAGATAAAAATTTGTCAATATGATCAAACTGTTATCAGTTACATAATTGACAGCAGTTTGATTAAATTGACAAAATTTTATCTATCAAATCTGAGTTTAGGGTACCAAATATGTACGATTTTAAAATACAGGGTACTATATGAGCATTATTGAAAACAGAGGGTACCAAAATGATACTTTACAAAAACACAGGGTACCAAATGAGTATATTCCCTAATAATAATAATAAAATTACCTATTGAGAATTTGAGATTGATATGGATAAGGTTTCTAAATCAAAGCCATGTGCCTTTATGTATGGGCAAGGAGGAGCATTGTTCTTGCCATGCTTTGTCTACCTTCATGTGTTGGGCTTTATCTAAATAAGCCAAGAGAACACTAATGAATGCTACATACATACATATTTGAGTTTTTTTTATTATATAAATGTATAATTTTTATGTTGCCTTTTAACTTTTTTTTATGATTTTGGAAAGTTTTTTTTTTCTTTTAAAAGACGATATTTATTTATTTTATTACAAAAATATAATATTTGCATGCATACCAAACAAATATCCAATATATATATATATATATGTATAAATTTACAACATATATTGCATACATATCTTACATATATCAAAATTGTAAAATGTAAAAAAAGAAAGAAAGATATTTTATACAAAAATTGAAAAAAAAAGTTCTTTTATATTATTTTTTTATATAAAAAATCATGCAAGATGTAAGTTTGTCTATATTAGGAGTGGTTAAATTAATTTTTTTTAATGTTTTAAATTATAATATCTAGTAATTTATAATATAATATTTAGATTACTAATGAACACCATATGATCATATTGTGCCTTACAGCAATAAAAAAAATATTATGTAACTAGTTTTAATTAGTAAAAATCTACCAAGTTTATGATATTACTTTCAACCAATTAAGATTTTACTCTTTTTCACTCGGGAGAGAAATTAACTTCAACCTTTTGTCACATATTATAAAAAATTTGGACGTAAAACACCAAAATTAATTACATATTTTTCATAATTACAATCACAAATGATTGATTTATGTGTTAATTATGTAATGGTTTATTGTGAAGGAGGAGCTTCTAAATGAATATTATTTAAATGAAAATATAGTAAAAAAGTAAATAAATTTGATTATTTGTATATATATAAGGCAGGAGTGGATTTCAAAGAATAAAAAGTACACAAACAAAGCCAATTTTCACCTTATATAGATGCTATGATATCGGACAAAGTTATAATTATTTATTCTCCCAATTAATATAGGTATAGTTTTAAATAATCTAATTATCATAAATAATTAATTATATATGTTCAATTCAATATCTTTTTTTAACTTAAAAAATCCATATTTTATGTTATGCTATCCATCAATATAATATCAAACAATTATAGTTTTAACTTTATTATAAAAATCCAAGTGACATTGAAGCAATGATAAATCATCCATGTTGACATTGGTGGCAAAATATAAATTAATTTTTCTTATCAAGATTTAAAAAAGTAATATAATACTTGAACATAAAAAATTACTCGTATTATACTCTTAACAAAATGTTAATAGTTACTTAATCACAGAATTAACACTAAACACAAAATATAGGAATATTGGTAGTGAAAATAGCCAAATTTTATCATTTGTTACACTTTAATACTCAATTTTTTTATGGTAATAAAACCTAAATCAAAATTTTAGGATAATCGTTAGTACTCATTGCTAGTTAAGTGTCCATGTGTCACTTTTTTATTGGTCTAATTAAGGTGCTACATATATACTTAACAAATAATTAATGGTGGGTACCAATATTACACCAAAATATAAAATTTATATATTATTACCGTAAAAACTAAAAATAAAGTATTTTTGCCGTCAATAACCAAAAAATATATATTCCAAAAGTATGCTCGTGATAATTTTGGCTAAAAACTTGTCAAAACTATTTATTTCAAATGTTTTATAAACAAAATATATATTTGGTACCTTCGGAAATATTTGTGTAATTCCTATTGTTATATCCTATTATGAGAATTGATAGATTACTAGAATTGAGAGATTGGTGCATATATGTAAAAGTACCATAATAAAACTACAATTTTTCAATATTACCATAATCACAACGGCCCAAGTTAGATGTATTTTTCTTAAGATGGATAAAGGTGATTTTTTTAACATGAAAAATCGTATTTTTGTAAATTTCCCATCTAAAAAATAGATAGTATATTTCATAAGATAATTATGATTGCTGGATAAAAATGAGCCTCTTAAATTTCTTAATATGAAAAGTCGTATTTTTGTAAATTATCTATATATATATATATATTTGGATAAAGATGACTCTTTTAATATGAAAGTTGAGACCTTTATACAATTTTACACGTTTGATTGAGTTGTAGAGCTTAGCCATTACCCTATAACTACTCAAATTTCTTTCCTTTCTACTTCAATTGCACAAACAATTCCAGACAAATTTAGGGATAACTTGAAAAATACCCAGTTTTAGTTAACTAAAAATAGCTACTAATAATATTTAGTTGAATATTACCCACTTTTTTAAGCATATTTCCTATATTACCCTTAAAACACTAGTAGAAGTTTCTTAAAACACTAGTAGAAGTTCAATGTAAAAATCTCAATTTTTGTCTCTGTCGTGTCATTTACTTCTCTATTTCACTGTCAGTTCCACTAGACTACTATATAATGGGTAGAGTCATTAATAGTTTGGGTATTAATCAAAGAATTTTAAAAAGTGGGTAAAAATTAAAAAGGTTAACTTAAATTAGGTACTAAGTGTAATTTTCACACAAAATTTAGTATATTTACAACAAGTTCAATTGGGGAACATAAGGCAGAGTACCAAGTGTGCGGATTTGTTCTACTTCAGTCAAATAAAACAAAGTCCGAATCAAGTGGAATATCCCATTCATGGCCGTGGCCTGATAAATTCAGCAGTATTCATGTTTAGGATTATCTCCAAAAAAAAGAGGCAAGAGACTTAAAGAAAAAGAACCATAGAAATAAATCTCAAGCATCTATTCAATACACTTGTCTTTTTTATTCCCAGCTCCTACAGACTGAGACCAGTTAGAAATCCACTTTACAGACATACAGAATTCCTAATCAAATCATCCAGTGTAAAACTATTAAATAAATACAATTACCCTCGAGAATAAAATGTTTGTTATGCTTTAACATATTTAGTTTGATCTGTATCTGTCTTAATTCTGCCCTGTAGTTTTTTCATCGCCAAATTGCCCGAGACTTGCACTTTTTTAAATACAATCATGGATTTTATGCCAGTAATCCCTGTTCTATTTTTTCTATTAGCTTTTGTTTGGCAAGTTTGGCAAGCCGCTGTAAGTTTTCGCTAAGATTTTATTACTGTGCTAGACAAATTCATCGTTTATTTGAAAACAAAAAAATATAGATATGATAAGATCAGACTGGTGCGTAATACATTGGGAATTTCAAATTGGTGTGAGTTTAATAGAACAAGCTTGAGATATTGTCTTTCTTCGAACACAATATCTTTAAACAGCGATACCGAAAAAAGACATCTGCCTATAAAGCTCAGAAATGAATGATACTCTCCAAGTGCTAAGTGCATATGTGTATCTTTATGAAGAAAATAGCTTGACAAGTAGTAACTCTGAACTTAAAGAGTGGGGATAAAATGTTATTCGATGTTTTCGAAGATGAAAAATTTGACTGGGATAGAAAGACACTGGAAGAAAATCAAGTGTAAGCAGCTTTGACTGCTGAAAAATTCTAACATGGAGCATATGTGAGAATAGAAGCAATGCAGAGCAGAAACAAAGACCATGTACTGATATCTTAAATTTTAAGTTGAAGTTGAATTTAGAACACTCAATTTGCCTCAGTTTCATCTCTTTCAATTTTCTTTTATCTAAACAACCATAAAAATCCAATGGGTTTATATTTTTTTAGATCCTGTGTTTTGTCCCATTACCTGTTTGGACCATGTGTTTTGAAAAATTACCTTTTGGACCCTATATTTTGTAAAATAGTTAAAATAGAACCCTAAACTCAATTTTGATGAAGAAAAAATCGAATATAACAACACAGATTTTAAGCAGAATGATTTTATTTTTGTTCTGAATTATTAGTTTGGTAAATTATTTGTCATTTTAGTTGAAAAAACATTGAACAAAATCAGGTTTAGGGTTCTATTTTAACAATTTTATAAAATATAGAGTCCAAAAAGTAATTTGTCAAAACACAATGTCCAAACAGGTAATGAGAAAAAACACAGGGTCCAAAAATGTATAAACCCAAATCTAATTGACAAATTGTACAAAAAATATATAGACACAAATGCCTATCAGGAAATTTTTACAGATAAAGAAAAGTTTAGGGACTTTCAAACTAATAAAAAAAGTTACCAATCAAGGTAAACCAAGAATCATACTTTAGTTCAAGAGTTAATAAAGTGAGGCAAAGGATAAAGGGCATACCTCCAAACCATGATGTTGCATCTCTTCCTTTATATACATTGCAAGCCAGAAAAACTGTAGGTAAGCAGGCATAAGATTTCAGTACTACATGCCAAGAGATGAGAAAATGATATGCAAGATTTCATTTGACAGTGAGAAAGAAAAAGAATACAATTCAGGCAAACAATCACTTACGTGATGGTGACAAAACGTTTTTCACAAAATGATTAGGCGAACTAGCTGACCGAGAAGCTTGAATGACTTTGACGCTTCTCTTAAGCATTTGTTTTTCACATCCCGAGACCAATGCTGTAATGATGTTTGATTGTATCAAAAATCTATTAATTAAGTATTCACAAGCATGAAAAAGACTGAAAGTAGATGTATATAAATAAGTCTCTAGTGACAACCTCTCCAAGCGTGTTAAGCTTTTCACGAACACCTTTCAACAACTCTGGTACCTCTCCTTCCCATCTGTAAAATTCCA
Source organism: Humulus lupulus (assembly GCF_963169125.1). NCBI lineage: Eukaryota > Viridiplantae > Streptophyta > Magnoliopsida > Rosales > Cannabaceae > Humulus > Humulus lupulus. The sequence continues at coordinate 295,213,672 of NC_084794.1, read as the reverse complement.
GCTCCACTCCCTCAAGAAGATTCTCAGAAACCTAAATAAACAATTCACATATGGAGTTTTCAATTTTTGACATTGTGTGAAACTCTGTGGCATAGTAAAAGCAATAGAAAGAGTAATGCTTTAGATATACCTGCTTTGCTATGACCTGACCTCCAGCTATATGGGAGAAATATATGTTATAGAAATGGCAGAGGAACATTGGAGCACTCTTCTCAGCTAGCTCTTCTAGATACTTGCCATAAGAAACTCCAACATTGGTAGGCTCTGGAATCACCATTCCCTTTTGTCTAAGCCACTCTAAATCTTTCAAAATGGCTTCTGACCGTTCTAACCCGGTTTTTCTAAAGTAAGAATCTGTGCAATTATTAAGAAAATCTAAGATTAAGCAAAAGCAGGGATTCAACCAACAAAGCACCCATTCGAAAGTAAGAACAAATATACTCACAAGCAACGTCTTCAGACTCATCAACAATGCGCTCAACGATGCTGAACACGAGCTGGCTATCAACCAAGTACTTGAGGAAACCTTCCATGCTGGGCTTCCACGTGCCCCCCATCTCATCACCATCTGATTCTGATTCACTGGCTCCACTTTCCTCATCTTCGCTGAGTGTTGATTTCTGCTTACCATCATCATCATCACTATCACTGTTACGAGTGTAATTCTTACCATTGATGTTGCGGAGTCTCATGGCAACGAATCTCATCTCCTCAGTGATGCCCACATTCTCTCCTGGGTACTGCCTCCTATACCTCAATCTCTTCTTGATTACCGGTGGGGCTGAGCCACTGCTTGGTGTGACCGCCGAAGCCGACGATGACCCAGATGCTGCAGCAGTGATGAAACTGCAGCGGTGCAGAATTAGGGTTCTGTCGCGTCCAATCTTAGACTGGTTTGCCGGAAGTGTGGAAGGCCTGAGAAAATGAGGGGGAGGAAGGGAAAAAGGCCATGAAACAGAGGTATGTATAGGAGAGTGTAGTACTGCCTTCGCCATTGCCGACATCCTCAAAAGAACAAGGTGTGAGAGTGAGTGAGTTGAGTTATGGTGGTTCTGATAAGCAACTGAAAGAGAAATTCCAGAACATCAAGATACTCACCTCACTCAATTTCATAATAGATACATTAATAAATATGTATGCACATACAAAATCTAACACATAACAAGAATAGAGATTAGTACCTCTAATACTATTCTTATAACATATTTGTCACGAACATGATCGAATATAAAGAAATTAAAGATAGAATCAACTTCCCAACCGGCAGGGGAGTACTTGTTTGGACAATTTCCACAAGTAAACAGATATATATATATGGGTATATAGAAAAGTTCCTATACATTGAAATAGTGATTTAAACTAGCTAAGCAGATCAAAATAAGAGTAGTTTACAAAATCAATGAACAACCCATTTGCAGCCCCCAACTTCAAAATCATTTCCGAATTTCCCTATGGAAAAAGAACTTAATTTTGAGCAAACACTGGCTCGGTAGAGCATCTCTTTCTGTAATTATAAAATTCAATACTAAAATTGTTAAAATTACATAAAATTATAATAACTTCGTGACATTTTGTTCAATCATAAGCCAGCTGCATGCATCAATAGAAACTCGACAATGTCTTAAAACAATAAAAACAAAACTTGAAACAAACGACATGAAACACTAGGAGCTTAGAACTCTTAACTGTAAGAAACAAACAATAAAGATGAAATGGCTCAGAGAAACCAAATCCATATGGGAAAATTCCAAATTTCAAATATATTAAAAATCTTTAACGGGAGTTCGTACTTGCGATGGCGGAGTGAGGTGGCACTAGGCACTAGGCAGTGTTAGCTCGACGGCGTAAAGTTGAGATGCGGCGAGACCCCGAGAATTGAGCGAGGAGAATGGTGGTGTTTCGGCTATGGGAGCAGCGAGCGTGGAGAGCGGCGGTTGAGCTTGAAAGGAGGGAGAGAAACAAAGAATAAAAGGGAAACTCAGTGAGGAATGAGGATGAATGAACTACGTAGGCACAAAAAAATAAATGTCAAAAATAAAATACTAGGTGGGTATTTTTCAATATGATATTAAGATTAAGATGATCGTTTTCAATATGAGAAAAGTGGTATTTTTGTTAATTTTGCATGAAAATATAGCATTTTTTATGAGATGAACTTGATTGTTTGGATAAAGATCTCTTTTTTAATATAAAAAGTCGTATTTTTGTAAACTTCCCGTGTAAAAATCCAAAGGTGGCATTTTTCATAAGATGAAGATGGTCTATTGCTTGGCCATTGCTCTCTATATAACTACTCAAGTTCCTTTCTTTTTCAATTGCAGAAACAAACTCTGGCAAGGATGAAGATAATGGTGTCGATTAAGCGCGTCGTTGACTATGCCGTGAAAATCAGAGTCAAACCCGACGAGGTACGAACAATCAATCACTCTCTAATAACTCCATAACCCAATCATGAATTTTCTTTCCATCCGTTAAAGTTCGCAGCTTTTGTCTTTTTGGGCTGATTTTTAATGGGTGTTGGAGCTTTTGTTGTAGACTGGCGTGGAGACCCAGAACGTGAAGATGATCTGGAAGAAGCCCTGAGAATGAAGGAGTCCGGTTTGGCTTCGGAGGTGGTGGCCGTCAGCATGGGTCCTGCTCAGTGCATTGACACGCTCAGAACTGGTCTCGCCATGGGAGCTGATAGGGGCATTCATGTGGAAGCTACTGAAGCTTTGCTCCCACTTTCTGTGACAAAGCTTTTGAGAGCTCTTGTGGAGGTTGAGAAACCTGGGCTTCTCATTCTTGGCAAACAGGTCTTTACTGATTCACACAGCTCATTTTAAACTTGGGTTTTCTTTTATTAAAGCTCGTTTGGTGTTAAAATTGTTGAGTGTTTAAGGGTTTCTTTTTTAGGCCATTGATGATGATTGCAATCAAACTGGGCAAATGGTTGCAGGGCTTCTAAAGTGGCCACAAGGGACCTTTGCTTCTAAGGTTAGTTTCCTTTCCTGTGTGCTCATATTCAACTTACACACGTATAGAATTTTGTACTTTCGTTACTTGATCATAATGTCTAAACACTACAATGTAGTTTTAGAATATAGTAAGCTGATGATGTATGCCATAATTCTTGATGAGGCTGTTGGTATTTGTTAACAGGACAGCAAGTATGAAATTTTGATATTTGAAAATGATATTGATAATTGCCGGAATTTTAGCATAATCAAAGGATTTGACATGTTTGTTACGTAGTTGTATAATCCATCCAACTTGAGTACTTGACAGGCTCTTGAGTGGTTCTAGCACAGGCAGCTGTAACTGATGCAGAAATGGAAATTAATTTGCTGAAGCTTTATGCATCATGGAACTTGTTGTGGTAGATTGTTAGAATGGTGTAAAAGATCGAAAATATTAAGACCTTTAGATAGTTAGAATAAGAATGTGCTAAGAGACATTTATAGAAATTTGTAACAGTTTAAAATTTATACATACTACCGTTCTTCTACACATATTTGCAATAGTTAAAGTGATTTGTTTAGTTGTCTAGTCCTCTTGTTATTAACATTATAAGCTTCGTTCAGTTTTCATAGTTCAGTTTTTATTTAAAACAGTTTGTGTCAAGACTGATAGTTCATATACACATATCATAATCGATGCTGTCAAAGCTTCTGGTTGAGTTGAATAGAACAGGAAAAAGAATTGCTGGAGATTTCTTGAATGTTTAATGCAAAAGTTGTCGAGAATTTCATATAAGTCTACATTTTCATGGATTTTTGAATTTTTCCTGTGACTTACTGCTTGTTTTCAGTAGGTTGTGCTCGATATGGAGTGTTGACAGTGGATAGAGAGGTAGATGGCGGCAGTCTTGAGACTTTGTCTTTAGACTTACCAGCAGTAATCACGTAAGTGTTGCCTCTCTCGTGTTTTTGTGTACGAGCATTAGCTATTAGTGTTCTTATCTCATTAGAGATGGCATGCATTTTGGAAATTGTACCAGTTTCGTTTTCGTAAACTTCCAACATTGGTAGTAATTACTAAGTAAGAGGTTGTTACGAATAGGCTGAGCCTAACTAACTTTAGCGAAAGAGCTCTTAGCTGACCATGCTATGTTTCCCTCTCTAAGGCTCACGGTATTAAATCTAAACGAAAAAATGGCTAACTGCTTCATCGTATGGATCTCAACCATAGGTTTCAGTTCTACCCTAATCGAGCTGAGACTATAGCTGTAACAACCCCGCTTCAAGTCGTCATTGGGGGCCTGACCTTGGATCAATTGGTACTAGCTTGGCATTTAAAAAGAACTGCTCAAGGTGGAAGTTAATGGTTCAAACTGGGGATGCGTTGTAAAATCCTGAGGGGGATTTAAGCTCCAAAGGGAACAGTACGTAAGCATAGTGAATCTGTGTATAAGAGGGTCCAATAAAGGCTTGAAGCAGGGTCATTACAATAGTACTCCCCTAACTGGACATTTGTCTCATTTAGAGTTATAAGAGTGATAAAAAAAACACAAAATAATTGAAAAGCTACTTATAAGTTCAAAGATCAACAGATAGAACTTCTAGAGTGCCATACTCTTATTTATAGACCAAAAAATGATATTCAAGAAGCTTTTGCTGTTAGTAACAGTTTCAATGGCTTTTAACTAAGATAACAGAACCAACAGAATGATAAAGAAAGTCCTAACTTCCAAGCTAGCTAACAACTTATCTGTACCTGGTGTTGATGACCGAAAATTTCAACTTCTCTGTCCTTTGAGCTCTGTGTCATCCTCCATTAACATGCACCAGGGCCTTATTTCATCATGTTAAGGCTTCATGATCATATCTTTCTTGACAAGACATTGTTTGCTATGTTGCAGCACTGATTTGAGGCTGAACCAGCCAAGGTACGCCACACTTCCCAACATAATGAAAGCCAAATCAAAGGCCATCAAGAAGTTCACTCCAAAGGATTTGAACGTCGAAATCAAGCCAGACTTCGAGGTTGTTCGGGTGACCAAGCCTCCAAAGAGAAAGGCCGGTGATATTGTCTCTTCGGTTGACGAGCTGATCGACAAGCTAAAAAACGAAGCTCGTATCATTTAGTTTAGCAAATCCCTGTTCTCCCACCCCACTTACTTAGTGATGCATACGGAGCGGGGAATTGGTGGGAGTGCTGCCCTGTCCCTGTCCCCATTTATATTTCTAATCTCCCTCCGTGTCCCGTTTCCCATTTAGACGAGATTCCTAGCTCTAGTAGGGGCGGGTCTACACCTACTCCTTTTGCTCTAAAGAAAAGCCTCTGGACATGATCATCATCAATAACAATAATCACCATTGAATTGAATAACATTACAACACTGATTTTGTGCTCAATATTTTACTGAGCATCTTAATCACAGTGTCATAGTGACATCTTTGATATGTAATTCTAAATAATGAATACCCAATTGTTAAATATGTGATTCGAGTCCATTACTGGTTTCTTGATTTTTTTTTTCAGTTAATTTTGTATGAATATGCAAAGATGAGTAATATCTTAAAAACCCAACAAATTTAGTAATGTGAATATAATTGAAGAAGGGAACTGAAATGGAGATGAAGAAAGGTTGAGTTTTTCTCAAGTGTTTTTTTCTTTTTCTTTTCAATCCAATTCAGAAATTTAAATCAATATTAATTAAGTTTAATTAAATCATTCTTATGTTAATTAAAAAAAAAAGGTAATTTTGCAAATAAAATTTCCATAAAAGCTATTTTTGCAAATAAAAGTTTAGTTTTATACTAGCTTCTCTCTAACCTAACCTTCTCTCTCTCACACACACTCGATTCCTTCACGCACGCCTCCTCAGCTCATCTCTAACCTCTCAGCCGCCGCCGGCCGGCCCTTCCGTCATCCTCAGTCTCTCTCTGTCCGTCTCTTTCGTTGATCAGAGTTGAGTGAACTCAGTTCAGTTCAGTTCAGTTCGCGCTTCAGTGGTGGTACCTTCCCTCGCCCTCTCTCTGCTCTTCAGTCAAACAGTCCCTTCGTGCTCTGGTCAGTCCTCTCCTCGCCCCACTCCATCGTTCAAAATCTCAGTACATAACTATATATATATATGTATCATATTTGTGCAGCTAAATCAAATGTGGTAGAAGATTTGCTTTGTTCATATTTGTGCGGTTAAAAGAAAGAGTTTGAATATTGATCTAATATAGTTCTTACATGGTCAGCATTCTCGATTATGATGGTGAGATTATTCTATTGCTCTCAAATTTTGCCCCTGACTATGATGATGTTTTTGTTTTTTGGGGATCTGGCATTGACAGGAGAAAAAGAAAGAAAATTTATCCGATTCGATTCTTAACATTAATTTGCCCAACCACAGAAATGGCTGGTTTTTTGGCTTCAAAGTGTTCTCGCGGTACGTTTTTATTATCTGATTATACCTTTTTGTAGTCACATCGATCTAAAAATTATTCTAAACATTTAAAGATTTTAGTTTGTTTGTGTATTGTAAGTTGGTTTTTTGAGCTATGCTATCCCATATGATTGTTTGAGCTGAGAACCTTGAGGCTTAACCTACTCTCCTCAGTACATAGTAATGGCTTTTGAATCATTAGTTACCTTCAAAGATTATAATAATGGCTTCCTTGGACATGAATCTAATGTTAATGTGTTGAGTCAGTGTGGCAAATTCTTTGTCATTTAGTCATAATTCTCTCTTTTCATGTCATTTCCGATGTAAACAAAACTAGTTGGCCGTTCATTGTTGGGAGGCCTTGGTAACAACTGGTCTGCATCATCAGTAAGCACCCAACATGAGATGACAAACTCCAACTTCTTGTCTCAGGTTAGTCGATTTGTCGATATCGAAATTCGCAATCTTTTGTAATATAAGGTGTTCATGTTATTATCATTGATTTAAGGGTTTATACTTTTTTGAATCCTGTGTTTTGTTCCATTATCTGTTTGAACACAGGGTTCAAACAGATAATGGAACAAAACACAGGATTCAAAAAAGTATAAAACAAATTAATTTTTGTACCCTATCTTTTGTAAAATGGTTAAAATAGAACCCTAAACTCAATTTTGATGAAGAAAAAATTGAATATAACAACACAGTTTTTAAGCAGAATGATTTTATTTTTGTTCTGGATTGTTAGTTTGGTAAATTATTTGTGATTTTAGTTGAAAAAACATTGATCAAAATCGAGTTTAGGATTTTATTTTAACCATTTTACAAAATATAGGGTCCAAAAAATAATTTATCAAAACACAAAGTCCAAACAGGTAATGAAACAAAACACAGGTCTAAAAAGGTATAAACCCTTGATTTAATTTCACTGGATGATGAAGTGTTGTACTAATAGGGAGGGAAGTGAGTTGTTTTACATGTGAAGTTTCTAAGGCAATGTGTAAACATAGAAAAGGGAATGAATCATCAGTTTCGTTTGATAAGACTTTCCTTTGTTTCATTTCATTCATTCCCTTTTACAGCAGGTCAGGACTTTTATACAGATGAGGACTGTTCTGAAAGTTGTAGACAATTCCGGGGCAAAGAAAGTGATGTGCATACAAGCTTTGAAGGGGAAGAAAGGAGCAAGACTAGGAGACACTATAATTGCATCAGTGAAGGAGGCCTATCCCAATGGTAAAGTGAAGAAAGGAAAGGTCGTGTACGGAGTTGTGGTTCGCGCTGCCATGCAAAAAGGCCGCTGCGATGGAAGCGAGGTCAAGTTCGATGACAACGCCGTCGTGCTCGTCGACAAGCAAGGCCAACCTATTGGAACTAGAGTTTTTGGTCCAGTTCCTCACGAGTTAAGGCGGAAAAAGCATGTCAAGATTCTTAGTTTGGCTGGTCATATTGCTTGAACTCTGTCAACTTTTTTTTGTTTGTTGCTGAAACACCAATTTTCGACTGGTGTGGTGTTTAAGGTTTTGATCATCTCCAAATAGAAAGGTTTTTGGCCCGATGATAATGTCACTGACTCTCTAGGAAATAAGGAGTTGAACTTGAATGTAAAAGATTATCATGAACTGAGAAGAAGCTAAAGATGAATTATGGTAGATTATTCGACTAATTAGAGTTTTTCCTGTGAGTTTAGAATCAAGTCTAAATTTTGAAAGGCATATAAATATTTACAGTTTTGTTATAGTTAAAGATTTGATTTGATTAAATATAATATTGATTAATTATTAACGAGGATTAGTTATATAAATGTCACTGACTTTTTATTATGAACAACAATAGCACGACTCCATTGTCATAAAAAGAACATTTTTCTTAAGATGAAGATAATCGTTTTGATCATGAAGATACTTTTTTTCATAAGAAAAGTGGTATTTTTGTAAATTTTGCATCCGAAAGAAGAAAAAAATATAGCATTTTTCATTATATGAACATGATTGTTTGGATAAAGATGACTCTTTCAAAGTCGTATTTTTGTAAATTTTGCATCCCAAAAAAGAAAAAAATATAGCATTTTTCATTAGATGAACAATATTGTTTGGATAAAGGTAACTCTTTTAGGTGCCGTTTGTTACGAGGGGTTCACAGTTTTCATATTACTAGGGAAAGTTGAAAATAATAATCTGATAGTCTGGAAACTTACATCATTGTGTTTGGTTGTGGACTGTAATCTTATTTATGATTGTTTGGTTGTGCATAAAACTCTGTTAAGTTTCAACTCACTTTATATGTATATTTATCTATTATATGCTTCAAAAATAAAATAAGTCATTAACTAAAAAATTATTGGTTTAAGATTTTTTTTTTTAAATAAAATAATTTTGAAGTGTTTTCTATTTCTGGGTATCTGAAACCCCTAGAGTACAGTTTACCAAGATAGAAAAACTCAAACCCAGTAACAAAACATGAAAATATATTCAGATTCTTATTTCCGTGTCCAGAGGTTTGTATAACAAACGACCCCTTTGAAAAGTCTTATTTTTGTAAATTCCCATCTAAAAAAAAGATGACATTTTTCATAAGATGAAGATGATCATTTGGATAGTCGTTTTTTTTGTAAATTCCCATCTAAAAAAATATGACATTTTTCATAAGATGAAGATGATCATTTGGATAAAGATGACTTCTTTAATAAGAAAGTTAAATACTTAGTACACCTCTGACACGTTTGAATGAGTTGTAGAGCTTAGCCATTACTCTATAACTACTCAAATTCCTTTCTTCTTCAATTGCAGAAACAAACTCCGGCAAGGATGAAGATAATGGTGGCGATTAAGCGCGTCGTTGACTATGCTGTGAAAATCAGAGTCAAACCCGACAAGGTACGAACAATCATTTACTCTCTATTAACTCCATGACCCAATCATGAATTTTCTTTCAATCCGTGAAAGTTCGCAGATTTTGTTTTTTTGGGCTGGTTTTTAATGGTTGTTCGAGCTTTTTTCGTAGACTGGAGTGGAGACCCAGAACGTGAAGATGTCGATGAACCCCTTTTGCGAGATTGCGCTGGAAGAAGCCCTGAGAATGAAGGAGTCCGGTTTGGCTTCGGAGGTGGTGGCTGTCAGCATGGGTCCCGCTCAGTGCATTGACACGCTCAGGACTGGTCTCGCCATGGGAGCTGATCGGGGCATTCATGTGGAGGCAACTGAAGCTTTGTTCCCACTTTCTGTGGCAAAGCTTTTGAGAGCTCTTGTGGAGGTTGAGAAACCTGGGCTTCTCATTCTTGGCAAACAGGTCTTTACTGATTCACACAGCTCATTTTAAACTTGGGTTTTCTTTTATTAAAGCTCGTTTGGTGTTAAAATTGTTGAGTGTTTAAGGGTTTCTTTTTTAGGCCATTGATGATGATTGCAATCAAACTGGGCAAATGGTTGCAGGGCTTCTAAATTGGCCACAAGGGACCTTTGCTTCTAAGGTTAGTTTCCTTTCCTGTGTGCTCTTATATTCAAGTAGTAAGTAATCAAGGATTTCACTTTATCAGAGAAAATGTATACAGTTGTATTGAATTTTCTGTTTAATGTCCATACCTACTTAGTTCAGTAATAGATGAATAAGTTTTTCCTGTTTTGCTTTGGTGATTTGATCAATCTGTCTAAACACTACATTGGAGGTTTTAAATATAGTAAGCAGGTGATGTATTTCAATATAATTTCATAAATTTGGTTTTGAATGAGTCCCTTTTAGAGTAGAAGTATTCAAATATGTAATCTGATTATTTGGGAATGATATTGATAAATTAGAGTCAGTGAGCTAGATTCAGAAATTCCGATTTCGTAAGTCGCCATTATATTAATAAAGTTTAATTAGAGGACCCTACTAATGGGGGTAAAGTGTTGGAATTTCAGCATAATCAAAGGACTTTGACATGTTTGTTAACTTGAGTACTTGACAGGCTCTTGAGTGCTTCTAGCATAGGCAGCTGTAAATGATGGGAAAATGGAAATTATTTTGCTAAAGCTTTTTGCATCATGGGATTTGTTGTGGTAGATTTGTAGAGTTGTGTAAAAGACCAAAAATATTAAAGCTTCTTAGATAGTTAGAATAAGAATATGTTGAGACATTTATACGAATTTGTAATAGTTAAAAGTATGCTTATGATAGCATAAGCATTATCAGCTAATTTTCTTAACTTAATAGTCTGGTCTTCGTAATTAGTCTAAGTTTATAATCTCTTGAATTAGTGCACTGAGAATCTCAGAAAGAAAAAAAGGACCCTAGGCACTGGTATTATTTAAAAAAAAAGTTATTTGAGCTGATATTAACTTTTTAAGTTTCATTTGAAATTCATTGTATGGTTTTATGTTAACCAGTTTGTGTTAAGACTGATAATTTATATACACAAACAAATCATAATGGAGGCTGTGAAAGCTTGTGCACGAGTTCAATAGAACAGAAAAAAGAATTGCTGGAGATTTCTTGAACGTTCAATGTAAAAAGTGTTGAGAGTTTCATATATAAGTCTACATTTTTATGGATTTTTCCTATGACTTGCTACTGCTTGTTTCCAGTAGGTTGTGCTCGATAAGGAGAAACAAGTACTGACAGTGGATAGAGAGGTCGATGGCGGTCTTGAGACTTTGTCTTTAGATTTACCAGCAGTAATCACGTAAGTATTGCATCTCTCTTGGTCTTTGTCTTTAGACTTGGTATTATAATGTTCTTAAATTTTTCTCATTTGAAAATGGCATATAAATTTTGGAAATTGTATCAGTTTTTGTAAACTTCTAACATTGGTAATTACTAAATAAGATGTTGTTATGAATAGGCCGAGCCTAACTAACTTTAGTAAGAGAAATCTTAGCTTACCATACTATATTTCCCTCTCCAAGGCTCACAGTATTAAATCTATGGAAAATGCTATGTGCAACATCGTATGGATCTCAACCATAGGTCCCAGTTCCACCCTAATCGAGCTGAGGCTACAGCTGTAACGACCCTGCTTCAAATCTTTATGGGGCCTGGCTCTAATCGAGCTACGCTTAAAGACTGTTCCTTTTAGAGCGATTCGTACCAACTTGGCACTTAAGAACCTATTAAGGTAGAGGTTAAGGGCTCAAACTGGGGACACATAATCAATTCCCGAGTGGGATTTAAGCTCCAAAGGGAACAATAGGCAAGTATAGCAAATTTGTGTATTAGAGCTAAATGTCTGTGGGCCAGGCCCAGTAGAGACTTGAAGTGGGGTTGTTACAATAGCACTCCTCCCTTACTGGATATTTGTCTCATTCAGAACTACAAGAGTTTTAAAAAACAGAGAAAAGCTACTCAGAAGTCAAAGATCAAAAGAAAGAACTTCTAGAGTGCCATACTCTTATTTATAGTAAAAAAAAATGATACACAAGAAGCTTCTGCTGTGAGGAACAGTTCTGAACTAAAATAACAGAATGATAATGAAAGTCTTAACTACCAAGGTAGCTAACAACTAAGCTGTTACTCTATTAAGAGTAAAGGGTCCAGTCCTGCAAGTACTCGTGTTTAGGACCGAAAATTTCAACTTCTCTGCCCTTTGAGCTCTGTGTCACACACCATTAACATGCTGCAGGGCCTTATTTCATCATGTTATGGTTCCGTGATCATATCTTTCTTGACAAGACTTTGTTTGCTATGTTGCAGCACTGATTTGAGGCTGAACCAGCCAAGGTACGCCACGCTCCCCAACATAATGAAAGCCAAATCAAAGGCCATCAAGAAGTTCACTCCAAAGGATTTGAACGTCGAAATCAAGCCAGACTTCGAGGTCCTTCAAGTCACCGACCCTCCAAAGAGAAAGGCCGGTGTCGTTGTCTCTTCAGTCGACGAGCTGATCGACAAGCTAAAAAACGAAGCTCGTGTCATTTAGTTTAACAAATCCTCTTCCCCAAATACTCCTTTGCTCAAAAGCCTCTGTACTTAATTGACATCAATAATCACCATTGAATTGAATAATACAACACTGATTTTGAGCTCAATATTTAACTGAGCATCTTAATCATAGTGATATCTTTCAATATGTAATTTTCTTATGGTTGAAATCTAATCTCAGGCAGTCATCAAAGCTGAGCATCTTCATATAGTATATACCACTTTTAATAGTTTCTTGATTATAACTTGGTTATATTATATTACTAGACGTGTGATTTTCATATATTATTATCCAGAAGTTTCTGTTCTATAATTTAGTGCATAAACACTAATAAGTTTTGGTACTGTCATTGTTGTAACTTTATTATTCTAATACATACATGTAGGTTTGATTAGTGCAGTGCTTATCATAATTAAAAAATAAATATAAATATCAACCATAAGCGTCATAGAATTTTTTTTTAAAAAAAGAAGAAATTTTATTATCTTTCTTTAATATGTATTATATATTTATATGAGCTAATGAAAGTGAAGGAAAGAAAAGAAAATAAAATTAATAATTATAAAATTATATGTAAGGTACACTAGTTGTTTTATCTGAAGTTGAATTTAGTTTTGGTCCCTAAACAGTAACAAGTTTAGGTTTAGTCCTATATTAAATTGAAAATCTTAAAAAGGTCTAAGGAAAAATAAGTTCTAAAAATTTTAGGACCAAGCCAATATTTTTTTTAAAAAGCTGAAAGATAAAACAAGACTTTTGTATATTTATATTTTAATATCTGCATGACATAAGAAACTAATAAGATAATAAATGAAAGAAAATAATAGTTTATGTTAACCATAGAGCTTCTACCTCAACAAATTTATAAGTGTTTTTCTTGACTCTTACTATTTAACTTTTCTCACTAATCATTTTATTTTCTTGAACTTATACAGATAATGAAACAAAATATAAAAAGTTAAGTTCGAATAAATTTTCACAAGAAAATATCTCATTCGATTATCAAAAAAGTCTCACATCGATTTGGTATATATTTGTACTATATCTTATAAGATGCTTTTACATATCTCAAATGGTCATGTTTTTTAATTTGTTTATTTCTTGTATTAAGTGGTATCAGAGTTAAAATTTTCATATGCTTCCACCATTTATAGGATAGAATATCCTTATAAGTAAAGACAATTAATGAAAATAGAAAATTTCACATAAATTTGATATAAATATGTATGACAAAATATAAATTGCAAATGTTCAAATTTTGTTTCTTTAGAGGATGGCATCTCGTTTATTTCAGAATCATTGTTAATGATTGTATTGATCGGACGGTTGTTAATCATTGAAAACCTAAGTATATAAAACGAAATTTAGTTCCACAACTCAATTTTTTTTTTTTTAAATATTACAATTAGCTCAACATGATTTTTTTCATTCACAATATAATAATAAACTCAAAATAAACATTTGCTCAATTAAGATGAGATTGGATTGAAATTCTTGGTTCCCATTGTGTGTCTCCATGTCCCTCACCAATGAATAAAATAATTAAATTAAAATACCACATTATTAATTTGTAATTATATAAAGTGACATTTTAATTGATTTGTTTCTATTGGTTGGGAACATAAAGACACATAAAAATGATGATATTATACTATTTTTATGCTCAGAATGGTATTGCTACCAATTATTTTATTTAATTTTTTCTTTTAGTTTCTTAATTGCATGTTACATCCACATCTACCTAAAAATATAGATAGTTTTGTTAAAGATGCTCTAAATTTCCATTAGGATTAGGATTAGAATTGAAAGATGAGTTGTAATTAGTTGCAAAACAGAACATACAAAAAGGCACTAAGTGGACATTATTTTATAAGGTTAAATTTGCAAATATACCCAATTTAAAAAAAAATTATGAATCTTACTTCTATATTTAAAATCATAAACATTTTTACAGCAAGGATTTCAAAAAGAGCCCTACTAGTGGGACTCTTTTGTGTTCTCAATTTGTGAACAGTTTTCGGTGCGATTTTTTTTATGACCGTGTATATTGTAGTTATTTAGAACATCCTGTAAATTTTTACAAAATTTCGAATAATTTACAATACCGAAAACTAGTTTAAAAACAGGTTGTTGCATGCGTGACTAATTTTTGTATGCTCGTGGAAAATAATATATTTGAACCTAATTTTCGGCAGTGTAAATTATTCAGAATTTTCTGAAAACTTGCAGGAAGCTCTAATTAAATACAATATGCACGATCATAAAAAAAATCGTGCTAAAAATTATTCGCAGATCGAAAATATAAAAAAATCCTACTAGTGAGGCTCTTTTTGAAGGCCGTACTATAAAATTATCTAAAATCATAATTAAATATCAATATTTTTTTTATAAGGAAAATAAAATGCTTTCAAAAAATATAATTTACTATTTACCAAATGACCAAAATAACCTTAGGATTCAAGCTTCAAGGTGTAAAATACATCAAAGACAATGCTAGCACTATTTAGTTCATATGATTTAAAAGTAAATCACCCAATTATTTTTATAGCTTTTAATAATGGAATTAATATTTAAATAAAAAAAATTAATAAGAAGATTCATCATCTTTTAAGATTCATTATCTAAAATAATCTACTAAGAAAAGTCCAACAACATTGGACAAATATAAATCCGTTTTAACAATAGCTGTTTAAATCTTAAGAGTAAATAATTAATTCTTTTTTTCTGCCTGAATATTTTTTAATTCCATTATTAAATTATGCTAACACAAGTTGACCATTAAAATATTCCAATAAAAAAATATTTAAAAAACCTGACAAGACTGGGTTATGACCCTATTTTGATGCTTTTGATGACGTGGCTCAATCTGATTGGTCATACCAATATAACAGTCGTAACCCCTATACTTAATTTTTCTTACACTTTTAGACCAAAAGTTTTTCAAATTTCAAAAATACCACAATCTTCTCAACTACTACTTTTGCTTTTAAATCTCTGAAAATTCGAAACCCTCCATTTTTGGTCTCCAAGATCAATTTTTTTTTTCCTTCCCTTTTTTCAACTGTCTCCATCGGCGGCTAATGGATTCGTTGGACGACGGTAGTTGGGATTTTCTCGACTGTTCATTCATCGGAGAAACCCAATCCTCCAATTTTCTATGGTCCAATAACGGGTCTCTCTCTTTTTCTCTCTAGATTGAAAGTTTCTTCTTTTTTTTTCGGGAATATATGAAATTTAATGTGTTATTGTTTGGTTTTTGCAGTATTATGGATGTTGATTTCGCAGGTGGTGGTGGTGGTGGCAATGGTGGCGAGGGTGAGGGTGACAGTGCCTTGCAAGAAAGGGATGAGAAAGAGTGTCCGCGTAAGAGGTGAATAATGGGAATATCATTTTTCTTGATTCTCTAGATAATGAAATGATTAGGTTTAGTTTGTGTATTTTGATTCATTCTTTGAATTTTGCTTTTGGGACTTATCTAGTTTTGTTAACAAGAGATTTGGCTGAGAAAATTGAGAAGTTTGTGCTTGTAATGTGAAGAAATGGTTTCTTTGTTTTTCTAAACCTCTGTGATGGAGATAGTGAATGTAAATAAGGGTTTGGTTTTGGGGGATATGATGGTTCATGAGTGAGAAGATAACATTTCCTTTGGCTACTATTTTATCTTGTTTTGTAGCTTTAAGTGATAATGAATGGTATTTTTACATTCTCTGTTTTTCGGGTTTGAATTTAGGTTTGTGTTTTGTTCAGGGCACGCACTGATTCTTTTCGAAAGCAAGGAACAAAGGCTTGCCGCGAGAAGATGAGGAGAGAGAGATTGAATGACAGGCATGAATCTCACTAGCTCAGCTTATTTGTTTAAGTCTTTGATTGTTTATGCCTTTCAATCGAATCGCCATAGTTGGGTTCTGCAAATTTGTGCTAAAACTGGATACTTTTTTTTAGCTGGGATTGATTAATTTGTAAGAAAAATGAATGAAAGATATGTTATTTTCAGACCTATCTTAGCATTTAACTTCTTAAGTTATGCATAAGTCTAGAAACTGATACTCGCAATATCCTTAGAGCTTGTTCCTTCCTACTTAAGAGTCATGAATTTTTCAGGTTTCTGGATTTGAGTGCTGTTTTAGAACCTGGTCGGCCTCCAAAAACTGACAAAACTGCTGTTCTTGATGATGCTGTAAGAGTTCTGAACCAACTGAAATCTGAAACTCAGGAGCTTAAAGAAACGAATGAAAAGCTACTGGAAGAAATAAAATGTTTAAAGGTTAGCTACATCTTTATTTTCCTTACACAAATTTTTTTAGTACCTTTTATCTGTTTGTTTTTACAGTAGGCATCATGTTTTTACTCCTCTTAGTATGGTAAAAATAAAACAAAAGTCTTGCTAGTTCTTGCGTCTCTGGTTGCTCAAAAGAGAAGAGTTGGTATGCCCTGTTTGTATTCTCAATTTACAGTGGTTTGTCTTGGTTATTAACAGGAATGTTTATATATGTTACATCAACTATGTTCTCATATGTTGATAAGACTATAGGCCTCTGAGTATTTGTAATTTGTTTAGAAAACAATAATGATTAGAACTCTTTTAAGTCTTTTAGATTAAGGTTTGCCAAAGTACTTAATTCCCTTATCAATCTCTCCTCTATAACAGGCCGAGAAAAACGAGCTTCGCGAAGAAAAACTTGTACTAAAATCAGATAAAGAAAAGATGGAGCTGCAGTTGAACTCCATGGCAGTGTCACCTTCTGGATATATGCAGGCTCACCCAGCTGCTGCTGCATATCAAAATAAGATGGCTGTTTTTCCAGGCTATAGTCTCGTTCCGATGTGGAACTATTTACCACCGGCCACTCGCGATACATCTCGTGATCATGAGCTGAGGCCACCAGCTGCATAGTTTCTCACTTTCAGACACTCCACAAGGTTTTTTTTTTTTTTACATTTACATTCCCTGTCTTGCAATTTATCTCAACTTTATTGTGTTCTTAAGACATGTAAATATCACTACTGTCTCAATTTGCCTCATTTTTTGATTATCAATTCCATGGGGTGGCAAATGTAGTGAAATGATTAGGAATGTAATGATGACATGGAATTTTGGAATAAATTGTTGTTCTTATCCACTCTTTTGCCATTTTTCATGCATTTTGCTTAATTTATTTTATTTTTTTTGTTTTCAACTTAGTGACATATTCAACAGTATAAAACTCCATTATTTTTATGACCCTGTGTCGAGTCTTACTCCATTATTTTCTCTATAAACAATATTATTTTTTTACTGATTTTATAAACAAATTTGGGATTATTTTCTGTCCATGGAGAGAACCTACAAGATTAGAAGACTGGATTGTGTAATAATTTGTACTTTGAAAAGATTATTAATATTGCTAAATTGAAAAGCTATTACTTTTGTTTTCGAAAGTGATCAATAATTTAATATTTTAAGTGATTGCTTAGGTCATTTATTTTTAAAATAATTTTATATATTTGCTTTTGTACACTTGGTTAGGACTAAGTAAATGTTGCCACGTATGCGCTAATGTCAGACGATAAGTGTGAGTACCAATGGTTGCACCGCTTTCTTGATAGAGTGTATTATTACTGCAAAAAGAAAAATATTTGGGTGTTAAAGTGTAACTTTTGATAAGAATTGAATATTATCGCTGCCAATATCTCTTATTAAAATAAGATTTCAAAAAATGTATTTTTTTTATAAAATAAAAAGCTTTTAAGAATCATAAAATTTGAAAATTTATGTTATTTAAAAAACATAGACCTTCTATCATATTTGTTGTATATTTTTTTTTTCCATTTTTCATTTAAGATGAGCAAGAATTCCCATAATCTTTTCAATTACAATAATAACAAATATATATAAATTCAAGTATAAAAAAATAAGTATACTTGTTATAAATGCAAGTACGACAAATCAACTCTGCATTTTTTACATTTGATGCCAACCACCTCGAGTGAGTTTGTCTCAATAGTATCAAGAAAGGCACATGTATTGTCCAAAAAATTGTAATAAATAATGGTATATACAAGTGAACTGAGTTGTGGGTACTAACGAATTTAACATATTCTAAGTGATGAATAATTATATATTTGAATTATATATATATATATTTATATATATGTGGATTTTGGAATGCTAAGGAATTTTTTTTGGCATTTTATTTTGTATCGAGCTGTGTGAATCAATAATAGATGTGATGCGGGCTAGATAGTGAATAATAGTTTTGAAGTTTTTAAAGTGTTTATATAGGGGTTCGCGTGTTGACTTTCGTAGGTTCATAATTTTTTACTTGTTTGAATCACGAGATTTGTGAATAATGAAACTGCAATTCATTCAGAGACCCAAATAACAAAAAAAAAAAAAAGTTGTTTGAAGCACTTTTAGAGGATCGAAAGACTTTTATTTGATTTTTTGTAATTTTCGAATTTTATTGCCCTACCTAGGGTTTCGAGAAATTATATTTATTTGTCTAATCCATTGTTCTGAGACATTTTTGTCATTTTAAGAAATAAAACTTTCGTATTTTTCCCAAATTTTGTGACTTTTTTATTGAGATAATTGTCGAATAATATCGATGCTTAACTCCTAGTAATATTGAGATTCGACAGGTTTCAGAAGATTTTTTTTATGTCAATCATGTGCGATTCAACAGTTTGTAATATTTGTTCAATAGTTTTCATATCTTCCCCTACATCAAACTTCACTTCTATATATTAGGGCTTATTTGAAAGAAAATCTCTCATATTTTATTATTTTGACACATAGATTTTATTAATGATTTATATATTTGACATAAATTTTGTTTTGTTTGAAATCTTGTGTTACAAATCAAGTAAAGAAACTAGTATTGTTTAATGAGTTCTTTGTATATATATATATATGGCTCAAAACACATATTTGGTCTTCTTGCATAGTAGTACACTACACTATTGGTATCTTTGAGCCAAAGTGATCGATCTCATGATCTCTATATATAAGACACACACACACATATATATATATATATATATATATATCAACAAATACAAGACATATTGATGGTGATATAGAATATATTCGATGTTGTACAAGATGAGCTAGCTAGGGTTGTTATTTATTATGATAAAACAAGTGTGTTGGTCAAGGTTCAACAATATGTAATATTACATTATTGTCCTTTGTTTTGGGTGCATAGTCATCATTTGACTCTTCTGACATTATTAAGTCAACCTTTTCATCTCCATCTTTCCCCCATAGCAGCAGATATAGCCCAGCCATCACAACAAGTGCTCCTAGTATGCTGGTCAAAACAAAACCCAACTTAATTATATATATATATATATATCTATATATATCATATATAGTATGTGTATATATATATATATATGAAATCAACTAATAAATACCAACAAACAAAAAAAAAGTATCAAGCCATAAAAATGTAAAAATTTCCCAAAACTTATAAAAATTTTAAAAAAAAAAATCGACCAAATCTCTATATATTATATTATATGGTAAGAATGGCTTCAATACAATAAGATAATAAATGAGATTATATTTATCATATATAGTATAGATTAAGTTTTGTTTCACTCAACTTTTCAAAATTTTATAATTACAAAAATATAATCTCGTGAAAAATAATTAAAAAATAACTTGAAAATAATTTATTGCATTAACCCAAAATAAACTTAAAATAATTACAAAAAACAATTATCTCATAACAACTAATAAATATCAACCAAAAAAAATGTGTCGAAACTGTAAAAAATTTCCCAAAAATTGTAAAATTACAAAAAAATGACCAAATCTCTATATATTATATTATATGGCTTCAATACAATAAGATAAGAATCATTTGGCAAAATGACTTATTTTTTAAAGTTATTTTACAATTTAGTCTAGTTTTAATAATTATTTGCAAAATGACACCTAGTCGAAAAATTAAACATGTGGTTGAAAAATTCAAACAGGCGGTTGCAAATTTTAGACAGTTGGTCGAAAAAAATCAAATTTTAAATAGAGATCATTTTACAAGAAATTATCAAAAAATAGATCAGAGTGCAAAATCACTTAAAAAAAAAAAACATTTTCACCCTTTTATCATTAAGGATAATAAATAAAATAATTAGTAAATATATATATTTATACCTGCCGGTGTAAAGTGTTTCCCCAAGGACAAAGTAAGCTAAAACGGCCACCAATATTGTACCAACTGGATTAAACATGGTCACAAAAACTGGTCCTTTTTCTTCTGTGCACCACAGTTGAATAAATATTATTGCACCTGAGCAAATTACTCCCTGCAATTAATTAATAATAGATTTTAATTAATATATAATAATGAGAAATTTACTCGATAATTGAAACGAAGTTAGTTTATAATTAAGGATAATTTAAATTACTTACTCCATAGAGCACAGACCACAAGTCAATATCAAATCCAATAGTCCAAGCAGCAGGTTTATGTTGCACAAACACTGTGAACACAGCTGATTGTGCTCCACCAATCATGCTCATCCACGTGGTCAAAGACAGTTGTGCAGGGTATCTTTTCAATGTGTATGCCTGAAAATTCAATTATAATTATATACATACATACATACATACATACATATATTTTCAGATAACAAGAGCTGTTGACTTTAAGAGGTTTTTAAATATATTCATGTATTTTGCTATGTGATCATACCCTACAAAGTGGTATCATTGGAGAGTGCCAAGTACTGTGACCACTAATTATAAGTGCACAATACTCTTAACTAAGATAACATATTAAAATGAGAATTTCATATGTTGCTAATCTCATTCTCATTTCCACTATTTTTGTGTCGCATTAAGAATCTGGTGATCTACAGGGAGAAAGACCGGGTAAAAGCTATGCAATCCCACATCGTTTGGGGAAGATCAAGTGTGATGATTCTAAGTATGTGTAAGTATGAGACTACACAGTTTAAGATAACTTAAATTGATTAATGTGTACTACTTATGCTAATAATATGTATCTTTTTTTTTGGTAGCCCATCATTTGAGAACTTCATAGTTAAGCGTGCTTGACTTAGAGTAGTCTCATGATGGGTGACATCGGAAGCGTGTAAGTGAGGACAAAACACGCTAGCTGGAAAGACTCGTGTTGATTTGTAGGGCCAGTCGTAATTTCAAGCAGCATCCATAGTGATGTGACCCATTACATTTTGTTCTTTAACAATCTCGGATATCTAGATATAGGGCCTCGTAGGGTTCCCATATCATATATCGATCGTAGAGGGAACATGATACCCAGTTTGATCCATTACATTAACCGTTTAAGTTTAGAGCAAAAACCTTAAAACTCTTTGAAACAAAAAGTGATAATTAAGAAACTCGAACTCTGGACATATGGATGAAAATGAACGAGGTAGACATCCTAATCACTATACCACGATCTATATACTAAATGCGATTATTATGATTTGGGTAAGATAGGAATAAATAGTAACCTGCATTATGTACCAAATTGACCAAGTGATGCAGCTTGAGACAGTGAGAAGTGAACCCTTTAACCAGTGCTCATGTGGGCCATTGCTTCCTTGGATTTGGATTAAAGGATGCCATAGATTTCTCACAATTGGTCCCTTGTACAATGTCATGGTCATCACACCAGCTAATGAGATCAAGGTTCCAAGAACTTTGGCTACACCCCTCGGATTTCGAAGATTAATTATCTCTAATCTGTGTTTATAATTATATGATGATGATTAATGACAAATTAGTCATCAACATATACAAGATATATAATTAATTGTTCTAAGTAGAGTAGTAATTACCTGAGAACAACAGCAATTACAAAAGTAAGGGAGGCAATGGTGTTGACCATTGAGGCAACAAAGGTAGGAGATGTGTATTTCAAGCTAGCGAAATATGTGTTCAGTGTCAAACCAATCCTGTCATCAATTATGGAAAACAAAGACTAATTAATTAGGGTTAATTAGATATATATATCTATATATATGTTTTTTGTCAAAAAAATTCTATGAAAAAAGCATAGGGATATAGTTCTCCGGTGCACCCTCTCTAATTTTTGACTCGAGAAGTATTTTCGGCGCAATTTTTTTTGTGGTAATGTATATTGTAGTTATTTAGAGCATCATGCAAATCTTCGAGAGATTTTGAATAATTTACAGTGAAGAAAACAAAGTTAAAAAAGTTTGTTGCACGTGTGACTATTTTTTATGCGCGTGGAAGTTAATATGTTTGATCATTATTTTCGATACTGTAAATTATTCAGAACTTTTTGAAAATTTACAGGATACTCTAAATAAATTGAAAATACTTCTCAAGTCAAAAACACCAAAGGAGTGTATCGGTGTGTCAAATTTTTGGGGGTGCACTGGATAATCTTCCAAAAGCATATATGCATATATTCTATATAAATAATGAGTTTCTTACCCCAAGAGAGAGAGAATAAATATCTCTACAAAAAGAGAGAATGTTAGCTTTGGCCTTTGTTTTCTGCAACAAAAAGAATAAAACGAGTGTCATTATGCAAGTCTCATATTGTCACCTCAAATACCCTTTTTTTTATTAGTTTTATTTTACAACTTATTAAAGCTATCTAGTCATATATATGTACTT
This sequence comes from Humulus lupulus, assembly GCF_963169125.1. NCBI lineage: Eukaryota > Viridiplantae > Streptophyta > Magnoliopsida > Rosales > Cannabaceae > Humulus > Humulus lupulus. The sequence goes on along the minus strand of NC_084794.1, from coordinate 295,190,815 downwards.
ACTTAATTAACTTATCATCAAGGAATAATCAATCTAGTTTTGTACAGTCAGTAGAATACAATTTAGAGAATAACACAAAGGCATACATAATCCAAATTAATAATAATATGAATATATATATATACACACACATGCATACTAAATCTAATTATATATATATAGGAAATCACTTTAAGCTTTATTGGTGGGGTTCTCAGTGTTTCTCGACTCGTGAACAGTTTTCAACGCGATTTTTTTGTATGACCGTATATATTGTAGCTATTTCGAGCATCTTTCAAATTTTCAGAAAATTCCGAATAGTTTACAGTACCGAAAACTAGGTTCAAACATGTTGATTTCCACGCGCATAAACAAAATTATTCACGCGTACAACATGTTTGAACTTAATTTTCGGTACTGTAAACTATTCGAAATCTTCTGAAAATTTGCAAGGTGCCCAAACTGTTCACCGGTTAATAACACTGGGAGTCTCACCGGTATAGCTTAAAGTGAAACCCCTGTACGAGAATTTTCATATATATATATATATAACAATTATATTATTATTACCTCTCGAGAAAATAGGCAAAAGGAAAGATGAACACCCCAGCTACGATGTGTCGATAAGTTATGTAGACATGAGGGTTCATACCATTGTTGAAAGAGGCTTCTGTGATGAAGTAGAGAAATGTGTAACCTAATTGAGTTGAAATCATCAGCACGTGTGGTTTGAACTTTTTCCAAATACTCCCAACATTATTACTACTACTACTACCTTTCTTCTCTACCATTTTTGATTTCAGATCTTTCTAAAAAAAAAAAAAAATTCTAGTATATATATATATATATATCAATTATCTGATAACTATGTATATATATATATAGTTTTTTCTTCTTCTTCACAAGCTATATATATATATATGCCTATACCTAGCTAGATAGAGATATAGCTATAGATGAACAAAAGAGCACATATATCTTGCATAATATATATAGAAGTAGAAGAGGGTGATTGAGCTAGTTGACTAGTACAATTATAACATATATATTTTTTTATTCTTGTAATATTTGATCATGAGAATCATGTTCTCCCATTAAGTTTGGCTGAGGTAGTACTCATGGCCCTAACATTACTTAGTTGGTGTGTATATTTGCATGATAATGAAATTTATTGAGAATATTCTATTATATATATTTGGTATGACAAACGAATTACGAAGCCTATCCTATCGATGAATCTCTACTTTTTGATTATGGCAGAGAATTATGAAACAATAAAATATCAGAGTGTTTATTAAAGATGTTCTTCTAAATCATTCTTTCAGAGATTTTTGAAGAAGAGATAGTATGCATTATAGATCGTATTTGAAGGCAATTACTGTTATAAGTTACTAGATTAATCTTTGAGCTAATTGATATGACAATCTATCATTTATGATCATAAATCATGCAGTTTGGAGTGTAAATCATGCAGAACCATGTGAGAAATTGCTAAGTTTATTAATTCGATAATTTATCTAACTATCTTGTAGTAGGAAAATCTAATGGGATATTACATGTACATAATAAGTGATCTAGTTATTAATTGCTTTATAGTGATAACATTACTAGGCATACTCTTGTTTTATATACGACACGATTTTGCAAATTGTAGTGCTTATTATTTCAAACTCTTTAGTGGCATTTTTTCAATTACATTTTTTTTTTGTAATTAAAAATTTCTTGTCATACTTTTGCACTTTTGATTAGTGGTCATTATTCATCTACCAAAAATTGAGTACTATTTTCATTTATTTATATATATATACAAGGCTGAAATTGTCACACCCCAATATTTGATATATAGTTCCTTTTATCTTTTAGTATATTGTTCTAGAAAGATCAATAGAGAGGATTCAAACTTTTAGCATAAAATATATATATATATATATATATCTATATATATTAAGAGGTGGGGGTGTGATTACTAATCATCTTAAATATGGTATGGTCTTATTTTTATAATTAGGTTAGAAATAAGCGAGAGCTTTAAAATTGGGTAAGAGACTTGAAAATTTCAGATTATATTTTATGACTAAAAAATAAAAAATAAAAAATAAAAACTTCTTTTTTCTAAAAAATTTGATTTTTTTTTTTGCTGAAAGAAAAATGGATTACATAGTGCAAATCTCATCCCCCAACCCCTTTCAGCAATCAATCCCAGGGCCCACATACCAACTATAAGGGACTCATACATGAGCCTCTCTTATTTGGGTTATCGACAAATATGCCTTAAGAATTCTCATCCTATTAAGAACGGACCACCACAACTTAACCTGGTATGGTGGGATTCGAACCCTTAACGTGAATTAATTGTACTTAATTTTAATTTTTGTCGGTAAGTATATAAAAATTGTGGTTAAAGGTATAATAGTAACAATTAATTTTTTTAATAATAATATATATATTTATATTGTGATAGGAACTTAAAGTATATAATGTTTTTCTTTTATTTTAAGTAAAACAAAATGTTAGTAAATATTGAGAGCTGGTTTACAAGTAGCACCAAGTTAGATTCTTCTAATTCTGACACAAATAGAATCAATTCTGTACATGTATGTTTGTTATTTTTTCCATTTTTATTTAATTATGTATTCCATTGTTTATTTTTTAGATGACACAAGTTATTATGGCATCTAGTTCCTTTCTTGAAGCATTATTAATTATTATACACATGACCAGTCCTATTTCTTACAAAATCCATAAATTCAATTAGCATAACACACATCAATAAAGAAATTAACAAAATCAACCACTCTTATTATTGAGTGGAATCTCATGAGTAGTTGAATATAATGACATTTGATCTTGTAATTTTTCAATATATAAGTTTTAATTGAGTGTCTTGAGCTCAACTCTTATAATAAGAAATTAATAATGAACATGTAGAGAGCATTAGGGATATTTAATCTTCTTATGATGTATGATATTATATTTTTTTTAATGAAGTTTTTTATTGAAAAAAAAATAAAAAATAAAAATCATGTAGAGCTAGCATTAGAAAGAGAAAGCTAATAGCTAGCATTATTAGTTTTTCACTCTTGAGTGGTTGGATACTAAGATCACACTCTTGAGTGAGCTAGTTTTCAATGCCTTATTTTGGTGGACTATAAGTATGATAGTCTTTAATAATAGGGTTTATACTTTTTTAGACCCTATGTTTTTTCTCATTATCTGTTTGAACTCTGTGTTTTGACAAATTACTTTTTGGACCCTGTGTTTTGTAAAATAGTTAAAATAGAACCCTAAACCTGATTTTGGTCAATATTTTTTCAACTAAAATCACAAATAATTTACCAAACTAACAATTCAGAACAAAAATAAAATCATTCTGCTTAAAATCTGTGTTGTTATATTTAATTTTTTCTTCATCAAAATTGAGTTTATGATTCTATTTTAATCATTTTATAAAACATAGGGTCCAAAAAATAATTTGTCAAAACACAGGGTCCAAACAAATAATGAGACAAAATACAGGGTCCAAAAATGTATAAACCCTTAATAATATTTAAAAGATGAGTAGTGTATTAATGTAATGCATGTTAATACTATATTCTCAATATGTGGATGAGTGATTCAACTTAAGGTGTTACTGTTATGTCAATGCTGTGACATGCGTTTTGAATATTGAAACATTAGGCATCATTTTTTTTGCGGCCATAATTTTCTTATTTGTTTAGTTGAGTTGTAATGAGGTGAAAATTACAAGATTGTATTTTAATTGTCGGTATTTATTTTGTAATAAAGAAGAATCTAGAAATTGAAGAGAAAAAAAGAAAAAGAGCAAGAAAAGAAAAGTAGTACAAGGATGACAAGAAAAGAAAAATGTAATCTAGTTTTCTTTTGTTTTTCTTTGGTACACAACCTTGTAAATTGCTCAAACTTGGTGTGCATTTTTGGCTGTAATATAGCATTATGATTTGAACCAGTATAAATCATGTTGTTTATTTTTTTTATTTTTCGCTGTTATTTCTACTGATTTACATGGAAAAAAATGTTAGCAATTAAGTTTTTTTTTATAATAAAATTCTAAATTTTTATGAATAATTTAACAATTTTATAAACATTATACATTTATACATGCATATTGTATATATATAAAAAAAATCATTTATGTACTAATAATCCCAACCTAAATTACAACCACTAATTAAATTAATATTTGTTTATAATACAAATTCTACGTACAATCAAATATATTAAATATATAAGAAATTTATATGGTAGGGGATTCAAAAAGGGCTTTATCGGTGGGTCTCTTTTGTGTTCTCAATCCGTGAACAGTTTTTGGTGTGATTTTTTTTTATGACAGTGTATATTGTAGTTATTTAGAGAATATTGCAAATTTTCAGAAAATTCCGAATAATTTACAGTACCGAAAACTAGTTTAAAAATAAGTTGTTTCACGCATGACTAATTTTTTTATGCGCGTGGAAAATAACATGTTTGAACCTAATTTTCGGCACTGTAAATTATTCTGAATTTTATGAAAATTTGCAAAATGCTCTAAATAACTACAATATACACGATCATAAAAAAAATCGCGCCGAAAATTATTCACGGGTGAGAAATACACCATAGAATAGTCCAAATATGTATATCTTGGACATAAATAAAATGTCAAAATAATCATTATATTGTAACACGACTTTGCTGCATATTTCCACACTCTAGATTTAAAACAATAGAAAAAAAATGCTATTAATAATGATTCCATAATAATAACAATAAGATATTGTCTTGAATTAAATTTGTGGACCAAAAAATAATTACAAGTTCTTACTATACCACAACTTGATATATAATAAAATATAATGTAACAGTTGTTTTTTTATATAATATTATATATCAAATAATGATCACGAACAATGTATATATATATATAGTAAAAATATATATTCAATCAATTTTCCATTTTCAATAATGTATATATTTTATTTGATTTGACATATATTATTTGATCTTTTTTGTTATCATATTTATTTTGCTTTTCGAACAACAATTAGTGGTATATTACTAAGTTATTTGTGTGGTGTATGCATATTTGATATTCGATTAATTTATGAATCTTTATTTATTTTTTAAGAAAAAAGGTTTTAGGGGAAATTCGTGGTATCATGATATCATTGTGTTTGTCTATTTTTATCCATCATATTAGTGAAAAAATTCAATGCATTATTTCAAGCTTGAAAAATTAAAATGTAATAATATTTTTTCTAATTTTAATATGTTTATAATAAATTTTCTTCATATAATATGGTAATACGATAATACATTTTTTTTAAAGAAATAAGTAATTATTATTAACATGATTAATCCAACAACGTATATGACAAGTTGAATTGTTTATATTGTATTTTTAATCTAATTTTTTTTTCTTATCTCTTGCACAAAAAATAAAAAATAAAAAAATTAGTGTAGGAAAATTTTCAAGGGTGACACATTAATATGAGTTTAGTGGGGCCTTGCTAGATTTATTAGATATTAGAGGACATTTTGCCAATTAATTTAGTTTCAAGGGTAAATTGCAAAAAAAAAATCCAAAAAGTTATATAAAATATTTTAACTATTTTTTTAATTACATTGCTACAATAGTTATCGAGAAGGGAACCTAAATATGCATATATAATTAGCACATTTGGTTTCTGGACTACTTAAATTTGATGATTTGATCTTTCGATTATTTGTACATTTTTTTTAGTAAATTACGGTTAAAATACCTTATGTTTTTAAAATGTTACATTTTTATACAAAATATTTTTTCCGTAGTAAATATGTCCAATGTCTTCAAAATGTTGCACTTTTATACTCAAACGTTTTTTTGGCGGTAAATATACGTAATAATTTTAAAATGTTGCACTTTTATATATATATTTTTTAGAAATATTAAAAAAGTGAAAGAAAAATATAAGATTTTAATTATATTTTAAACTTTAAATTATTTTCACTTCCTTATTCTTTCTCAAAATAATAAAAAAATCAGTTAAGATTTTAAAATTAATCAAAATACTTAAAACTTATATTTTTCATTCACTTTTAAAAAAAACTTATATTTTAAATTGATGGAAAAATAATTTTTAATTATTTTAAATAATTTTAATAAAACATTTATTAATTTTTAATTTAAAATAGTTATTTTGAAGAATAGTAAGATAGAAAAAATAATTTAAAATTTAAAAAATAATTAAAAACTTATATTTTTTTCTTAACTTTCTTATTATTTATCAAAATAATAAAAAAAACAAGTATAAAAGTGCAATATTTTAAAAAAATTGAGTATATTTACTGCAAAAAAAAAATTGAGTATAAAAGTGCAACATTTTGAAGATATTTAATTTATTTACTGCAAAAAAAATAAATAGATATAAAAATATAATATTTTGAAAATATTTAGTATTTTAACCGCAATTTCATCTTCTTTTTTTTTGACATATTAGGTTAATTTTTGACAAAATAAACAGCAAAAAAAACCAAGTGAACAATTGTGGCAAAATTAAAAAGTGGAGAATCAAATGGTAACAATAATTATGTCCCATGCCCATGTTATGTAATAATTGTATTCTAAATTAGGGTTTAGAAGGTTTGATGATGGGGCCCATTATTTCATTTTCTTTGTATATATTTTTGCACTATTCAGATGCATCTTACCAAATTCTGTCAAATGGGTCAAGTTTAGCTGATTGTCACCTGCCAATGGGACCCAAAATGCCCACTTAATAATTTTTTTGATAAATAATTTCTTTCCACTTTCTCTCTTCAAATGTCTCTGTTATGACATGAGATGATGCTAATGAGGGAACCTACAAATATTCAATTTACAACTCTACCTTTCCCTTTTAATCACTTGTAACTTTTGTAGGGTTTCCACTTTTTAATAAATTAGTTAAGAATTTGATTTTGTTTTAGATAAATTATTGATAATGATTTGGTTAATCTACATATAAATACAATAATAAATGAGTTAGGGGAAATCTGAGAACTTAGAATCTTCTTATTTCGGATTTATTAAAATTAAAATTTAGGGATACTAATTACCAAAATAAACATTAAATGTAAATTCTTTTTTTTTTCTTATATAAAAAATAACATTTTTTTTTTGGTTGTTGATAATATTTGGTCCAAAATGATTATTACAAGCTTGAAAATGCACTCTTACTTTAAATCACTGAGTGAAGATTTTCTTCTACAATTTGTCACTTTCATCATGTCTAATTCATCCAATTTTGTTTAGTAAGCACAACAAAGAAAACCACTCAATATGAGTAATTAAAGTCCAAGAAAAGAAATTGATTTGTGATTTCTTTAAGTAAAATTTTTATGGACTCCACAACAACAAATATTTATGTGAATATCTATATGAGCATATTGCAACACGGTCGAGAAAGAATTCATCTGAGAGCAAATGACTTTCTCGTATTAGACTATGGGCTCAAACAATGGGCGTGCAATCACTTTTTGAACATTTGATCTAATAAAGGAAAGTCACATAGTCCAAAATGAATATGGCTATGGGACACTAATTGTGTCTTACACCACCCGTACACTACTTGATATAAAATATGTGAAATCCAATATTAAACTACACCAATAATAAATACAAGACGACAATCTTTAGGGTTCTCTATCCTTCACTCTCGATACTTAAGGTTTCTATATTTGATATTTTCTTCTTGGTTAGGGAAGCTACTGGCGGTCTGTGCCCTGATCGAGACAAAAAATGTAGGTGACATGCTCGTCAATAGCAGGCTTGGAGGTGTGGGCTTTGGCGTGCCTTGGCGTGGAGCTCTCATTTCCTTCTCGTGGGGGTGGCAGAGGGGTTAGCAGTTAGGATTGGCTGGCAACTCTTGTGAATCAATGGGGCTTTGCTACTTCGGGGTCGGTGGTTGGGTCAGGGGTGGGTGGGCTCGGATCTGTCAACTCTGGTGGTTGGGATGGTGGTCTCTGGCTGTCCCGAAGTGAGTAGTGGGGGACATGAGGTCTTCAGTGCTGGAGTGTGTGGGCTCTAGGTTGTTGTTGGTGCCCTTGGCCAGTGGTTCCTTGCTCTTTGGATTCTGTTGTTGTATCTAGTTGCCTATTCCTTTTATTTTGTTTTTTACTTTTGTTAGTTTTTGGTGTTGTACCTTAGAACACTGTCGCTTCATTGCAAGATCTTTAAAAGGCAAATCACTATCTATGTGGGGGTTTGATTGCTACTTGTGTTTATCCTTGTTTGGGGTTAGAGTTATTCTTTAGTGTATTTTGCTCTATCATTGTAATCGACATGGTTTGTCATTATTTAGTTCATCTCTATTGTAAGATTTGTGCATTTCTTTGAGTTATGTTTATTGTCCTTTTAACCTTAGAATGAAAGTTCATTTCCCTAAAAAAAAAAAAAAATCTACACCAATCATTCTTTGTCATATTGATAGATTCTAAATGGTACCCCATATCAATACTCATTCAAATTAGATTCGTCTTCAGTTGAGCAAATAATTCCAAAATATATACTCAGCATCTGTGACACCATTTAACATTAACGTTTCTGTAAGCACATCTTTTTCCCTTTTCAATGATAATTTAAACCAAGGATAAACCCTTTCTATTAAAAAAAAAAAAAAAAAAAAACCCTAACAGTAGGCAAATGCTTCTCCAACATTCTATTGAAAATATGATCCAACATTTTTTCTTTTCTTTCTATACTATTTTCCCAACTTTGACACTTTGAGAGGAAGTGATTTGAGTATTGTAATGGTATATGCTTCTTTTTCTATTGTTTCCTATTGACTAAAGACAAAAAATGATTAAACATTTTCTACTAGAGAGAAAGCCACAAGTAGAAACAAGTGAAAACAAATCCAATTTTTCTATACAAAAACAAAGGCTTCTTCTTCTGCTCTACCCTGCAGCCAAAAGCCAAAGCATGATTAGAGAAGAGGTTGCTATGGTGACCCAGCTTAGATATGCTAAAGCAACTGACATTTGGTACTTTTGGCATTCGTTTCCAAAACTGCATCGTCCCAAATCACTAAAGTACAATACACTGATGCCGGCCGAGGCAGAAGCAGCTGCAAGAGACAGTGTTGCTGTAACCTGTTCATTGTTTAATGTCAACAAAGAGGAAGCTGTTAAAAACAAATGACAACTCTTTTGGACCAAAGCTTGACACTTTTTAAGTGTCCATTACCTAATCTCAAAAGGGTAGGGAGTAGTTTTTTGAACGAAGAAAAGAAAAAGACAAGGATAGAGTCTAACCCAATCTCCAACTACAAAGAGGCTAACCAAAACAGGGTTATGGAAGGCCTTCTTTCTCACCAAGGCATATGCATCTAATAGTGCAAGAACAAAGCTCCATATCACTTGAAGACCCATTGAAGCAATGAGATAGCTGAAAAAAAAAAAAAGATGTGTCAAGAATGGTTTTTGGTTTTAAAGTACTTTAGGGTTTGGCATGGTCTAGCATGAGCAACATTATGTTGTTAACACTATGATCTGGCTCTATATTCATTGCAGATTAGAGAGCTCCAAGAAAAAAAGACAACTTGCAAACCATATATCAAATGTTACGAATTTGCGCGCCCCTAATCCTTTACTAACGAGAGCAATGAAACCAAAAAACAAACGGCCGCACACAAAGTTTATAGCGGTTCGGAGGTAGAAGATTTGTCCAAAAGATTAAGCACCACAGCAGCTATCTGATTTGCAATCCTTGGTTAGAAAGCTATGTTTGGAAACCTATTAGATCATATCAATTCAAGAGCTTGTTCATCAAGATTAGTATTTAGCACTACTTGAGATTATTCATTTACCATTAATTATCATTTTGAGTTCTGTTAGTATATTGGGATTCATTACAGGAATAAAGAGAAAATAGAAAGATAAGCAAAACAAGTGTGGTGGTCCTCATAGTCACAGCATGGGTTATATCAATAAGATTGTCCATGATTCAATCCAAATCAAATACATTGGAACAAGTAACAAGCATCTTTCATTTTTATTCTTCTCCTTTCCAACTAGGGCTGCTAGCAATTCTTGGCTCAATTCACCACATGCCAAAAAAACCAACATGGAAATAATTTGATTCCATTCTAATCCCAAGTAAGTTAAGTTGTCTAAACATGTTTTCTGTTGTGATAGGAGACCAAAATATCAGAGCATGCAAAACAAAAGATGATCAGTGATTGTTTAGGCACTAAAGCTCACAATGGACCCCATAAAAATCAACTAAAGATATGATCTTGAAAGCAATCTGAGAACTATTAGAGAATATTATATTGCAACTACTAAAGCCCCTCTGATCTAATCCAACTTTCCCAACATTTATACCAGTATCTTGTCTCAAGAACAGTTCAAAATAGCAATCAAAATACGATCTTTAAACTTAAAAAGAATAGAAACCCAATAGAGTAGAAGAAAAGGAAGCCATACCAGAAAGCAGTGAAATTGAAAAAGCTTGAAGTAGTGGCCATGGAAGCAATTGACCCAGCTGCAAAAACGCATTGTGAAATCCTGAGAAGAAGCCCTGTCAAAGTCCCTGGTGTACCAGGAAAATCCTTCATTTTTTTTCTTGGGTAGAAAATGAGGAAGTTTCAGATTCTTAATGGGTCTGATAAAGTTCCCATCTTTACAAATAATAATAATAATAATAATACTGAGAAAACAAACCAAATCATGAAACTAGCAACACCCTCTTCCCACTTTTGCTTTTTTTTTAAGATTAGACTACAAGTTTTTTTAAAAATAAATAAAAGAAGAACAGGGAAAGCCCGGATTTTTTTCTCAAAACCCAAGTAAATGGCAAGAAATTACAAAGTGGATAGCTTGAAATTTGTGTTAAAATAAAAAACAAAAGCTCAGATTACAATAAAGAGAGAGAGAGAGAAAATATAAGAAGTAATAATAATAATAATAATAATCATCATTATTATTAATAAAAAAAACAAAGACAGCTAAACTGGCTTTTACTTCTACTAATCAAGTCATAAACCAACACAGTTATCAACTTTGGCAGGTTTTAACTGACATTAGTAATATCCACGCGCCTCGCAGTGGCGTGTAAACGACTCTTCCTCTACAATTTTACAAAGTATTCGTTGTCTGATGCTTTAACTTATTGGCGCGTGAGGTGGTGAGAGTTGGCATGGTTTGATTCTTTATCACCTAAGAAATGAGAATATGAATATGAATGTGATACTTTGTTTTGAAGAAATAATATCTTTCCTTTATTGTTAATAAAACAATTATGTCATTTTCTGTGCACGCTTGTTTTTTTTTTTTTTTTTGGGTTTATTTATTTGGATAAATACAAATTCATTTTTCTACTAACTTTTTCGTTGAGTTTGAGATTTAAATTTGTCTATGACCATATTATATGAATTTTCAAAATCGCCATTATTTAAAAAATAGTTATATGTATCCTTTTGTGTTCTCAGTTGGTTGGTTGATAGACAGTTTTCGGCGCGATTTTTTTATAACCGTGTATACTGTAGTTATTTAGAGATTCCTGCAAATTTTCAGAAAATTATGAATAATTTACAGTGTCGAAAACTAGTTTAAAAACAGGTTATTGCACGCATGACTAATTTTTTTATGCGTGTGGAAAATAACATGTTTGAACCTAGTTTTCGGCACTGTAAATTATTCGAAATTTTCTAAAAATTTGCAGATACTCTAAACATTTTTCTAATCATTATACTCATATTCCTAACATGGTCAACCAGAAATTATTATGTTCGCGATTCTTCATCCACTGATGCAGAAAATGCTCAAGTTTTCCATTCTCATATGAAAAAATCGAAAGAGTCAAATTCAAGCAAGTTTCAAATTCAAAAGTAAAGAATTGGTAAAACTCTTTCGATCAAATTAAAAGTACTACAATATACACAATCATATAAAAAATTGCGCCGAAAATTATTCACAAGTTGGAAATAAGTGGGCTCTTTTTGAAGCCCCTACTATAGAATCCTCCCACATTATTATCCAAGACAATGAATTTTATCTTTTTGTAAAAAAAAAAATAGAATGCATTATGGGTACGTTTGGTACCCGTATTAACTCGTATTGTATTATAATAAATTATGTTTTATAACATATTTTCATATAATAATATATTTGGTATTGATTTTTACTAAAATATTATATATTTATATATAAATACCAATTAATACCAAACATAATAATATGTTATAAAACATAATTTATTATAATATAATATAATACAATATGACATAATACGACGCATCAAACGCACCCTATAAGTTTTATTTTATGTACTTTAATTCAGGTTTAATATACTCTAAACTTAGTTTAATATACTTTAGCTTCTAATAATTAACAACTATTAGATCAACCTAATAATAAATCAATTATGGGGATGAACATGATGCATACCCTCATGGAACAAAATTTACTCATATTATCAAAGACAATATTTGTTTGATTGTAGTATATGTGTGTATCAAATTTGTTTATTAATTTTTATCTCCAACTTTCAAATTACTATCAATTATACTTAATAATGCAATAAAGTTTTTAGTCACATTATCTTTTATGCATTGATCATTTTAAAAAAAAAATGGTTAAATTCACCAACTGTTGGCATTTTTATCAAATGTCACCAAAATATATTAATAGTGAAATTTAAAAAAAAATGTTACTAACTAAAATGATATTTTTGACCAAGTGTAACTAAAATACTATTATTATGACTTTTTTTTTTTTGACAAATGTCACTTATTAAAGTGTCACTTATTTATATTTTTGGGGTAGTGATTAGGAGATGGAATTAGTTTATGTTATGTGTAAAAATAAATAGATAATAAAATGATGAGAGATCTAATAAAATAAAATAAAATAAAAAATTATGGTGTATAATTTAATTTTTTTTAAAAGGAATTAGGTGTATAATTTGATAATATTAAAATGTACAAACATTAAGTTATTACTTGATGTTCAAAAATAGAGGACAATTGAAGAAACCAAGAATGGGACGTAACATTGAAAAGAACAATAAAGTTAATTTATTCTTTGGTACTTTTATTTATTCATAGATTGATGACAATGGATCGATACCGTCCAAATTAAAATCGATGGTTGGAAATTGTTGACCAAATTTAAATAAATAAACACGAAATTGGAAATTCCACCTCTACCCTTTTGAATAATAATAAAGAAAATATCACATGTCAATAATGTGGCTACGTTTTGCCACGTATGCGCCACGTAGGGCTACGCATGGTTTGAAAAATGTTGCAAGAGTTAGGTTGTGGAAATTAGAGACTTGCTTAATTTTTGGGTTTTCAATACTAGTTCATATGTTCACAAATATTACAAAAATAACCATTTTTAAGTTTAATATTCTAATTATATTATTATTATTATTTTTGGTTCCAAGAAAATTCTTTAAAATCTATTTGTTTTTATGAGAAGTTATAATTATTAAGAATATGAGAAGGAGGGATACATGTTTCTGAAATTGGATATGGAAAAAGCTTATGACAGGAGTGGGCTTCCTCCAACCAATTCGTAGTTGTTGGGAGGTTTGTAGACGTATTTACCAAGTGAATCATGCTATGTGTTACTACTCCCTGCTACTCAATGGAAGCCCTTTCAGAAGCCTCCAACCGACTCGAGTTCTTTGCTAGGGAGACCCCTTGTTACCAGCCTTATTCATAATTGTGGTAGATGTCCTATTTCGATTGTTAGTTCGGCACGAGGTGGAAAAAAAGATCTTCGGTATTAGGGTTACTTGCAATGCCCCTACTTTGAGCCACTTGTTTTTCGCCGACGACATAATCCTGTTCGGAAAAGCTATGATGAAAGATGCAAAAGGATTCATGGGATGTATCAACAAATTTTGTGTGTGGTCAGGCGAAAAAGTCAGCATCGAAAAATTTGTTGTTCTATTATCTAAGAAAGTGAATCGGGCTAAGTCAATAGACATTGCTAATGAGATGGGCATGAAACGTCTTAGAAAAGACACTGTCCATTTAGGTCTCCCATTACTGCATTCAAGGGCAAGCACCACTGACTTTAAGATTATCCTTGATAAAGTCAAATCCAGAGTCCAAGGGTGGAAATCAAAACTGCTTTCTAAAGCAAGGAAGGCCACTCCAATCCAAACTTTCGGATGTTTGTTAGTCTCCTACGTGGCGGCATCATGACCAATCCCAAGCTTAACCACGAAAGATATAGATAAAGCTCTAAGAGCATCTACAATGGTGGTAGCCACAAAAATGGCTTCACCGTATATGTCTATGTCAGATAAAATGCCAACATGGCATTAACAAGTGAGACTTTTATATATTGTGGCCAGAGATGTAGCCTCTGCAAGGCAACGTTGCCCATTCTACTTTTAAAAAATTAATAATATTTTAATATAATTTATATACTTATGGCAACAAAAAAGATAACTTGCACTGCGGATGCTCTAAGAGGATTTTGGTGGGGGCATTCCGAAGCAGGATGGGAATTTAATACAGTGGCTTGGAAAAAGGTCTGCAAACCTAAAATGCTTGGCGGTCTTGGTTTCTGATCACCAAGCATGATCAATAGAGCGTTTTTAGCAAAGAGAGCATAGGAGATGCTCATAGGGCAGGGTGCCCTATGTCATAAGGTAGTTGAAGCCAAATATATGAAGGGATATTCCATCCTCCTCACCTACAACAAGATTCAGAGTGACTCTAGCCTGTGGAAGGCTATTGTTAATGCCTGTGATCTGTTGTCCAAAGGCATTTGCCGCAAAATTGTTAATGGAAGATCTTCCTCTATTTGGTTCGACGATTGGGTCCCAGGTGCCAACCAGAGACCGGAACCCCCACTGGATACTACCTTGGGTGTTAGTAGAGTCTCCGATTTCATCACCCCATCAGGATGGAATGTTCAAAAGCTTCGCCAATGGTTCCAACCCGGCAGACGTCTGACATACCCTCAATATCCCAACCGGCAGAATTATTATGAGATGAACATCCTTCTAGAGTTTTTACAATTCGATCAGCATTACAACTTCATTTCAAAGATTGTGAGAACCAGGACTTGTGGCCAATAATCTGGAAGAGTAAAATACATTCTAGGCATAAGATCTTGTAGTGGTGCCAAAAATTGTCGAATGCTCTACCATGCAAAGCAAAATTGGCTTTCATCACGACGGTAATCGATTTCGCATGCTCATTCTGTAATCAAGAATCTAAAACCACCTTCCATCTATTTTGTTTATGTCCTAATGCAACAAGATTGTGGTTTATAAACCTTGGGGGATTAAATGCTGGCCGGATTAAAATCGCAACTTGGTCGGAATGGCTCAATTATTTTGGAAATGAAACTAATCAGCTTACTCAACTACTCTTTGATGAGTTCACACGGAGGGCGTCTGTCTTGATAGATCTGATTTGGAATGAAAAAAACTCAATCAACCATGAGGGTCAACCAAAATATTTTGCAACGCTCTGCTCCACTTTCAACATGGCAGTCCTTTGTGTTAAAATAAAAAACAAAAGCTCAGATTACAATAAAGAGAGAGAGAAAATATGAGAAGTAATAAAAAAACAAAGACAGCTAAACTGGCTTTTACTTCTACTAATCAAGTCATAAACCAACACAGTTATCAACTTTGGCAGGTTTTTAACTAACATTAGTAATATCCACGCGCCTCGGAGTGGCGTGTAAACGACTCTTCCTCTACAATTTTACAAAGTATTCGTTGTCTGATGCTTTGACTCATTGGCGCGTGAGGTGGTGAGAGTTGGATTCTTTTTCACCAAGAAATGAGAATATGAATATGAATATGATACTTTGTTTTGAAGAAATAATCTCTTTCCTTTATTGTTAATAAAAATTATGTCTTTTTTTGTGCACGCTTGTTTTTTTTTTTTTTTTTGGGTTTATTTATTTATTTGGATAAATACAAATTCATTTTTCTACTTTAACTTTTACCTTGAGTTTGAGATTTTCATTTGTCTATGACCATATTATATGAAATTTCAAAATATCCATTATTTAAAAAAAATAGTTATACGTATCACATTATTATCCACGCTACAAAAAAAAAAAAAAGATTTACCGTTAACACTATACCGAGAACACGTTCTCGGTATAGTTAATTTGGTACCGCGCCATATTTACGCGGTTTTTTCATTTTAGTTTCTGTACTATGTTCTCGGTATAGAGTCTTTATAATCTTCATCTTCCCCAAACAGAGAGCTCATTCTCTCTGAAACGGCAGAAAAAAACCTCTGTTTTCTCCGCCCCCTTTTTCATTTTTTCGGTATTTCGGCCCCCAAAAGCTTTGGTTTTGGTCAAAGCTTCCCTTCCAAAGAGGATTTAGGTTGCTATAAGGTCTATTAAGGTAAGCATTTACATATATTTCAGTTTTTTTTTGTATAAATTTTTCAATTTTTTTTTCTTCTGTTTTGGTCTTCTATAATGAGATTTTTGTGGTATTATTTTCAGGTTTTGCATTGTTTACAAGCGATTTTACAGGTATTTTGCATGTTCTTTGTAATTTTTTGGTTTTTTTTATATTTTTTGCATAAATATATTTAGGGTTTTTTGTATAATTTGTTTAATATTGTTAATATATTGTTATTTGTTATATTATATATATAATTTCTGATTATGTATTTAAAATAGGTAAGAATAATAATTAGTAATGAAAATTAGTTAAAAGTTTAGTGATATCCAATTTAGAGGAAATAATGTTGTGTAGTATTTTAGTAAAATACATATATAGTTTTAGGATTTAGTTAGTTTAATCATATGGATAAATAATTAATTTATTAGTATGAAAATTTATTAATTTAATAGTTTATTTTTTAGGTATATAATTTGACTTTTAGTTATAAAAATATGTTTGTATGAAAATATAATATTTGAGTGTTTGTTTTTTAGATTGGGTTAAATAATTTTAGTTTTAGATTATTAGATTTGGTTAATAAATTTTGATTATTAGAGTGAGTTTTGTTTATTTAATTTGAATTTTGTTGTTGTTGTTAATTTTTTTATTCTTAGTGTTGATGAATATTGATGCTTTGTTTTTGTTGTTAATTTTTAGTAGAATTATGATATTTTAAATAGAAAATTGAATAATTAATCAAATTTAGAGTAATAATTATAAATTATATAGTCATTTACAATGTATTTGTATTGCTTTGTGTATGTTTTGCGACTGGATATTTTTTTATGTGTTATTTGCAGGTTTTTAAATTTTGGGATATATGAAAATACAGTCGTTATGCTGCCCAATTTTTTATAGAATTAAAAGTACTCAATAAAATTTCTAATTTAAGAAATAGTGAATTGATAAGTAGTATAATATATTTTTAATTATGATTAAATAAAATTAACAATAACATTATGCAACCAAATTTTAATAAAAATAAACATTAATCTTGAAATTTTATTTAAATAAGTAATAAATCTTAAAGTAATTATAACGATTTAAACAAATCTTAAAAAATTTGTGTAAATTCATAAAACTATTCAATAAAACATAAGTAAAATATGTTATTTAATAAATACTGAATTAATATGTAAAAATAAAATTAACAATTATATTATTAGAAAACCAATTTTAAACACAACGTTAATCATTATTAAAATTAAAATTAATATTTGAAGTTAGAAAAAAATAAGTCAAATTTAAATAATTTTAATAATATTTACATTGAAATATACACGATCATATAAAAAATCGCGCCGAAAATTATTCACGAGTTGGAAATAAGCAGGTTTCTTTTTGAAACCCCTACCATAGAATCCTCCCACATTATTATCCAAGACAATGAATTTTGTCTTTTTAAAAAAAAAATAGAATGCATCCTCTTATATACTATGGGTACGTTTGGTACCCCGTATTAACTCGTATTGTATTATAATAAATTATGTTTTATGACATATTTTTATATAGTAATATATTTTGTATTGATTTTTACTAAAATATTATATATTTATATATAAATACCAGTTAATACCAAACATAATAATATGTTATAAAACATAATTCATTATAATATAATATAATACAATATGACATAATACGACGCATCAAACACCCTATAAGTTTTATTTTATGTACTTTAATTTAGGTTTAATATACTCTAAACTTAGTTTAATATACTTTAGCTTCTAATAATTAACAACTATTAGATCAACCTAATAAATCAATTATGGGGATGAACATGATGCATACCCTTATGGAACAAAATTTACTTATATTATCAAAGACAATAGGTCTGTTTGGGATAACTTTTACTTTTACTTTCAGACATAAAAAGAAGAGAAGTAAAAGTTTGAGTTTTCTAATTTCTGTTTGGATTTATATTTTGAAAGAGTTTTTTTCTTTGTTGAAGAGCTTTTCAGAGTGTTTGGTATATACTGCATAAAAATAATGATAAAATAAATATCAAATCTAACCATAAATATATGTTTATAATAATAATATATGTTATGTCCGAACTCATTTGAAAATTAATCGTTCTTTTGAAGAAAAAAAATCTAATTGCATACATATATGAATTAATAAATAAAAAATCATAAAAATCTAAACATAATTAACAAAAAATCTAAAATTTTAAATTAAATATTCAAATATAAAAATCTAAATGTAGTTAGAGAAAGAAATTCTATATATAAAACAATAATAAGAAAAATAAAAACTAAAAAAAATCGTACCTAGATTTTTTTAGAAAAATTAGATAGAATAATTTTTATGAAAAAAGAAATCGTATTGTATAACTGTTATCTTCACAATTTAGGATAAAAATGTAATTTATGTTTTTGTTTTATAAAAAATAGGTATTATGAAAGATTAATTAAAACAAGAAAATAACTTCTCGTGTTTTTTTAGAAATCATTCTTGAAAAAGCTAGTGAGTCACTGTTTCTCTTAAAAGCTCTTCTAAATTCAAAAAGTGTTTTCTATATTTCATTCAAACACACCTAAAAGTAACTTTAAGACTTCAAAATATCTTCCAAAGTCATGCCAAACAGGGCCAATATTTGTTTGTAATATATGTGTATCAAATTTGTTTATTAATTTTTATTTCCAACTTTCAAATTACTATCAATTATTCTTAATAATGGAATAAAGTTTTTAGTCACATTATCTTTTATGCATTGATCTCTTTTTTTTTTTTAAAAATGGTTAAATTCACCTACTGTTGGCATTTTTATCAAATGTCACCAAAATATATTAATAGTGAAATTTTAAAAAAATGTTACTAACTAAAATGTTATTTATTCTCACTAAAAAGACATTTTTGACCAAGTGTCACTAAAATACTATTATTATGAATTTTTTTTTTTATATTTTTGGTGTAGTGATTAGGAGATGGAATTAGTTTATGTTATGTGTAAAAATAAATAGATAATAAAATGATGAGAGATCTAATAAAATAAAATAAAAAATTATGGTGTATAATTTATTTTTTTTAAAAAGGAATTAGGTGTATAATTTGATAATATTAAAATGTACAAACATTAAGTTATTACTTGATGTTCAAAAATAGAGGACAATTGAACAAACCAAGAAAGAATGGGACGTAACATTGAAAAGAACAATAAAGTTAATTTATTCTTTGGTACTTTTATTTATTCATAGATTGATGACAATGGATCGATACCGTCCAAATTAAAATCGATGGTTGGAAATTGTTGACCAAATTTAAATAAATAAACACGAAATTGGAAATTCCACCTTTACCCTTTTGAATAATAATAATAAAAATATCACATGTCAATAATGTGGCTACGTTTTGCAGCGCATGCGCCACGTAGGGCTACGCATGGTTTGAAATATGTTGCAAGAGTTAGGTTGTGGAAATTAGAGACTTGCTTAATTTTTGGGTTTTCTTTCAATAATAGTTCATATGTTCACAAATATTACAAAAATAGCCATTTTTTAAGTTTAATATTCTAATTATATTATCTACTTTATTATTATTATTATTTGGTTCCAAGAAAATTCTTTAAAATCTATTTGTTTTTATGAGAATTTATGAATTATTAAGAATATGAGAAGGAGGGATACATGTTTATGAAATTGGGATATGGAAAAAGCTTATGATAGGACTGGGCTTCCTCCAAGCAATTCTTAGTTGTTGGGAGGTTTGCAGATGTATTTACCAAGTGAATCATGCTATGCATTACTACATCCCACTACTCCCTATTACTCAATGGAAGCCCTTTCAGAAGCCTCCAATCGACTCGAGGTCTTCGCCAGGGAAACCCCTTGTTATCGGCCTTATTTATAATTGTGGTGGATGTCCTATCACGATTGTTAGTTCACAATATTAGGGTTGCTCGCAATGCCCCTACCTTGAGCCACTTGTTTTTCATCAACGACATAATCTTGTTTGGAAAAGCTACTATGAAAGAGGCAAAATGATTCATGGAATGTATCAACAAATTTTGTGTGGGTCAGGCGAAAAAGTTAGCATTGACAAATATATTGTTCTATTCTCTAAGAAAGTGCACGGGGCTAAGCCAGTAGACATTTGCTAATGAGCTGGACATGGAATGTCTTAGAAAATACACTCTCCATTTAGGTCTCCCGTTACTGCATTCAAGGGAAAGCACCATTGACTTTAAGATTATCCTTGATGAAGTCAAATCCAAAGTCCAAGGGTGGAAATCAAAACTGCTTTCTAAAGTAGGGAAGGTCACTTTAATCCAAACTTTTGGATGTTCGTTTGTCTCCTACATGGCGGCATCAGGACCAATCCCAAGCTTAACTGCGAAAGATATAGATAAAAGTTTGAGAGGATTTTGGTGGGGGCATTCCGAAGCGGGATGGGATTTAACGCAGTGGCTTGGAAAAAAGGTCTGCAAACCTAAAATGCTTGGCGGTCTTGGTTTCTGATCACCAAGCATGATCAATAGAGCGTTTTTATCAAATAGAGCATGAAAGATGATCATAGGGCAGGGTGCCCTGTGGCATAAGGTTGTTGAAGCCAAATATCTGAAGGGATCTTCCATCCTCACCTACAACTAGATTCAGAGTGACTCTAGCTTGTGGAAGGCTATTCTTAACGCCTGCGACCTATTTTCCAAAGGCCTTTATCGTAGAATTGTTAATGGAAGATCTTCCTCTATATTTGGTTCGAAGATTGGGTCCCAGGAGCCAACCAGAGACCGGAACCCCTACTGGATGCTACCTTGGATGTTGTTGATTTTGCTGCAGTTTATTTTTATTTGGTTGACGTTGTCGAACTCGCTTATTTAGCTTCTCTAATGAATTTGGTGTTATGATTGGTTAAATAAAATGATAAGTGTTATTATACAATCTATGTATAAAGCACTTAGTGAATTTCACATAGTGAAGAATGTGAAATTTTAGTTTCAATTGTAGGCACTTAAAAATTGTATTTTTGGTCCAAAGTGATATATGGAGGTATCTAAGAATCCCCCAAAAAGTTTGGTAGCATTTGGAGCAATTTTAGGCTCGTTGGAGGGGTCAAAAGTTAGAGGGAGAGGCGATGCGTCGCCTGAATGCAAAAAGGCTCAAAAGTCCTAGCAGGCGATGTGTCACCTAATGTGTCTGTACGGACATGTGTTTTAAGCTCCAAATGATGAGTTCTTTAGCTCTAATCCTATTTTTTAGACCTAATGACAGTGCCTACACTATAAAAGGGTCCTCATAAAGTTTTGGAAGACTTGATCACTCTCTCAAATCTCTCTCTATCCTTTCTTTCTAGCTTTCAAGAATCTCTAGTTTTCTCCAATAAACTCATAAAGAAAGTGGTTGACTTTGTGAGTTTAAGGCTTGTTCAATCCCAATTCTCATTTCATTTTAGAAAAAGGCTAAAGCATCTATGTGTTAGGAAACTTATACATGATCTTTATTTATTTTCATGTATATCTAATATTAAACAAATTAATACGAGATAGCTTAAAACATATTTCTAAAATTGACTTCAAAGAGAAACAAAGAATAGAATACTTACAGTATACGCAGCGGAATTAAAGAGTCATTCCTTCAGTTTCTCTAACTCTTGTATCCTCTCTGACGTAGGGTATTATCAAGAAACTGAACCGATCTTCTATTTTCTTCACAGTCTTCCAATGTATCCTTAGAATCACCTAGAATAGTGTGGGCAATTCTCAACACATGAGATAGATACAGAGAGAAGAAGAGAAAATAACAAAGAGGCTTAGAAAATGACTTGTGTTTAGAGAGAATCTAAAACTATCAGAAAACCAGTGATTAAACTTCTCTGTCGTCTCATAAATCTTAACTTCTGACTTCTCTCTAAGCACTCCTTTTGTAGACTCAATTAGACCATTTAATTTAATTAAAAAATCAATAAATTAATAGTCATTTTAAAGCCCTAGGTCGAAATTATCAAGGGCTTTAGGCCCGTGAAATTTCCCATTTGATTATAAGCCCATTGGACTTAAAATCAAGGCATGTATTATTTTCTATTGATTTAATTAATTAAATAATTATTTAAATCCTTTATCAAATTAATTATTTATAATTTGAACCTTGATTTAAACTTATTTATTAATTTAGATACCAATTTATCTTAATTAATAAATTTGCCATAATTTTTCTTTTCTTCTCAAAATTACATAACTCTGTGAAACTATCCAAAATTGACCTGGTCAACTTTGATAATTCTAATTGATGAATAAATCAATTAATTGTGACTATCTAGATGATTTTATCCAAGGTACAATAGGGACCATGGGCCTATGAAATCAAACTCCAATAAGTTATCATAAATCTAACAAATAAATTTACTAACTTATTAATTCTTCGTGACTCCACTATAGACTCAGAATTGCACTCTTGAATTCATAGAACGCTCTATAACAAATATAGATACGCTATTAATTATCCATTGTTACAACCATAATTGCCACTCAATCCTCTATAGATGGTCTACAATGAGATATGACTAAAATACCATTTTACCCCTCATTGTATTTTATCCTTAAAATACTTAGTTCCCTGTAAATGATATTTCAGTAAACTAATTTAATTACTGAAATGAGATCTTTATCATTTAACACATTGAACCAAACTAAAAGTAAACCATCGTTTCATTTCTTCATCAGAAGCTATAGATGTTCATATCTATGATTAACACTCTCACTCAATTATACTACCGAGTTCCCAAGATGTAAGTATGAGTTAGTCCGTAGGGTAAGCTGGTAACGAACAAGTCAAAAATAACTCAAATAATATAATCAGTTAGAATACTAACCACTCAGAATTGAGATTGAATTGACCTATGGTCAACTAAATGATATGACTAGAATAGATAATAACGGTATGTTTACTTATCTTATCAACTATCAATATCGGCCCAGTCCGATGTAACAAATACATCCGATCTTATCTACTTTGCTAATGTTCTGGAAAGAACATAACATTATAATGTGTAAGTAGACCATATTGTAGATTGGCAAGTCAGTGTAAATCCTGTGCACTGAATAATCTTAGGACTAACTTTTTTTGAACATATAATCATATTTATATCCCACTGTGATTACGTCACTATAAATAAGATTAGTTATATGCTCGAGATTTAATAGAAGTTTATATTAAACAAATAATCATGAAAATAAAACATGTGAGCAAAATGATTGACCAAGTCAAAAAATGATTTCTATTCTTTTATTGATAACAAAATGAGATTACAAAGAATTTGAGTTTTAAATAGGGCATAAAACCCCAACACTATGGTGGGCTAGGAAATAGAGAATTATGACAACGATAGAAATTGTGTATAAACCTTTGATTGTGTTTTCCATTGAAGAAGAAGAAGTCAAGGTGGTGGATTCAACAAGGGTTTTGAAGCACATCAAAGTTGAAGAATTATGTTCCAACACTAGGGTTTGCATCATCAATCTTTCTTTGGTCTCTATCAATCATAATTTTGTGTAAATTATAGTTATTGTGGTGGTGTAATCTCACCATCCCCAACATTTGGATCCATGTGTTTGATGGGATTCTTTTAGAAAAAAAAAAGAATGTGAGAAGGGTAATTTGGTTAGTTTATATGAGTAAATATGATTAATTTAAATTTCAACTCGGTATTTGTAAAGTTTATTCGATTAGATTAGGTTAAGATGAATTCTTCCATTTGGGCTTAATATATTGAGTTTTGACAGTAAGAAAAATAGATGACAAATTTTAAAAAATATTTTTGTGTTGGGCCTTAAGGTAAAAAAATATATGAAAGAAGTTGATAAATAAACAATTTAATATTAAGGTAATCATAAATAGTTGTTTTGACACACAAAAAAAGAGTTTCGTTAATGAGCACCATTAGTGCCTAATACCACAAGGAAGTGACATATACCATTATTAGTGCAATTTAATATCGAGTCTACACATTTTAATTTAATAAATATTAAATTGTATCGCTAACCAATTATAGAGTGACACATCATGTGGTGTTGAACACCTTAAGATGCCAAATACCAATACTTAAAAAAAAACATAAATAGTTGTTTACCACTATAATTGTTTTCATCAGATAATTTTTATTTTGAAAAAAATAATAATTCTTTAATATTAATACTAAACAAGCCTTTTGTGTTGAAGCAAGTACACATTAAACCAAAACATCAATAAAAAAATAATAAATTATTTTGGGATAGAATATAATTAGCCCTACAATTATTGATGCTCTTTTTTGTATTTCACTTTATGAATTATATTAAATTACACAATATAGAGTAATATAGAGTATAACTTACTAATTATATCAAAGCATGAAATGGTCAAGGCCAGGTTTTCCATCAAGCCCTTTTAAAAGAACATAGGAGACATAATCTTTCAAAGAGGTTTGTTTATAGAGTGGGGGATTTTCTTCTGATAGCAGCTCCTTTATGGGTCCATAGAGTGTTTGGCTCATATTTCTGAAAACAATGGCCACAGAAATCCTTGGACCAACTTTCTGTGCCACCACTTTGTGATATACACTCTTGAACTCACCATTGGTCATTAGCTACACCACAATTAATATACAATTAGTATTGATAAGATATACCTATAATTTAACAACACCATCACATCATATCACATCACTATAAATCAATCATACTATCTAATGAATATCCTAGGTTGTGGTTGGTAAATTTTTTCCTTCTCAATTTTTCAAACACAAAAATTAAAATATAATTTTATTTTTGTATCTTTATTTAGAAAAAATAAAAATATGTTTGGTAATTATTTTTTTTTGTTTTTAAAAACAAAAAATAATAAACGCGTTTGATAATTTTTATTTTTTGTTTAACAATACGAGGTGTTGATTTGAAGAAGAGAAAAAAAAAAAAAAAAAGTTTAAAACGGTTTAAAAAAATTTTGAAAGTGAAAAAATTTTATTTTCAAAATTTAATGAATTTTAATTAAAATTTTAAAAAATAATAAATAAAAATAGAGTTACCAAACACATTTTATGTTTAATTGTCAGATTTTTAATTAATTAAATAAAAAAACTATTTTTTTAAGTGTTACCAAACAACACCCTAATTTCATAAAATTTCATTTTTCTTTTTCATTAGTGTTCACAATAAGATCATAATATTTAAAATATGTGTTAATTTCACTATCTTGTTAGGTATACTCTTAGCAAAAATTCCCATTTGGTTATTTATTTCCATATTAACATTCATGATCAAAAAACTAATTATTATTATATAAGTACTTAGGAGGGACTATATCATTAGACTTTATAAAAGTAAACTATATATATACTTGAGCTACCCAAAATGTTGATTTCATCAACTATATGTACTTAAAATTTAGGGTTTATACTTTTTTGGACCCTGTGTTTTGTCTCATTACTTGTTTGGATCCTGTGTTTTGATAAATTACTTTTTGGATACTATATTTTGTAAAATGGTTAAAATAGAACCTTAAACTCAATTTTGAAGAAGAAAAAATTGAATATAACAATACAATTTTTAAGCAGCATGATTTTATTTTTGTTCTGAATTATTTGTGATTTTAGTTGAGAAATCATTGACCAAAATCGAATTTAGAGTTATATTTTAACCATTTTACAAAACATAAGGTCCAAAAAGTAATTTGTTAAAACACATGGTCCAAACAGGTAATAAGACAAAACACAATGTCCAAAAATGTATAAACCCTAAAATTTATACCTTATTAGAAACCTAAAACTTTCTTCCAAATGAGGAGCATGCATTTTTCTTGTGAAAATTTTAGTATGAAAGACTAAGTTATTACTATGAAAATATAAGTCTTAAAATTAAAATTTCATTGACCAAATTATAAGGATCAATAAAAATCTGACAAAATTTGTACTTGCCTGCATCATATCTCCAAGATTTACTATAAGGGCTCCTGGTACTGGTTTCACATCAGTCCATTGATTTTCATGGAGGGTTTGGAGTCCACCAATTTGGTCTTGTAGCAACAGTGTAATGAAGGCACTATCAGTGTGTTTGGTGAGTCCCATAGTTAAGTCTGGCTCAGGGCAAGCAGGGTAGTAATGCCCCACAAAAAAAAGTTCCTCAGCACAACCAATTTCTCTCAAGTGATTAGGGTTTAGACCAAGAGCTTCTGACAACAATTCCATTAGAGTAAACCCTAGCCTCCTCACTTTGTCTGAGTATTCCAACATTATATCACTGCCAAAAATACTTAATCAACTTAGTTAAATTCATGCAAACAAAGAAATTTAAAATATATATCGAGGTTGGATGATTTTGTCCTGTTCGAAGATGATGAATCGTGTTCTGGTCATCACAGTCGTTCGATCAGTATTAGATTGATCGAACGGTTATTATAATTAGAAGCTTAAATAAATAAAACAAAATTTAGAATTAATTCATAACGTACCTACAAACTTGAGGCAAATCTTCTGGATTTGGAGGGTTTGGAGCCACACAACAATAAATGGAGTCCCTCCAATTTGCAACCGAAGCTTGATACAAGTCAAAGTTGGTGTTATACATTAGCTTATTACTTGATTCTTCCCTAGCATAAAATTTCATCCTAAGCTCAGGATCTTGATCATGAAACCTACGTACTCCACTAATCATTTCATCCAAAGTGTTTGATGAAATTCCATGGTTGATCACTTGAAAGAAACCCCAGTTCTTGCATGCATCTCTAACTTCTTCAACCACATATTTTCTTGCACTATCATCATTGATTCCTTCTAAGTTAATGACTGGAATTGACAAGTTTGAGTCTCCACTAGCTGATCTATAATCATCGAGTTTGTCTTGGTCATGGATGAAAATTTTTGGGATTTTTGAGACCCCAGCTTCTATGAGTCCCTTCACACCAGTTTTTGACTCATCGAAGGCCTTGAGTTCGCTCTTTCTGTCAAACTTTGCATGATTTTGTGGCCTAGATTCACATGAATTTGTGTTCATGGTTTCTTCTTCTTTTGTATATAAAATTTTTAATAAGATTTTTGAGAAAAATAAGCCTTGTTTTTCAATGGGAAATTTGATGAGAATGTGGACATGGAAATTAATTAAACCACAACCACTCCTCTTGTCTCTACCCTCATAAAAATCAGCTATACGAGATCGAAGAAACATGCATGTTAATTTATTGTCTCGATGCACTGTTTTATGTCATTGTATGATTTTTATTATCCCCCAACTACTTTTTTAGATATGAAGATGTCATTTTAGGAAGATAAGATAGAATATTCAGAGTCAACTTTTTTTTTTCTTTCCCATTTTTACTTCTTAAAAGTCAAATTTGTATATAGGAAAATAAGTCAAATTACATAGTTTTTAATTTTAGGCTATTTAGGATTTTTACCCCTGAATTATGACCTATACATTATCGTGCTTTCTGATTCTTTCAAGCCGTTAAAAATTTCCCTCGAAATATTAACAGTGTTGTAAAGTGGGACTTCCGTCTAATTTTGTCTAATGTGGCTAACAACATTCTGACGTGACTCTGATGTGTCTTGGTCACGTCAGTGCCGCATATGTAATTAAAAAATTATTAAAATTTTTTTTATTAAAAATTAATAAATTAAAAATAAATCATTAAAATAAAAAATAATTTAAATTAAATCAAATCTTATAAAATTAACTTTTTTTTTATATATAAACTATGATTATTTTAAATTTATTAATTTTAATTAAAAAAAGAGATTTTTAATATTTTAAATTAATTTTTTTAAAAATACACATGTGGTCAAAAAGAGTGTTGATATTTGACTCCATAAGGTACCTAATACCACATGAGGTGATACCCCATGATTTGTTAGTGATACCCCATAATATTTATTAAATTCAAATAAGTGGGACCCGATGTTAGATTGCACTAATAGCGGTATCTCACCTCCTTGTGGTGTTAGTGCCCCTTAGCAATTCTCGTGGTCAAGACACATTAGCAAGAAAATAGTCACGTCAGAATGTTGTTAGTCACATTGGACAAAATTGGACGAAAGTTCCACTTTACAACACTGAATATTTCAAGGAGAATTTTTAACGGCCCAAAGAAATCAGGGGTATAGGTCATAGTTCGGGGGGTAAAAACCCTAAATATCCTTAACTTTATTAAATGATGCCCACAAATTTTTTGTTATTTAGAATTCAGTCCCTGACAATTGTCTTTTTTTGGCAATCAAGTTTTTGAGTTTCCAAAAGAGTATCTGTAACGACCCAAATTTCCTAATAAGGTTTAGAACCTTGATTAGGAGGCCGGGAGGGCCATAATTGATTTATTGTGCTATTATATGATTATATGCATGATTATGTGGGTCATATTATTATATGATGATAAATGCATGCATGGGGTTATATACTCTGTTGTGAGGGTATTTTGGTAATTTGGCTCATTGAGAGCGTAATTGCATACTTGTGTGTATACTGGTAGGCTAACGTTGAGACCACATTATTATGTGGGTATGTTTGCAGCTTGTGGCTCGAGGCGATCCTAACAAGCGGTTTAGCGGGAAAGTCACAGCGGGGATTTATACCCGGCTCGGGGTGAGCCTGGGGATGTGTCTGGGAATTTGGAGAATATATTGGAGATGATTTGATATTGAGAAATATAATTGGTGATTAGTTGGGTATTGGAAAGTAAGTGGTAAATATTAAAGACATTAAGGGAATTAGCGGGAATTGGGAGTAATGACCAAAATGCCCTAGGATGATTTAAAGGTTTAGTTAATTATTGGGAGGGCAAGGTGGTCATTTGGCTTATTAAAGGAGAGGCTATATTCTGCTTTATAACTTTAGTGGAAGTTGTAGATAGACTCAGAAGCTTAAGGAAAAGAATAGAAGAAGGAAAGAAAGAAAAACAGGATACTTAGAGTTATCTCTTTCTCTCTCTCACTCGGCTGGGTCATCTCTTCACCATTCTTTGTGAGTTTTGGAGCTGGAATTCCAGAGTAAGCTGAGGATGGAGCTTAGGGCTAAGGACCTTGGTGAAGCTAGAAGAGTTAGCAGGGTTTAGCCAGTCAATTGAGGTAAGTTTTAAGGTTTCCTGATGTGTTTTTCTGGGTTTTAATGAGATGGTTTCTAAGTTTGGGTTTTGGATGGAATAAAGGGATATGAACCTGAGGAGTTGAAGGGCTTGAGGCTGGTTGGATGCTAGGGACAACTTAAGGTCAAAATCCTCTATAGAAGGTAACAAGCTCTGGCTTTGCTGTTCTAAGTATCTGAGTTTCTGGTTGAATCTTTCAGTTCTTGGGTTCAATGTTTGTTTTTCTAGTTTGATGATGCATGTGGTTAAGTCTTGTGTTATTGAGTTGTATGGGGTGAGATATAGGTGCTGGTAGACTCAATTTGGTGTGTAATTGAGGGTTGGAAGGGTTCCAAGGGGTTTTGGTTCGAGAAAAGTCGAAGAGGGGAAAATAGAGTCTTGCTGGTCTGTGACTAGCGCTGTAGCGCTAGCCTTTGGGCGCTACAGCGCTAGGCTAGGGCTTCTTGGGCGTTTTGGTTATGTTTGTAGCGCTATAGTGCCCTCCTTAAAGCGCTGTAGCGCTACCCTGTCTCCAGAAATGGGTTTTTGAGTTTTTCCTTAGGGTTTTTGCCCAGAGGCTCGGGGTTTGGTTCCACCACCCTGTTTGGTGGAATTAAGGCTTCCCGGGGGCTCGGGATTGGTCCCAAGGCTAGGTTTTGGATTTGAAGTTTGGTGGTGATTATGATCTATGGCTGTGACTAGGTACGCGCTAAGGTTTAGACGGGATCGTGCTTGAGGATCAATTGAACGAGCTAGCGAGATCTAAAGGTAAGAAAGCTGCACCTGATTATGTGGTTAGGTTGGGACTAAGTGTTCCCTATGTTTGTATGCGTTGTTATGTGAATGTGATTAACCATGTGAACATGATGGGACTAAGAGCTCCCTATATTTGTACATCATGTCATGAGGTGGTATTATGCCATGGGACATGCGATAACCTGCCTAAGGGTGTCGGAATCAATACTTGCGCACAGGGCACGGCTCGGCCACTGGTAGCTGAGGCAGCTTATTTATCACTGAGCTCGGTTAAGCTAGCCAGAGTCAGTGAGTATTACACTGGGGGCGACCTAAGTGAGCCGAAGACAGTGGGTTAAATAGAGGGTGTGACCTAAGGGCGCCGACCCTGAGTATTACTTGATGGATGTGATAAACTGTTGATTATGAGCGTGAATATATTATGTTATGGATATGATTTGTTGACTGTCTGGATGACAAATTGTTAATCTGTTGAGTGTTATCACTGATTGGATGAATGTTATGAAATGCCGAATTCTTGGTTGTGCATTGTGGATTATTTGATTAATGATGTTGATCTTGTTATGATATCATGCTTTCTTGCTGGGACTCGGCTCACGGGTGCTACGTGGTGCAGGTAAAGGCAAGGGTAGGCTGAGTCAACCATGAGTTGGAGAGCTCTGGGGGCGAGGTGTACATTGTCAGCTGCTCGGCCGCCATGGTCGAGGAATTGTACAGGGACGGAAACCTAAAATGTATATTTTGCCATTAGAGTGGCTTGAATTATTTGTAACTCTTGGAATTTGCTGTAACTAAGTCATCTAAACCCTGTTTTAAGTTTCCATGTATTAAACTGTCATTTTTAATGAAAATAGCCTGTTTATGACCAAAATCTTTTATTCCTAATCCGTTGATGACGTTGGATTCACATTTTGTTTAAATGACTTGATTAGCAAGTCTTGCACTATTTTAAACACACAGTGTAACTGTAACGACCCAAAATTACTAATAAGGCTTAAGAGCCTTGATTAGTGTGCCGGGAGGGCATAATCAGAGGTTAAGAGAATTAATGGTAAGAAAGCGTGAATATGGGTATTGAATAAGTATGCAGGCCCTGTTTGGCTAGTAAGGGCATAATGGTAATCTTGGCCGTTAGGGCATAAATGTGAATGTGCGTGATAAATTGTTGAGACCACATTATTATGTGGGTAGATTGATAAATATATATGCGTGTACAGGTGTGTGCATTTGTAACTATCGGCATGAGGCGATCCTAGGGAGCAGGTAGCGGGAAAAGTCACAACGGGGCTTAATAGTTGACTTTGGATAAGTCAGAGATATTATAGGTATCGGGTAGCTATTTAGACTATCGGGTTATGAAAATAAATATATGGAGATATATTTGAGGTTAGAAAGTCTAGGCGGGAATATTGGGGAATTTTACTGTTTTGGCCTCGTGGACGGTTCCGGCACCCCGAGCCTTGGGAATTAACTTAGCAGATAAGATAAACTTAAGGAAACCCTTAGAGGAAAATAAACCGACTCTTTTTTAGCTCTATACTCTACTCTCTCTTAAGGAAAAAAAACAAGGCAAGGGAACACTGAAATCTAAAGGGAAACAAGCTGGAAATTTCTGGAAATTGAGGCTAGATCTTTGGGGCTTAGTTCAAGAATCACCCAAGGAATAGAATCAACACCAAGGTAAGCTATAAGTGTGTTTATGGTGGTTAAATTCTGTGATTATGCTGGGTTTTGAAGTGATTGTGGATTTTGACATTTAAGGGTTGAATTGAGGCTTGGAGCTTGGGAGTTAGCTCAGTTTTACTTGGGGGATTGATTCTGCAGCAAGGTGAGTTTGGAATTAAGGTTTTAATGTTTGAATTTATGAGATTTTCTGACTGGTTTTAAAGTTCTTGGGTGTGAGAGTTTCATAAATTAAAATGAGGTGTTGAGGGGTTTTTAGCCTAGATTTCTGCTGGGTTTTACTGGTTGGAAGTATGCTAGAGTGTTGGGATAATTGAGTTGTGTTATTGGGATTGTTTGTAATGGGTTTGGATGAGGTTTTGGATGTTAGAAATGGGGAAAATTCTGGGTTCGAAGGGAAGGGCCGCGACTCTGTTCTAGAGCGCTGCGGCCCTAGCTTGAAGATGAGTCAGGGAGGCTCGGCTAGGGGCAAGCGCCGCGGCGCCCAAGCAAGGGCCGCGGCGCGTGTCTTTTTCCAGGGAGGCCCTTGGTTCTGTTTTGAGGGTAGGGCCGCGGCTAGGCTTCAAGGGCCGCAGCCCTTGGATGCATATTTGAACATTTGGGGTTTTAAAGCAAGGGAATCATACCTTAAGTGCTCGGGATCAATTTCACCACCGTGCTTGGTGGGATTTGTTTTCCTGGAAGCTAGTTTTGTACCCGGAAATCTATATTTGAATATTAATGGAATCCATTACCTTGGTTGTGACTAGGTGATAAGCTAGGGCTCGGGAATGGATTGTGCTCGGGGGTCGTCCTTTCTAATTAAAGCATTTGGCATTAAGGTAAGAAAACTGCACCTGTTTATGTGGATAGGATGGGACTAAGTGTTCCCTATATTTGAATGTATCGTTATGTGATTGTAATAAACCATGTGAATATGTTGGGACTAAGAGTTCCCTATAATGGTATGAATGTCATAAGGTGGTATTATGCCACGGGGACATGTGGTAACGGCCTAAGGGTGCCGAAATCCACTCTTGCGCACATGGCGCAGCTCGGACACTGGTATCCGAGGACAACTTACTATGCACTGAGCTCGATTTAAGCGGGCTGGAGTCAGTGGGTTAAACAGATGGTGCGGCCTAAGTCATCGGCCCTGAATATTATGTGATAAGAGTGTATTATGTGATTGATTGTATCTTGAATCTGAATGTATGTGCTGAATATCCATTGTGGATTATTGTCTATGATTTAATGAGTATTTGGAACTGGATTATTGGTTATTGACCAGTGTGTTGTCTTGAATGGGTTTTATGGCTTGAGGGAACTGAGTAATGCTTTGTGGTTATTAGATTATGCTCTGTGAACTGTTTAGCTGTTAATACTGTTATGTTATGATATTATGTTTTCTTGCTGGGCTTCGGCTCACGGGTGCTACATGGTGCAGGTAAGGCAAGTTGGCCATGGGTTGGAGAGCTCTGGGGGCGAGGTGTACATTGTCAGCTGCTCGGCCACCACGGTCGAGGATTTGTACAGGAACGGGAACCTAAAACGTATATTTTGCCATTAGAGTGGCTTGGTCGTTTATTTGTAATTAAGAGTTTTGTATTTACGTTATTTAGACCCTGAGTTGGGATCCCATGTAACAAACATCCGTTTTAATAAAGTTTAACCGTTTGTAAATCAAAATTCTTTTTAACCTAATCTTTTGTGTCATTAGATATACAGTTCGAACTAAATGACTTGATTAGCAAGTCTTGCATTATTTCAAACACATAGTGTAACAGTCTTGGTTAACCAGGGCGTTACAATCACAACATATTAACAATGTCCATCCATCAAATTCTAATCCAATGAATAACCTCGAGCCATAACCCTAACCTCCGGGACCTTGGATCCTATAAATCCGGGTGATAAAATCCATCCCGAGCCTTACCCATTAAGTTCCCAAGCCTAAATACCCTTAAAAACTAAAATTGGCACTAAGGGTCGCGGCCCCACCCACAAGAGCCGCGGCTAGCCTCGAAACAGAGGCTAGCATCTCACTGACCCCCACACGGGCCGCGGTGCGCCCATCAGGCGCCGCGACGCGCATGAGCTTCTCGGCCTCCCATGGCTGCGCGCGCACACGGGCCGCGGCGCTCCCCACCGAACCCAGATTTTCACACCATTTTCTAAACCTTTCCTCAAGACAATTCATCCCAAAACTTGACTAGCATTCCCAGATATCCAGCACAGTTATTCCAGCTCAGAAACAACATCAAGGCCCCATTAAAATATGCTCCAAAACTCAGCTAGAGCACCCAAAGATAAATCAAGCTTAGCCAACATGCAATCTCCTATAACCAATAGAAATTTAAGACTAAACCTTAGTAATTAAAGCTTACCTTGCAGAGCTTAATCCCTGAGTTTGATCCTCAATCCCCAAGCTTCAAGTTCCTAGAGTATCCCAGCTGAAATCCCTTTAATTCCCAGCCAATTCCTTTGAGTTCCCTTTGAGTTTTGCCTTAGAGAGTGAAAGAGAGAGTGGCAAGAGCTATCTTCAGTTCAAAGGAAAATATGTGTCGGTTTCCTCAAGTTTCTAAACAATTCTCCCTTTTTGTTTTATTTGACTTAAGTCTAAAGGGTTACCTCAAGGCTCGGGGATTAATTAGGTATCGGGAATTAAGTGGTAAATATTAGAGACACTCGAGGAATTAGCGGGAACTGAGTAAAATTACTAGAATGCCCCCAAGCGGACTAAAGGGTTTAGAATTAATAGGGAGGACATTAAGGTCATTTGGCTTTTTAAAGATAGATATTAGTGAGGCTTTATGTTAGTGGAAGTGGTAGAATACTACAGAAGTCTGAGGAAAGAAAGGAAAGAAGGAAAATAAAGAAAAGAGAAAAGGAAGGAAAAACAGAGTAGTTTTCCTTGAGTCGGTTTGTGGTTCTCTCACCACTTTTCTTCATTCTTCTTGGAGCAAAATTCAGAGGAGAGCTAAGTCAATTAAGCCATAAGGTTTCTGAGCTAAGCTTGAGGATTTGGCAAGGGTTTAGCAAGGATAGGCCATCACTTGAGGTAAAATTCTGTAAGTTTCTTTAGTTCTGGTTTTGGTTCTTAGCTAAGATATCTAAGCTGTGTTGATGGGGAATTCTAGGGAAGTTGGAGCTAAGGGTTGAGGAAAAGCAAGCCCAGGAGGTCTAGAGGAAACTTGAGGTCGAAATTCCACCAAAGGTATGACCTCTAAGCTCTTAACTTTGATGTTTAACTGGTTTCTGCTGAATTTTGATGTCTAGAAGTGGCTATAGTGGATTTTGAGATTAGGGATGCATGTGTTTGAGTTCTGGGTTTTTGGGGTGCTTAGGATGAGTGGAGTGTGTTAATAAGGTTGTTTTTGAGTTTAGTGAAGGTTTGGAGAAGTTTTGGTTGAGTTTGGTTCCAGGAAATCGCAGGAGGGAAAATTGGGAATTTGCCTGTCTGTGACTAGCGCTAGGGGTGCACACGGGTCGGATTTTCGGGTTTCGGGTTCATCGGGTTCGGGTTTTGCGGGTTTCGGGTTTCGAAAAATGGTACCGAAACCGATCCGAATTTTTCGGATTTTTTCGGGTTCGGGTTCAGTCGGGTTCAGGTGTAATTTCGGGTTTGATGGGCCATTTCTGATTTTGGGCCGAAAAGCCCAGATTTGCAAAAATGCCATTTTTTTTTTCAAAATTGCCATTTTTTTTCAAAAATACCATTATGCTCAAAACATAACAATATGGTATTGTTGTGATCTCATCTTTCTAATCATTTTGTCTACTAAAAGTTCAGTACTTCCCTTACCATAACTGTATCTGTATATACTGTAAAGAAATTGGTCCCAAATTTTTGATGATTTATATTTTTGGTGGAGGAGGCTATTCATTTCAAGCCGAAGCTTCAAGCTATTTTTTTGTTAATTACATACATGCATATCCTGATTTTGTTTTATATAACATTTAAGTTTTAATTATTTATTTTTTATATTATTATTATATTTTATTTTATAATTCTAAAACTATTGTCATATCAATATTTTAAATAAAAAAATATATACAACTCAAAAAATTAAGAACGAAAATTAAAATTAAAATTTAAAATATGAAATCAAATTAACAATAATTTAAACTTAAACCACTTATGACATAAATTAGAACAAATACCACAAAGCATCCAATTTAATTTATCAGATAATCCAACAAACAAACAAAAAGCTATACTTTACAAAATCAAATGGAAGCTTCATACAACCTCTTATGCTAGCTCAAACAAGCTCATAATAACAAAAACGTAATTATAAACATAACAACATTATAACCAAATGAAATGTGTTATATATCAAACTTTGCTATATAGATTTATTTATATATATATATATATATAAAAGCCACTACACAGCTAACTCATATCAAACCTAACAAAAACCACAGTCTACAAGCATGATCATCATCAAACAAAGAAGAAAAAACAAAGAACTGAACTAAAAATCTAATCCAATACAAAAGAACACACTAATCCTAACTAGAACTTTGACCAATAAAAGAAGAAGAAGAAGTAGAAGAAAAAACTGCAACCATAAATAAGCAATGATAAAATCCATAAACTTAAGTACATAACTAGTTAACCACAAAATCAAAATATAGTCCATAAGTCGTCTACAACCATAAACATTAAATTAAGTCTATAAAAGTTCAAAATACATGACCAGCAAAAGTCCATGCCCTTTCCTTCTTTCCTTTCCTTCATTCCTTTCAAAATTCAAATAAGAAAAATTAGTAAAGAAAAGAAATCAAGGATAATAAATAACATAAAGGCAGGTAGGCATGAATAAATTCTTACAAGCAATTGCAATTCTTTTAATTTGTAGATTGTTGTGCAGTAGATGAGGCTGAAGACTGAAAATTGACGGAGGATGAAGCTGGCCCAGGCCCAGCACTTGTAGGATCATTGGTCATCTCTACAAATATTTTTAATACAAAAGATAAATATTAGATTAGAAAAAAACATTCACACTTAAAATAAATATTAAAATGTATTAAACTACCTGACTCAAGATACTCTGATGTTTGAAGCGCTTCTTCTTCTTCCATATATTCTCGAGTTATGATGGGTTGATGTGATCCGCTCCACCAGTTATTGAGACAAATTAATGCTTCGACCATCCTTGGGCTTAGTGAGCTTCTAAAAGGATCTAAAATTCGACCTCCTATAGAAAATGCCGCCTCAGAAGCAACGGTGGTAACTGGTATAGCTAACGCATCACGAGCCATGAGTGACAAGATCTTGTACTTGCACCCACTACTAGCCCACCATCCCAAAACATCAAAATTCTCAGTTGGTCGCTCAGGTTCCTCTTCCAAATATTTATCGACCTCATTTTTTGTCACTCCATCATCCTTCTCCAATCTTCGTGCCATAAACTCATCATGCAAATTTCGTGACTTCTTGTTGGCACTAGGTCGACCACTAACAGGCATGACAAATGTGGATGAAGAACTAACAATAGAGGTTGATTGTAGCTGAGTCATAGATGCCGATAGATGAAGACTTGATGCTGTCTCATTATATTGATCAAACATTGCCCGCATTGTCTTCTCTACCTTTTTCACCATCTCTTTGCATGTCATCTCATCATAAGTAGCACTAAAGCAATGACTGAGATAGTCAAGCTTGTATCTTGGGTCAAGGACCAAGGCAATTAGAAGTGTCTCATTGCAATTATCAAGTTTTCCCCAATACTTGTCATACTTTAGTTTCATGCTAATTGCCATTGTCCTCAATAACTCATTATCATCATCGTCAGCTATTAAGTCACACAGTTCTTGTTGCATATTGGAGATCTCAATGAAGTACTTATTAGCAGTAACATAAGTAGACCCACTAAACTTTAATGTTACTTCGTAAAAAGTCTCCAAAAACCTCAAAAACACTGAAGCATTTTCCCAATCATCAACAGTGGGGGGCCCCTCCTTTGGTATTCCATTTTTGTCAACCTCATCAAAATAATTCATATAATTAGCATCTCTTTTCATCCTGTCAAATGCCTTCCGAAATTTCATTGCACAATTGAGCATTAGATATGTGGAGTTCCATCTTGTTGGGACATCTAAACACAAAAGTCCTTTACATTCAATCTTTTCCTGTATGACATGCTCCTTAAAAATTTTTAGCCTAGCAGGAGAAGACCTAACGAACCTCACAGCATTTCTAATTGCTGCAATTGACCCATGTTTTTCCTTCAACCCTTCAGTGACAATTAGATTCACAATATGAGCACAACACCTCATATGTAAAAACTTTCCATCCAAAATTAGGCCTCGCTCTTTCTTCTTGAATTGTTGCCTCAAGTATCTAATGGCAACATCATTAGACGAAGCATTGTCTACCGTAATGGTAAACAACTTAGAGATGCCCCAATCTAAAAGACATAAGTCGATCTCATGGCCAATGGTTTCCCCTTTGTGATCTACCACTTGGCAAAAATTGATAATTCTTTTCTGATACTCCCAAGAATTATCAATCCAATGAGCAGTGATGACCATGTAATTCAAATTTTGAATGGAAGTCCAAGTATCGGTAGTAATCGATATCCTCTCACGACTCAAAATATTTTTCAATGTTGCCTTCTCCTCCTTATATAACTTCAATACATCTCTAGCAACAGTCATTCGAGAAGGGATCTCAAACCGAGGTTGGAGTGTTTTGACAAATCTTTTGAACCCTTCACCCTCGACATGTCTAAATGGCAACTCATCCAACACAATATATTGTGTGAGGGCTACCCTACAAGCTTCTTTGTTATAAGCTACCGCTACTAAGTTTGTCTCCCCCTCTTTCCCTCCCTTTACATTCTGAAAGCTTAAAGTCTTTTGTCTCTGCTCATCAATCTTATACGGACTTAGGTCGCATACTTTCTTAAAATGGTTCCACAAATGACTGGTCCCATGTTTTCTACTGTCGCATAAGAAGTCAGACCCACAATAATTACATATGCACTTGGGGGGAGGAGACTCTTCGTTAGGATCTGTCGAGGGTGGATGAGGATCTTCCTTAGTAAAATGATCCCAAATAGATGACCCTTTTCCCTTTGTTTTCCCGGTACTACTAGCACTAGGGATGGGGGGAGGTCTAACCCTCTTTCTACTAGCTCTAGTTTTTCTACCCTGATCATCAGTAGGAGGAGTAGGGTTTTCAGTTTGAGTGAGAGGTGGTTGATCTTGAGCATCTATTGGGGGAAGAGTTTCATCTACCTCATCAATATCCATTACCTAACAAATCAATAGAAATTCAAGTAATTGTTATTGCTAGACAAAAGAAGATACTATAATAAACACAAAACACACACTGATATACACACAAAAAATATACTATTGCAATATTTTTTATGTATATATTTGAAACTGATCAATCTTTTTTTATTTTTAGATAGTTTATAGGTGTTAGCCGTCCTAAAATTAGCTTCATTTTCTCCATTATTTCCTTCATTGATCTTCATTCTTATTCTACTATGTTTATCTTATTTTACTCTTCATGAATCATGTAACCACCATTTGCACTTTATTTTCCATACTTTAATATATACTAGATTTAGTCAACAATTTCTTCATGTTAACAAATAGATCAATCAACTGATAGCACTTGCTTATTTAGTAGGAAGGCCTCTCCCTTCATGTGTTGATTACAATATTTTTAAGGAGGCCCATAGATTGATTTTACATGCCCTAGACAAGGAATTTTATTAGATGAATAAATCTCTCTATTAAATTATTAATGTGTAATTTTTTCAATCATTAGGTAACGCATTCATTTTGTCAAAATAAAACAAAAATATCAAAGAACCTGACATATTATTGGCAATGCACACACACACCCTTTAGGCATTATTGGTAGAAAATTAACAAATAAATAAAGATTACATTTTCATAATTGTATTGTATGTCCACATAGGATAAACAAAATTTGACAGAAATGCATAAAACATTTAACATTTAATTATTAATTTACTCTGTACACATAGAACAAAGGAAAACTATAAAGATAAACCACATATCGGTCCATTTTCCATCTCTAGCTCTACAAGCAATTAAATTTCCCTCTAACCATATAAATATATATATATAAAATCTGATTCTGAATTATAAAATTCTAATCTAACATCTAACTTAACCGAAACTTTTCGGTCTATCCTAACATATATATATATATATATTATATATATACTAAATGTAAATATGTATTATGTACTGTGCTTACTGGACCGAGGCGAGGCGAGGCGTGTTGCGCCGCTGGTGGTGGCCAGTGGTGCCGCCGCGTGAGAGCTGAGGGAGGCGAGGCGAGGGAGGCTCCGGGGTCGTCTCGAAGGGTTGGGTCGGCGGCAGGCAAGGCAGTGGCTGGCACTCGGCTTCTCTTCTTCTCTCCTCCTTGCTGTTGCTGCCGTGCTGAAGCTTGAACCAAGAGCAAGAGGGAGGCTCAGCTCAGGCTGCCGTGGCCCGTGCACTTGATGTTGATGATGGTGGTGCTGCTCTGCTGAAGCTTGAACCGAAGGAGGGAGGGACGACGAGGGAGGCTGGGGCTGGGCTGGCTGCCGCTTGACTGAAACGAAGGAGAAGAAGAATAACCAAAAAAAAAGGGGGTCGGGTAAAGTTTAGGGTAAACTTTCACTTTCAGATTTTGATTATATTTATTTTTTAAAAAAATTCAGTCGGGTTTCGGGTTACATCCGAACCCGACAGCACATATATTGCAAACCCGAACTTGACCCGATTTTTTCGGGTTCGGGTCGGGTTAAACCCGATTTTGTTGGTTTTTTCGAAAAAACGGATTCTTCGGGTTCGGGTCGGGCGGGTTTTGCGGGTTTTCGGGTTTTGCGGGTTAAATGTGCACCCCTAACTAGCGCTACAACGCTAGCCTTTGGGCGCTATAGCGCTAGGCCCTGCCTCTTGGGGGTTTTTGCTTCTGCTTGTAGCGCCCTCCCAAGAGCGCTGTAGCGCTACTCTGTCTTCAGAAAGGGATTTTAGGGTTATTTGCAAGGGTTTTTGACCAAGGGTTTGGGGTTTGGTTCCACCACCTTGTTTGGTGGAACTAGGACTTCCCAGGGGCTCGGGAGTTGTCCCGAGGCTAGGTCCTGGGCTTGAGGTTTTATGATGACTTTGACCTATGGTTGTGTTTAGGTGAGCGCTAGGGCTCGAGAGGGATCGTGCTCAAGGAGTCAAGTGATCAAAGCTAGCGAACTGAAAGGTAAGAAAGCTGCACCCGGTAATATGTCTGTGATGGGACTAAGTGCTCCCGATATTTGTATTATATCAATGATGGTATCATGCCATGGGACACGTGATAGTGGCCTAAGAGTGTCGTACACAATATTTGCGCACAGGGCGCCGCTTAGCCACTTGTAGCCGAGGACAGCCTAATATTCACTAAGCTCGGTTTAAACGGGCCGGAGTCAGTGGGATAACGGAGGGAGCGGCCTGAGGGTGCTAGCCCTAGTTATCATTTGTGAACTGATATATGATATG
Organism: Humulus lupulus; assembly: GCF_963169125.1. Taxonomy (NCBI): domain Eukaryota; kingdom Viridiplantae; phylum Streptophyta; class Magnoliopsida; order Rosales; family Cannabaceae; genus Humulus; species Humulus lupulus. The sequence continues at coordinate 295,149,472 of NC_084794.1, read as the reverse complement.
AGTTGATATGTTTAGTATGTTGAACACTTGATTATACTGCATGACTATATGGTTGAGAACATGTGATGCAATATGAGATATTCATTTGTCTGTTGATTGCTTATGCTATGTTGTTGTGTTTTCTTGCTGGGCCTTGGTTCACGGGTGCTACGTGGTGTAGGTAAAGGCAAAGGCAAGTTGGACCAATCCTGAGATGGAGAGCTGCGAGGTTGAATGTACATAGCCAGCTGTTTGATCGCCATGATCGAGAAGTGGATCAGGATAGGGATTGCCTAACTGTCTGTTTTGCCTTAATATGGCTTGTTATTGTATCTAAACCTTATGACTTTTGTAAACGGTCTTCAAACTTAATATTTTTGGGATCCCGTGTAAACAGGAAATGTTTCTTAATGAAAATGTGGCTTTTGAGACCAAAGCATTTTAACCCTAGTTCCCTTACAGTTCCACTAACACGTTTTTCATTGAACGACTTGGTTAGCAAGTCTAGCACTTTATAAACACACAGTGTAGTGGTCCTGGCTATCCAGGGCGTTACAACTTGGTATCAGAGCCTTGACCCAGCCGGAAGTGTGGCCGACGGGGACGTCGGGCCCGTAAGGGAGGGTGATTGTGACAGTCAGAATCCCTTGATCCGTAAGGGGAAAGACCGGGTAAGCTGTGCAATCCCACATCGCCTGGGGAAGGTCAAGTGTAATGATTCTAAGACTGTGTAGGTATGGGACTACACAGTTGAAGATGGCTTAAATGGATTGATGGGTACTACCTATATCAGGAAGGTGCATCTTCTTTTTGGTAGCCCATCACTTGAGAACTCCATGGTTAAGCGTGCTTGACCTGGAGTAATCTAGGGATGGGTGACCTCCTGGGAAGTTTTCCTAGGAGGTGTGCGAGTGAGGACAAAGCACGCTGGAAAGATTTGTCTTGGTTTGTAGGGTCAGTCGTCATTCCAGAAAGCAGCCATAGTAACGTGGGGCGTCACATAATGGTATCAGAGCCTTGACCCAGCCGGAAGTGTGGCCGACAGGGACGTCGGGCCCGTAAGGGGGGGTGATTGTGACAGTCAAAATCCCGTGATCCGTAAGGGGAAAGACCGGGTAAGCTGTGCAATCCCACACCGCCTGGGGAAGGTCAAGTGTAATGATTCTAAGACTGTGTAGGTATGGGACTACACAGTTGAAGAAGGCTTAAATGGATTGATGGGTACTACCTGTATCAGGAAGGTGCATCTTCTTTTCGGTAGCCCATCACTTGAGAACTCCATGGTTAAGCGTGCTTGGCCGGAGTAATCTAGGGATGGGTGACCTCCTGGGAAGTTTTCCCAGGAAGTGTGCGAGTGAGGACAAAGCATGATAGAAAGACTTGTCTTGGTTTGTAGGGCCAATCGTCATTCCAGAAAGCAGCCATAGTGACGTGGGGCGTCACAGTAACGGTCTTGGTTATCCAGGGCGTTACAGTATCAATTAAATCCCTTTAGTTAGTTTTTTATTAAACAAAATTCTAATTTTTTTATGAATAATTTTGATATTTTTCTAAATATTATACACGTCCAAATATTATTATACATCATCATATTCTGTATAGAAATATAAAAAAAAAATCAAAAACTAAGAATTTTGTAAAAAAAATAAAAATAAAGAATTATATACTATTGTTTATAGAACTCAAAGAATTAAATGCTAATTTTTTTTGTTCAAGGACTAAATTGCTAAATAGTGAAAAACTCATGAGGTATTTCAGCTATATAAAATCCTTTTATTAAATCATATGGGATCTGGTGTGTTATAAAAGTAAAATATATTTACTTATTAATTGATTATGAAAAATCTATAATAAGATGTGCATTTTTACTTTATTAGTAGAGCAAGATCATGTTTTAGATACGTAAATCAATTATAATTTATTTTTTTATGATGGTGTCATTAAAGTCATAGTAGAATTCCTGCAAATTTTTTAGAAATTCTGAATAATTTATGGTGTCAAACTCAAAATTCAAATAATTTATTGCACACATGTTTTTTTAATACACGTGGAAAACAAATTTTTATTATTAATTAATAAAAAAATAAGGTGCAACTATTTTTTATTATTATTATTATATAAGTCTTCTATATATGGAAAGCATGTGATGTTTTTTTTTTGGAGAGAAAAGATTGCATCATATCAATGTTGCAATTAAACACATGTACAAAAATAAGAAGTAGCATATTCGTAAGTACAGAGTTTTTTTTTTAAACAAAGTTTACAAATTTATAATTAAAATTTATAAGTTTCTAACCATATGTTATAATTTTGTAAACAACATTTACAGATTAAATAGAAAATTGTAACAGATAATTACAAAACGGTAACAAACTATTATCCATATTTTTATAATTTTTGTAAAATTCTATATTTTTCAATTTTTTTTAAAATTTACAATACTAGGTGTAATTTTGCCTTAAGAAAATTGACAATGTCCTCACGTCCCCAATTCAGCACTAATTCAGGATCTCCTAATATTACAAATGAGATGTAAGACCATGACATCATAACATTATTGAAGCCTTAGTAAAATCTAAATTTTAGAGCCTATAATATTTTAATATATATTTTAACAATTTTTTTATAAATTGGAGGCTATTGGACTAAGGAGGTTCTAGGCCTAGGCTTCACCTGCTTTAGTCATGGCCCAACTCCGAGAATGGAGAGTCAACTTAAATATAATATTTCATCCTTATAACACGAGAATCATAATAGGTTTATCTTTTGTCATACAAGCGCACGTGTATAAACATTAGGAATACAAGAAAATATACATAAAAGTGACTACCACACTACAATATACCTAAAAAAATTCATCCAAAAGAAGAATGTTGTGAAGCATAAGCCACCAATGCACATTTACGAATATGATAAATCAGATCTTCATAGCTTCAAATGCTCTAGTGCAGAGATTCCATTGAGACCTTTCTTATAGTAATGTGCAACGAAGTCTTTCACGGTTGTTTCCCTATAACGTGGAGGATTTTCTTCTGATATCAACTCTTTAAGAGGCCCATATACTCTTGAGCTAATTTCAAGTTCACCAAATGCTCTGAAAAAACTTGCTATTGATATTCTTGGAACTTCATTTTTGGCCAGCACTCTGTGAGTGACGCTTATGAACTTGTCATTTGAAAGCAGCTTACCAATAAACCACCACACAAGTATAAATAATAGCTAGGGTTAGAATTTGAAGGAAAAAAAAATAAGGGTCTGATTATATATATACTCTTGTAAATAATCCTTTACAAAAAAAAAAAAAAAATGGAAATGAACAAATATTATTAAGCAATCAAATCACCAAGAATGAATAGGGTGGAGCTAGCAAATATATTATAGAGTAATGCTAGATGCACACTCAATTTGTACATAATTTTTACACACATGTGTTTAATTTTAGCCATAGATTTTATTAAGTCGGGTCACATCACTTTTAATTGTGTGGTTAAGATTAAATACACATCATTATATGCGTAAATAGTATGTACAATTTGAGGCAATAATGTGAACTACTATGCTATATGAAGCAATCAACAAAGTGAAGCACCAAGAATGAATAGGGGTGGAGCTAGCAAATATATTATAGAGTAATGCTATGCGTGTTTAACTTTAGCCATAGATATTCTTAAGTAGAATCGCATCACTTTTAATTTTGTGGTTAAGATTAAATACATGTCATTGTGTGCGTAAATAGTGTGTGCAATTTGAGTGTGTTCCGATCATCACTAAAAATAAAACTGGTTCGAACAATTTGACCTACATCCAACGACACTCTTAGATACCGAAGAACCTTGAGAAGCATATTTGTACTCTCAATAAAACATGTATAATTTTGATCATAAATGATTATAAAATTCAAAGATGGATAATTGTTTACCTGCATCAAGTCTCCAAGATTGATGACTAGGGCTCCATGAATAGGAGTGACATTGAACCAATGATTTTGATGAAGAACTTGGAGACCACCAAGTTGGTCTTGGAGGAGCACAGTGAAGAAGCTGCTATCAGTGTGGTCACTTGTGCCTATTACCAGCTCTGGTTGGGGGCATGGTGGGTAGTAATGGCCGAATGATAAGAGTCCATCCGCACAACCCATGTCTATGAGGTGTTTTGTGCTTAGTCCAAGGGCTTCTGATATGAGTTGGAATAGTGTCGAGCCTAATCTCCTTACTTTGTTTGAGTATTCTATCATTATGTCCCTAATCCATATGTAGCATTGATATTCAAAAGAAATATGTATATGTACTTGTGTATATTGTAAGTAATTTCAATGACATATGTATTTCTGTATTATAAATAATTTCAATAATAATTGAAAGTAATAAAATAATGCATTTGAAATTGCATAGATATTCCCTTATTATATTCCTAATCTAATGTAGGCACATATTAAGATTCATAATGATGTGCACTAAAATTATGCACCAAAACATTACACTAACTCACGTGATAGTCAGGTGAGATCCACTATTTTAAAAAATAGTGCTACGTAAGTTAGTGTAATGCTTTGATGCACATATTATTATTCTATGCTAATGAGTACACATAATAAAACCCAAATAATGAAATAACAAGTTCAAGGATACATAATTTTACACTGATTTTTTACTTCATATATATAAGTACCATTTATGACAAATTGATCTAGTTTCAAGATAAATTTAATTTAACCACACTTATCACAACATAAAAATTAGTATAAAAATAGGGTAAATAATAATTTGGTACTTTGTGTTTTATCGAAATACAGACTTGGTACCCTATGTTTTCAATAATGGTCATCTGATACCTTGTAATTTGAAATCGTACATATTTGGTACCCTGGACTCAAATTTGATCTGGAAAGACCAAACTCCCCTCAATTATATGAGTTTCAAATTCAAATTTAATTACTTAATTACATTTAATTAATGACAGTTTAGTCATATTTAGAAAATTTTATTGATTAAATTTGAGTCTAGGGTACCAAATTTGTACGATTACAAATTATAGGGTACTTGATGAACATTATTAAAAATATAGGGTATCAATTCTGTATTTCGATAAAATATAGGTTAATTACTTAATTATATTTAATTAATGGCAGTTTAGTCATATTTAGAAAATTTTATTGATCAAATTTGAGTTTAGAATTACAAAGTATGTACGATTACAAATTACAAGGTACTAGATGAATATTATTAAAAATATAGGGTACCAATTTTGTATTTCGATAAAACATAAAGTACCAACAGATTATTTACCCATACAAATATTCATTAATAATAATAATAATAATGTCTTCTTATTCACTTACAATGTCATTTATTTACAAATTCAAATTTTCATTAAGGATATATAGGAAACTTTCAATATCATATATATATATGTCTATACTAAATACAAACAACGTACAAATCTATTGCACATTTGCTTAATATTATTTATAGAATTTATTAATTATTTTTATTAAATTTATATTAATGTCATAAATTTTAAATAAATATCTTATTTTAATTAAATAATTTATTTATTTTTGTTAAGTTTATGCTTGTTCTAGTTTTTAAATTTAGGGGTGACAACAAGATATTATATATTATATGTTTAATGTAATATTAAATATTATACATAGATTTTAAATTTAAATTTCTTGCTAGTTTTTTTAAAAAACAATTTGTTGCTAATTGAGAGTATATCATATTATATGTTTAATATAATATTATTCTAATAAATGAATTTAATTTTAATTAAATTTGATTTAAGTTATAAAACATGTAATTCTATTATTTTTAAATATTTATTTTTGTAAAATATCTAAAACAATATCACATTTTAATTTATTTAATTATTTATTATTTTTGAATAATTATTATTATAAAATATTTAAAAAAATATCTTATTTTAATTAATTTATTTTATTTTATTTAAGTGCTTACAAACTACTATTAAATATAAACATATTTTGTTAAATATAAAAATATTTCGTTAAAATTAATATTAAAAAAATAGAAAATCGTTAAAACAAACAAAAAATTATATTATCTACTTGAGTAATGATATATGCACCCAAAATATACACTCAAATATTACACAGTGATGTGACAGTTTCGTCTAATCAATCACATTTATTAAAACTGAGACCCACTATTTTAAAAAGCAATGACACGTCACTGTGTGTAATATTTTGGTACATATTTTGGGTGCACATATGATTACTCTATCTACTTACGTATTATATAGAAAATATATAATTTATAGCTTACATCACTCATCTATACTTATTTAAAAAATAATAAAAATCCTCTATACTCAATTATATATCTATATAAATAAGCAAATTAATTATCTATATATAAAAGAAAAACTTTAATTTATTAAAAAAAAAATACCTGCAAACCGGTGGAAACTCAATAAGATCATCATCAGAAGCATTCGGATCCAAAGCAAAAGTCACTGTATCTCTCCAGTTAGTAACCGTACCGGAGTAAAGGTCAAAATTGGTATTGTACAAGATCTTGCGCGTGTAATCACGCGAGTACCATTGCTTCTTCACCTGAGGATCCAGCTCGTGAAAATCACGCACCCCACCGATCATCTTCTCCAGAACGTCGACCGGGATCCCATGGTTGACCACCTGAAAGAATCCCCAGTTCTCACAAGCAAAGCGCACTTGGTCAACCACGTCGGATCGTTGGCCGGCTTCGAGGTCAATCACGGGGATGCTCTCGTGGTCGGAGGCGGCGGAGCTGGGTTCATGGAGACGATGATGACGAGGAGTAGAAAAAGAAGAATCTTTGGTGTTGGGGTGAAGGAATATTCGGGGAATCTTAGCTAAGCCGGCGTCGACGAGTCCCTTGACGCCGGTTTGGGTGTCGTCTAAAGCTTTGAGTTCGGTTTTTCTGTCGTAAACGGCGGAATCCGCCTCCGTTGTAACGTCTCCGGCGGTGGTGGTCAATACCATTATTTCTGTTAATGTATATCTTTAGTGGGTCGGGGGTTTGTTCTCATATGAGCATTGCATAAATAAATTCTTATATTCTTTTTTGTTGGGGTGACAAACCATTATTTTTATTATTTTAAAATACACATATTTTATTATATTTATTAAATTTAATATTTGTTTGGTTATTGTTAGGGCTGAGCATCAAATTCGATAAACCGAAAAAATTGTGTGCACCGATCTTTCGAACATCAAAAAAACCGAAACCAATTAAATCAAACACCGAAAAAATCGCTAACGGTGCAAACTGCCCTTGTTCGGTCGCTTTGAAAATTTTGTGTGGACCGACCGGCGGAACCGAAACCGACCGAACAATATAATATATAATAATATAATATTATATAATTATTAATTATTAAAATTATTAAATAAAAATAAAAAATATGAAATTATGTTATATCTATTTATGTTTTAAAAATGCACAAAAATGGATTCCAACAATCCAAAATTTTTAGTTTTTTAACTAAAACTTAAAAAAAAAATTAAATTTTTTTTAAAAAAAAATAATAAATTTGGTTTGGTCGGTAAAACGGTCGGTTTTTGGATTGCACCAATCCGGACCGAAAATCGAATTCTGGATTTTATGTTATGAAAAAATCGCCCAAACCGACCGATGCTCACCCCTAGTTATTGTAGGTTAAGTTAAAGGTTGGTATAGGGTCTACATAATGTGTTTTCTCTCATTATTTGTTTGGACTCTGTGTTTTGACAAATTATTTTTTGGACTCTGTATTTTGTAAAATAGTTCAAATAGGTCCCTAAACTTGATTTTGATGAACAAAATATTGAATATAATAACACAGTTCTTAGGCATAATGACTATATTTTTGTTCTGAGTTATTAGTTTGATGAATTATTTGTAATTTTAGTTCAAAAAACTTTGATTAAAATCGGGTGTATGTGTTTATTTGAACTATTTTAGAAAATACAGGATCAAAAAAATAATTTTTTAAAATACAGGGTCCAAACAAGTAATAAAACATGTTAAACCATAAATTAATCTCATTTTATTATTGTATTTCTCTGATTAGTTACAATGGTTATAGTGGTTATATGTAAAGGATAGATGTCCATTTTCTATGCATTGGTCCCCTCCTTATTGGACTGTATATATTCCTGTACTTTGTTATTGAATATTCAAGGAATACAAAACAGCTTCTATTATTCCTTCTATTTTTCTCCTTCTTTTCTGTTTGTTTTCATGGTATCAGAGATCCAGTGATACGCATCCATGGCCTCTGACCTAAGTACGGGCTCCACTGGTTCTCCGCCGTCACCGGTGCCGGCTCCGCCCAGTTCTCCAGCCGCGTCTTCCCCGATCGGCCCTTCTTCCTCTTCTGGTCCGATCCCCTCTTCAGCATTTCCTTCGGTGACCCAAACAATTACCATCAAACTTGATGATTCCAACTATTTGGTTTGGAAGATGCAGCTACTGAATATTGTGATTGCTAATGGCCTTGAGGGCTATCTTGATGGTTCGGTGGTGTGCCCCTCCCAGTTCCTTGATGCTGCCTCCACGGTCCCTAACCCAGCTTTCTCATCCTGGCACAGGTATAATCGGTTGATAATGAGCTGGTTATATGCTTCTATTTCTGATTCCTTTCTTGGTCAGATTGTGGGTTTCTCTACTGCTTCTGCTATTTGGCACTCTCTGGAACAACTCTTCACTGTTGCCTCTTTTGCCAAAATTTCTGAGGTCCGAACCTCTTTGCAGACATTGAAGAAGGATGGCCTCACTGCTCTTGTTTATTTGCAGAAATTGAAATCATTATGTAACATTCTTGCTTCTGTTGGTGACCCCGTCTCTTACAAAGATCAGTTGATTTATCTACTCAATGGGTTGGGACCGGAGTACAACTCCTTTGTGAGCTCTATTCAGGCTCGGCCGGATCGTCCTTCCATTGAAGAAGTTCACTCTCTTCTTCTCAGTTTTGAGGCTCGTTTGGACCGTCAAACTTCTGCCGCTACCATTAGCTCCCTTCAAGCCAATTTTACCCAGCTTCCCTTCTCCAAACCCAAACCAAAACAGTTTCCCTCCTCCTCCTATCATCCTGCTCAGGCCCCCACTCGTCCCTCCCGTCCTCCGCTGCCTTCCTCTTTTACTTCTTCTTCTCCTCATGTTCCCAATACCCGTCTCCCTTACCGCCCTAAGTGCCAAATCTGTTTTCGTTTGGGCCATACCGCCGCTTATTGCTATCATCGCCATAGCCATCAGTATAGTCCCTCCCCACCTCCTAAAGAGTATACTGCCTATTTTTCCCAGCATCCCTCTCAGCCACCATTACTCCCCACTCCATCAGCTACTCCCCAAACTGTGATGGACCCGAACTGGTACATGGACTCAGGGGCGTCTCATCATTTCACTCCCGACATGAATCTGTTGGAATCGGCTCAACCTTTCCATGGTGGTGACACAATTACGGTGGGTAATGGTAAGCAAGTCTCTATCTCTCATATTGGCCATGCATCCTTACCTGCTTATCATACTTCCCTTCAACTCAGTCAGGTGTATTACTCTCCCTCTCTCACTAAAAATCTGTTAAGTGTTTCCAAATTATGCCAAGATAATGCAGCTTATGTGGAATTTCATCCTCACCTCTTTCTTGTTAAATCTCAGGCAAACAATCGCATTCTCCTCAAGGGTCTTCTTGAAAATGGTCTCTACCGTGTCTCTACTCCTCCTTCCATTCCGTCATCATCCCCACGGCTGTTCCTTTCCTCCAAGACCGACCTCAGTTTGTGGCATTCTCGTCTAGGGCATTCCTCACCTGATGTTGTCACTCGTGTTATTTCTAAGTGTAATATTTCAGTTTCTAAGAAAGATCATTTTCGTTTTTGTTCCTCTTGTCAAATGGCTAAGTCTCACCGACTTCCATTCCCAAATTTTGTATCTAGGGCTTCAATGCCTTTTGAATTAATACATACGGATCTTTGGGGACCTTCCCCTGTTTCTTCTGTCACTGGTGTTCATTATTTTATTTTATTCATTGATGATTATAGTCGTTTTACTTGGTGTTACTTACTTAAAACAAAAGATGAGGCCTATCAAGCTTTTCTTACCTTTAAATCCATGGTCTCTACTCAATTCACTGGTTCCATTAAGCGTGTTCGCTCGAATTGGGGCGGTGAATTCCGTTCCCTGTCCACTTTTTTCTCTCATCATGGCATTCACCATGAACTGGCCTGCCCATACACTCCTCAACAAAACGGTCGTGTCGAACGTAAGAATCGCCATGTAGTTGAGACCGGTCTTGCCCTATTAGCTCACGCCCATATGCCACTTCATTTTTGGCCCTATGCTTTTTCTACTGCAGTTTACATTATCAATCGTCTCCCTACTCGTGTTTTACTTTATCAAACTCCTTTTTGTGTTCTTTATGACAAATATCCCTCTTACTCTCATTTTCGTGTCTTTGGGTGTGAATGTTTTCCCTTTCTTCGGCCATACAACTCTCATAAGTTAGAATTTCGGTCTTCATCATGTGTATTTCTTGGGTATAGTAGCCATCACAAAGGTTATCTCTGTCTTAATGCTTCCACTGGTCGTCTTTATGTTACTCGCCATGTTGTTTTTAATGAACTCCGTTTTCCTTATGCTCACTCTATCTCTTCACTTTCTACCCCTCCTGTGCCATCTCATACCGTCATTCATACTCTACCTTTTCCTTCCTCACCCGCGACTTCTCCTTCCCCTTCCCCTCCCCAACCCGAGGCTTCCCCTTCCCCTTCCTCACCCGAAGCTTCTTCTTCCACTCCCCCACCCGAGACTTCCCCCTGTCCCATCACTCCCCTTGTGTCTCCTCCCTCCACCTCTCCCGCCGTAAGTTTGCATGGTCCATGTTAGGAAAAAATAATATTGCCTCAATGGAAATGGTAAGATAATGTTACAACTCTATGCAAAATATTACAATGGACAAGATTGATTAAATAAAGTGTTACAACTCTATAACTGAAAATACAAATAAAACAAAGGAAATGAAGAAGATGATGAAGAAGAAGAGAATAGTAAAATACAACTCAAAACAAAAGTTACAAATAAAATAAAGTGTTTGGACGAAATGAAGAGATTACAACTCTTAAACAAAATATACAAGTAAATAAAACAAGAGAATAAGAAGAAGAACAATAGAGTAAAAGGAAGAACATAAATCACAAACAAACTCTCACTTACACAACCTAAGTGAAGAGGATTGGGGATCACCAACTTGAACAAGGTTTAAAACCTTTGTCCAAAATCTTATTTCCCCCTAACTCAAGCACTAAGGGATCTCTCACAGATTTTGGAAATGCTTTCTGGAATAATCAAGCCTCAAGGTGTTTCTAGCCAAGTGCTCTAGTGGATAGAAATGGTGTGTCTTACAAGTGAGCATTAGGCTCCTATTTATAGAGTTTAGAGACATCATTTGAATTTCAAATTCCACCAACCCCCATGGCTGTTACCAATGATTAATTGGGTGTTTTATGGAATTAAAATAGAGAATTGGGAGTTACTAAGCTGTTGGAATCGTTCAAAGTTGGATAAAAAACTGAAATTATAGAACCTGTCAGCCATTAGGGCTGCGGCACTAGTTCCAGGCGCCGCGGCCCTCAGTTAATTTCAGCAACACATTTTTTCAGTTTTTCCAAAACGTTCCAATTTATTCCCACTTGATTTTGTAACTTCCATACACAATATGGGAGTTAAAATCACATCTCTATCAGCCATTTCTCATATGGCTTTAAGAAATTCATCTCAATATTGTGTAACAACAAATCTACACAATAATGGGTGATATTTAGGAGTTACAAATTTGTGATGAATTTGTAACACCAAATATGTTACATGTTTGGATATTTCACATATATCCAAATAATGTAACTCTCTACTATATGTTACAATATGTGACACTCTATGTCACATTTATTTAATCTAAAACATTATATTATAAAATAATATAATATTACATTATATTATAAAATAATATAACAGTCCATGTGTGCCTACCATTACCCCTCATAATTTGCACCCTATGGTAACTCGAGCTAAATCTGGGATTCACAAACCTCGTTTATTTTATAGTGTGGTTGCAGGTACACCTATTGAGCCGTCCACTTTCAAGGAGGCTAATTCTCAGCTGGAATGGCAGTTGGCTATGCGCCAAGAGTTTGATGCTCTTCAGTCTCAAGGTACTTGGACTCTTGTCCCGCCGCCTCCACAGTGTACTATTATTGGCTGCAAGTGGGTCTATGGGCTTAAACTTAATGCTGATGGTTCGGTTGATCGTTTCAAGGCACGCTTAGTTGCCAAGGGTTATCATCAAACTGCTGGTCTTGACTTTCATGAGACATTCAGTCCCGTCATCAAACCAGCCACTATTCGGTTGGTTCTCTCCATCGCTGTCTCTTTTCACTGGCCTGTCCAACAGATTGACATCCAGAACGCTTTCTTACATGGGGACTTAACTGAAACTGTCTATATGACCCAGCCGCCTAGTTTTGTGAATCCCGCTGCCCCCACGCATGTGTTGCAAACATGCTAAGTCCCTATACGGCTTGAAGCAGTCCCCTCGTGCTTGGTTTCTTAAGTTGACTACTGCCTTACTGGATTGGGGTTTTCAAGCATCAAAAGCTGACTGTTCTATGTTTATGTACAGATCTGGAGCTATTATGTTGATTGTTCTTATCTATGTAGATGATATTATCATCACAGGATCTACCTCTACTGTTATTTCTGATTTGATTGGTTATCTTCGCACCAAATTTGCAGTGAAAAATCTGGGTTCGCTACACTATTTTTTGGGCTTGCAAGTGTCTCGGACTGCTCATGGAATGCATCTTTCCCAGACCAAGTACATCAGAGATCTTCTTACAAAAACATGTCTCTTGGACTCCAAACCAGTCCCTACTCCAATAGCTTTGGGCTCTCTTTCATTCATGATGGCGACTTGCTCTCAGATGCCACTTCATATCGCAGCATTATCGGTGCTCTTCAATATTGCACATTCACTAGGCCTGACATCTCCTACTCAGTTAACAAGTTATGCCAGTTTATGCATTCCCCTACTACGGTCCATCTACAGGCTGCGAAGCGGGTACTGCGATATCTTAAAGGGACTCCTCACTTGGGACTTTTCATTCAGCCCGATTCTATTTCACAACTCCGCTGCTTTACCGATGCAGATTGGGCTTCTTGTCCTGATGATCGGCGTAGCACTAGTGCATATTATGTTTTCCTTGGCCTTAACCTTCTCTTGTGGTCCTCTTCCAAGCAGAAAGTGGTCTCACGCTCCAGTACAGAATCTGAATATCGAGCCCTTGCCAATGGGGCCTCCGAAGTCTCTTGGCTTGAAACATTGCTGGCTGAACTTGGATTTCCAGTCTCCAACCCGTCTGTGCTTCATTGTGATAATATTAGCACCCTTCATTTAGCCTCCAATCCAGTTCTGCATGCTCGTACCAAGCACGTGGAAATCGATTGTCACTTTGTGCGTGAACGGGTCAATCGCGGCAGTCTTCGTCTTGTCTTCACTCCTTCGTCGGATCAACTTGCAGATTGTCTAATCAAACCGCTTGTGGCTTCTCGGTTCCATGACTTACGCACCAAACTCAACGTCCTTCCTTGCCCGTTGAGTTTGCGGGGGGATGTTAAACCATAAATTAATCTCATTTTATTATTGTATTTCTCTGATTAGTTACAATGGTTATAGTGGTTATATGTAAAGGACAGATGTCCATTTTCTATGCATTGGTCCCCTCCTTATTGGACTGTATATATTCCTGTACTCTGTTATTGAATATTCAAGGAATACAAAACAGCTTCTATTTTTCTCCTTCTTTTCTGTTTGTTTTCAAAACAAAACACATGATCTAAAAATGTATAAACCTAATAATTTTGACCAAACTAATTATATTATAATATTATAACTAAATAGAATTATTGGTACAAAAAGATTTTCCATTACCAAAAATATAATGAAAACAATTCAAGTAATTCAAATTTTCTTTTGAGTAAAAATAAATAATATAATATATATTTATTTGACTGTTATACATAATTATTTCTATATAGATGTATACTTTATTAATGCTAGGTTTTATAACTAATTATATTTCATATGTTATTTTTATTTATAATTAGGTGATTGAGACCAAAAATTTTTATAATAAAATAGAGATTATTCTTATATAAAGTATTTTTATATAAAGATTTTACTATAATAGTAATATGAGATAGTGTAAAATGTTATCAAAGGAAAAAGCTGGATGTAATTACTTGTCGGAAACATAATTTAATAGGAAAAAATAATTTGGTTCGAAATAAGTTGGTCTAGTCACTATTTTGACACATAAGTTAATTAGTAAAGATTTTGTCTTCAGACTAAATAACATTGTTTCGTTAATAAATGTAAATAATAGCTAAGAAGTAAAATTGAATACTAAAAAAATTTGGTCGTCCCCTCAACATGGTATTTTTATTTATTTTTTATTTTTATGTGGCTAGAATATATTTGAGTAATCTTAACTAATTGATCTTTGAAATTCGCATAGTACTTCAGTCTTATTTTGTATGAATAATAGTAATAACTAGATCGAAATTAATGACACAAAAGCACAGGTTAGAGAACTCTCAATGGATTATCAAAATACATCATCAAAATTTCATTTTTTTTTTATTTTACAAAACATTTTTATATTACATCATACATTAATTACTTTATATTTTTTTTACATTATTTAAATATTATATTTATAAATATTATTTAATATTTAAAGTAAAAAAAACATATTAAAAAAGAAAAAATAATAAGAAAAAATTTGCTAATAGGAAAGAGAAAGGACAAAAAAATATTTACATAGTTAATTTAAGTTTAGCTACATTTAGAGTAGAATTCATTGGATTTAGTGTTAAGCTATTATACATATATATTTACCGAAGCTGATAGAGTAGATATTAAGTCATTTAGCTAAAGTTTTTTACATTTTGACTACTTTAAAGCACCCATTGGGACTGCTCTTAGCTAATATAATTATGGTTGTCTTGCATTTTGGTCAAGGACAATGATATGAATGATTGAGAATGAATTGTGAAAGACTACTAACTCTGTAACTAATTCTATTAGATTGTTTTTAATGGAGGAGATAAAATATATACTTCTTTATAATATAGAGAAAAAAATATTTAAATAGTCTTTTAATGTGTGATACAAATTTATATATTTTTTACCTAAATGAATAGTATTTTTCTATATGTAGTGAAACACTATTCATCAAGTTATAAATATTTTATTTTATTTTTTTTAAATTTTTGTGTATATATGAGTGTGATACTATTATATTTAATTATTTTATTTCTTAAAATGAATAAAATATTTTTAAAAAATATAATATTTAAATAATGTAGATAAAAAATAGAAAAACTAATGTATTGTATAATATAAAGGTTTGATGTAAATTATAAAAATTATATTTTAATGATGTATTTTGTAATATAAAGTAAAACATCCATTGAGAAGGTAGACTTTACCAGTTATTCCTATGGAGCAAGATTTAATATTTTATCATATGTTTATGTCCAAATTAGAAGTAAACAATACATTAATATATTTCCTTTGATTAATGCAGGCTTTACCCACTTGGTTTTGGACTTTTGCTATATTATTTGCCAATGATAAATATATCACAGTAAAAAAAATGTATATGTTAGTTGAAAATGTCTCAAAAGTTGTGATTTTTAGTGTTTAAATTAGTGTAATTATGTGGATACCGAAATGGTTAGCTTTGTAGTGCAGAAAATGACAACAGAAAAGTACAAAAGATTATCAAATTAACAAATTCTAAGTGACCATTATTGCTGAATAAGTAGATGTTATGTATTTTATTTTATTTTTCATAATCACTGATGTAATTGTTAGAGAAAATATCTCATATGGAAAGTGTGTGGGTATATTCAGTAATTTATAAGAATATGAGTTACTCCACTCATCACTAATTGATTTTTAGATGGAACCTCATGCGTCTTACCATGCACTCTATTTTATTTCTAGACCACTTTCTATATTCAAGTATGTATCCAAAAAGAGAGCCAAAAGAGTCAACGAACCACTCTAACAAGTATGTGTATCCAAAAAGAGAGCCAACTAACCACTTGCGATTGAGCCGTCAAAAAAGCCAACCAACCACTTGCGATCGAACCGTCCAAAATTAGTAAGCAAAAATAGCCACCATCTCGATGGGGTGTTAAAGTATCCCACATGTAAAGTGTGTGGGTATATTCAATAATTTATAAGAGTACGAGTTATTCCACTCATTACTAATTAATTTTGAGAACCAAACGCATCATTACATGAAACACACACTAGTCCTAATCTTCATTTGATCATTTCTTAATACATATGAAGTCTGAAAAATTGAACTGAAAGTTTCTCTTCTTGTCTTCTTTAATAACCTTTTTTTTTTTCATGTTTCCAGGATCTCAGATCAGTTCAACTCGAAACAAAAATAGACACCAATAAGAAAGAAAAAGACAGAGGCATTAATAGCAACTACATCATCGATCTACTACACTTCACTTTTGGTCTTCAACCTTTTGCAACACCAAGCCATAATCTTTCACAATTCTGTTTTGGCAAGCTTGAAATGATCCAAGGCCACAGTCCCATCAAAGCAATTTTTACTGAAATGAATAGTGTATTCCCCCACTGTGGTTTCTCTGTACTTTGGGGGACTATTCTCTGATAACAACTCCTTGATGGGTCCATATAATTTGAAGGTTGGCAATACACTGGTGGAGAAGAAGCCTGCAATAGATATTCTAGGGCCTACATGGCTTGCCAGAACTCTATGCTTTGCACTTTTGAATTTGTCATTTGTTATGAGCCGAAGAAAAAGAAAAAGAACAAAACAATAACAAATAAATTATCGAAAAAGTCTTGACCAAGGAAGAAAACTTACTGTGTACTATGTGTTAGAGAATAGAATCCCACATGGAAAGTACGTGGGATCATCATACCATTTATAAGAGCATGAGTTACTTCATTCATCATCAATTGGTTTTGAAATGGAACTACTGTTTCTTATCATGCACCATTACCTAATTTCTAAACTACTTTCTACATTCTAGCATAGTATCATAACCAACAAAAAAAAACTCTAACGAGTATCCAAGATCAATTAATTTTGAGATGGAACCCCATATTTCTTATCATGCACTATTTCCTACTTTCTAAACTATTTTCCACATTCTAACACTACGACATAGTTAAGACCACATAACAGCTATAAATTAAGTCTTATGCTTGAAATGTTTCACTCAAATACCTGAAGTAGATCTCCAATGTTTACCACTAGAGCTCCATGTTGAGGGGAAACATTAGTCCATTTATTGTCTTTCAGTACTTGGAGACCACCAATATCATCTTGAAGTAGTACAGTGAAAAAATCAATGTCAGCATGCTCGGCTATGCCCATAGTTAGTTCTGGCTGCGGGCATGGAGGATAGTAATTGCATAAAATCACTAACCCCTCTGCGTAGTCCATGTTGTACTGCTCGAGAGCCCGAGAGCCTCAGATATCAACTCGAGCAGAAAAATCCCTACTTTCATTACTTGCTTCGAGTACTGCTCGATTATGACTCTTCATATAGAAAAAGTAGTACACATTTTAGATTGCATTGTTGTTTTCCTCAATCAAAGCTATAGTTTGTTTTGCAAATACATGTTCAAAAAATGCATACCTGCATACAATGGGCAAGCCCTCTGGCTTAGGAGAGTCAGGGGCCATTCGAACACGAAAAGAATCCCTCCAATCCGCTGAGGGAATGGTATGCAATGCATTGTTGCTGTTATAGACCACTAGCCTAGTAAGGGCTCTGGTGTAAAACGCTTTCTTCACCTCAGTTTCTTGCTCATAAAATCGACGAACTCCTTCTTTCATTTCTTTCATAACACTCTTTGGAATGCTATGGTTGACAATTTGAATAACAAAATTCAAACATATATCATACAGCCTGATATTTACTGTAGAGTCCAAGAACTTTACTTAGCTAGTTAGATAGTAGTATTAATAGTAATAGCTAGTAGTAGTTATAGTATGTTTATTTCTGTGGATTTTGGTTCAAGCCGGGACTTAGTTGGATACTCGTAACAACACTTGTAGATTTTATAAGTTTAACCTATAGTTTAAGAATATTAATTATAACATAAGGTTTGATTAATATAGCTGATTATGAAGATGATATTTATTATACAATAAGGTTTAGATAGACCCAATAAGATGATGACACTTGTCGTATGCATGTTTATTAAGAAATTAAGTATTTTTGAGGAATAGTTTATTAAGAGTAATATTTGAAAACCACTGAGTCTGCTAGCAGCTTTGAAATCGTTATAAGACTCAGTAAAAGTTGTTTACTCAATTCAAATTAGGCTGAAAAAATGCAATTACGTGTATAATATTTCAACGTATGCCGATATATCACAGCAGTAAGGGGCGATATATCGCCACTCAGGGAATACGAAAACACGTGAACTTCGCACGAACACTTCGACGAGCCTCGGGAATATGAGCCCAGGCGATATATCGCCTAGCATGGGCGATATATCGACTCTAGGGGATGCATTTTGAATAATTTTGAAACCGAGCTCATTTTATTCCATAACCACTTGATAAGTCCAAAATCTTTTTGACCGAGTCTTAAGCCTCTGCTGAACGATTATTCAAATGTTTTTCAATTACAAAGTCATTATTTTTATTCAAGCTAAATGAAGATCTTTTCATTGTTGAACTCTATAAATAGGACCTAGTACCCAACCATTTCTTTCATTCTTCAAGCTGAGTTCAGAGCCTTCAAGCAACTAGGTTTACTTTAGAGTGTTAAACACTTGGGTTGGGGTTATAAGCTTTATCATTCTAAGCTTATTAAACACTTGGGAAGTAAGGATAATAGCGTGCAT
Organism: Humulus lupulus; assembly: GCF_963169125.1. NCBI lineage: Eukaryota > Viridiplantae > Streptophyta > Magnoliopsida > Rosales > Cannabaceae > Humulus > Humulus lupulus. The sequence goes on along the minus strand of NC_084794.1, from coordinate 295,130,542 downwards.
TCTGATATCGAGGTGTAGTTATGTAACGCCCTGGGTAACCAAGACCGTTACACTGTGTGTTTAAAATAGTGCAAGACTTGCTAATCAAGTCATTTAAACAAAATGTGAATCTAACGTCATCAACTTAGATTAGGACTAAAAGATTTTGGTCATAAACAGGTTATTTTATTAAAAACGACAGTTTAGCACACGGAATCTCAAAACAGGGTTTAGATGACATATTTACAAAAATTCCAGAAGTTATAAACAACTCATGCCACTCTAATGGCAAAATACACATTTTAGGTTTTTGTCCCTGTACAATCCCTCGACCGTGGCGGCCGAGTAGCTGACAATGTACACCTCGCCCCCAGAGCTCTCCAACTCATGGTTGAATTTACATACCATTGCCTTTACCTGCACCACGTAGCACCCGTGAGCCGAGGCCCAGCAAGAAAACATAATAACATAGCGGGATCAATATCAATAACCAAATATCTCACAACGCATAACCAAGAATTCAGCAATTCATAACATTCACCTATTCAGTGATAACAATCGACAAATTAACAATTTTTCATCCAGATAATCAACATATCATATTTATCAGATTAACAACAACAATCACATTCATAATCAATAGTTTATTTTAATCATTACACAATATTTAGGGTCGGCACCCTTAGGCTGCTCTCTCTATTTAGCCCACTGTCTTCAGCTCACTTAGGCCGCCCCCAGTGTTATACCCACTGACTCCGGCTAGCTTAACTGAGCTCAGTGATTAATAAGCTGTCCTCGGCTACCAGTGTCCGAGTCGCGCCCTGTGCGCAAATATTGATTTCGACACTTTTAGGCCGTTTATCTTATGTCCCATGGCATAATACCATCTATGACATCATACAAATATAGGGAGCCCTTAGTCCCATCACAATCACATAATAATGCATACAAATACAGGGAACACTTAGTCCCAACCTAACTACATAATCAGGTGCAGTTTTCTTACCTCTTGTTCGAGCGAGAAACACTTTACGAATGACCCTTGAGAACGATCGATCTTTTGGTCCCTTAGCGGTCACCTAGTCATAACCAAATATGGAATCCAATTAATGAAAATACCAATAAATGAGTCTTAACCTAAACCTCACTCCCGGGACCCCGAATTGTACCCAAACGGTGAGTAGATTCGATCCCGAGCCTTACGGATTGAAACTCCGAGCCAAAAACTCTTAAAAACACCAAAAATATGCATCTGAGAAAACAGGGTAGCGCTACCCCCCTAGCGCCCCAGCTCTACAACTAGGGGCATTTTTCCCTGGCTAGTGCTGTAGCGCTACCCTCTGGGCGCTATAGCGCTAGGACCAGGCAGACATGGCCCTGGTTCTTCTTCCTTCGAATTTTCCATTTCCAACTTGATTCAAAAGCTTCCAAACACCATTTAAACCCCCAATTGAACCAAAATACCATATATACTAGTCCTAGACATCATAACCTAACCAAACTTTGCCAAAAACCCCATTGAATTCTCTACTTTCAAACCCAAAATCTCAATTGAACAAAATAAGAAAACAGAGCAGAAATCCAGAGTTCTAGTGGTTAGAATCTTACCTCAAGCTTGGTATGAACTCCTCTTCAATGATGGAACAATACCCTAGATCCTCAACACTTGATTCCCCAGCTTAATTCCTCAAAAGAAGCTTCAAAATTGAAGAAGAAAAAGAAAGAAAGTGATGAACGGTGGAGGCAAGAGGTGATGCTCTGTTTTTCCTTCAGCTTCTACTATTTTCCAGCCTAAGTGTTGGTATATATCCTTAAAGGTAAAAAGACCTAAATGCCCTCAAGTTTAATTAAAGTCCTTAACAGCCACCAATGGCAAAATCGTCATTTCACACCTATCTCGTTAACCATAATTAACACCCTCCAATTCTCGTTATTCTCAATATTCTCAAATACCAATAACTCATATCCCATTACCACTTAACTCCCGGAAACACTCTAATCACCAAATTACCCCAAGACTTACCCCGAGCCCCGAACTTAACCCCGCTATGACCAAACCGCTAACTAATACTCAACGATCGTCTCATGTCTAAAAGCTCGAACAAATCCACATTATAATTTGGCCTCAACAATAGCTACCAATATACATACACTTTTATACAATTACGCCCTCAACGGGCCAAATTACCAAAATGCCCTCATAACAAAATATATACCCATATGCATGCATTTATCATCATATAATAATATGATCCACATAAACATGCATATAATCATATAATAGCACAATAAATCAATTATGGCCCTCCCGGCCTCCTAATCAAGGTCCTAAACCTTATTAGGAAATTTGGGTCATTACAACTATCCCCTCCTTACAGAAATTTCGTCCTCGAAATTTTATCTAAGCTGCCCGGAATATAAATTCTGCACTATTGATTCCAGTTTTCCCAAGTCATTCCTTGATCTCACTGTTTCTAAAACATTACCTTAACTCAAGGTACAATCTTGACCTCAAAACCTTATTCTTTCTATCACATAACTGAACTGACCACTCCACATAGAATAGCTCTATCTTCAGCTGCAAATTCCCATAAATCAACACATGAGCTTCTTCAACCCATGTCCTCAACATGGAGTACAAAATATACCGTATACAATCGACAGTGCCAAAACTGTTATCAACTTAAAAGCAACCTCACTGATCCTTTCCCGGATCCAAACAACCTTAATACTCTAGGGTCCAACTTGCTCATATCTCCTCACCCCTTTATCCTTGGTGATATCCTAAGGAAGATACAATCTTCTACTTGGAACTCCATATTCCTGTTTTCCAATTCAGTAAAACTTTTCCATTTATTTTGAAAAGTGAGCCTCCAAGCTCTAACCTTTTATTATCTCAACGATCCCTTGAGCTACCTTAGGATCCAAATATAACATCTCACTTATCTCATTCCAACGAATGGGTGATATACATTTCCTATTGTACTCCATCTCAGCAAGTGTTCTCTCAATAATTGGATAACTCCCTTTCTCTCTGATTTACCATCTGTCTGAAAATAATCAAGTGTACCAGATTCGAATTATCTATTCGTCGTCTTCCTTAACCCTCCCAAGACTTGAGAGTAAAACAAAGTCCTCATTCGATGAAATCAACCTTGAATTCCATGAAGGCATACTATCTATCTTACATAGAGTTCTGAATACTGATTAGCTATGTAACTTGTCCTTACTGATAAAAGTGAATTCACCCCAAATGCTGGTCCATAATGACCCAACCATTCCACACTGACCAACCGTCTTGGCAGCCCACTGCGATATCCATCGCGATGTTTCCTTATTCCCATTATAACTCAAAGGCTGCAATAGCCTTACTGGTTTATGATACCTCATCCTGATCTGCTAACAGGTTATGAGCTTTGTCATATATTCCATTATGTTCCTTTCCATCCCAGGCCACTAATATAAAACCTTCAAACTCTGGTACCTTTTCCTGATGCCTGGATGAAAAGTCCAAGAGAGTAGTATAAGATTCATCCAAAATTTCCATGTAATTCCGATATCCATCAGATTCCAGATCTGATCCTTGTATTTTAATAAACTTATACCTGACACTATAAAATCCAGCTAAGACTTTGCCTTCAATTCTTTCCTTTTGGGGTTTACTTATCTGTCTTTCTTTGATCCTTTATGAGATAATAATTCCAAATATCAAACTGGCTACCTAGCCCACTAGAAACTCCACTCTAGTTCTAGTCGAATCCTTTAACCAACATCATGCATAGATAATCACTTTTTTCCTATCACTAAGGTGTCATAGCAACTCACAAACTGATTCTGACCTGTAAAAAGACGTAGGACTCAACCTGAAATACATGTACCACTATGCCCGCCTAAGGAAACTCCTACTCTTAAGGCGTTCCTTAACCTTGGCAAATTTCCAACCAGAATACATCACTACACCGTCGATGTAGAGTCCAAGAACTTTACTTAGCTAGTTAGATAGTAGTAGTAATAGTAGTAATTATAGTATTTTTATGACTGTGGATTTTGGTTCAGACCGGGATTTAATTGGACACTCGTAGTAACACTTGTAGATTTTCTAAGTTTAACTTATAGTTTAAGAATATTAATTTTAACCTAAGGTTTGATTAATATGACTGATATTGATGGTGATATTTATTATATTATAAGGTTTGGATAGACCCAATAAGATAGTAGCACTTGTCATGTGTATGTTTAATGATAATTAAGTATTTTTGAGGAATAAGTTTATTAAGATCAATATTTGAATATCCTAGGGTCTATCAGCAGGTTTGAAATCGTTAGAGGACTTAGTCAAGGCTGTTTACTCAATTCAAATTAGGCTGAAAATGTGTAATTTCGTGTTTAAATATTCAGCGTATGCCGATATATCGCAGCTATAGGGGGTGATATATCGCAATACGGGGATACGAAAAACACGTAACTTCGCACGATCACCTCGACAAGCCTCGGGCATACTGGCCCAGGCGATATATCTCCTACTAGGGGCAATATATCGGCTCCTTTGATGGATTTTTGAATGTTTTTGAAAACGTTCTCATTTTAATCTTTAACATCTTGATAAGTCCAGCATCTTTCTGACCGAGTCTTCAGCCTCTGCTGAACGATAATTCAAATATTTTTCACTTAAAAAGCCATTATTTTATTCAAGTTAAATGAAGATCTTTTCATTCTTGAACTCTATAAATAGGACCTAGTACCCAACCATTTATTCATTCATCAAGCTAAGTTCAGAGGCTGCAAGCTGCTAGGTTATTTTTGAGTTCTTAAACACTTGGGTTGGGGATTATAAGCTTACCAACCACTTGGGAAGTAAGGTTTATAGCACATTTCGGTTCAAGGTTTAGATCGGTCATAGAAGCATTCAAGGTATTCCAAAACTCTAGTTCATTTTGGTATTGTTTTCCTTAAGTTTTTATAGTTTTCTACTCAACATCCTAACTTTATTCTTTATTCTTGGTTAGGAAATCTAAGATCTTGAACATAAGGTTCTTGGTAGGTATCTTTCGATGGAATAGTTATTTTATTATTTTCATCCCTTTTCTTTAAGTATACTCACCTTCCTTTAATGGTTTTTAGGAGTGTCCCAAGGTCCCAAACCTGTTCACATATTCCGGTATATTTGGTAAGGAAAATAGGATATGATATTATATGTTATGCTATATGTTATCTTATGATTTATGTGTTATGTTAACTTATGATTTATGTGTTATGTTATGTAGGTTGTAGACTTGGGCATATGACTTGTATAACTAACAAGCCCCAATAAGTTTATGGGCATATGACTTGCTTAGCTAGCAAGCCCCACAAATCTAATGGGCATATGACTTGTTTAGTTTATGAGCCCCAAGTAATAATGGCAATTATAGTATATGTGACATATGTTTATGATATGCTTTATTATATGTTGTGTTATGAATTTTATGTATATGGTTTACGTGTTAGGTTTTCCTTGCTGGGCATTAGGCTCACTCCTTTATGTTTATATGTGTGGGAAAATAGCTTTGGTGGCGGGAAAGGTTCTTGGAAGCTTGGGGATGTGTATTGAGGCGGGATGGAATCGATGGACCGAGCGTTCGATTCGAGGATGAAGTCTCTTTAAATTTTATATGTATTTTCCGCACTTTATTATGTAATCCATTTATTTAAAATTATGTTATGTTCTTATTTTAAAAACAATGGGATCCCATATCCTACTTTAAATCATTATGTAGTTTAACATTTGTTTTACAAGTTTTTCATGAAGTTATGATTATTTTACTTGTAAGTTTATTAAAGATTAGTATCTATGTATAGTAGTCATTAATGGTCCAAAATCTAGAGTAGTTGGTTCATTAGATAATGTAAGAGAGAATATAAAAAATTAATATTATATGTTTACATAGATAAATAGTGTGTTATAAATATAGATATGTACAATAGATGAATGTAAATTTTTTTGAAGGATAAAATATTTATTGGAGACTCATTTTAATACATTTTAGTATAATTTTACATATTTAATTATTTTAGATTATCTATTGAGAGAGCTCTAAAAATATTGTTGTTCTTATATATTTTCGATGTGAAACTTTTTCACATTTAATAGATCTAATAAATTGAACTCAATATATTTCATCAAGCAGAGACCCAAATATTAATCAAATTAAAGTTGGCGAGAACTCATCGAGAGCTATAGTGATATGGTTGTAGAAGAGACCTAGCCTCGTGCCTTTAATCATCATATATTAATTCAAGTGTATATAATTAATCTATTGTATTCTTTTGTTGTATTTTTTTTTATTTTCATCACTATATTATGTATATATATTGATTGAATATTGACTGTTTTAGAATCCACTTGCTATATATTGAATAACTAATATAGAGAATAATTAATTTTGTGTTAACATTATTGGGATAACATATTGTCATTTTCAGCCATGCCATTTGGGTTATCCATAGGCATGTAATTCATTCCCCACGTGGTTGATTTCGTATAATAATAATTATAAAACACAAACCTACTCCATAACCATAACTAGTGGCATAATTAAAATAATAAACTATATGTATATATAAAGGAAAAACAATATTTCTCCGGAAGACTTACATATATATATATATATATCAACTTGTCAATTATGTCAAAGTCTATTTTGCTAAATATTAGTTTTCAATAAATATATATATATATATTAATTAATTAAAGAGATATTAGGAAACTAGATAAATTATTGTGTTTGTAGTACTTAAGTACTTAAGTTATTTTTTTGGCGGCAAAAGTACCTCTCGTCCATGTTTTGATGCAGTTTAGTGCAGTTGTCTGTTTCGTCATTAAGTCCACCTACATAGTATGAAATTTGTTTATAACTTGGGTACTTTCACTGCAATCATCTCTTAAATTGAATATTTTCGCTGCAATCATTTTTTAAATTGGGTACTTTAGCTGCAAATATCTCTTTATTAATTTGGTACTTCTGCCTACGTGTTACATACGAACTTAACAGTGAGAATTGATGGTTGTGCCAAACTGCACAAAAACATGCACAGAATGTACTTTTGTCACCAAAAAAATAACTTTGATACTTAAGTGCTACAGACATAATAATTTAAGTAATTTCACTGCAAATAACCCTTAATTAAAACACATATTTTTTTTTGTCTATGTGTGGGTCCGCCGGTTCATAACCACATAAAAGTGATAAAGTCTACTGTGTGGTAAGCAATGAGCTAAGCTCAAAGAATAATTTTATCCAAGCAGGCAACTTTGATAAGTTAAAATATATATATATATATATACTCACTTTATTAAATTCCAATTTTGTCACGTTTCCCAGAATATGATTCATTTTTTAACAAATACAATTCCTACCTATAAAAGAAGGTGATCTCAAGCTGTGTCTAAGCTCAAATCGAAAATGATGGAGACAAACTCACATGCAGCCTCTGTAAAGGCTGAATATGATAGAGCAAGTGAACTTAAAGCTTTCGATGAGAGCAAAGTGGGAGTGAAAGGCCTTGTTGATGCTGGGATCACTCAGATTCCTCCCTTTTTCTACAAATCAATATGTGATGATAACCCTATTGTAAATGATGCCCAATTTAGTATTCCAATTATAGACCTTGGTGGTCTCAATGGAGATCCATTTGGGAGAAAGGAGATCGTCGATAGAGTGAGAGAAGCCTCTGAGAATGGAGGGTTCTTCCAAATTGTCAACCATAGCATACCAAAAAGTGTTATGGAAGAAATGAAAGAAGGAGTTCGTCGATTTTACGAGCAAGATACTGAGGTGAAGAAAGCCTTTTATACAAGAGACTTTACTAAGCCATTGGTCTATAACACCAACAATAATCTCTATTCCTCCCCATCTGTAGATTGGAGGGATAGCTTTTTTGTTCGAATGGCTCCTGACCCTCCTAATCTAGAGGATTTGCCTCTTGTATGTAGGTATGCACTTTTCTTATCTATAGTACTATTTGTGAAACAAACAAGTTGTTCTTGGTGTATGTAACAATCTAAATAAACTAAGTATTTTTTTTTCAACTTGAAGAGACATACTTGTTGAGTACTCGAAGCAAGTAATGAAAGTAGGGATTTTGTTGTTCGAGTTGATCTCAGAGGCTCTAGGGCTGAATCCGAATCACTTGAATGACATAGATTGCCCCGAAGGGTTGGTGCTTTTATGCCATTACTATCCACCATGCCCGCAACCAGAACTAACTATGGGGGTAACTAAGCACGTTGATATTGACTTTCTCACTGTATTGCTTCAAGATGACATTGGTGGTCTACAAGTTTTGAATAACAATGAGTGGGTTGACGTTTCTCCTCATCCTGGAGCTCTAGTGGTAAACATTGGAGATCTTCTTCAGGTAATACTATATACTCTTTAATGGATATGAGTTTCAAATACTAAAATTTGAGGAGGTTAATGCTAACAACAACCTTCTATTTCAACCTCTTAGTTAACTTCCGTTTCCAAAAACACATGTTGGAGTATTTTTTTTCTTCCATTTTTTTTACTATGTAGTGTTCATTGTAGTTTGAAAAATTCTGAATAGTTTATAGTGTTGAAAATAAGTTTTTTTTTTTTCGAACACGCATGGTAAATAACCAGAATATCAAGAAATATTAGAAACTATGTCTTTGGTACAGTAATGACATGTTTTTTTTGGAGACAGAGGCTGACTAAGAGGTTGAAATAGGTGGTTAACCATAGCACTGCTCAAATCAAATTTGAGTGCTCACAAAACCGTTTATTTAGCTACATAAGAATATCATAAGCCTATTTAGCACTCTCATAAAAGAGTTGACTCACTATAGTTATGGTCTTAAGTATGTCTTAATAAACAACAAGTTTTTTTTTCTTTCTTCTTCATATAATATTTTTTGTTCTTCATTTTCTTCAGCTTATAACAAACGACAGATTCAAATGTGTTGAGCACAGAGTTTTGGCCAGTCATGTGGGTCCTAGAGTATCTATTGCAGGCTTTTTCCACACAGGTTTATTGTCAACTTCCAAATTGTACGGACCTATCAATGAGTTGTTATCAGAAAATAATCCCCCAAAGTATAGAGAGACTACAGTAACGAACTATATAGCTCATTCCAGAAAGAAAGGCCTTAATGGAACTAAGCCCTCAGAACATTTCAAGCTTGCCAAAACAGAATAATGATGAAGATTGTGACTTAGTATTACTAATGCTTGTAAGATAAATAAAGACCAATGGATCTTTAAATTTTTATTGTGAGTTGACTTGGTATGTGATGCATGAAAAATCTGAGAAAATGAGCTCTATAAAGTGACTAGAAGAGAAGATTTCAGTTGAATTTGTACCAAATATACAGATTTTAAAGAATATTTATGTTTTAATTATGGTATTTGGTTTTATCTAAATTAAAAAATGGGGGAAAACTTCAACAGTTTAGAAAAACTGAGAAATTAAACCATTTAAAAAAATGATTCAGACAAATAGTTATTGAAATAGTAACATATGGTTACTAGTTTGTGAAGTATGAGTTTTATATAGTTTTAACGAGATATCAAACTAGTAACTAACAATTAGTAATCATGAGTTACTAATGGTTCCATCAAATTATTGGATTAAGGACCAAACAATTTGACAAATATGTGTAACCAATAATTTCAAAGAGTTACCCAAAGATTGTTATTTTTGGTAGCTTATGTAATGTGACAACTTTTTACAAAGTACCAACTTTTAATAATATTTTTTTATATTGGTAACAAAACTTTTTATTCTTATTCGAAAGTTGGACTTAAAATGCTTAATTTTTTTAACAGCTAAACTCCATTTCGTTAATATTTGATTGTTGATTTATGACTTTAAGTGCCACTTGAGATCACCAATGTGTCAACACATTATTTGGCAAAATCTTATAAATGAATTAATTATTATAAAATATATTTAATTAAAAAAAAAAATTCAAAGACTAAACCATATAAGCGACAAAGTCTAACATGTGGTAACCCTTGAGCTAATCTCAAAGAATAATTTAGTTAAAATATACTCATTTCATTTCATTCCTATTTTGTCACGTTTCCCAAAATTAGATCAACTTTTTTAATATATATATATATATATATATATACAAATTCTATCTATACGAGGGGTTGACATCAAGCCTGGTCTGTAACTGGGATCAAATCGAAAATGGAGGAGAGAAACTCAGATGCTGCCAATCTAAAGTCTGAATATGATCGAGCAAGTGAGGTTAAAGCTTTTGATGAGACTAAAGCTGGAGTGAAAGGCCTTGTTGATGCTGGGATTACTCAGATTCCTCGTTTCTTCCACAAGACAATATTATGTGATGATAGTATTAGTACTCATGATCCAAGAGAATCCCACTTCAGTGTTCCAGTTATAGACCTTGGAGGTCTCAATGGAGATCCATTCGAGCGAAGAGAGATTGTTGATAGAGTGAGAGAAGCTTCTGAAAATGGAGGGTTCTTTCAGATTGTCAACCATGGCATTCCAGTGAGTGTTATGGAAGAAATGAAAGATGGTGTTCGAAGATTTTTTGAGCAAGAAACTGAGGTAAAGAAAGAGTTTTATACCAGAGATTTCACTAAGCCACTGGTCTACAACACCAACAATAGTCTGTATTCCTCTCCATCTGCAGATTGGAGAGACACTTTTCTTGTTCGAATGGCTCCTCATCCTCCCAAACCAGAAGATTTGCCCCATGTATGCAGGTACATTAAAATCTGATCTGATTAGTATTACAGAAAGAAGAAGAAGAAAATGAATTGTCATGATATGAACTTTTTTTTTTTTACTTGAAGAGACATACTCGTGGAGTACTCGAAGCAAGTGATGAAAGTTGGGGTTTTTCTATTCGAGTTGATCTCTGAGGCTCTTGGGCTGAATCCAAATCACTTGAATGAAATGGATTGTGCAGAGGGCTTATCACTTTCATGCCATTACTGTCCACCATGTCCTCAACCAGAACTAACTATGAGCGTAGCCAAACACGCCGATATTGACTTTCTCACTGTGTTGCTTCAAGATGACATTGGTGGTCTTCAAGTTCTAAACGACAGTAAGTGGATTGACGTGTCTCCTCGATCTGGAGCTCTAGTGGTAAACATTGGAGATATTCTTCAGGTATCAACTTCCTCCATGTTATGATTATGTTCTTTGCTTTTGGTTTCACAACAAAAACTGCAAGAAAATCAGTAGATTCTACTTGAATTAAAAAAACCAGATTTCTTTGTATGAGGATTGTCATATCGTTATTGGTCTAATCTAATATTAGGCTAATATATTTGAATTTAATAAGTATTATGATGTATCACTAACCGATCATAGAGTGTCAGCTCATGTGGTATCGGACAACCCTGATCAAATTTCTTTGTTTGTTAAAGGCTTTTAAATGACACGTAGAATAATAATTCTTACTAATCTAACCATGCCACTTAACTAAAAGGTGTCTCGGTTCTTGCTGGAAGTTATTCACTTGTATAGGTGTTGAAACAAGCTTTTGGCTTGTTGGAACAGTAGATTATGACAGAGATTCAAATCATAGTGGGACCTCATTTGGAGGAAACTAGATGTAGGCCAACATATTGTTGTTCGAACTAGTATAATTCTGGTTGGTTTTGATTGCTTGTTTTTCCATTTCTTTAATAGTTCGATTTTTGTTGTCATTTCTATTTTTATTTTGTTAGTGTATACTTTGAGTTGTGTTGTGTGTTTACAACATGACATTCTTCTTCTTTTTTGTGCTTCAGCTCATAACAAACGATAGATTCAAAAGTGTCGAGCACAGAGTTATGGCGAGCCATGACGGTCCTAGAATATCTATTGCAGGCTTCTTCTTCACAGGTGTATTGCCAACTTCGAAATTGTATGGACCGATCAAAGAATTGTTATCAGAAAATAACCCACCAAAGTACAAAGAAATCACAGTGAAAGATTACACTATTCAATTCAGTAAAAAAGGCCTTGATGGGACCAAAGCCTTGGATCATTTTAAACTCAAGCTCGATGAGACAGAATGATAAAGATTGAGAATTATCATAGTAAACATGAATATGGAAACTATTGTACTCTATCATAATAAGCCCTGTTACTTTTTATTTTAATTTTTTATAATAAGCATTCAGTTGTATTTGTGCAAGTAAACAATATATTGGAAGATTTGGACTTGGCTTTTGAATATTCTTCCTCCTTGTACATTAAAAAACAAATTGAGAAGAACATGATGAATACATATTTCTTCTATATAATAAGTGTGTAGATAATAAAAATTATTGGTTTTAACGGTTTTTTATTTTTTTAATGTTAACTTTAACCGAATATTCTTATATTTAACGGTAGTTTGTAAACACTTAAACTTAAATAAATAATTAAAAAAATTAAAATATAATAGTTTTGAGATGTTTTACAATGATAATTATTTAAAAATAATAAATAATTAAACAGATTAAAATAGGATATTTTTGAGATAGTTTACAATGATAATTATTTAAAAATAATAAATAATAATTATTCAAATTAAAATATGATATTTTTAAGATATTTTACAATGATAATTATTTAAAAATAATAAAATCATACGTTTTATAACTTAAATAAAATTTAATTAAACTTAAATTCACTTATTAGAATAAAATAATATTAAACATATAATATAATCTAGTGTCAATTAACAACAAATTATTTTTTTTAAAAAACCTAGTAAGAAATTTAAATTTAAAATCTACATATAATATTTAATATTACATTAAACATATAATATATAATCTCTTGTTGTCACTCCCAAATTAAAAGACTAGAACAAACATAAACTTAAACAAAAATAAATAAATAAATTATTTAATTAAAAGAGAATATTTATTTGAAATTTATATGACAATAATAATTAATATAATAAAAATAATTAATAAATTCTATAAATAAAACTAAGCAAAAACGTTGCTTGTATTTAGTATATATACAAGATGGGCTAAAAATGGTTATACATCACTTTTATAACACTCTATTAGAGATGCTCTAACGAAATGAAGTTTAGTTGTTAAAAAAATTAAGCATTTAAGTCCAACTTTCGAATAAGAATAGAAAGTTTTGTTGCCAATATCAAAAAATATTATTAAAAGTTGGTACTTTGTAAAAAGTTGTCACATTACATAAGCTACCAAAAATAACAATCTTTGGGTAACTCTTTGAAATTATTGGTTACACATATTTGTCAAATTGTTTTGTCCCTAATCCAATAATTTGATGGAACCATTAGTAACTCATGATTACTAATTGTTAGTTACTAGTTTGATAACTCCTTAAAACTATATAAAACTCAAACTTCACAAACTAGTAACTATATGTTACTATTTCAATACTATTTGTCTGAATCATTTTTTTAAATGGTTTAATCTCATTTTTTCTAAACTGTTGAAGTTTTCCACCATTTTTTAATTTAAATAAAACCATATACCATAATTAAAACACAAATATTCTTTAAAATCTGTATATTTGGTACAAATTCAACTGAAAGCTTCTCTTCTAGTCACTTTATAGAGCTCTTTTTCTCAGATTTTTCATGCATCACATACCAACTCAACTCACAATAAAAATTTAAAGATCCATTGAAATTTATTTAGTTTACAAGCATTTGTAATACTAAGTCACCATCTTCATCATTATTCTGCTTTGGCAAGCTTGAAATGATCTGATGGTTTAGTTCCATCAAGGCCTTTCTTGCCGGAATGAGCTATATAGTCCTTTACTGTGGTCTCTCTATACTTTGGGGGATTATTTTTTGATAACAACTCACTGATAGGTCCGTACAGTTTCGAAGTTGACAATACACCTGTGCAGAAAAAGCCTGCAATAGATACTCTAGGACCCACATGACTGGCCAAAACTCTGTGCTCAACACTTTTGAATCTATCGTTTGTTATAAGCTGAAGAAAATGAAGCACAAAAAAATTATATGAAGAAGAAAAAGAAAAAAAACTTATTGTTTATTAAGACATACTTAAGACCATAACTATAATGAATCAACTCTTTTATGAGAGTGCTAAATGGGCTTATGATATTCTTATGTAGCTAAGTAAACTATTTTGTGAGAACTCGAATTTGATTTGAGGAGTGCTATGGTCAACCAACTATTTCAACCTCTGTCTCCAAAAAAAACATGCCATTACTGTACCAAAAACATAGTTCCAAATATTTCTTGATATTCTGGTTACTTACTACACGTGTTTGAAAAAATACAAACCTGCTTTCAATACTATAAACTATTTAGAATTTTTCAAAAAAAAAATCAGAATATATATTGTAACTACAATGAACACTACCGTAAAAAAATAGAAAAAAAATACTCCGGCATGTGTTTTTGGAGACGGGAGTTAACTAAGAGGTTGAAACAAGAGATTGTTGTTAGCACTGGCCTCCTCAAATTTTAGTATTTGAAACTCATATCCATTAAAGAGTATATAGTACTATTACCTGAAGAAGATCTCCAATGTTTACCACTAGAGCTCCAGGATGAGGAGAAACATCAACCCACTCATTGTTATTCAAAACTTGCAGACCACCAATGTCATCTTGAAGCAAAACAGTGAGGAAGTCAATATCAGCGTGCTTAGTTACCCCCATAGTTAGTTCTGGTTGCGGGCATGGTGGATAGTAATGGCATAAAAGAACTAACCCCTCCGTGCAATCTATGTCATGCAAGTGATTCGGATTCAGTCCTAGAGCCTCTGAGATCAACTCGAACACCAAAATCCCTACTTTCATTACTTGCTTCGAGTACTCAACGAGTATGTCTCTTCAAGTTGAAAAAAAAACACTTGTTAGTTTATTTAGATTGTTACATACAACAAGAACAACTTATTTGTTTCACAAATAGTACAACAGATTAGAAAAGTGCATACCTACATACAAGAGGCAAATCCTCTAGATTAGGAGGGTCAGGAGCCATTCGAACTAAAAAGGTAACCCTCCAATCTGCAGATGGGGAGGAATAGAGATTATTGTTGGTGTTATAGACCAATGGCTTAGTAAAGTCTCTTGTATAAAGAGCTTTCTTCACCTCAGTATCTTGCTCGTAAAATTGACGAACTCCTTCTTTCATTTCTTCCATAACACTTTTTGGTATGCTATGGTTGACAATTTGGAAGAACCCTCCATTCTCAGAGGCTGCTCTCACTCTATCAACAATCTCCTTTCTCCCAAATGGATCTCCATTGAGACCACCAAGGTCTATAATTGGAATACTAAATTGGGCATCATTTACAACAGGGTTGTCATCACATATTGATTTGTAGAAAAAGGGAGGAATCTGAGTGATCCCAGCATCAACAAGACCTTTCACTCCCACTTTGCTCTCATCGAAAGCTTTAACTTCACTTGCTCTATCATATTCAACCTTTAGAGGGGCTGCAGGTGAGTTTGTCTCCACCATTTTCGACTTGATCTTAGATACAGCTTGATATCACCCTCTTTTATAGGTAGGATTTGTATTTGTTAAAAAATGAATATATTCTGGGAAACGTGACAAAATTGGAATTTAATAAAAATGAGTATATATATATATATATATATATATATTTTAACTTGTCAAAGTAGCGTGCTTGGACTAAATTATTCTTTGGGATTAGCTCATTGCTTACCACACACTAGACTTTATCACTTATATGTGGTTATGGACTGGCGGACCACACATAGACGAAAAAGATATATGTGATTTAATTAAGGGTTGTTTGCGGGGAAAGAAATTAAGTTATTATGTTTGTAGAATTTAAATACCAAAATTATTTTATTGACGGTACATTTCGTCCATGTTTTAGTGTAGTTTAGTACAACTGTCAATTCTCACCGTTAAGTTCGTCTGTAACACGTAGGCATAAGTACTAAATTAAAGAGATATTTGCAGCTAAAGTATCCAATTTAAAATATGCTTGCAGCGAAAGTGTCCAATTAAAGAGATGAATGCGGTAAAAGTACTCAAATTATAAACAAATTTCACACTATGTAGGTGTACTTAACGATGTGAAAAAGACAACTCCACTAAACTTTACCAAAACATGGAAAGAATGTACTTTCGCCACAAAAAAAAATAACTTAAGTGTTACAAACACAATAACTTATCTACTTTCACCGCAAATATCTATTTAATTAATTCATGTAATATTTTTAATTTACAAGTTGATATATGTAAGTCTTCCTGGGCAATAGTGTTTTTCCTTTATATATATAGTTTTTATTTTAATTATATATGCCACTAGTTATGGTTATGGAGTAGGTTTGTGTTTTATAATTATTATTATACGAAATCAACCACGTGGGAAATGAATTACATGTCTATGGATAACCCAAAGGGCATGGCTGAAAATGACAATATGTTATCCCAATGATGTTAACACAAAATTAATTATTCTCTATATTAGTTATTCAATATATAGCAAGTGGATTCCAAAACAGTCAATATTCAATCAATATTATAGTGAAGACAACAATGTCTCAAAATACAATCTAATATATATACATAATATAGTGATGAAAATAACACAAAAATACAACAAAAGAATATACAATAGATTAATTATATATACTTGAATTAATATATGATGATTAAAGGCATGAGGCTGTTAAAAGTGATTACCATATTTAGAATGCTCTAGAGTTTTAGAATGTTCTAGAATATACTAGAAAGAACATAGAACATTCTAAAAAGTTCTTGAAGAAACTTAGAACTAATTAGACAATATATAAAGAGTTCTAGAATCATTTAGAAAAAGATAGAAAGTAGTTAAATAAATTAGAAAATTCTAAAAAGATTTGGATGTTTCCTTTGTAGCCTATAAATACAAATGTAATGTGTGTCCAAGTTAGTAGCAAAGTGAGTGTCCCAAAAGTGTGAGTCTAAGTAAGTATTATATAAGTGTGTCTAAAAAGAATGTGAGAGAAATTATTGAGTGCTTCAAAACAAAGTGTGTAAGTGTTTAGAGTGTGTTATGATAAAATATTATATTCAAGTCTTGGTGTAATTACTTTTGTAATAATAAAGTAATTACGTTTTCATATGTTGTGATGTTCAACAGAGGCTAGGTCTCTTCTACAACAATATCACTATAGCTCTCGATGAGTTCTCACCAACTTTAATTTGATTAATATTTGGGTCTCTACATGAAGAAATATATTGCTCAATATTACTTTCTAGAGTTCAATTTATTAGATTTATTAAATGTGAAAAAAGTTTCACATGTAAAATATATAAGAACAACAATATCCTTATAAAGGAAATGATTACCCCACTTAACACCAATTGATTTTAAGATAAAACATTAATTCTAGTTCTAGTGGCCTTTCTCCCCTCAAATTGTAATATGGTATCAAGAGCAGGTTCGACTTCCGCTGCTCTCCACTCTTGACCTTGGTTGAGACCTTTCTAATGTATGTTGATTTATGTTGGATTCTATGACCTGTTTCGGACGACGTGCATACCCACAAATTTCCCAACCCGCCTTGTGATGTCATATATTCCCACAAATCTTGTGACATTCTATTAAATATTCACGTTTGGTCCTGTTGTATATAAGGTCGTTCATAAGGCCCACATTTTCAGGCCCAAATGTGAGGGGGCGTACTACATGTGAAAAAAGTCCCATATGAAAAATATATAGGAACAACAATATCCTTATAAAGGAAAATGTTACTTCAATTAACACCAATTGATTTTAAGATGAAACCTCAACCCTAATTCTAATGGTCTTTCCCCCCTCAAATTGTAATAAGATCACTTATATAACTCTATTAGATAGCCTATAACATAATGGAAAAATTCGCAAAAATATTATTAATAAATTAAAAACTATATACGAATGACACATAGTATTTTTGAGAACTACTAAAAATTGTGATATTTTTTATAAAATATTAAAAAGTTGGTATTTTACAAAGAAAGGAAATAGTCACACTACACAATAAATTACCACATATACAATAAGCCAAAACTCTTTTAAGGCTATTAATAACTCAAAAATTCTGAATTGTTAGTCACTAATTTGATAATTTGTTGCAACCATCAACAAGACAACAACTAATAATTATTAAATTTTTAGTTACCAACTCAATAATTTTTAGTGTTCTTGTGTCAGATGAGCACTAATGAATTTCCGACAGTGTGTGTCGAATGATCATGAACGTCCCAACTAGAGACACTCACACTGAAGCTCAACACATATGTCAAGCGCTCGAGAGTGTCCCAGCTTGGGAAATGACATAATGCTTAGCATATACACACTGAGTGCTCATCTAGGCTTAATTCCCATCATACATGTTGAGTGCTCATTTGTGGTCAATACTCAACACACATGTGAGGCACTCATTTTAGCTTAACGTTTGGCATTGTTATATTATTTATTTTACAAAATAATATAATGTTGATTAAATGAGTGTGAAAAAATATTATTTGTCAAGTTATAACATACAAAGGAAAGTTACAAATTTAGTTACTGATTTATAACTCTTAAAATATCATCATAATCAATTTGTAAATGGAGTTACATATTCTTGATTTGATTTTCATAAGGGTTTGGATGTTCCAAAAGATCCCTACTTTCATTATTTGCCTAGAGTTTTCTACAAGTATGTCTCTTCAAAAAGAAAAAACACATAATTTAAAACTGTAGCACTTACTTATTTTTCTTAGGTATAACTATATATTTGATACCAAGAAATACTATAGTTTATTTTGTACATACAGGGTCCATATAGTAGTTAGTGATGACAATGAAAACAATACACTTTTTTTTGTTATAAAAAAGAACACACTATTATTTAATGATGACTTTGAAGTCATCATATTTTGTTTTTTTGGTGATTAAATGTGTTACTTTTAATTATGACAAAAAATTATTTGTAATTAAAAAATAATATTATTTAGAACAAATAACCATGTAGCCCCTATAATATTATTGTGGCCTTGACTTAATATGAAGTACATCCAAAAGCCAAGTTCAATGTATTTACCATAGTACACAATCATATCATTCATTTATTAGGTGAGCTTGAAATGATCCAATGGCTTAGTCCCATCAAGGTCTTTTGTCCTGAAATGAGAAATATAGTTCTTCACTGTGGTTTCTCTATACTTTGAGGGGGGTTATTTTTTGATAACAACTCCTTGATGGGTCCATACAGTTTTGAGGTTAGAATTGCATTACAGAAGAAGCTTGCTATAGGTATTCTAGGACCTGCATGGCTTGCCAGAACTCTGTGATCAACACTTTTGAATCTGTCATTCGTTATAAGCTGAACAAAATAATCTCTTTTGTGAGAGTGCTAAATAGGAATCTGATTCTTACTTAGGTAAATTAGTACATTGTTATAAGGGAAAATATTATTTTGATCCTGTGCTTTTTCCGAATACGCGATCAGTCCCTGTGTTTTGTTAAATAACAATTCAAACTTTGTCTTTTACAAAATGGATCAAAATAGTACCATAGACCCGATTTTGGTCAAAATATTTTCAATTATAAGATCAATTCTCGGGTCGTTAGTGATGTGATGGGTTCAGAGAAGCGGAGAAAGTGGTCGAGAAACTGATAATGAAATATTATATTTGAATTTTTTTTTACCAAAATTGGATATAAGGTCCTATTTTGATCTATTTTGTAAAACACAAAGGCCGATCGCGTATTTTGAAAAAATACAAGGGCCAAACTGGTATTTTACTAGTACGAGTAGTTACATGAAGAAGATCTCCATTGTTTACCACTAGAGCTCCTGGTTGAGGAGAAACATCTATCCACTTATTGTCATTGAGAACTTGAAGACCACCAATGTCATCTTGAAACAGCACAGTAAAGAAGTCAGCATCAGCATGCTTGGTTGCCCCCATAGTTAGTTCTGGATGCGGACACGGTGGATAGTAATTGCATAAAAGTAGTTGACCCTCCGCACAATCCATATCATACAGGTGATTTGAATTCAATCCTAGAGCCTCTGAGATCAACTCGAATAGAAAAATGCCTACTTTCATTGCTTGTTTTAAGTACTCCACAAGTATGTCTCTTAGAAAAATGAGGAAAGAAAGAAGGCAATGTTAGTGAGAATGTTCAGTTGGCCAAACTAGTTATTATTCTGTTGTGCTTATTGGTACACACATGAGATTTAGAGTGTGCAATGGAGTGTAAAATATAGCTGGTTTTTGTAGAAACAAAAAAGAGAAAATATAGAGTGATACAGAGCTTTGTATTGTGAGCTGAGTTGAGTTCTAATATACATAGTGTTTAGGCATATGATGAACCAAACTCTTGTGTGTTTATCGTATTGTTTTCGAGCTTTTTTTTTTTTTTTTTGATGAATCAGCGAGGTTTTCATTACTCCAAATAACATCTTTACAACCTAATAGCATCTTCAATGGAAGATCTAATAATATCAACTTCTATACAAGTATATTTACTGTTAAAATATTTCCCGGCTTTACATCTTTACAATTTCGAAAACCACTCTACGTCTACTGAGCTGACATTTTTAGGCCAAACACAGCTGACTCTACATTTGACATCTTCCTTAACCTTTCGCACAATCAAGTCTTCCTTTACCACATTCGAATTCCATAGAATATCATTTCTGGCATGCCAGATTTGATAAACCAAAGTTGCAATTGCAGCTGAGAAAATTTGCTTTTTGAACCTGCTGATTTTAGCTCTTTCAATCCACCTAAGAAGCCTGCCCAATGATCTTGATTCAGCTCCCCATTGAAGCCAGCTTTTCACTTGCTGAAGACATATCAGGTAAAAGGAGCAATCAAAGAATAAGTGCTCCTCTGTTTCTGTTTGAATTCTGCAGAACAAACAGTGAGACTCAGCAATGACATTGTGTTTCTGCAGCTTTTCCCTTGTTCTCAATTTTCGAGCTTTATTATTCAGACTAAGTTTTATTCCTTAAGTTGTACAATTAGAAAAGTGAAACTACACGTTTTTTAGTCTAACTCATAGAAAACAAGACTAGTTTTGTGTCACAAATTCAGATTCATAAAAATGAGATGAGATTTACAAGGGCTTATATACCTGCATACAAGGGGCAAGTCTTCTAAGTTTGGAGGATCAGGAGCCATTCGATAAGTAAGTGTATCCCTTCAATCTGCAGATTTAGAGGTATACAGACTATTGTTGGTGTTGTAGAACAGTGGCTTAGTGAAATCTCTGGAATAGAAGGCTTTTTTCACCTCAGTCTCTTGCTCAAAAAATCTTCAAACACCATCTTTCAACTTTTCCATAACACTCTTTGGAATGCTATGGTTGACAATATGGAAGAACCCCCCATTCTCTGAAGCTTCTCTTACTCTATCAACAATCTCTCTTCGTTCAAGTGAATCTCCATTGAGACCTCCAAGGTCTATGACTGGAATACTAAACTGGGAATCTCTTAGAACAGGATTGTCATCACATATTGATTTGTAGAAGAAACGAGGACTATCATCTTGAAGTAGCACAGTGAAAAAATCAATCTCAGCATGCTCAGTTATGCCCATAGTTAGTTCTAGCTGCGGGCATGGAGGATAGTAATTGCATAAAATCACTAACCCCTCTGCACAGTCCATGTTGTACAAGTGATTTGTGTAGCGTCCCAAATTTTCTAATAAGACTTAGGGCCTTGATTAGTGTGCCTGGAGGGCAATAAGTGATTTATTATTATTATATTCAAATTTGATGAGTATGTGATTAGAAATGCATGTTTTAGGTGAATTAGATATGCATGTGGGCCCCGTCTGGTTATTAGGGGCATGTTTGTAATTTTAGCCCGGTGAGGGCATAAATGTGATAAATGTGGTAATGCGATATACTTGTGATATATCTGTGTAGCACGGTCCGAGACAGTCTTTGGGAGCTATCAGCCAGAATGTCACAACGGGGTCGAAAATCCGACTCGTGACGAGTCGATGGGTAATTTAGGTATTAGATGTTTTATGGGGTTATCAGGTTATGGGAATAAATATTTGGAGATATATTTGATCTCAGAATGTTTAAGAGGGAATATTGGGGAAAATTACCATTTTGCCCTCGGGGACGTTTTCGGTACCCCGAGCCTTTGAGGTAACCTTAGAGACTAAGTTAAATAAAATAAACTAAGGATATGTTCAGAGTTTTTAGAGGAACCGACCCAAACTCTTTCTCTTCTCTTTTTCTTGTTGTCACTCAAACTTGCCAAGGGAATTTTGAGGGGAAAGCTTTGGATTTGAGGCTGCAAATTGGGGAAGTCAAAGCAAGGAGCAAGGTTAAAGATAGCTGAGATTCGAATTATTCTCGAGGTAAGGATCTAAGCTTGAATTCTGTTTAATTTTCCTCTGTTTTGCTGAAGTTTGAGGGGTTAAAGCTTAGATAATTGGGCTTGAGTTAGAGTAGGATTTTGACTGGTTTCTTTGAGTTTATGTGCTGCCTAAAGTATATTAGGGTGATTATGGGATTCAATTCTGTTGTTGGGGTGTGTTTTGAATGATTTCAGGGGAGTTAGCTCGAAAAGTTTATATGGGATTTCTGGGTTTCAGGCTCGCGTCGCGGCCCTGTTCTTCAGCGCCGCGGCCAGCTTGTGTTTTTAGGCTAGTGGCCTTCGAGGGAATTTCCCAGGCGCCGCGGCGCATGGTTTGGGCGTCGCGGCCCTAAGCTGGAAAATGTGAGGAAATTTTGTCTCTGTCTAGGGGCACACCGCGACGCTTAAGGGAGGCTGAGCCGCAGCCCAAATGTGGATTTTTGGCAAAATGAGGATTTTTAGCTCGGGAACTTGAATGTTAAGGCTCGGGAAGATTCCTACTACCCGGTTTGGTAGAATCCAAGGTCCCGAAGGTTAGAATTATGACTCGAAACTATCTAATGGATTAGAACGTGATGGTTGATTATTGTTCATGTGTTGTGACTAGGATTTCTTCAAGGCTTGGTTTAGAGGACTGTCCTCGCGATCGCGGTGCTTGGGAAGCTCGGGACACAGGTAAGAAAACTGTTGTTCCCACAGTGCTTGTATGCAGGGCAGGGCCCTATATGATTGTGTTGCAGGGCGTAGCCCTTTGATTGATTTTATTCATGTTCAGTGTTTGCGTTATTATGCTATGTATGCATTTGTGTGAATGTTCGGCAAGACCCGGGAACGGCGCAGGCCGAGGTCGGCAAGGCCGCAAATGGCAAGGGGCCGAGAACGGCGTTAAGCATGCGGAGTGCAAGGCTGAGTGCGACAAGGGGCTGGGAGAAGCATTTAGCACGCGGAGTGCGAGTTGCCAGGGCAAGACCCTAAAAGATACCTGGGATATCCTTACGGTGCAGACCGCGAACCCAGGGCCTGGTAAAGCGCCTGGGACGGCATGGCCATATTTGTATAACCTATTGATGGCCTGTTTATATGCTAAGTGTTTGATATGCATATGTTATCTGCTTGTGAGGGTTTTCTTGCTGGGCTTTGGCTCACGGGTGCTCTGTGGTGCAGGTAAGGGCAAGGGGAAAGTCGACCAACCATGAGTACGGAGAGCATGAAGCGGCGCATACATGTTTGGCCTGCCTGGCTGCCACAACCAGGGGTATTTTGGGAGATGATTGTACTGAACCTAGATTTTTTCGTTTAGCCGACTCTGATTATATTTTTGGGTTGTAAATATTTCTAAACAGTATTTTGGGATCCCGAATGTTAAACGTTGTATGATTTTCAGTAAATAGAATTATTTTCAAAGTTTATGACTCTGTTTATGGTTTATTCACACTTTTGCCTTAAAACCTCGATTAGCGAGTTAAATGCACGTTTTAAACTCACTTAGTAACGACTCTAAGGGAGTAGGGCGTTACAATTTGGTATTAGCCCGAGAGCCTCAGAGAACAACTCGAGCAAAAAAATCCATACTTTCATTACTTGCTTTGAGTACTGCTCGATTGCTGTTATAGACCACTGGCCTAGTAAGGTCTCTGGTGTAAAACGCTTTCTTTACCTCAGTTTCTTTCTCATAAAATCGACGAACTCCTCCTTTCATTTCTTCCATAACACTCTCTTGAATGCTATGGTTGACAATTTGGAAGAACCCCCTATTTTCAGAAGCTTCTTTCACTTTCTCTACAATTTCTCTTCTCTCAAATGGATCTACATTGAGTCCTCCAAGATCTATAACAGGAATACTAAACTGGGAATCTCTTAGAACAAGACTATCATCACATATTGATTTATGGAAGAAAAGAGGAATTTGAGTAATCTCAGCATCAACAAGGCCTTTCACTCCAGCTTTGGTCTCATCAAAAGCCTTAATCTCACTTGCTCTATCATATTCGGCTGCATCTGATGAGCTTGTCTCCACCATTTTCTTTCTCGTTCTCTGTGTACACTTGATATCACCAACTTCTTATTGCTTACACTAATATTTTGTACTGATAATAATAAAAAAAGACCACTTGCTATGTAGAGACTTATAAAATTTATTATTATTT
This sequence comes from Humulus lupulus, assembly GCF_963169125.1. NCBI lineage: Eukaryota > Viridiplantae > Streptophyta > Magnoliopsida > Rosales > Cannabaceae > Humulus > Humulus lupulus. The sequence continues at coordinate 295,106,108 of NC_084794.1, read as the reverse complement.
ATCAATTTTTTGGTTTTTCATCATTTATTTATTAATATTTTTAATTTGGTATGCTATATATATATAGGACAATTCTCCTATAGAGGCTTTACTTTAAGTCATATCGGTGGGCCTCTCAGTGTTCTCGACCTTTGAACAGTTTTCAGCGTGATTTTTTTTATGACTATGTATATTGTAGCTATTTAGAGCATCATCGCGATTTTTAGAAAATTCTAAATAGTTTATAGTACCGAAAACTAGGTTCAAACATGTTGTTGCACGCGTGACTAATTTTTTATGTGCGTGGAAAACAATATGTTTGAACCTAGTTTTCGGTACTGTAAACTATTCGAAATTTTTTGAAAATTTGCATGATGCTCTAAACAACTACAATATACATCGTCATAAAAAAATCGCACCGAAAACTGTTCACGAGTTGAGAACAGTGAAGAGCCCTACCGGTAGGACTTCAAGTGAAGCCTTATAGAAAAATTGTCCCATATATATATTCATCATCTTCTTCTTCTCGATCTGTTTTTTAATTTATGAGGAGGAAGAATATTCAAAAGCCAAGTCCAAATCTTCCTTTATATTTGTAACGTCCCTAAGGTAGGGTACGTCCGCCACATACTCGTAATTCTAGGGTTTACGAGTATGTTAGGCAATTGACCAAATGAATTAAATAAAAAGATACTAAGAAATACAGAAAAAATTTAAAACTTTTATATAAACTTATTAATAGAAATTATTACACGTGTGAATAATATAAATTTAATGTATCCATATGAAAAACTCTAAACCACTATTGCATTGCTACTGAGTCCGTGTTCCACAAGTTGCTCAACATCTAAAGTCACACCTGGAAAAATGTTGGAAAATAACATAATGAGCTAACGCTCAATAAGCAAATCTCATGCATACACATACACATAAATGTTGTGAGTTTGTAGTGCACATATACTAATATGCTGACTTATATACTTATGCATTTCATTTATTGCTCATGCACTTTCAAACTTTACTTTTATGCTCTTTCTTTTACTTTCACATTTTTATGGGCCCGATTTCACTTGTGCACACTGTTTGATTCGGCAAATGCCTGTAGGGCTTATAACACATATCATATAGAATCCCACGGGTTCTCCTCCGGCTAGCCATCATCGCAGCTAGGCTCATCATAACACTCATTTCATCGTTGTCATAGCTGCCATACTTATTACACATATGGAGGAGAAAGACGGAAACATGGCAAGCATATCTAAATGGTCAACTCTGACCTAGCCCACACTAGTGGGAAGCCACTATAAGTCTTATAGACCTCCGCCTTCTTCATTGCACTTACTTAATTGCTTCATCAAAACAGTGGCACCCTTTTTAAACATCTTATTTTCACTTTGCTTAAGCCTTGTGTCATTAAAATGTTCACTTCACACAAGACATTTCAAGGCATTTCACAATTTTCCTCATATTCATATGCATGGTCTTATATCACATAATAATGTATCACATAACTGGACATGCCATGCATACATGCTGATGCTGAAATGCCAATGTTCATGTTCATGATTCATGTTTGATGGTATTCAATCAAGGCATTGTATCACATCTCATATAACTCAAAACATCTTTAGTCATAATACATGAAGCTTTGGGTTGGTGGCGTTGTTATACCTTAACGTAGAGCTATGGCTCAGGTCTAAGGTTTCCAGCCTAAAAACTTAAACGCTTCATATATCATAACATATAACAAAATCACGAACATAAAAGTAATCCACATATTCATCAACATAAGAACACATGCTTGCACATAATTCATATCAATCTTAACCAAGTAAGACAGCTTTCACATATCACAAAATTCCTCAATTACATATCACGCAACATCATTATGGTATTCATATAACCATTCTTCACATACTTATCATATGCATCATCATCATTCCATACTTAACTCATCAGATATACACAATCAATGTCATGCATCTTACACTTAAGCACAAAAAGGTGAGATTTGCTTACCTTAGGTCCTTAGCTTATTTTAAAACTGCTCACCAAGAGTCAATCAATCAAATCCATACAAATCATATTCAAGGCACATCATATATTAAATTCTATCAAAATCGTAAATATACACTATTGATAGTGTATATTAACAATACCAGAAACTATATAAATGATAATAATAATTATTATCATCATAATGCAAATAACTCTTCATATAAAACCATGCTTTAAACCTTGCTCATAAGATAATGTACTCTTATGATAATAATAACAACAACAACAATAATAATAATAATAATAATAATCACAACAACAATAATAAGTATCGTCTATAAATAAACTTATTTCAATATTAATAACAAAATACTTCAATAGCAATACGTATATGAATGTATATATTCAAATAGTTATTTTATAAAAGAAATTATATTTTTTAACATAAAATTGTAATAATTGATATTGTGATAATAATATAATATTTATATTATTATTAATTAGTCATAACATCAATTTCAGTGACATAATAAATATACTTTCTCCAAAATTCATTGATCTTACAAATATTAATAACTGTAAGAAACTAATATTTGATATTATTTTAATATTCAAATATTAACAAAATATTAATATATAAGAATAATTGTTAAATAATAGGTTTACCATAAATCACACTTTTCATAAATATATATATATATATATGAAACTATATTCTTGATTTACTTAAAAAAATAATAACAATAATAATTAAAATTACTTAATCATAATAATTTCCATATTAATAGAAAATCAATTAAATATGTATTTTTTTTTTATAATTTATTTAATATCTAATATTTTCTAGAAAATTGGACAGCACAACGGCTATAAAATGGACAAACCCAAAATCAAAACATGTATCAGAAATATATATATATTCCCAGACAACCAGTATAATTACAGAAAAATATGCAATATATCAAGAATATATAATTATATACTATAAATACACATAATAACAATTACTCTAATCAATAACAATATAGGTCAAAGAATTTATACCACAATGATCGGGTTCCACAACAAGTCAAACGATGATTTTCTGAGACTCAAAACGTACTTCGGAACCTCGAACACTAAGTTTCGACCATCGATCTACGGTGGATCGCGGTGGCTCGTGGTGGGCCCACCACCCAACTATGGTAGATGTAGGAACAAGTTATTGGGTTTTGAAGCCCACAACACGAGGAACACGATGGTGGTGACAGATCGGCAAACGAATGCCCGAGGTGGCCGAATCGCAACTTTGAAGTCGCGGGGTGGCCGAACTTAAATCGACCAGTTGAGGTGTTTAATCGGCGAGTGAGCTCTAGATTCCCTCGTGGTCGATAGTTCGGAGGCCTCTAAATCCAACGGTCTGGCGCATGGCTATAAGTGGTGATCGCCGATGGATGTTCGGTGGTCGGGCAGACGCATGCACACAAGAGAGAGAGAGAGAGAGAGAAGAAAAAAATTCTAAGGAGAGAGAGAGGGGCTCGGTTAAAAGGCTGAAGCCTTCTCTTTTTTTTTTTAAATTACACTTGGACCCAAAATACTAAAATTCTTTTCAAATAAGCCATTTAGCAAAACTTTCTTAATTTTATAAAAATCTCCTATTAAAATTATATGACATTTGGATCCAATACTTGACTACTCAAGTTTCTCTCTCTTTAATCTCATTAAAAACATAAAATCATATTTTAAACACTATTTTTCCATTACTATTTCTTAAATTTGTAAACTTGTACATTTTATGTATTGAAACTCTGATTTATAATAAAGAAATGTATTATGAAAATGTTGGATATTACAGTTTAGTTGCACAAATACAACTGAAAGCTTATTATACAAAAATTAAAATTAAAAGTAACAGGGCTTATTATGATAGAGTACGATAGTTTCCATATTCATGTTTACTATGATAATTCTCAATCTTTATCATTCTATCTTATCAAGCCTGAGCTTAAAATGATCTAAGGCTTTGATCCCATCAAGGCCTTTTTTACTGAATTGAATAGTATAATCTTTCACTGTGATTTCTTTGTACTTTGGTGGATTATTTTCTGATAACAATTCCTTGATCGGTCCATACAATTTCGAAGTTGGCAATACACCTGTGAAGAAGAAACCTGCAATAGATATTCTAGGACCATCATGGCTCGCCAAAACTCTGTGCTCGACACTTTTGAATCTATCGTTTGTTATGAGCTGAAGCGCAAAAAAGAAGAAGAACGTCATGTTGTAAACACACAACACAACTCAAAGTATACACTAACAAAATAAAAATAGAAATGATAACAAAAACCGAACTATTAAAGAAATAGAAAAAATAAGCAATCAAAACCAACTTGAAACGAAAAGAAGACAACCAGAATTATACTGGTTCGGACAACAATATGTTAGCCTACATCCATTTTTCTTCAAATGAGGTCCTACTGTGATTTGAATATCTGTTACAATCTACTGTTCCAACAAGCCAAAAGCTTGTCTCAACACCTATACAAGTGAATAACTTCCAGCAAGAACCGAGACACCTTTTACAATACACGTTCTTGGACTTTCTCTCACAAGACTCTCAACTCTCTCTTGCTCCCTTACAATTCACTCAATGTGTTTCCCGATCTCTCTCTCTTTCTTCGAAAATTCTCTATCTATTTATTTTTTTAAATGAACCGAGACCCCCCTTTAAATAGAAGTAGAAGTTGTAGCAGTTGAAGCATTGTGACAAACATAACTATCTTGATGACAGGTGGAAGTTTAGTAAGTTAAGTGGCATGGTTAGATTAGTAAGAATTATTATACTACATGTCATTTAAAAACCTTTAACAAACAAAGAAATTTGATCAGTATTGTCTGATACCACATAAGCTGACACTCTATGATTGGTTAGTGATACATCGTAATACTTATTAAATTCAAACATGTGAGACCGATATTATATTACACTAATAACCATATGTCATCTCCTTGTGATGTCGAACTCTCTTTCATTAAAGTCCTTATACAAAGAAATCTGATTTTTTTAATTCAAGTAAAATCTAATAGAATGTGGAAAGTGGTCTGTAAGTAGAATAGAGTGCATAGTAAGAAGCATGAGGTTCCATCTTAAAACCTGTTGACTGCGTTTTTAGCCAACGACGTGAGAACGTCAAATACGACAAGCCTTCAAGAGAAATAAAAACGACACAGACAGTTTAAACAGGAAAAGTAAATAACACAAGAGATTTTATAGTGGTTCAGCCCCGATTGTCGGTAATAGCCTAATCCACTTAGAGTTGTGATTTATAGATCCATACTCAAGATCAGATGGACTGAGCCAACTGAGTTTCTTCAGTACAGATTGCAAAAATACAAGAATTCTCTCTTATTTCAGCACTTTCTCTCTCTAGAATACTCAGACCCAAATTTCTCTCTCTAGAAAGAAGAAGCAGAAGAAGCCCCTCTCTCATCCCATAAGCCCTCTATTTATAGGCCTGGGATACTCAACTGATATCCCCTTTAGATAGGGATATTTTATTATTCATCTTATATTTAAATTACAAAAAATATATAAAATACAACAGATTCCTCAATTTGAGTGAGGAATGAGAGATTCCCGGGTGCCTAGACTAATTCTTGCTGAAGTCGTTCCGGGGATTTTGACGTAGTCTCACATGCATGTTGGTTACTCCTTCAAGCTTTCCTTGGTTCAAAGTGATGTATGCATGGCTCTCCTTGGACCAAAGTAATGCGTGCTTGGCTCTCCTCGGACCAAGGTGGTCCGAGCTTACTTCCTCCAATCAAGGTCCGAGCGAACCTTGTGGCCTTCTCCTCGGACCAAGGTGGTCCGAGGCATCCTCCTTTTGCCTTCTCCTCGGACCAAGGTGGTCCGAGGCATCCTCCTCTTGCCTTCTCCTCGGACCAAGGTGGTCCGAGGCATCCTCCTTGGCATCTCACCTTGGACAAGTCTGAGGCACTCTCCTTTAGCATCTCCCAACTATGTCCAATCGGACATTGTGTAGGCTCTCCTTGTCAAAATCTAAGTCCCAATTCTTGGCTTGCAAGGGACTCCTTCTCCTTCGCCTCCTAGGATGCATTCTCCTGAGCCTCCTAGGATGCACACTCCTTAGCTCTCCTAGGATGCACTCTTCTTAGCTCTCCTAGGATGCATTCTCCAATTTTTGGGTATAACAAAACCAATTGGTGATGAGTGGAGTAACCCATGCTCTTATAAATGTTATGATGATCCCACATACTTTCTATGTGACATTCTATTCTCTAACAAAATCTTCTAATTTTCTTACCAAAAGCAAAGAACAAAATCATAATATTGAGGAAGTTGATACCTGAAGAATATCTCCAATGTTTACCACTAGAGCTCCAGATCGAGGGGACACGTCAATCCACTTACTGTCGTTTAGAACTTGAAGACCACCAATGTCATCATGAAGCAACACAGTGAGAAAGTCAATATCAGCGTGTTTGGCTACGCTCATAGTTAATTCTGGTTGAGGACATGGTGGACAATAATGGCATGAAAGTGATAACCCCTCAGCACAATCCATTTCATTCAAGTGATTTGAATTCAATCCGAGAGCCTCAGAGATCAACTCGAATAGAAAAACCCCAACTCTCATTGCTTGCTTCGAGTACTCCATAAGTATGTCTCTTCAAGTAGAAAAAAAAGTTCATATCACAATTCATTTTTTTTTTCTTCTTTCTGCAATACTAATCAGTACAGATTTTAAAGCAGTGCATGTACCTGCATACATGGGGCAAATCTTCTGGTTTAGGAGGGTGAGGAGCCATTCGAACAAGAAAAGTGTCTCTCCAATCTGCAGATGGAGAGGAATACAGACTATTGTTGGTGTTGTAGACCAGTGGCTTAGTGAAGTCTCTGGTATAAAAAGCTTTCTTCACCTCAGTTTCTTGCTCAAAAAATCTTCGAACACCTTCTTTCATTTCTTCCATAACACTCTCTGGAATGCCATGGTTGACAATCTGAAAGAACCCTCCATTTTCAGAAGCTTCTCTCACTCTATCAACAATCTCTCTTCGCTCGAATGGATCTCCATTGAGACCTCCAAGGTCTATAACTGGAACACTGAAGTGGGATTCTCTTAGATCATGAGTACTAATACTATCATCACATAATATTGACTTGTGGAAGAAACGAGGAATATGAGTAATCCCAGCATCAACAAGGCCTTTCACTCCAGCTTTAGTCTCATCAAAAGCTTTAACCTCACTTGCTCGATCATATTCAGACTTTAGATTGGCAGCATCTGAGTTTCTCTCCTCCATTTTCGATTTGATCCCAGTTACAGACCAGGCTTGATGTCAACCCCTCGTATAGATAGAATTTGTATATATATATATAAATATATATTAAAAAAGTTGATCTAATTTTGGGAAACGTGACAAATGAAATGAGTATATTTTAACTAAATTATTCTTTGAGATTAGCTCAAGGGTTACCACATGGTAGACTTTGTCGCTTATACGGTTTTGCCTTTGAAAAAAAAATTATTTTAATTAAATATATTTTATAATAATTTAATTCATTTATAAGATTTGACCTAATAATGTGTTAGACACAGTGGTGATCTCAAGTGGCACTTAGAGTCATAAATCAACAATCAAATATTAAGACCATCTCTAATAGATGGAGTATATTTTCTGCTAAATTTGGTCCAAAACATGTGTGTGTGCTATAATTGACAAATTTTTTGTATTTGTACTTCAATGCACAAGATGCAAACTATCTAAAAAAAAGTCAATACATCTACTAATGTTTATTGAGAATATACAAAATAATTAATTTTTTTTATTAAAAGATAAATTAAAAATAGAAATAAAAATCTATTAATAAATCATATTAATGAGTGACAAATGAGTAATAATATTTATTGTGGGCCAAATTTGACACATGCTATATTTTATATCAAATTTGGTACAACTTTTAATATGTGCTAAATTTGGCACACATTTTAGACGGCCATTGGAGGCCTATTTTATGAAGATGGGCTAAAAATGGTTATAGACCACATTTATAACACTCTATTAAAGATGCTCTAATGAAATAAAGTTTAGTTGTTCAAAAAATTAAGCATTTAAGTCCAACTTTCAAATAAGAATAACAAGTTTTGTTGCCAATATAAAAAAATATTATTAAAAGTTGGTACTTTGTAAAAAGTTGTCACATTACATAAGCTACCAAAAATAACAATCTTTGGGTAACTCTTTGAAATTATTGGTTACACATTGTTGGGGCAACAATTTGTCTTTCTATTTATGGAGGTAAAGACCCGACAATGTTTGGCGACTTGCTTCTTCTCCGGTGATGAAATCTGCCTTTGACTCGTCGGGATTTCCTGCAAGAAAGACGCTCCGATGCTTAAGTCAGTTCAAAGTTCGATCCCTTTTTCCTTCTCAAAATCTCATATTTATAGGATGAAATATACAAAACAGTTAGTTGGTTCAAGTGGACCCTGAAAATGAGGAAGGAGAATAACTAAATTTCCCTCAAAAAATACCAACTTTTAAGATGTCTCGCTCAGAGGTCAGAAGCGCGGATTGCCTCTGACCTACAGCTTCTGCCTTTGGAACATCCCTTTATCTAAACGCTCCGTTTTGAATATCTGATAAATGAGGCAAGTGTTTTTGGGTCGAACATTTTGGGCCCAACAGATGCCCCCTGGCCCAAGCTTTGGACAGATGTGGTATGTTAATCTGTTAGAATCTTGGGCCGACTCTTCAACACCAAAAGGTTCGCCTAAAGCCGTCGTTCTCCGTAAACCGAGGCAATCCGTAGGTACATGATCATTTGATTACCTGACAGGTTATACTTAATGTGCACACAGTTACCGAGTAAAACGTTTGGTTCAAAATTTCACCTCTCATTTAAGTAGTTTTTGTTTCAAAATAATTCTCATTCAGATTTCCAAGCTTTGTTCCATCTTCCAGAGAGAAGCTTCAAAGAAAACCCTAGAGATTTTCTCCAGCTCAAACCTTCGTCAATCATCCCATTCGGTGTGATAATGTCTTCTCGTTCATCTCCCGACCCTACGGATCGTGATGGATACAAAAATGCGTTCGAACGCATGCGCAAATCGTTCGACATCCCAGACAATGTGACGGTGAGGATGCTCTCGGAGGCCGAGCTTCGAGAATGGCGATTTAAGGACGTAGTGAAGCCTACTGAGATAGTCATGAGCTTGAGACATATCGAATGGCTCCGCTTCCCTCTCCCGGCGCTGCTTGTTCAAGTAATTTCAAACTCCGGGGCTCACATTTCGCAATTTCTTCTAAATTCCATTCAATCTATAGTCGGGGCCCAGATGATAGGGAGCCTCAGGAATGTCAATATTCAATCGGACGACATTTACGCGTGCTTCACCAAGTCTACGAACAAGGTGATAGAGGGAAAGCCTTGGAAAACTTTCTACCTCTCTCCCAAAAAGGATCGGACAATGTTCACCGATTTCGATAGCTCCCATCGAAATTGGGATAAATACTTCTTTGCTGTTGGAGGAGCATGGTACCCTGAGTACGTGCCTCAGGAAATTTTTCCTCTGGCCAGGGTGTTTATAAAAGGTGAGTCATGTTTTTCATTAATTTTAATGTGCATTAATCGTATTTGGATGATTGTCGAGTATTTTAACTCTCTGTACTACTGCTTCGGTTTTTCGTACCAGATTTTTCTTGGCCTCAGGTCAGCATGAGTTCTGAGCGACAGAGCAAGCTGACAGAGAAGGGGCTTCTTCACGAATCTAAGGAGAATGCCATTAGTATCAGGGGTGTACTGAACTCCTACTGTATGCAGATTATGACTCGGTTCTGCTTCGTGGATCGAGTCGACCCTGGAGCTGTGCGGGTTAGATCGCAGAAGGGTGACATGGCCCTAGGTAAGATTACTGCGGCATGCGCGAAGCAGCTGGGAGCTTTCCTGAAGAAATCTCCTCCTACTCCTTCAACTCTGTCACTGACGAAAGCTGAGTTCGAAAGGGCGTGCACTGAAACCTTCAACGCGTGTGCCAAGCGTCAAGGGGTCCCAGAGGGTAAAAAGAAGGAGGGTTCTGGCCTGGCTACAGAGTCTTCCCCTGACAAGTCCGGCCTATCGCGCAGGTCTTCTCGCATCCAAGGGCGGTCGTCCACGCCTTCTGACGCTCTGCAAATCAAGCCTCTTCAGCAAGTGCCTTTGCCTACAGACGCCTTGGGAAAAAGAAAGGAGCATGAGGAGTCCTCTTCCAAAGATTCGGACGACGGGAAGTGCATTTCGTCGAAGCTTTGGATCCCGAAAGGCTCTGTCCCCACTCCTCAAGGATCTGCTCTAGCAATCCCCAAACTTTCCCCCGGTAAATTGCCAACAGGTCAGGCCCTCTCGTTGTGCAAAAAGCCACGGGGATTTACCCCTGCTGGGCATTTACTTGGGGCACCTTTTGTTACTTCTGCAACTGGATCTTTCTTGGTAGCGGGCTCAGAAGGGGTGGCTCATGTAGAGGGCGCTTCCTCTTCTCCTTCCAAATTACCAGGAGAGGCGACTGGAGACGGAGTGCAAGATGGCTTACCGATGGAGGTGAAGTCGCCTGCTGTCTGCGCGAAGCTGTCAGAGGCATTGACCTTTGCTTCTGATTTAGCTGTAGGGTCTGCCGTTGGCCATAAACGTGGCTCAGAGGGCAGGCGCCCTTCCTCTGCCTCTCGTAAAAATAAGCTTCTAGAGGATGCTTTCGGGGAGGGTTTTGAATCTGCGGATATCATTTCTCTGCCAGTTGAGGCAAGTAAGGTCGTTGAGCCCGAAACTATCCCTGGGGGCCAGGAATCAGGGGCTGTCAAAGTAACAAGTGTTGATAGTCTCTGTGTTGACGTTTCTTCATTGCTGCCTACCACTTCTGAGTTTCATCCAGGAGATGTCACTGCTGTGTCCCCGAAGGGTACTAACACTTTTGAATCTCCTAGCGCTTTCTTGGAGCAGCTCACGTCTTCTGCCGTGCAGACGCCAGTGTACCTCCCTAGTGATTTGAGTGAGGATGATAGCTTGTTTGTACGTCCTTTGAAGACACATTCTTCTGGCGCGGGGACAGTTGCGTTGGCGTCTGATAGCATTGCAGTATCGACGTTAGCAGAAGGTGAGAAGCCAGTTGCCCCCGTTGCTTCTGCAGCTGCATCTGCAAGGGGAGAAGCAAGTGACAGAACAGGAGTAATGTCGGAATATGGCCCCTCTGCATCTAACGAAGTCATGGAAGAAATGCTACGCATAAGCAGACCCCATCTACCTACAGAAGAAATTGGATCTTTAAGTGGACAAGGCGATTTGTTGCAGCAAGTATCAGACCATATCTGGATGGTTAGTTAATTAAAAAATTAGGCTCTTTTCGCATTTTGTTATATGTGTGTAATGTTATTTGTAATGGGCATAATCGATTTGTCACAGAGCTATGTATGTGTTTCGGCTGCAAGGCGAGAGTATGCGGCGGCTATGCAGAATGGAGCCAAATTGGCAGAGCAGATGGCGAAATTAGAAGAGGAGCGGTCAGGGAGAAAGATGGCTGAGGCGAATCGAGATGTGCTGGTGGAGGCCATCAAGAGGCTAGAAACAGAGTTGGCAGAGGCGAAAAAGAGGGTGGCCGCCACGGAGGAGAAGCTGGTAAGCACTGTCGGGCTTGAAGTAGAGCGAGACAAACTGAAAGCTGACTTGGTGGATATGACCAATAAATGGATGGAAAAAAGCCAATTCTGCGTTCAGCATGAAGCCCGCATGGAGAAGCTTAGCAGTATGATGAGCGACCTTGAAGAAGATATTGTGTCATTGCAGTTTGATAAGGAGACCTTAGAGAAAGAGAAAAAAGAGCTGGAGCAAAGGGCGAACAGTCTTGAGGCCAGCGCAGCAGAAGCCAAGAAGCAAAAGTTAGAAACTGAACTTCTGTTTGGGAAGAAGTTGAAGGAAGCAGAAGAGGTACGTGACTCATCTTTTGTTATTGATGCATTAGAAAATTAATGGGCCCATAAAACACGTGTGTTGATTCCGTGATGTTTTTTGTTTTTGCAGAGGGCAGCAGAGGCAGCTGTTGAAGCCACTAGGCAGCGTATTCGAGATCGAGAGATCACCGAACGCAAGCTTGCGAGAGTGGCAGAGGTGGACACTGCCAAGTATCTGGATTTGGCATTACGTAATAAGAAGCAGACCCCAGAGGAGAAATGGGCAAAACTGGAGATGTATTGTAAGAACGTTGATGTAAAGATAGGAGAGTATGATGTCGACAAGTATTTGAATGAGCTTGGGGATTTGCAGATTTCTTATCCGCCGTGTCATCTGGAGAAATTGAAGCTGAGGGGCGATACGCTGGGATCGATGTATAATGCCAACGGGGAAGCTGCTGAAGATAGTGTTGCCAACGTGGCTTCTGATAAAAAAGCATCAGGTTCTGCCTCTGTAGCTGAGGGCAAGTCAGAGGGTGAAAGAGGTGTCGTAGAATAAACGACTCACTTTTGTTTTGTTAACTTTTGTCATTAACTTCTGTAAATAAATTATTTGGGCTCTCCAGGCCGTTAGTTTGTAATTGATTATAATAGAACATATTGTTAATACAAGTAGAACTTTGTTTCCTGTTAGTTGCCTTGGTGTGTGTACTGTATGGGTTTGTTGTCGTTTAGGGCTTAATTGAATGCGTGTTGACAGGAGTATGTCGTATGACGTACTTGGATCAGGAGCTTCATAGATCCTTTAGGCCTTTGCGTGCGAAATACAGCGAAAGATTATACAGATGGTGGGAGAGGATGCCCAGTTAAGTGTTGTATGATTGTTCCATCTTTGTGTTTTGGTGATGGGTTGGGGCTGACAACATTGTCGTTGCAGGTGAGCACCGTGAGTGGACGAAGGTTCCCTTTTTAAGGAGAATCTTTGACAACCCACGGTGGCTTTACTCAACGTGGGCTCTGGAAGAGCTTATCAGAAGTGGCATCCCGTACTATATATCTTGTGAACGCTACGGGTTAGGCTATCCGATGCTAGAGAGTGCGATGGCAGAGTACATACGTCGTATCGAATGAGATTAATTATGGACAAGAGAACAGAGCAATTATGAAGTCAGGGGTGGATATTGCCATTAATGTAATATAACTTATAAATAACAACTTCTGATTTATTGCTATTTTTTGAGTGTATATCGACTTTTGATTCCATGCTTAGCATTTGTCAATGGAAGTTACTGTACAAATATTGAGAGAGGAATTGAGTAAATGTGTGTGTGCCCGCACTTAGCATCTGCTAATTTAAGTTGCTGTGATAACTGTGTCTTACTCCCACGATGTGAGCAATATTGCTGGGTGGTGCACTTCCTTACGCATGTGTAGTAGTTGTAGTGGTCTTGTTCGGGTCTGGTCATGCCCCTGGGGATGGAAACTTTCCCATTAGATCAGAGGGGTTGACATGATCCGGACCGAGTGCGGAGGTCTTAGCGTAGAGCAGGGCACCAAAGCAGATGCAAAAAGGTCAAGATTGTGGGGCGGGTATCTTTCCAGTGCACTCATACCGTGTAGTGTGGTGGGGGGAGCTTGGGCTTCCGTGCATCCTGTCAGAGGCACTCATTGTGCAGAATATGGGTGCGACTGCGGGAAAATTTCCTCCCGGCCTTGGATTGCCAAACCAGTTGGTGTACATTGGAGAAGAATCCGAAGCATGACAGCAGGTGGTTCTGCTGTGATAGTCAGGGCAGATTAGACGGCTGGAGGCGCTCCTCTTATGCGGGTAAGAGGGTAGGGTTTGCAATGCACCTCCGTTGGTCGACCAGATCAGCATAGTCAGGGCAGATTAGACTGCAAAATGGCTGGCCGTAGCTCCCTGTGAGCTTAGTCAAGTCAGATTAGAATGCGGTACAAAATCCAGTGAAGCGTGCACGCAGAAGCGGTAGGATCTTGTACATATGTTGTGTGTAGTGGCCTTGTTGCCATGAACTGTTGAGATTCAGTCTGGTTCCAACGTGCAGGGTGCGAACCTTGCTATTTTTTATCATCGCTTTTTGTTTATTGAAGCGTAGGCATGTGTTTTGAGATGTAAGTCATGCGGTGTATGTGGTGGCAACTTTATGCATTAGATGATTGTTTATTTATAGTCATTGTGGTAGGTGGTTTTTGAGTACACGTGATTAACGTTACAAAGTTAGGTGAGGATATAATTGAGGAACCCCCTTGAGTAAAAAGTGAATTACCACGTGTCAGACTTGGTGTAATGTGGTTGAAAATAACGTCAAGGAATTGAATACATAAGAAAAATTTAAAAGCATGTGAAAAAATGGAAAGTTGTTGTATTACTTTTGAATTGCACAGTACAGTTATTAGCAATAGTATTGCTTTAAAGACATTGAATTCCAAGTACGGGGTACGATTTTCCCACTACATACATTCTTTAGAGTGTAAGACCCTCTGCCTAATACTTTGATGATTTGGAAAGGCCCTTCCCAGTTAGGCTCTAGCTTCTTTTTGTTGCCAGTGACCTTACGCAGAACCCAATCTCCTTCTTGAAATGTGCGTAAGTGGACCCTTTTGTTGTAGTAGCGTTCTGCTACCTTCTGATAATTTTCCATTCTCATTTGGGCCATTGTACGTGTTTCTTCTAGAAGGTCTAGGTTGTGCAGTAATTGAATGGTGTTCGTTGTTGGGTCAGATGCAATCTCTGTCCGAAGTGTAGGCAGACCGACTTCTGTTGGGATGATAGCTTCTGTTCCATAAACCATGGCGTAGGGAGACTCCCCCGTGGAGGATCTTTTTGTTGTTCTATAAGCCCATAACACTTTCGGTAATTCTTCTACCCATGCTCCTTTTTTGTCTTCCAAATTCTTCTTAATGTTGGCAAAGATGACTTTGTTGGAAGCCTCTGCTTGACCATTGCCCTGTGGGTAAGTAACAGAGGCGAAGCTTAGCTTGATCTTGTACGTGTCGCATAGTTCTTGTACCTTTGCATTTTGGAACGGAGTGCCGTTGTCGACGACTATCTCCCAGGGTATTCCAAATTGACATATAATATGCTTCCAGATGAAGGACATAGTGTCTGTTTTGCTGACCGTGACGTACGCCTCTGCCACAACCCATTTTGTGAAGTAATCAGTGGCTACAAGAGCATATCGTTTTCCACCAACGGCCTTAGGAAGTTCACCTACTACATCCATTCCCCATTTTGCAAAAGGCCAAGGTGCAACAATGGAGTGTAGGGTTTGAGCAGGTTGATGGATGGTGGGTGCAAATCGTTGGCATTTGTCACATTTTTTAGCATAATCTCGTGCTTCTGTCATCATGTACGGCCAGTAATATCCTGCTGTAAGCGCTTTGTGTGCCAAGCTTCGTCCCCCTGTGTGATTTCCGCATGCCCCCTCATGTATTTCTTCTAACAATTTTTTAGCTTCTGATGGACGTAAACATCGCAGATATGGGCCATTGAAGGATTTTCGGTACAACGTGCCATGGATCATGGAATAGCGTTGTGCCCGAAGGCGCAGAAGTTGTGCATCTTTCAGATTAGGTGGGAGCTCGGAGGTGGTCAAGTACTTGATGATCGGATCTATCCAGCATTCAGGTTCGGATGAGGTGGAATAGACTTCCATATCTTTGCTTGATCGGCTTATAGATATGGAGGATTGGCGTGTGCACCCTCCCACAGAAGCTAGTTTGGCAAGGGCATCGGCCTTCTGATTTTGCTCCCGAGGTACTTGTGTGAGGTCGAACTGGCGAAAATGCGACCGTAAAACGGTTGCCTTCTGTAGGAGGCTAGCCAGATGGGGTGCTTTGGTATCGAAATTTCCAGCCACTTGCTCTATCATAAGCTGCGAGTCGCCTCTGACATTTAGACGCTGGATTCCCATTTCACGTGCGAGTTCCAAACCATAGATTAGTGCCTCATATTCTGCTTCATTATTCGTCGTGGGTTGCTCTAAACGAATGGCTTCTTCGATTTTGAGGCCCGAGGGAGCTTCTAATATGACGCCAATACCAGCCCCTTGGGAATTGGATGCTCCGTCAGTGTGCATTGTCCACAACCATTGATCTTCTGATTCTAGTAATTCTGGCAGGGCGTCAGGAGTGAACGACTGAATTTCAACCAGGAAGTCAGCGAGTACCTGCCCCTTTTTAGCTTTTCGCGGCAAAAACTGAATATCGTATGTCCCAAGCTCAATGGCCCATTTAGATAATCTTCCAGAAAGGTCGGGCTTACTCAGTACCTGCTTTAATGGATAGTCCGTATATACGATGATTGTGTGGCTTTCGAAGTATTGTCGTAACTTCTTTTTGGCCGTGAGGAGTGCGAGTGCCAATTTTTCCATCATACTGTATCGGGTTTCAGCATCTAACAACATCTTGCTGCAGTAGAACACTGGCCTCTGATGATTGGCTTCTTCTCGAAAAAGAACGGAACTTACAGCGAATTGTGAGACAGACAAATATAAGAATAAATCTTCATTAGCAATAGGAGAGCTCAATATAGGAGGAGAGCTCAAATAAGTCTTCAACTCGTCCAATGCTTTTTGCTGTTCTGGTCCCCAGGTGGTGTTGGTAGACTTCTTTATGCACTGCAAGAAGGGTTGGCAGCGGTCTGACATTCGTGATATGAATCGACTCAATGCTACTATTTTGCTGGTTAGAGCCTGTATGTCTCGGATGGTTCGGGGTTCCTTAATTTCTGAGAGGGACGCAATCTGAGTTGGGTTCGCCTCGATGCCCCTCTGACTGACGATGTATCCCAAGAACTGTCCGGAGGATACCCCAAAGACACATTTTGTGGGGTTTAACTTCATTTTATAAGCATCAAGGATGTCGAAACATTCCGTCAAGTCGTCTATATGTGAAGAGCTTTGTTTGGACTTGATGACCATATCGTCAATATAAACCTCCATACTTCTCCCGAGTAATGAGGAAAATAGCTTGTGCATCAACCTTTGATATGTCGCGCCTGCATTCTTTAGACCGAAGGGCATAACTTTGTAGCAGTATAAACCATCTTCTGTTACGAATGCTGTATGAATCCTATCCTCTGATTTCATGGGGATCTGATTGTAGCCAGAGTAGGCGTCGAGGAAGCTCATCCTTTCATATCCTGCCGTGGCGTCTATCATCTGATCGATCTTTGGTAGAGGGTAGCTATCTTTGGGACAGGCTTTGTTTAGATTTGTGTAGTCTATGCATACTCTCTTTTTCCCATTCTTCTTTGGGACCACGACGGGGTTGGCAAGCCAACTGGGGTATAAACATTCTTCGATTGCCCCCGTGCTTAGGAGCCGTTGGACTTCCTCTTGTATGACTTGATTGACCTCTGGAGCGAATCTCCTCTGCTTCTGCTTGACGGGTGGGAAGTAGTTGGAGATATTCAAGTTGTGGCTCATAACAGAAGGGTCTATTCTGGGTATGTCGTGTGGCGTCCAGGCAAAAGTTCTCATTCTGGTTTGGAGAAATCGTACGAGGGTCTGCCTCTCATCTTGTGAGAGCTTGGTACTGACCAGGACCGTTTTTGAAGGGTCAGCGTCATCCAGAACCACTTGTTCTAAGGTATCTAGTGTAACTTGGGGTTTTTCTTGGTCTTCTGCTAGATTGATTCCTTTTAGGCACACTGGTAGGTACTGCTGTAATTGCTATTTGTCAGGAGAGTCCTCATGGGAGGCGAAGGCAGAGCTACTTATTTCTTTTAAGGTAAGGAAGCACTTTTTGGCCTGCTTCTGGCAGCCTTTGATATCGACGGTGTATCGGCCATTGAGCGATTGGCACCGCATCACCTGATGCAGAGTGGAGACTACCCCCCGCATCCGGTGGATCCAACCTCTCCTCATGATGGCGTTGTAGCTCGTGGCGGAGTCTATAATAAGGAAGTCTACTGGCAAGGTGCGTTCTGCAGCTACCACAGTTAACCGAACGACGCCCTTTGGATAGACTCTCTGGCTATTGAAACCCAAAACGGGCATGGTGGAGGGTCGGATCTGACTCTCCTCCAGTCCCATTTTCTGGAAGGCTTCCCAGAAGAGGATGTCGACCCCACTGCCCCCATCGATCAGAACTCTGCCCAGCTGGCAGTGGTCAACTTGTAAGGAAATGACGAGTGGATCGTCATGAGGCAGGTGGACGCCCTTCAGGTCTTCGTTAGTGAAGGTGATAGCAGAGGCTGTGTAGCTTCTTTCTTCTGAAGTGACGAGATTGACTACGTGGCCTAACGATTTGTACCGCTTCACTCGTTATTCCATCCTCTTATGGATTTTAATTGCATGGTCTTGATTATCGGTGGGTTCTACGATCCCGTGGATTATAGGGACTTGTTTAAGAGGTTCCAGGGTGCTGTCAGAGGCTGTGTGTACGGGGTCTGACGCCTGCGGAGTGGGGGCAGAAGCTGTGTTCTGCCGCGAGGCGCCTGGTCTGTCTGTCTCCTTGATGTATTGGGTAAGCCGCCCACTCCTCATGAGGGCTTGGATCTGATTGTTCAGATTGTGGCATTCAGCGATCGTATGACCGTGATCTTTGTGGAAGAGACAGTATCTGCTTTTATCCCTTCTGTCAGATGGAGTGTTAATTTTGTAGGGCTCTCGCCAGATAGGCCTATCTTTATTCTCTTCATAAATGACTTCTTGCGGGACGGTGTATTCGAAGGATGGGTACCGTGATGGCTGACGATCTTGTCTAGGCCTTTTGCCTTCCTTCGTATGATCTGTTTGGTTCCGCTTCCTCTTGTCATCCCTGGCAGGTGGTGGAGGATTATTCGCTGGGGGAGCAGAGATGAGTGCAGTCTTCTTCTGTGCGCGCTCTCGAAATTCTAATACCCTGAAGACGCCCTCGGCTCGGGTCTGCACGTCTGCCATGTCATATGGTGGTGTCATAGTGAGATTCTCATGCAAGAGTGACCCCACCTGCAAGCTTTTGACGAAGAGATTTGCTGCGGTGAGTGGGTCGACGTCGTGGATTTGATGCACGAGGTCAATGAAACGCTGTAAGTATGCCTTTGGATGTTCATTCTCCCCTTGTTCAATTCGATAGAGATCGGCCATTGTTCTGGGAGCCTCTCGGTTCGCGCTGTACTGCTGTAAAAAGGATCGTCGGAGATCACTAAAGCTGTTGAGTGATCCGGCCTTTAATTGTCGGAACCATAATAGAGCCGGCCCGGAGAAAGTTGTGGAAAAGACTTTGCATTGTATGGCTTCGTTATTAGCTTCTAACGCCATCTTCTCTTGAAATTGAAATAGGTGGTTTAATGGGTCTCCCTTTCCGTTGAATGCAGGCAGGGAAGGGATGACGAAGTCCCGAGGTTTTGGCTCATTCAGAATCCATTCCGAGAAAGGCGATTTTTCAGTGGTTCTTGATACAAGATCCAAATGTTCGGTGGCGTAGGCGGATCGCCCATCTGAGAACTTCTGCATCATTTCCCTCATCATGTCTTGTTTCCAACTGTCCAAGAAACAGATCGAGGGAACACAACCTTCAGAGGGAGAATCGTGTGCGACTTGAGGTATGGTGCGTTGAGGTCGGACGTCGGTTGTTGGCTGAGCGGGTCCAGTGGGTTCTGCTTCGGCCCGCCCATGCGCGCCAGAGGTTGGGGCTTGTCGCCCGTCGGTCCCAGAGGATGGGGGGATGGCTTGGGATTGCTCGTTACCTGGGTTCATGTTGTGAGGTGGGGAATTGACACGGTCGACTAGAACGTCAGATCTGTCTGAATCAAGATTCTCGTGGGCTTGGGTGTTGCGAGTTGTGTCAGCGGACCTGCGGAGCTCAGCAATCTCTGCTTCGAGCCTGGCTTGGGCTTCGGTTAATGTCTTGATTGCCTCGTCGGACCGCTGCTGGCTTGCTTCCAGTAGACGACACATTCTTTCGATCTGGTCGCTCATGTCCGCCGGAGGGACGTTTTGTGCAACTGGGCCCGAAACTCCGTTGCCTTTGGGTGGCATGACTTATGAGTTTGCAGCGGATCTTGATTTCTTGGTTCGACGACGTGGCTAAGGCCGAAACGTTTATCATTCCCACAGACGGCGCCAATTGTTGGGGCAACAATTTGTCTTTCTATTTATGGAGGTAAAGATCCGACAATGTTTGGCGACTTGCTTCTTCTCCGGTGATGAAATCTGCCTTTGACTCGTCGGGATTTCCTGCAAGAAAGACGCTCCGATGCTTAAGTCAGTTCAAAGTTCGATCCCTTTTTCCTTCTCAAAATCTCATATTTATAGGATGAAAAATACAAAACAGTTAGTTGGTTCAAGTGGACCCTGAAAATGAGGAAGGAGAATAACTAAATTTCCCTCCAAAAATACCAACTTTTAAGATGTCTCGCTCAGAGGTCAGAAGCGCGGATTGCCTCTGACCTACAGCTTCTGCCTTTGGAACATCCCTTTATCTAAACGCTCCGTTTTGAATATTTGATAAATGAGGCAAGTGTTTTTGGGCCGAACATTTTGGGCCCAACACACATATTTGTCAAATTGTTTGGTCCCTAATCCAATAATTTGATGGAACCATTAGTAACTCAATATTACTATTTAGTTACTAGTTTGATAACTCGTTAAAACTATATAAAACTCAAACTTTACAAACTAGTAACCATATGTCACTATTTCAATAACTATTTGTCTGAATCCTTTTTTTTTTAAAATGGTTTAATTTCTCAGTTTTTCTATACTGTTGAAGCTTTCCACCATTTTTTAATTTAGATAAAACCATATACCATAATTAAAACATAAATATTCTTTAAAATCTGTATATTTGGTACAAATTTAACTGAAAGCTTCTCTTGTGGTCTCTTTATAGAACTCTTTTTCTCAGATTTTTCATGCATCACATACCAACTCAACTCACAATAAAAATTTAAAGATCCATTGCACTTTAGTTAGTTTACAAGCATTTGTAATACTAAGTCACAATCTTCATCATTATTCTGTTTTGGCAAGCTTGAAATGTTCTGAGGGTTTTATTCCATTAAGGCCTTTCCTGCTGGAATAAGCTATATAGTCCTTTACAGTGGTCTCTCTATACTTTGGGGGGTTATTTTCTGATAACAACTCATTGATAGGTCCGTACAGTTTCGAAGTTGACAATACACCTGAGTTGAAAAAGCCTGCAATAGATACTCTAGGGCCCTTTTGACTGGCCAAAACTCTGTGCTCAACACTTTTGAATCTATCATTTGTTATAAGCTGAAGAAATGAAGAACAAAAAAAATTATATGAAGAAGAAAAAGAAAAAAAACTTGTTTATTAAGACTTATTTAAGACCATAACTATAATGAATAAACTGTTTTATAGAGTGTTAAATAGGCTTATGATAATCTTATGTAGTTAAAGTACTCTTTTTATATTTTGGGTAGCTTGGGTGGTGAGCATTCAAATTTGAAGAGTGCTATGGTCAACTACCTATTTCAACCTCTTAGTCAACATCTGTCTCCAAAAAAACATGTCGGGGTATTTTTTTTATAGCAGTATTCGTTGTAGTTACAACATCCGTTTTGCAAATTTTTGAAAAATTCCGAATAAATTACAGTACCGAAAACATAGTTCCTAATATTTCTTGATATTTCACTTATTTACCACGCGTGTTTGAAAAAATACAAACATGTTTTCGACACTGTAAAATATTCGAATTTTTTCAAAAAAATTCAAGAAATATATTGTAACTACAACGAACACTACAAAAAAAAATTAAAAAAACTCCAGCATGTGTTTTTGGAGACAGAGGTTAACTAAGAGATTGAAATTGGAGGTGGTTGTTAGCACTGGCCTCCTCAAATTTTAGTATTTGAAACTCATATCCATTAAAGAGTATATAGTATTATTACCTGAAGAAGATCTCCAATGTTTACCACTAGAGCTCCAGGATGAGGAGAAACATCAACCCACTCATTGTTATTCAAAACTTGTAGACCACCAATGTCATCTTGAAGCAATATAGTGAGGAAGTCAATATCAACGTGCTTAGTTACCCCCATAGTTAGTTCTGGTTGCGGGCATGGTGGATAGTAGTGGCATAAAAGCACTAACACCTCCGTGCAATCTATGTCATGCAAGTGATTCGGATTTAGCCCTAGAGCCTCTGAGATCAACTCGAACATCAAAATTCCTACTTTCATTACTTGCTTCGAGTACTCAACGAGAATGTCTCTTCAAGTTGAAAAAAAAAATACTTAGTTTATTTAGATTGTTACATACACCAAGAACAACTTGTTTGTTTCACAAATAGTACTATAGATTAGAAAAGTGCATACCTACATACAAGAGGCAAATCCTCTAGATTAGGAGGGTCAGGAGCCATTCGAACTAAAAAGGTATCCCTCCAATCTGCAGATGGGGAGGAATAGAGATTATTGTTGGT
The DNA here is from genome assembly GCF_963169125.1 of Humulus lupulus. Taxonomy (NCBI): domain Eukaryota; kingdom Viridiplantae; phylum Streptophyta; class Magnoliopsida; order Rosales; family Cannabaceae; genus Humulus; species Humulus lupulus. The sequence continues at coordinate 295,083,815 of NC_084794.1, read as the reverse complement.
GTTATAGACCAATGGCTTAGTAAAGTCTCTTGTATAAAGAGCTTTCTTCACCTCGGTATCTTGCTCGTAAAATCGACGAACTCCTTCTTTCATTTCTTCCATAACACTTTCTGGTATGCTATGGTTGACAATTTGGAAGAACCCTCCATTCTCAGAGGCTTCTCTCACTCTATCAACGATCTCCTTTCTCCCAAATGGATCTCCATTGAGACCTCCAAGGTCTATAATTGGAATACTAAACTGGGCATCATTTACAACAGGGTTATCATCACATATTGATTTGTAGAAAAAGGGAGGAATCTGAGTGATCCCATAATCAACAAGGCCTTTCACTCCCACTTTGCTCTCATCGAAAGCTTTAACTTCACTTGCTCTATCATATTCAACCTTTAGAGGGGCTGCAATTGAGTTTGTCTCCACCATTTTCGACTTGATCTTAGACACAGCTTGATATCACCTTCTTTTATAGGTAGGAATTGTATTTGTTAAAAAATGAATCATATTCAAAATTGGAATTTAATAAAGTGAGTATATATATATATATTTTAACTTGTCAAAGTTGCGTGCTTGGACTAAATTGTTCTTTGAGATTAGCTCGTTGCTTACCACACAGTAGACTTTATCACTTTTATGTGGTTATGGATTGGCGGACCCATACATTGACCAAAAAAATATGTGTTTTAATTATGAGTTATTTGCGGCGAAATTACTTAGATTATTACGTTTGTAGTACTTAAGTATCAAAATTATTTTTTTGGTGGCAAAAGTATATTCTGTGCATTTTTTGGTCCAGTTTGGTACAACCATCAATTCTCATCGTTAAGTTCATTTGTAATACGTAAGCAGAAGTACCAAATTAATAAAGAAATATTTACAGCCAAAGTACCCAATTTAAAATATAGTTGCAGCGAAAATATCCAATTTAAGAAATGATTGCAGTGAAAGTACCCAAGTTATAAACAAATTTCACACTATATAGGTGGACTTAATGATGAAACAGATAATTGCACTAAACTACACCAAAATACGCCGCCAAAAAAATAACTTAAATACTTAAGTGCTACAAACATAATAATTTATCGACTTTCGTCGCAAATATCTCTTTAATTAATTAATATATATATATTTAATTAAAGTTAATATTTAGCAAAATAAACTTTCACATAATTCACAAGTTGATATATGTAAGTCTTCCTTAACAATTGTGTTTTTATATATCTATAATAGTATTAGAAGTGTGCATAAAGTTTTGGGTATCTCCCATCTGTTCATTCAAAGTTTTGTCTTTTCTTCTTTTTTTCATTCTATTTTTTTTGTCTTTTCTTCTTTCTTTTTTTCATTCTATTTTTTTTGCCTTTTCTTTCTTTTCTCATACCGGATTGAAGAAAAATTAGAGAATTCAACTATTTGCTTAACATAAAAATAAAATTATTTAAATGTATTACGTGTCCTTTTGAAGACTAGTATCATAGATTTTTAATCTTTTTTTGACTTTTCCCTTTTTATTTATTTTTTTTTTTTAAAAACACAAAATATTGATGTATGCAACCGACTCTCATATGTACTAATATAAACCACAGCTATATTAAAAACAGTTAGATTTTCTATTTATGTTAAGTTAGTGCACAGTGATCCATCAAAATCTGTGGAGACCATTCTGAAGTAAGTGGATATCCAATTGTTTCTATTGGTTACCATTTCAATTGTTTCTATTAGTTTAATCTCATAGGTTCAACCATCCATTCAATGAATTAGATGATATTGTAAAGATAATTTGATAATTACACATTTTGATATCATTATTTTAAACTAAAGTTATGCTTTACTCTTAAGTATGATGCATGTTTTGGGGTACTATTATTATTTTTGTTTATCCATAAATCAGCTACTGATGACGTGACAAGGATTTTCGACACGTAGCAGAGATACAGCTCACCTATCGACCAGAATTATTTCCACATGGAAATGTCACGTTTTATATACGATCAGACTGGTCGTATATTTCGTTCATTTATGTAAAGATCTGTACAGTTGTAATGATATCCGAGAATATCTCCTCATTATGATCTGCAGATCCGATCATTAAGGATATATATTATTTCCTAATTTATGTAACTTTTCCTGAGCCTATAAATATAGAAGAGATAGCTCAGGGAAGGAGATCGATCTTTTTCTTTCAAAATTATATTACTATTATCCATCATTGTATTATTTTCTTCTTTCAAGGTTTGTGAAACTCAAGAACCCTAGTTCTTTGATCACACATTTGGAGCTTAATACTAATAATAGTATCAAGTGGACGTAGGTCATTACCAATCACTGGGGCCGAACCACTATAAATCTGTGTTCTTTATCTTTCCATTAGATCATTTTCTTAAGCTCTATATTATTGTTCTGTCGTTTTCTAGACTCCGGGTCGTTGACCAAAATCAGAGTCAACAATTATTATTATTAATAATTTTTATTTTTACAGTCTACCATATATGACTATATAACTATATCTACCACTATTGTTTAGGTTTATGTGTATAGATTGATTGAGTCACTATGTCTTAGCCTGCCTTTTTTTTAAAATCTTGTGAATTTCTAATTTTTTTTAGAAGTATGATTAGTGTCATGACTTTACATATTTTATTGTTATTTATGATTTAAGCTATGATTACAAAATAAAATGAATTTTAAAAACAGTAATTTAGAAATACATCTAATAATACTTTAATTAAAGGTGTTCACTAAATAGTAAAAGAAATTATTTTGTGATATATAAGAATAACAATATTCTTATAAAGGAAATGGTTACTCCACTTAGCACCAATTGATTTTAAGATGAAACATCAATTCTAGTCCTAGTGACCTTTCTCCCCTCAAATTGTAATATAGTATGAAGAGCAGGTTCGACTTCCGCTGCACTCCACTCTTAACCTTGGAGTGTGAAAAAATATTATTTGTCAAGTTATAACATACAAAGGAAAGTTACAAATCTAGTTACTGATTTATAATTCTTAAAATATCATCATAATCAATATTCTTGATTTAATTTTCATATGCTATAACATGTCTTATAGCTAGTGAAGGTGTTATTTTAATAGCTAATAAGTGTTTGGATGTTCCAAAAGATCCCCATTTTCATTATTTGCTTTACTCTACAAGTATGTCTCTTCAAAAAGAAAAAAACACATAATTTAAGACTGTAGCACTTACTTATTTTTCTTAAGTATAACTATATATTTGATACCAAGAAATACTATAGTTTATTTTGTACAAACAGGGTCCATATAGTAGTTAGTGATATAGTAGTTAGTGATGATAATGAAAACAATACACTTTTTTTTGTTATAAAAAAGAACACACTAGTTATTTAATGATAACTTTGAAGTCATCATATTTTGATTTTTGGTGATTAATATTATTGTGGCCTTGACTTAATATGAAGTACATCCAAAAGCCAAGTTCAATGTATATTTACCATAGTACACAATCATATCATTCATCTATTGGGTGAGCTTGAAATGATCCAATGGCTTAGTCCCATCAAGGCCTTTTGTCCTGAAATGAGAAATATAGTTCTTCACTGTGGTTTCTCTATACTTTGAGGGGTTGTTTTTTGATAACAACTCCTTGATGGGTCCATACAGTTTTGAGGTTGGAATTACATTGCAAAAGAAGCTTGCGATAGATATTCTAAGACCTGCATGGCTTGCTAGAACTCTGTGATCAACACTTTTGAATCTGTCATTCGTTATAAGCTGAACAAAATAATCTCTTTTGTGAGAGTGTTAAATAGGAATCTGATTCTTACTTAGGTAAAGTAGTACATTTTTATAAGGGAAAATACTATTTTGACCCTGTGTTTTTTCCGAATATGCGATCAGTCCCTATGTTTTGTTAAGTAACAATTCGGACTCTGTGTTTTACAAAATTGATCAAAATAGTACCCTAAACACGATTTTGGTCAAAATATTTTCAATTATAAGATTAATTATCGGGTCGTTAGTGATGCGATGGATTCAGAGAAGCGTAGAAAATGGTCGAGGAACTACTTTTTTTCTTACCAAAATTGAATAAAAGATACTATTTTTGATCCATTTTGTAAAACAAAAAGTCCGAATTGTCATTTAACAAAATATAAGAGCCGATCGCGTATTTGGAAAAAATACAAGGGCCAAACTAGTATTTTGCTGGTACGAGTTGTTACCTGAAGAAGATCTCCAATGTTTACCACTAGAGCTCCTGGTTGAGCAGAAACATCTATCCACTTATTGTCATTGAGAACTTGAAGACCACCAATGTCATCTTGAAACAGCACAGTAAAGAAGTCAGCATCAGCATGCTTGGTTGCCCCCATAGTTAGTTCTGGCTGCGGACACGGTGGATAGTAATTGCATAAAAGTAGTTGACCCTCCGCACAATCCATATCATACAGGTGATTTGGATTCAATCCGAGAGCCTCTGAGATCAACTCGAATAGAAAAATGCCTACTTTCATTACTTGTTTTGAGTACTCCACAAGTATGTCTCTTAGAAAAATGAGGAAAGAAAGAAGGCAATGTTAGTGAGAATGTTCAAGTTGGCCAAACTAGTTATTATTCTGTTGTGCTTATTGGTACACACGTGAGATTTAGAGTGTAAAATATAGCTGGTTTTTGTAGAAACAGAAAAGAGAAAATATAGAATTATAAAAGTGAAACTATACGTTTTTGAGTCTAACTCATGAAAAACAAGACTAGTTTTGTGTCACAAATTCAGATTCATAAAAATAAGATGAGATTTACAAGGGCTTATATACCTGCATACAAGGGGCAAGTCTTCTAAGTTTGGAGGATCAGGAGCCATTCGATAAGTAAGTGTATCCCTCCAATCTGCAGATTTAGAGGTATACAGACTATTGTTGGTGTTGTAGAACAGTGGCTTAGTGAAATCTCTGGAATAGAACCCTTTTTTCACCTCAGTCTCTTGCTCAAAAAATCTTCCAACACCATCTTTCATCTTTTCCATAACACTCTCTGGAATGCTATGGTTGACAATATGGAAGAACCCTCCATTCTCAGAAGCTTCTCTTACTCTATCAACAATCTCTCTTCGTTCAAGTGAATCTCCATCGAGACCTCCAAGGTCTATGACTGGAATACTGAACTGGGAATCCCTTAGAACAGGACTGTCATCACATATTGATTTGTAGAAGAAACGAGGAATGTGAGTAATCCCAGCATCAACAAGTCCTTTAACTCCAGCTTTGGTCTCATCAAAAGCTTTAACCTCACTTGCTCTATCATATTCTGCTGCATCTGATGAGCTTTTCATCATCACTTTCTTTCTTGATCTAAATTGAGGCTTGATATATCAACTTCTCTTATACACAAAAAAGTATACCAACAAGAGTCTATCAAATTTTGAGATTAGCTCGGTGCTTACCTCTTTGCATGTATGTTGAAAAATCAGTTCATTCTCCTATTGATGTGGCAAGTATATTACTTGGACAAGTGGACTAGTTTGGACAGCTGCTCAACCGCTTTGACAGATGGCTTCACTCCAAATTTAGTTAGTAGCTAGGTATCTCCCATCATTGTGAGTTTAATATTTGAGAATAATATTTGTGTCAGTCTAGTTTGGATTTTATGTAATATTTTGCCTTTTTTTCCTATTCCTTAAAGTAACAAATTGTAATAAACCAGGGTTAGTATAGCTAAAATGGAAGAAAATACAGAAAGGGGAAATAGTCACTGCAGGTACTTCAATCAAATTGATACTTCTTCCTAAAATAAATGGCCAGAGTTGTGATCTAGAAGCACCAATTATATGGTCTATTAGATTGAGGGAGTCACTACTAGTGCTTGCTTGTTCCCTTAGTTCTAGTCATTTTTGTCATAACCAATTTTCCACATTCTTGGAAGTTTAAGGTCTGATTCTGCTATAACGAAGCACACCAACTAGAACAGTTTATTCATTTAGATCATTATTGAACCAAACTCATTTAGATCATTCTTTTCACTTGAAAATCTTTGTGCCCTTAGACTTGACACTGAGAACATTCAAAAGCCAAGTTCAAATCTTCCTTTTCTTTTCTTTTCTTTTTCATAGTTAATACAGCTGAAAAGCTTCTTCTAGTCTAGTTTATATCATCCTTTCATCTTAGGATGTTCCATGTATCACATGTTTATTTGTAGAAGAAAGTTATGACAGGGAACACCATCATATAAGTACATATCATTCTGTTTCGGTGAGCTTGAAATGATCCAAGGCCTTAGTCCCATCAAGGCCTTTCTTACCAGAATAATCAATATAGTCCTTCACTGTGGTTTCTCTGTACTTAGGAGGATTATTTTCTGATAACAACTCTTTAATAGGTCCATATAATTTTGAGGTTGGAACTACACCTGTGCAAAAGAAGCTGGCAATAGATATTCTAGGACCTGCATGGCTCGCCAGAACTCTGTGTTCAACACTTTTGAATCTATCATTTGTTATGAGCTGAACAAAATGAAGAGCAAAACAGAAAAACACATTATCCAAAAATCATTGACGATTAAAGAAACTTGTTGTGTTTATAGACATAGGTAAGACCATATAAACTCTTTTATGAGAGTACTAAATAGGGATCTGGTTCTTGCATAAGTAAAGTTTTCTCAGCTGTAATTGGCAAGAGTAGTTACCTGAAGAAGATCTCCAATATTGACCACTAGAGCTCCTGGTTGAGGAGGAACATCAATCCATTTATTGTCGTTAAGAACTTGGAGACCACCAATGTCATCTTGAAGTAGAACAGTGAGGAAGTCAACATCAGCATGTTTGGTTGCCCCCATAGTTAGCTCTGGCTGCGGGCATGGTGGATAGTAATGGCAAAAAAGTAGTTGACCCTCTGCACAATCCATGTCGAGCAAGTGATTTGGATTCTGCCCGAGAGCTTCAGAGATCAACCGAAACAGAAAAATCCCTACTTTCATTACTTGCTTTGAGTACTCCACAAGTATGTCTCTTCAAGCAGTAGGGAAAAAGAAAAGAAAGAAAGCAATGTTAATGAGCATGATCAGTGGTAAGACTAGTTATTTAGTTTATGAATATAGAAAAACTTCAGTAGTGGATTTTTGAGCTGAGTTCTTTCAATGTATGTAGGAATATGCTAAACCAAACTTGTTGTAAATCCACAGCAGAAACTAAAACTAACAATTTATAATTGTGTAAGTTCAGATTAACAACTGATCAATAAAACTGAAACACAACTTCAAACGGTTTGGGAACTATCAGATGAAAAACAAGAATAAAAATGCAGAAAAAATTAAGGAACAAACACACCAATTTATCCTGGTTCGGCCCAATAAATTGACCTACTTCCAGCTACTCCCCTGAGTTGTTATTCTCACAAATCAAAAGATTACAGTACATGAACAGGCATAGTGCACCTCCTAGACCATTACAGAAAGAAAAACACCCCAAAATCTCAGCTTGAGTTTAGTCCAAGAACACTGATCTTGGTTTCAGTTTTCCCAATCTCTCTCTCACTTTACAATTCTCTCAGTACTCACTTTTGCTCTCTCAATTCAATCTGAATTGATTTTTCTTTTCACACCGTACTTTTACAAGTGAAAATACAAGTCCTTTATAGGTACATAATTTAAAAGCAAAGACTAAACTAGCCTTGGTGCACTAAGTGTCATGACAGAGATTTTAACTGATTTAACAACTTTAACTGTCAAGTTGTTGGGAGCTGATTTCTAAGGATTATATTCCACAAAACTCTTATTGTGTGTTGATGTTGTTGTTTTCGAGCTTTAGTAATGACAGTTCATTTTATTTTAGACTCAAACTCATACAAACTAGTACAGATTCATGAAGAAAAAAAACTAAGTAAAAGATATATACCTGCATACAAGGGGCAAGTCTTCTGGATTTGGAGTATCAGGAGCCATTCGATAAGTAAGTGTATCCCTCCAATCAGCAGATGGAGAGGTATACAAACTGTTGTTGGTGTTGTAGAACAGCGGCTTAGTAAAATCTCTAGAATAAAACTCTTTCTTCACCTCAGTTTCTTGCTCAAAAAATCTTCGAACACCATTCTTCATTTCCTCCATAACACTCTCTGGAATGCCATGGTTAACAATTTGGAAGAACCCTCCATTCTCAGAGGCTTCTTTCACTCTATCAACCCTCTCTCTTTGCCCAAATGAATCTCCATTAAGGCCTCCAAGGTCTATAACTGGTATACTGAACTGGGCATCTTCTAGAACAGAGTTGTGATCATCACATATTGACTTGTGAAAGAAACGAGGAATCTGTGTTATCCCAGCATCAACAAGGCCTTTCACTCCAACTTTGGACTCATCAAAAGCTTTAACCTCACTTACTCTATCATAATATTCAGAGCTTGTTGCCACCATTTTCTTTTTTGTTCTCAATTGAGGCTTGATATCATATAAACAAGAATTTATACTGAAAAAAGTTGATCAAATAAATTTGGAAAACGTGGCAATGTTGGAATTTAAAGTTGGTATATTTTAACTTGTTAAAAGTTGATAAGGTTAAATTTTATATGGAGCAGGTTTTATTGTATCATATTATAAGAACTCAAATCACATGTGTCTCTCCATATTAGATGTCTACACTCACTTTCATCTTTTTTTTTCAGCTTTTGAAGTGGGATTTCTCTTTATTATTTAAATTAATATATTGTTGTGGAAAATATTACCCCATAGATATTTATAAGACAATTCTTCTATGGGGGGCTTTATTCGGTGGGGCTCTGAGTATTTCTCGACCCGTGAACAGTTTTCGGCGCGATTTTTTTTTATGATCGTGTATATTGTAGCTATTTAGAGCATCTTGTAAATTTTCAGAAAATTCTGAACAGTTTACAGTACCGAAAACTAGGTTCAAACATGTTGTTTTCCACCCACATAAAAAAAATTAGTCACGCGTGCAACATGTTTGAACTTAGTTTTCAGTACTATAAACTATTCGGAATTTTCTAAAAATTTGCAGATGCTCTAAATAGCTACAATATACACAGTCATAAAAAAAAATCGCACTGAAAACTGTTCACGGGTCAAAAATACTGAGAGTCCTACCGGTAGAGCTTAAAGTAAAGCCGCTATAGAAAAATTCACCTATATTTATATACAAATATCCTTTGGAAAACAGAAAAGGCCATCTTGGTAGTGCAGAAAATGACAGCATGGTTAATAATAATAATAATAATAATGGTTATCAAATTTTACAAAACATAACAATTGATGATATAATAATATGCATGTAGATCCGAACGTCCTTTTACAAGTATTGTTGGAAGTTTAAGCTATATGAGTGTAATATAGTGAAAACAATGTGTAATGCTTAATAAAATAGTTATCTCTGTCATATTATAGTATTTAAGGGATACAATAATTGATTTAAGTGTTAAAGTGGTAATCAAATTTGCCATGTGAAGGCTGAAAAGTCCTCTGTTTTTATGTATAATAGGCACTTTTTATTTGTTTCTTAGCCTAAATTTCTATTATAAGATCTAAATAATAAAACAAGCTTTATCTAATCAGTAAAGAAACAAAAATGGTGATCACAAGCATAGATGAATCTCCTCCATATCCATTATCAGCATGCAATCCCAACTATGACAGATTAAGTGAAGTACAAGCTTTTGAGGACACAAAAGCTGGTGTTAAAGGGCTCATTGATGCTGGGGTCCCTCGTTGCTTCTATGATCCATCAAATGATTTGGGTAAGAGCAAGTCAGATTCTGGAGAATCCCAGTTGAGTATTCCAGTTATAGACCTGGGAAGCCTTACTGCTGATTCAATAACTCAGAGGAAGGAGATTGTTGATAGAGTAAAGGAGGCATGGAATCCCTGAGAGTGTTCTTGAGGAGATGAAAAGTGGGGCTCTTCATTTTTATGAGCAAGATAATGAAAAGAAGTAAGAGTTTGGCCATGTTTTGGAGGATAATAAATGGTCTTTTCTTGTTGTTAAGTGCTGCAAACACTCTAGCTAACACCATTTTCAGCACTATGCAAGATGGATTTTAGTGTGGGAAAGTTTGTAGACTGAACAAATTGCTGTTATTACTTGTTACAACCATATACAAGTGAATGTTAGTTAGGATGGTCTAATGTAATGGTGATTTAGATCTTTCCATTCACGCATTTAAAAGACTAGTGGAATCTAATTCTACAACTTTGATCTGTTTTTAATAGTGATAAAAGGCACAAACGAAGGATATATATATTTATGCATACAATTATAGCCAATTTAGATAGCAGCCTCAACTATTATCTTTACTTATTTCTGGACCTTGAGTTATTGGTGCCTATCTGTAATGGGAAGATACAATCAAATTGTATAAACAAGATTGTAATATAACAATTAAAATAAAATGCAAAGTACACAATAATTTCATTAACAATAAGACTATTCAATTTCATTACATTGATCTATTCAATTTCATTAGAGTAGTTATATATATACCTACATATATATATATAAGTAAGGAGTGACAAACACTCCATTTCATTATACACTACTGTAATTCAAACACTATATATATATATATACCTATCTATACCTATGTTTATATGAGTAGGGAGTGACAAACACTCCATTTCATTACAATATATATATATATACCTATATATATCTGTTGCTATGTTGGTGTTCCTCAAGCTTAGTGTCGGCAATTGGGGCATTTTTTTGCCCATTCCGCAAAACAGTGATCATGAAAAACATGCTCACATTGAATAAAATTGATCATCCTCTGCCCCACTTCAATTTGATCCTGGCAAAGAATACAATTTGGTGCTCGAGCGGCTGAGATATTGAAAGGCAAAAGCAGCTTTGGGAATGCACCTAATTGATGAAGATAATGAAATAGACGGAGAGGGTGAGGCGGCTGAGGCAGCTCCGGCACCGGCTCTGGCTCCAGCTGAGGATTAGGAGGTGTTGGCAGAGGAATGTGGTTCTAGACATCTCTCATAAACCTTCTTAGCTTTATTATTCTTACTGAAGACAAATACATATTTTCTTCCGAGTTTCTTCCAAGTGAGGGAGAGAGAGATAGAAATAGAGATAGAGACCGAGAGAGAGAGAGGAGGGTTATATAGGATATTGATTCTTGAGGGGCAAGAATATCATTCCCTCCAAAAGTTCACATGAGAAAAGGAGAGAGAGAGAGTGTGGCGGGAGAGTAAGAGAGAGAGTGTGGCGGACTGAGGGGGTGAGCAGAAGAATGGTGAAGGGAGAAGGGGAAGAAAACTTATTATTATTATTATTATTATTATTATAAACACAACTACAAATATAGGTTTCTCTACGTTTTTTTTTTTAATCTAAAATAAAAAGCACAAAGAAAATGATTGATGGACTCTGAGGAACTATGTTACTGTGTTATTTAAAAAAAAGTGCAATATAAAGTAAGAAATGTGGGAAGTTGAAACTTTTTCTCTGTCGTTTTCTTAAAAAAAACGCAGAAAAAAGTTGCACTACTTTTCTCCGCGGTTTTATTGAAAAAACTGCAGAGAAAAGTATTGTAATTTTTCAAAACTTTTAACAAGCATAACTTTGTGCTCGATTGTCCGTTTTGAGTGTTTGTTTTTAACTTTGATATTTTTTTGATATCTATTCAAAGAAAATAGTTCCTAAGAGTCCTTCAATCATTTTCTCTGCACTTTTTATTTTAGATTGAAAAAAAAAACACAGACAAACCCTATATTTGTAGTGGTGTTTATAATAATAATAATAATAAGTTTTCTTCCTCTTCCCCCTTCATCGTTCTTCTGCTCACTCCCTCACTCCCTCCCACTCTCTCTCATTCTCCCGCCACACGCTCTCTCTCTCCTTTTCTCGTGTGAACTTTTGGAAGGAATGATATTCTTGCCTCTCAAAAATCAATATCCTATATAACCCTCCTCTCTCTCTTTCTCGATCTCTATCTCTATTTCTATCTCTCTCTCTCCCTCACTCGGAAGAAACTCAGAAGAAAATATATCTGTCTTCAGTAAGAATAATGAAGCTAAGAAGGTTTATATAACGCCTTAAACTCTAGAGACCGTTACGGTGTGCCTTGCAAATAGTGCTAAACTCGCTAATCGAGTCATTTGGCCAAAATCGTGTAACTAAGTATGATTAGCAGTTTAGGGATTAAAAATTTTGGTTAAGATATAACGCTTCATTAGAACGTTTACTGTATACATTGGGATCCCAAAAATATAATTTAAGAGTTTATTACAAGAAAATATTTACAACCGACCGATCTAAGCGGCAAAACAGGGTTTAACCCTAGTTCCTCTTTCAACCCTCGGCCGTAGCGGTCGAGCAGCCGCATATGTACACATCGTCACCTAAGCTCTCCAACTCAAGGATGGTTCAGCTTTCTTTTGCCTTTACCTGCACCACATAGCACCCGTAAGCCGAAGCCCAGCAATAAAACTCAATATGCTCATGGACAGTCATATCATGATATCAAATCATATTTGGCATGCCTAGCAGACATAGTTCTATTCAAGCATGCAAATGAACTCAGATAATGCTGGGGGATCAAGGATAAGAAATCATGTCCTCCTGATTGGATGACTATCAAGTCAATTCTAATCATATGAGTGATTTAACACTTGAGGTTCTGGTAAACCATACCGAGTGGCTGTCAAGCAAGTCACTACGGGGCTCAATACCCAAAGCCATGCAAATGATGATCAAAATAATCATACATAGCTTATAGCTCTGAACAGATGAGTGAATATCACTTTGAGGTTCTGTTAACCATACTGAGTGACTGACAAGCAAGTCACTATGGGGCTCGGTGCCCATAGCCGTGTAACGAAACCGTTACCTGGGCTTTCCTGCAATGGCTCTAATCAGATGAGTGACTGATGGGTAGTCACTAGCTTAATAGATGAAAGGTTGATGGGTAAGTCTCACTAGCTTAAACAGATGAGTGGCTTAAACAGATGAGTGACTGATGGGTAAGTCACACAAGCGCTTTTAGTTTTCATCGAACTTGAGGTCGGTCCGGCATTAATGCTCTTGTTGAGTCATCTAATGCAGATGTCAATTAGATCTAATCTTTTATCGACTCTGTGTTCATAACGCTTATGCCGTTACTGGCTCCCAGGTCGGTAACACATGACCAATGCCAAATCTGAATGATCAGGGCCATGCACAAGTAAGCAATGCTACCAACATATATCATATGTCTAATATCCAAATACAGGGCATTCAACATGCTTACTTAACAATTATTAGCACAATCAAGATCATGCATAAACACAGAGGCTCAAGCTCTGAACAATCTCATATTCAATATTCATGGCATGCCCTAATCACATGTTTCTCGTGCATCACATGCATCACATTTAGACATCCAACATGCATCAAGAATAACCATGCATGTCACATATACACAGGGTGCAGTTTTTTGTAACGACCCAACTATTATAGACTTTGGACCATTAATAACTACTATACTAATCTTAAGAAAACGTACATATGAAATAACCATAACTTTATTTAAAAATTATAAAGTAAAGGTTAAATACATAAAAATTCATGTAGGATATGTTTTGAAAATAAAACAAAACATAACTTGAATAAATTGGTTACAAAATTAAGTGCGGAAAATACATGTAAAGGATATTTTTAAAAGACTAGAAAACAACTTCATCCTCGAATTGTTTACACAATCCACCGAATCCATTCTTCCTCAATACACATTCCCAAGCCGCCAAGAACCTTCCCGCCGCCATAACTATTTTCCTGCACATATAAAACATAAAGGAATGAGTCTGATGCCCAACAAGGAAAATCTACTACAAGCAAGAAACATATACATACACATAAACTATAAACTGTAAACTATAATCATATGACTATATAAAATAAAACATCTATTACAATGGCCATCATACTTCTTGGGACTTGCTAGCTAAGCAATCATATGCCCATAAATTTACGGGGCTAGTTATCTAAACATGTCACATAAATTCATGGGGCTCGTTATCCAAACAATCATATGCCCAAAGAATCTACTACTGGGACTTGTTATCTAAACAAGTTATTTATTTGTTATATAAACAAATTATGCGATTGTTATCTAAACAATCCAACAACTAAAAACATATCATACTTACAACATAAACATATATCAACAAATATCTCGGGATACTTCTCGCGCATGTCATCCTCCCGCTCCTAAGTAGCTTCTTCAACTGCGCTATTGCTCCACAGGACTTTAACTAGGGGTATTATTTTAGTTCTCAACTCTTTGATTCCCCGTTCCAGTATCTTAACTGGTTTAACTTCATAACTTAAGTCCGGTTGTAGCTCTAGTGGTTCGTAACTAAGCACATGGGACTAATTGGACACATACTTTCTGAGCATAGAGATATGAAACACATTGTGGGTACTAGCCAACGCGGGAGGTAGGGCGAAGCGGTAAGCAACTGGTCCCATCCTCACGAGAATCTCAAAAGGACCTACATATCTGGGACTTAACTTCCCTTTTTCACCAAACCTCTTAACACCTTTTGTTGGCGAGGCTTTTAAGAAGACTTTGTCTCCCATCTCGAACTCGATGACCAGCCTTTTGGCATTGGCATAACTTTGTTGTCTACTCTGAGCTGTGAGCATATGCTTTCTCATTCTTTCTATATATAATACTACTTTATATATATATATATATATATTACATAATAAAGATGAAAAGTAAAACATTCAGCCTATTTTTTCTACTACTTAATACTATATACGTGTCAAATAGATTAATTTCATTGGATAATCTTTCGTAGAGATGTGAACAAATATAGATGTACTTAAAGTATTCATTCCATTCTTCCTTCATTTTATCTTCTTTTGTTTTGTCTTTAGTGTATTTTGCTTTTATTTAGCTTGTAGATTGAAAAAAATGATATTTATCATTTAATTTTTGATGTTATCATATTCACATGTTATTGAGCTTATTTTATCATTTTAATAATAAAACTTACAGAATATGTGCTTGGTACTCTTTTCTATTTTTTTTTATATAATTTAATGAATAAAATTTGTTCTTATTATGTCATATATTAAAACAAAATTTCCACTTTATTCTTTTGTACTTTATTTAAATACTTACTAACATAATTTATATTTTTAATGATTTATCAAAATATATAATTATTGATGGACCCAAAACGGGTATGTTTTAAATATTTATATCGCAAGCGCACGAATCGTATATGAAATATAGTGATCATGTAAGCACGAGATCGAACTCAAAGGAGTTGTTTAAAATAAAAAAGAAAACCATTAATAAAGATTGATGAAAATTTGTGACAATAAAATCAAATAAGAGACAATTATAAATTTTTTTAAGACAATTGTTATCCCTGTTTTTCCCCGGGACACGTGGCATGACACAATGGGTACATGGGCTCCCTCAAAGAGATCCAGGCCCATCTTGAGCCCAATGAACAGGGAAGAAGAAAGTCTTGATAGTCCAATCGTCAATGAACCGAGACATTAGTAAATGAACCCGGACCAAACATCCCTGTCCTGACCTACCCATATCCTCTGGGATGCCAAATAAAGGTGGTAAGCTCACTAGTCTGGGAATAAACCTTGTCGAGAATGAATCGGGACATTAGTAAATAAACCTAGACCAGACATCCAGATAGGGAGAGTTTGATCTTCCCTGACACTGACAGGTCCCCGAGAAACACGGAAGTTGGTCTCCTCAACTATGAACAAGAAGTTACGCATGGAACGTACACTGTTCCTAGGAAATAGTGCTGCCACTGCTCTAACAGATCCTGTCCCCCGAATCTCCCTCGAGGCCCATGACACCCAGATTGGAGGAGCATTCTGTTGGGAGTGTTTTAAAGTGTGGTTACGCTTGGGCTGGCTCAATGGGCCTTGGTTAATGTACCTTATATATTATAATCCTTTGTATTAAGCCTCCATTAGAGAGCAAATACTATTTATATCCTTATTGGGCCCATTAGTTCGGCCCAAGCCCAGTGCACTCATTTGCCTATAAATATGAACAATGGTGCACTGGGGAAAGGGGATCGAAATTTTCTCTTGTAAGCAATTACTCTGCTCAAACTTGTAGAAAACACCATTGTCAAAAGCTCTCTAAGCTCTAATACAACTGACTCGTAGACTAAGGCTCATTAATGCCCCAACCACGTAAAAACCTTGCTTGCAACTCCTAAATTCTTTCTTCTTAAGCCCTCTTATCTTTCATGATTCTAGTTGCCGAAAAACTCGGTAAACAACAATAAATAAAAATAAATTAATAGTAGAAATCAAGATAGTAAAAGAAAGATTATTAAGATAATAGAATCCACAAAATATAAGTTCAATAATATTTAAAAGTACATTGATTCTCAAGTTCTAGTAATAGTAGAAATTAATCAAACCATCACTTATTCAAATTATATATTCTATTTAAGCACAAGTTATCATGGAATGGTAGGATTTATCTTCACTTTTAAAATTATAATTTCAAAATATTTAATGTAAATCAATCTAATGAAATAACAAATAAATCAATTAATATTATTTATAAGGCAAAATATAATATTTTTGTTCTAAGCATTTGATGTGCACAATTTAATGGCACACCTTAATCAAAGAATATTATGATTTTGCACTAATGAAGAACAAAGTGTAAATATATGTACTAACAATAAAAAATACATGATATTTAAGATGAAAGAAGATATTTGAAAAAGAAAAATCCATAAACTTTGTTGCACAAATGGGAAATCAAAATACAAAATAAATACTATTTAGTTACATATTGTTTCATCATCACCTTAATAATCTTAAAATGATTAGAAACTCATAACTAGAATAGCAAATACAAACTAAAAATTACAAACATAAATTGGAAAATTCGGAGGAGGAACCCCCAAATTTTTCCTCTAAAAACTCATATAAACAATGACCAAAAACAATAAAAAGATGAAGAGAATAGAGTGGTCTTGAAAGTGTAGAATTTGTGTAGTGTAACCTCTCCTAAAATAATCACGCTCAAATGGTCTTGAAAATTCCCTATTTATAGTCAAAATGAGAGTATTAAAATAATCAATTTAAATTGATTAAATTAATTAAATTAATAATAATATGGCAAATAATGGTAAACTATAGGGTGTAATGATAATTTTATGGTAAAATATATAGAAAAGTTTAGGTAAAAAATTGATATTTTTGGACAAAGGGGACAAGGGGATAATGTGCAATTTATGAGCTTAAGAAGGGGCTGTGTTGGAGGCTTGGGTCGTTGGGCCTTGGCGCGTTGGCTGAAGGGCTTCAGGAGGCATTTGGGCGTGGGCTTAGGAGGCTAGTTGAGAGGAGCTTCGTGGGCCTGGGGAGCTTCGGGCCTGGCTAGATTGGAGGCACAGAATGCAGCAGACGCTAGCTTGGGAAAGTGTTGAATGTGGGGGGTAGGCCCGTGGTGGGCCTTGGTTGCTGAAGAGGTGGTGTTTACAGTATTACCATATTTTCTTTTCTTTTCTTGTTTTTTATTTTTTTTTTAAACACAAACATACAACAAATTTCCTAACAAAATAAATATAAAATAAATCATAATAAAATATTTTCACTATAAAATAAATCAAGTTAATTTTTTAAAATTATTAATTATAACTTAATTTATATTTAACATTTAAGTTTAATAATACAATATTTTTTACCACAATAATCTTTTTCACTTTTTTTAAAAAAAATTATTTTTACAAAATTATTGATAGATTAGGTCACACATTAAAGATATATTACAGTGTCAGATTTCTGCATGAGAGAGGGAGTTTTGTTGAAGAAGCTGTTTGTCATTTACTACTGATTTGGTTTGAAAAAAAGTGAGTCTAGAAGCTAGCTTTGATAGGATTAGTACATTAAGTCTTTAAACTAAAAATAGAGTTGAATATATCAAATAAGGAATGATCCGGGCACTTAAAATATACACTCACATAATAATATGCCAATTTAGGTACTCACATGCTAATATGCCAATTTAGGTAATATGTCATTGGTATAATATTTAGGTACATATTTTATATGCACATATTATTACTCATTAATTAAATATTGTTTGCTTTGGTGTGGGAGTTGAAGACACATTGTAAAGGGTGCCAAGCCAAATGATATGATTAGGTTAGGTTTTTGCAGTCAAAATTGGGCGACTAAGAGCATCTCCAACCTTGACACCTTATTTGGTGTCACACCAACATCAAATTTGGTGTCAAAAACTATTTTCACTCCAATCACAACACTAAAAACTACAAAAAAAAAAATATTCTTTATTATTATATTATTTTTTTAAATAAATTGAATATTATTTTTATTATTATATTAATTTATCAAAAGCATCACAATTATTATATCTAATTAATATTTTAAATAAAACTACTCATTAATCACATGACAATAATACTATATAAATAATTAAAACTCGATAAATTAAAAAATCATATTGCATGTTGTAACATAAAGATTGCATCACTAGAGAAAAAATATTACATTCATAGAAAAAAAAAATATTACAATACATTAGATTAAATTAAACCTAAAAGACCCACTTGAAAATATATATTTTAATTTTGTGAGTTACCATATTCGTCCCACAAGTGCTCAATTAATGCATTTCGAAGCTCAATGTGAGCTTTCTTATCCTTGATTTTTCTATGTCCAGTAAGAAATTCTTGAAACCGAGCATTATCATCTTCTTCTATCTGAACTTCTGGACTTGGCACTTCGACTCGCTCTTCAATTGATGCATTAATATCACGTTCATCTTCAATTATCATATTATGCATAATAATACATGAAGTCATTATATCATGTAATACTTTTTTATTCCAAAGACGTGCCGGTCCAGCAATAATTGCAAATCTAGACTGCAGTACTCCAAATGCACGTTCCACATCTTTTCTACATGCTTCTTGTTTCATTGCAAATAATTTCTTTTTTGGATGACGTGGATCATGAATACTTTGAACAAGAGTAGACCATTTTGGATATATACCATCAGCTACATAATAACCCATATTATACTCTTTTCCTTTAATAACATAATTAGCAGGTGGAGCAATACCTTCAGCAAGATTAGCAAAAAGATGGGATGCCTCCAGCACATTAATGTCATTATTAGATCCCGGTAAACCAAAATATGCATGCCATATCCAGAGATCATAGTCAGCTACAGCTTCAAAAATAATAGTTGGGGACCCACTACGACCGGCATATTGTCCTCCCCAAGCAATTGGGCAATTTTTCCATTTCCAATGCATACAATCTAAACTTCCCAACATTCCTGGAAAACCTCGACGTTCACCAATCTGGAGTAGTCTTGCAACATCATTAGCGTTAGGTGATCGGAGATAGCGGGCTCCAAACACCTCGATAACAGCACGACAAAATCGCTTCAAGCTTTCTATAGTTGTAGATTCTCCTATTTTGATGTATTCATCGGTAGCATCTGCTGGTACACCATACGCCAACATTCGAAATACAGCTGTTACTTTTTGCAAACCTGATAACCCGAGTTTACCCATTCCATCCCTTCACTGGATGAAGTAATTGTCATGTCTTTGTATAGCATCCAAAATATGAAGGAATAAAGGACGACCCATTCGAAATCTTCGCCGAAACATCAAATCGGTAAATCGAGGATTCTCTGCAAAATAGTCGTTGAAGAGATTGCGATCAGCACTTTCCCGGTCACGGTTGATAACTATATGACCAGGAATCGAGCCTCGACGTGAGCCTTTGTTTTTTTGGTGTTGAGCAACGCAAAAATTATTGTTAGCAGTAATTTGACCTACTACTTGCATTTCTATATCATCATAATAGTCATCATCTGAAGAAGATGATGATAAATAAGATGAACTACCAGGATAAGAATTCATATTTTATCAAAGTTAAACTGTATATATATTTTTCGATGTACCCTATATCATGTGTGATATTCATGTTTTATAGTGTAAATCTCCTTATCTTCTGAGTCCAAAATCAGAAGATAAGAAATCTCACGGATTAATCTTGGCCGCTGAAATAATTTGACCACAATCTCAACCGCTGCATTGTGTTGTCAAATCACATCTTATCTTCTGAGTCCAAAATCAGAAGATAAGAAAACTCACGGATTAATCTTGGCCGCTGAAATAATTTGACCACAATCTCAACCGCTGCATTGTGTTGTCAAATCACATCTTATCTTCTGAGTCCAAAATCAGAAGATAAGAAATCTCACGGGTTAATCTTGGCCGCTGGAATAATTTGACCACAATCTCAACCGCTGCATTGTGTTGTCAAATCACATCTTATCTTCTGAATCCAAAATAAGAAGATAAGAAATCAAATCTTATGTAGCTTTTTCATCCCTATATAATCCCACACTACTCATTCAAACGGATTACCTCTTCCACACTACTCATTCAAACTGATCACATCTCTTCAACATATTTTCAAAACAACTACATTTTCTTCCAAAATGTCTTCCAGTCGCACTGCTTCATACTCACTTGAAGAAGATATGCACTTGTGTCATGTATATATTGACATTTTTCAAGATCCAATCATAGGAAGAAACCAATCAGGTAATAGTTTTTGGGCAAGAGTTGAATCAGAGTACCACAAGAATGAGAAATTTAGTAATCAACCTCGACCAAGAAGATCTTTGCAAACTCGAATGACTACCATTATTGGTGCAGTTGCAAAATTAAGGGGATTCATCAACCAAATCCAAAATAAAAATCCAAGTGGTGCTTCACAAGAAGATATTGTAAGTGTTTGTTATAATTTACTTATTGTTACTAAATTGTTTTTAAATTTTATTGACACTATTATTTTATTTATGTTTTAATAGTTAAATTAAACGAAGATGTTATTAGCCCAAGAAAAAAAATATAGCAGAGGCTTCAAATTTGATCATGTGTGGCCCATCCTCAAACACATTCAGAAATTTACAAGTGATGACAACATCAATGGACCAAGTAGATTCCAACAAGATGGTCCTAATTTTACTTCGTCAAAATCATCATCTCACAATTTTGATTCTCCGACGTCAGCATCCACCGGTATGAGTTCATTTGATCTTAATATAAATAATGAGGAAATCATTACTAATTCAACTGAAAGACCTATTGGTGTGAAAAAAGCAAAGGCAAAACAATTAGGTGATGATCAATTTAACAAACTAATGGAACAAAGTAAAAAACTCGTTCAAGTTATTGAAAAGAGTAACACAGATAGAAATGAACGTTATAAAAGAAAAATTGAAGATAAAATTTTATTCACGGATTTGGATTCTATATCCGATCCAGAGTTTCGCCAGTACATTCAAAGCGAAAGAAGAAGAATTTACAGAGAAAGAGCACGAACATCCGAAGTTGGAGAACAAGGAGAAGGATCTCAATATCAGAGATCACAATATCGAGCATCTCAATATCAAGGACAAAGTGCTCAAGATGAAGGGCAACGATCTCAAGATCAAGGTGAAAGATCTAAAAATAACTCACAAGATTATAGTCAATATTTTGACTATCTTGGCGGAACAGGGAATAATTTTCCACATTATTGAATTGTTGTCTTTGTATCTCATAAGGTTCATTTCTATGTTATTGCTTTCCGTTTGATTTTGGCGTGTTTAATTTTAATTTTCCAATGTATGTTTAAGTTTGTAACGTTTTTATTGTGTAATATTGATTATGATTTAAGTTTATAATGTTTTATTGTATAATTTTGAGTATGTTTCGTATGCATTACTATGATTAATATTAAAAAAAATTGTAATGTGATTGTGAATGTTGAGAATGTGTACTATTAATTATAATGATAATGTGATATTTAATGTGTTCAATTTTAATTTTTTTAATGTATTTTTAAATTTGTAATGTTTCTATTGTGTAATATTAAAAAAATACAAATATTTAATAATGTTTTATTTAAATTATAATTAAAAAATATAATTTGTAGTATATACAATTTAATTTCTACATAATAAACTAATGAAAGAAAGAAAAAAAAAAAAAAAAGTATGCCGTGTGCTACAGTACACGGCATATATGCTGTGTACTGTAGCCAAGACATTAAATTTGATATATGTATGCTGCTTCATTGGAGTGCCTACAACTGCATATATGCAATTTTAGGGACACGTTGGAGAAGCCCCAAGGCCATCTTGCCTTTTGTTTTTACCATTGCTATAATATCCCACTATATTCGGTATTTGGTGAGGTATTCTAACTTGATAATATAATAATAAGATAAATAAAGCTGGGTTGGGTTGGATTTAATTTTATGCATTTTTAGCACAATATTTATTATTTTGCAGTACAAGACCAACTGAAGCTGCCCTAATATAATGCAATTGATGACTACTCTATTCTTACACACTTTCACGTTGGGGCTCTTCTCTCTCTTATATTTTATCTCTGTGGATTTTTTTAATAATATTACGTGGATACTAATTAACTTCTGCAATTATTTTTATTATAAATGAATGATTCGTTCTCACCCGTTTCTAATTAATGCAAACACTCTGACATTGGCCCCTACTAGCACAAGTAATGGTTATATATAGGGAACCGTGGCAACAAGTATATTTTAATAAGTGGGTCTCATGGCAAACCAGTATATTTTAATAAAATTTATTATTATTATTATTATTGTTCTTGGATACAAACAACAAAACACATGGATGTGTTTAACTTAAAAGTCAATTCTTGTGTGAGTGCAGTTGTGTGTAAAAAGCTTTAAAGTGTACTTTATTAGTAAATAAAAACTGACTTACGATCACATCTGATGAGACTAAACCAAAATTGGTTTTGGAATACAAACATTACTAGAAGACAAACATTTGAAAAGAAATTAAAGTAATAATAATGATAATGAATTATCTAACTGCGTTTGGTGCTTTGAGCCTGGTCAGTATTATTAGAACTCAGTTTTTGACCAATTAAAAACACTCTTTTATTAGGCCATATGCAATCAGACGGGATTACGGCAATATATGCTGTGAAGAGCACAAATTCATCTCCAACCACTCCAAAAATTCTTCCATTTACCCATTGATGAACAGTGCCACGGCATATATCCCGTGCACTGTTCACACAGCATTTTAAAATTTTTTTTTTATTAAGATAAATATATCTTATATACATATATATTTATATATATATAAACATATGATTATTATGTGGGTTTATATTTTATGTTGGATTTTTTAATTATAAATACACATATAATTTAATTTTTTAAATAAAATTTCAAATATTTTATGTGGGTTTATAAATACACATAGTATTGGAAAATTAGTTTTATTTAATTAATATTTTAAGAGTGTGTTATGTTTTAGGGTTAATTAAATATATTTTATTGTAGTAGTGTAATATTTAAATAGGAAAATGTAATGTGTTATTATAATTGTCAAGTTTTAATATTTATGAAATAAGTTTCATGTAATTAAAAATGATATTTTTACTTAATTGATTAGTTAAATAATAAAATAAAATAAAAGAATATTCTATTTTATTAAAAAATAATATAATAATAAATAATATATAAGCAAAAGGTATCCCAAATGGTCCATTTATATCTTATGTTTATGGTATTTTTTTTTCCTTATTTATCCTTACAAACCTTGTTAAAATTTAGAGCTTCTGCTGGGTTCTTTAGTTTCTGCCATACCATTGTCACTAAAAATGTTATTGGCAATTTTATTAGAATAAATAATCCATCACCATTATGAATATCAGTAAACTTTTTATCCAAAATACTTTGAATTGTATCACATTCGTGTACTGATTAGTTTTTTCGATGCTTGGTTATGTAGAACTTGTTTCATCCGTCATGCTATCACATGTACAAGAACCGCGCAAAAGTCCCCAAGAGGTGGCTAGAAGTTTAACCGGTTCACTTGTAATAGTGATATTGGATTTATTTCCATGGTATTTTATTCAATTAATAAACTAGTAAGAGTGGATGAGGAGCTCAAATAAATTATTCTTTATAATACATAATCTTCTAATGGATGACTAAAATTATATATTTTTATTTAAATAATAGTATTTTTTTTATATGTTTGAAGATATAAATATGTTATTATTTTTTATAAATTTTTGTATATATATATATGTATTATTTTATTTCTTTAAATGAAAAAAATATTTAAAAAATATAATATATAAATGATGTAAAAAAAAAATAAAGATATATGGTATAGTGTAAAAGTTTGAGGTAAATTATAAAAATATATGTTTTGGTGATATATTTTGGAATACACTTTTTATAATATTTAACTAAAATTCATAAAAATATTTTATATCAGTTTTTTTATACATATATTTATAATAGTTATACACAAATTTTAAATAATATATATTTACATTTATATAATATTTATATATCTTTTATATAATATTTTAATATTATTATTTTTTTATAAGCTTTTTTTATTTATTTAGTATATATTAATTATTTATTTTTTCAAATAATAAAATATATTTAAAAATATAATATTTATAGAAAAATATATAGAGAAGATGATGCATAGCATAATGTAAAATTTAGAAGTAAAATAAAATTTTTTTGATGATGTATTTTAAAAAATAGAGTACAACACCCATTGGTTTTGATATTTGCAGGCAATTCAAGCATACGAGGAGAACAGAAAATATCAAAAGGAAGCTATTTGGTCATACTTTTCTGATCAAGTTGATGGTAGAATTCTTTTTCTTATAACATCTAAGAGCACTCACATTGGGTGAGTTATATTACCAAAATATATAAAAAATAGCTAAAACTAACAAAAATGGGTATACATTGGATGATGTATTTTACAAATATTTTTACATAAAGCTACAGTACCAAGCTATATTTAATATATACTATTCATCCTTTAACCGAATATTATAATATTAAAATATATTAGGATATTATTGATAGTTATAAAAAATATTTGAAATGAATAAAAAATGTTTGAAAATATAATATTTAAATGATATAGAGAAAAAAATAGAGAATCTGATGTATAGTAAAATATAAAACTTATAGATAAAATAGAAAAATATGTGTTTTTGGGAGGTATTTTAAAAGTTGAAGTATAGCATCGGATGGGAGTGCTCTAACAACTAATTTGAAATTCACAAACTTTCTGATTGTTCAACATTTCTGGGGGGCTGTATCGATAGGTAATCTATTGTTGTTCTGTACATAATTATGCACCAGTGAAAGATTTTATTTTCTATGGTTTAAATGCACAACTTAAAATTTCTAAGGATTAATTTAAAATTTATCATATTTTTCACAAATTTCTTAAAGAAATAAGAGATAAGAGATGAATAAATTAAAAAAAACTCTTATGCACCATTTTTTTTAAATAAAAATATTTCTAATGATTTGTGTGTTCCCATGAAAGACTTAATTTAAACATATACAAATAGATATAATATACAAATAGATTTGTATATTTAAACATAACACAAGCATCGCTTCCAATTTCTACTATTACTAGTATGAGTGAAACAATTACTAGTATTTGATCTTACTACTATTAGTAGATTAAAGTCAATCCATTGGTTTATTTAACTAAGATTTTTCATTTTATATTATTCACTTACAAAATGTATTATTTGTCTTCGGAAAATTAGTTATGAATTGGGGCATTGTGTTATTTTATTTGTAGATTTTTTTTAAGAGTTTATAAATTTTTAGATTATATTTGGTCTCATTACTTGTTTGGAGACTGTATTTTGATAAATTATTTTTTGAACTATACATTTTATAAAATTATATAAAATAGAACCCTAAATTCGATTTTGATTAATATTTTCTTAACTAAAATCATAAATAATTTACTAAATTAATAATTTAAAATAAAAATAAAATCATTATGTTTTAATGTTGTATTGTTATATTTATTTATTTATTTCATCAAAATTAAATTTAATATTCTATTTTAATTATTTTATAAAACATAACATTTAGAAAATAATTTGAAACACAATATCCAAAGTAACGAGATAAAAGACCGTCCAAAAATATATAAATAATTTTTTTAATAATATTACGTGGATATTAATGCAAACATTCTGACATTGCGTATTTCAATATGGCCATCAAATCACCGAATAAACATACCTCGATTTTATGATAGTTAATAAATGAGACAGGGTACGAAAGGGAGTTGTGTGGACCCAAATCTATTTTCTAAAAATGTCCTCTTTCACTTTATTTATTTATTTACTTTTTACTTTTTACTCTGCAACTTATACTATAATTGATTTTGATAAGACTACCTATTCAATTTTTTATTATTTTTTTTGATTGGTCTGACTTTTTTGTTCTTTGACCTCTTTAAAAGTGTCATTAGGCCATCTCCAACCCATTACCCTATTATGGTGTTGCACCAACACCAAAACTAAAGAATCTTAACACCATATTTTTTTTCTATTCCAATCACAACACCAAAAATTACACCAAAAAATATATTATTTATTATTATATTATTTTTTAATAAAAATATAATATTCTTTTTATTATTTTATTATTTTATCATTTATTTATTTAATTAATCAATTAAGTAAAAATGTCATTATTAATTACATGAAACTTATTTCATAAATATTAAAACTTGAAAATTATAATAACACATTACATTTTCCTATTTAAATATTACACTACTAAAATAAAATATATTCAATTAACCCTAAAACATAACACACTCTTGAAATATTAATTAAATTAAACTAATTTTCCGATACTATATTCGTCCCACAAGTGTTCAATTAATGCATTTCGAAGTGCAATGTGAGCATCCTTATCTTTGATTTTTCTATGTCGAGCTAGAAATTCTTGAAATCGAGCATCGTCATTACCCACCATCTCAACTTCTGGATCTGGCACTTCGAACCGTTCTTCAATGGGTGCATTAAAGTCACGTTCATCTTCTATTATCATATTATGCATAATAATACATGAAGTCATTATATCATGTAATATCCTCTTATTCCATAGACGCGATGGTCCTGCCACAATGGCAAATCTTGATTGTAATACTCCAAACGCACGTTCTACATCTTTTCTACATGCTTCTTGTTTTCGAGCAAAAAATTGTTTCTTCGGGTCACGTGGCTCACGAATGGTTTGAACGATAGTAGACCATTTTGGATATATACCGTCAGCTAAATAATAACCCATATTATACTCTTTCCCTTTAATGACATAATTAGCGGGTGGAGAAACACCCGCAGCAAGATCAGCAAAAAGATGGGACGCCTCCAACACGTTAATATCATTGTTAGATCCAGGTAGACCAAAATATGCATGCCATATCCAAAGATCATAGTCAGCTACAGCTTCAAGAATAATAGTCGGAGATCCACTACGACCAGCGTATTGTCCTCCCCAAGCCGTAGGACAATTTTTCCATTTCCAATGCATACAATCTAAACTACCCAACATTCCTGGAAAACCTCGACTTTCACCAATGTGTAGTAGCCTTGCAACATCATCAGCGTTAGGTGATCGGAGATAGCGGGCTCCAAAGACCTCGACAACAGCACGACAAAATCGTTTCAAACTTTCCAAAGCAGTAGATTCTCCTATTTTGATGTACTCGTCGGTAGCATCTGCCGGTACACCATATGCCAACATTCGAAATACGGCTGTTACTTTTTGTAGACCCGATAACCCAAGCTTACCGAGTCCATCTCTTCGTTGGACGAAGTAATTGTCATGCCTTTGTACAACATCATAAATATGAAGGAATAAAGCACGACCCATTCGGAATCTTCGGCGAAACATCGAGGCAGAAAATCGAGGGTTCTCTGCAAAATAGTCGTTGAAGAGATTGCGATCAGCATTTTCTCGGTCACGGTTGACTACTATATGACCAGGAATTGAGCCCCTGTGTGACCCTTCGTTATTTTGATGTTGAGCGATGCAAAAATTGTTGTTAGCAGTAATTTGACATACCACTTGTTTTTCTAGATCATCATAATAATCATCATCATCTGAAGAAGAAGAAGACGATGCCAAATAAGATGAACTACCATAATGAGAATTCATCTTTAGTCGTATGTGTAGTTGGTCTACATTAAGCCAATGTTTTATAGTGTAGATATTCACTATCTTCAGATTTCAAATTATTTTGTCTTAAGAAAAGATACTCATAACATTGTATTGTCACATCGTATTTTGTCTTCAGATTTCAAATTATTTTGTCTTAAGAAAAGATACCCGTAGCATTGTATTGTCACATCATATTTTGTCTTCAGATTTCAAATTATTTTGTCTTAAGAAAAGATACCCGTAGCATTGTATTGTCACATCATATTTTGTCTTCAGAAAAGATACCCGTAGCATTGTATTGTCACATCGTATTTTGTCTTCAGATTTCAAATTATTTTGTCTTAAGAAAAGATACCCGTAGCATTGTATTGTCACATCATATTTTGTCTTCAGAAAAGATACCCGTAGCATTGTATTGTCACATCATATTTTGTCTTCAGAAAAGATATCCGTAGCATTGTATTGTCACATCGTATTTTGTCTTCAGATTTCAAATTATTTTGTCTTAAGAAAAGATACCCGTAGCATTGTATTGTCACATCATATTTTGTCTTCAGATTTCAAATTATTTTGTCTTAAGAAAAGATACCCGTAGCATTGTATTGTCACATCATATTTTGTCTTCAGATTTCAAATTATTTTGTCTTAAGAAAAGATACCCGTAGCATTGTATTGTCACATCATATTTTGTCTTCAGAAAAGATACCCGTAGCATTGTATTGTCACATCGTATTTTGTCTTCAGATTTCAAATTATTTTGTCTTAAGAAATCTACCTTCAACATCCCTATATAATGACATATTTTTCACATAAGATGACCACACCTCTTCAACATAGTTCTAAACCAACTTCTTTCTCTTTCAAAATGACTTCAATTCGAACTTCTTCATACTCAATTGAAGAAGATGTGCACTTGTGTCATGTGTATCTTGACATTTCTCAAAATCCAATCATAGGAATTAACCAATCCAGAGATCAGATGTGGGCAAGAGTTGAATTAGCATATCACTCTGGGCAGTTTAGTAGTCAACCTCGACCGAGAAGATCTTTGCAAACTCGAATGACGACCATTCTTGCGGCAATTTCAAAATTGAGGGGATGCGTCAACCAAATTGAAAATAAAAATCCAAGTGGTGCTTCTCAAGAAGATATTGTGAGTATATATTGTTATAGTTTATTTTTAGTTAGTAACTTATTTTTAATTTTATTGACAATATTTATTTATTATTCAATAGTTAAATCAAGCGAAGATGCTATTAGCACAAGATCCAAAGTACATAAGAGGGTTCAAATTTGCTCATGTGTGGTCTATTCTTAAAGATTGTGAGAAATTTACAAATGACAACACCAATTCACCAGCTAGATTCCAACAACAACGTCGTAGTTTCAATTCCCCCCAATCTTGTTCTTCTGGCTTCGAATCACCGACATCAGCACCCACCGGTATGAGTTCATTTGATCTTAATATGAATGAGGAGGAAGTTCCTATTAATTTATCTAAAAGACCTATCGGTGTGAAAAAAGCAAAAGGAAAACAAAAAAGTGATGAACAATTTAAGAAATTAATGGAACAAAGTCAAAAACTTGTTAACGTTATAGAAAAGGGTAACTTTGAAAGAAATGAACTTCTGAGACAAAAGGTTGATGTGGCTAGAATGAGAGAAGAGAATAAAATTTTATTTATGGATATGAATTCTATATCCGATCCAGAGTTTCGCCAATTTATTCAAAGCGAAAGGAGAAAAATTTATAGATCAAGAGCACAAACATCCGAACATGGAGAACAAGGAGAAGGATCTCAATATCAGGGATCTCAATATCGAGCATCTCAGTTCCAAAGATCTCAATATGAAGAAGAACACAGAGAAGGAGCTGAAGATGAACATCAACGATCTCAAAATCCTTCACAAGATTATAGTCAATATTATGACTATCTTGGCGGAACTGGGAATAATTTTTAAAATTATTAGAAGTATGTCTTAGTTTGTCTTGTGTTCTATATATATATATTTATATTGTTTTCCATTTTATGTTTGGTGTATTTGATTTTAATATTAGAATGTAAGTTTGAAATATTTTAATTATCTTTTGTATATTTAATCAATTTCAATGTTAATTTTATTTTCTTATAGTGTAGAGTAAGAATTTTCACACAAATTAAAATAAATTATATAAAAAATTAATTATGAAATATTTGAAATTTTATTTAAAAAATTAAATTATATGTGTATTTATAATTTAAAAAACCCAACATAAAATATAAACCCAAATAATACTCACATGTTTATATATATAAATATATATATATGATATAAATATGTTTATTTTAATAAAAAAATATATATATATATATATACCGTGTGAACAGTGCACGGCATATATGCCGTGTCACTGTTCATCAACTGGTAAATGCATGTACATTTGGAGTTGGGTTGGAGAGAGATTTTTACTCTCCACGGCATATATTGCCGTAATGGAGTGGGATTGGAGATGGCCTTAGAAAAGAAAAAAAAGAATAAGTTTTGATGTGATTTATCATCTATACAAATGCGATGAATGGTTAATTAAGAAAAAATGGGAAAATTATTTATTTTGTTAAAAAATATTTTTTAATCTAATATTATTATTATTTTTTGAGAAAACATTTATTTTTTTCTATTTTCAATGTGAATTAAATGTTAATAATATATTTTGTTATAATTTAAACTTTTATTCTCTATTATATATTTTTTTATCTTAATCAAGTGACCAATTTTATTAATAAACAAATGAGTCTCTTATATTATTATTATTATTATTATTTAAGGAGAATTATAATTCATTTTTTACATATATAATGATGTTATATTATAATTATATTAGATATTTCATTATTTTTTTCATAAAAAATTAAATAATTTATAGTTCTAAAAATATTATTCAAAATAATTAATTACACCCATATAAAAAAACAAACATCCACCCAACTAATTGTTTAAATTCTATCTTCAGCAATATAAATTATTCAAAATTTATTTAAACATTTTATTTTTAACTTTTCCTCAAATTTTAGAGGATTTTTCTTAAAAATATATATATAATTATTTATCCCAAGGCTTCTAATAAAACTCTTACTTTATGGCAAAATAATAAAATATTCCAAAAGAATTATGCATGTGTTATTGGTACTAGAATAAGTATCATTAACCACTGATAATATTGTATTTAAATTAAGAATAAAATAAAAATAAAGAATATATTAAAATTTGACATTCCTAATTTGTACAAGACCCAATAAATAAACAATTCAACTTAAAGTACCTTAATATTAGATTATTTGGCCTTAACTCCAAGACATTTTCTTGTTTATTAAATATGCTTTGTCAACCAATTATAAATAAAAATCAATTAATTAATGTCATAAACTTTATTCTTGATTTTAATAATATAATGTATTTATCATTTAGTGTTTTTCTATTTAATTTAATTCCTCAGAGTTTAAAAGTTTGGTGGTTTATAAGTAGTGATAAAAACATATTAATAAATTATACCATTTGTATAATAATTGCTCTAAAATACAACAAACTATATATTTTAATAAATTAAAACCAAAATGATTTAATCATTTGTGTAAATGTTTTCCTGTCATTATAATATATTGAGCTAAACAAAATTAGTAGAAACTCAAAATGGTCTTCCATAAAAACACTACAATTTGAAGAAAAAAAGTTTAAAAATAATGAAAATAACAAGATAAATTACAATCATATATCAATTTAATACACCAATTTTTTTATTAGATTTGACTCCATGAGAATTTTAAATATATATATATGTCAATCAAGTGTTTTGACAATAGTATTATTTTGTAAAATTAAAATAAAATAAATTCTGTATTTTATTTTCTAAATGGACAAACTATAACTAAGAGTAAATTATAAAAAAATATTAAGAGATTTTCCAAAATTACTTTTTTAACGTTTTTAAATGTTTTTTACGTAAACTTTTTTTTAAAAGAAAAAAACTTTTTTATTTATTCCAAATATTTACTAAATATATATGAAAAATGCTTTAAAAAGAGCCTATCAGTGAAGCTCTTTTGTATCCTCAACACGTGAATAATTTTTTGTATAATTTTTTTATGATTGTGTGTATTTTAATTATTTAGAATATACTGTAAGTTTTTAGAAAATTCTAAATAATTTATACTGTCAAAAAATAATTTAAAAATATATTATTGTACACTCCATTAATTTTTTTTATACGCTTTGAAAATATTACCTAGTCTTTAGCATTGTAAATTATTTAAAAATTTTAAATAATATATTCTAAATAACTATAATATACGCACTCATAACAAAATTATTTACAGATAAAAACAGTACACTGCCACACAAATTTAAAAAAAAAAAAAACATAAGGAAGAAGATATTGTACTCAATGTATATTTGTGGGGCATTAAATTACTAAATTATTATGTTAATTAAAAAAAAGACTAAAGAATTAATTATTATAATTATTGTTATTTCATTTTCACCTTATTTATTATAGTAATAATAATTTAGACATATACTAACTCTTTCTCGGGAAAAACCAAATAGAAAGCGACCCATTTTTCATTATTCATTATTCGCAAATGGCAATGGCATGGCTTTCACACACAGTAACAATCTCTGAACGCTCTTCCAACCCCAACTCCCCAACCCACGTACACATATGAGAGAGAGAGAGAAGTGAAGGAGAGATAGAGAGTAGAAAGAGCTGCAATGTTGCAGGTCTTCTTGCAGAGCTGTGGCAGATTGTTTTTTAACTTTATTCATGAAAATAATTCTCACTCTTTCTCACTCTTTTTACGTTTCTCTCTCTCTAGTTGTTACTGTTGTATTTAGAGGTCTATATGTGCCAGAAGAAGGACGATGTGATTGAACAAAAAAAAGGTGATATCTTTATTGGTGGTATGTGATCAAACATCATGAGGGTGTGAGACAGAGTAGAGGAGTTCTTCGTCACCGGTTTACAGTTGTAAGGTCGGGCAGTGTAGTAGAAGGAAGAAGAAGAACGTTTTCTCTTCTGTTTTCTGTTCTGGGTTTGTGCGAGCTGGATGTGTTTCGAACTGGGTTCTGAACTTTTCTTCTTTGAGCTGGTTTTCTTCTCTGTTTCGAAGTGGTGAAAGGGTCGTTTAATGAGGTTTTGGAGAAGTTGGCTTTGAATGAGCTTTGATTGGTGGAAAGTTATGGCATTTCGTGTTGGGTTTGTTCTTTTGGCTTTTCTCGCTTGTGTGGCCCTAGGTAGTACAGTGGATTCTGATGACGGTGAGTTGTTGTTGTTTTCGTATGTTTCCTGAGGATTTTGCTCTGATTGTTTCTCGGGAAAATGCATGAGAAGAAGATTGAACCCAAGAAAGATGGTGTCTTTATGTGTTTTGAAACTAAGCACATTGTGAAATGTAGCTCTCAAATTTGTTTTCTTTAACTTTTGCTCTGTTTTGAACTCACCCACCTTTGAAAACCTGTCTTCTTCACTTGTTTCAAATAACAAACCAGAAGCAGGCTCATCATCAGTAGCTAGGCTTGTCTTGTCTGGTTGTGATACTCAAATTTACGGTTCTTTTTTAATAATGGAGCAACACTTCTGGAGATTAAGAAATCGTTTAGGGATGTGGATAATGTTTTGTATGACTGTTCAGTGTTTTGAAAAACAACCGGTTAAGTTAATTGGACCTATTCCTTCAACCTTGTCTCAGATTCCCAACTTGAAAGTTTTGTAAGTGTAGGAATTTTACTGTAATAACCCTACACCAAACAAATATTCAATCGGTAGTTTCAAAGTCAAAAGAGACCTTTAACACCTCTGCCTTTTTGACCAAGTGTCAAAGGCAAAACGACACAGTTTCTTATGTATCAGATATAAACCAAAACAAATCAATCAGAAATTAAAGAACCCATTTTCTATTGTAACCCGAACCCTAGCAGACCAATATCCCTAAGATCCCCAAACTGAAACTCAGTCCCAAAAACCAGAGATGAAACCTACGAAAATTAATCAACCCAGAGAAATATTCAGTAAGCTTAGTTCAATCAAAACCCAACAAACAGAAATGAGATATAGAGAATAATAATAATACTCAAAGGGCTCAATGAGAAGGGATTACCTTGTCGATTCTTCTGTGACTTGGAATCCATTGCCAAAACCTTGTAACACCAACTTCATAGTGAAGATCCGAGCTTTCCATCTGAGGAGCAGCTCAACGAGGATGTAACCCAGTTTATGGGCGAACCTCGAAAAATTCTGGGTGTTTTCTTCTCTATTTCTCATTTCTGTTTGTTGGGTTTTGATTGAACTAAGCTTACTGAATATTTCTCTGGGTTGATTACTTTTCGTGGGTTTCATCTCTGGTTTTTGGGACTGAGTTTCAGTTTGGGGATCTTAGGGATATTGGTCTGCTAGGGTTCGGGTTACAATAGAAAAGGGGGTTCTTTAATTTCAGATTGATTTGTTTTGGTTTATATCTGATACATAAGAAACTGTGTCGTTTTGCCTTTGACTCTTGGTCAAAAAGGCAGAGGTGTTAAAAGTCTCTTTTGACCTTGAAACTACTGATTGAATATTTGTTTGGTGTAGGGTTATTACAGTAAAATTCCTACAGTGGTATCAGAGCCAGGTTCTGGCTAGAAGGAGCAACAAAAATTCACATCAGGGAGAAGAACACCAAAATCAAATCTGGAAGGAGATAGCATAGCAGAACCCATTCAAGATCCTGAAGAAGTTCAAGAAGAATTTGTGGATATACCACTGACTGAACCTACTGAACTCCCTAATATTTTTCTTGATTCAGTTTTAAATAACACGAGTATATTAAGGTTGACATTGACAAATTCGATGGTTCTGGTGATTACAGGATTTGGAGAAGAAAAATTAGATCGCTGTTGGCTCAACAGAAGCTATTGAGGGTATTAGAAGACCCAATCGAATGGCCTGAGAATACTTCTAAAATCCAACAGGAAGAGCTGCTGGAAACAGCCACTGGTATTATCATCTTCAACTTATCAGATGCAATCATTAGACTGGTTGACAAAGAAGAAACACCAGCCAAGATTTGGAAGAAGTTGGAGGAGCAATTCCAACAAAAATCTCTTACAAACAAGATTTTCTTGAAGGAAAGGATCTTTGGGTACAAGATGAACCATTCCAAGACTCTTGACCAGAATCTTGATGAGTTCTTGAGAATGCACATTGAGCTTGCAAACTCAGGAGAGAATGAGGCTTTGAGTGATGAAAATTAAGCTATTATCATCCTCAACTCATTGCCCGAATCATATAGAGAAGTGAAGACAGCAATAAAATATGGGAGGACAGAGATAACTCTTGAAGAAGTTATTTCTGCCTTGAAGTCAAAGGACCTAGAAATGAAGTCTGAAAAATCTGGGAGCTTAAGTGGAGAACTGAACTTAAGTCGTGGAAGACCATCTCAAAGGAAACCTTGGCAAAACAGGGGTAGAAGTCACAGCCGTGGACATCACAAGGATAACCACAACCGTGACAAAAGCAGATCACACTCAAAGGGCCCAAGTGATCCTAAAGGCTGCTACAACTGTGGAAAACCTGGGCATTTCAAGAGAGATTGCTATTTCTTGAAAAAGAATAATAGAAACAAACATGAGGGACAGGGAGACTCTAACAACTCTTTATCATTTTCATCAAACAATAAACATGAATTTCAAAATGCTAATTTGAGTGATGGATATGAGAGTGGGGAAGTCTATGTAGCCTCATCATCTTTTAAAGATGATTGTACTTTCCATATGACTAATAATAAACATTTGTTGACTGATTTCAAGGATTCAACAAAAGGGAAAGTGATCCTAGGAAACAACCAATACTGCAATATAGAAGGCTCGGGTTCAGTGAACTTCAGAATGTTTGATGGAGTTATTAGAACCCTAAGTGGAGTGAGGTATGTTCCAAATCTGTTCAGAAATCTTATTTCACTAAGTGTGCTTGATGATAGGAAGGTGGAAAGCAAAATCAAGGAAGGGCAAATCAAACTGTGCAAAGGATCTACGGTGATTATGAAGGGAGTCAAGAAAGAAGGCCTATACTATTTAATAGGTGAACCAGTTGGAAAAAGTCACAATACAGTTACAGAACCACCAGAAGACTCAAAGGCAATACTTTGGCACAGAAGACTAGGCCACATTAGTGAAAGAGGACTACAGATTGTGAGTGACCAGCAACTATTGGGAAAGGACAAAGTTAGTAAAGTGAATTTCTGTGAGTATTGTGTACTTGGGAAACATCATAGGCTCAAATTCAAAATAGGTACACACAAAACTAAAGCTATACTAGAGTATATTCATTCTGATTTATGGGGTCCAGAAAAAACTGCTACACATGGGGGTAACACTTATTTCATGTCTATAGTAGATGATTTCTCTAGAAAAGTGTGGCTGGTTTTGCTTAAACATAAAAATGAGGCCTTTTGGGAAGGTGCCCAAAAACAAATCCGTGAGGGCTTAGGCCTAAAGCGGACAATATCATACTAATGGGGAAATAGATAGTGTCCGACGGTCCTTACAGTAAGTTTCTTATTCCATGGTTCAAGAGACTTGGCACAAAATAATCTCAGTGGGGAAATACCAAGGCTTATATACTGGAATGAAGTTCTGCAATATCTGTGAGTGTATCAGTTGTTAAAGTTTCTTTAGTGGCCGTGTGATTTCATTTTTATTCTGTAATTAAATGATGTTTTCGCGGCTGTCTTAGTGGTTTACGAGGGAACAACTTGGTGGGTACTCTTTCCCCCGATGTTTGCCAGTTAACTGTGTTGTGGTATTTGTAAGTCTTATCCAATTCTCAAATCCTGTGACACCTATAAAGACTCTAGCTTACGAGGTATATTTTGTATGGCTAATATTCCATCTTCTCCTTATTGCAGTGATGTGAGGAACAACAGTTTAACTGGTAGTATTCCTCAGAATATAGGGAACTGCACTGCCTTCCAAGTCTTGTATGTATTTCACCTGACTTGACAGATCAAATTTCTATAAATGTTTAGAAACTGTGGTTTATTGTGTATTTTTTATTCTTTGCCTGGCAGGGACTTTGTCTTATAACCAGCTGACCGGGGAGATTCCGTTCAATATTGGGTTTCTGCAAGTAGCCACATTGTATGTGCTCGTAGTATCTGTTTTATTGCTTGTTATTTATAATGTTTCTATCTATTTGATTTAACATTATTCTCGTCTTTTTGGAATTTTACTTGCTAGATCATTGCAAGGTAATAAACTCTCCGGGCATGTACCTTCTGTGATCGGCTCGATGCAGGCACTTGCTGTGGAATTATTACCATCACTACTGCCTTTGGCACTCGATATTTCTTCTATTGTCTCATGTTTGTGTGGTTTTTTATCTTATGGTCCAACCAGAGATTTGAGCAGCAACGTTAAGTGGACCAATCCCTCCTATTCTGGGAAATTTGACATACACTGAGAAATTATAAGTCATGCTTTGACACTTGTGCAATATGCCATTTTAGTTATGCTTTGTCCTTCATGTTATTTGGTTATAATTTATTTACTTGTTTGAGTCCTAGACAGTAGACAAACAAAGAAATGAATTAACTTATGTATATACACTTGTATTGATTATGACTTAATTATATTAAAACATCACAGGTATTTGCATAGCAATAAGTTGACTGGATCAAATCCTCCAGAGCTTGGGAACATGACAAAGCTTCATTACTTGCATGCAGACTCTTCTCCCTTCCATGTTTTTTCTAGGCTATTATTATATAATATTCGATGTTGTTACGTTTGAATTCATTTCAAGCAAAGAAGAGAAAAGAAAATGAAAGCCAATTGATTCTGTTTTCTATAGCACCTAATTCTGTCTTGTTGAATATACCTGATCACTCTTGCAAATGTAAAGATTCATGTTTTGTTTTCTTTTTTTTTTCAGGGAATTGAATGATAACCATCTTTCAGGGCATATTCCAGCTGAGCTTGGTAGCTTACCAATTTGTTTGACCTGTAAGTTTTCTTACTATGAATTTAGAAGTAAAATAAAAAATATATATTTTGATGAGGTATTTTAAAGAATGGAGTACATCACACATCCATTAAGAGTACATTAATAAGCATCAAATAACCGAGATATATTCTTATTGGTTTCGATATTTGTAGGTAATTCAAGCAATGAGGAGAACAGAAAATATCAAAAGGAAGCTGTTTGGTCAAAGTATTCTGATCAAGTTGATGTGGGAGATGTTTCTGAAGCAAAGGTGGGTTCTGTGGAGGATTATGGTGCATTTGTTGACTCACGATTTCCCGATAGTAGTATTTTTTTTCCTATAACATCTAACAACTAATTTGAAATTCACAAATGTTCAATATTTTCTGGGGGGCTGATTTAGACAAATCTGTTTAACAATGCCGAAACAGGTCTTTATCATCTCCCTGGACTAGTGCAGGAGGTAAGAGATATTCTTTGGGAGGATGATGAGGCAAGGGTGGGAGTTCTTGGTATTGGTATCGATAGGTAATCTATTGTTGTTCTATACATGATTATGCACCAGGGAAAGATTTTATCTTCTATGATTTGAATGCACAACTAAAAATTTCCAAGGATTAATTTTAAATTTATCATATTTTTCACAAATTTCTCAAAGAAATAAGAGATAAGAGATGAATAAATTAAAAAAAACTCTTATACACCATTTTTTTTAAATAAAAATATTTCTAATGATTTGTGTGTTCCCCTGAAAGACTTAATTTAAACATATACAAATATATTTGTATATTTAAACATATCACAAGCTTTGCTTCCAATTTCAGTAGTTCTGTTAGTGAGTAAAAGTGTGACCCTTGATTTATATGGTGGAAGTATGAGTGATACAATTACTAGTATTTGATCTTACTACCTTTATTAGATCAAAGTCAATCCATTGGTTTATTTAACTAAGATATTTCATTCATTTACTTTAGTATTATTTGTCTTTGAAAAATTAGTTATGAATTGGGGTATTGTGTTATTTTATTTGTAGATTTTTTTAAGAGTATATATATTTTTAGACTCTATATTTGGTCTCATTACTTGTTTGGAGATTGTATTTTGACAAATTAATTTTTGAATCATGTATTTTATAAAATAGTTAAAATAGAATTCTAAACCCGATTTTGATTAATATTTTCTCAACTAAAATCACAAATAATTTACTAAATTAACAATTCAAAATAAAAATAAAATCATTATGCTTAAAAATTATATTGTTATATTCAATTTGTTTTTCGTCAAAGTTGAATTTAATATTCTATTTTACAAAATATAGGGTTCAAAAAATAATTTGTTAAAAAATGCAAGGTTCAAACAAGTAATAAGATAAAACGCAAAATCTAAAAATATATAAATATATAGGTATATAGGTATGTGTATAAATATACATGTGTATTAAAACATATCTATCTATTTGTTCTTATATTTGGTTAAGGAGATTGGAGAAGTTTTGCTTGGGATTTAATCAATTTGTCTCATTCTACTCTCTTCTCTCTTTCTGCGTTTTCTCCTCTCTCAAAATGACTAGGGAAATCTTGCCCCTTAAGCTAATTAATTTGTATATGTACCTAGATGATTCTACTCTTTTTTCCCGCTCTTGGCTTTCAGCATCATTCCTCCCTACTCTTTTTCTGCTCAAAACCATAATCTTTTCAATGTCCAAAAGCTCAACCATTCGCACCGTCACCAAACTGCTGAAAAAGGCTTGGAAGGCTGCCGTTTGACGACTCCCTGAGCCTACACCCCAGCCCGATCCTACCCCTCCCCCTCCCTATTATCATTTTGTAAAAAAACTCCGGGGACTATGAGAAGAGAGTTTTTTCGTAGAATGCTCCAAATTTGTCGGCAATGACGGCACAATTGTCAGTGGGAAAATGCACCCTCTGTTGCGATGAAGTTGAGCTCGGACAGATGATGGTGAAGTTTATCAGCTGTGAGCATGTTTGTCATGCTGGATGTATTGTCGAATAAGCAAAACTATGTCCCGGTTACAGAGAGAACTCTTGTGAGGAGGAGGGGATAA
The DNA here is from genome assembly GCF_963169125.1 of Humulus lupulus. Lineage (NCBI taxonomy): Eukaryota > Viridiplantae > Streptophyta > Magnoliopsida > Rosales > Cannabaceae > Humulus > Humulus lupulus. The sequence continues at coordinate 295,043,731 of NC_084794.1, read as the reverse complement.
GAGCTATATAAGTATATAAGTATATATAAATATATATAAATCGGTTCTGAGTAAGTATTTTCCTTTTGTGTAAGTATATGTATATATATATAAATTGGTTCTATTTTTCTTTTGTGTACATACATTAATCTAAATAAAAATATTTCTTCAGCGTTTTCTTTTCTCCTCTCTCTCACTCGTCTCTCTCTCACTCGTGTCTCTCTGGTTTTCTCCTCTCTCTCTCTCAAAATGACGAGGGGAATCTTGCCCTTTAAGTAATTAATTTGTATATATACCCCTCTCGGCTTTCAGCCTCATTCACCCTCTCGTTTTTTGGTTCCCATTGGGTTTACCTTGTTTACAGTCCTCTTAAATAACATCAACACACCAGAGCTCTGTCTTGTCTCTCTCTATTCTTTTTCTCCATCCTCCTTTCAATGTCTAAAATCTCAACCCTTCGCACCGTCACCGAGATGTTGAAAAAAGCTTGGAAAATTGTCGTTCGAAGACTCTCTGCCCCAGCCCGAACCTCCCTCTCCCTACCCCTCCCTCCCCTTATTGTAAAAATACTCCAGAGAGTCTTTCCGAATAATGCTCCAAATCTGTCCGCAATGACGGCACAATTGCCAGTCATAAAATGCTCAATCTGTTCCGAACAAGTTGAGCTCGGACAGATGGTGAAGTTTATCAGCTGTGAGCATGTTTGTCATGCTGGATGTTTTGCCGAATGTGCAAAACTATTTCCCGGTTGCAGAGGGAGCTCGTGCGAGGAGGGGATAAGAGCTATATAAGTATATAGGTATATATATATAAGTCTGTTCTAAGCATGTATTTTCCTTTTGTGTAGATATATGTATATATATATATAAATGGGTTCTATTTTTCTTTTGTGTAGGTATATGTGTATATATATATATATCGGTTTCCTGTTGTGTTATATATATATACACATATACCTACACAAAAGGAAAATAGAACCCATTTATATATATATACATATGCCTACACAAAAGGAAAATACATGCTTAGAACTGACTTATATATATATACTTATATAGCTCTTATCCCCTCCTCGCACGAGCTCCCTCTGCAACCGGGACATAGTTTTGCCCATTCGGCAAAACATCCAGCATGACAAACATGCTCACAGCTGATAAACTTCACCATCATCTGTCCGAGCTCAACTTGTTCGGAACAGATGGAGCATTTTCCAACTGGCAATTGTGCCGTCATTGCGGACAGATTTGGAGCATTATTTGGAAAGACTCTGGAGTTTTTTTACAATAGGGGTAGGGAGAGGGAGGTTCGGGCTGGGGCAGAGAGTCTTCGAACGACAGTTTTCTAAGCTTTTTTCAACATCTTGGTGACGGTGCGAAGGGTTGAGGTTTTAGACATTGAAAGGAGAATTTGAGTAGGGAGAGACAAGACAGAGCTCTGGTGTGTTGATGTTATTCAAGAGGATTGTAAACAAGGTAAATTTAATGAGAACCAAAAAACGGGAGGGTGAATGAGGCTGAAAGCCGAGAGGGATATATATACAAAGTAATTGCTTAAGGGATAAAATTGTTCTCGTCATTTTGAGAGAGGAGAAAACCAGAGACACGAGTGAAAGAGAGGAGAAAATCACTCTCGATTAAAGAAAGTTGTTGTGTTTATAGACATATATATGTAAGACCATCCAATCCAATCCATAGAATAATTACTCTTTTATTGTCTGTCATTGAGAACTTGGAGACCACCAATGTCATCTCATCTTGAAGTAAAACAGTGAGGAAGTCAACATCATCAGCATGTTTGGTTGCTCCAAAGTCAGAAGATTTGCCTGAGGCATGCCGGTACGCACACAGATATATCTATGTATTTTTAGTTACATAGAACAGTGAGGAAGTCAGATTCTGGAGAATCCCAGTTGAGTATTCCAGTTATAGACCTGGGAAGCCTTACTATTGATTCAATAACTCAGAGGAAGGAAATTGTTGATAGAGTAAAGGAGGCATCTGAGACTTGGGGCTTCTTCAAAATTGCCAACCATGGAATCCCTGAGAGTGTTCTTGAGGAGATGAAAAAAAAATAAAAAAAAAGAAGAAGAAAATCCCACCTGGAGAAGGTAGGTTCATTTCATAAATATATATATATATATATAACAAGAAAAAGAACGAAAATCAGTGATTGATATTAGTTTTCCAATCTTTTCTCAAGATGTTCAGACATACAAATTTACTTCTTTTAAACTCCAAATTAATAGATTACATACTTAAGAAGTCATCCTTATACCAGAAGAGCATGAATATATATCATTTTCATAAATATATATATATATATATATATATATCATCTTAAGAAAAGAGAGCAAGCCAAGAACACAAATATTCACAAAAAGAACCATTATATCTTAAAAAAACAATTAAATTGAGGGCATAAAAGGTATGTAGTAGTGGTTAAGCAAAAGAAATCCCATGCATTCATTTTGATCAGAATAAATGGAGAAAAGAATAATTCATAACATTCATAAGCCAAAACCTAAATCACAATTAAATTGATTGTCATAATAGTGAAACACATGTCCTTGCCGACACACAGAAAGACCATAGGCAAAACACGTACAAAGCTTGCTTAAAATCAGAAATTGAGAGCCAAAATCCTTACCATCATCTAAAGGCGATTGCTGCAACATCCACTCCCAAGAATTTTGATGTCTTCCATTATCTATTTCACCACAAAAACCTTGCATGTCACAGCAAGTCTAATTAACATGTCTCATGTAAAAAAAAGTTTAGGATATATTTTTTTTTTTTAAAAATGCAAGGAGAAGACATGGTGAGCAATACTCAGAATTATACATAGTTATAGATTGGTTTGTCTGTCCTGCATCAACCAGAAAGCAAAGGAAACAAAATTAAATAACAAGCTTAAAAAATCTTAGAGCATGAATATACTCTAAACAACTTACCATAATTGTAGTCTCAGATAAAACTCTCGAGGTCAAAGCACATCAAGCCAAGACTATTTACTGTTCCTAAGAGATTTTGCAGAAACTGCTAAGGAATTCCACTGCCTTAATTTGATTGGACCTGAAATTGTTTAATTAAAACTGCTGAGGATTTTTCATAACATGCACATTCGGAGAATAATTAAAGCAGTAAAAATAATCCTCACCTCTTGCATTCCCTAATAAACAAGAGGATATATAATACTACCCAAGCCAAAATAGACTCTCAAAACTGCATGAAAGAATTTATGTAACATAAGGATCTATGGATATGATTCTAAAATTTCGAAAGAAACTTTTATAAAATACACACATGAAAACTAAGAGTGCAATTTCACCTATCATAACACAAAACAAATAGTCAACAACTGAGAAAGAACTTGATCCTGAGCTTACCTTCTCTAGGAAATGCTTTACTATTTAGTTATATTTAGCAACCATGAAAATCCCATAACAACTCCTCCTGAATAGAGAAGAGAAGGTTGGTGGACTGTGAATGGTGATAATAGTGTATCTTGAATAGCTTTGTCAAACAAAAAAAGAAACACACTGTCAAGAAGAATTGGAGAAAAATAAATCATTTAAAATAAGTTTCAAGAAAACAGGGCAGCAACAGCAACTGCTCACATCATTCGAATACAATTAAGCCAATTTTAATTTTAGAATCTGAAAAATTTGTTTGTGGTGGCAAGAGTTCAAATTTAGAGTATAAAGATATTTAATAAACTTACCATAATTGTTGTCTCAATACAGCTCTTGAGGCCAACAGAGTTTAACTTTCATATGTGCACATCAAGCCAAGACTATCTAATGCTGCTAAGATTATGCAGAAACTGCTAAAGATTTCTACTGCCTTAATTTGATCAGACCTGAAATGGTTTTAATTGATTGATATAGCATAAAGCATTGTTCTAGAATAAGAACATTGTAGACCTGGGAAGCCTAACTGCTGATTCAATAACTCAGAGGAGGCATGGAATCCCTGAGTGTTCTTGAGGAGATGAAAAGTGGAAGTGGGGCTCTTCATTTTTATGAGCAAGATAATGAAAAGAAGAAAGAGTTTTACACTAGGGATGTCACCAAAAAGTTTGTTTATAATAGCAATTTTTATCTGTTTCATACTTCAGCTGCTAACTGGAGGGACTCCTTTTTCAGCTATATGGCTCCTAATCCTCCAAAGCCAGACAATTTGCCTGAGGCATGCTGATGCTGGTACACACACAGATATATCTATCTATATATTTTTAGTTATATAGATCTTATTCATTAATTCAAGTTCCATTTGTATGATTCATTGCATTGATATTCTTTTAGGAATGAGATGATAGTGTACACAAAAGAAGTAATGAAACTAGGCTGTCTTCTGTTTGAATTGTTGTCCGAGGCTTTGGGGCTTGATTCAAGCCACCTTAAGAAGATGGAATGTGATGAGTGATGAGGGACTGCTATTTGCAAGTCGTTACTATCCTCCATCTCCTGAGCCAGAACTAACCATGGGAATAGGCAACTATTCTTATAATGATTTCCTTACTGTACTTCTACAAGACCACATTGGAGGTCTCCAAGTCTTGCATGAGAATAATTGGCTTGAGGTTCCATCAGTTCCTGGAGCCTTAGTTGTCAATATTGGAGATCTTCTGTTAGTGAGTTTTATTACTTTGAACTTGTTGGAGTTGTTTGACATGCTTTTCTTAATTCTTGTATTCCTCATTTGGATTGAAACTTTGCAGCTTATAACAAATGATAAGTTCAAAAGTGTAAAACCACAGAGTGGTGGCGAAACATAAAGGGCCAAGAGTATCAGTGGCATGCTTTTTCATCCCTCTTCAAGATTTTATGGCATTGATAATCCTCATCTGAAGATAATCCTCCAATCTATAGAGAAACTACAGTGCTCGAGTATGTTTCTTACCTTGCCACACATGGCATCGATAGCCCACTTCAATGCTTTAGGCTTTAAGCTTGGATATGCTGCTTTGATGAAGCTTCTCCACTTCAACAATATTAGCTGCAACTAATCATTTGGCCATGTTTTGGAGGATAATAAATGGACTTTTCTTGTTGTTCAGTGCTGCAAACACTCTAGCTAACACCGTTTTCAGCACAATGCAAGATGGATTTTAGTGTGGGAAAGTTTGTAGGCAGAAAAAATTGCTGTTATTACTTGTTACAACCATATACAAGTGAATGTTAGTTAGGATGGTCTAATGTAATGGTGATTTAGATCTTTCCATTCACGCATTTAAAAGACTAGTGGAATCTAATTCTACAACTTTGATCTGTTTTTAATAGTGATAAAAGTTACAAATGAAGGATATATATATTATGCATACAATTATTGCCAATTTAGATAGTAGCCTCAACTATTATCTTTACTTATTTCTGGACCTTGAGTTATTGGTGTTTATCTGTAATGGGCAGATACAATCTTGGCCACAATTGCTACCAAGCTAGCCTTTTCTTCATTTTTTTTATGGAGAAAGGCAGCCACATGGAGAATTTTCTGATTGGTTGCATTCAAATATAAAAACAAATAAATAGATATATACTACTTCTAATTCAGACATGCATTTTCTATAATACAATTTGGTTTGGTGGACCAAGGTTTTGAATAGAGAAACATCAAAGCAAAGGACCATTTAATTGTGTATCATAACTACTACTCCTGACATCATTTTCATGACATTTCAATTCATTTAGTCCCTCAAATGACCAACTCCAAAACTAATTTGGAAAATGAGTTAGAGTGCCAAACTTTAAGGGTTCTATGTATCACAGACCATCCCAGCTCAAAAAGAGAATAATATATATGTTTATTTATAAAAGTAATAGCGGTTATGACAGGGCATATCATCATCAAAGTACACAATAATTTCATCAACAATAAGACAGCACAATTCAGTACATAATCATATCATTGATTATTCGATTTTATTTAGTCTAGAAGCCATTTGTAACACTAAGTCTCAACCTTCATCATTCTGTTTTGGTGAGCTTGAAGTGATCCAAGAGCCTAGTCCCATCAAGGCCTTTTGTACCAAAATAAGCAATATAGTCCTTCACAGTAGTTTCTCTGTACTTTGGGGGGTTATTTTCTGATAACAACTCCTTAATGGGTCCATACAGTTTTGAGGTTGGAATTACACCTGTGCAAAAAAAGCTTGCAATAGATATTCTGGGACCCAAATGGCTCGCCAAAACTCGATGCTCAACACTTTTGAATCTGTCATTTGTTATAAGCTGAACAAAATGAAAAACAAATCAAAAAACTGATTTGAGAACACATTGGTAAAGAAAGAAACTTTTGTATTAAAAACTCTTTTGTGAGAGTGCTAAATAGATATCTGATTCATTGATATGCAAACTTGTAGGAATTGGTTCAGTCAGCTATGCTGACCTGTTCATTTCAGTTACTAACAGCAACTGTTTTACTCTTCCTAGTAAATGTTAGTTAAGTATAGTTGTCTATAAATAGACATTACATTGTACATGTTATTTTTAATGTCAATGTACATTGTATTACCTCTATAATATTGTAGACAAACTGATATAGAAGGCTTTCAAGATTGTAATGTGGATTGATATTCAGCAATAAAGAAAGTGGCTATTTCATTAAAATTCTCTTCTTCTTCTCACCTCTGTTCTTTAATTTTCTCTGTCTAAAGTTCTATCAGATTGATCTTGAGCTATTTGATCAATTGTATTTGATTAAGGATTTACAACAAAACTACTATGCTATAACAGATAATTAAGGGTAGTTACCTGAAGAAGATCTCCAATATTTACCACTAGAGCTCCAGGTTGATGGGGAACATCAATCCATTTATTGTCAATGAGAACTTGTAGACCACCAATGTCATCTTGAAGCAGCACAGTAAGGAAGTCCATATCAGCATGCTTGGTTGCTCCCATAGTTAGTTCTGGCTGCGGGCATGGTGGATAGTAATGGCAAAAGAATAGTTGACCTTCTGCGCAATCTATGTTGTTCAAGTGATTTGGATTCAGCCCGAGAGCCTCAGAGATCAACTCGAATAGAAAAATCCCTACTTTCATTACTTGCTTCGAGTACTCCACAAGTATGTCTCTACAAACCAAAAAGAAACCAAAAGCAATGTTATTCAATCAATAAGAAGGTTATTCTTAGCTAAACCAAACTTAATTTTATTCTTAACACAGTACAACTAGAGAAGTGAAACTTTTTTCGAATCAACTCATACAAATATCTATTAATACCAAGAAAAAACAAAACTAGTTTTGTTACAAATTCATAAAAATAAAACGAGATTCACAAGGCCATATATACACATATATATAGGAGAATTCGCTTCACTTTAAGCGCTACTGGTGGGGCTTTCAGTGTTCTCGACCCGTGGACAGTTTTCGTCACGATTTTTTTATATGATCGTGTATATTGTAACTATTTAGAGCATCCTGCAAATTTTTAGAAAATTCCGAATAGTTTAGAGTACCAAAAACTAAGTTCAAACATATTATTGCACACGTGACTAATTTTTTTTTATCTACGTGGAAAACAACATATTTGAACCAGTTTTCGGTACTGTAAACTATTCGTAATTTTCTTAAAATTTGCAAGATATTCTAAATAGCTACAATATACATGGTCATACAAAAAAATCGCTCTGAAAACCGATCACAGGTCAAGAAGAGATTCACACCGATAGGGGTTAAAGTGAAATATATATATACCTGCATACAAGGGGTAAGTCTTCTGGTTTAGCAGGGTCAGGAGCCATTCGATAAGTAAACGTATCCCTCCAATCAGCAGATGGAGAGGTATACAGACTATTGTTGGTGTTATAGACCATTGGCTTACTGAAATCTCTGCTATACCACTCTTTCTTCACCTCGTTGTCTTGTTCAAAAAATCTTCTAACACCATCTTTCATTTCCTCCATGACACTTTCTGGAATGCCATGGTTGACAATGTGAAAGAACCCTCCATTTTCAGAAGCTTCTCTCACTCTATCAACAATCTCTCTTCGCCTTAATGAGTCTCCACTGAGACTCCCAAGGTCTATAACTGGAATTCTACTGAACTGGGCATCTCTTAGAACAGGACTGTCATCACATACTGACTTGTGGAAGAAACGAGGAATCTGAGTAATCCCACCATCAACAAGCCCTTTCACTCCAATTTTGGACTCATCAAAAGCTTTAACTTCACTTGCTCTATCATAATCACCCTTGAAAGAGGCTGCATCTGAGCTTGTCACTGCCATTTTGTTCTCAATTCAAGAGGCTTTGATATCATCCACTTCTCTTACATACAGATTTTGTACTATAAAATGGTCATTCATTGTGACTTTTCAAAGTTGCCTTGCCTGGAATAAAAAGTGGGACTTTGATAAGTCAATGGTCAACAAAATGTCATTTTAGTATTTAAATTAAGGTCACCTTTGTGGAATAATTAACCTCTCTGTCACATGACCAAGTTTTTAATCTAATCAAGTTTAGCATTGATCAAGTTCTGCTAGAAAGCCTTTCAAACTCTATTAAAGACATTTGGCTTTTATGTTGTTCTCTTCTTATTTTAACTTATCTTATTTATTAAGGTCACTAATCAAGTCTTAGCCATTATTTTATTTGACATGTACTATATGACTATTAATTTATTTTTTTAAATGAAAGTATAAATTCAATCCAATTATTATTATTAATTTTAAAATTGTTAAAGTTTTGGTAAAATATTGAAGGGTTCTTTATTTTGTACTTTGTAGCTTGTTTTTTCCCCTCATTTTTACATAGAAACAATGAAACAAAATCTTCTTTTTTTTAGAAAAAAAAAATGAATGCAAGCAAAATAAATACTAAATAACATAAATAATAAGTGAAGAAATAATATTTATTTCTTTGAAGTTAAGGATTTTAGACAAAGCAATGTTTTCAAGACCATTAAAACATATCCACATCTGTAGTTATCTATTCAAAATTAAACATTGTTGTTAAAAGCTTAATATTTAGCTTTTGGTGGAAAGTTTATAAGATAAAAATAACAAGAAAACTATGAGTAAAAGATAAAAATCTGCATAATGTGACAAGGCAAAGTGTGGTGACTATTGAACTTTTTGGCTATGGTTTCTCTGTACTTTGGAGGATTGTCTTCAGTTAACAACTCCTTGATTGGTTCATATGTCATCTGTCCTGAAAATGCAACACAAACTCGGGTACCTTCGCGATTCGCCATTGGATTTAAGCTGGAAAATCCAACAACTGTGTTAGCAGTTAGTTGATTGTTCTTGCTCATGAAACCTCCTTACACCACACTTCATTTCATCCAAAATACTTTGAGGAATCCCATGATTCACACAACTTTGTCCACAATTTCTTGGCCTTCGATCAGTATGTTGATTCCGATTTTGGTGACCCCAGAATCAACAAGCCTTTTAACACCAGCTTTAGTGTCATCAAAAGCCTTGAGCTCTTTTGTTCTGTCATAGTTAAGCTCCATAGCCTCCATTAACAATGAGTATGAAGTTTTTATAGGACAAAGTGATTATATATGCCTTAAATAGATACGTTTTTAACTAACACACAAAAAAAGAAAGAGAGACAGAATCTAGAAACCATTTTGGATAGAGTAGTGATTGAAATACTTCCTAGTACTTTTGTCAGTTATGCAATGCAACTTGAACGGTTTCAATGATTATAAAGATTACATAATTGGTAACATGTTTTATTCAAAAACAGAAAACCACAATAGGATAAGATGTCATGGTATATCATCAGATATACTATCATAACACTCAGTTTCACCCTTCCTCATTACTCTGTTTTATCAAGCTTGAAATGATCCAAGATCTTTCCACCAAGGCCTTTGGCTTTGAAATAAGCACAATAATCTCTCACTGTGGTTTCCTTGTAAATTGGAGGATTGTTTTCTGATAGTAACTCTTTGATGGGTCCATACAGTTTTGAGGTTGGAATCATACCAGTGCAGAAGAAGCTTGCTATAGATACTCTAGGACCTTCATGGCTTGACACAACTCTGTGCTCAACACTTTTGAATCTATCATTTGATATAAGCTGAAAAAAATATAATATATATATACGAGTTAAATCATCAGAAAATGTATTCAAAGCCTTGTTTAATAGAAATTCAGTGGTTACAATAACACAAACACTTGCCTGCAGAAGATCTCCAACATTGATCACTAGAGCTCCTGGCTGAGGCGAAACGCCAATCCATTGATCGTCGTTTAGCACTTGGAGACCACCAATTTGATCTTGAAGAAGCACAGTCAGGAAGTCATTGTCACAGTGGTTGCTTGCTCCCATAGTTAGCTCTGGCTGCGGACATGGTGGATAGTAATGACACAAAACGGCCAATCCTTCTGCGCAATCTATGTCGAACAAGTGATTTGGATTCAGCCCCAGAGCCTCAGAGAACAACTCCAACAACAAAATTCCCACCTTCATTACTTGCTTTGAGTACTCTAAAAGTATTTCTCTGCAAATTCTCATTCAATTTAACTATGCAAAAGAAAACAATGATGAAAAAAGTGAAAGTTGCTACTAAAATACCTGCATACTATAGGCAAGTCCTCTGGTTTTGGAGGGTTAGGAGCCAAATAACACATAAAAGTATCCCTCCAATTGGTTGAAACACCACTATACAAATCAAAGTTGCTGTTATAGGACAGTGGCCTCATGGGATCTCTAGTGTAAAGCTCTTTCTTCACCTCAGTTTCTTGCTCGAAAAATCGTCGAACACCTTCTTTCATCTCCTCCAAAACACTTTCCGAGATTCCATGGTTGATAATTTGGAAGAAGCCGCTACTCTCTGAAGCTTGGCCTATCTTTTCAACAATCTCCTTTCGCTGAATATCGCCTTTGTCAAGACCTTTAAGGTCTATAACTGGAATACTCAGTTGAGTTTCTCCTGAAACTGAACTACTGTTCTTGGTGTAATCATCAGACTTTGGATGATGAAAAATACGAGGAATCTCAGTGATGCCAGCATCAACAAGTCCTTTAACACCAGCTTTAGTTTCGTCAAAAGCTTTAAGCTCAGCTGCTCTATCATATTCTGCCATGGTTTTTCTTTCTTGATCTCAAACTCAAGTGAACTTTGATCAAAGATATCTTATGATAAGTAGATGTTATACTACACAGGCACTTTTGGTCAACTTTGCTGGGAAGAAAATGATAAAGTTTGGATCAAAATCTGAGAGAAAGCTATCAATATCTGCATTTTATATTGCTATATACTTTAACTTGTCCAAATTGTCTGGTCTAAAATATCAACTTTATATAATATTAATGATTTTTCTTAGTCAAAATTATCACTTTCACATCATATTATTGTATCAATTATTGCATCCCTCAACCACTACTTTAGTATGATAGAGATACCTATATTTTATTTTTTAACTTGATTTAAAATTATAGTTTACATAACCAGGCTAGCTAGCTGGGAAAACTAATCAATTTAGCATTGACTTCATATTTCTTCTATATAATAGGTGTGTAGATAACGGAAATTCTTGGTTTTAATGGTTTTTTATTTTTGTAATGTTAACTTTAACGGAATATTATTATATTTAACCGAATATTCTTATATTTAACAGTAGTTTGTAAATACTTAAGTTTAAATAAAATAAAATAAATAATTAAAAAAATTAAAATAGGATATTTTCAAGATATTTACAATAATAATTATTTAAAAATAATAAATAATTAAACAAATTAAAATAAGATATTTTTAAAAAACTAGCAATAAACTTAAATTTAAAATCCACATATAATATTTAATATTGCATTAAATATATAATCTCTTATTGTCACTCTCAAATTAAAAAACTAGAACAAAACATAAACTTAAACAAAAATAAATCAATAAATTATTTAATTAAAATAGGATATTTATTTGAAATTGATCACATTAATATAAATTTAATAAAAATAATTAATAAACTCTATAAATAAAACTAAACAAAATTTTTTGTTTTAATAGTTTTTTATTTTTTAATGTTAACTTTAACGGAATATTATTATATTTAACGGTTGTTTGTAAGCACTTAAACTTAAATAAAATATAATAAATAATTAAAAAAATTAAAAAAAGATATTTTTTTAGATATTTTACAATGATAATTATTTAAAAATAATAAATAATTAAACAAATTAAAATAATATATTTTTTAGATATTTTACAATAATAATTATTTAAAAATAATAAACAATAAAATAAATTAAAATATGATATTTTTGAGATATTTTACAATAATAATTATTTAAAAATAATAAAATCATATGTTTTATAACTTAAATAAAATGTAATTAAACTTAAACTCACTTTTTAGAATAATGTCATATTAAACATATAATACGATACATTGTCAATTATCAATAATTTTTTTTTTTAAAAACTAGCAAGAAACTTAAATTTAAATTTAAAATTAATATATAATATTTAATTTTACATCAAACATATAATATATAATCTCTTATTGTCACTCCCAAATTCAAAAACTAGAACAAATATAAACTTAAACAAAAATAAATAAATTATTTAATTAAAATAAGATATTTATTTAAATTTTATATAACATTAATATAAATTTAATAAAAATAATTAATAAATTCTATAAATAAAACTAAACAAACGTGCATATTGCACGTTGCTTATATCTAGTATATATATATATATATATATTTAGGGAAATTATGCTATAAGGGCTTCACTTTAAGCCCTACTGGTGGAGCTCTCAGTGTTCTCGACCCGTGAACAGTTTTCGACACGATTTTTTTATGACCGTGTATATTGTAGCTATTTAGATCATCTTGCAAATTTTCAAAAAATTTCGAATAGTTTACAGTACCGAAAACTAAGTTCAAATATGTTGTTGCACGCGCGACTAATTTTTTTTATGCACGTGGAAAGCAACATGTTTGAATCTAGTGTTCGGTATTGTAAACTATTCATAATTTTTTGAAATTTGCAGGATGCTCTAAATAGCTACAATATACACGTTCATAAAAAAAATCGCGTCAAAAACTGTTTACGGATCGAGAACACTGAGAACCCCACCAGTAGGCCTTAAAGTGAAGCCCCTATAGAAAAATTGCCCTACATATTTATATATAATTTTATATACTACAAGAAATTAATCGATAAAACGACAGTAAAAGACAATTGCCAATAACTAAATTAGTGACAGACAAATAGAGTAAGAAAATATTTTTAAATCAGATTAATATTAGAGATACATAAAGTTATAACAAAAACTACACATATTATAATATAATTAATTCTTATTCAAAATTATCTGATTCCACTTAAAATTTGTTTCTATGAAAATTAAAAATAAGCAATATTAGACAGTACATGTTATACTAAAATATATAATTCAAATATTAAAGCAGCCTCATTAAATCAAGATCAGAATTGTGATATAAAATATACTAAAATTTAGACTTACAAGTACATATTTACCTGGTTTGCAAATCTGGTTTATATATGGATTGATTATCTCTAGCAAAGACAGAAAAAGAAAGAAAAAAAAAAGTTAAAGATGTTCTTATAATAATACCTGCATAGTATGGGCAAGTCCTCTAGTTTTGGAGGGTTAGGAGACATCTGACATATAATATATATTATGGTATATATTAAAAATGTAACATTTTTGTTTACAGTATATAATATACTCTAAACTTATTTAGTCTCGATCGATCACAATATCATAACACTGAATTCACTCTTCTGTTTTGTCAAGCTTGAAATGATCCAAGGTCGAAATCTTTCCACCAAGGCCTTTCTCACTTAAACAACCACAACATTCACTAACTGTTGTTTCCCTGTAAATTGGAAGATTGTTTTCTGATAGTAACTCTTTGATGGGTCCATATAGTTTCGAGGTTGGAATCATACCAGTGCTGAAGAAACTTGCTATAGAAACTCTAGGACCAGCAATGCTTGACTCAACTCTATGCACAACACTTTTGAATCTATCATTTGATATAAGCTGAGGCAAAACATATATATGATGTAAATCATTAGACAAAGAAGGCTTTGTAAGAGTAGTTAGTGTTGGGGCAACAATTTGTCTTTCTATATCTGGAAGTAAAAACCCAACGATGAATAAAAACTTGCTTCTACTCCGGTGGTGAAATCTGTCTTTGACTCATCGGGATCAGCTGCAAGAAAGACACTCCGATGCTTAAGTCAGTTCAAAGTTCGATCCTTTCTCCTCTCAAAATCTCATTATTTATAGGATGAAAAATACAAAGCAGTTAGTTGGTTCAAGCGAACCCTGGAAAGGGGGAAAGAGAATAACTGAATTTCCCTCCAAAAATACCGACTTTTAAAATGTCTTGCTCAGGGGTCAGAGGCGCGGATTGCCTCTGACCCACAGCTTCTGCCTTCGGAACCTCTCTTGGTCAAAACGCTCCGTTTTGAATATTTGATAAATGAGGCAAGTGTTTTCGGGCCGAACATTTTGGGCCCAACAGTTAGTGAAAATTTAGGTGTTGTTTAGTTGAAGGGAATGAAAATAGAGGAATAGTCATATCTTTCATTGCATTGGAATTGTCTTTTCTTTCATTTTCAAATAATACAATAGTCATTCTATTGAAATAAAAATTGATTCATTTCCATTCCATTACCTCCAACCAAACATCACCTTAATGGCTACAATAACAGAAACACTCGCCTGCAGAAGATCTCCAATGTTGACTACTAGAGCCCCTGGTTGAGGCGATACATCAGTCCATTGATTGTTGTTTAAAATTTGGAGACCACCAATGTGATCTTGAAGAAGCAGAGTGAGGAAACTAACATCAGCGTACTCGGTTACTCCCATAGTTAGTTCTGGCTGCGAGCATGGTGGATGGTAATGGCAAAGAAGGGACAGTCCTTCTGCGCAATCCATGTCGTACAAGTGATTTGGATTCAGCCCCAGAGCCTCAGAGAATAACTCCAACAACAAAATTCCCACTTTCATTACTTGTTTTGAGTACTCCAAAAGTATTTGTGTACAAATTCCCATTTATGTGACACATGATGGTATGAAATATAAGACCAATAACTTTGCAAATTATTAGATATATATGTATTTCAGTTGTATAGTTTCTGTCTTCTTTTATTTTTCGTTAGTTGCGTGAGTTTGTTGCAACTGTTTCAGTAACTGTTTCAGCTATATATACATAGCTCAGCCTCTGTAATCAGACTATTCGATCAATACAAAATCTCTTTTTCTTTTCCGCATTATGGTATCAGAGCCGGAAGGATAAGCCTTCCTTTCGATCCCTCTTCTTCTCCGACGATCCTTCTCCTTCTCCGCCGATCTTCTCTGCCGTTTTCTCTGTTGTTCGTACACTCTTCTCCGGCAACACGTCTTCGAATATGTCTAACACCGGTCAATCCACATCTCCACCAGATGACCGTGATACATCCGCCATTGATGACTCTCCGCTTCCTCCAATCTCCTCTAACACAAGAACCCACCTTGAAGATCCATCAGATCCGTACTACCTTCATCACTCCGACAACCCTGGAAACATCCTTGTTTCATAGGTTCTTACAGGTCAGGATAATTACTCTTCTTGGAGTAGGGCAATGAAATTATCCATTTCTGTCAAGAACAAAATAGGTTTTCTTGATGGTTCGATTTCAAAGCCTTCCCCAACCGAGACTTCTTTGTACAATTCTTGGTGTCGCAACAACAACATCGTAATCTCTTGGATCCTCAACTCAGTTTCAAAAGACATTTCAGCCAGTATTTTGTACGATGATTCTGCCGCAGAGATTTGGAAGGATCTCCAGGTTCGATTTCAGAGACGCAATGGACCGCACATCTTCAACCTTCGAAAAGAATTGATGAACCTTAAACAAGACACCCAATCCGTGAGCATCTACTATACGAAGCTTCGTGCGATTTGGGAAGAGCTCTCCAATTACAGACCCAATTGTACCTGCAACAACTGTACCTGTGGAGGAATTAAGAAGTTCCAGGAGCATCATCATATGGAATACATAATGTCCTTTTTAATGGGACTCAAAGATTCTTATTCCCAAGTCAGGGGGAACATCTTGCTCATGGATCCCTTACCTGATCTAAGCAGAGTTTTTCATTTGATTACTCAGGAGGAAAATCAAAGAAGTGATATCACTGCTGACCCAACTTCTTCAATGGCCTTTTCCCTTCAAAGCAATAGATCATTCACTCAAAGATCTGACTCAACAGCATCCAAACCATATCCTCCGAGAAGAAATAGGCCCTTTTGTACCCATTGTAATAATCTTGGTCACACCATTGACAAATGTTACAAGTTGCATGGATATCCTCCTGGTTATAAGCAGAAATCTTCCAAAGAATCATCGGCAAATCAATTCAATGACTCTAAGGATGACATCGATGCTACAAGACCCGAGCAAACACAGTCCAATTCCAAAGATGTAGCCGCAAATCAATTCAGCACTGCGACCCTCCTGCCTCAACTCACAGCCACCCAATATCAACAATTACTCAACCTTCTTGCTACTCAAGCTCCTGGTATGACTTCTACAGAACCAAAATATTCCTCAGGTAATCAAGAACTTGTGTTATCTACCAATTCTTTCAGACCTGTGCTTGATTCTTGGATTGTTGACACAGGGGCTACAAGACATATATGTTCTAATGTCCATAGTTTTCAATTTCTAAATCCTATAATTCCTACTAAACTCATACTGCCTAATAGTGATTCTTTATTTGTTCATCACAGTGGTTCAATTGCCATTAATCAAGATTTAGTTCTCACTGACGTGCTTTATGTTCCTTCTTTTAAATATAATATTATATCCGTTAGTTGCTTGACCAATCAAGGTTTTCTTTCCCTTAGCTTCAATTCTAATTGTTTCTATATACAGGAGATGCCAACCAGGAGGATGATTGGCACGGGTAAAGCCAGCAATGGACTATACATTCTGGACGAATATTTTTCTAAATCCAATTCATGTTCTCCTTGTCATGTTCTTTCCATTTCTGCAGAAACTTGGCATTCTAGGCTAGGCCATCTTTCTAATAAACGATTGCATTTACTTAGATCTGTTTTGCACTGTAATGTTTCTGACTTACATAAAAATGTTCCCTGTTATGTCTGTCCAAAGGCAAAACTTAAGAAATTGCCATTTTCTAATAATAATCATTTTTCTACTCATCCTTTTGATCTTGTGCACTGTGATATATGGGGACCTCACCACATACCCTCTCATTCTAGTTATAAATATTTCTTAACTCTTGTGGATGACTGCTCTAGATTTACTTGGCTCTATTTTTTAAAACGTAAATCTGATGCTTTACAGATTGTACCACAATTTCTTTCATTCATTGAAACTCAATTTAAGTGTGTTCTTAAGAAATTTCGATCTGATAATGCACCTGAGCTAGCCTTCACAGATATTTTTGCTAAAAAGGGCATTTTGCATCAATTCACTTGTGTCGAAACACCTGAGCAAAATGCAGTAGCTGAACGTAAGCATCAACATTTATTGAATGTTGCTCGGTCACTCTATTTTCAAGCTAATGTTCCCATCAAATTTTGGTCTGAATGTGTTTCTACAGCAGCTTATATAATTAATCGCATTCCAACACCTAATCTTCAAAATAAAACCCCTTATGAGATCCTCTATAACACACCTCCTGATTATACTACTTTTAGATCTTTTGGTTGTTTGGCTTTTGCATCTACACTGACTGCTCATCGCACAAAATTCGATTCACGGGCTAGAACTTGTGTTTTTATGGGATACACCCATGGCATAAAAGGATATAGGCTTTATGATTTAAATACCAAAACTTTCTTTATTTCTAGAAATGTGATTTTTCATGAACATATTTTCCCATTTCACAAACTCAATACTTCACATTCCTTTACTGATCCTTTTTCTAACATAGTTTTGCCTTCTCTTGAAGTTACTAATACTCCTATTATTGATTCTTATCATGATAAAACTACTCCTATTACTACTGACATTTTTTCGCAGGATATGCCTTCACCACAGTCTTCCACAGCTACCACCTCTAACAATTTTACTCCTCCTGTAAATGATTCTGTTCTTGATGCTGCTACTGCCTCATCACCTTCATCTCAGCCTTTCCCTAGACGTTCCAGCAGGCCCTCTCGACCACCTGCCTACCTCCGTGACTTTGAGTGTCACTCCTCTATACATACTAAATCTTCTACTCTCTATCCCATCCATAATTATATGTCTTTTTCTAAGTTTTCTCCAACTCATAAATCTTTTATTTGTGCAGTTTCATCTCAAATTGAACCTCAGACATATAAACAGGCCATTCAACATGACTCTTGGATTCAGGCAATGAATGATGAATTGCAGGCTCTTCAACGCAATAACACATGGACCATTATGCCTCTTCCGCCCAATAAACAAGCAATTGGTTGTAGATGGGTGTACAAGCTTAAATTTCATAATGACGGCTCCATTGAACGTTATAAAGCTAGACTAGTCGCTCAAGGATACTCTCAACAAGAAGGCCTCGACTATTTTGACACTTTCTCGCCTGTTGCCAAGATGGTTACGCTAAAGTTGCTCCTTGCCATCTCTACGATTAAACAGTGGCATACTCTACAAATTGATATTAACAACGCCTTCCTTAACGGCGATTTAAATGAAGAGGTATATATGTCTCTTCCCAAAGGCCTTACTGTTTCTCTTTCTTCTTGTGCAGATCCTCCCCTAGTTTGCAAATTACACAAGTCAATCTATGGCCTCAAACAATCATCTCGGCAGTGGTACACGACACTCTCAGATGCTCTTCTCTCCGCTGGTTTTAAACAGTCACAGGTAGATTATACTCTCTTTACAAAGGGACAAGACGACCAGTTCATTGCTCTCCTTGTCTATGTTGACGACATCATCATCGCCGGCCCAAATCTCAAGCTGCTCCATCAACTTCAGCACTCACTTCATGCTCGTTTCAAACTAAAAGCTCTTGGTACACTCAAGTACTTCCTTGGTTTTGAAATTGCCCGCTCTGAACGTGGTCTCTTCATTTCCCAAAGACAGTACACAATCAATCTTCTTGAAGATACAGGATACCTGGGCAGCAAACCTGCCAAAACGCCTATGGATCCAAAGCTGAAACTTGACAACATCCAAGGTGAACCTTTGGCAGACCCCTCTCAATATAGACGCCTTATTGGACGTTTGCTTTATTTGACACTGTCAAGACCTGATATCACCTACTCGGTTCACACCTTAAGCCAGTTCATGTCTGCTCCCCGCACTACTCATCTACAAGCAGTCCACCACTTGTTACGGTTTCTGAAAGGCAGTCCTGGCCAAGGCTTACTCTATTCTTCTACTTCTTCTCTCCACCTCCGCGCTTTCTCCGACTCAGACTGGGCTGCTTGCCCTCTCACTAGGCGCTCTACTACAGGTTTTTGTGTGTTTATAGGCGATTGTTTGATATCTTGGCGAACTAAGAAGCAACCAACAATTTCCAAAAGTTCTGCTGAAGCAGAATATCGTGCCCTTGCCGCCACTGCCAGTGAACTCACCTGGCTGCAATACATCCTAGCTGACCTCCACATTCATTCCTCCACACCCGCTTTTATTTACTGTGATAACCTCTCTGCTGTCCACATCGCTAACAACCCCACATTCCATGAGCGAACCAAGCATATTGAGCTTGACTGCCACTTCATTCGAGACAAAATAAAGGCTGGTTCCATACGCCTCATTCCTGTTCGTAGTTCCCTCCAACTGGCAGATGCTTTTACTAAAGCTCTCTCTTCAACCTCTCTCAATTCTCATATCAGCAAGATGACCGTTCATGATATCCACCGTCCATCTTGAAGGGGGGTATTAGATATATATGTATTTCAGTTGTATAGTTTCTGTCTTCTTTTATTTTTCGTTAGTTGCGTGAGTTTGTTGCAACTGTTTCAGTAACTGTTTCAGCTATATATACATAGCTCAGCCTCTGTAATCAGACTATTCGATCAATACAAAATCTCTTTTTCTTTTCCGCATTACAAATCTGGTTTATATATATATGGATTGACTATATATATTTCTCTAGCAAAGACACAGAAAAAGAAAGAAAAAAAAAAGTGAAAGATGTTCTTATAATAATATCTGCATAGTATGGGTTAGGAAACATCTGACATATAAAAGTATCTCTCCAATTGGTTGAAACAGCACTATAAAGATCAAAGTTGCTGTTATAGTAAGAAAAATCGTCGAACACCTTCTTTCATTTCCTCCAAAACACTTTCTGGGATTCCATGGTTGATAATTTGGAAGAAGCCCCAAGTCTCTCAAGCTTTGCCTATTTTTTCAACGATCTTCTTTAGCTGAACATCATCTTTGAAAAGACCATTAATAAGGTCTATAATCTATAACTGGTACAGTGGTCAATAATTATTGTCTAAATTTCAAAGTGAACTTTTCTTGAGCTCAAACTTCTAAATTAATTATAATTTGCCATGGTTTTTCTTTCTTGATCTCAAACTCAAAGTGAACTTTGATCAAAGCTATAAGAGCATACCCACCCACACACATGGAAAGTGTGTGTATATTCAATAATTTATAAGAGCACGAGTTACTGTACTCATCATCACCAATTGATTTTGAGATGAACCTCATGTATTAAAATATTTTTTTTTTTTAATTAATCATTTGCAACACTTGTATTCCTCTTTCTCTCAATATATTTAATTTTTATACTCAATTATTACCTGAACTCTACCACACTAAAAATATAAAATGCTTAACTAAATATAATTAATTTAATTATATACCTTAAACAATCATTTTTTTCTATATTAAACAACAAAACCATGAATGCTTATATAATCTAAGAATGAGAGATAAAACATCTCACAAACAATGTGGAACTAATCCTATTTACAAACCGTCACTTTAGTCAACTTCATCGTTAGAAACAAAATGACAAAAAATTTGGATCAAAATTTGAGAGAGATATCAATATTATATTTGCTATATACTTCAACTTGTCCAAATTGGCTGGACTAATTTATATATATATCAACTATGTATAGATTAATAGTTTTTTTTTTCCGATCCGATATATAAATTAACGGTTTTAATTACTCAAAATTACCACTTTAACACCAAAATAAAAATAAAAATTGGTTTTTATTATTTTTAAATAATTATTATTGTAAAATATCTAAAAAATATCATATTTTAATTTGTTTAATTATTTATTTATTTAACTTTATTTAAGTTTAAATTATGTTTACAATCTACCATTAAATATAAGAATATTCTTAACGGAAAAAAAAATAAAAAAACCATTAAAATCAAGAATTTTCCATATATACACATTTTTTATATAGAAGAGATATACACTCATAATTACTACATATTATATATGAAAATATAACGTGGTTCAAGCAACAATTATTTGCATCTTTGTCTTCAATTTTTGTTTGTTTTTTTTTAAGGAAAAATAAAAATTCCATTAACGGTTAAGCATGCTTACAAAGTACGAACACAAGTTGGAAAATTAAAAGAACAATTACAGATTTATCATAAAGAGATAACCAAACATGTTAACCAAATCTATGAAGATTAACTATTAAGTAAACAGATTAATTAAACTTAGTTAGTCTAGATCGATCTCAACATCATATCATATATATAATAATGAATTTGACCATTTCATTTCTCTGTTTTGTCAAGCTTAAAATAATCCAAGACCGAATTCTTTCCACCAAGGCCTTTCAATTGTAACTGACCACAACAATCACTCGTTGTGACTTCCTGGTAAATTGGAGGATTGTTTTCTGATAGTAACTCTTTGATGGGTCCATACAATTTTGAGGTTGGAATCATACCAGTGCAGAAGAAGCTTGCTATAGATACTCTAGGACCTTCATGGCTTGACACAACTCTGTGCACAGCACTTTTGAATCTGTCATTTGTTATAAGCTGAAGACATAGAAAAATATGATGTAAATCATTAGACAAACACTTTGTGAGAGTGGTTAGAATAAGACAATTATTACACTTGCCTGCATAAGATCTCCAACATTGACCACTAGAGCCCCCGATTGAGGTGAAATGTCAATCCATTGATTGTCGTTTAGAATTTGAAGACCACCAACTTCATCTTGAAGAAGCACAGTGAAGAAGTCGACATCAGCATGCTCGGTTACTCCCATAGTTAGTTCTGGTTGCGGACATGGTGGATAGTAATGACCTAAAACTGTTAATCCTTCCGCGCAATCTATGTCGTACAAGTGATTTGGATTCAACCCTAGAGCCTCAGAGAATAATTCCATCAATAATGTACCCACTTTCACTACTTGTTTTGAGTAATCCAAAAGTATGTCTCTGCAAGTGTAGTGATAGCATAATGCACAACATAAGGCTAATGAAAAGAGAATCGTTAAAGGACATCATTGGTGTCCAACACCACATGATGGTGTGACAAGAATTATGAGACTCCATCTAAAAATCAGTTAGTGATTAGTGAAGTTACTCATATTCTTATTAATGATTCAATATTTTTACACTTAATATTTTCCTATATCCCCTCAAGATGGTAAGATGGTGGCCCTTTGTTAGTTCGCTTTTATTTTTATCTCAAGTGTCTTTATGTGGATCTCGTGTGACTTAGCTCATTATTTGGATCTTAAGTGTCTTATTGCACTATGTTTGACTCACTCTTTGCATTGGTGTAAATCAAATGTTTGTTAGGGAATTAGCTCATGATACCATGACAAGAATGATGAGACTTCATCTAAAAATCAATTAGTGATTAGTGGAGTTGTTCTTATTCTATGTGAGACACCATACTCTAATAATAAGTGATATAGAAAACCGCTAACCACTTATAAAACACCATGTCATATGCTATTGTACACCTTATGATGCCTAATATAACAATGCACTAACGAAAATTATGAAAAAGAAATTTGGTTTATGGTATTTGCTTATCTCTAACAAAGACACATAAAAACAAGTGAAAGATGTGCTCTTAAAATACCTGCATACTATGGGCAAGTCTTCTGGTTTTGGAGGGTTAGGAGCCATATGACAAAGAAAGGAATCTCTCCAATTGGTTGAAATACCAGTATACAGATCAAAGTTGCTGTTATAGTACACTGGATTCGAGTAGTCTCGAGTATAAAGCTCTTTCTTCACCTCAGTTTCTTGGTCGAAAAATCGTCGAACACCTTCTTTCATCTCCTCCAAAACACTTTCAGGGATTCCATGGTTGATAATTTGGAAGAAGCCACTACTCTCTGAAGCTTTTCCTATCTTCTCAACGATCTTCTTTCGTCGAACATCGTCTTTGTCAAGACCTTCAAGGTCTATAACTGGAATACTGATCGGTACAGTAGTTTCTCCTGAAACTGAACTACTGTTCTTGGTGTAATGATCATCAGACCAAGGATGATGAAAAATACGTGGAATCTCAGCGATGCCAGCATCGACAAGTCCTTTGACACCAGCTTTAGTTTCGTCGAAAGCTTTAAGCTCAGCTGCTCTATCATATTTTGCCATGAAATGAGCTTGGTGCAGGAGCAGCCTCGTTTGATTTTGATCAAGTTCTCTTATATTGGCAGATTATATACTAGATATAGACCACTTTGGTCAACCTTAGTTGTTAGGAAGAAAATGACAAAAAATTTGGATCAACCACTTTGGTATCGATTCTTGTAACCATCACTGCTTCAATTTGATTATAATTATAGTGATGGCTTTTGCAACTTTTACTTTAAAGTAATGATAGTTTACAGAATCTAGTTGGACTTGGGATTAAAACTTAAATAAATTTATCATTAATTGACTTTTTTTATATATTTAATTTTGAATCTATTAAATTAATTGTTAATTTGCGCCGAGAATTAATGAAACTGATTGATTAGTTATTGGGATTATTGAATTCAAATATATGTACTAATTAATCAATATTGCTTGAAGAATCTAGCTCATTGATAAAGTAGGGAAAATTACACCTTGTAGTGAACAATACTCAATAGTAATTAACAAGCAAACAAACTCAGCCAAAACCAATAAGAATAAAATAAATAAATTAAATACGCAAAATGTGTCCAAAATTCAGTAGTTGCCTTTGCCTAATCAAATCCACTATTTTTCAAGAGCTAACAAGGTTAAAATAAAAATGAGCAACATTGTTAGTGTAACAATTATTCTGCTACAAACACTAAAGATTTATTAAAGACACTTTTATGGGATGTTTGTTTTGGGGTGTGGGTTAGCATTATTGGAATGTGGTCTAAGAGTGGAGATTGCAGTAAAGGGCACAGTTCGACACTTAAATAATTTTGTTTTCTAATTTTTTTATGACAGTGTACATTGTTGTCATTTAAGACATTCTGCAAATTTTCAAAAAATTCTGAATAGTTTACGGTGCCGAAAACAAGGTTGTTGCACGCGTGTAAAATTCAACTGTTTGAACCTTGTTTTCAGCACTGTAAACTATTCGGAATTTTTTGAAAATTTGCAGGATATGTCTTAAATGACAACAATGTACACTATCATAAATGACAACAATGATTTTTTTTTTTCAGAAAAAAAAAAGTTATTCTATGGCTTTTCTAAGAATTTTCACTTTTATGAGTTTAGTTTCCCATATTTTTATATAAAAGTTAGTTTATGTCATAGTTTTACTCTTAATCAAGTTTCTCGTATTTAGTTAGTTAGCAATTGTATTTCTCATACTAATTAAAAAAAATATAATCTCTATATTTTTGCAGCGGCATAAAAGTCATATTTATGAAAAATCCTCATATAAATATGTATAATAAGGCTTAATATTTTGAAAAATATCATTTTTTTATACGAAAACGTTAAAAAATGTGCAAAAATACCACTTTATATATAATTATTATAAAAATGTCAAAAAAATTATTGGGCCCCCAATACTCGTATGCGGGCCCATGGCTTACTAATAATGAGTGAATGTAAGGAAAATGTTATTTTTTTATTATTATTATTTTAAAGAAATTTAGATATATATTATATTTGTCTAGTTGTCCACATGGTGGATAATAATAGCACACAATAGCTAGTCTCTCTGTACAATTAATCTATGTCGTTTAAGTAATTAGGATTCAAACTTAGAGCCTAATAAAGCAATAAACAACAAAACACATTACTTTGAGTACTCAATAAGTATTAGATCACATGGTCCGTTTAAGATCCAATACATAATTTAAAAATTTTCTAATAATTAATATAAAAAATAATAATTTTTATAGTTTGAGACTTTTTTGCATATAGAAAAATAATATATATATATATTTTTATAGGAGAATTATTCTACAGGGGCTTCACTTTAAGCCCTATCGGTGGGACTCTTAGTATTTTCAACCCGTGAACAGTTTTCAGTACGATTTTTTTTATGACCGTGTATATTGTAGCTATTTAGAGCATTCTGCAAATTTTCAGAAAATTCCGAATAGTTTACAGTACCGAAAATTAAGTTCAAATATGTTGTTGCACGCGTGACTAATTTTTTTTATGCGCGTGGAAAGCAACATGTTTGAACCTAGTTTTCGGTACAGTAAACTATTCGGAATTTTCTGAAAATTGGCAGAATGCTCTAAATAGCTACAATATATACGGTCATTAAAAAAAATCGCGCCGAAAACTGTTCACGGGTCGAGAAACATTGAGAGCCCTACCGGTAGGGTTTAAAGTGAAACCCTTATAGAATAATAGTCCTATTTTTATGTATAAGTTACTTAATTAGCTGAGAATGACTATAGAAAACAGTGAATAGTAATGATTGCACAAAAATTGTTGATTTAAGTATTATCGCAAAAAAAAAAATGGGTATTAAAGTGTAACTTTTGAAAAGATTTTGATATTATCGCTGCTAATTAGATTTTGGATACTTAACGGACAGTTAATGATGAGTACTAACGGATGCACAAAAATATAGATTTATGTATTATTATTGTAAAAAAAAATTTGTATTATAGTGCAACTTTTGAAAAAATTTAAGTATTATCACTGTTAATATCCCTATATAATAATATTTTAATGTCATAAAATATTTTATTTTGATAAAATATATGTAAAATTGTAACTCTTGCTATTTTGTTAAAATAAATAAATAAATAACTCGTGTTACCTATATATAACAATTTAATAGGTACATGATTTGAGGAATATAACATTAATTGTACTCTGATTATATTTATTATTATTATTATTATTATTTACAGAAATAGCATCCTTGAATTTATTACTATACTAGATAAAACTTTTGTAAAACACTCTTTATAAAAAGAGTTTAGCTTTCATAACATCCTTGTGTTATAATAACTGATGTGGTGTTTTCATATTGATATAGAGAAAATTAGGACGAGTGATCTCAATCCAAATTAACTAAAACTAAAGAAAGAAGAAGCAACATATATATATATTCGACAATTTTTTTATAGGGTTTCACTTTAACCTTTATTGGTAGGGCTCTCAGTGTTTCTCAACCTGTGAACAGTTTTTGGCGCGATTTTTTTTATGATCGTGTATATTGTAGCTATTTAGAACATACTACAAATTTTCAAAAAATTCCGAATAGTTTACAGTATCGAAAACTAGGTTCAAACATATTGCTTTCCACGCGCATGAAAAAAATTAGTCACGCGTGCAACAACATGCTTGAACCAAGTTTTAGGTACTATAAACTATTCGGAATTTTCTGAAAATTCCGTTGATGCTCTAAATAGCTATAATATACACGGTCATAAAAATAAATCGCATCGAAAACTGTTCAAAGGTCGAGACCACTGAGAGCTCCATCGATAGGGCTTAAAGTGAAGCCTCTATAGGAAAATTCTCCTTTATATATACACAGGGAAGATATCTCTTTATGCAATACATAATCCACCAAATTATGTATAAAATACAAAATAACATCCGAATTTTGTTCAGTACAATTTAATAAATAACTAAATAGATATGAAATTTATTTAATTTTGAAAGCAATCCTCATCAAACTACTATAATCCTCTACTTCAATTCAAAGCTTAAAATGATCCAATGCTTTGGTCCCATCAAGACCTTTATTGAAGAAAAACATATTGTATTCCGTTAAAGTGGTTTCCCTGTATTTTGGAGGATTGTTTTCTGATAACAATTCTTTGATGGGTCCAAAGATCTTTGAAGTTTGCAAAATACGAGTACTAAAAAAACTTGCCACGGATATTCTTGGACCTTTCTTACTTGCCAGTACTCTATGCTCAACACTTTTGAATCTGTCGTTTGATATAAGCTGAAAATCCACAAAATTATTAATCGACATTATTTATTGCATGAAAATATAGATTAAGTGTAACATCAAACAAGTCTTTATACCATTTTATCACTTTCTCTTCGAACAAATTTAGTTCTTGGTGTAATTTAGTATCGATCCTACATATTTTACTTTAAAATATAATATGTTGAACTCTATAGTCACTAAAAAAAATTAGTTTTAGTTACAATATAATTTGTAACTACAAATAAAATTTTTGACTAATTAAAGAAAAAACCATCTTACCCTATGTCATTACTAAAAAGTCTATGCGTGACTAAAAATATTAGTCATAGAAATCACAATTTGTTGTCACTAAATGTATTTTTAGTCACAAAAAATTTTATCACTAAAATAATAAGTTACAATTAAAACTACATTAGTGACAACTTATGATTAAGTATATATGACTTTTTAGTCACATTTAATTTTTTGTTCAAACTAAAAGTAACATTTAGTCACTCAAATATATATTGCGACTAAAAAGTGGTTACTACTGACTAAATTAATATAAAGTAGTGGTGTTGGACACCATAGCAATGTGTTAGAATATGCCTTGAATCTGTTTACTACCCCGTTCAGAAATAAAACATCAACTCTTCTGCATGTGGACGTAGCTAACACATTGTTAGTGAACCACGTAGTTCTGTGTGTTCTTGAATGTTGATTTTTGATTTAATCTTTCTTGGGTTTGTTACAACACAATGCTTTATTATATCACATAGAATATATAATATCCCACCATAAATTAATAAACTTAGGGAGCGACTACAACGCATCCTTTTTTTTTGCAACACCGGTGCATCCTTTTTCTATTTCGGCACCTGAATAGTTATAATCTCAAATTTTTTTATATGATGGTGTACATTATAGCTATCTAGAACATCCTACAAATTTTCAAGAAATTCTAAATAAATTAAGGTACCGAAACAGAGTCTAAACTGTCTGTTGCACTCGTGCCTGTTTTTTTGTGTACGCGTGTAAAATTTGACAGTTTGAACTCTGTTTTCGGCTTCGTAAACTATTCAGAATTTCTTAAAAATTTGCAGGATATTCTAAATAATATACACTGTCATATAAAAAAATTTGGGATTATATCTATCCAGGTACCGAAAATAGAAAATGATGCACTGGTGTTGCAAAAAAAAGGATGCGTTGTAGTCGTTCCCAATAAACTTATATAAAAATTTATTACCTGCAAAATATCACCAATGTTGATGACTAGAGCCCCAGGAAGAGGTGGTACATCAATCCACTTGTTGTGGTTTAGAATTTGGAGACCTCCAATGTGGTCTTGGAGAAGCAGTGTGATGAAGTCATTGTCAGAGTGTTTAGTTGTGCCCATAGTTAGCTCAGGTTGTGGGCATGGAGGGTAGTAATGGCCTAAAATGTATAGACCTTCTGCACAACCTATGCTGCTCAAGTGATTTGGATCAAGCCCTAGAGCCTCTGATAACAACTCCAATAGCACAATCCCAAGTTTCATCATTTGCTTTGAGTACTCAAAAAGAATGTCTCTACGTATACCACAATAAAGTTTAGAAACATTTATCAATTCATTACCACATTATTATTAATTATATAATAAGAGTGTGCATATACTTAATACACTTTAATTCTTTAACAAAATTAAAATGAGTTTTCTTCTCTTTCATCTAGATCTAGTTAATGTATGTATATTTATTAGAGTGTGCATATATATATATATATATATATTTATTTGAAAAGAGTTATCATGCCATGGTGGGATATAATGGAGACTCCAAGCAGGTACAATAACCCTAAATGATGTACTTGACCTAGAATTAGTAATAATAAGGGAGCTAAATATATATTTAAAAAAAAAGAAGCTTAAATATTATTTTTTTCTTAATTTTATAATATTTCTTTTGCAAATTAATAGTTAGAATGACATGATATATGCAAAGATAATAATAATAATAATAATAATAATAATAATAATAATAATAATAATAATAATGTCTACTGTAGGGCTTTAAAAAAGAGTCTTATCGATGAGACTCTTTTGTGTTCTTGACCCATAAATAATTTTTAGCGTGATTTTTTTATGATCGTATATATTGTAGTTATTTAAAACATCCTGTAAATTTTCAGAAAATTCTAAATAATTTATAGTGTTGAAAACTAGTTTAAAAACATATTGCATACGTGACTAATTTTTTTATGCGTGTAGAAAACAACATGTTTGAACTTAGTTTTCGGCACTGTAAATTATTTGGAATTTTCTGAAAATTTACAAAATCTCTAAATAACTACAATATTTACGATCACAAAAAAAATCGTAGCGAAAACTGTTCACGGGTCAAAAATACAAAAAAAACTCCACCGGTAAGCTGTTTTTGAAACCCTTACCATAGAATCCTCCAATAATAATAATAATAATAATAATAATGACATGACCTCCACCAAATGTGTGGCTATGCTAATGCCACATATATGCCTAAAGAAGTTCATTAATTAGTTCCTACATGCCATCATAAATTGTTCCACTCACATTTTTGCTTTGGTAACTAGAATTCTTATATGCTATTATGGCATCATTTAGTGGGTATAAAGTAATATCTACTCTAAAATTTGATTTTTCTTATTAAGTATTAAATGATCACTTTGTCAATAATAAGAAAAAATAAATTGGATGTATAAAGTATATAAATATCAATTTGTTTGACAAATAATTTAAATGAAAAATAATGGATTCAATTCAATAAGAGGAAATTATCTCAAATTTCTCTTATAATAGATGTATTGATTAGTTAAGTTGTTGGATTAATCATATTTAAAAAAAAAACATAATGATAGAGACAAACATTCACAAATCAATATATACAAAATATACATATAAAAATATGTTATTTTGTAACTACACAATTCAAAATAATAAGACTACCCCACAGTAAATATTAACTAATTAATTTTAATGACACCTTATTTATTAATGTGTATATTTTATATGTAATTTGCATGCTCTTATAACATTACTCAAAATAAAAATTATCAAATTCACTATTATAATACAATTGAAATTCCAACAATATTTAGATCCAAAATATATATATATATATATATTTCTAGCTAGGTTTTCTTTACATATTTTGACATTAAAAAAACATGGATATCCTTATCAAGAATATAGTCCGAAGTTTTTCTTTTATTGATGCATGTATATATTAATTCAAACAAGTATTCTTTTTAGGGAAATTAATTTAAACATATATATATATAATAAAACAATAAAATTAAGGATTTTCAGCAAAATGACATATTTTTTAAAGTTTTTTTTACTCTAATTTATTTTTAATAATTCTTTGTAAAATAATATTTTATAATTTAAATAAATAATAAAAAATTTAGATAAGTAGTCGAAAGATTTAAACAACTAATCGAAAATTTTAGATAATTAATCAAAAAATTTACACAATTAGAAAAATTTTAGACAAATAATATTTTATAAAAAAGTATTAAAATAGATCGGACTACAAAATCACTTAAAAAAAATCATTTTCACCCATTTGTGTAAAATTAATTAAAATAACTACACACCTGCAGACTGGGGGCAAATCTTGAGGACTTGGAGGATCAGGAGCCACAGAACTCATAAACGAATCTCTCCAATTCACACAAGGACTAACATACAGATCAAAGTTGCTGTTATACACAAATGGCTTCGATATATCTCTTGTATAATACTCCTTCTTAACCTCAACATCTTGCTCGTAAAATCCACGAACCCCATCTTTGATCTCCTCCAAAACCCTATCTGGGATTCCATGGTTGATGATTTGAAAGAACCCCCATGACTCTGAAGCTTCTCCAACTCTCTTAATGATCTCCTCTCGTTTGGCTTTGTCTCCATTAACAACCCCTTGAAGGTCTATCACAGGAACACTAGCAGTTGTACTACTCACTTGGCTACTGTCTTCGTAATGATGATCATTTGGGCGGTGGAAAATCCTGGGAATCTCAGTGATTCCAGAATCAACAAGGCCTTTGACACCAGCTTTTGTTTCGTCGAAAGCTTTGAGCTCGATTTGTCTGTCGTATTTGGGGTTTGATGTCGTTTGAGTTGTGGCTTCATTATTGTTATCTGCACTGGTTGTTACCATCTTGGAAAATGGGGACTATTGATATGAGAAAAAGATCATATTAAAGCAAGTGGTTGATATATATATATACTCAGTCGCGCACTTAGAATATATTTTTACTTGGTTAAAAAAAAATTAAAAACAAAAAAATAATGAAAAGAAAAGTATTAATGTAGCAGATAGTTGGAGTGTGGTGCACGGAATTTTTTTGCTTTTTCAGTGTGATGCACCAAAATGTAAATATATTTTCTTAAAAAAAAAAATGTAAATATTTTAGTTGGGTCAATACATTTAATTATTAAAATACTTAAAATATTAACATATGTACATGTAATTTTTAAAAATTCACTGGGGTCAGTTAACCCCACTCGTTCCACATTCAGTCCGCCCTTGTATATACCTATATATATATATATATATACATGAGTGTTGCTATTTGACACCTTAGCGTGTTCAACACGTGACACTTTATGTTTAGTTAGCGATACTTTATTAAATTCAAATAAGTGAAACTCAATATTAGATTGCACTAATAATAGTATGTCACCTCTTGTGGTGTTGGGCACCGACGATTCTCTGTATACCTATATTTATACCTTGCATTGATTGATTCTTTAATTATTTTGTGCAAAAAATTACATCACTACTTCATATTTAATAAAACTATTTAAAATGTAAAACCAAAAAACAAAAGTTGATTTTTTTTAATTGTTGGATGAATTAAGAGTGTTTTCTTTAAGGGAACACTATTGGCTTAATGAGTACTAACAAAAAAAATTACTTAGCATTTTTTGATCAAATAAAATAAAAATGTGAGAGTGAATGTTGTTTCTTTGACTTTAGAACATAAGGATGTTTGTTGTATATTTTTTTTTATTAATAGTAAGGTGATAATGTGGTAATTAATTAACTTATAATAAAGTTTTCTTTATTTTATGTTTTGGTATTATTTCTAGAATATAAGGGTATATATATGTGTTCATTAATGCTTACTATTATAATAATATATAATACAAGATTGAATATTTAATGCTTATATTAATATAAATTTAAATGTTGTAAAATATTATAATAATAATAATATATAATACATATTATATATATTTTAAAAAATATTTTTTTTAATATATTTATATTATTTTTTATATATATAATATTATTTATTTATTTAAAATTTATATAAGAAATGATATAAATTAATTAAAAATTATTAATAAATTCTATAAATAAAACTAATATATAGTGTGTATATATATATGCATTAATGTTTACTATTATATAACACCTATAATATATATGGAAACGATTGCCGCTACGTGGAAAAGAGCTAGCCTTGTGACTAACTGGGGATTGTGGTGATTTCCATCAAACAATAATTGAGACCACTTTTGAAGATTTTTTTTTTTTGATGGAATACCTAAAATTATTAATGAATTATTATGGTGGTTATAATTCAAGTAAAAGTCATTCCCAAATCATTATTAGTTATTAGTAGTGTCTCAATTTTTTTATTAATACAAATTAATAATTTCATTTTCGTGTAACTTATTATTAAAAAAATGTTAACAAATGCTGTAAAATTATTTAGTCCTAGTAAAAAATTATGTGCGACTAAGTCATATTTAATTACAAGTTGTCATTAATATAGTTTTAGTCACAATCTATTACTTTTAGTAAAAAGATTAGTTACGACTAAAAATACATATAGTGATAATAAAGTGTTATTTTTATTACTAATATTTTTAGCCATATACTTTTTAGTAATGACATAAATAAGATAGATTTTTTTTTAGTAACAAATTTTACTGTGACTAAGAAAATCAGAACTAGTAGTGATGTTAATCCAAAACTATAATAAAAACTAAAGAAAGAAGAAGAAACACATCTCTTCATGCAAGATGTATGGTTTTTTCATAGACCGACTTACTCCATTTTTGTTTATAATATAACATGTGCAACCAACTACAAAATACAAATAACATCCAAATTTTGTTTAGTACAATATAATAAATTACCAAGCTAAATAAAACCCTCGAGATAATCAATCAGTTTTTTTTTAAAGCAATCCTCAGACTAGTGAGCCTAATATTTTGGATGATTAAGTAAGTAATTACTTCAAGTGAAAATTATATTTTATATGGGTTTTTTAATAAAGTTTTCAAAAATATGGTTTTTTTTTTACAAGTATTATTTTATGGTTTTTTAAAATTTGTATTCACTTCTATGAGATTTTTTTCCCATATTTTTGTAAAAAAATCATTAGTATGCCATATTTTTGTAAAAAATAATTATTATGCCATATTTTTTTTCCCATAATCTGATTTTTTTTAATTAAATTTGTCCATACAAACTAAGTAAAATTTAATTACCATATTTTTGCATATTAAGGACTAAAAAGTCATATT
Source organism: Humulus lupulus (assembly GCF_963169125.1). NCBI lineage: Eukaryota > Viridiplantae > Streptophyta > Magnoliopsida > Rosales > Cannabaceae > Humulus > Humulus lupulus. The sequence continues at coordinate 295,009,986 of NC_084794.1, read as the reverse complement.
TATGAAAAAGTCCCTTACTTCAATAAAGCTTAAAATGATCCAATGTTTTGATCCCATCAAGGCCATTATTGTAGAAATACATATTGTAATCACTCAAAGTGGTTTCCTTGTACTTTGGAGGATTGTTTTATGGGGTTTATACATTTTTGTACCTAGTGTTTTGTCTCATTACCTGTTTAGACCATGTGTTTTGATAATTTACTTTTTGAGCCCGATGTTTTGTAAAATAGTTCAAATAGAACTCTAAACCTGATTTTTGTCAAAGTTTTCTCAACTGAAATCGCAAATAATTCACCAATCTAACAATTCAGAACAAACATAAAATCATTCAGCTTAAAATCTGTGTTGTTATATGATAACTCTACAAAATAGAGTTATTTTACCATTTTTTATGTGCTAATTGTTGCTTAATTCTTGAGTTTTTAATTGATTTATTAAGTTTTTAAGTAATTTTGAATTTAGTAGTCCTATCATGATTTTATATAATTTTGTGTGTTTTTGTAAGTATTTTGTTGTAAAATATTGTAGTTAATTATTTGAATTATTATTGTTAAGTTAGTGATAAAAAATGTTGTATTATTGAGCTTAATTGTAAAATATAAATTAAGTTATAATTAATATTTTCAAAGAATTAAATTGATTTATTTTATAATTGAAAATATTTTATCATGACTTAATTTATATTTATTTTGTAAGGAACTTAGTGCAATTTTGGGTTTTAAAAAGTGAAGAAAAGAATGAAGAAAAGTGGCGTTTTTGAGAAAAAAAGAAATAAAAACTGGCATTTTTGAAATGCCATCACTTCAGCCCATCAGCCATGGTTTGGGCCGCACCTGCCCAGGCCCAACACGTTTCCATCTCCTTCCCAGTGCAAGCCGAAGTTCCCTCTTCAATTGCATGTATCATGCCAACTCCATCCAGCTGGCACCACCGAAACCACTGCCAACCGAAGCATTCTTCAGCAAACCAAGTCCAAAGCTCCTTCAACACCCAAGCATCCAGCAGCTTCTCCTGCTCACGCCAGTCACTGAAGACCTCAGCCATGGCCCAATTCGGCCCAGTACGGCCCAACACTCCTTCAGCACCAAACAGCCACCAAAAAGGCCAAAGAGTCACATTTTTCTTCCCAATATTTTTTTCTTTCACTCAAATATCAATTCACTCTTTCTTATTTTTTTTTACCTAAATAAACATTCTTAATTTATTTTTTTACCCTAGCTTTTCACTAATTTTTTACCCAACCTAACATTTCATCTTTCCAATACACTTACTCTATTTATCCTACCACTTCTCAACACAATTAAATTAATCAATTTACTTATTTTAATTTGATTAATTTAATCTTCATATTTTGCCTATAAATAGAGTCTTGTAAGACCATTTGAGGAGCTCTTCTTCTTCATCTATTCAACATCTTCTACACATATTTTTCTCTCTTCACTATTTTTTCTACCATTTTCATCTTTTGAAGAGCATGTCAAGTATGTTATTTTGTAATTTTTATTTCAATCTAGTTATGAGCTTCTAAACTTTTTCAAAGGTTATTAAGATGAGGAGAAAGCAAAATGTAACTAGATAGTATTTTTTGTTGTATGTTGATTTCCCATTTGTACAACATTGTTTATGGATTTTTCTATCAAAGATATGCATTTTTCATATATTATTGATTGTTAAAGCATATTACACTTAGTTCTTCATTATGCAAAAATATGATATTCTTTGATTAAATGTTTTTCATTAAATTGTTCACATCTAATTCTTAGAGCATAAGTATCATATTTTGCCTAAACATAATCTCTTTGATTTTTTGTAGTTTCATTAGGTTATAACACAACTAATGCTTAGAAATTATATCTTATATAAGTGAAGAAAAATCCTACCTTTTTGAAAGAGTAACTTGTGCTTGAATATAAAATATATTTTGAAAAAATATATAGTGTGATTTATTTCAACTATATCAAAACTTAGGAATCAATATACTTATAAATACTATTGAACTTGCATTTTGTGGATTCTAATATCTTAATAACCTTATTTTACATATCTCATTTGAAAACTATTTTTCTATTTAATCTTAAATCTTTTTATTACTTGTCTTTTATTTTTCTAAAATAAAATCTCATCAAATATTTGGAACTAGGTTAGAATATTCTTGCTTTGTTTGAAATAGTTTCTTTTGATGTTAGTCAACTCCCATGGGTTCGACCTCGTACTTACATGAACATTATATTCTGAAACGATTCGTGCACTTGCGAGTTTAATTATTAAAACACCCTCTTTTGAGATTCAACATTATATTCAATTTTTTTCCATCAAAATTGCGTTTATGGGTCTATTTAAACTATTTAAAAAAAATATAAAGTTCAAAAATGAATTTTTTAAAACACGGAGTCCAAACAGGTAATCAAAAAAAAAAACAAATGATCCAAAAATATGTAAACCCTTGTTTTCTGATAACAATTCTTTGATGGGTCCAAAGATTTTTGAAGTATACAACATATGATATGAGTACTGAAAAGGATTGGGACAGATATTCTTGTCACTCATGATGGCTCCTCTCCATGGCTTAGAAGTACAAATACAAAGGTAAACACATAGCCTTATAATTTGTAATGGTCAATCCCTATATAACATATCACTTCTATACATTCAAATAATATATTAAGTGTTCCTATCAGTGTGCACCAGTTACTTCACGATAACCATATCTATATTGAGTTTTATGTGGATTTTTGTTTTCTTGTTAAGGATCTCACTTAGGTGATGTTTGGTTTGGGATAATGGAAAGGAATCTATTTTCATTTCATTCGTTTGTTTGGTTGCATTTTAGAGTATTAGAATGTCATTCCAATAGAATGATTTTTTCACCATTTTGGTCGAATGACTATTCCATTTGAAAATAGAATAAAAACACCGTTTTTTTTATTCATATTAATTTTTATTCCATTCCATTCATATTCATTTTCTCATTCCTCCATTTTCATTCATTTCAACCAAAGTGCACCTTAGAGTTTAGAAGAGAGTGTTGATGTGTTGAAAATGTAACATTGTTCAGAAGCATAATTGGAGGACTGGAATATCTCACTCTCACTCGCCTTGACATCTCCTTCACAGTAAACAAACTGAGCCAGTTCAAGCATGCTCAAACACAAAATTACTGGTCAGAGTGTAAAAGTATTTCAAGATACATCAAAGGTACCATCGGTCATGGTCTGTTGTTAACACCAGCAAAGCTAGCTTCTAAACATGGAAATCTTTTGTGATTCGGACTAGGCAAGTTCATTTGATGATCAGAGTGATAATTTTGCAAAATAGATAAATGAGATTTGAGAGAGAATCAAAAGGGAGACTAGATTTTCATTATGTCAAAAGAGATGAAAATAAGAGTACAAGAGCAACAAAATATATAGCCAAAATAATGAGAAGTTAAAAGACTAAACTACCCTTACATATAATAATAAAACTATTATCATTAACACAGAGATCCACCATTGGCTATGCAATGAAGCTAAGTTCAGAACTCTTGGTCAAAGTGCATCAGAATTAGCTTGGTTTCAATCTCTGTTTATACAAAGGTTGATGTGGTTATTCTTTGTTTTTCAAACTTCATCTCACAAACTTAATCTTTAAAATTTATTTAATTACTAATTTTTTTTAATACTTGTTCTTCAAACATATACTATTGAGAACAAAATGACCACCAAAAAACTATTTAACTTATAAAACCATTCCTCAACCCAATAAGTTTGAATCTTCAGTGCCAAATCATCATTATCAAATTCTGAAATGATCCAAAGCAGAAGTCCCATCAAGACCTTTTGCATGGTAATGGCTAACATATTCCTTCACTGTGGTTGCCCTGTATTTTGGAGGATTGTTTTCTGATAACAACTCTTTGATAGGTCCAAAGAGCTTTGAAGTTGGCAATGTATGAGTACTGAAAAAGCTAGCCACAGATACTCTTGCACCTTTATTATTTACAAATGATCTGTGCTCAACACTTCTGAATCTGTCATTGGATACAAGCTGGACTCCCCCAAAAACAAAACAAAAAAAACTTTCAAAATTCCATAGCATAATCATGTATACCAAATTTGTACTAAATTTAAGGGGAATTCTCCTATAGAGGTTTTACTTTAAGCCATACCAATAGGGCTTTCAGTGTTTCTCGACCCGTAAACAGTTTTCGGCGCGACTTTTGTTTATGACCGTGTATATTGTAGCTATTTAGAGCATCCTGTAAATTTTCAGAAAATTCTGAATAGTTTACAGTACTGAAAACTAGGTTCAAACATGTTGTTTTCCACGCGCATAAAAAAAAATTAGTCACGCATGCAACAACATGTTTGAACCTAGTTTTCGGTACTATAAATTATTCAGAATTTTCTGAAAATTTGCAGGATGCTCTAAATAGCTACAATATATCCGGTCATAAAAAAAAATCGCGCCGAAAACTATTTACGGATTGTAAGCACTGAGAGCCCTACTGGTAGGGCTTAAATTAAAACACCTATAGGAGAATTCCCCCTAAATTTAATGGTTATCGTGGTTATAAAGACTTGCCTGAAGAAGATCTCCAATGTTGACGACCAGAGCTCCAGGGTAAGGTGGTACATCAATCCAGTTATCGTGGCTCAAAACTTGAAGACCGCCGGTGTGATCTTGGAGAAGCAATGTGAAGAAGTCATTGACGGCATGCCTAGGTGTACCCCAAGTTAGCTCTGGTTGGGGGCATGGAGGGTAATAATGCCCTAACACCGCTAGCCCTTCACTACAACCTATCTGGTTTAAGTGGTTGGATTGTAACCCTAGAGCTTCTGAGAGCAACTCCATCACTAAAATGCCCACTTTCATTATTTGCTTTGAGTACTCAACTAGTATGTCTCTGCATATTGAAAAGTCAATTATGTTGTTTAATTATTTGATGAGTTTATATCATTTTATACTTTAGAGTTTATGCTAAAAAAAACTTCATACATAACAATTCCTTAAATATTGTTATACCCAAAACAGGACTAAACCAGAACATATATAAACTTATGGTCTAAATAAAGATATGTTAAAAATTGTATAAGAGAAAAGTGAATGAAACACTTAATTTTAAGTTTGTGTCACGTTTGTCAATGAAGTTATTTTTGGCGTAAGTTTAACATAAACCACTTAAGCTTATTTATAGCTTCCATCTAACACAATTTCTTTCACAAACCATGTGACACAAACTAAATTAATTCACTTTTCTTTTATACAATAGTTGACTTAGTCAACTTTTCTAACCAGATATAGCTTTTGAAATTGTAGAAAGAGTTGTGTATGTTAGTGTTTTTGGTATAAGTTTAACTAAGACCACTTAAACTTATTTATAGCTTCCATCTAAGACAAACTTCCATTCACAAACAATTTGTCAGACAAACCAAATTAATTCATTTTTCTCTTGTACAATAGTTGACTTAGTCAACTTTTCTAACAATTCCCACCATGTTTTTGGTGAAAGTTTATCTAAAGACGACTTAGGCTTATTTATAGCTTCCATAGAAGACAAATTAGGTGGGACAAACCAAAAATTATTTGTTTTATTCACTTTTCTCTTATACAATATATTAGAATCATAACCTAATATTCTATTTTAAGTATATGTATACGCAGATATACATATACTTAAAATAGAATATTATGTACTGATTCTAATACCAGGGGCGGAGCCAAGTGGGGGCATGTGGGGGCACGTGCCCCTAGTCTTATTTATTTGTTTTTTTTTTATATATATAATTTTTTTAATATAAAACTTAAAATTGGTAAACCCTCCCATTTGTCTTTCACTTTCTTGATCTTTGTGCTTGTTCTCAGCACTGTGAAGTTAAGGTAAAAAAAAAAGAGCTTAAAAGCTTTGTTTTCTTCACGTATAAGTTTGATTTTGTTTTGATATTTAATTTGATTATCTTTCTAATTTATTTTTGCTTTTATTGTTTAGAAAAAATTTCATATTGTATATGGAGATGGTGGTTCAACAAGAAAGGGAATACAAGTAAAATCTATAAAATATGTATTCTTGTAAGTATTCAAATGATTTGGGTTTCTCTGTTTTTGAAACTTGTTTTTTTGGGTCTTTTTTTGTATTGGGTCTCTCTCTCTTCTTTTTGTTTCTGGTTTTGAGTTGATCAAACTAAGTTTTTATCTTTTTAAGTTTGTTCTTGATTTTGGTTGTCTTAAAAATTGTCTTTTTGCTCAACTTAACTGTAACCTGCTGCAGATTTTTCAAGCAAAAAATTAGCTTTCATTCCAAGTATATATTTTTTAAGGATTACTTTTTAAATGAATATATAAATAGTGGTGTTAAATCTAACTTTACTGTTGTGATTGTACATTTTCGGCAGATAATTATTTTAAGGACTAGTGATATTATGCTTCCAATGTTTGTATTAGTAAATAGCATTAAACAACATAATCAGGTTCAGGGGAACCAAATACAACACTGAATTGTTGAGAATTAGTGCTTGCTGAGTTTTTTATTGGTAAAATCAATGATAGTGTTTAATTATGTTGAAAGAATTTATGATATACTACTATATATCATATATGCTTCTAGTGATGATTTCTCTATTTGTATATTGGTATGAAAGTGCATGACATATTGCACTTTTATTTTTATTATATCTTTACTAAGTTTGACATAACTTTTTTAAATACAGATATGGATAAAGATTTGAAAAGAAAATTAGAGCTTCCATTTTTTGGAAGAAAAAAAGCAAACAATGATGCAAATGCAAAGACAAGTAAAGAAGAATTCAATCTTGGAGATCTTCCTACTGATCCAGGTTTAAGGATCCCAATTTTGAATTATAATCCAAATATTCGAGACCAAGTTAGAAGACATTATATGCAAATGGGTCCTTATCAACCTCGACATCATGATTTTCCCAAGAAAAAATGTGGACAAGCATTTAGAATATTTAATCCTGATTGGTTTGATGATTATAATTGGTTGGAATATAGCATAGAAAAAGATGCTGTATTTTGTTTGTGGTGTTATCTTTTCAGACCAACCGGTGGTAAAAAGTTGGGCAACCAATCTTTTGTTATTGAAGGGTTTTCAAATTGGAGAAAGATAGAAAGATTGAGTACTCATGTTGGACATGTTGGTAGCAAGCACAACCAAGCTCGTAGAAACTGTGAAGCCTTGATGAACCAAAAGCAACATATTGAAACTATTATTTCTAAGCAGTCAAGTCAAGTTAAAAAAGAATATCGAACCCGGTTGGAAACATCTGTGATGTGTGTACGGTATCTTTTACAACAAGGACTTGCCTTTCGTGGCCATGATGAATCTCTAGACTCAACAAATCAGGGTAACTTCCTAGAGCTTTTAAGATTTGCAGCTTATTTTAATGATGATGTTAGAATTGCTACACTAAAAAATGCTACTGAAAATCTGAAATTAACATCACCCGATATTCAGAAAGACATCATTAATGCTGCCGCAGTTGAAACTACCAATATTATTATCAAAGATATTGGAGATTCTCTTTTCTCTATTTTAGTTGATGAATCTCGTGATATATCAACAAAGGAGCAAATGGCTATTGTGTTGCGCTATGTGGACAAGAATGGACATGTGATTGAACGCTTTATAGGCATTGAACATGTTCCTAACACTACTGCTTTGTCTCTTAAGGCTGCAATTGATAAACTATTTTCAAGATATGGGTTGAGTATATCAAGACTAAGAGGACAAGGTTATGATGGAGCAAGTAATATGCAAGGTGAGTTCAACGGTCTTAAAGCACTTATTTTGAAGGAAAATCCTTGTGCTTTTTACATTCATTGTTTTGCACATCAACTTCAATTAGCGCTTGTAGCTGTGGCCAGAAGACATATTCAGATTGATTCACTATTTTTTTTTACTTCTAGTGTGGTGAATGTTGTTAGTGGGTCATCTAAGCGTTGTGATATTCTTCAAGATAATCAGATTAAAATAGTTGCGGAAGCACTTGAAAATGGTGAGATTTCAAGGGGACGTGGTTTGAATCAAAATACTTCTCTTAAACGCTCTGGAGACACACGTTGGGGTTCACATTATGGTACGTTAATGAGCTTGATTACTATGTTTTCATCTACAATTAAAGTTATTGAAACAATTGTTGAAGATGGATCAAGTGAACAAAGATTTGAAGCAAAGAATTTGTTGGAAACGATGCAATCATTTGATTTTATATTTAGTCTCCATTTAATGAGAACCATATTGGGTGTTACAAATGAGTTGTCAAGAGCACTACAAAGGGAGGATCAAGATATTTTAAATGCCATGTGCTTAGTTAAGATATGCAAGCAACAATTACAAAACATGCGGGAGAATGGGTGGGATTATCTGCTTGATAAAGTCTCTTCATTTTGCAAAAAGAACGACATTAATATTCCCAAGATGGATGATATTTGGACACCTCGAGGTAGATCACGACGCAAATCTCATGAAATTACAAACTTGCATTTCTTTCGTGTGGAGCTATTTTATTCAGTGATTGATATGCAACTTCAAGAGCTAAATAATCGTTTCAATGAGGTGAATACTGAATTGCTTGTATGCATGTCATGTTTGTCTCCTATTGATTTATTCTATGCTTTTGACAAAGAAAAATTAATTCGATTTGCCGAGTTTTATCCAGATGATTTTTCTGCTTTTGAAATCTTGGCACTAGATGATCAACTTGAGACTTACATTGTTGATATGCGCACAAGTAAAGAGTTTGGAGATTTGAAAGGCATTGGTGATCTCACAAAAAAAATGGTTGAAACAAGAAAGAATAGGGTATATTCTTTGGTTTATCGTTTGTTAAATTTAGCGTTGGTTTTGCCTGTTGCTACAGCTACAGTTGAGAGATCATTTTCTGCCATGAACATTGTGAAGAACAAGTTACGCAACCGAATGGGAGATCAATTGATAAATGATAGTTTGGTTGTATACATCGAGAAAGAAATTTGTGATGCTATAGATAATGAAACTATTATGCTACGCTTTCAAAATATGAAAACTAGACGAGGAGAGTTGTAATTTTTTATTTTGCTAGAATGATAATTGTAATTGACTTTATATTTAATGTATTATTTTTATGTGCCCCCACTGCAATTGAATCCTGGCTCCGCCACTGTCTAATACAATAGTTTACTTAGTCACTTTTCTAACAAGATATATAGCTTTTGAAATTGTAGAAAGAGTTGTGTATTATTGAAAAAAGAAAAATACATATTGGTGCATATATATATATATATATATATACCTGCAAACTGGGGGCAAGTGTTGAGGATCAGGAGAATTAGGAGCCATTCGACAAACAAAAGTGTCCCTCCAATTAGTTGAAGTCGTCCCAGTACTATAAAGATCGAAGTTAGAGTTGTACACAAATGGCTTGGTAAGTTCTCTTGTATATAACTTCTTCTTCTCCTCAGTATCTTGCTCGTGAAAACGACGAACCCCATTGATCATTTCCTCCATAACTATCTCTGTAATTCCATGGTTGATGATTTGGAAGAAACCCCATTTCTCTAAAGCTTCTCCTATCTTCTTTGCTATGGCTTCTCTCCGATGATCTTCCGTGTTTGCACCTTTAAGGTCTATAACTGGAATAGTAGCACTAACTGAGTTCTTCTCTGTTACATGATCGTTTGACACTATTGGATGATGATGAAAAATACGAGGGATCTCAGTGATCCCACCATCCACAAGCCCTTTCACGCCAGCTTTAGTTTCGTCGAAAGCTTTCAGCTCGCTTAGTCTGTCGTATTTCGAACTGTGTGTCGTTTGAGCCTCTTCATGAACCATCATTTCTCTCTCTCTATAAAGGGAATAAGAGGTTGATCGATGATGAGATTCACAAGATCAAGAAAACAAAGAAAAATTATTTATAGGAATTAACTTGAACAAATATTAAAGATGATATTTTCTTGTTCTGTGCAGGTGCTAGGTGAAGGTGGAAAATGACTGTTTTGTCCTTTGATTGTTGTGAGTTGGTGTAGAGTATTTGGGTAAAAATCACTACATGTTATTAATAATATAGGATAACTTGATAAGTAATCATTTTTAATTAGGATTAGTTAACTAAAATTAGCTTTTAAATAAATTCAGTTAAAGTTTATCCATTATTATAATAATATGTCACGTATGAGTGAATGGTATAATCGATAGATTCAAAGAAATATTAGGTATAAAATTAATTTTTTTAAAATGTTGCTGAAAATTAAATGACATCTCTAAACTCGACCTTTATATAATTTGTACTAGGGATAATTCTACAGTAGGGACGCCCCTAACCTAGGTTCATTTTCTGTTTTTCACGCGTATAAAAATACTCATTTGACTATTTGAATTCTGATTTGGGCACTCTAAAATATTCAAAATTTCTCGAAAATTAGTAAGATGTCTGATATCACTATAATATACACAATCATAAAAAAAAAATAGGTTGTAATTTTTTCAAATGTCATAAATATAAAACGTCATTACATTAGGGGCATTTCTATGTCTGTACCAAAGAATTATCCATTAATATATACTAGCTCGTTGTTCAAAGGAGATAATAAGATATATGGTCCCCTACGGTGTGAGTTGAGGGGTGTGTTATTTTCTTTCTTTATTTATTTTGAAATCAACTTCATTCAATGAAAGAAAGAATTGCACTGGTTGAGGCAAATCTGCATAATTTTTGTAGTTATTGTTTGGTCTTAATGAAGAAAAACTCATCTAAAAGATACATAAATCTAAGGAAGATAACAAAGAATTTCTTGAAGATTAGATTATAAAATCTAAGGACTAAAAAAAAAGAAGATTTCAGTAATAAACATCTGTTAAAATTTTGACAGAAACTAACATAACAGTAGGAGCAATTTTGGAATATGGTAAATAGTTTAAGGGGTATTTTTACCACAGGCACAAATAGACATGTGCAATAGTTAGTTTAGGGGGGTAAATTTGTCATTTTCCCAATGTGTGTGTATATATATATATAAATATTTAATAAAATATGTGGGAATAAGAGTTTGGCTTCCCTTGGTTAGAGATGGAAGCATGTATAGATAAGATATATGTGTTGGAAAATATATAGTGTACGTGTAACATTATTTTAAATTGGCTATTTTCTAACAAGATGGCCCTACGTAAGGAATTGGGTGGTGTGTAATGTGTTATTTTCTTTACCTAAATTCAATAGAGAAAGAATAAGAATTCGGCATAGATAAGATTATAACATGCATAACAATCATAATATTGTTAGAAAGAGTCATCTTCGAGACAGGACAAATCTCCTTAGCAATCTCTTGCAATTTCATTCGGCATAAAAAAAAACTATCAAAATGGTTACAATTTACCTTTTATATGTATTGGAAAAAATGATTGAAAATAACAGTAATTGATTAAGCAAGACTTTCTCTAATTCTCAAGCTTCATTATGTAATCCTTCAGCCAATGTGGCTTAGTGTGCTCCCTTGTATTCTTTGCTCTGTTTTCCCCTCTTCCCTTGTTGGCTTCACCTCTGCTATTGTTGGTGCCCTCTTCTATTGTTGGAGGTGATTCTTCAATGGGTTGGGTCTTCTCTCTTTCCCAGCTGCCCACACTCTCGTGAATGGCTCCATAGTCCAAGTTAATTGGGCTTGTCAAATGGGCCCTTGTATCACTACCCCCATCCACAAAACTAACCTTGTCCTCGAGGTTGTGCAACCTGTAGATATCAACAAAGCTGTCATAATCTTCCCAGGTGGCATCTTCCGGAGTGCTGAACGACCACTAAACTAGGACTTGTCTGGTAGAAGAGTTGTGAGTCTTGTGAATCCTTGCTGCCAAAATGGCTAGAGGTAGCATAAGAGGCTTGTTAGCCACACTCAACTCCGGCAACGGATAGTATTTCGTCGGTGACGGACCCAATAACGGTTTCAGCAGGGAAACATGAAAAGTCGGGTGAATGCGGCTGTTCGGAGGAAGCTTGAGTGTATAAGCAACAGGTCCAGCTTGAGCCATGACTTCAAAGGGTCCGAAATATCGACGACAAAGCTTCGAATTGAGGCGATGGGCCACTGTGGTTTGGCGGTAAGGCTGAAGTTTCACAAGAACCAAGTCACCTAGCTTGAACTCAATATCTCGGCGTTTCTTGTTGGCTTGTTGGCACATACGGTTTTGAGCTTGATGCAGATTAGTGCTTAAGTGCTGCAGAATTTGATCACGAGTGAGGAGATGATCTTCAACAACTTGGATGGTAGTAGAGCCACGGTTATAGGCCGGAATAGTTGGTGGGGCACGACCGTACACTACTTGAAATGGGGTCATTCCAATAGCTGAATGGTAGCTGGTGTTGTAATGATATTCAGCCCAAGACAGGAACTTACTCCATTGTTTGGGGTACTTGGCTGTAAAAGCCCGCAAATATTGCTCGAGGTAATGATTGGTGACCTCAGTTTGGCCATCTGTTTGGGGATGATAAGAACTCATTTTCAAAGTGGTGCCCATTAATTCAAACAATTTCTTCCAAAAGGCACTTGTGAAAATAGGGTCTCGATCAGAGACTATAGTGCGAGGCATACCATGGAGACGAATCACCATATGAGAAAAAAGTTCGGCTACTTTGGTAGCTGAATAATGAGTTGGCAAGGCACCAAAATGAGCGTATTTGGTGAATCGATCAACTACCACCAATATATTAGTGACACCATAGGAGAGGGGAAGGCCTATGATGAAATCCATAGCCAAATCTTCCCACACACGCTCCGGTATCTCAAGTGGCTGTAAAAGACCATATGGTGCTGCCGGAGAATATTTAATGGTTTGGCAAACAAAACAAGCTGAGACGAATTGCTTCACATCCTTGTGCATATCAGCCCAAAAAAAATTAGCGCTCAGCCGAAGGAAGGTGCGCTCAATACTAGAATGACCCCCGAACGGTGAAGCATGAAATTCAGTGAGAAGTGGTTGCTTTAAATTGGAATGTGAGCTGATGAAAAGTTTATGGTGATAATAAAGCAAGCCGTCCTTAAGAGAATATGGAGTACCGGCTAGTTTACCCTACTGAATTTGATTATGGAGATCCTGAAGGTACGGACAAGTAAGATTCACCTAGCGTAACTGCTCTAAAAACTCAAATCTGGCAGTACTCATGGCGACGTGAAACATGGAGAGCGGGCCTTCATGTAATCGAGATAGAGCATCCGCAGCTGAGTTGGTATTACCAACCTTGTATTCAATAGAAAAATGAAACCCCAACAATTTCCTGATAAAGTGTTGTTGCTCCGGAGTTTGAATGACTTGGGTTAAAAGTTCCCGAAGGCTCTTATGATCTGTGCGAATAATGAAGTGTCGACCCAGTAAATATTGACGCCACTTTGTGACAGCCTCCACGATAGCCCTCATCTCTCTTATATAAGTTGAAGCACCCCTGAATTTTGGGCCCAATTTCTTGCTGTAATAAGCGAGGGGGTGTCCTTCCTGCATTAACACACCACCTATACCCACATTGGAAGCATCAGTCTCTACAATAAACTCTTTAGTAAAGTCAGGGAGTTTGAGATCAGGTGTCTCAGTCATAGCCTTTTTGAGCTGTTCAAAGGCTGTGGCTGTAGTAGGAGACCATTGAAAGTTATCCTTTTTGAGCAGCTCAGTCAAGGGGGCAGCAATGGTAGCGTAATGATGGACAAAGCGGCGGTAATATCCCGTTAAGCCAAGGAAGCCTCGTAGTTATTTCAAGGATTGTGGTTGCGGCCATTGAACCATGGCTGTAATCTTCGAGGGATCGGCTTGAACCCCTTGAGCAGAGACCAAGTGTCCCAAATAGTCAGCAGTGTGTTGAAAAAATTGGCACTTACTTGCCTTTGCAAAGAATTTATGTTGTCGCAGTAACTGAAGGAATTGCCTCAAGTGTTCCACATGCGCTTCCTCATTGGTACTATAGACAAGAATATCATCGAAAAACACAATAACACAGTTCCTTAAAAGTGGCCTGAAGGCCTGATTCATGGCTGCTTAGAAGGTTGAAGGGGCATTTGTAAGACTGAATGGCATTACTAAGAACTCGTAGTGACCTTCGTGAGTGCGAAAAGTCGTTTTGTGGATGTTCCTAGAATCCATTCTAATCTGATGATAACCAGCCCTCAAATCTAGCTTCGAAAAAACAGCCGTTGTACCTAATTCATCCAAAAGCTCATCAATAGTTGGAATAGGGAACCGATCCTTGATGGTGATCCCATTTAGTGCCCTGTAGTCAACACAAAAACGCCATGTCCCATCTTTTTTTTTACCAATAGCACCGGGGAAGAATAAGGGCTATTACTCGTTTGAATAATATCACACTCCCCCATTTCTTTGACCATCTGCTCAATAATATCCTTCTGAAAATAAGGTACCTGTAGGGTCGCACATTAACAGGCGCTGAACCGGGTTGCAAATGGATGCGATGATCAACTTCTCGGTATGGTGGAAGACCCTTTGGTTCTTCAAACACATCAGAATATTCAGCCAAAATGCCTTTACCTTGAGGAGGAAAATTAGCTTCCATTTGAGTTAATGTAACCGTAGGCAACCTAGAACCATCCATAACTGCCATTAAACGAAACAAACAACGAACCCCACCTTCTCGCAACAGTGTCGCAAACTGAGTGTAAGAAAGCTGACGTGCGGAAACATCCTTAGAGGCCTCCAATTTGACTATACTGCCCTACCAAGAAAACTCCATTGTCAATGCTTTATGGTCATGAATGCAAGGGCCCAAGGTTTGAAGCCACTGCATTCCTAGTACCACACCCACACCAGAAATAGGAAGCATATACAAATCCACCACAAAATGGTGGCCCTGTAAAATCAACTAAACCCCTTTGCAAATTTTCAAGCATATGAGAGAATTGCCATTACCCATATAGACCTTGAACCTTTTAGTTTCTTCCCAAGGTAAATTCAATTGACCCGCAAGTGATTCTTGAATAAAGTTGTTGTTGCTGCCTGTGTCAATCAAGACTTCCAATGATTCCGCACCATGTTTAGCCAAAATACGAAAAATTCGAGGATTAGCGGAATTGGATAGAGCATTCAGACTAACCTCATTGACCAGATTATCCTCTAAGTCATTGGACTCCCCACCATCTGAAGAGATTAGTCCATCCTCTTCCTCCTCAGTTCCACACAAAACCAGAACCTGATTTTTGCATTTATGCCCAAAGCAATATTTCTCATCACAAGTGAAACAAAGGCCCTTGTCTCGCTTTTCACGAAGTTCAGTAGGTGAGAGACGTTTAACAGGCAGAGAATTTCATGTTTTAGTAGAGTTGGGACTGGAATGAATCGAAGGAGAGCCAACACCAATAGTAGTACTCACCCCCTGAAGCATTGGAGAAGAATTTTGAATCGATTTGGTACCCCAGCCTGCTCGTTGATTTGAACCCCGAGAACGCAGAAGCATATCATCATTACGATCTTCGTACAACTGTGCCTTAGCCATGGCATCTGCCAAATTTGAAGGGGTAGCAATCAAGAGTTCCCTGCGAATTTCCACCTTCAATCCCCACACAAAAAAAATGCAGGAACATCTGCTCAGGGACACCAGTAATTCATGTCATTAAGTCTTCAAATTCTGCTCTGAATTGAGAAACCTTTCCTGTTTGCAAGAGCTTAGCAATACGACCCAGAGGATTGTCATAAACAGAAGCTCTAAATCGTGCTTGCAGCACTTGGAGAAAGGAATCCCAGTCCATAAAACCACCACCCTTTTCCATCCATTGAAACCAGGTAGATGGAGCACCATCTAGATGAAAGGCAACAAAAGATAATGGAATTGTAGGTTCGACCCGATGAAGATCAAAAAATTATTAATCTTGTAAATCCAATCATCTACCTCGGTTCCATCGAATCTGGGCACCTTAACTCGGAGAGTCTTGAGAAGGGAATTAACATCTCGGCAATCCGGCTCAACATCGGAACGTCGACTGGGTGCTCGAGCAGTTACCGGAGTTGCGCTATTTTCGCCACCATGACCAAGTGATAAGTGAGAGAGACACTCATCGAGCATGGCTCTGAGCTCCTCCGTCTGTGATGCAGCGTGTTGTTCCAATTTGAGATCGAACTCCTTGCTCATGTTCTGGAACAATTGTGCAATCTCCTCATTCTTCATCCTAAAAGGAGGAAGAAGGCAATGAAAGCACCAGTGTTAGAAAGAGTCCTCTTCGAGACAGGACAAATCTCCTTAGCAATCTCTTGCAATTTCATTCAGCATAAAAAAAAACTGTCAAAATGGTTACAATTTACCTTTTATATGTATTGGAAAAAAGGATTGAAAATAACAGTAATTGATTAAGCAAGACTCTCTCTAATTCTCAAGCTTCATTACGTATTCCTTCAGCCAACGTGGCTTAGTGTGCTCCCTTGTATTCTTTGCTCTGTTTTCCCCTCTTCCCTTGTTGGCTTCACCTCTGCTATTACTGGTGCGCTCTTCTATTGTTGGTGGTGATTCTTCAATGGGTTGGGTCTTCTCTCTTTCCCAGCTGCCCACTCTCTCGTGAATGGCTCCATAGTCCAAGTTAATTGGGCTTGTCAAATGGCCCCTCTAGCCATTGATATTGACAATCTCGATCTATAAGCTTTAGATCTACAAAAGAAAAGAAGAGAAATTAAAACAAGTACACGGGCTTCCAAATAGGAATGCACATTTTCCCCATGGGGACAGGTCCCGCGGGGATCCGCCCCTAATGGGGCGGGGAATCCCCGTTTAAATAGGAAACGGGGCGGGGACAGAGATAATTTTCAATTCCCGAATGTTAAATGAGGCAAGGTCAGGGGCGGGGATAGTACTCCCCACCTCGACGGCCCCATTTAAATTTTTTATATATTTTTGTAATATTTTATATGTATTTTATATCTTTCTCTATGTGTTATTATAGTATAGTAGTAACTTTTTTAATATTTTAAATTTTATTTAGGATAATATTTAATATTTTAAATAATAAATATTGTGCAATATTTTAATATACATATAGTTTATGATTTTTAATTTAAAATTTATTTTTTAAATAAATAGGTGGTGTGTGTAATGTGTTATTTTCTTGACCTAAATTCAATGGAGAAAGAATAAGAATTTGTCATAGATAAGATTATATATATATATATATATATATATATATATATGGGCCACTATGTTTCGATTTGGTGGTGTGTAATGTGTTAAATGTTCTTTATTGAAAATTTTGTAGTTATTGTTTGATCAGAATTGGAAGATATAAACATAATATATGAACGAACCTATCAGAAAATTCAAAACCGAGGATGTACACTTCAAAAAAAAAAAAAAAGTAACAGATAAATAAATTAATTTATTCTAAATTAAAGAAAAAAAAGTATATATAAAAGGCGAAGATAGAGTTAGTGAATTGAGAGATAGAGTAGAATATTTATTGGAAGTGCTTAAGAAATATATTATAAATATAATTAGCAAGTGTAAGTCTACCAATGTTATTAAAAATTTTCATCTTTCATAACACTTTTTACTTCATATTAAGATAACTATTATATTAACTCTACTTCGCTGCTATATATTTATATGACAATTTTTCGATAGATGTTTCACTTTAAGCTTTACCGGTGCGGCTCTCAGTGTTTCTCAACCCGTGAACAGTTTTCGGCGCGATTTTTTTTTATGATCGTGTATATTGTAGCTATTTAGAGCATCCTGCAAATTTTTAGAAAATTTCGAATAGTTTACAGTACTGAAAACTAGTTTCAAACATATTGCTTTCCACGCGTATAAAAAAAATTAGTCACACATGCAATAATATGTTTGAACTTAGTTTTCGGGACTATAAATTATTTTGCAAGATGCTCTAAATAGCTACAATATACACGATCATAAAAAAAATTGTGCCGAAAACTATTCACAAATCGATAACACCGAGAGTCTCACCGGTAATGCATAAAGTGAAGCCCCTATAGAAAAATTCCCCTGTATTTATATATTGTAAACAATAACATTAATCATGTGGTGATTTTTTATGTAAATCAAACTATATTACGTTAATATAGCTTTTTCAAAACCTTATCATATTATTTTTCATTTTCCACTTAAGTTAGTTTTGGAGTTATTCAACCAAATAAATGAGTTGACCTGCCAAGAAAATTAATGATGCTGTAACAGCTGTGATACACAATTAAACGTAGAAAATGCATGTAATGTAATATTGAAAGTAGTTCCACCACATTGCTCTTTTTTATTCATTTAATATTATGGTTGACCCGAATATCAAGCATCAAAATTGAATATAATTTAGCAATCCAATCTTGTCACATTTTCCGAAATTGGATCAACACATTAACAAACTCCATCTATAAGAAAAGATAATGATATCAAGCCATAATAATTCAGAACAAGAAAGAAAACAATGGCCGAATATGATAGATTTGAAGAGATTAAAGCTTTTGATGAGACTAAAGCTGGAGTGAAAGGCCTTGTTGATGCTGGGATTACTCAGATTCCTCGTTTCTTCCACAAGACAATATTATGTGATGATAGTATTAGTACTCCTGATCCAAGAGAATCCCAGTTCAGTGTTCCAGTTATAGACCTCAGAGGTCTCAATGGAGATCCATTCGAGCGAAGAGAGATTGTTGATAGAGTGAGAGAAGCTTCTGAAAATGGAGGGTTCTTTCAAATTGTCAACCATGGCATTCCAGAGAGTGTTATGGAAGAAATGAAAGAAGGTGTTCGAAGATTTTTTGAGCAAGAGAATGAGGTGAAGAAGGAGTTTTATTCTAGAGATTATACTAAGCCAGTGTTCTACAACACCGAAAATAGTCTGTATACCTCTCCATATGCCGGTTGGAGGGATACCCTTAATTGCCGAATGGCTCCTGATCCTCCAAACCCTGAAGACTTGCCCCTTGTATGCAGGTATGTATATGTATATATGCCCTTGTTATAATGATCTCATCTTATTTTCTATGAAAACTAGTTAATTGTACTACTAAGGAATAAGATTTAGTGTCAAAACAACAAGATCAACACACAAGAGTTTGGTTCAGCATATGCATACATACACTGAGCTCAGCAGGGCCGACCCTGAGCTAAGGCGGGCTAGGCCCACGCCTAGGGCCCCCTTAGCCTAAGGATCCATTTTTTTTAAATTCTTTTGAAAAATGTCATAAATGTTTATATACTTTATACAAAAAAAGTTTAGGGTCCAATCCTATTCAGGGTCGGCCATGGAGCTCAACTCATGAGAAATCCACTAGAAGATGTGTTTACACATCAACTTGTATATGGCGTTTTAAGTAGATGTGTGTTACATTCCATTTGAATTTTTTTTTCTTTTTTTGACAATTGAATCATATACTAGCTTAGCTTGTAGTTACTACATGTGAAGAAAAATCATGCAGCCTATCAATTTTTGGGGATAATGATTAATAAGTATTCTGTGTCACTGTGAGAGCTACAACACATGAAAAACCAAATCATGGCATGCATATATATGCACATGCATTATGCATTTTAGCTTGTCATCTTGAATATTAAGCCATGGAAATGTCCCAAAAGTTGCTCTGCAGCAGCCAGGCATATTAATAAACCAGAAATAGCAGCCTCAGTGGCACAATACAAAGCACTTTAACACTAATTTTGCAATTTTCTATGTTCTACCCAACTCAGAAATATTAGTCTCACTTTGTGTACTAATAAATACAACATATGTATCATAAGAGAGTTTCCCAACTGAACAACTGACTGACTAGTCTAGGCTCTAATAGCCACTGAACACACCACCTTTTTTCTGCTTAAAGGGACATACTTGTGGAGTACTCAGACCATGCAATGAAAGTAGGGATTTCTCTATTCGAGTTGATCTCTGAGGCTCTCGGGCTGAAGCCAAATCACTTGTACAACATAGATTGCGCAGAGGGCCAACTAGTTTTTTGCCATTACTATCCACCATGTCCGCAGCCAGAACTAGCCATGGGAACAACCAAGCATGCTGATATGGACTTCCTCACTGTGCTGCTTCAAGATGACATTGGTGGTCTCCAAATTCTCAACCACAATAAATGGATCGATGTTCCCCCTACACCGGGAGCTCTAGTGGTAAATATTGGAGACCTTCTTCAGGTAACTACTCTTACCTAGAGCAATCTAAGAATATATCAGAGTTTATTCTATTGGAGTTATGGTCTTAACAATGTCTTAATACACAAGTTTTTTCTTCCTTTATTAGACTATGGTGTCACACATGAAATAAGTATTAGAATATTGAATCATTAATAAGAACATATGTAACTCCACTAATCACCAATTGGTTTTTAGACGAAGCCTCATGATTCTTGTCATCCTTTATCATTGGTTTTCAAATAAATCCCTTGTTTTGTTCAGCTCATATCAAATGATAGATTCAAAAGTGTTGAGCACCGAGTTCTGGCCAGCCATGTTGGTCCTAGAATATCCATTGCAAGCTTCTTCTGCACATGTGTAACTCCAACCTCCAAACTGTACGGACCCATCAAGGAGTTGTTATCAGAAAATAACCCCCCAAAGTACAGAGAAACCACAGTGCAGGAGTATCTTTCTTATTTCGCTACAAAATGCCTTGATGGGACTAAGCCCTTGGATCGTTTCAAGCTCACCATACCAGAATGAAGAAGGCTGAGACTTAGTATTTGTTATAAATGACTATATATGTACTGAAAAATATTGGATTGTAAACGTGAATAATATAGAAACTATTGTACTGATCATGATGGCTAATAATAATGATGGTTTCTTCTGTCATAACCGCTATCACTTCTATAAATAAAACATATATGTTTATGAGTTGAGATGGCACACCTATTCATTTTCCACTTTAGTTTTGGAGTTAGTCATTCAAGGGAATAAATGTTTTGAACTGTCATGAAAATGATGTCAGTAGTAGTAGACAGTAGTTGTGATACATAATTAAATGGTCCTTGGCTTTGATGCTGAAAATTTTAAAACTTTGGTCCACAAAGCCAAATAGTATTATAGAAAATGCATGTGTATAAATATACATATGTGTGTATTAAAAGTTGTACATATCCATCTATTTGTTCTTATATTTGGTTAAAGAGAGTGGAGAAGCGTTGATTGGGGTTTTATCAATTTGTCTCTTTTAACTTTCCAAGTTATCTATAGAAACAATCCAGATATGACTGAAGAGAATACTCCAAATTTACAAGTATCTCAGAACCTAAGCAATACCTTAAATCTATCATTTTAGAAGAATTGCATGATATGAATTTAACCAATCAGAAATATCCAAATGGCTAATTTGTTAGCAATTTTGGCCAAGTCTATATATGCTCATTATACAGATAAACACCAATAACTCAAGGTCTAGATATAAATGAAGATAATAGTTGAGGCTACTCTCTAAATTGGCTATAATTGCATGCATAAAATATATATATCTTTCATTTGTGCCTTTTACTTTTACTGCTATGAAAACCAGATCAAAGTTGTGGAATTTGATATTTCCACTACTCTTCTAAAAGCATCTACTTCTTATTGTCTTTCATATATGTGAATGTAAAGATAACTAAGATTCACTTGTATGACTATAATAAGTAATAATAACAATAGTGTGTTCTGTATACAAATTTTCCCACACTAAAACACATTTTCCATGAAGCCAAACATGTTCTTAGCAAAGTGTCTGTATCAGTGGAGAAGCTTCATCAAAGCAGCACAGCTAAGTTTAAAGCCTAAAACGCTGAAGAGGGCTACCGATGCCGTGTGTAGCAAGGTAAGAAACATACTCTTGCACTGTGGTCTCTCTATAGATTGGAGGATTATCTTCAGATAAGAGCTCCTTAATGGGACCATACAGTCTTGTAGAGGGCTGAAAACTGGTGCTGAAAAAGCATGCCACTGATACTCTTGGCCCTTTATGGTTAGCCACCACTCTGTGCTTTACACTTTTGAACTTGTCATTTGTTATAAGCTGCAAAGTTTCAATCCAAAACAATAAAAGAGAGAATTAAAGCATGTCAAACAATACACACCAACAAGTTCAAAGTTTTCAATCAAAGTAAAAAACTCACTTGCAAAAGATCTCCAATGTTGACAACTAAGGCTCCAGGGACTGGTGGAACATCAACCCAAGTATTCTGATGCAAGACTTGGAGGCCTCCAATATGGTCTTGGAGAAGTACAGTGAGGAAGTCATTATCAGTATGGTTGGCTATTCCCATGGTTAGTTCTGGCTCTGGGCATGGTGGATAGTAATGGCTTATGAAGACCAGTCCCTCATCACATTCTATCTTCTTAAGGTAATTTGAATCTAACCCCAGAGCCTCAGACAACAATTCAAACAAAACACAGCCTAGTTTCATCACTTCCTTTGTGTACGATATCATCTCATTCCTAAAATAATTTCAAATGTAATCAATCATTGCATAACAATTTGGCTCCTAACAGGAATAATAAACAGTTATAATTCAAAGTGGTATGAATGAAGTGCCCAAATAAAGAGAATTGTTCTAAACCAGATTAAATCTGAAGTCTAAGTACTAGTCCTTTTATATAGATATATATATATATATATGTATGTATAGGTGTGTGTACCTGCATGCCTCAGGCAAATCTTCTGGCTTTGGAGGCTTAGGAGCCATATAGCTGAAAAAAGAGTCTCTCCAGTGAGCAGCTGATGAATGAAACAGATCAATATTGCTATTATAGACAAACTTTTTGGTGATATCTCTAGTGTAAAACTCTTTCTTCTTTTCATTGTCTTGCTCATAAAATCGAAGAGTCCCATTCTTCATCTCCTCAAGAACACTCTCAGAAATTCCATGGTTGACAATTTGGAAGAATCCCCAGGTCTCAGATGCCTCCTTTACTCTTTCAACAATCTCCTTCCTCTGAGTTATTGAATCAGTAATAAGGCATCCCAGGTCTATAACTGGAATACTCAACTGGGATTCTCCAGAATCTGAGTTGCTCTTACTCAAATCATTTATTGGATCATAGAAGATACGAGGCAGCTTGGATATCCCAGAATCTATGAGCCCTTTAACCCCAGCTTTTGTGTTTTCAAAAGCTTGTATTTCACTTAGTCTGTCATAGTTGGGATTAGGTGTTGATAATGGATGAGATTCATCTGTGCTTGTGATCACCATTTTGGGATTCTTTGCTGATAAGAGGAAGCTTGTTTTTATTATTTAGATCTTATAGTAGAAATTTTTAGGCCAAAAACAAAATAGAAGTCAATTATGGGAGTCTGAAAAGAAATATATATTATGTTGAAACATATGACTTTGCAGCCTTGACATTATCAAATAGAATGAAATTATATTTAGTATTAATTAAAATATATATATATATATTATACATTTATTTTTTATTCTTTTGAAAGGAATTGCAAAATATAATATGCATTTTTTTCTTTCGAAAGGAAATATAAAAATATAATATGCATAATTCAAGCTCCAAACATAATATTGTTTGACTCTAACATTTCAACTTGGAATAAGGTTTATTTTCTCATATCATGTTTAATGGATTATACTATTTACCCATCATTAGTCAAGCTCTTAAAATTCATTGAATTTTCATTCTATCTCCTCTTTTATAGTCATTCATTCATAGAAGTCTTCTATGTCTATGTCCACTCAATAAATTGCTCACAATCTTTGAGAAAACCCACCAAAATTAATACATTTTTTTTCTTAAAATTAATAGCTTTAAAAGATGATGTATGACATAAAAATTGGAGATACAATGAGCTTCCTTCATAATCATAGGCATAGCAATATGCCCTTAATAAGTGTTCTTTCAAGTGCTAAAAAAATGAAAATGAAGAGACAATAACAATAATACATAATAAGAATACTAGCCTAATAAGATTAAGAGACAAGTAGGTGTTAAGACATTATATAATTGTTAAGACTATGAAAAAAAAGTACCTATTTTGTTCATTTTGTTGCTAATAAGTACCTAATTTTTAAAAATTGCGGCATAAATACCCATTTTGTTCATTTTGTTGCTAATAAGTACCCAATTTTTAAAAATTGCTGCATTAATACTCAAAATTCCACTTTTTAGACTCTGCCGTTGGTAGCCACTTAACAGAGTTACTATTAAGGACACGTGTACTGTCCTGATAATTCTTTTTTTTTCACCTAATTAAATAAGAAAATACATAAAACTAATTAAAATAAAAATTAGTACTCTAAAGTCTTACAGACAGATGACATCTGATAGTAAGTACTCTAAAGTTTCCTCTTGGACTTTTTATCGGGCTAAAAATAAAGCTAGACACATTATTGATGGTACTTATTGTATTTTCTTAATTAATTAGGTGAAAAAAAAGAAGAATTATCAGGACAGTACACGTGTCCTTAATAATAACTTTATTAAGTGGGTACCAACGGCAGAGTCTAAAAAGTAAAATTTTGAGTATTAATGCAGCAATTTTTAAAAATTGGGTATTTATTAGCAACAAAATGAACAAAATGGGTATTTATGCCGCAATTTTTAAAAATTGGGTACTTATTAGCAACAAAATGAGTATTTATGCCGCAATTTTTAAAAATTGGGTACTTATTAGCAACAAAACGAACAAAATAAGTATTTAGGACGCAAATTTCC
The DNA here is from genome assembly GCF_963169125.1 of Humulus lupulus. Lineage (NCBI taxonomy): Eukaryota > Viridiplantae > Streptophyta > Magnoliopsida > Rosales > Cannabaceae > Humulus > Humulus lupulus. Next base: position 294,985,393 of record NC_084794.1, on the reverse strand, counting down.
CTAAATAAAAAAATCTGCAGATTTCCAGCGATGGTGGTCGACGGAGCTTGGTGTGCTGTTCAGTGCTCGATCGGTCATTTCTTCTTCCCCTTCCCCTTCCCCATTGTAATCAATTCCTCTCTTCTCTTCTCTTCTGATAACATTTGCCCTAATCAATAATGGGTTTTCTTTAATTAATTAAACATAGCTTTTTCTTGAATGGTTTCTTAACTTGGAATATTTTTTTTAAGATTTGTGCTGGTTTCGAAATTCGACCTCCTCCTCCTCTCCTCTATTTTCTGTTTATTAGTTATTATCATCTATGAGATGATCTAGTAATTAATTGTTTTTTAAGATATAATGGTTCTTTCTGTGAAGATTTGTGTTCTTGGCTTGCTCTCTTCTCTTAATATGAAGATGATGTATATTCATGCTCTTCTGATATAAGGATGACTTCTTAAATATGTAATCTATTAATTTGGAGTTTAAAAGAAGTAAATTTGTATGTAAGATTGGAAAACTAGTGTCAATCAATGATTTTCGTTTCTTTTTCTTGTTATATATATATATATATATATATATTTATGAAATGAACCTACCTTCTCCATGTGGGATTTTCTTCTTCTTGTTATTTTTTTTTTCATCTCCTCAAGAACACTCTCAGGGATTCCATGGTTGACAATTTTGAAGAAGCCCCAAGTCTCAGTCAGATGCCTCCTTTACTCTATCAACAATCTCCTTCCTCTGAGTTATTGAATCAATAGTAAGGCTTCCCAGGTCTATTACTGGAATACTCAACTGAGATTCTCCAGAATCTGACTTCCTCACTGTTCTACTTCAAGATGAGATGACATTGCTGGTCTCCAAGTTCTTAATGACAGACAATGAAAGAGTAATTATTCATTGTTCCTGTGGATTGGATTGGATTGGATTGGATGATCTTACCTATATATGTCTATATAAACACAACGACTTTCTTTAATCGACAATGATTTTTGGATAATGTATTTTTCTGTTTTGCTCTTCATTTTGTTACACCAGAATTAGACCTTAAAACTACTTCCAAGAATGATCTAAATGACTAGTAGTAAAGGCTGGTGAAAGCTTTATTATTTAGATCGTTCTACTTACTTATTTCTACTGAGTCCAATATTCACTTTTAAGTCCTGTATTTTTTTTTATTTACCAGACCACATAACATAATTGGTGGTGCTTCTACTTCTAGACAACAACAACTCTGCTCTGGTCATCTATTTCCCTCGGTTTATATCACATCAAGTGTTCTTACTAACTAAAATAGTAAACACAACACTCACAAGGACACACATTAGTAGAAATAAGATTTATAAGGATTAATTTAAAATTTACCATATTTTTTCACAAATTTCTCAAAGAAATCAGAGATGAATAGCCCGAATATCATCCGAAAGAAAGAAAGAGTCAAACAAATAATAATAAATAAATTCTAGTTACTTTTTATATAATCCCTATTTATGATCAAACTTGCCGACGAAGAAATTTTTTTACTATAAATATATATTACCACATTTCTCACTCACTTAAGTTTATGATTCAAAACCTCTCTCAGGTATGTATATAATAAATATGATGACGGTAATTATATTATAATTTTCTTTTTGTTATTTTGCTTAAATTTTTCTTTCTCTTTTATATCATCTAATACATTATGAATATTTTCATATATTATTTTTCATTAATTTGTAACCTTTTTTTTTTCATTCTTTAGTCTGTAAAGTGACATTATTTTTTGAGCATGTCATTTCTTTTGATGATGAATATGCAAAACTAATTGGTATGAAAATTATTTGTATACATCGTGACCATTTCTTTAGCAATTTTTTATATTTTGTTTTCTTGTATCATTTTTACTGGCGACATCAGTTATTTCAGTTATTTCATGTAGACATTGTTGATAGCATTTCAGAATTTTTAAAATTGCTAACATTGAAATATACATTTAATTTGTAGCAATATATATTATAATACTACAAAATGCATTACTGAAAAAAAAATTATTATTATTTTAGAAAAAAAATCTTTATAAGAAAATAGATTAGTTTTGGGTTGGGGCCTTACATATATGGACATGATTTTTTTTTTTTTTTTTAAAAGAGAGAGTTCGATGGGGTTTCTTGTTTTATTGAATTTTCATATTTAATTTTTTTTATTTTTATCAACTTACCATATTTTGTAGCATTTATAAGGATTAAGTAAAAATTTACCATATTTTTCACAAATTTCTCAAGATTAGCCCAAATACCATTAGAAAGAAAGAGTCAAATAAACAATAAAAAATAAAATCTAATCTATTTTATAGTAGTTACTTTTTATTTATCTAAAATAGTAATTACTTTTTATTTATAGGATCCCTATTACATATTAATGATCAAAACTTGTAGACCAAGAAAGTTATTTAATATATACTACCACATAACATGTCTATATAATTCAAATCTCTTCCTGGGTCAATAAAATTAGCAGAGAGCAAAAGTTAAGTATCTATATAATATTTCTTTCACCGCTCAACTTTATAAATACAAACAAGATAATATAATTTTCTTTTTTTTTTTTTTTGCATAATTTTTTCTTTCTCTTTTATATCATCAAATAAATTATGAATATTTTCATATCTTATTTTTCATTAATTTGTTTGTATTTTTTTTTATCTATTAAGGAGAAACTAGCTAGGCAGGATTTTGTAATCAAGCACTTTAATTTTATTGCGTGTACTGCATTTTGAATATTAATTTAATTACTTCTTGTTAATTTGTTTCAAATTATTTATATATTAATATATATATGTATATGATGTCCAGATTCTGAAACTTTTGATCAAAATGTTGTATTCTAGATAGTCTTAAGTTATATTAGTATCTGGCAATTAATGTTCACATGCATGGGGAAATTAAAAGATAATCTAAGTTGTAACGTACATGATGAATTAAATAATATACATAATGATAATTTTATTATTTATTAGTTAGAGTACTAATTAAAAGATAATTAAGAAGAAGATGAGTTTAATTTTGTGCTTAATTTGGTTTGGGAAATTTAACTTTTAATGCGTATAAGAGGATTGTATTTAAAAAATATCCTATCACTATATGAGTCTCATTTTTGTCATTTTAGTCATACTATTTACCTTAGTACCCAAAATACTCCTGCTATTTGTTTCGACTCTCTCTCTCTCTTCTCTCTCGGTCTCTCTATATTCCCTCTCACTCTATGTCCCGAACAAAAAAAACTCTCAAAACCTACATTTGAATTTGTCACAACCCAACGAAATCGGAGAAGAGAAGCATTATCGGAGAAGGTCTACGAAACCAGCACTTGAACATCGGACCGGAAGCACCCAGAGGCAAAAACAACTCCGAAGTAGGCAAAACAACTCCCAAGTACGCGAAGGTTCAGACAAAGAGCCAAGGTACAGACAAAGTTTTCTCCAATGGTTGAACACTTTTTCGTTTTTTGCTCTGAAACAATGAAGTTTATCATAACTCGATCAGATAAAAGCTTGGTGGCCACACACTTCGGCGCTGCTCTACTAAGCAGCACAATGCAATCTGTGAGTCAGAGCCCCCTCATCTTCTAAATAAATAACCTTTCCCAAAGAGAAAAAACTGAACAAAACAAAAAAAAAAGTACTTTAAATATGTATTTATATAAACCATACAAAATTATAAAAACTGTGTATATATTTTTGCAGAATTAAAAAATTATTTTAACTTTTTTCTATTAATTGTTTATTGTTTATTATTTTTCATTTTTTCTATACTTTTTAAATGAATAATGATGTTTTTTTAATTAAAATATATATTTTGAGACAATTTTTTTAAGATCTACTTAAGAAAATTAACTTTTCTTATTTAAAAAGTTAGTATAAATTTAATTAATTATTTATTTTTGAAAAGATATCAATTTATTTTTAAAAGACTATATATTATTATTCATTTAGTGAATACAAGAATAAAATTAAAAAAAGAAAAAAGAAAAACACAATTTATGCCTGATATTTTTATGCATATCATATGAGTTTATTATACAATTTTTTTTCATCGAGGCAAGAAAAAATCATAATATATCTATTTCTATCGAGGTCTATCAAAGTTGGTGCTAAAACAACTATAAGTCTTATTCTATCGAGACATATTGAGGTCTATCGAGGTAGATGCTAGAATCAACCATATGTCTATTATCATTGAGGCCTATCGAGGCAGGAGCGAAATCAGCCATATGTCTAATATTATCGAGACATATCGAGGTCTATCGAGGCAGGGGCTAAATCAACCATAAATCAACCAGATGCTAAATCAGGTTTATGTCTCATTCTATCGAGGCCTATCGAGGCACCCTAAAACTAAATATATCTAATAGCATCGAGTCATATCGAGGTCTATCGAGGTCAATCGAGGCATGTTCAAAAACAGACCTAACATATACTATCGAATTCTATCGAGGTGGGTCAAAATTTTTGAAAAAAAACTCAGATTTCTCAGTTAGCAGTTAGCCAGCCTCGATCTATCCTATGAACAAAACATCAACAAAAAACCAAGCATTGTAGATTAAAAAGAAAACCCTCACCTTCACGTACTTGGGAGTTGTTTTGCCTACTTCAGAGTTGTTTGGTTGCCTGTGGGTGCTTCCGGTCCGATGTTCAAGTGCTGGTTCCGAAGACCTTCTCTGACAATGCTTCTCTTCTATGATTCCGTTGGGTTGCGACATATTCAAATGTGAGTTTTGAGAGTTTTTTTGGTTCGGGACTGAGAGTGAGAGGGAATATAGAGAGATCAAGAGAGAGTCGGAACAAATGACAGAGTTATTTTGGGTACTAAGGTAAATAGTAGGATCAAAATGAGACTCATATAGTGATAAGATATTTTTTAAATATAATCCACTTATATGCATTAAAAGTCAAATTTCCCTTTTGGTTTTTCTCAGAAAACAAAATGAAGTACTTTTGGATGCTGGGTGGAGCACTGATTCGCATTCGTCCTCTGCTTAAGGCCACTAGACTACTTATTGGTATTATTCACCACTACCATTCTCTGTCATTAATTATAATTTTAATTTTTTAACTACAATAGCAATAACCTAATTTTTGCTATTATTTATTGAGAATTAATAAATATGTTAATAATTTTTTTTGAAGAATATAATTACAATATAAATATTGAAAACAACTACTTATTGGAACTATATAAATATATATATATATATGCTAAAGGTACAGTTTAGAAGAATAAAGTTTAACTGTTATATCTATATTATAATAAGTCTCGTATGTCTATGTTTTAAAATTAATAATTATGTTGTCTATATTTTTTTCATTAAATTTGAAGTTATATTTGTTAGAAGAAAAAAATAACAATCACAAAATTTAAAGTTGGATACCTAAGTGCAAAAAATGATGTGATCCTAGTTTTGTAACATAAAATTTAGATGTAAAAGAACTAACTTTTTAAGAGATAAGGAATTTAAATGTAAAACATTTGAGGTTAGAGGCCTATGTGCAAAAAGTGAGTTAGATTAAATATTTTTGCTTCAAATAAGTCTCATTTCTATGTTTACTTACTTTTAAATGTATTTTTTTTGTTGGGAATTATTTGTGAAATTTCAATCTTATGAATAGTTACTTTTAAAATGTATAATTTGCTTTTGCTCGCATTCCAGACCAAAAAGTAAGTCTAATCATGCTCGATGATGAAATAGAAATCAATTATTCTAATTTTTCAACTCCGATAAGAAACCAAAAACAAACACGTAAGTATTACAATTTTAATTTATATATATTTGCATTTTATTTAAAATCTAAAATTTAACTACTTAATTTTTTTTTATTTTAGCTTATTGCACTGCATTCGCTACAATTGCATGCATTGAGGCTCTCAGAGCACAATTCTATGGTATCAATGAAAAGTTATCAATACAATACGTGATTGATCACTGCTACGACATAAACAAAAAAGATAAAGGAGCTTCTTTCGAAAAAGTACTTGATTTCATCATAAAAAATGGGATGTATACCGAATCTGATTATCCGTATAAAGGAAGAATTAAATCTCCTCCTCCAATAAAGGTTTTTTAATGTTTTTTTTTTATTTCACATAATCATTATATTTACATTTATATTTATAATAAACTCTAATATTACTAATGTATTCCCTTTTTTTATAGGGTGGACAAATTAAAAAAATATTTCCCATCAATGGGTATACCAAGGTAGCAAGAGAAATGAACATCAAGCGTTGGCTTAATATTGCTCCAATGCTGATAAGTGTTACAATAGATGACCATATAAAGTTTAAAAGTTGGGTAAGAAACACATTTATTTATTTTATTATAGTATTTAAATTTTAGTTAAATTCATACAACTTTTACGATGAATCTAACATGTGTTTTTTCCCTTAAAATATATGTTTTTTAAAATGTCTATTTAGGATATTTATTGTCAAAATGATAGAATATCATATAAAACAAGACATGCTATGGTACTCATTGGATGTGGAAAACAAGACCAAGATCGTCCTTATTGGCTTTGTCAAAATTCATATGGAGAGAATTATGGCAAAAAAGGCTTCGGAAGGATATTAATTGACGATTATGAGAATCCTGTTATAGCATTTTCCTTGCACCTTTCAGACATTAATTTAGTACCTAATTAAGAATTCAATCAGCTTATTGATTTTTCTAAGAGTTTTCTCATGCACTTTGGCAATTGCTATCACATCTATTATTATTAGACTCCCACATGGAATAAGTATAAGAATATTAAACTATTAATAAGAACATGTGTAACTACACTAATTACCAATTGATTTTTAGATGGAGCCTCATGATTCTTATTAACTGTCGGCATTGCCAGTAACAACGACACTTATTAATTGTCGGCGTAGCCAGCAATGATGACACTTATTAACTGTCGGTGTAGCTACTCCTACGCCGGCATAGGCAAATACGACAGTTAGTCGACTGTCGTCATTGCTCAATAACGACAGTTAAAAACTGTCGAGAAATCCCGTTTTTGTAGTAGTGTTGTCATGGTATGAGGCTCCATCTAAAAACCAATTAGTAATTAGTAGAGTTACATATATTCTTATTAATGGTTCAATATTCTTATACTTATTCCATGTGGGACACAATAGTCAAATAACTATATATTAAGATAAGTATTGCAATTAGCCATTTAGTCTTGTTATTTGGATTGCCACATGGCTTGCTTTTAATGACCCTTTTGTATACAAGGGAAACTCCATTGGTGTGGTACAGCCACTGTGCTTCCATGACCAGCAAGAAAAACCCAGAGGGTTTTCTCTAACTGGGAATCCAAAACACTTAGAAAATAAACGATAAAGCTAAACACATTTACTGATTTCTCCCATTTGTTGGACAAAATGAAATTGAAACACCCCATCCAATTCAATCAAATCCAATCCAATCCAACTCTACTCTACTCTTCTTTCCCTTTTAGACAAAATAGAAAATAAACTAGAGCTATAAATATATATATATATATATATATATAAGCTTAAAAAATCTTAGAGCATGAATATATTCTAACAACATACTATAATTGTAGTCTCAGATAAAACTCTTGAGGTCAATAAAGTTTGACTTTCATATGGGCACATCAAGCCAAGACTATTTACTATTCCTAAGAGATTTTGCAGAAACTGCTAAGGAATTCCACTGCCTTAATTTGATCAGACATGAAATTGTTTAATTAAAACTGCTTAGGATTTTCCATAACATGCACATTCGGAGAATAATTAAAGCAGTAAAAATAATCCCCACCTCTTGCATTCCCTAATAAACAAGAGGATATATAAATAGACTCTCCAAACTACATGAAAGAATTTAAGTAACATAAGGATATGTGGATATGATTCTAAAATTTTGAAAGAAACTTTTATAAAATACACACATGAAAACTAAGAGTGCAAAACAGGGTGCAATTTCACCTATCATAACACAAAACAAATAGTCAACAACTGAGAAAGAACTTGATCCTGAGCTTACCTTCTCTAGGAAAAGCTTTACTATTTAGTTAGATTTAGCAACCATGAAAATCCCAGAACAACCCCTGAATAGAGATGAGAAGGTTGGTGGACTGTGAATGGTGATAATAGTGTATCTTGAATAGCTTTGTCAGACAAAAAAAGAAACACACTGTCAAGAAGAATTGGAAGAAAAATAAATCATTTAAAGTACCAAAGTTTCAAGAAAACAGGGCAGCAAGACCATACTGATAATGACTTCCTCACTGTACTTCTCCAAGACCACATTGGAGGCTTCCAAGTCTTGCATCAAAATACTTGGGTTGATGTTCCACCAGTCCCTGGAGCCTTAGTTGTCAACATTGGAGATCTTTTGCAAGTGAGTTTTTTACTTTGATTGAAAACTTTGAACTTGTTGGTGTGTATTGTTTGACATGCTTTAATTCTTTCTTTTATTGATTTGGATTGAAACTTTACAGCTTATAACAAATGACAAGTTCAAAAGTGTAAAGCACAGAGTGGTGGCTAACCATAAAGGGCCAAGAGTATCAGTGGCATGCTTTTTCAGCACCAGTTTTCAGCCCTCTACAAGACTGTATGGTCCCATTAAGGAGCTCTTATCTGAAGATAATCCTCCAATCTACAAAGAAACCACAGTGCAAGAGTATGTTTCTTACCTTGCCACACACGGCATCGGTAGCCCTCTTCAGCGTTTTAGGCTTTAAACTTGGCGATGCTGCTTTGATGAAGCTTCTCCACTGATACAGACACTCTGCTAAGAACATTTTTGGCTTCATGGAAAATGTGTTTTAGCGTGTGGAAAATTTGTATACAGAACACACTATTGTTATTATTACTCATTATAGTCATACAAGTGAATGTTAGGAAATATCTTTACATTCACATATTTGAAATACAATAAGAAACAAATGCTCAGAAGAGTAATGGAAATATCAAATTCTACAACTTTGATTTTGTTTTCATAGCAGTAAAAGTAAAAGGCACAAATGAAAGATTTTATATATATATATATATTTTATGCCGGCCTGCCTGCAATTATAGCCAATTTATAGAGTAGCCTCAACTATTATCTTCATATTTATATCTAGACCTTGAGCTATTGGTGTTTATCAGTACAATGAGCAGATATATATACTTGTCCAAAATTGATGGCAAGCTAGCCATTTAGATATTTCTGATTGGTTAAATTCATATCATGCAATTCTTTTAAAATGAAAGATTTGAGGTATTGCTTGGGTACTGAGATACTTTTAAATTTGACTAACTTCAAAACAACTCATAATTAATAAAGAACACAAGAAGAGTGAAATTCCTTCATTTCATCTTAATCAAGGAGAACACAGCCCGTAAAAAAAAAATTACAGAACCGATTTATATATATTTATATATATATATACACATATACCTACACAAAAAGAAAATAGAACCGATTTATATATATATACATATACCTACACAAAAGGAAAATACATGCTCAGAACCGATTTATATATATTTATATATATATACCTATATACTTATATAGCGCTTATCCCCTCCTCCTCACACGAGCTCTCTCTGCAACCGAGACATAGTTTTGCTCATTCGGCAAAACATCCAGCATGACAAATATGCTCACAGCTGATAAACTTCAGATCATCTGTCCGAGCTCAACTTCCTCGCAACAGAGGGTGCATTTTCTCATTCACAATTGTGCCGTCATTGCCGACAAATTTGGAGCATTCTTCGGAAAGACTCTCTTCTCACAGAGTCCGCGGAGTTTTTTTACAAAAGGATAATATGGGTAGAGGTAGGGGGAGGGGGAGGGGGAGGGGTAGGGGTAGGTTCGGGCTGGGGCGGAGACTCAAGGATTCGTCGAACAACAGCCTTCCAAGTATTTTTCAGCATCTTGGTGACGGTGCGAATGGTTGAGGTTTTAGACATTGAAAGGAGGATGGAGAAAAAGAGTAGGGAGAGACAAGACAGAGCTCTGGTGTGTTGATGTTATTCAAGAGGACTGTAAACAAGGTAAACCCAATGGGAACCAAAAAACGGGAGGGTGAATGAGGCTGAAAGCCGAGAGGGGTATATATACAAATTAATTGCTTAAGGGGCAAGATTCTCCTTGTCATTTTGAGAGAGAAAGAGAGAGAGAGAGAGAGAGAGAGAGGAGAAAACAGAGAAAGAGAGAACAGAGAGAGAGGAGAAAACCAGAGAGACACGAGTGAGAGAGAGACAAGTGAGAGAGAGGAGAAAAGAAAACGCTGAAGAAATATTTTTATTTAGATTAATGTATGTACACGAAAGGAAAATAGAACCGATTTATATATATATATACATATACCCACACAAAAGGAAAATACATGCTCGTAACCGATTTATATATATTTATATATATATCTATATACTTATATATCTCTTATCCCCTCCTCCTCACACGAGCTCTCTCTGCAACTGGGACATAGTTTTGCTCATTCGGCAAAACATCCAGCATGACAAACATGCTCACAGCTGATAAACTTCACCATCATCTGTCCGAGCTCAACTTCCTCGCAACAGAGGGTGCATTTTCCCACTTACAATTGTGCCATCATTGCCGACAAATTTGGAGCATTCTTCGGAAAGACTCTCTTCTCACAGAGTCCCCGGAGTTTTTTTACAAAAGGATAATAGGGAGAGGGAGCGGTAGGGGTAGGGGTAGGGGTAGGGGTAGGGGGAGGGGTAGGTTCGGGCTGGGGCGGAGACTCAGGGATTCGTCGAACAACAGCCTTCCAAGCTTTTTTCAGCATCTTGGTGACGGTGCGAATGGTTGAGGTTTTAGACATTAAAAGGAGGATGGAGAAAAAGAGTAGGGAGAGACAAGATAGAGCTCTGGTGTGTTGATGTTATTCAAGAGGACGGTAAACAAGGTAAACCCAATGGGAACCAAAAAACGGGAGAGTGAATGAGGCTGAAAGCCGAGAGGGGTATATATACAAATTAATTGCTTAAGGGGCAAGTTCCCTTCGTCATTTTGAGAGACAAAGAGAGAGACCGAGAGAGAGAGAGGGGAGAAAATAGAGAAAGAGAGAACAGAGAGAGAGGAGAAAACCAGAGAGACACGAGTGAGAGAGAGACGAGTGAGAGAGAGGAGAAAAGAAAACGCTGAAGAAATATTTTTATTTAAATTAATGTATGTACACAAAAGGAAAATAGAACCGATTTATATATATATACATATACCTACACAAAAGGAAAATACATGCTCAGAACCGATTTATATATATTTATATAAATACCTATATACTTATATATCTCTTATCCCCTCCTCCTCACACGAGCTCTCTCTGCAACCGGGACATAGTTTTGCTCATTCGGCAAAACATCCAGCATGACAAACATGCTACAAGCTGATAAACTTCACCATCATCTGTCTGAGCTCAACTTCCTCGCAATAGAGGGTGCATTTTCCCACTGACAATTGTGCCGTCATTGCCGACAAATTTGGAGCATTCATCGGAAAGACTCTCTTCTCACAGAGTCCGCGAAGTTTTTTTACAAAAGGATAATAGGGAGAGGGAGGGGTAGGGGTAGGTTCGGGCTGGGGTGGAGACTCAAGGATTCGTCGAACAACAGCCTTCCAAGATTTTTTCAGCATCTTGGTGACGGTGCGAATGGTTGAGGTTTTAGACATTGAAAGGAGGATGGAGAAAAAGAGTAGGGAGAGACAAGACAGAGCTCTGGTGTTGATGTTATTCAAGAGGATTGTAAACAAGGTAAACCCAATGGGAACCAAAAAACGAGAGGGTGAATGTGGCCGAAAGCCGAGAGGGATATATATACAAATTAATTGCTTAAGGGGCAAGATTCCCCTCGTCATTTTGAGAGAGAAAGAGAGAGAGGGAGAGAGAGGAGAAAACAGAGAAAAAGAGAACAGAGAGAGAGGAGAAAACCAGAGAGACACGAGTGAGAGAGAGACGAGTGAGAGAGAGGAGAAAAGAAAACGCTGAAGAAATATTTTTATTTAGATTAATGTATGTACACAAAAGGAAAATAGAACCAATTTATATATATATATACATATACCTACACAAAAGGAAAATACATGCTCAGAACCGATTTATATATATTTATATATATATATACCTATATACTTATATATCTCTTATCCTCTCCTCCTCACACGAGCTCTCTCTGCAACCGGGACATAGTTTTGCTCATTCGGCAAAACATCCAGCATGACAAACATGCTCACAGCTGATAAACTTCACCATCATCTGTCCGAGCTCAACTTCCTCGCAACAGAGGCTCCATTTTCCCACTGACAATTGTGTCGTCATTGCCGACAAATTTGGAGCATTCTTCGGAAAGACTCTCTTCTCACAGAGTCCGCGGAGTTGTTTTACAAAAGGATAATAGGGAGAGGGAGGGGTAGGGGGAGGGGGAGGGGGAGGGGGAGGGTTAGGGGTAGGTTCGCGCTGGGGCGGAGACTCAGGGATTCGTCGAAACACACTGTCAAGAAGAATTGGAGAAAAAAAATCATTTAAAGTACCAAAGTTTCAAGAAAACAGGGCAGCAAGACCATACTGATAATGACTTCCTCACTGTACTACTCCAAGACCACATTGTAGGCCTCCAAGTCTTGCATCAGAATACTTGGGTTGATGTTCCACCAGTCCCTGGAGCCTTAGTTGTCAACATTGGAGATCTTTTGCAAGTGAGTGTTTTACTTTGATTGAAAATTTTGAACTTGTTGGTGTGTATTGTTTGACATGTTTTAATTCTTTCTTGTGTTGTTCATCTGGATTGAAACTTTGCAGCTTATAACAAATGACAAGTTCAAAAGTGTAAAGCACAAAGTGGTGGCTAACCATAAAGGGCCAAGAGTATCAGTGGCATGCTTTTTCAGCACCAGTTTTCAGCCCTCTACAAGACTGTATGGTCCCATTAAGGAGCTCTTATCTGAAGATAATCCTCCAATCTACAGAGAAACCACAATGCAAGAGTATGTTTCTTACCTTGCCACACACGGCATCGGTAGCCCTCTTCAGCGTTTTAGGCTTTAAACTTGGCGATGCTGCTTTGATGAAGCTTCTCCACTGATACAGACACTCTGCTAAGAACATTTTTGGCTTCATGGAAAATGTGTTTTAGTGTGTGGAAAATTTGTATACAGAACACACTATTGTTATTATTACTCATTATAGTCATACAAGTGAATGTTAGGAAATATCTTTACATTCACATATTTGAAATACAATAAGAAACAAATGCTCAGAAGAGTAATGGAAATATCAAATTCTACAACTTTGATTTTGTTTTCATAGCAGTAAAAGTAAAAGGCACAAATGAAAGATTTTATATATATATATATATATTATGCCGGCCTGCCTGCAATTATAGCCAATTTATAGAGTAGCCTCAACTATTATCTTCATATTTATATCTAGACCTTGAGCTATTGGTGTTTATTTGTACAATGAGCAGATATATATATACTTGTCCAAAATTGATGGAAAGCTAGCCATTTAGATATTTCTGATTGGTTAAATTCATATCATGCAATTCTTCTAAAATGAAAGATTTGAGGTATTGCTTGGGTTCTGAGATACTTTTAAATTTGACTAACTTCAAAACAACTCATAATTAATAAAGAACACAAGAAGAGTGAAATTCCTTCATTTCATCTTAATCAAGGAGAACACAACCAGTAAAAAAATATATACAGAACCGATTTATATATATTTATATATATATACGCATATACCTACACAAAAGGAAAATAGAACCGATTTATATATATATATACATATACCTACACAAAAGGAAAATACATACTCAGAACCGATTTACATATATTTATATATATATATATATACCTATATACTTATATAGCTCTTATCCCCTCCTCCTCACACGAGCTCTCTCTGCAACCGGGACATAGTTTTGCTCATTCGGCAAAACATCCAGCATGACCAACATGCTCACAGCTGATAAACTTCACCATCATCTGTCCGAGCTCAACTTCCTCGCAACAGAGGCTCCATTTTCCCACTGACAATTGTGTCGTCATTGCCGACAAATTTGGAGCATTCTTCGGAAAGACTCTCTTCTCACAGAGTCCGCGGAGTTTTTTTACAATAGGATAATAGGGAGAGGGAGAGGTAGGGGTAGGGGTAGGGGGAGGGGTAAATTCGGGCTGGCGCGGAGACTCAGGGATCCGTCGAACAACAGCCTTCCAAGATTTTTTCAGCATCTTGGTGACGGTGCGAATGGTTGAGGTTTTAGACATTGAAAAGAGGATGGAGAAAAAGAGTAAGGAGAGACAAGAGAGAGCTCAGGTGTGTTGATGTTATTCAAGAGGACTGTAAACAAGGTAAACCCAATGGGAACCAAAAAACGGGAGGGTGAATGAGGCTGAAAGTTGAGAGGGGTATATATACAAATTAATTGCTTAAGGGGCAAGATTCCCCTCGTCATTTTGAGAGAGAAAGAGAGAGAGAGAGAGAGAGGAGAAAACAGAGAAAGAGAGAACAGAGAGAGAGGAGAAAACCAGAGAGACACGAGTGAGAGAGAGAAGAAAAGAAAACGCTGAAGAAATATTTTTATTTAGATTAATGTATGTACACAAAAGGAAAATTGAACCGATTTATATATATATACATATACCTACACAAAAGGAAAATACATGCTTAGAATCGATTTATATATATTTATATATATATATACCTATATACTTATATAGCTCTTATCCCCTCCTCCTCACACGAGCTCTATCTGCAACCGGGACATAGTTTTGCTCATTCGGGAAAACATCCAGCATGACAAACATGCTCACAGTTGATAAACTTCACCATCATTTGTCCGAGCTCAACTTCCTCGCAACAGAGGGTGCATTTTCCCACTGACAATTGTGCCGTCATTGCTGACAAATTTGGAGCATTCTTCGGAATGACTCTCTTCAAACAGAGTCCGCAGAGTTTTTTTACTAAAGGATAATAGGGAGAGGGAAACTTAGGGGGAGGGGGAGGGGGAAGGGTAGGTTCGGGCTTGGGCGGAGACTCGGGGATTCGTCGAACAACAGCCTTGCAAGATTTTTTCAGCATCTTGGTGACGGTGCGAATGGTTGAGGTTTTAGACATTGAAAGGAGGATGGAGAAAAAGAGTAGGGAGAGACAAGACAGAGCTCTGGTGTGTTGATGTTATTCAAGAGGACTGTAAAAAAGGTAAACCCAATGGGAACCAAAAAACGGGAGGGTGAATGATGCTGAAAGCCGAGAGGGGTATATATACAAATTAATTGCTTAAGCAGCAAGATTCCCCTCGTCATTTTGAGAGACAAAGAGAGAGAGAGAGAGAGGAGAAAACAGAGAAAGAGAGAACGGAGAGAGAGGAGAAAACCAGAGAGACACGAGTGAGAGAGAGGAGAAAAGAAAACGCTGAAGAAATATTTTTATTTAAATTAATGTATGTACACAAAAGGAAAATAGAACCGATTTATATATATACATATACCTACACAAAAGGAAAATACATGCTCAGAACCGATTTATATATATTTATATATATACCTATATACTTACATAGCTCTTATCTCCTCCTCACACGAGCTCTCTCTGCAACCGGGACATAGTTTTGCTCATTCGGCAAAACATCCAGTATGACAAACATGCTCGCAACTGATAAACTTCACCATCATCTGTCCGAGCTCAAATTCCTCGCAACAGAGGGAGTATTTTCCCACTGACAATTGTGCCATCATTGCCGACAAATTTGGAGCATTCTTCGGAAAGACTCTCTTCTCACAGAGTCCGCGGAGTTTTTTTACAAAAGGATAATAGGGAGAGGGAGGGGTAGGGGGAGCGGAAGCGGGAGGGGTAGGTTCGAGCTGGGGCGGAGACTCAGGGATTCGTCGAACAACAGCCTTCTAAGCTTTTTTCAGCATCTTAGTGACGTTGCAAATGGTTGAGGTTTTAGACATTGAAAGGAGGATGGAGAAAAAGAGTAGGGAAAGACAAGACAGAGCTCTGGTGTGTTGATGTTATTCAAGAGGACTGTAAACAAGGTAAACCCAATGGGAACCAAAAAACGGGAGGGTGAATGAGGCTGAAAGCCGAGAGGGGTATATATACAAATTAATTGCTTAAGCGGCAAGATTCCCCTCGTCATTTTGAGAGAGAAAGAGAGAGAGACAGAGAGAGAGAGAGAGGAGAAAACAGAGAAAGAGAGAGAGGAGAAAACCAGTGAGACACGAGTGAGAGAGAGAGAGGAGAAAAGAAAACGCTGAAATAATATTTTTATTTAGATTATTGTATGTACACAAAAGGAAAATAGAACCGATTTATATATATATACATATATCTACACAAAAGGAAAATACATGCTCAGAACCGATTTATATATATTTATATATATAGACCTATATACTTATGTTAACCGAGATTTTCGGCAACTATATTAATGAACGATATTTACTAGTAATGATAATGAAAATGGAAGATCGACACGGGATTTTTACGTGGTTGGGGCGTTAACTAGCCTTAGTCCACGAGTCTATATATTAGAGCTAGAAGAAGCTTTTACAACGGAGTTTTCTAATTATATCTGAACAGAGTTTCTGCTTCCTCTCCCCTTTTCTCGTTGTTCTACAGCTTATATTTATAAGCGGAGGGGGACATCGGGTCTGGGCCGGATCCGACCCGGGCCCATCAGAGGAACGTACACAATGGGCCTTCCTGGTGGGGGCCCAATATAAAAAGGTATACAATACACAAAATTCAAACCAGCTAAGGCCCAATTAGTTGACCTGTGACACAAGCCTTCGCCCGAAAAAACGGCGCTTTGGCTCCGACCACTTCGAGTCACGAGGATGATTCAGGAGACAAGACCGGTCAGGGTACTTGGCTGCGCAGTCCTGACACACCAGTGGGCAATCCCGAGGCGACCTTTTCTGCAGGCGAAAAGTGGGGGACAATGCCAACGCGAAATGAGACAGTTTCAGGATTCTGGACGCCTGGCCCTTCAACTGGGGAGGAGGTGCTCCAGGTCCGTTTACCATTGGCCCGCTCTGTTTACCTCGGGCCCGGACCATACCAGGCGCCGGGATAGGGACGCATAGGCCGCGACAATCCGGACGCTCTTGACATCTCCGGGACCGTTAAGGTGACGACGAACTCGGAGGTACGTCCCGGACCACTCCAGATGGGCCCAATCTAGAGCCCCCGGTTCGTACCAATTCCCTTGGGCGATACCCAAACCAAGGGACCTTGGGCTAGGCCCATACGCCGAGTCGGACCTCTGACCGTGGGCCAGGGCGAAGGCCCAACGCCCTTCCAGGAAATGGGGATAACACTTACCCCCCAAGCCAGAGCTCTGGTGTGTTGATGTTATTCAAGAGGACTGTAAACAAGGTAAACCCAATGGGAACCAAAAAACGGAGGGTGAATGAGGCTGAAAGCCGAGAAGGGTATATATACAAATTAATTGCTTAAGGGGCAAGGTTCCCGTCGTCATTTTGAGAGAGAAAGAGAGAGATAAAGAGAGAAAGAGAGGAGAAAACAGAGAAAGAGAGAACATAGAGAGAGGAGAAAACCAGAGAGACACGAGTGAGAGAGAGGAGAAAAGAAAACGCTGAAGAAATATTTTTATTTAGATTAATGTATGTACACAAAAGAAAAATATAACCAATTTATATATATATACATATACCTACACAAAAGGAAAATACATGCTCAGAACCGATTTATATATATTTATATATATACCTATATACTTATATAGCTCTTATCCCCTCCTCCTCATACACGCTCTCTCTGCAACCGGGACATAATTTTGTTAATTCGGCAAAACATCCAACATGACAAACATGCTCACAGATAATAAACTTCACCATCATCTGTCCGAGCTCAAATTCCTCACAACAGAGGGTGCATTTTCCCACTGACAATTGTGCAGTCATTGCCGAAAAATTTGGAGCATTCTTCGGAAAGACTCTGTTCAAACAGAGTCCGCGGATTTTTTTTACAAAAAGATAATAGGGAGAGGGAGGGGTAGGGGGAGGGGGAGGGGGAGGGGTAGGTTCGGGCTGGGGCGGAGACTCAGGGATTCGTCGAACAACAGCCTTCTAAGCTTTTTTCAGCATCTTGGTGATGGTGCGAATGGTTGAGATTTTAGACATTGAAAGGAGGATGAAGAAAAAGAGTAGGGAGAGACAAGACAGAGCTCTAGTGTGTTGATGTTATTCAAGAGGACTGTAAACAAGGTAAACCCAATGGGAACCAAAAAACGGGAGGGTGAATGAGGCTGAAAGCCGAGAAGGGTATATATACAAATTAATTGCATAAGCGGCAAGATTCCCCTCGTCATTTTGAGAGAGAAAGAGACAGAGACAGAGACAGAGAGAGGAGAAAACAGAGAAAGACAGAGAGGAGAAAACCAGAGACACACGAGTGAGAGAGAGGAGAAAAGAAAATGCTGAAAAAATATTTTTATTTAGATTAATGTATGTAAACAAAAGGAAAAAAGAACCGATTTATATATATATACATATACCTACACAAAAGGAAAATAGATTCTCAGAACAGATTTATATATATTTATATATATACCTATATACTTACATAGCACTTATCCCCTCCTCCTCATACGAGCTCTCTCTGCAACCGGGACATAGTTTTGCTGATTCGGCAAAACATCCAGCATTACAAACATGCTCACAGTTGATAAACTTCAACATCATCTGTCCGAGCTCTACTTCCTCGCAACAGAAGGTGCATTTTCCCACTGACAATTGGGACGTCATTGCCGACGGATTTGGAGCATTCTTCGGAGAGACTCTCTTCTCACAGAGTCCGCGGAGTTTTTTTACAAAAGGATAATAGGGAAAGGGAGGGGGAGGGGTAGGGGGAGGGGGATGGGTAGGTTCGGGATGGGGCGGAGACTCGGGGATTCGTCGAACAACAGCCTTCCAAGATTTTTTCAGCATCTTGGTGACGGTGCGAATTGTTGAGGTTTTAGACATTGAAAGGAGGATGGAGAAAAAGAGTAAGGAGAGACAAGACAGAGTTCTGGTGTGTTGATGTTATTCAAGAGGACTGTAAACAAGGTAAACCCAATGGAAACCAAAAAACGGGAGGGTGAATGAGGCTGAAAGCCGAGAGGGGTATATATACAAATTAATTGCTTAATGGGCAAGATTCCCCTCATCATTTTGAGAGAGAAAGAGAGAGAGAGAGAGAGGAGAAAACAGAGAAAGAGAGAACAGAGTGAGAGGAGAAAACCAGAGAGACATGAGTGAGAGAGATGAGAAAAGAAAACGTTGAAGAAATATTTTTATTTAGATTAATGTATGTACACAAAAGGAAAATAGAACCGATTTATATATATATACATATACCTACACAAAAGGAAAAGACATGCTCAGAACCGATTTATATATATATTTATATATACCTATATACCCGTATACTTATATAGCTCTTATCCCCTCCTCCTCACAAGAGCTCTCTCTGCAACCGGGACATAGTTTTGCTCATTCGGCAAAACATTCAGCATGACAAACATGTTCACAGCTCATAAACTTCACCATAATCTGTCCGAGCTCAACTTCCTCGCAACAGAGGGTGCATTTCCCCACTGACAATTGTGCCGTCATTGCCGACAAATTTGGAGCATTATTCGGAAAAACTCTCTTCAAACAGAGTCCGCGGAGTTTTTTTATAAAAGGATAATAGGGAGAGGGAGGGGTAGGGGTAGGGGAGGGGGGGGTAGGTTCGGGCTGGGGCGGAGACTCAAGGATTCGTCGAACAACAGCCTTCCAAGATTTTTTCAGCATCTTGGTGACAGTGCGAATGGTTGAGGTTTTAGACATTGAAAGGAGGATGGACAAAAAGAGTATGGAGAGACAAGACAAAGCTCTGGTGTGTTGATGTTATTCAAGAGAACTGTAAACTAGGTAAACCCATTGGGAACCAAAAAACGGGAGTGTGAATGAGGCTGAAAGCCGAGAGGGATATATATACAAATTAATTGCTTAAGGGGCAAGATTCCCCTCGTCATTTTGAGGGAGGGAGAGAGAGAGAGAGAGGAGAAAACAGAGAAAGAGAGAACAGAGAGAGAGGAGAAAACCAGAGAGACACGAGTGAGAGAGAGGAGAAAAGAAAACGCTGAAGAAATATTTTTATTTATATTAATGTATGTACACAAAAGAAAAATATAACCAATTTATATATATATACATATACCTACACAAAAGGAAAATACATGCTCAGAACCGATTTATATATATATATACCTATATACTTATATAGCTCTTATCCCCTTCTCTTCACACAAGATCTCTATGCAACCGGGACATAGTTTTGCTCATTCGGCAATACATCCAGCATGACAAACATTCTCACAGCTAATAAACTTCACCATCATCTGTCCGAGCTCAAATTCCTTGCAACAGAGGGTGCATTTTCCAACTGACAATTGTGCCGTCATTGCCGACAAATTTGGAGCATTCTTCGGAAAGACACTCTTCAAACAGAGTCCGCAGAGTTTTTTTACAAAAGGATAATAAGGAGAGGGAGGGGTAGGTTCGGTCTTGGGCGGAGACTCGGGGATTCGTCGAACAACACCCTTCCAAGATTTTTTTAGCATCTTGGTGACGGTGCGAATGGTTGAGGTTTTAGACATTGAAAGGAGGATGCAGAAAAAGAGTAGGGAGAGACAAGACAGAGCTCTGGTGTGTTGATGTTATTCAAGAGGAATGTAAACAAGGTAAACCCAATGGGAACCAAAAAACAGGAGGGTGAATGAGGCTGAAAGCCGAGAGGGGTATATATACAAATTAATTGCTTAAGGGGCAAGATTCCCCTCGTCATTTTGAGAGACAAAGAGAGAGAGAGAGAGGGGGAGAGAGAGGAGAAAACAGAGAAAGAGAGAACGGAGAGAGAGGAGAAAACCAGAGAGACACGAGTGAGAGAGAGGAGAAAAGAAAACGCTGAAGAAATATTTTTATTTAGATTAATGTATGTACACAAAAGGAAAATAGAACCGATTTATATATATATACATATACCTACACAAAAGGAAAATACATGCTTAGAATCGATTTATATATATTTATATATATACCTATATACTTACATAGCTCTTATCCCCTCCTCCTTACACGAGCTCTCTCTGCAACCGGGACATAGTTTTGCTCATTCGGCAAAACATCCAGCATGACAAACATGCTCACAGCTGATAAACTTCACCATTATCTGTCCGAGGTCAACTTCCTCACAATAGAGGGTGCATTTTCCCAATGACAATTGTGCCGTCATTGCCGACAAATTTGAAGCATTCTTCGAAAAGACTCTTTTCTCACAGAGTCCGCGGAATTTTTTTACAAAAGGATAATAGGGAGAGGGAGGGGTAGGGGGAGGGGGAGGGGGAGGGGTAGGTTCGGGCTGGGGAGGAGACTCATTGATTCGTAGAACAACAGCCTTCCAAGCTTTTTTCAGGATCTTGGTGACGGTGCGAATGGTTGAGGTTTTAGACATTGAAAGGAGGATGGAGAAAAAGAGTAGGGAGAGACAAGACAGAGCTCTGGTGTGTTGATGTTATTCAAGAGGACTGTAAACAAGGTAAACCCAATGGGAACCAAAAAACGGGAGGGTGAATGAGGCTGAAAGCCGAGAGGGGTATTTATACAAATTAATTGCTTAAGGGGCAAGATTCCCCTCGTCATTTTGAGAGACAAAGAGAGAGAGAGAGAGAGAGACAGAGACAGAGAGAGAGAGAGAGAGAGAGAGGAGAAAACAGAGAAAGAGAGAACAGAGAGAGAGGAGAAAACCAGAGAGACACGAGTGAGAGAGAGAGACGAGTGAGAGAGAGGAGAAAAGAAAACGCTGAAGAATTTTTTTTATTTAGATTAATGTATGTACACAAAAGGAAAATAGAACCGATTTATATATATATATTTATATATATATACCTATATACTTATATAGCTCTTATCCCTTCCTCCTCACACGAGCTCTATCTGCAACCGGGACATAGTTTTGCTCATTCGGCAAAACATCCAGCATGACAAACATGTTCACAGCTGATAAACTTCACCATCATCTGTCCGAGCTCAACTTCCTCGCAACAGAGGGTGCATTTTCCCACTGACAATTGTGCCGTCATTGCCGACAAATTTGAAGCATTCTTCGGAAAGACTCTCTTCTCACAGAGTCCGTGGAGTTTTTTTACAAAAGGATAATAGGGAGAGGGAGGGGTAGGTTCGGGTTGGGGTTGGGGCGGAGACTCAAGGATTCGTCGAACAACAGCCTTCCAAGCTTTTTTCAGCATCTTGGTGACGGTGCGAATGGTTGAGGTTTTAGACATTGAAAGGAGGATGGAGAAAAAGAGTAGGAAGAGACAAGACAGAGCTCTGGTGTGTTGATGTTATTCAAGAGGACTGTAAACAAGGTAAACCCAATAGGAACCAAAAAACGGGAGGGTGAATGAGGCTGAAAGCCGAGAGGGGTATATATACAAATTAATTGCTTAAGGGGCAAGATTCTCCTCGTCATTTTGAGAGACAAAGAGAGAGAG
Organism: Humulus lupulus; assembly: GCF_963169125.1. Taxonomy (NCBI): domain Eukaryota; kingdom Viridiplantae; phylum Streptophyta; class Magnoliopsida; order Rosales; family Cannabaceae; genus Humulus; species Humulus lupulus. The sequence continues at coordinate 294,962,846 of NC_084794.1, read as the reverse complement.
AGGAGAAAACAGAGAAAGAGAGAACAGAGAGAGAGGAGAAAACCAGAGAGACACGAGTGAGAGAGACGAGAAAAGAAAATGCTGAAGAAATATTTTTATTTAGATTAATGTATGTACACAAAAGGAAAATAGAACTGATTTATATATATATACCTACACAAAAGGAAAATACATGCTCAGAACCGATTTATATATATTTATATATATATACCTATATACTTACATAGCTCTTATCCCCTCCTCCTCACACGAGCTCTCTCTGCAACCGGGACATAGTTTTGCTCATTCGGCAAAACATCCAGAATGACAAACATGCTCATAGCTGATAAACTTCACCATCATCTGTCCGAGCTCAACCTCTTCGCAACAGAGGGTACATTTTCCCACTGACAATTGTGCCGTCATTGCCGACAAATTTGGAGCATTCTTCGGAAAGACTCTCTTCAAACAGAGTCCGCGGAGTTTTTTTACAAAAGGATAAAAGGGGGAGGGGGAGGGGGAGGGGTAGGTTCGGGCTGGGGCGGAGACTCAGGGATTCGTCGAACAACAGCCTTCCAAGCTTTTTTCAGGATCTTGGTGACGGTGCGAATGGTTGAGGTTTTAGACATTGAAAGGAGGATGGAGAAAAAGAGTAGGGAGAGACAAGACAGAGCTCTGGTGTGTTGATGTTATTCAAGAGGACTGTAAACAAGGTAAACCCAATGGGAACCAAAAAACGGGAGGGTGAATGAGGCTGAAAGCCGAGAGGGGTATATATACAAATTAATTGCTTAAGGGGCAAGATTCCCCTCGTCATTTTGAGAGACAAAGAGAGAGAGAGAGAGAGAGAGAGAGAGGAGAAAACTGAGAAAGAGAGAACAGAGAGAGAGGAGAAAACCAGAGAGACACGAGTGAGAGAGAGGAGAAAAGAAAACGCTGAAGAAATATTTTTATTTAGATTAATGTATGTACACAAAAGGAAAATAGAACCGATTTATATATATATACATATACCTACACAAAAGGAAAATACATGCTTAGAACCGATTTATATATATACCTATATACTTATATAGCTCTTATCCCCTCCTCCTCATACGCGCTCTCTCTGCAACCGGGACATTGTTTTGTTAATTCGGCAAAACATCCAGCATGACAAACATGCTCACAGCTGATAAACTTTACCATCATCTGTCCGAGCTCAAATTCCTCGCAACAGAGGGTGCATTTTCCCACTGACAATTGTGCCGTCATTGCCGACAAATTTGGAGCATTCTTCGGAAAGACTCTCTTCTCACAGAGTCCGCGGAGTTTTTTTACAAAAGGATAATAGGGAGAGGGAGGGGTAGGGGTAGGGGGATCGGGAGGGGTAGGTTCGGGCTGGGGCGGAGACTCAGGGATTCGTCGAACAACAGCCTTCTAAGCTTTTTTCAGCATCTTGGTGACGGTGCGAATGGTTGAGGTTTTAGACATTGAAAGGAGGATGGAGAAAAAGAGTATGGAAAGACAAGACAGAGCTCTGGTGTGTTGATGTTATTCAAGAGGACTGTAAACAAGGTAAACCCAATGGGAACCAAAATACGAGAGTGTGAATGAGGCTGAAAGCCGAGAGGGGTATGAATAAAATTCTGTTGAGCTAAGCTGTGCCACATCCATTTTCAACCCTTTGAATGAATCATTTTCACAAACAAAGAATATGAATAGAAACCTTCTGTCTCTAAATTAGACCTTTTCTCTCTATCCCACCACTCAAAATGTATTTCTATTCTATCTATATATATATATATATATATGGTTATGGTTTAAATTTATGAATCATTACTCATTTTTGGTTAGATTAATTAAGTAATTGACAACATAGGATTATTGAGTTTCAAATGAAATTATATTGCATTCATATTCATAGTAACAACATCAATCGACTCACAATTAAGAAAAGCTTACAGTGAAATTAATAATGAAAAATGAATTCTATTCTATTCATGTGAATCAAAATTAGAGAATTAATACACAAAAAGGTCAGTAAAAGCAAGCCATGTGGCAATCCAAATAACAATTGCAATACTTATCTTAATACATAGTAGATGTCATAATTTCATGTGTTTAATTTTCCCATGTGACCATGCAATTGCCAAAGTGCATGAGAAAACTCTTAGAAAAATCAATAAGTAGATCAAATTCCGAATTAGGTACTAAATTAATGTCCGGAAGGTGTAAGGCAAATGCTATAATGGGATTCTCATAATCGTCCATTAATATCCTTCCGAAGCCTTTTTTGCCATAATTCTTTCCATATGAATTTTGACAAAGCCAATAAGGACGATCTTGTTCTCCACATCCGATGAGTACCATAGCATGATGTGTTTTATAAGATATTCTATCATTTAGACAATAAATATCCTAAATAAACATTTAAAAAATACATGTTAGATTCATCATAAAAGTAGTATGAATTCAACTAAAATTTACTTATTATAATAAAATAAATAAATGTGTTCGCACCCAATTTTTAAACTTTATAAAATCATCTATTGTAGCAATTATCAACATTGGAGCTATATTAAGCCAACGCTTGATGTTTTTTTCTCCCACTACTCTGGTATACCCAGTGATGGGAAATATTTTTTTAATCTTTCCATCCTATAAAAAAAAATGGATACATTAGTAATATTAGAGTTTATTATAAATATAATGATTATGTGAAATAAAATACCTTTCTCGGAGGAGGAATATTAATTCTTCCTTCATACGGATAATCAGATGCGGTATACATTCCATTTTTTATGATGAAATCAAGTACATCTTCGAAATAAGCTCCTCTATCTTTTGCGTTTATGTCGTAGCAGTGATCAACCACGTATTGTATTGATAACCTTTCTTTGATACCATAGAATTGTGCTCTGAGAGCCTCAATGCATGCAATTGTAGCGAACGCAGTGCAATAAGCTAAAAAAGAAAAAATGAAGCAGTTAAATTTTAGACTTTAAATAAAACACAAATGTATATAAATTAAAATTGTAATACGTACGTGTATATTTTTGGTTTCTTATCGGACTTGAAAAATTAGAATAATTGATCTCTATTTCATCATCGAGCATAATTAGACTTACTTTTTGGTCTGAAATGCGAGCGAAAGCAAATTATATATTATAAAAGTAACTAAACATAGAAATTATAAGATTGAAATTTCACAAATAATACCCGACAAAAAAAAACATTTAAATGTAAGTAAACATAGAAATGAGACTCATTTAAAACAAGAATATCCAATCTAACTCACCATTTGTACATAGGCCTCATAAATTGAGTATTTGAACCAAATGCCCACTATATACGTATGTTTCTTGCTAAAGAATTAAAGATGAACCTAAAACTTAATATAAACAAATAATCAATTCATTTAGCATAACGAAGATATAATTAAACTATTCCAATAAAGAATAAACAAACTTTCATGGCTCTTGAATAATATCTATTATGATGTTTGCTGTGATATATATATATATATATTTGTTTAAGTTTATGTTTGTTATAATTTTTGTTTAATAAAATATTTAAAAAACATCTTATACTAATTTGTTTAATTATTTATTTATTAAATTTTCAGTCATATTTACAATCTAGCACTACATATATATATAAGAATATTCTATTAATAGGAAAAAAATTAAAACAAATTTTTTTCATTATTTATATACTTTTTATATACTCTATTCTTCCAAAATGTACTTTTAGCATATATATATAGTTCCAATAAGTAATTGTTTTCAATATTTATATTGTAATTATATTCTTTAAAAAAATTATTAACATATTTATTAATTCTCAATAAATAATAGCAAAAATTAGGTTATTATTGTTGTTGTAGCAAAAATTATAATTATAATTAAGGACTGAGAATGATAGTGATGAATAATACTTATAAGTAGTCCAGTGGCCTTAAGCAGAGGACGAATGCGAGTCAATACTCCACCCAACATCCAAAAATACTTCATTTTGTTTTCTGAGAAAAACCAAATTAAGCACAAAATTAAACTCATCTTCTTCTTAGTTATCTTTTAATTAGTACTCTAACTAATAAATAATACAATTATCATTGTGTATATTATTTAATTCATCATGTTACAACTTAGATTATCTTTTAATTTCCCCATGCATGTGAACAATAATTGCCATATACTAATATAACTTAAGACTATCTACAATACAAAATTTTGATCAAAAGTTTCAGAGTTATCATATATAAATATTTATATATATATATATATTAATATATAAACAATTTGAAACAAATTAACAAGAAGTAATTAAATTAATATTCAAAATGCAGTACACGCAATAAAATTAAAGCGCTTGATTACAAAATCCTGCCTAGCTAGTTTCTCCTTAATAGATAAAAAAAAATACAAACAAATTAATGAAAAGTAAGATATGAAAGTATTCATAATTTATTTGATGATATAAAAGAGAAAGAAAAAATTATGCAAAAAAAAAAAAAGAAAATTATATTATCTTATTTGTATTTATAAAGTTGAGCGGTGAAAGAAATATTAAATAGGTACCTAGTCTATATAGACATGTTATGTGGTAATATATATTAAATAACTTTCTTGGTCTACAAGTTTTGATCATTAATATGTAATAGGGATGATATAAATAAAAAGTAATTACTATTTTAGATAAATAAAAAGTAAATACTATAAAATAGATTAGATTTTATTTTTTATTGTTTATTTGACTCTTTCTTTCTAATGGTATTTGGGCTAATCTTGAGAAATTTGTGAAAAATATGGTAAATTTTTACTTAATCCTTATAAATGCTACAAAATATGATAAGTTGATAAAAAAAAAATAATAATTAAATATGAAAATTCAATAAAACAAGAAACCCCATCGAACTCTCTTTTTAAAAAAAATAATAAAAAATTATGTCCATATATGTAAGGCCATCTCCAATCCCACTCCATTACGGCAATATATGCCGTGGAGAGTAAAAATCTCTCTCCAACCCAACTCCAAATGTACATGCATTTACCAGTTGATGAACAGTGACACGGCATATATGCCGTGCACTGTTCACACGGTATATATATATATATATATTTTTTTATTAAAATAAACATATTTTATATCATATATATATATATTTATATATATAAACATGTGAGTATTATTTGGGTTTATATTTTATGTTGGGTTTTTTAAATTATAAATACACATATAATTTAATTTTTTAAATAAAATTTCAAATATTTCATAATTAATTTTTTATATAATTTATTTTAATTTGTGTGAAAATTCTTACTCTACACTATAAGAAAATAAAATTAACATTGAAATTGATTAAATATACAAAAGATAATTAAAATATTTCAAACTTACATTCTAATATTAAAATCAAATACACCAAACATAAAATGGAAAACAATATAAATATATATATATATAGAACACAAGACAAACTAAGACATACTTCTAATAATTTTAAAAATTATTCCCAGTTCCGCCAAGATAGTCATAATATTGACTATAATCTTGTGAAGGATTTTGAGATCGTTGATGTTCATCTTCAGCTCCTTCTCTGTGTTCTTCTTCATATTGAGATCTTTGGAACTGAGATGCTCGATATTGAGATCCCTGATATTGAGATCCTTCTCCTTGTTCTCCATGTTCGGATGTTTGTGCTCTTGATCTATAAATTTTTCTCCTTTCGCTTTGAATAAATTGGCGAAACTCTGGATCGGATATAGAATTCATATCCATAAATAAAATTTTATTCTCTTCTCTCATTCTAGCCACATCAACCTTTTGTCTCAGAAGTTCATTTCTTTCAAAGTTACCCTTTTCTATAACGTTAACAAGTTTTTGACTTTGTTCCATTAATTTCTTAAATTGTTCATCACTTTTTTGTTTTCCTTTTGCTTTTTTCACACCGATAGGTCTTTTAGATAAATTAATAGGAACTTCCTCCTCATTCATATTAAGATCAAATGAACTCATACCGGTGGGTGCTGATGTCGGTGATTCGAAGCCAGAAGAACAAGATTGGGGGGAATTGAAACTACGACGTTGTTGTTGGAATCTAGCTGGTGAATTGGTGTTGTCATTTGTAAATTTCTCACAATCTTTAAGAATAGACCACACATGAGCAAATTTGAACCCTCTTATGTACTTTGGATCTTGTGCTAATAGCATCTTCGCTTGATTTAACTATTGAATAATAAATAAATATTGTCAATAAAATTAAAAATAAGTTACTAACTAAAAATAAACTATAACAATATATACTCACAATATCTTCTTGAGAAGCACCACTTGGATTTTTATTTTCAATTTGGTTGACGCATCCCCTCAATTTTGAAATTGCCGCAAGAATGGTCGTCATTCGAGTTTGCAAAGATCTTCTCGGTCGAGGTTGACTACTAAACTGCCCAGAGTGATATGCTAATTCAACTCTTGCCCACATCTGATCTCTGGATTGGTTAATTCCTATGATTGGATTTTGAGAAATGTCAAGATACACATGACACAAGTGCACATCTTCTTCAATTGAGTATGAAGAAGTTCGAATTGAAGTCATTTTGAAAGAGAAAGAAGTTGGTTTAGAACTATGTTGAAGAGGTGTGGTCATCTTATGTGAAAAATATGTCATTATATAGGGATGTTGAAGGTAGATTTCTTAAGACAAAATAATTTGAAATCTGAAGACAAAATACGATGTGACAATACAATGCTACGGGTATCTTTTCTGAAGACAAAATATGATGTGACAATACAATGCTACGGGTATCTTTTCTTAAGACAAAATAATTTGAAATCTGAAGACAAAATATGATGTGACAATACAATGCTACGGGTATCTTTTCTTAAGACAAAATAATTTGAAATCTGAAGACAAAATATGATGTGACAATACAATGCTACGGGTATCTTTTCTTAAGACAAAATAATTTGAAATCTGAAGACAAAATACGATGTGACAATACAATGTTATGAGTATCTTTTCTTAAGACAAAATAATTTGAAATCTGAAGATAGTGAATATCTACACTATAAAACATTGGCTTAATGTAGACCAACTACACATACGACTAAAGATGAATTCTCATTATGGTAGTTCATCTTATTTGGCATCGTCTTCTTCTTCTTCAGATGATGATGATTATTATGATGATCTAGAAAAACAAGTGGTATGTCAAATTACTGCTAACAACAATTTTTGCATCGCTCAACATCAAAATAACGAAGGGTCACACAGGGGCTCAATTCCTGGTCATATAGTAGTCAACCGTGACCGAGAAAATGCTGATCGCAATCTCTTCAACGACTATTTTGCAGAGAACCCTCGATTTTCTGCCTCGATGTTTCGCCGAAGATTCCGAATGGGTCGTGCTTTATTCCTTCATATTTATGATGTTGTACAAAGGCATGACAATTACTTCGTCCAACGAAGAGATGGACTCGGTAAGCTTGGGTTATCGGGTCTACAAAAAGTAACAGCCGTATTTCGAATGTTGGCATATGGTGTACCGGCAGATGCTACCGACGAGTACATCAAAATAGGAGAATCTACTGCTTTGGAAAGTTTGAAACGATTTTGTCGTGCTGTTGTCGAGGTCTTTGGAGCCCGCTATCTCCGATCACCTAACGCTGATGATGTTGCAAGGCTACTACACATTGGTGAAAGTCGAGGTTTTCCAGGAATGTTGGGTAGTTTAGATTGTATGCATTGGAAATGGAAAAATTGTCCTACGGCTTGGGGAGGACAATACGCTGGTCGTAGTGGATCTCCGACTATTATTCTTGAAGCTGTAGCTGACTATGATCTTTGGATATGGCATGCATATTTTGGTCTACCTGGATCTAACAATGATATTAACGTGTTGGAGGCGTCCCATCTTTTTGCTGATCTTGCTGCGGGTGTTTCTCCACCCGCTAATTATGTCATTAAAGGGAAAGAGTATAATATGGGTTATTATTTAGCTGACGGTATATATCCAAAATGGTCTACTATCGTTCAAACCATTCGTGAGCCACGTGACCCGAAGAAACAATTTTTTGCTCGAAAACAAGAAGCATGTAGAAAAGATGTAGAACGTGCGTTTGGAGTATTACAATCAAGATTTGCCATTGTGGCAGGACCATCGCGTCTATGGAATAAGAGGATATTACATGATATAATGACTTCATGTATTATTATGCATAATATGATAATAGAAGATGAACGTGACTTTAATGCACCCATTGAAGAACGGTTCGAAGTGCCAGATCCAGAAGTTGAGATGGTGGGTAATGACGATGCTCGATTTCAAGAATTTCTAGCTCGACATAGAAAAATCAAAGATAAGGATGCTCACATTGCACTTCGAAATGCATTAATTGAACACTTGTGGGACGAATATAGTATCGGAAAATTAGTTTAATTTAATTAATATTTCAAGAGTGTGTTATGTTTTAGGGTTAATTGAATATATTTTATTTTAGTAGTGTAATATTTAAATAGGAAAATGTAATGTGTTATTATAATTTTCAAGTTTTAATATTTATGAAATAAGTTTCATGTAATTAATAATGACATTTTTACTTAATTGATTAATTAAATAAATAAATGATAAAATAATAAAAAGAATATTATATTTTTATTAAAAAATAATATAATAATAAATAATATATTTTTTGGTGTAATTTTTGGTGTTGTGATTGGAATAGAAAAAAAATATGGTGTTAAGATTCTTTAGTTTTGGTGTTGGTGCAACACCATAATGGGGTAATGGGTTGGAGATGGCCTAAGGCCCCGACCCAAAACTAATCTATTTTCTTATAAAGATTTTTTTTTCTAAAATAATAATAATTTTTTATTTTTTCAGTAATGCATTTTGTAGTATTAATATATATTGCTACAAATTAAATGTATATTTCAATGTTAGCAATTTTAAAAATTCTGAAATGCTATCAACAATGTCTACATGAAATAAAAAAATGATACAAGAAAACAAAAAATAAAAAATTGCTAAAGAAATGGTCAAGATGTATACAAATAATTTTCATACCAATTAGTTTTGCATATTCATCATCAAAAGAAATGACATGCTCAAAAAATAATGTCACTTTACAGACTAAAGAATGAAAAACAAAAGATGTTACAAATTAATGAAAAATAATATATGAAAATATTCATAATTTATTTGATGATATAAAAGAGAATGAAAAATTTAAGCAAAATAACAAAAAGAAAATTATATTATCATTACCGTCATCATATTTATTATATACGTACCTGGCTTTTCCTCTGTGCTATTGAAGATCATAGACTTAAGTGAGTGAGAAATGTGGTAATATATATTTATAGTAAAAAAATTTCTTCTTCGGCAAGTTTGATCATAAATAGGGATCATATAAAAAGTAACTAGAATTAATTTATTATTATTTGTTTGACTTTCTTTTTTTCGGATGATATTCGGGCTATTCATCTCTGATTTCTTTGAGAAATTTGTGAAAAAATATGGTAAATTTTAAATTAATCCTTATAAATCTTATTTCTACTAATGTGTGTCCTTGTGAGTGTTGTGTTTACTATTTTAGTTAGTAAGAACACTTGATGTGATATAAACCGAGGGAAATAGATGACCAGAGCAGAGCAGAGTTGTTGTCTAGAAGTAGAAGCACCACCAATTATGTTATGTGGTCTGGTAAATAAAAAAAAACACAGGACTTAGAGCACTCCTGTCCGGTGCTCTACTTCAACCTTTAAAATAGTTCCCCAAAACACACATTTTTCTATTTTACCTCTAAGTTTTACATTTTACTATACATCAGATTCTCTATTTTTTTCTCTATATCATTTAAATATTATATTTTCAAACATTTTTTATTCATTTCAAATATTTTTTATAACTATCAATAATATTATAATATATTTTAATATTATAATATTGGGTTAAGGAATGAATAGTGTACATTAAATATAGCTTGGTACTGTAGCTTTATCTAAAAATATTTATAAAATACATCATCCAATGTATACCCATTTTTGTTAGTTTTAGCTATTTTTTTTTTACATATTTTGGTAATATAACTCACCCAATATGAGTGCTCTTAAAAATGAATATTGGCGTCAGTAGAAATCAGTTATAGAACGATCTAAATAATAAAGCTTTGTTGGTTAGCTAAGATAACACCAGCCTTTACTACTAGTCATTTAGATCATTCTTGGAAGTAGTTTTAATGTCTAATTCTGCTGTAACAAAATGAAGAGCAAAACAGAAAAATACATTATCCAAAAATCATTGTCGATTAAAGAAAGTCGTTGTGTTTATATAGACATATATAGGTAAGACCATCAAATCCAATCCACAAAAACTGAAATATTCAAAAAAGAATTGAAAGCTCTAACAATGAATGAAGAAAAGTAAAATAAAGAAATATATGTAAAGAATCACATTCATATTCAAAACTTATAAGAATTATATACAAGAATTAATTGGGGCCTAGGTTACATATATAACTGTTTGAATTTTTTTTTTGTAAAAAATAGTAAACAAACAATTGTGACACAGCTTATTCGAAGTTGGTGGCTTATAAAAAGTGAGAATCACATTTGCCATCCCACCAATTAATTTATTTTAAATAAGTAATTATAACTAATATTTGATTACATATAAACATGTTCCCAACACTAAAATAAAAAAGATTACAAAATCCCACATTGTTTTTTAAGTTAAAATTTCTCTAATTTTCATGTATATAATCATCAAATTCAGTTCTAGCTTGTCAAAAACACTTTTTAGAAACTTTTATAATATTTAAAACATCTCGTTTTTTTTTTTAATTAATTTTTTAACTTATTATATTGTTTGTTTCAAACAAAAATTCCCATAATCAAAGCCTTGATACAGGGTGCATATTCAAGAGAACGACCAACTTATTAAGTTCATATTTTTCATATTTAGATGTAATTCTTTAGATAAAAAATAGCAATTCTTTATATGTAAAGATACAATCATAACCCAGTAATTGAATTTAGCTATTTTTCATATTTTTTAAACACTCAGTCATTACACTTTTTTTATATTAAGTTCTCTGTTTTCAAATGAATTTTATTTTGATTATTAACATAAAATAAAATGAATTACATATTAAAGCCTGAAAGACATGGTATGATCTATTTTACCTATATCAACTTGATGTAGAGCTCATTAGGACAAAATGTTTAATGTTACAAATAATTTCTGTACAAACAGAGAAGCACAATAATAATAATAATAATAATAATAATAGGAGGGAAAGAGAATTATATATAACTATATATAGATAGAATAGAAATAAATTTTGAGTGGTGGGATGGAGAGAAAACTTGTAATTTAGAGACAGAAGATTTCTATTCATACTGATCACGGGACTCGTTCCAAAACTCGCTGCAGCGCCTTTTTGATACCTTCTTGATCGAGTCCTGTTGTCAGTTGAATTTCTTGCACCTGTAACCCGAGACATATTGAACAAAATGTGCTTGTGAATTACAAAAAAGAGAGAATAGAAGGCAATAAAATTTGAAAGGTTTTATTTGAATCAAAAGCTTTGTGATTATGATCATTAATGTTGTTGTTTAATTGGAACTCACCTGCCTTCCAGCCCGAGCAAGAAGAGTAGATTTCTCGTCGGTAGCAGGTGCCTGCAGTAGGGATGCAAGATGATGAGGATGCGGAAATAAGAAGAGCTTTCTTTCTCTGTTCAGCCATGGCAGAAAGAAGAAGAAAAGAGGTACTCACATTGGAAAGCCAAAGTTGTAGGTCTTGTGAAACCACCCGTTTCTCAAAACCTTGGCGAGTTATTCTCACGTCGTATATACTGAACAAGTTTGTCAAAAACGCTAGTCGATGAGCATCAGTCTTTTTCATAATAAAAGTAGAAACCCATAAGGTTTGTGAAAATGATTCATTCAATATCAATAAAGAAATGCATATAGATTTTTCCTATGCTAGAATCTATTGAATTTTGAGGCAAAATAAGTCTTGAGAACTTAAACACAAATGAAATCATACCCATCTTCCTTTAGTAGCTCTTCAAATATAGTTTCAAGTCCTTGAAGCGGCTCAATGTTACTACTGCTGCTGGTATTTAAAGAATCAGAACCTGCTCCGTCCTGTGACATGTTAAAATCATCAATATCTGGGAGAAAGAAAAATGATGTTTAATGCATAGCAAGACAAAAGCTCTTTCCAAGATTATAAGATTACAAACCTGTGGTATTACTTTATCCAATGTTTCTAGAAGTGGATCTTCTTCTAACTGTTTGATTGATAGTGTCATCCTTGGCTTTTGTCTGCACAGAACTCGATTAATTCTAGTCTCTAGCTAGAGAGTGAAATTTGTAAGGTGGCATGAATGAAACTCGAGAGCTTAAAATTTATGAAGTTAATGCTGATGATGATAATGTCAACAACTTCCCTTGATACCAAGAATCGAAAAACATAGAGCTTCATTTAAGAAGAGGAGCTTTTCAGTTTTACAAATTTTTAGTAGTTATCAAAAATTATTGTAGAGAAATTACACCAGAAATCTTGCAACAATGCATGGTTAAATGTACTTTTTCCCCCTAAGAGTCAAACAAGAGATGAGCTAAGATTTAAGTATGTCTTGAGTAAAATGTAAAGGGAAAAAGACTAAGTGGAGTAGAGAGTGAAACTAGAATGATGTAAGTTGTGCATTTAATTCATAGAAAATAAAATCTTCCACTAGTGCATAATCATGTACCGAACAGCAATAGCTTACCTATCGAGACTAAGAACTTTCACCCTTACATCATCACCCTCCGAAAGAATATCTCTTACATCTTGCACTAGATCCCATGAAACCTCTGAAACATGCACTAGTCCAGTGAGATGATAAAGACCTGTTCCAGCATTGTTAAACAGATTTGTCTAAATCAGCCCCCCCAGAAAATGTTGAACAATCAGAAAGTTTGTGAATTTCAAATTAGTTGTTAGATGTTATAAGGAAAAGAATACTACCATCGGGAAATCGTAAGTGAACAAATGCACCATAATCCTCCACAGAACCCACCTTTGCTTCAAAAATGTCTCCCACATCAACTTGATCAGAAAACTTTGACCAAACAGCTTCCTTTTCAGAAAATATCAATTTTCTGTTCTCCTCGTCTGCTTGAATTACCTGCAAATATCAAAACCAATAAGAATATATCTCAGTTATTTGATGCTTATTATTAGCTTATTAGTTGAATAAAATACTAAGGAAATAAATCCAATACCTTCACTGCTATAAGTGAACCGGTTAAACTTCTAGCCACCTCTTGGGGACTTTTGCGCGGTTCTTCTACATGTGATAGCATAAAGAAGGTTGAAACAAGTTTTACATAACCAAGCAATATGTATAGCCATTGCAAAAAAACTAATAAGTACACGAATGTGATACAATTCAAAGTATTTTGAATAAAAAGTTTACCGATATTCATAATGGTGATTGATAATTTATTGTAATAAAATTGCCAAATAACATTTTTAGTGACAATGGTATGGCAGAAACTAAAGAACCCAGCAGAAGCTCTAAATTTTAACATGAAGGGTTTGTAAGGATAAATAAGGAAAAGAAAAGACCATAAAAAAAAGATATAAATGGACCATTTGGGATACCTTTTGCTTATATTTTTAGACATTAGAGCAAAAGAAGTACAAGCTTAACACACCAAGCTTTTATTTATCAAATTCATTGTGGAAATCGTATGAAGACAATATGTAACACTCCAAAAGAGAATGAGCAAAAGAAAAGGTAATACCTTTAAAAAAATGGGAAGGGCTCAACTGAGGATATGGGAGAAACCCAACTAAACTACGAAACTTTATAAGCAATCCTCCATTATTAAAACCTTCAATCCTGCCTTCGTAGATGCGTCTATCGTCGTTGTAACTCTTTGCTTCCTTCCAATCAGCAGACCTCTACTTCTTAGCAGAAACCAAGTATTAGCTCAACAAACTTTAGTAACTGTGGAAGAGAATTGATATCAATCCAGGAACCAAAACTTAAAGTTTTTACCCATATCATCAAGTTTCAAAATCTTCCTTTTGGTTCTTATGGTTTAACCACACTAGAAAGATAGATAACAAGAATTTTTTTGGGTGGGAATGAAAATGGAAGCTAAAGCACTATCTCTGCTTGCAACATGTATAAACATTGGATATTCCCAAATAGGAGCACAGCTAACAAACAAGTTATACTAAATGTCTTATAACAATGTACTTAAAGAGAATTATAAAGACATGGATTAAAGAAAGTTCTACAGAGAAGACAAGGTTTCCTTAGAAAGAGTTTAAGAAAAACAAATCACCTAAAGATATCTCTACATAGACAGAAAAACTCTTTCACAAGCATTATATACCAGCTCAAACTAATTAAGGAGACAAACTTTGTTTTTATTTTTTTTAACAAGTCCTCATTGGAAATGGTAGAAGCCCACAAACTCTTACAAGACTAAAACTTCATAATTCTTCTATTTCCTTTCTCACCCTTCACCACCAAAAACAGCTAAATTCCATTGCTCATTCACATTTTTTTGCTTTTACATCTAAAAGAAAAGAACCCAACAAAACCCAAGAAATGCTTTCAATGATTTCACCAAAGAAACAAGTCAGTATCATCTTTCAACCAAAAAGAATAAAAAAACACAACGCACCCGAGCTTGCCTGAGGGCCTCTGACGAGGCTGCTGAAGTTTCTTGAAGTACTCTGGCGGCTGCAGCTGCAGCGCCAGCTTCTCTGTCCGGGCGGCGTTCAAATACCTCGCTGCTGCTGCTGCTGTTAGCGGAGCAAATGGCCAGCCTTTTCTTCCTCCTCCGGCCAAAAGAATTAAGGCTGAAACATGGGTTTAAGAGAGAAGACTGAGAAGAAGATGGAGAGACTGAGACTGAGACGGTGCCATGGTTAAGGGAGGAAACATCGGCGCCAGTCCATAGGTGGGAGAGAAAGGAAATGTGGGTGGAACTGGAAGTTGCAGTGAAGATGGGCATTTTGGTTGTAAGAGAAGGAGGGAAAGCATTTGGAGTTGTCAGAAGGAGAAGAAGACTGTGAAATGGATAACATATGAATATGATATTGATATTGATAATGGTGGTCAGTCCTCTATCTGACTTTGGCGTGTCATATCTTAGCCCACATATTCATGAAGAGGGGTAAACTCGTCTTTTCACACTCAAAATATATTATATTTTTTCATTTCATAAATTTTAATTGGGTAATTTACTCAATTGTTACTCTTTATTTTTTGAGATTAAGTACTCATTTTTAGTATTAGTTAATTAAACTTAACCACTAAATAAATCGGTTAAATTTTACCTATTATTATAATGACATTTCTCATAATACTCTTGCTTATACACATATAACTTAAGTATGACTGAAGGGTATAATTAGTAGATTCAAATAAATATTGGGTAGAAATTTTTTTTTTTTAAAAGTAACTAAAAATTAAATGACATCTCCAAAACTAGACACTCTGTGTAATTTGTACTTGTTTTTGCAAAGTATTGTTCAAGTATTTTCTATTTTCAATAATACTCATATGGTACCCGTATTTTAAAAATATAGATATTTAGTATCCTAATTAATAAAATTTTATCAATATGGTCAAACTATCAGCAGTTATATATAATTTATAGCTCGTATGATTGAGAGTAATTTGATTAAATTGGTAAAATTTTATTAATTAAATTTGAGTTTAGGGTACCAAATATATACAATTTTAAAATACCGGGTATCAAATATGTACGATTTTAAAATGCAGTGTATCAAATATGTACGATTTCAAAATGCAAGGTACCAAATAAGCATTATTTATAAACATAAGGTACCAAGATGATATTTTGCAAAAATATAGGGTACCAAATGGTTACCTACCCTTTTTCATTGCTCTAAATATATTTAATTTTTAATTTTTCTTTAAATATTGATATTATATATTTAAAATGAATAAAATATATTAAAAAATAGTATATATATAAATGATGTTGAAAAAAAATGAAGAAGCTGAATAAGGTGTAATATAAGAGTTTAAAATAAAAGCAACATAGTTGAGTTTTAGTAATGTATTTTGAAGAAGGGATTATAATTTTTTGGACTATGTGTTTTATCTCATTACTTGTTTGGACCTTGTGTTTTGATAAATTATATTTTGGACCCTATGTTTTGTAAAATTATTAAAATAGAACCTTAAACTCAATTTTGATGAAGAAAAAATTGAATATAACAACATTGTTTTTAAGCAGAATGATTTTATTTTTGTTCTGAATTGTTAGTTTAGTAAATTATTTGTGATTTTAGTTGAGAAAACATTGACCAAAATCGAGTTTAGGGTTTTATTTTAATCATTTTACAAAACATAGGGTCCAAAAAGTAATTTGTCAAAACACAGTGTCCAAACAGGTAATGGGAAAAAACACAAGATCCAAAAAAGTATAAACTCTTTGAAGAATAGTATATAAATGTATCAATGCTCTACATGGAAGCATACTAATTAACTTTTTATGAGATGTGGTATATTTAAATTTGTTGTTGAAAATGATTTAATTACATGTAATTAACTTTAGAAATACTTTGGGTTGGGTTTAAAATTTCAATCGGACCCAACTTCATGCCCAAACATTGAATCATTGAAATCGAAGCTTGAACAAGAGAGAGAAATGCCTATTTTACTAAGTTATGTCAAATATAATTTAGAAAAACTCACTATTGCAATTTTTTGGTTGTTGTTGCTCTACAACGCACAAAATCAAAATCAGGATAATGGGAGTACAAGCAAAATTGAAACAACAATGGTGGAGGTGGTCAACAAAAATGCCACATGAGAATAGAGAAAAATGTCATTCTGAAAGTCGATCGCAATCTGTTCGTAGGGCCAGGTCGAGATAATGAGTCTAGCAATACAAATAGAGCATCCATCGTGAGTACTCAGGACCAATCTCTTGCCCCTAACTGGACATCATCCACCACGTGAGTGCTCGACACCAATTCCATGTCCCTCATTGGGCACCCACATGAGCACTCGAGATCGGTCTTTGCAACAAAGAAAACTCAACTCAAGCATACTCATCTAGGTAAGTAATATGTGTGTATTATTCCACACTTGTATATGTTTGTTATGTCTATATAAGACGACTAAGATCAAAGGCACAACTAAAAGCCATTGCGGTGCATAGAGTGTGAACAAGGATTTGGAGAAAAATTATATACGTGTTTTTAGCACTACCAAAAAACAAGTAAATGCTCGAGCAAATGTTCTGATTGGATGAAAAATTCTCTTGAATTGAGCTATAGAAGAATATAAGAAATATAGAATTTGAGATAATCCCAACTTGAAAATAAAACTCATTCCATTTTTCTTTTAACTATAAAAGGAGTTTAGAAGTCTCACATGTTATCACTCTTTTCTCCCTTTTTATGCTATAAAAAAGAGAGTTAATATACCTTGGCAAAAGAATGACATCTCTAATACTCGTCTAGAAAGTTCTCTTAACTTAACTCTTAATACTCATTACGTAGAAATTTCTTAAATGTTATAAAAAACTCTTAATACTCATTACATAAAAATTTCTTAGTAGAGCTTATAAAAAACTCTTATTACTTATTACATAAAATTATTACATAAAAATTTCTTACTTAGTAGAACTCTCTTAATACTTATTACATAAAAATTTCTTACTTAGTAGAACTTATCTATACAAAGAAGGAATAAAGAATAGATGAATCAGAGCCTTTGTAAAAGTTACAAGACTCAGAAAATGATTTGCTATTTATATGAAAGAATTGTACAAACAGATTGTTAAAGGGAAAGTCTAAAACAGTTAACAACGGATTTGTTATAATAGCCAAGATTAGGACAGTAAACAAAATGATATGTTGGATAGGCTAACTAACTAATGAGCTGACATTTTATTGCCTATCATTCTTAAATGTTATAAAAAACACAGATCAATACCTTAATCAAGTAGACTATAAAAGTAGTAATGTGGACTGTAGTACTAATTACTCTCTTTTATATCATAAAGATATATAGTACTACTAGCTATTCTTCTTCTTCATTTTAACATGGGTTCTTACATTTTTTTCAAACGTAACAAAAAAAAAAATCACGTAGCCTCGTCTCTATAGGTACTACATTATTCCAACCTTGGTTAAAAGCAAAACACTTACATATATATTACACACATAAAATATATTTATATCATATGTATATGTGGTGGCCCAAAACCTCTTTCCATGCATGCCCCTTTAGTAAAAAAAACCACATTGGAGAATAAACACACCAATGAGGTCAAAAAAAAATCAAACTCAAAGGGACACATGCATGGCTAAGAAGTACAAATGATCATCACTAAGCCACCACATGTGGTGCTGCTGTCCATAAAACCAAACGTTGGTGCAGTTGAAAAATCTTCATTCATTTTGTTATGTGTGCTTATGTTTGTGTGTCTATATATATATGTATATAGAGTTCTATTCATCTCCATGAATGTACCAGCAGAGTAACATGGTGGCACAGCGACGAAGAACATAGATCCTTGCTCGTTGTTCCTTAACCAAAGTTGCACACTTTCTCGAGAACCCATTCCCCTTATTTTGAACTTGGAATTCTGCCATTTTTATGGGTTCACAAAGGAAAAAGAAAAACTAATAACTTGTTTGAAAACTTTAGAGAGAATTAAGCTCAGTACTATAAACTTGGAGCTAGAGTTAGACTTGATACTATATTGAGTAGTGAGGAATTGATGAATTTATATAGTTGGATTGGATTGTTCCTCTAATCCCTAGTGCATTGGGATATGAGGCAAATGGGTTTTGCTTCAAAAGACGTTTAATTTTACTAAAAAGGTTTAAAGAGATTGAAAAGTTTACTTGTTTTTCAAGTAAGGGAATGTATATGGTATGAGTTTGAGAAAACTAGGGCCAAGTTGAGTGACTTTTTTGTTTTGTTTTCTTTGTTCTCATCTCCATAATCTATAATAAAGTTATGATATGGCTTTTCATGATCATGATTAGTTTTCTAATTAAGGTGAGTAAAGGATACATTGGATGAGAAATCTCTCTTACACTTGCTAAAGGAACATTCCTGATACCCCATTGTGTGTATCAAAGTCCAATAAAGGAGTGACTTTTATTTATAAATATATAGTTATAAAAGCAATGTCCTATTTTGAAGTCTTCTTAGATCTCTCAGTCCCTCTAAAAGCCTTTTTAAACTATGCACCAATATTATTATTTTTAAGGGAAATTTGTCCAAATATCCATCATAATACCCCATTTTAAAAAAAAAAAAATGGCTAATCATTACAAAACTATACTCCAAATTGAAAATAAGACCAAAATACCCCTCTCACTTTCCTCTTGCGGTTTCAGACAGCAGTACCACCCACACCGCGGGGCGGGTTAGACCCGCAACCTCCAACAAATTGACCAAACAACCTAACTTGAAAGGTTTTTTTTTTCACCAGTTCACTATCCTCCATCTCAAGTCCAGAGCCTCTGGTCTTTGACAGCCTAAGACTTATTTTTATTCAATCATTTCATGTTACCTAGTTCAGATTAGTCAACATTGAATGCAACAACAAGATGTTGTGTAATAATTTTATTGGTTGCTTCTTTCCACTACATCTTCAAACTGAAGATGTTTCATAACAGTTCACACCTGTATCTTCAACTATGCAGCCTCTTAATCAATTTCTATATGCAGTGTATTATGACAATTGTTCTCCACAAACAAATGGATACAAAAAGAAGTGTCAACTTCCTCCAAAGCCAAATTAAACAGATTAGACACTAAGTATCACTGTACAGTAACTAAAAAAATTACCCTTTATCAGAAAAAAACATGGTATAACTATATCTGATGGAATGCTCCTTGGTTGAAGATAAGCACAATTTTCGTTTCTCCCTGCATTGGTTTGAGAAGCTCGTTGACACTCGAAAGAACAATAGTTTACAGACAGTAACTGAAGAATATGCTTTGCTGTAAGCGCGAAGTTTGCCTCGAGTGTTATTGTCAACGACTTCCTGCCTCGGCCAAAATTCTCTGACCCCGAACTGCGAGCAACTCATAATCCTGAAAGTATCATTACATGGGGTTTTTCAGCGAGCACCAGACGAAAATGTGTTCTTACTGAGTAATGACATGGAAGTAATACAGCAATGACAGAACTTACCTGTACAATTGCCTGTGCACAAAACTTCCCTGACAAAACAGCACCTTCCATTGAAGCCAGATACTTCTGTTTTGTGTAGTCACCTGCTAAATAGAAACCTTCAAGAGGAGATCTCTGCAAGGGACGGCAAGGTTCGCAATCCGGAATAGTTTTGTAAACAGACCTGAGATGAATCAGATTCAGAAGAGAAATTGAGTAACTGAACTACTTACTGAAAGCCATAGCCCAAAACCTCAACATATTTTCTTTGCATCAAAGTGTGCCAACTAAAAATGTCTCCTTATAAAAAAAAAGGAAAAGAAAAAAGTTCTTCAAAACTTAATATGTGATAACATCCATGATACTGGTGCCTACTGCCTACTACACAGATGCTTAAATACCCATAGGAATGTTCTTCAGAAAGCAGTCGTGTTTTCTTAAGAGCAATCCAAAGAAGGCATGGCTTTGAAAGCACTTCTAGAGCCTAAAACTTACTTTGGAGAGTGAATTTTCAAAAGTGTTTTTTTGCGCTTGGAAGCTCTTCCTAAAGATATCTCCACCAGTTTCTTTAGGAAGCTCTTTTGAAAAAAACAAGAGAAGGTATTTTAACTGTTAATGAAATTTTAAAATTTCCTATTTTATCTATTTTCTAATAATGGATTTTGTATTTCATATTTATTCTAACCCAAAATACGTCTAAAGTAGACTATGAGCAACTAAAAAAACCCAACTTTTTCTTTTTCTTCCAATATTGTCTAGAAATAGAAGTAAAAGTTGCATCAAACAAGTCCATCATAGTTCAAATTAGTGGTGAAAAGCCGAACCTCGGTGTTTTTACAACATGGTACTTTAAGATTTTTGCTTTGCTTTGATCTGCTGCTATTTCATCAGGAAACAGCTTAGAAAGTTCCTTCATGGTAGCGTCAATAATATCTGAGTCACTACGAGAAATCCATTCTTCTGCTGGTGCAAAAACCAACTCAAGCATAGACTGGTCTGGACTGTAATATTCCTACAATATATAAGTGGAGTACAGAATAAATATAAACTGTTCGTATAAGATTTAAGTAACCTCACAAGTTAAAAAGCATTATTATTATTCGAGTTTTATAATTTTTACCAATTGCAAACTATTTCAATGTAAGAACCCTCAAATGACATTGTGAGGTAGTAGAGTTATTACCTTACATGTTACTGACATATCGGCGTAGACACTTAAAAGAGGACTTCTGCATAGGGAAAAAAGAAGTTAATTTACAGAACCAAACAATGAGTAGCACAGTATCATTTAAAGCAAATGAACGTATGCAATCCCATTTACAGCATTTAAAGCACTAAACATTGAACCTGTTTGTAAATATTACAGGCAATATGTTTTCGTTCAAATTTATTTATGTGTTTTCTGGAGTTCTGAAGAGAACTGTTTAATTCTTAATCCAATAAAATATGCATTTAAAGCTAGCAGAAAGGTTCCACTTCTTTAAATGAGTTTGGGTGATTGAAAAGTAAATTTACTCAAAAATTAAAGTATCAGGACCTGCTGAAAAGGAGGTGATCATATGTGTTCTTCAATTTTCTATCAAACCTGCAACAAAGAAATTATTTTTACCACCAGACAGTAGAAACTAATATACAAAATATTAATGATTATATTATTCACACATACATATATACTTATAGTAACTATAAGTTGGTGCACAGTGCATGCACATAAGCTAATATGTAGGTTTATCAAAGAAAAATTACATAACATTTCATTTAAGCAAAGAACCTAAAATTGAGCAACCAATAGCTGAAATCAACAGAGTAATATAAAATTGCATTGCAGCATTCTATTGCTATGGCCAATGAAAAGTAAAAGAAGATAATTCATCTTGAGAACCCCCAAATAGCTTGTACAAAATACCTTGAACAAATTATCTATCTCTATCCTTTTGAGATACGGATAGGTTAAGATAATTGCGATTGACTTCAACATAATTTCCTTTTTCATTTCTGGGAATTTCTACAATAACTACTTGAAAAATATTCATATATTTGGTAATTAATGAACCAGAGACCATCTACCTCTAACTTCTAATTTTTTCCTATATTGATTAAGGGCATCATTATCCAGTGGGAATTAAACAAGGTGCAATCATGAGAAAGAGAGAGAGAGAGAGAGTCATCACTAACCATATGTGAACATTAATAACAGGAACTCCAACTAATTTATCCAATTTCTTGAAATATGGAATCTCTTTCCAGTTTTCAGGCAATAGAAGCTTCAGGATATCAACTGTTAGGAATGAAATTATAGACGGTATTAGAGATATGAAGATTTTGAATTTAATATATCTGACAGGAAAACAAGGGTCAAAGACATACCTGGGGTTGCAAACACATATGCATCCCCTTCGATTTCATTTCCATTAGTTAGTAAAAATTTCTTTACAGTTCCATCATCATTCAGGTCAATTTTTTGTATCCGCGAATTAAGTTGAACTTCACCACCTAATGACTGGATATGATCAACTATGGGCATACAGAGTCTCTCTGGGGGATTTCCATCTAGGAAAGCCATCTTGGAACCATGCTTCTCCTATTCATGTTATTTCAATGCAAGTACGAACAAGTAAATTAGATAGTTGTAACCTTCCACAAAGAATGCACCAAACAGTATTTGGCTTAAATAAGTTTCTTCCCCTCATGACAAAAATAGCAATATCAAAATGTTCAAAAACTAAGAAGAAATGATCCCTTTGAGGGATTAAAAGCTGTATCAGTACTAATAGTATTTAAGTATTACTTAACCTCCTCCCCGCCACCCCAATACACATCTTCAAAATTCTAGTTCAGTACGTTGACTACTTTTTACATTCATTGCTTCAAATGCTTCATGATAAAAAGATAAAAACAAAAAGTAAAAATTTAAGAAATTACTAACATTTGTGAATCAGCATAGTAGTCTTACATCCTAACTATCCTCAAATTCCACATTTGTCAGTTATGTAACAGTCTGACATGAAATAGTAACTTTAGGCATTTAAACTTGGCCTCTAGATTCCTTTCTTTGTTTGTATGAGTGAGTATAAATATGATTCAGGATTCCATAAACAATGTGCATGCAGTTATGGTATTGCTATGATAGATCAACATGATTTACTTTGTACCCGTGTGATATCTAGATGAGAACGATAATGTCAGCAGCATACCTGAAGAAATCGGTTTAAAGCAATCAATATACATTGCATTGAAAGTTCATCTGGGTTGATGAAGTTTAAGGCTTTTGACATGGCAATGAATACCTCATCAGTTACACGATCAGGTATGCCCTGGGAGAAAACAGAAACATCATCAATCACTCTTTAAACTGGAAACTTCCATATTCACCAGGATATGAAAATTCACATGAGACAAATAAGCAAAGGAAATGATCAACAAACCAAATTGAGTAATCATAAAATAGAAATCATTATTGGAAGCACCGCCCTCCACAGCTTTATGATGATCTCTCTTTCTCTCTCTCTCTCTCTCTCTCTGTGCCTTAAGATGAAATGATTATCTTAAGAGTTGTTATTAGTTATTACTTAAGATAAAATGATATCTATTTCATCTCAATAAAGTATATTAAGATGAAAAAGAAATAGTGTTAGTTTTCCTTGACTCTACATTTCTAGAAGTTTTTGGTAGCTTGTCATCCAGTAATTTATAAAATATCCTCCTAACATAGGTCACACTTCAACATTGAGTGTTGACCTTTTATTAAAGCTGGATATCAAAACTCAGATGAGTGAAGTCGGAGGACAACACTTGAACAACTCGCAAACATAGACATAGACACCACAATGACAGTGAAAATATGTATTTCTTAATCTGGTAAATTTGAAAAAAAATCCACAGGAATTTTAGCTTCAAACATACAATGCCAAGCAGGTTTGTTTAATAACATAATAACTAGCAACAAACTAATAAATGATAGAATCGCGTTTTTTTTCATCAATTGAATATCCATCTTGTAGTCCTGAAAGGTGAAATCGCTATGAAAAAATTTAGCAGTAAATTATTAGATGCATTAAAAGCTGGCGGTTGAAATGAAACTTCTCATACTGAGAGCCATTTTGAGCAGTTTTAGACTCGAGTAATGTTTTGTCTAAATCTGGGCAACAAGTTAATCAACCATAGTAGAATATTCTATAAACTTCTCACCCTAATAAGTTGTGCTCATTAGTCATAAAAAAGCACAAGAAGATTGTCTTTTATAGCCAGAATAAACCTGTGAAAATGAGCACCAGCCAAATGTGTGTGTGTTGTGTGTTGTGTGTTTTCTCACAGGAAGTGAGGGGAAGAATGGTAAAAGGATTATCAAGAGCCTAAATAACCACACTTTTCGCATTCCAGTAAAAGGAATCCTTGAATACTTTTATAAATTTAAACCATAAAAGAATCTCTTCTATTTACCCTACCTGCTTTCTCATCCAGTCTTTGACAGTTAAACCATCTTGAGCTTCTACATAAGGCTGTCCACCTAGCATTGCAGGCAGGAGTCCAATTGCAAATTTGACTTTCTCTGGCCAGGTCAGCATCTCATTGTTCCTTAAAATAGCCCATATTCCTAGACATAACAAAACACTGGATGGTAACTTTTTTGAAGGAAACAGAAAACTTAACAAAAGGAAAGAATAAGTCAAGGTAACAATAATAGCAGTCCTACCAAATGAGCACAAAAACTGCTAAACACCGATAACAATAAACAAAGGACAGATTTCATGTTTCATGAAAAATACCACAAAGCAGCATTTGCAGGAATACTTTTAGCCTCTTATAGTATTAAGAGTTTTACATTTAACTCTTGGCTTTGAACAGGAACAATTTACTAGCTTAGCTCTCAAGTACACCTAGTTTGAGCAATAGCATTTCCAGGCATTGAAGAATTCCAATCAACCAAATACACTCTGGTTACAAATGCACATGATTACCAACTGGTGCATTTATTCCAAAAACTTGGTTGCTTTCTACCTAGGAGGAAAACTCAATTTTCTTAGTTGTAGAGAAAAACAGAAATAAGTAGGTAATGATATAATCTCTTACCATTTAAGGGAGCTGGCAGAGCATCAGAGAAATCAAATCGGCTGAATTCTCCTGGCTTGCTGGGCATTGCAAAGATCATTGAATGTTCTTTCCATTGCAACCGATCATTAATGCCTAGCTCTCCAAACAAGTTCTGTATGTTGGGATAAGCTCCAACTTGCGACGCATACAGAGAAAATAAGCTCTTCAAAATTGGAAAATGAGGGGGGTGGGGGAATAAAAAAATATATAGATATAAATTGTGTAGACTTCATTCTATCCTAGTACATGTTATAACAAACATTGGACAAAGAATCAAGTGGGATCCCAATTACTAAGATATGTAATTCTAATTATGGGATACTTGATCTGTCCTACATGGCACCTAGAAGAAAGATCTACATTTAAAACTGTAAAAGGTAGGTGATAAATACTAAAAAGGAGGGATTCAACTTACAGAATATATGTAGACCGGTCTCATACCAGTCACCATCATCATCTTTCCATGCTGCCACCTTAATGCAAAGATATTCCAATCAGCAACAAAATTTCCCATACTTGAACTATATAGAAACTACCCAGCAAAAAGGTTTGAAAATGTAAATCCTTCCAAAAATGAAAAAGGAGTTGGAGTGCAAATAATACTGGAGAATGACACATATTATGAGGTTCTCATTATCCTTTTATTGAAAGGATTTATATAATGTACAGTAAAAACTATGTTGTGGGCATAAGAGCCTGGTCCTATTTACCAATGCCCTTCAATCCCCATAATAAGAATCTAAACCAAGGCTAAAAGTGATACTGTTTCAAAAATATAAGCAAGATTGTCTTTGAATGAAAAAGTTAAAAAAAAATTATAATAAAAGCATGAGTTTGGCGTTAACATAGGTTAAACTAGATCAGTGTAAAAACCTTTCCACCTAAAACATCTCTTGCTTCCAGTAATATAGGTTTATGACCTGCATCTGCCAAGTATTTTGCAGTTGATAAACCAGCCAGACCTACAATAATTTGAGAAAACAGTTAGCTAAGGGCTCACCACAAATATACAAAACCATTACAAGAGTCTTCATTATAATTCTGTAACAGAATCCGAAAATAACTTAGAAGTGTATTACCTAATATGCAGGATAGAGTCATTAGTAAATAAGATAGTATACAAGAAATATATGCATATACATACGTACTCCTAATAACTGAGTTTGGAGCATAAGAGTACAAATCTAGTTTCAAGCAATCAATACTCAAAAGTCAGAGACCCATGTAGTCTCCACGAAAGAAAAAAAGCATATACATACATATATATATATAGCATAGGATGATATTTCGTCACCTGCACCAGCAATTACGACTTTCAAAGGCTTGGCTGGACGAGGAGAGCCACGGAAAGTGGAAGACAAGGCTGCAGCTTCCAAGAAATTCACAGTGTTATCAATCTCCGGCCTTGGATAGTCCACGCAAACCACCTATTCCACAACCAAAAACAACTCAATTCCATTTTATTTATTTTTTGTTCTTCCATCTAAACAACAAATATTTTGGAAAAAGAAAACCTGCAACGGTAAAACACCCTTCTTTTGTCTACTACCAACAAGAGCCAGCGAGCTCGGACCTCCCAAACCACGAGCCATAAATTCACCAGACCCAAAAGCCAAAGACCCCATCTTCTGGGAACGCAATCGAAAACAACATCTGGGTATGCTCCCTGCGTTTCGAAAGTCCACGACACCACTCTGGCAGCTGCTGAAGTTAGCGGCCGAAACACAACCCCACAGAGACATTTCGTCGAACAAAACCCGGGCAAAACTCAATCACAGTGGTTCCACCCACCGTTGTTATGGAACTCTAACTCCGGTGGTGGAAGAGAGAAGATGATGGAGAGAGAGAGAGAGTGAGTGGAGAAAGTGGAGGCTGAGGTGGGAACACATAGAGAGGTAACCAAGGTGGGTTGGGTGCGTTACCGTTTTGGGGTTTTTGTTGTCGTTTTGGAAATTGAGAGAGTGAAGAGTGGTTTGGATAACGGTGACCGTTGTCGTTGAGGATATTCTGTGATGGTTATGAGTTGAGTACAGACAAATGGTATTTGCGCCGGACAGTTTATCTTTTCCTAATTACACAATTGGTCCTCCTTTTTATTTTATTTTTGCACAAAAAGTACTATATTCTGGTATAATTACAACTCTAATAAAAGTTTTTTTTTTTTGTTTATGCTTTTTTTTGTTTTTTTAGACTTTGTGTTTTGATAAATTATTTTTTGGACTTTGTGTTATCTAAAATAGTTCAAATAGACCCATTAACTCGATTTTGATCAAAGTTTTTTTAACTAAAATTACAAATAATTCATCAAACTAACAACTCAAAACAAAAATACAGTCATTCTGCCTAAGAACTATGTTGTTATATTCAATTTTTTGTTCATCAAAATCAGGTTTAGATGTCTATTTAAATCATTTTACAAAACACAGGGTCCAAAAAATAATTTATCAATACACAGGGTCTAAAAAGGTATAAACTTTTTTTTTTTTGTATTTTAGCTAAATTTATGATCCACCTTCTATTTACAAATATGGGAAAATGTTCATAAATATTATTTTTTTTTTAAATTTATAAAAATATGGCTTTACTACCATATTCATAACTTTCTTTACTTGATAAGTATCCAGATTTAGGATTAGTTAACTAAGATTAGTCATTAAATAAATTCAGTTAAATTTTACCTATTATTATAATGACATTTCCCATAATACTCTTGCTTATACATATATAACTTAGGTATGACTGAAGGGTATAATTAGTAGATTCAAATAATATTTGATATAAAATTAATTTTTTTAAAAAGTAGTTAAAAATTAAATGTCATCTCTAAAACTGAACACTCCGTGTAATTTTATGCAAATTAAAGGTTAAAAAAAGTCCAATAACATAGTATTTTAAATAAATAAATTTTATATTTTACAACTTAATTATATAAGAAAAAATTATGGCTTATTTTTTCACTTAAAATTCCAAACAAAAAAAGTAATGATATGTTACAAAACATTACACACAATAAAATTAAATGACTGAAAAAGCTATAAAGTAAAATTTCCACAAAATTAACCAAGATTGAAATAGCCTCAATAAACGAAGTCTATGTTTAGATCTTGAATTTTAAGACAGAAAACAATAAATTCCAAAAAAACATTATTTTTTCTTATTTAGACTCAAATTGAGAAATCTCTCTTTAGAAAAGAATAAATAAATCTTAAATGTAGAATATTTTTATCAATTTTAGAACCATTATTAATATATTTAAAAAAATATATATTCAAAAAAGTGTTTTAAAAAAAATAATTAAACTCCCCTATTTTTTCCTACTATTTTCTCTCTCACAATTTTTCTTTAACAAAGTTTAAAGTACATATCATCTCAACCAAATGATCCATATGACTGGTAAGCGAAAACTAATAAGTGTACGTTTAGATAACTTATCTGGAATTACATCTTTAAAAAGTGTCAAGTGGTTTAGAAAGCGTTTAGTTATGTCCTTTATTAAGCGATCAGAAATCTCGAAAGCTCATTTTCGGATCCACATACTTCCCGGCACCCCGACCTCGTCCCCTAGGGCCGCCTCGTCTTGTTCCCCTACCTCTTCCTCTCGAACTCAAGCGTCTGAAGAATGACTTTCCATGTTTCATCTCCAAAAGCGAATGAAGAAACTCGTCACAAAGAATGCAGCCAGAGTACAAGGTAGTTCCATCCTCCAATGGCGTCGTCTTTTTATTGAAGTCCACTTCTATGATCGTAGAGTTACAATCGGGACACTTGTCTGGAGTGGTGGAAATTCGGTGAGCGCCTTGGGGGAGAAAGACGAGGCAGTTGCAAGAATTGCAATGGAGTCGCCACTTGGGAGCGCTGACTGGGTCTAGGACTAGTGTTCCACTACATTCGGGACAAGCACATACTCCTTGGGTTATCACAGAATGTGGACAAGTGGGGTGAGGGCAGAGAAAGCAAGGCATCCCAGCTCCCTTACCCAACATGTTGGAACCGCCGGTTTTTGCAGCACCGAAGAGTGTAGTTATACCTTCGAATGGAGGACTATTGTAGCAGTACGGGCAGAGTGGGAATGACTTGCCTTCTGGGCCAGGCATGGAACAAATCAGAAGCTCGAAATTGTCTAATGGACAAGTAAGTTCCTTGTAAAGCTGCAGAAATTAGACAGTTCGTTATTCCCAATAGAGTTTTTAAGTTGCAGCAGCCAAAAAATGAATTTTAGCAAAAAAATTATGGCATAACATGTACCTTGATTGTACCCTTCTGAGGAAGATAATAAACCTCCTCACAGGTAGGACAATACAAACGGGAGGGCTGACTAGATATGTGTTTCATGTACCGAAGGCATTTACCACATTTGCTAAGAACTCGTCCCGAGTCGGCGACTGGAGAAAATTGTGCCTCAAATAATGCATCCATGTTATCGATCTGCCAAAAATCAGAAGCCATCCAAATACATTCAAGAATAATAACATAACACAACACTCCCCATTAGAGTTTTTGTTTTGTTCTTTTGGTGATATGTTTTTTTCTTTTTGAAAAAAGAGTAGGAGGTCGAAAGTATTGAAAACCCTCACTTATGGCGGCGGAGGAATACCGTAGTAACATAGTGATAAAAGAAAACAAAAGTTATGACCACAAATGCACCCACTCCCTACGAAGATCCAAAAAGAACACACCCTCAAACTCTTTTGGTGATATGTTTGTCTTTAAAAGGATATCTTATCCTGCTTTCTTTATGCAATCCCCTTTTCGATCAATCAAAGTTTTTGTTTCCTAAAAAAATAAAAGGAATGCCCAAGAATGCATGTAAACTCAGGTAATAAAATTGTACTAACCTGCTTAACAAAATAACTGAATTTTTGCTTGAACTGGAGTAGAACATGCTGCACGACATGAACATGATCAGCTTGTCCCTTGGCAACATGATTAATCTGTTGTTCAATGAAACTCCGAATGTCTGGCAAACATAGATCTGGATCAATACATTGATACCCTCTTATCAGGGTTATACCTAAGGCAGTTGGAACCAGCTTTCTACCGGCTTGTACCTGTAAATTGATGGTAAACTAAATCCCATAAATATTGGACATTCACTGCACACTAACTCTACGAAAACAAATCAGGTAGTATATTGAGAGAAACAAGCATTTCAATAAATTAAATAAACTAATAACCTTCACAAAATTGCGCTCACAAATGTTGTTAATATGGACAGAAATCGATGCATCTGTGCCTATTCCATTCTTCTCCATAAGGGAAATCAATTCGCTCTCGCTTAAATAATCTGGAGGCGATGTACTTCCCTGCAGACAGTAGACTCACAACTATAATACCTTTCTCCTTATTAACAATCAATTCTCTCTCCTCAAAACAAAAATTCCCCAGAAATCACACATGAAAAAGTACAAATAAGAAATAAATATAACTTTTCACTACATATATTAGAAGATGAATACGAAAACATACTGGATGAATCAGACAAGAATAAAAATTGGAGACAGTAAAAATGAAGTTTGAAATTCAAACTAATTACCTCATAAAGCTCCACTCTTGCAACTTCTATCTTCTCCCCTTTTTTAAACTGTGGCAGATTTTTCTCACTTATACCCAACCACGGCATAACATGTGTAAATCCTTTAGCCAAAACACGATGCCCTACACAGTGGAAGGATTCCCCGCCAGATAAAAATTCTACCTTTGTTCTGCAACGAAACAAAAGAGTTGATATTATAAAAGCACACAACAAATTTAGCATACTTCCACAAATTTATTTAGCATTAAAAGAAAATAGTAAACGAAGTGCAAGAATCACCTAACATATAATGTACCATGGCCAAAGCAGAAAGTGTATAATTTATCGAGGTTTCAGCACATAACAGAGTTCAAACCACAATAAATCATACATACAATCTTGTTTTCAGTCCTCCTGTTCTAGTGCATACTTATACATTATGAATTTATTGGGTTTTGAGCTCTATTATGTGCAGCAAGAAGATACGGTTACCCTTTCCCCAAAAAAAATTGAAATAAAAGAAAGGCAGACCTATGAGCCAGACACCAAAAGCATTGTTAAGAATCTTAAGATCAGCATAATTGAACCAACATGTATACATTAAAGACATGATCACGCAGGATATAAAGGGAGGTGTAATTATGCAACTGCACCAATCGGTAAGTACCTGGTCAGTCGCTAAATTATGTAAACAAAGAAACACAGTAATGAAAGGAGAATTTTAATAGAATAAATGAAAATACAGCTTAGATTTTACCTCAAGTATTTGCAGTCCGGAGACAGGGTTCCTATAAAATGTTGACAGATGTATTCATATAATCTCCAAGCATCTGTTTCCAGCATATCTTCAGTTGCCGACATCATTGGCGTGATTGGAGGATGGTCCCCTGCATCTGTGCCTACCCGTGGTTTATGATAACCATCAGCAATAAGGGCCCTTACATAATTACCCCACGTTGGGTTATTTGCTAGTGCACCAAGAGTTCCTTTGAAGTCAAATGAAGAAGGATAAGCTGTGCTCTCTGTACGTGGATAGCTAGAACAGCAGAGCATAAGATAATTGTTTTATGGTTAAGATTCTCAATAAGCAAAAGAATACTTGACACTGAAAAAGAATGCCATCTGATATTGTTAAAATTCATCACAAAAGAGGGAGCATATATCCCAAAGATCAGGTTGCCAGTTCACAAAAACTCAACCAAACATTCATATATTCTTCTCCTAGGCATTTATCTACCTCTTTTATAAGAAACAATACATCGTATAGTAATAAAAAGGATGATATCAACCAAATTTTACAACCTAAGAAGCCACTAAGAAGCCAGTCATAGACTAGACATCTATCCACCGGGAACTCTACTTTGAAACAAGTAGTTATAGAAGACGGAATTCTTATCATGCATGGGAAACCAACAAAAAGTGAAAGTAGTCCAAGGCCAACCAACATATTGGAGACCAATACAATCAAATTGTATAAACAAGATCGTAATATAACAATTAAAATAAAATTTATACGAATTATTACCAATAGAGAAGAATTTGCAACTACCTGATGAAACCTCGAATATATAACCGTTCAGCTACTTGCATGGTCGTTTGGGGTCCAAGGCCTAATGCACTTGAAGCAATCTGAATCAATTAAGAAATAGGAAAAATAAAATAACAGGACAATGTACTGGGATTGTATAAGAATTCCATTTTATTGAAAGAACTTTGACAAATTTAGTTAATCCTACAGAGCAGACTAGAAATATTTTCACAATATAACTACTTTCAGCCAAAGAAGGGAAACAAAACTTCAATTACTTCCCACTTCAAAAGGACTAGCATTAACTTAGGTTTCATTATAACCATAGCAAAATATTAAGCAAGAAAATGGAGTCACTCATGCAAGAAGAAAATTTTGGGTATAATAAAAAAAATGCAAATTATTGACAACACTGTGCTGTTGGGTATCATGGTTGGGAAGAAACAAAAGAGAATTCAACAATGAAGAGTATTATATAAAGATCTGGGGTAAGATTAATTTTTGGACAGAGTTGAAAATGCAAGATGCAAGCTGATGAAAGCTTTTAGAGAACAACCATTCATTCCCTTTGTGTTGATGCAAATCTTGTCTTTGTGAATGTGTTTGTGTTGGACTCACTGTCATCACTTGTGTCTCCTTCAATACTTTTCAACTTATGCTTGTAAGTCTTTTCTTTCTCTTTGTTAACTAAAAATTACACAACCTTGAGGGAAAAAAATATTTTTTGGGGTTCTCTTTTTTTTATTTTTAAAGGATCATGGATTTTGTTCTTACCTTGAGAAGATTTACTGTATTGAGACCAGAAGGACGACTTTTGACTTCTTGCTTTTCTGATACTTCAGTGACTTCTAGAATTCCATCTTCTGTTACTAACTTTTGAAACATTGTAGCAGCCTGGAAAGCAAAAACATAAGAAATCATTTCTTTGTAAGGGGAAGGTGAAAAAAATTAAGTTCCAACCAAGAAAGCCTCACATCTAAGTCAAACAACTTCTGGCGTTCCCACTCTAGTTGAAGCTCATAGCCACTCTGTAAAATGTAGGGACGTACTGACCAAAACTTCTCTGGCTTAAATGTGCCAATCTGTAAATAGCGTTGTACACAAAACCCAAGGGTTGGAGTTTGACATGGTCCATAGCTGAAGGAAACAAGATTCATTAATTCAATTATATGACAATGAATAACTGAATCTTACTGAATTTTTATATAATGAGAGACAGAGACACACACATATATATATACACACTAATAATAAAGATAAGGATTTAAAAAAAAGGCAGAATGAAAGAAAGGTAACAAGATTCATTAGTTCAATTAGATGCAAGAAAATAAAATGACATCAAACCTCAAAAAAGTAACAATTAATATGTCTTTGACCATGATGGTTAACAACACAACACCTAGCAAAGACAAAGACAGCCAATACAAGGAGCACTAGATAGTTGACTCTCATCATAGTATACAAAATAATACTAGACTAGCATCCCAATACGGCATGTTGAGGTAGTTTGATAAACTGGCTTGCACTTGTCACAACAATTGACTCATGCCAAATAGAAGAATGCAAAACCAAAAGTGAAGTATAATTGTGAAAGCATGTAGATAAGTCAAGGAAATAAGAGAACCCACGAGATAACTCTAGAATCAAGATTTCCATATTTCCCTTGAAAGTAATTTGTTTGATATCGTGTAAATGCGACTCCGACTTTCAAATCAATCTCTTGTCGAGCATCAACTGCTAGGGACTCATCCTTGTTAGGTTCAACTAGTTTATCCATGGCCCTCATAATGTCTTTTTCAGTAACAGAGGAAAAGCGTGCACGATAAACCTTTCTTCTCGTATCATTTGCACCAAAGCCGGTGCACTCAATAACTGCAATAATAAATTCATTTAGATAATTTAATTTGTTGCCAAAAAAACTTACTTGCCTTAAAAAAGCATATCATATGGTTAAAGAATATTCAACATGTTTTCCTATACACCTATGCAAATATCCAAAAGAGCTATGGCTTCCAATAATTCTCAAATCTGATTTAGTTTTCTACCCGAGTTGAACAATTAGTCTTCAAAGAGTTGATTAACAATTACTACATAAAGAAGATCCCTCATTTCCTTTCACTCTTATATTAATTTTTCTATTTTTTATGTGCCAAATATATGTTTGTATACAATATTGTGTTTGAATTCTAACAAGGTCGTTAACTAGTTAAATTAAAATCAAATCAAATGAAAAGAGTTCACTAAACGACATTTTAAAATTAAAAAGTATAAAATATATATTACAAAAAAAAAAAAGCAGTGGCACAAAATTGTCTCACTAAACAGCAAGACTTTAAAAATAGCATCTCTTCATTATCAAAAAAAATTGTGATCAATACTACCAGGATTCTAGTTTATGTATCAAACCTCCCTAGCAACAATGAAAGTTTCAAGTATATGCAACATTTCTTGATATAAGAAGAATCAACATCATCTTAGAATATGCCATGTAGTTTTAACCAAAAAGAACTCAATAAACAACCTCATCAAGATACCGTTTCTCTTAGTCAAAAAATTCTTTCAATATTATTATAGTTACACTGCATTAGGAAAGTCTTGCACCACAAGTATCACTAAATAAAATATTTATTTAAAAATAAATCTAAAAGTAAGTATCAGAAAGCTACCTTCAAAACATATATTTTCTCCCTCACGGTCACAATCCAGCCACAAAACCAAATCATTACAACCACGAGCTTCTTGATTTAAATGCCTACATATATGAGCCTACACACCAAGAAACACAGTCAAAATATATGATTTATGGGTTTCAATTTTTTTTGTTCTAGATTTCTTGAGGGACTGATTTAATTTGTTTTAGTTTCATTGTTTAGCTTTTGCAGACTGCTAGTCCCCTATATTAATATTTTTTACGTGAAAATGGATGTCTTTGTTATTATTAATGTGTGTGTGTGTGTGTACAATACATTTGAGGAGACTTTATGTGCAGAACTGATAATTATAGAAAGCAAGTAAAATTGATGTTATCCATGCCAGCAAATGCATCATGAAAAATTGCTTGGAAATCTCAAGGTCCCAAGAATTCTATAACTCGAAGAAAGAAAAAAATGTCCTCGATTTGGTGGACCTTGATGTACTTCTTCTGCAGCTTATAACTGCTTGTAATATAAAATTCCCTGAGCATTATATGGAGCATTTTTTCCGGTTCTTATATTACATCACTGGGGTCCTTGTAGTATATATATACAATATATATGTAAGAAATTAAAATAAAATCTAAGTACGATGATAGGTCAAGGTCAGCAGACCACTATAGAAAGAAACAAAAGCTGAGCAAAATTATATAGTGCAAAGCCAGTTTCTTCTCCAAAAAGAGGGGAGGAAAAAGGTTCTAGCTTCTTCAATTGCTTAATAAGACTAAGAAATTATAAGGGAAAAGCATATAGAATGGAATAGAAGCAAACAACATCAAAATTACCTTGGGATTTGCTTCATTCTTAACAATTGGAGCTTCAAAAAGATCTAGAGGATCAGTCAAATTCCAGTCTTGATATTTTTGTGGAAAATCTACACTAGATTGACAAACAAAAGAAACACTAATTGGAAACAAGCAAACTTAATACTATAAAAACATGCAAAAGGAAAATCGTAATATCAGCTTTTTCAAGGTAAAAAGAAACATCAAGTGCATGTTAAACTTACTAAAAAAACTAATTATAAAATAAAATGTAATAAGAGCCTGTGTTAGCAACAAAATTCAGTGTACAGTACACCATTCCAGTTGATGTATATAAGCAACATCCTCTACAGATGAAACATCCTTATTATATATTAATTACACATTCAAATCATTACTAAAGAAAAAAGTAAAACAAAAGATAGTATTGGGATAGGATGAGAAGAAAATATATGAATTTGTTAAGCAGACTGCTGATCAAGAGACAGGATGAAACAAGAAAAAATAAAAAAAGAGTAAATTTGAGAAGACTAATCTAAAGAACATAATTTAATACTACTGGAGGCCACTAGTGAAAACAATTCTAAAAGCTCTGCACACCCTTTAAATAAGACTAGTAGTTGGTAGTGGATTTTTTTCCCCTTTTAAATAGTAAATGACAAGCAAGGACCTGAAAACATGTCCAATCACAGATGTTACTTTATATTGTGCCCTGAATCCAAGAAAATTCCCATCAAATTCATGAACATCTGTACTACTCCTCCTGGTACTCATCTGTAGAATGCAAATATTTAATGTATCATGAATCTTATAATACTATAAAAAAATAAAAAAGATTAAAAAAAATGATATAAAGAAACATGGGAAAGACATGCACAAGCAGGATTTAAAACTAATCTCAACTACTTAATAAAGTATCGAGGCATATTCAACTACATAAATCTACACCAAATAAATATATAAAGGAAAAATAATAAATCCATATGAAAGAGAAAGAATAATAAGTGTTGTTGGAACTCTTTGAAAAATGAATTGTTAAAAATTGAAAAAGCATAATTTGTGTGATATGTGAAAAGTCTCACTTGGATTTGAAACACTCTTCTAAGAGTGTACATAAGATGCAAGTGCCATGCATTGGGGTGTGCCCAAGGGGTACCCAGTTTTGTGTGCATGGGTGAGGACTCACACACTTGACTACCACACGCGCTGCCGCCGACTGAGCTAGCGGGTGGTGTGGTGTCGTACTTTATTTTTTGTTGAAAAAATTATTATTTAATAAAATAAATATTTTTTATTTATTAATTAATTTTTAAAACGATTTATTAAGAAGCAGTAAACGTGATCTGTTTTAACTGCATATGACCACGATATTTCCTCCCACGTTTGAAAAACATTTTCTTACCGTTTTATACAAATCGACTTTTTTACATAAGTCAGATCAGAATAAACGGGAAGACACATCTTTTTTACTGAAAATTATTCTCTTTTGATATAATCGAATTTTCTCCGAGCTTGAGGGTGTGCAAGAGCGAAGCCTTTCGGTGCAGAGAGGAATCGTATACAGAGGTCGTTTTGTCCTGGGGACAGCGTGGTTAATAGACTGCCATGCACACTTAGGGCAGAGCCGCAAAACGTCTTAAAGAGAGCAATATAGACCGCGACTCAGCCAGAAACTTGATCGGTAATTCGTTCTAATTTTTTATTTTCAATTCGGAATTATCAGTTTTGTTGTTTTTATTGAGATATTGAGGAAATAAGGTTTTCTTTTGAGTAACGAACGGATTTTGGGTTTGTTGTGAGATTGGTTTGTGGTTCTTGATATTGTAATATTGTGAGAGTATTCTGTATGTTTGGGAGAGATTGTGGGGTTATTTGAGTATATTTGAACACTTTTTCAAGATTGCACACTACGTGTTTGATATCCAGTGAAAGGTTTTGCCAAATTTTGGGGATTCTTGTACGTTTGTGGGTTGATTTGTGCTTGTGAGCGTGTTCAGTGACTTTTGTTTTTTCATTTTTGTGATTGAAAAAACTCAATAGCACCTAAGAAAGCGAAGACTATGTCCACTGTCCAACGAGCAAATGTGAATATTGCTCATACGTTTATTAACCCCACTATCCAGAACAAGCTTGAGGAATGGATTGTTAAGAATAAAACAGTGATTGTGGAGTCTCATTTTCGTCCGAGTGAATTGGATGGCATCCTCCCGCAAATGTTTATTAATAGGAATTAGCAGCAATTGTGTGAGCCCAAACTGTTGGCAAATATAAGTTTGGTACGGGAATTTTATGCCGATGCTTATGTGGAAAGGGAAAATCATACTGTTTTAGTTTGTGGTAAAAAAAATTGTTTTTCTCCTGAAATTATAAACAAGTTCTATGGCCTTAAAGATCCATGGGATGATGAGTGTCGAGAGGGAATAAATGAAAATAATTATGATTTGTTTTTAAGAGAAATGACTAAACCAGGATCTACCTACAAAATGGGTAGTGACATGGTCACTCCACGATCTATCAAGGCCACATGTTTAAGTCCATATGAGCGGCTTTGGAACAGGTTTGTCATAAGTACTCTTATGCCTTCAACTCAACAAATAGAGGTAACTGTTGAACGCTTATATTGTATTTGTTCGGGGAAGTCCATAAATGTCAGGAGGCTTATCACTGAGAGTATTAGTTATATTGCTCGAGGGGGCCAAGGGCACATCTGGTGGCCATGACCATGGTTCGTTGATTACAAGTTTATGTAAAGATCAAGGGGTGCCTATGAATATCAATGAAGTCTGTGAACAATCTCCTATAATTAGTCATCAGTATGTGTTGCACCAAGATGAAAATTATGGGGTGTTCCTAGGCTAACTAGTTTGGGATATGAGCCTGCAGACCCGAATCTATTGCGATTGCCGCCTACAGCTGAACAGATTTAGGTCTGCAGGCTCATATCCCAAACCAATTGGCCTAGGAACACCCCTGTAACTTTCATCTTGGTGCAACACAGACTGGTGACTAATTATAGGAGATTGTTCACAGACTTCATTGATATTCATAGGCACCCCTTGATCTTTACAAAAACTTATAATCAACGAACCATGGCCATGGCCACCAGATGTGGCCCTGGCTCCCTCGAGCAATATAACTAATACTCTCAATGATAAGCCTCCCGACATTTACATTTATAGACTTTCCCGAACAAATACAATATAACAAATATAAGTGTTCAACAGTTACCTCCATTTGTTGAGTTGAAGGCATAAGAGTACTTATGACAAACTTGTTCCAAAGCCGCCCATATGGACTTAAACATGTGGCCTTGAGAAATCGTGGAGTGACCATATCACTACCTATTTTGTAAGTAGATCTTGATTTAGTCATTTCTCTTAAAAGCAAATCATAATCCTTTTTCATTTATTCTCACTCGATACTCATCATCCCATGGATCATTAAGGTCATACAACATGTTTATAATTTCAGGACAATAACAAATTTTTTTACCACGAACTAAAACAGTATGATTTTCCCTTTCCACATAAGCATTGGCATAAAATTCCCGTACCAAACTTATATTTGCCAACACTTTAGGCTCACACAATTGCTGCCAATTCCTATTAATAATCATTTGCGGGAGGATGCCATCCAAATCACTATTTTATTCTTAACAATCCATTCCTCAAACTTGTTCTGGGCAGTGGGTTAATAAACATATGAGGAATATTCACATTAGCTCGTTGGACAGTAGACATAGTCTTCACTTTCTTTGGTGCCATTGAGTTTTTTCAATCACAAAAACACAAACAAAAGTCGCTGAACACGTTCACAAGCCCAAATCAACCCACAACGTACAAGAATCCCCAAAATTTGGCAAAACCTTTCACTGGGTACTTTTATCAAACACGTAGTGTGCAATCTTAAAAAAGTGTCCAAATATACCCAAATAACCATACAATCTCTCCCAAACATACCGAATACTCTCACAATATTACAATATCAAGAACCACAAACCAATCTCACAACAAATCCCAAAATCAGTCCATTCCTCAAAAGAAAACCTTATTTCTTCAATTTCCTCAATATTTCAATCTCTTCAATTTCCTAAAGAACACAACAGGTTCAATTCTTCATCGTCCTTGTTATCAGTTTCGAAAAAGAACAAAACTCAAACTGTCTGTTATTCTTAACTAGGTCTAGGTTAAGCCATCTGCTTCGTAATTCGAGCTAAGTTAACCCACAAGAAGAGTAGCAAATTATTCACAGCCATAGCAATTTAACAACATTACAATCTCCACGAATTTGGTGAACTCGGCAATAAAAACCAGCTTTTGCAATTCCAATACCTACAACAATTTCGAAACAAGTACCAACCTACACTACATTTTGCTGTCCTTGTCTTCCTACCATATTTTGTTTTTTTTTCCAAATTATATCAATAAAATACTTTCTTAAACACGAAACTATCAACTCTACTCTCCTACAAAAGCTATAAATTTGTGGTTAATCAGACTATCATAGCTTCAACAACATCAGTAATTATCTCCTCTAAATAACATAAAACACTTTCTTAGCATCCAAACAGTAGAGAGGGGGAGAGAGAGAGAGAGAGAGGGGGAGAGAGTACTTGACCGCGAGAGAGAGCATTAGCGATAGAGAGAGCGATGCTAGGCTTCTCGGCGACCTGTAAAAAAAACAAAAGAGAGGTTAAGGAATGAGTAGATTCTTCATACGGAAAATGAAGACGAAGAACCCTTGGGCATGGACACTCACCATAAGAACTTTGGGTGGAGCCATGGCGATGGTAGTGAGTGGAACTAGGGTTTCAACTTCTGAAAGCAGAGAAAAGCTTGAGTTGAGACGCTTTTAAGACTGAATCGGTATGCTTTCCATTTCCGGATTGGTAGAGTGATCTTTCACTTCAGAAACTTTCTTTCACGACGAGGAAGAAGAATTGATGGGCCGGAGAACTGGACTTTTCCCTAAATGGGCCTAAAACTCTTAAGCCCAAAGTCCACCAATCGAAGCGAAAAGAAACCACACATGATAAAAAACGACATTTATTAAAGAAAACGACACCAATGGAGAAACCATATTTATTTAAGGAAACGACATAAATTATAGAAATGACAATGTTTTTAAAAAACGACACAAATTATAGAAATGATATGTATTGTTAAAGACGACACAAATTGTGAAAAGACGTCAATTATAAAAAATGATATATATTAAATAAAACGACACAAATTATTATCATATAAATAACATGACACAAAGTTTATCAACCACATAAAGTTTTAAAAAACGACACAATGAGGGTATAAAATTGAGCTAATTGTGATGCCATGGCCATGGATGTTTAAAAATTTCAATGCTAGTGAAGACACTCATTCCACTATTTTGGGGTCGAAGATGAAAGAAATTGATGGAAGCCATGAAAATTGATACACATAGATATAAATTTTTATTTTTTATATATGTATTGTTTTGTGCCCATTTTTAATATTCAAAACTAGAGTTTATATCGGCAGAAGTTCCTAAATTTTTTAAAAAAATATTACTTAGGTCCTTAAATTTTATTTTGTATCACGTGAATCCTCAAACTTACTAAATGTGTATTACATAGCTCGTTTTAGTTAGTTTGGAGAACTAAGTGATACAAAATAAAATTAGAGACCTAAGTGATACTTTTCAAAAAAATTGAGGGAACTTTAGTGATATAAACCTAAATTTATACTATTCTTGTGCCTATTTTTATACCATTATTGGGCTTCATAGCATAGCAGTGGACATTATTGCCTCATTTTAATTCTAAGCATCTTTTTTGGGCTCTCAAATTTTTTAAACCCTAAAACTTTTTCTTTGACAGGTTGAGCTTGGTGCCCTTCTCCATGGTATAGGTTTGTACTCAATTTTAAGATATATGATCCATTTATTTGTACTCAATTCTATGTTGTATTATTATGTGGCAAAATAATAATAATGAGTTTCATAGCTAACCATTACTCTAAAGTTTTCACTTTTCACATGTTTAAATTTTATACTTTTATCATGATGGAATTTATAAATGAGTAATAATATGTGCACTCAAAATATGCACTTAAATATTTTGCACAGTGACGTGTCACTGCTTTTTAAAA
Source organism: Humulus lupulus (assembly GCF_963169125.1). Lineage (NCBI taxonomy): Eukaryota > Viridiplantae > Streptophyta > Magnoliopsida > Rosales > Cannabaceae > Humulus > Humulus lupulus. The sequence continues at coordinate 294,920,975 of NC_084794.1, read as the reverse complement.
TAGTGGGTTTAGTTTTAATAAATATGATTGACTAGGTTAAACTGCCACATCACTGTGTGTAATGTTTAGGTGTATATTTTGGGTGCACATATTATTACTCTTTATAAATTACTTGAAGCCACTTTCTTTTTTTTTTTTCTTCTTCTTAAAATGAGTCATCAAATAGTATATTTTTATATTATATTTAAAATTTACCAATATAATATCATAAAAAAACTTAAATTTTAGTCACTTTTTTGCTTGGTCATTCAAAAAGTATTTAATATTCAAATGTAAATACAATTTTCACTAAGTTTTCCAAGTTTTGGCCATTCCAAGGCCTCGGATGGTACCATTGGAAGGAGCACTGTGAAATAAACAAAACCCTGCAACCCATTTCCATACTGTCGTTGTTTTTCGACGAGTTTGTGGGTATATTTGTAACTTTTGAAGCTTTTTCCTAGTAACACCACCAAACCTTTTTTGCTACTTTTTCAAAGGAAGTCATTTGGATGTATGTCAAGCATAGGTTTCTTGTTATCAATGCAAAAATATAATTTAAATGTATTGCTTTTGTGTTATGATTCCAAAGTAACTTTAATTTTTTACTACGATTCAAATGTAAATTTCACGAGTTATCGAAAAATGTGCTTTAATTTAACGTTATCATATAGTATCTAAAATAGTTACATTGATAATAAGTTATATGGTATATTTTAAGTTACTCATATACTTGCTATGATTCAAACATAAATTCCACTAGTTATCGAAAATGTCTTTTTATTTGTTTACATTTAAAAGTTGTCGTATAGTATCATAAGTAGTAACCTTGATTATATGATCGGTTTTGTGAATTATTTCAAAAGTAAAATGTTATTTTTTAATTCGGTTGATAAAAAAAACTACTATAATGGACATGTACATAATAGTGACTAAAAAGTATTATAATTTTAATTTTAAAGTTACCATGTATTATAATAAGCTATATGGTAATTTATTATACTTTATAGTAATTCATTAGTTTTTAAAATAAATTTGAAAGTAACAAAAAAAGATCTTACATAATAAGATATCATAATATAACACAAATTAATGAGAGAAAAATTGTGTCATTTTACTATAACTTGCAAAATATTGACATTTTACTACTGAAGTCCACTATGAGAGGAGTCCTTTGGTATACAAAAATTTAATAAATTTTAATTAAAATTTTTAAAAATAATAAATAAAAATAGAGTTACCAGATACTGTTTTATTTTTAATTGTTAAATTTTTTGAATTAATTAAATAAAAAACTATTTTTTTTAAGTGTTACATAACACACCATAATTTTAAGTGCATTTAAAATATCCTTTTTGTATTTTTTGGATCCTCTTAAATTTAAAATTTCGCTCAACGTTTATTATAAAATAAAATGCTATAACGGTATTTATGTAAATTTTTCTAATATATGGGGAATCAACAACATATTTTATTGTTGGGCCAAGATAATGAAGCCCAAAACTCTTGGCTATCTAATTGGGTTAAATATTATGGACCTAGGAATCAAGTCAACTAATTGGGCTTTCAAAACACTTCTTTATCTAAAAGGTGTTATAAGTTATTTATGGTCATTGGTCAAAAATTTACTCAAAATTAGATTGTATTATGTGGTTCTCATACAAATTTGGGGGTTAATGAATATCTCATGAGAGCGAGAGATTATCATTCTCATTACTTATTTAATAATAAATTTATACTTAGTTTAAAAACTAAAATTAGAAGAATACTATACTTCGATAAATCTATGGTACCAAATTATTAAATTCTCTTTATAAACCACTTTTAAATTCTATGGTACCAAATTATTAAATTCTCTTTATAAACCACTTTTAAATTTGGTACCATAGATTTATCTAAGTATAGTTCTAGTACCATATTTTACGAAAAATACTATTACAGTATCCTAAATTTGCAAAATTGGTATAGAATTGTATCTCGAGCTCAAATTTGGTTGCAAATGATAAGGTGCCAAATAGATATATTCTCATAAAAAACAAGGTATTATTTTATACCAGTTTTTTAATTATAGAATATCCAATGATTATTATCAAGAACACAAAATACCATTTTATAACGATTTTCAAATTACAATATACCTGATGATCATTATCAAGAACATAGAGTACTAATACTATAATTCGTTAAAACACATTCTACAAAATAAGTACAACCCAAAAATAAACAAATAAAGCATGTATAACATTATAAAAATAAAAGAATATAATTATGGAAGCAACAAACATTAGAGGGGCCAATATAATTCATTATTTCTTTATATAAATATAATTACATTTAAAATTAAATAAAAAGGTGAAAAACCCTAACTAACATTATAGGGGAAGAACCTCTACTTTTCTAGACACTACACTAATCACAAGTTTTCACTACTATTTTTAACTCTTATTGTACCTCGGGCTCAAATTTGGTTGCAAATAATAAGGTATAAAATAGGTATATTTCCATAAATAATAAAGTATCACTTTATACCAGTTTTTGAATTATAGGATATCCAATGACTATTATCAAGAACACAAGACACCATTTTATAATGATTTTCAAATTACAATATACCATATAATCATTATCAAGAACATAAGGTATTAATATTATAATTCATTAAAACACGGACTACCAAATAACTACAACCCGAATATAAACAAATAAAACATGTATAACATTATAAAAACAAAAGAATATAATTATGGAAGCAACAAACATTAGGGGCCAATATAATTCTCTATTTCTTTATATAAAAATAATTACATTTAAAATAAAATAAAAAGGTGAAAAACACTAACTAACATTATGGGGAAGAACCTTTACTTTTCTAGACACTACACTAAGCACGAGTTTTCACTACTATTTTTAACTTTTATGGCATTAAAGTATAGACTTAACTCTTATTGGTCTTTAGGTTAAGTTAATTAATCACAATAATAATAATAATAATTAAACATAAAAAATTCATAATTAATCTCAACCGTAAAAGCTAGTAAAGACAATAGAGAGTGAGTTTAATAATTTTCAACAAAAAGTTAAAAAAAAAGTAAAAAACAAGTAGAAGAGTAGTAATAAGAAAGAATTAAAAGTTTGTGTGGACCCTCCACTACGAATATTCCCATGCAAAAAGGAGCTTCTATTAGCTTTAATAATCATCATTAGTACTTACCACTACTACTAACTTAGTAGGTGAAAAATCAATTAATTAATTACAGCTCTAGCTGTTTAAAAAAATAAAATAAAAATCTATGTCTTTTCTTCTATTTTACTTTTGGTTTAAATTTGAATAAAATATTGTTTTTATATTTTCATTTTTGGAGTATTATATGGTAAGGGTTTCAAAATGAGCTCCAGTATTTTTGATCTGTGAATAATTTTCGACGTGATTTTTTTTATGATTGTTTATATTGTAGTTATTTGGAAAATCCTGTAAATTTTCAGAAAATTCAGAATAATTTACCGTGCCGAAAACTAGGTTCAAATAGGCTATTTTCCACGCACATAAAAAAATTAGTCATGCGTACAACAATCTGTTTTTAAACTAGTTTTTGACACTGTAAATTATTCAGAATTTTCTGAAAATTTGCAGGATGCTCTAAATAACTACAATATACACGATCATAAAAAAATCGCACAAAAACTATTCACGAGTTGAAAACACAAAAAAACCCTACTGATAAAGCTCTTTTTGAAGGTTCTACCGTAGAAATTTCCTTCAATTTTATATAAATAAGAAAGTTTTCCATTCCACTAGGAAAGTTGCTTGGTGTGCCATGCGGCGTATCTTTTTTTTTTAATTTTTAATTAAAAATGTTGCACTAGCCCATAGAAAACTCCAACCATACCCAAAATAAAAAATTAATTAATTTCTATTTTTAATAGTTATATTTTAGTTACATAAAATAACATTGTGGGGTAACAAATAATTGTAAGGATATTTAGTTGGTATATGATATATGAAAATATATAGTAGTTAAACTCATCACTCGTGCTTCGATGGTGGGGTCTTGTAGCTTTTGTATCTAAAATTATAAATGTCTTAATATTCATTTTGGGATTTTATATATGTCTTTCTTTATGGTAATAGTAGTTTATGTCCCTTTTGGTGGTGGTATTTTCTATTATGAATAGATGACTATTGCAAATGAATAATATTTGAATATGTGTTTGAATGTATATTCTAAACAAAGTAAAAGAAAAAAAAAAGCTATGTTGTGTTACATTTGGAGTAATATAGTAATAAAAATAGAGAAATTAGTGAAAATTATTTTTTTTTTAAGTAATTTTGTATTCTGACCTACTATTGATAATTTTTTGCAAAATAACATTTGTCTAAAATTTGACTAGTTGTTTAAATCTTTCGACCAGCTATCTACAATTTCCGACCGACTGTTTGAATTATGAGAGGTCATTTTGCAGAGAATTATTAAAACTAGGCTAGAGTACAAAATAACTTTAAAAAATATGTCATTTTACCAAAAGACTCATAAAAATATTCAACTTTTTTAGTTTGTTTAACTTATATGTGTTTTTTTTTCCAATGACGAACTTATTTAGATTTGTAAGACAAATAAAGAAAATTGAAGTGTCTTTTGTGGTATCATTGATATGTGTATTTTAAAATATATAGTTTATTAATTTAAAAAAAAAACTTGATTTATTGAAATAAAAAAATTACCAAAAATAGAAAATTAGAGTGTAATTGTTTTTTTTTTCTCTTCTTTCTACTCACTTTCTAACCCACCAAACAATCTCAAGAAAACCCAATAACTCTTTAAAAAAAGATTAAAGAGAGAGAAATAATGAGAGACTATTGGTGATCAATAAGGCAAGGTGGCAAGGAGACAACAAGAGAGCAAAGATGAGTCAAGTTAGGGCAAGAACGTCCGGTAGAGCTAACAGCAAGGTCATCGTTGCTGATAAGGGTGAATATTGGGCCCAAAAAACCCAAAAACACGACAGACCCGCCCGGTCCAAACTCGATGGGCCCGAAAAAATGAAGTTGTCAAGGCTTTAATAATTAACAAAAATTTGATATATAAATTAATAAAATAAAATTAAAATATATTTTTAATTATATTAAATTAATAAAAAATATTTTGTCTGCCACATCATGATTATGTTACAATTTGGATGTAATTGGACAGATGAGATGTTTTCGATAGTTTACATTGTTGGAGAGTATTTCGGAAGAGATTAAAAATTATTTGTCCTTTATTTAAATTTCATTTTTGTTAAACTTTAATTAAATTAAATTTTAGTTTCTATTTTACTTTATGTAAGCATATATATTTTTTAAAATATATCAGCTTTTATTTTAGTTGTATATATGTCACATATACAAATTTAATAACTCGTAAAAAAAAAATATTTAAGTATAAGTGCAAAAATCCCAAAATCATTAGATATTTTCTTCTTTTTTATTGAAGGGTATCTTATACCTTATTATATTGTATTTGGTATAAATCACAAATCAAAAAAATTATAGAAAAAATTATACAGAGAGTTAGATTGAATTTGAAATGACATAATTTCTACTAAATATATTATATATCTATTAATGAAGATGTATTAGATTTTCAAGTAATATTCCCTTTACATACATACAATACTTCAAGTAAATTATAAAATAACATATATAAAGTAATACAAAATGTTGAAAACATCACTATCTAAAATTTGATTGTTCAATTTATATTATTTATGAACAACAATAAATTCTACAATTAGAATAATTTATAATAGATTATTAATAATTTTATTTGAATATTATTTATTATATTACATAAAGTTTAAGATAGAATAAAAAAATTGTTCAAAATTATTTAAGGCAAGGTTTATTTTGTAAAATTATTATCAAATATTTAATACTTTTAATTAAATCTCTATTATTTAAAAAAAAAGTTTATATATTTTTAGACCATGTGTTTTGTCTAATTATTTATTTGGACCATGTGTTTTGACAAATTACTTTTTGGATTCTATATTTTATAAAATGGCTAAAATAGAACCATAACCCGATTTTTGTCAATGTTTTCTCAACTAAAATCACAAATAATTTATCAAACTAACAATTCAGAACAAAAAATAAAATTATTTTGCTTAAAAACTGTGTTGTTATATTCAATTTTTTCTCCATTAAAATTGAGTTTAGGGTTCTATTTTAACCATTTTATAAAATATAGGGTCCAAAAAATAATTTGTCAAAATACAGGATCCAATTAAGTAATAGAACAAAATACAGGGTTCAAAAAAATATAAACCCTAAAAAAAATCTAACTATAAATTAATTTGGTCTTAATTACAATATGAGTTGTACTATAATTATGGATTTTAAACAACATTTTCAAATTATTATTTGCAAAATAGAAACTTATGGACAACTTTACATCTATTTTTCACTTTCACTAATGATAACCTTATTGTTATATTCTTCATATTTGTTTATTTATTTTATTTTTCCTTTACATTTCTTTTTTGTTAATCCCTTAAAAATATTATATGTTGAACTATTTTTTCAATTAAATTACTTCAATATCTATAACATTCAATTATTAACCGTAAATAATTTTAAACTCGTAAAAGATCAACAAAAATATACTTCAACAAATAAATAAATAAAAAGTCATATCAACTAATGGTGTGTTTAGTATAGTATTAGAGAATGTGAATGAATAATGGGCATGATTTTGTGAAGTTAAGGGGTTAAAGTGCAAAAAAAAGTAAGGGGCCAAAATATAATTTTAAAAAATTGAAAAAATAAGGGCCAAAGCCTCCGAAGTCACAACGTGACTCATTCTCCGGCCATGGTTAATTTATCTAAATTTATTCACGGATGAGAATGAAGTTTGTAGATACGGTATAAATTTTGAAATTAAGAAATAAGAATGATAATCTTATGAGATTGGGGTTACCATTCCAATTTCCTCTTTAACAATGAATGAATTGACAAAATTACCCTTATTTTAAAAGTTAAAATTGACGAAATTGTAAACGCAAGAGTATTTCTATAACTTACAATTTGTTTATTTCAATTCCAAAGTGAAATAAACACATTATGAGAATATTTTTTTGGATTTTGTGTTTTGTCTCATTATCTATTTGGACCCTGTATTTTGACAAATTATTTTTTGGACCCTATATTTTGTAAAATAGTTAAAATAGAACCCTAAACTCAATTTTGATGAAGAAAAAATTGAATATAACAACACAGTTTTTAAACAGAATGATTTTATTTTTGTTCTGAATTGTTAATTTGGTAAATTATTTGTGATTTTAGTTAAGAAAACATTGACCAAAATCGGGGTTAGGATTCTATTTTAATAATTTTACAAAACATAGGGTCCAAAAAATAATTTGTCAAAACATAGAGTCCAAACAAGTAATGAGAAAAAACACAGAGTCCAAAAAAGTATAAACTCATTTTAATTTTTACAAACTCAGTAAACAATTTAATACGATTAGAGGTGAATTCAATTATTAGTCATTCTCATCCTAAGTCTTTCTAATTACATAAGATAACACATATTAGTTCTTGTACAAAATGTTATGATCATGAATAACAATTGTGGCATTTTTTCATATGATTGTAAGGAAGAGTAAAGTATTTTTTTTTTTGTAGTTAAAATCAAAAAATAAAATAAAAAATATATCTCTTTTACAAAAAGTTCCATGACAACCAAATTTATTGTTGAAAATTGTAAAATATATATATTAATATATCGATCGTAGTTTATTATGGGTTATGAATAGAATATCAAGTATATTTCGTGAAGAAAAACCTGAAAGAAAAGGTGTGGATTATAAGAAAGATTAAATTTTCTAATTTTCACAGAAATTACAGTTTTGAAAAGTTAATTCTAAAATTTCCTAGAAAAAGTAGTGACTTTTAAAGTCTATTCTGAATCTGAATTTCCCTCGAATCTTCAAGATTTTTTTCTCTTGAGAAAAAAAAATAAAACCCTTCCATTACGATGGTTTTGATTGGGACCTTCTTTGAATTGATGATTTTTTGTTGTTTTTATTATTTAATGTATGTTGTGTTCTAATTTACTTTCCTTCCTAATTAACAATCCCTCCAATTACTTTATTATTTACGTAAACTACTTTTCACCTCACAACCTAATGAATGAAACAAATGATCGAAAAATTTAGATAATTGATCGAATTTTAGACAAATGCATTTTGTAAAAAAATATCAAAAGTAAGCTAGAGTGCAGAATCACTTCAAAAAATAAAATATCATTTTCACCAATTTCATATATATATATGTATTTATACTAGGTAAAAATAACGTGCAATGTAGATTTGCTTAGTTTTAAAGTTATAAACAAGCTTATTCAAATATGTATTTATTTTTATTATTTTTTTAATTATCATGTAAATTTTAAATAAATAAACAATATCATAAAAATAAATCAAATATGTTTAATATTATGTATGACATAATTGTATTAAAAAATTAGGGCAAAACATTGTTCGTAATTTTAATAAAATCCGATTCATTTTTTTTCAATATATAATATAATGAATTACGGTTTTATAATATATATATATAAATATTTATATCAATAATCTATACATATATGACATCTAAACACAATATTGACATAGATATATATTGACATAGATAAATATTTATATCAATAATCTATACATATATGACATCTAAACACAATATTGACATAGATATATATTTACATGTGTTTACCGAGTTTTTCGGAAACTAGAAATATAATGAGAAAAGAGAGCTAGAAAGATTGGATCGAAGATAAACAAGCAGAGTTTTTACGTGGTTGGGGCGTTAATGAGCCTTAGTCCACGAGTCTATTGTATTAGATTTTAGAGAGCTTTTGACAATAGAGTTTTCTGCAAGTTTCAGCAAAGTAATTGCTTACAAGATAAAAACTGGAATCACCGCTACAGTGCACAACTGGTCCTATTTATAGGCAGTTAGGTGCAATGGGCTTGGGCCAGACTAAGCCGAGCCCAATAGGGATGTAATCATAGTTTGCTCGCTAATGGGGCCATAATACAAAGAATGTTGCTTAATAAAACATATTAATCAGGGCCCATTGGGCAGGCTTGGGCATGGCCGAGTCTTGCAGCTGCCAATAATGCATAACCTCAAACTGGTCCACGTGGGCTTCTAAGGGGATCCTAGGGACAGGATCTGTTAGAGTAGTGGCAGTATTGTTTCCTAGGAACAGCGTATGTTCCGTGCGTAACCTCCTCTGCAGGTTAGTTGAGGAAATCAACTTTCGTGTTTCTTGGGGACGTGTCAGCGTCAGGGAAGATCAAACTTACCCTATATGGACGTCTGGTCCGAGTTCCTTTACTAATGTCCCGGTTCACTTTCTAGGGTCTTGGATCGTTCACCCAGATTTGGGTTCATTCTTAACAAAGTTTTATTCCCAGACTAGTGAGCCGACCCCCTCTATTGGCATCCCAGAGGATACGGATAGGTTGGGACCGGGAAGAAGAGTTGAGCCTGCATCTTGGTCCCGGTTCCCTTGTTATGGTCGCGCCCATCGAATATTTTTGGGCTCATTAACTATTAGGTCGTTAGGACTTTCTTCCCTGTTCATCGGGCTTAGGATGGGCCAAGATCTCTTTGAGGGAGCCCATGGACCCATTATGTCATGCCACGCGTCCAGGGGGAAACATGGATAACAACATGGATACATGACATATATATAAATCACAATAATATTTAAAAATAAATTAATAATAGAATAAAATAATAATAGAAAAAAGTCATAGTTTAGAGTAGTATACATGCATCAACTATTTTTAGTTTCTAATGTAACTCGCAATGTCCTTCGGTGAATTTGATGAAGAAAAATAACTCTAATCACTTGAAAAAAAATAAACTATCACACAAATTTATAAGATAAAAAAAATGATATGTATGCTTTATTATTATTAAATATATATGATTTAATTATTTAAATTATCATGAAATATCTTTAAAATGTTTTATTTTAATTAATTAATTAATTTATTTATTTTTGTTTAAGTTTATGTTTGTTCTAGTTTTTTAATTTCGAGTGAACAACAAATTATATATTATTTTAAAATACAATATTAATATTATACATAGATTTTAAATTTAAGTTTGTTGCGAATTTTTTTAAAAAAAAATTGTTTCTAGTTGATAGTATATTATATTATGTTAAATGTTTATATGATATTTTTCTAATACGTGAAGTTTAAGTTTAATTAAATTTTATTTAAGTTATAAAACGTATCGTTTTTATTATTTTTAAATAATTGTCATTGTGAAATATCTCAAAAATATCATATTTTAATTTGTTTATTTAATTTGATTTAAGTTTAAATCATATTTACAATCTATCATTAAATATAAGAATATTTTGTTATATATAAAAATATTCCGTTAAAGTTAACAAATTTCTCGTTTTATCTACACACTTATTATATAAAAGATATATATTTATATAATTTTCCTCGTTTTCTTCATTATAATTTATATAAATATTATATATATACATATATTTGATATGAAAGATGCATGCATGCACACGTACTATATTTTTTATTAATTAATATATCATCTATTACTACTACAAAGCATGCTTTTATGACACTTCTTTAGGGCACTTACCTAGATATGAGCCCTAAAAATATCTCCTAAACTTTTTAGGATACTCATTGAGAGTCCTTAAATAATTTCTTTTAGTTCCTAAAAACTGATGTGGGTCCTAAAAGTTTGATTTTTTTTAACAAAAGTTTATGGACTTTTTAGGACACCCATATTGAGAGTCCTTAAAGAATTTCTTTTAGGACACACAAAGCTAGCCCTAAAAACTTATGTGTGTCCTAAAAGTTTAAATATATTTTTTTAACTAAACTTTTATTATATATTAAATCACAAAGAAAAAAAAAATAGCCCATTCTCTCTCTCTCTCCTTGCTCTCTTCCCCCATTTCTCTCTCTATCTCTCTGACAAAACCTCACTGCCTAGCCACAACGGCAGCGCTCCCGCCACCCCCCGCCTACACGCGCCGGCCCACGGCGTTCCCCTCGCCCATGAAAACCCCAGCCTCGCGAGCCCATGGCCTCACGCGCCCCCTAGCTTAGTCGATGGAGCCTCCAAAGTTCGAAAACTTATGTGGGTTTCTCTCACGAAACACCACTGCCCAGCCACGTACAACGACTCTCTGGCCACCCACTGCCTACACCCGCCGACCTACGATGTTTCACGAACCCCGAAACCCCCATCCCTGTGAGCCCCTAGCCTCACGCCCCCCCTAGCCTAGTCGACGGAGCCTCCAAAGTTTGGCGACCATGTGGGTTTCCGAAATGTTTTGGGCATTTTCCGACAAGCTCGAGCCACTCGGAGCCAAATGACCACCACCACTGCATTCCTTGTGCTTTGGGCTTCAAAACCCACTAAAGGATCGGATCGGACCGAACCACCACCATGAGATGGTGGCGCCCCCGTCATCGTCAGAGCTTCGGCGGGAGCTTTGGCTACTATTTAGAGAGTCCTAAAAATATTATTTTAGCAAGTCCTAAAAAACCTCAGTTTTTAAGGCTCTCAAATTGAGGACTCGCGGAGCATGAATCCTAAAAACGTTTTTAGGGCTCGCTTGTAGTAGTGTATTCTTTAAATTAATATTATCAAAACTCTATACGTATATATAACTTTTAAAATATACACGATAAAGAATTCAAATATGTATTTTTCTATATGTATTTATTTTTAGAAATGTGCATCCTTGCACAATTTTTCTTTATTTTAAGTTATTGTGTAATCACTAACTTGGAAAATATGATAATAAGAATTCAAATATTCATGATATCCAAACACACTATGTAACGACCCAAATTCGCTAATAAAGCTTAAGGGCCTTGATTAGTGTGCCAGGAGGGCATAAATGAGATTAGAATGAATATTATTGATTTAAAAGTGTGAATATGTGATTAATAATGCTTATATGATAATCGATGATATTATATGATAATATGAAACAAATATGTGATATATGTGAGAACCACATTATTATGTGGGTAGGTCTGCAGAGCACGACTCGAGGCGATCCTAGGGTCAGATAATGGGAAAGGTCACAACGGGACTTAAAACATGACTTTGGACAAGTCAGGGGTATTTTAGGTAACAGGTTCTGATTTAGACTATCGGGTCATGGAAATAAATATCTGGAGATATATTTGAGGTTAGGGAGTCTAGGCGAGAATATTGGGAGATTTTACTGTTTTGGCCTCGGGGACGGTTCCGGCACCCCGAGCCCTGGGATTGACTTAATGAGAAGGACAAAGGTTAGGAAGCCTTTAAAAAAAAATATAAACTGACTTTATTTTCTACTCAGCTGGTTACTCTCTCTCTCACTCTCAAGAAAAACAAAGGGAACTAAACTATAAACACTCAAGGGAAAAACAGAGGAAAATTGGGGAATTGGAGCTGAAGAATTGTTGGAAACTTAGAGGAAATCAGGGGTAACTTAGAGGTTTAGCTCAGCAAATAATCAAGGATTAAAGTAAGCATGAATTTCCTTCTTTCTGTGGTTAGAACTTGAGTTTCAGCTGGATATTGAGGTATTGTTCAATTGATGATTATGGTGGAATTGAGCTGGGAAAATCCTTGGAATCAGCTGGGTTTTGGCTAGAGGAAGGGTTCAATCAAGAAGGTAAGCTTTGTTTCATGAATTGATGATTTGAGTTTGAGTTTTGACTGATTAAAATTGGGTGTTTATGTTCTTAGAGTTTCAAGGATTGAAAGTGAGATTTCTATGGGTTATTGAGCTGAATTTCTGTTGAATTGTGTAGCATAAGTTGTGGTAATGTTGGGTGTTGAATTAGGGAGTTTAGGGGTGGTTTTGGCTGAGGTTTTGAGCTTTGAAATGGTGGGTTTTCTGGGTTCGAAGGGAAGGGATGCAGCTCTGTTCTAAAGAGCTGCGGCCCTAGGTTGAAAGTGAGCCAAGGAGGCTCGGCCAAGGGTGAGCGCCGCGGCGCCCATTCAAGGGCCGCGGCGCGTGTCCTTGGCACGGTGACCTTGGTTGTATTTTGAGGCTAGGGCCGCGGCTAAGCTTCAAGGGCCGCAACCCTTGGTTGCCCACTTGATCTATTAGGGTTTTTAAGGGCTTAGATCAAGTTTAGAAAGCTTGGGAACCATTCCACCACCGTGCTTGGTGGGATTTGATTTCCCGGAAGTTGGTTTTGTAATCGAAAATCCTAACTTGAGTTTTAATGAGGCCCTATACTTTGGGTGTGACTAGGCGATAAAAGCTTAGGCTCAGGAACGGATCGTGCTTGAGGGGCGTTGCTCATAATCCAAAACAGAAAAGATTAAAGGTAAGAAAACTACACCCGGTTGAATATTTGAACGGGACTAAGGGCTCCCTGATATATATGATTGAAAGAATGGTATTATGCCATGTAAATTGTAAACCAACGGCCTAAGCGTGCCACGATTAACTTGTGCAATTGGCACGGCTCGAACACTGGTATCCGAGGACAGCTTATTATGCACTGAGCTCGGTTTAAGCGGGCCGGAGTCAGTGGGTTAAACAGAGGGTGCGACCTAAGGTGTCGGCCCTAGTATTTGTGTAAATTGAATATTGTATTTGGCTATAGAAGAGATTGTTAAATAATCTAAGTGTAGACGAGATTGTAACGCCCTGATTACCCCAGAACAGTTACGGTGAACCGGAAATTTGATTCGCTACCCGAGTCCTTTGGTTAAAAACGTGATCTAAGTGCTATTATCAGGTTAAGGTGAAAAACCAGTAAAAAGAAAAGGGTACATTTCATTAATTAAACAAACTGCTCATGAGCCTTTTAAAATGTTTACAGGATAACCATAATACAAAAGAGTCGCTACAGTTCCAAATTTACAGTCTCCGCCGGCCTAAGCGGCAAAAACAGGGTTGACCCCTAGTCCCTCTGAGAACTCCTTGACCGTGGCGGTCAAGCGGCCCTGTATGTACACAACATCGCCCAAGCTCTCCACTCAGGGTTGGTTAAGCTTCTCCTTTCCTTTACCTGCACCACATAGCACCCATGAGCCAAGGCCCAGCAAGAAAACACAATATAGCATGATATAATATCAACAACGATCATAATAATCATTCTGGACTATCAGTCCAACAAATAGGTGACAATAGCCAAAAGTCACAATAATGAGCATCGCTCCCTCTAGCCATGTGACGATAGGGTCACCAGGGCTTAACTGATAAGTGATTCTTTCATAAGCTTGTTCAGGATAGGTGTATGGTGATTAGTCACCAACATAACCTTCCTCACGACTCTAGAGTCGAAGCTATGGACAACGTCCCTTAGCCATGTGACAAACGGTCACCGGGGTCATGTACCTTGGCTATAGTCATCTGGTCGTAGACCAGGCAAGCGCTTATAAGTTCTTCAACCTTAGGGTCGGTCTCGTATTAATGCTATAGAGCTATTCAACGCGTGATCATCGACTTTAGAGTCGGTCCCTGACTAGTCAGTGTCTTAAACAGGTAATCAGCGTTCACTAGCATTTAATATGCAATCCATGTCCACATATATCAACCAACATGCTTCAATGTCAAACCATGCATGTCATATATCTATACAGGGTGCAACTGTATTCATACACTGTTTTCTTACCTCTGGTTCGAGTGAGAATTACTATATGAACGACCCCTGAGAACGATCAACCTTTAAATTCCTTGACGGTCACCTAGTCATAACCAAATTATAGGATTTATCAATAAAAATGATAACTGAGGGTTCCCAAACCAAATCCCAGCCCCCCGAGACATCAAATACTACCCAATCGGGTACTAGGTCCAACCCCGAGGCCTAAGATTTGAATCCCCAAGCTAGAAACCACATTTTGGAAAAATTGGCCTTAAGGGCCGCGACCCTCCCCTGCTGCGCCGCGGCGCGCCCTCAAACAGAGAGGGCTCTCCCCTTGCCAGACGCCAAGGGCCGCGGCGCTTCCCTGCTGCGCCGCGGCGCCCAGCCCAGACCAGCTAAGTCGGCCACACGCACCAGAATTTTAACCCTGTGTTTTTCCTCTCAAACCAGTCCCTCAAACCATCTCTAAACCTCCTCCAAACTTATAATTAAACCCCCAAATAACACCCTTAGCTCACTCTCATCAAATCCCAAACAAACCAACACTAAAACCCCCTTTGATTCTCACTTCCCACCTTAAAATCATGAATTGAAAACCAAAAGTAAAACAGAGCACCAGCTGTGATAAATGACCAAAACTCACCTTGAAACCTGTTTTGAATCTCCCACACAAGCTAAATCAAGTGCACCAACCCAGCCTTTAAGTTTCCCTTGGTTAAATCCACACCTAGAGCTCAAAACCTCAAAGGAGATAATGAAGGAAGTTGTGTACGGGAAGGATAAGGAAGTGTCTCTGTTTTGTTCTGTTTAAATCTACCACCTTCTACAGCCACTTAAGTCACATATATCCTCCCTAAAATGACCAAATTGCCCTTGAGTCATTTAAAGCTTCTCAAGCTATTCTAGGGGTAAAATTGGTACTTCTCGCTTAACCCGTTAATCATAATTAACGCTTCCCAATTCCCGCTAATCTCAATATCCTCAAATACCAATAATTCATATCTCGTTACCCTAAAATCCCCGGTAACGCTATAGTCATTAATATCACCCCGAGACTCACCCCGAGCCCCGAGCTCAAACCTGTTATGACCAAACCGATAAATCATGTTTAAAGATCGTCTCATGTCGAAATACTCGAACCAATCCACATTATAATGTGGTCTCACAATATATCATAAGCACACAAACAAATATTCAATTATACCCTCAACGGGCCAAATTACCAAAACACCCCTGTAAACAAATGTGGACCCTCATGCATGCATTTAACATCATATTATAATATAATTCTCATAAACACGCATAAACACATTTAATGGCGTAATTAAACAGTTATGGCCCTCCCGGCCTACTAATCCAGCCATTAAACCACAATAGGGAATCCGGGGCATTACAGAGATTGTTTGTACCTTGGAGTATGCTTATATGCTTTGGATTGAATAATTGAACATGCTTATTAGAATACCTGTTTGATATCATTGTATATGTTGTGTATGTTGTTTTCTTGCTAGGCCTCGACTCACGGGTGCTGCGTGGTGCAGGTAAAGGCAAATGCAAGATCGATCAGCCCTGATTGGAGAGCTCTGCAGGGTGAATGTACATGACAGGCCGATCAACCGCCACGGTTGAGGAGATTACAGGGACGAGAGGACAGAATCACCTGTTTTGCCTTAGTAGGGCTAATGATGTCATTGACTTTTGTTTTTTTTGTAAATCAACTTGTAAACACTGGTCTTTTGGGGATCCCTTCTGTAAACTGTTTATAATTTATAAAATGTATCTTTTGAGGTCAAAATGTCTTTTATCCCTAGAACACTTAAACTAATGACACGTTATTAAATTAATGACTTGATTAGCAAGTCTTGTACTTTATATGTACACAGTGTAGCGGTCTTGGCTAGCCAGGGCGTTACACACTATATATTAGTGAATCTATTCAAAACTTCTAATTAGAATCCAAATTTCACCCAAACAGACTCAAATTATAAGTTGTGGAGGCCTAAAAATTTCAATCATCATAAAAGATGAAACTTACTTTGATAGAAAGAAAAAAAAGAACTATACATGGAAGTTTATTATGATGAAATTTGATGGGTTTGATTCTATTCTAACCCATAAACTCCAATCCAATATCTTATAATCTTCAACAATAAATTTGGTTGTCATAACTTGAACCGTTTTATGAAAGAGATAGATTTTTTTTAAAAAAATTTTGCTACAACAAAAATAATATACTTTAATCTTACTTATTACAATCATGAAAAATACCACTATTTGTTGTTGAAGACTAGAGACTTTGTGCAACAATTGAAGCCATGTTTGGTTGGCTAAAATGACAATCTAATGGAATGACTAATCCATCAAAAATAAAAATAAATGGAAATGTCATTTCAATGCGCATATAAATTTACTTATATTAACTTTTGTCTTTTTGATTCCTATTCTAATTTTCATTACTCTCAATCAATCGTACCAACTTATTACCACATACGACTAAACTATTTTCCATGGATCTACTTGATATTGTTTACTCGTTTTTTAGTCAATACGCATTTAAATGTGAAATAAATAATGAAAAGTGTAAGCATGATATCTCATGAGGACAAAAGGTTATAGTGGTTTCACCTTAATTAATGTCATTCATCCACATTTTAGTTTCTCATTAATAAACTCAACCAACTAAAAGATCGGATGAACTAGTATCAATTGAGTTTCTAGAGACGGCAGAAAAAAAAAATTACTAGAGAATAAATGTTTTGGAGAGTAAATATTGTGGCCTAAAGTGTCTAAAAATTAGTTGATCCTTATTCCTCTTATTTATAGTGAGGAATTAGATTATATTAGATATATTGTCATCTATAATTAAATCAATATTTTCTTTTATGGTTCGTATTTTGGATTAGGTTTATCCTTTTAGTAATTGGATAAGCTGAGTTGTAGACAGGACATGAAAGCGTAAGAATTCAACGGAATCCCCCTCATCTCAGAAAATACGAGATTAGGGGTGATTGGGTCTATGTAATTATGACTAAAACGAAAAATCTAGCTGATGAGTATGCTAATGAGTTGACCAAGCATCCGCGCACTGGCGAGCGAGGAGACGAAGCACACACATACTGAGGAGGACCAAGCATCTATATGCCGATGAGGAGACCAGACACACATATGTTGATGATAAGACAAAGCTTATTGGTCTATGCTAGCCATCCCAAGGGAGCGAACAACTCCTCGTGTCCTTATAGGCGCGAATACCTTCATTTCCAAACCTATTTACGTCAGTCCATATCACGTTCTTCCTTGCTACGCCACCAAGTCCAAAATTGGGTATAAAATATATAACATTTTTTTAGCATAAATTTTTTTAGCCACCAAGTCAATTTTTGTTTTCCTTTAGATGGTTTTGATGGGAACCGTGGTTGAAATGATCATGTGTTTAATTTTAATTGTAATGTGCATGAAACTAAGAAGACAAGACAGATTGCTTGATTGTCACCCACACCACCGTCCAACTTTGGCTATTGTCAATTTGTCACCCCACTACAACTATTTCACCCAAAATCTTTTAACTTTAGAAAAAGTGTGTTTTACAAATCATACATTAAACTACCTTTGACTTATAACTTCTTTCATATATGAACATTTTTTTTTTTTTTTATTATTATAATATGTATGTTGATAGATTTTAGATTAGATATGAAATTTCATTTTTGTTATTAAGATTTATCAAGTGTTTATGTGCATAATTTCTAATGTGCAAAACAAAAATAAAAATGCACTTGAAACACATATTTATATATGATAAGAATATGATTGTTTATCTTATAGTTATGAGATTATATTTTTTTAGATCTTGTGTTTTTACAAATTATATTTTGAACGATGTATTTAGTAAAATAGTTCAAACTAACTCCTACATTCGATTTTGGTCAAATATTTTTTATAACTAAAATCACAAATAATAAATAATTCATCAAACTAAAAATTCAGAACAAAAAGCAATTTGTCAAAACAAATAATTCAAACAGATAATGAAACAAAATGTACATGGTCAAAAAATGTATAAACTCTTATCTTTTATATGGAAACATCTTCCATTGTATATATACTAATTTAGGACGTAATATTATATATATATACTAGGTGCAATATGCGTACTTAGTTTTATTTTAAAAAAATTATTAAATATTTTTATTAAGTTTTTATTATTGTTATGTAAATTTTAAATAAATAAACAATATTATATATAAAAGAATGACATAAACATATTAAAATAAAAATTAAACCAAAACATTGTTTATGATATTTAAAAAAATATGATAACATTTTAGATCACAAACTACGTACGTTATTTAAGATACAAACATTCATGATATTATTCAAATCACACATTAATGATTAGAGAAGATGCTTGATTATTTTTTTTAGAAGATAAATATTATTCTAATTTCTTCTTTAGTTGCACAATTATACTATTTGTACACACACGACACTTATATATAATGTATTTATTATGTATTATATACTATTGTAATATGAAATTTGTATAGTATGTGAATTTATTATATTAATATAATTATTTAATATATAGTTTTGTATTAAATATTATTATAATAATAATATTTAATTATGATTATATATTATATGTTATATATTATAATAATATTTTAATTTATATTAATAGAGTTAATAAATATCTAGTTTAGTATTAAATATTACTATAATAATGATATTTTATAATATTTAAATTTATATTAATATAATTAAAATATATTTGAATTTATATTAATATAATTACTAAATATTTATTTTAGCAAATTTTATAAAAATTAGGATTATATATTATTATAATAATGATATTTAATAATATTAAAATTTATATTAATATAATTAATAAATATCTAATCTAGTATTAAATATTATAATACTAATATTCTATAATATTTAAATTTATATTAATATAGTTAATAAATATCAAATGATATTTTATAATATTTAAATTTTTAATATAATCAATAAATATTTATTTTTAATTTATTTTAAGAGTATATTCCGTTAAATATTTAGAATATTCTATTAAAGTTAAAAAAAAAATTAAAATCAAATCATTTATATTATTTACCATGAGTAGATATTTAAATTTGATAAGAAAGATGCATGCATGAGTTTATAATATGATATATATATATATATACACATATATTTATAGCTGTTTACAACGAAATCTCATGCATGCATATATTTTTTTTTCAAACTCAAAATCTTCACGAAAGATACACATTAAATTCAAAGTGAGAACACGTTACACTACTCTCTACTACTTGTTCAAAAAAGATAATCAAAACCCCATTAGTTAGCCTATATATAATTAAAGATATTAATTTATATATTAGTTATATATGTATAAATATTTATAATAAATATGTATAAAAATCATATTGAATCTGCAACTTGTCCCATAAGATTTTTCAATTTCTACCGACAATAAATATATATATCTTTATATATATCGATTAGGGCATTTGAAATAATCATTCACCCAAAAAATAAACTTTGAGATCATAAAAAAAATATTAAATCTCTGACAAAAACTGCTCCTTAATAAACAATAATTTTACAGAGAAAAAATTATTGAGAAAATAAATAAATAAAAACCAAACACTTATTATTATTATTGTTATCTCTAATCATTATTAATCCCAACTCTGCAAATAAATGATTCCTTCCAAACTTTGATTGGAAGACACTTTGTTTGTTTTCTGAAGAGACTTACAACACAAAATATAAATAAAACTTAGAAAATAATTTTTATAATTTATTTATTTATTCAAAAGAATCTAAAATAAAATTAGCTAGTTATGGCAGAGATATATATTTATATATTAAAAAAAGAAAGGGTCAGATATATGAGTAATTAAACAGGAAGAAAACAAAGTAATTAACCTCGTAAACTGTGCCCTTGACCAATAAAATAGTGACACGTGTCCATGTCAATTATTATAATTATTTAGTCAAATGAATAATTAAGTGAGAGAAGGTGCATGTGAATGTGTGCATCAATGATTGAAGCTCACGTTAATATTATACAATATATCACAAAAAAAAAAATTATATAGAAAATTCAATTTTGTATTTTTAATTTTTTTATATATATAATATATATAGAGTTAAATTTAATTAACACAAATAAATTATATTATTACCGACATGGAAGGGCATCTTTGAAGATTCAAACTCAAACAAAAAACGAAATTAAGTTATTCATAATAGTTTAAAATATTATTTCAAATAATAATTATATTTAAAGAAAGTTTGTTATTATAAATAATTAAGAGTTAAAAATGGTGGGCGGTGGGAGTGACTTTTTTTATAATTATATTTTAATTGATGGTTATTATTATTAGTTAATCATCATCATTATTATCAACTTGGTTCTTTATAAGAGTGATTATGAAACAGTAATTAAATTGAAAAGCATGTTGGCCAATTGTTAAAAAATATAATATCATATAGACATATACACTTGTTTTGATGTTGACATTTTAAATATATATACATGGAATTCTCTTATAATGACTATCGGTAGAACTCTCGATGTTCTTGACTTGTGAATAGTTTTCGACGCGATTTTTTTATGATTGTATATATTGTAGCTATTTAGAGCATCCTGCAAATAATTTTTTAGAAAATTCCGAATAGTTTACAGTACCAAAAACTAAGTTCAAACATATTGTTGCATGCGTGACTAATTTTCGTTAGGTGTGTATACTAGATAAATATAATATATTATCGGTAATAATAAATAGAGAAATTGATGAAAATGACTTATTTTTTCAAGTAATTTTGTACTCTGGCCTAGTTTTGATAATTTTTTACAAAATGACATCTGTCTAAAATTCGACCAGTTGTCTAAATTTTTCGACCGGCTGTTTGAATTTTTCGACCACCTGTCTAAATTTTTGACTAGCTGTCTAAATTATAAGAGGTCATTTTGCAAAAAATTATTAAAACTAGGCTAGAGTGCAAAATGACTTTAAAAAATACGTCATTTTGCCAAAATACCCTCATAAATATATTTATTAATATATATATATGATTATGTATCTTGTATTGATTTGTATCATTTAATTTCCAAAATGAAGTTCATGCACATAATAATATAATATAACATATATAAGGTTTATTAAAGTTTATTAGTATAATTATAACATTCATATGAGTGTTAATTTAATTTGTTTATGAATTATTTGTCTATTAATTTTATAAACAAAGTCACTAACTAAATTACATTTACGTACTTTATATGGGTTTATATAAATGAAATAATCTCCAAACAAATGGAAAAATAAAATTTGGTAGATAATAAGTTATTTTGTGTGCTTGGCATATTAGTATTCCAAATTAAATAATAATACGCCCACAGTTTGGGATAGAGATATCCACATATATATATATATATATATTTATAAAGATTTTATTATAGGAGTGTCATTTTTGTCAATCGATAGGGACGTTTTTGTTTTTGGCGCACTGAGAAATTACAATTTAAATATTTTTATACAACGGTGAACATGGTAGTTATATAGTAGATATCATACCAATTTTTGATAAATTTTGAATAATATACAGTGTTGAAATTGTGGTTCAAAAAATATATTTTACACTCATATGAAAAAAATAACAAGTATACACCAACATATTCAATTGATTGTTTGAACTATAATTTTAGTATAGTAAATTATTTGAATTTTTTTTAAAATTAGTTAGATAACTACTATAACTACAATATACACCCTTGTAAAATAAATTAGTTATAATTTTTCTTCTTGCAAAAAGTATAGAGAAAATTAAGAGAATCGCTAAAGGGCATCAGAAGGAGGTGTCGTATTGCTATTAGTGTAATTCAATATCGGAACTCACATATTTGAATTTTTTAAGTATTATAGGGTATCACTAATCAATTATGAAGTGTTATCTCATGTAGTATTAAACATCTTAAAATTTCGAATAGCAATTTTAAAAATGAATGACGTCCAGTATTAGAATTTCATAATATATATTTATTTTTATTTTTTTAAAAAATATTATTATGTGTGGTGGAAATTTTGTGAGAAGTTTTCTACATCGAGAATCGAGATGGTTGTAAATTATTTAATGCTTTTAATTATGACCTTGCTTTAATCGAGGTTCATTCTTCTTTATAGCAATTAATTAATAATTTAAAAGATTTTTTTCGGTTGAAAATTGAGGTTTATTATTCTTAAACTTATATAATTTTAACGTGTCCATATTAAGTCAAGTTAATTAAAATAAATTATATCTTGAAATTCCCCATAAAAACACAATAAAACTAATAATTTGAGTAGCTAGTTAGGTATATATATATTTATATTTTTTTGTTCTAGCTAGCTAGACACTTATAATAATAAAGTTGTAATAATTAATGAAATTAAATCAATAGTTAATAAATATTATACCAAATTAATAAAATAGACTATAGATTTAGCAAAAATTGATATTTCGACAGCAACTATTCAAGACTTGTACCGATTATCTAATATTATTAATTGTTTTTCTTTTTCCCACTAAACACATATATTCTCTAATAATTAATATTGATATTTTATTATTTATTTGAATATTGCATGCTTTACAAATTTATTTAATTAATTAAGATCGTTATTTACCTAAATATTAAATGTCTTATATGAAACTGAGAAATTAATTAATAAGATATCAATATATTTTGTATCTATTATTTTAACACATCATTTATAAAATGTTGAAAAAAATGTAGAAGGAAATTTAAAAAAAAAATTGAAATAAATTATTCAATATAAATATATATTTTTTATTTTTAAAAGGATAATATAATTTTGGACTTTTTATTTTATACTAAATATTCGTTTGAATTTTTCATTTAAAAAAAATGATTTTGTGTTTTGTAAATTGGTTTAAAATTAATTTTGATTCTTATTTAGTTATAATATATTTTTTAAAATAACTATGTCAAGATTGATGCAAGTTGGAGATATGTTAAATTTTCAAATCGGTTACTTTGTAAATAAAACTTGAAAATAAAAAATATTTTCATCAAAATCGGATTCATATAATTATTTTGAACAAATTTATAAAATAAGGAGCCAAAAAAGAATCAAAACAGAATATTCAAACAAATAGTTAACAAAAATAAATGATCTCAAATAGTATTATCTCTATTTGAAATGATGGTTTCCAATATAAGGTTAATGTTTAATTCTCTTAAAATTAAGTTATATGTTCAATCTAATTTAATTTTGACAAATTTTAAATGACAAGTGTCTTTATTCTAGTGATGATTCATGATTGATCTAGACATTGTCTAGCTCATGCGATATTATTTAAATAAAAGTCAATAATAAGATAGTTCAACTCTTTTTTCCAAAGAAAAATAATGTTATCAATTTGATTAATCCAACTATACAATAAAGAATTTCCTCACATTAACTAAAGATATATACTAACACCTTTTTTTATAAAATAAATA
The DNA here is from genome assembly GCF_963169125.1 of Humulus lupulus. Taxonomy (NCBI): domain Eukaryota; kingdom Viridiplantae; phylum Streptophyta; class Magnoliopsida; order Rosales; family Cannabaceae; genus Humulus; species Humulus lupulus. Next base: position 294,896,827 of record NC_084794.1, on the reverse strand, counting down.
ATAATAATAGAATAATGCATTGCTATAAGGTAGTGATTGAGTTACTTACACGTACATATCCATATAATAATGTACTCTCAATCAATATACACACATATATATACAAATATGCCTTTAACGGGTCAAATTACGAAAATATCATTTTAATGACAAATTGGCATACATGCATGTTTAATACACTTAAACATGTCAATATAGTGATATTATAATATAATTACATAATTCATATAAGAGTAATGATATGTGCACCCAAAATATACACTGAAATATTACACATAGTGATATGACAGTTTAGCCTAGTCAATTACATTTATTAAAACTGAGACACACTGTTTTAAAAAATAGCGACACATAACTGTGTGTAATGTTTGAGTGCACATACCATTACTCGTTCATATATAATCATGCATATTATCACATAATAATGCAATTAAATTAACTATTACCCTCCCGACCCTTTTTTCAAGATACTGAGCCTCATTAGAGAAATTGAGACGTTACAAAGACTGAACTACTTACGCGTACCACCATCCCAACAATTATATTTCATAATAAATTTAACATCACTAGCAATAATTACATATAATATATTTATACAAGGACTCAAGAAAATGAAAAACTTTTTTTTCTTTCTCTTTGAATGTGATGTTTGATTTATTTAAACAATAAATAAATTTTATGATGAAGAATTTTGAAAAGCTTACACCAATTTAATACATATTAGCTAGTAATTAAGAGGTTAATTATTATCTATGATTTTTAGTTGGATGCATGGACTCAAATTTAATTATAATACATTGTAAGGTTTAGTTTGTTTTTCAATAGGTACTTAATTAATTATAAGTTTATTTTTTAAAAATATTTATATATATTTCTTTTATATATAAATAATTTCTTTATTTTCTCCAAATTTTTTGCCTCATCTCTCTCCATTCTTGTTTTATAATTATTATATTGCATATGATCTTCTAATTTTCTTTATTGAAATAATAAACATTCCTTATTAGACAAAATTGACAATATATATATACTACAAAAACACAGCATGCAATAATTATTAAAAATGAGAAAATTTTGTGATTGAAAATATGTGTCATCATTGAATTTTAGAAAACATAAAACAATAATGTACGTATGGCCTTTGAGTATGTTAATAAAAATTTGTGATTAATTGTTAATAATTTTTTTTATTACGACTAATGTTGTTTTTAATCCATTTTATTTTATTCAAAATTATTTATATTTATATAAATATTTAAGATTAAAATGTCGGTGTTTGGCGGCACGTGTTGGTTTTCTTTTAAATATGGAAAAGTCCATTCTGACTCACTTTTTAATAATAAGTTTATTAAAATATAAGAAATAATTTTGAGTTGAGAGTTTGAATATATGGACTTAAATTTATTTTTTTGAAAAAAAGGACTTAAATTAATTAATAGTCAAAATACCAAATATATATTTGATCAATAAAGGGTTACAACCGACATGGATGACTTTCATATATTTGCTTAGGTCTAATCTAAGTCCTCTTAGTACATTTACACCCACTTTATAATATGTTCATTGATACTTTGAACTTAGCTTTGCCTGCATTAAGATTTAAAACTTGTCGTCTACTTTCCAGAAATGTTTGAAACAGAGAATTTACAATAATACAACGCTGCATTCTTTAAAGATTGAGGAACGAGATGAGTTATGGTTTCGAAAGAAGAAGGAAGAGACCTAGGTTAAAGGCTTAGGCTCGAAAGTCGGCCTTACTCAACAACTTTATTAGGTTGAGTGCTTGTTTCCACTAATTGCTGATATTGGTCCCCGAAAAAAGTTATTCGATACAGTCAGTTCACCAAGATTACATACCTTTTAGCTTGTGTTATGATATTTATTGCTTAATTCTTGTGGAAATACCCTTTTTTTTGGTTAAGTAGTCTCACATCGTTTCAAACTACTTAAACTTTATCCTAAGAGTTGTTGAACAAATTATCCGCTTAATCATCAAAATTGTTTAACTCAAACTGCACCGAGCGGTGTGGTTAATTTTATTTTTTTCGCTGTATGGGTTGGTGGTCCAATTTCTTCTACGTTGTGTTGTGGTTAGGCGGAGTGAATTTTCAAAAATTACAATATTCTCAACATACTACATAAATATTGAGTATTTTTTTATATATATTTTATATATTATTATTAATTTATTTTAATATCAAATATTTTATTTATAAATTTATGCTATTAATAACATAAAAAAGTAAATGAGCTAAACTTTTACTCAAGTATACTATAAAACTAAAGACAACACACAATAAACCTATATCATATTTCATTATTTCTCATTTCTTCTTTTATTTGGATTTTTTTTATATAAGAAATATATAATTTTGTTTTTATGTATAAATTAATGATTTAATTGTGGCTAACACATCAAAAGAAAAATAAATAATTGTGGGGTTACAAATTTTATTTAATCACATTTTCGTGAATTGATGAATTTTTTTTCACATTTTCATAGCTTATACCCACATCACGATCACGATCACCCTTACTTTATATTATTTAAAGAATATTTATTTATTTAAATTTCATTTTAAAAACAAAAAAGTTGTTAAAATTATATACTATTATTTAGGATTAATTTTTAGAACAAATTTTATGTATTACATTTTTTAATATTGGGCATCATGTTATAGTATGGTGGTAAGTAAAAAAAAAAGGTGTTATAGTTTTATTTTTAGGTTTTTTAATTATTATAATTTTAATTTTATTTAAGTCAAGCTTTTCTCCCAGCCATACTTGATTTATTACCATAAACTCATAAAATGAATGAACTAATTAAGTTGGTAAATATCTAAAAGTTGCATGTGCCTATAGTTGTTTTATTTATTAAAATGATGAATAAATAATATATATTTTTAAATCATTTTTTTTATGCATAATATATTTTTTATGAGTAAAAATGGAGTAGTCATAATGTTAGGCTTGCATGGTAATTTTTTTTTCTAAATAAATTGAGATATAAATGGTAATTGTAGTGTTCTTAACATTTTGCAAGGCATTACTAAAATTGTATTTAGGAGTAATTAATATCCTAACTTAACCTAACTTTCTAAAAGTTGTATGTGCTTGTTATGATTTTAATTATATAATAAAAATGGTATTTGAGATTACAAATATTTGGAGTATATATTAATTATATTTTAGCTTTAAATATAATTGTTTTACTAAGTAAAACCTTCAATTATTAAATATTATATTCTTTTACAAAATCATATATATTTTATTTATTTTCCAATAATATATAGGATTTATACTTTTTTGGACCCTGTGTTTTGTCTCATTGCTTATTTGAACCCTGTATTTTGACAAATTATTTTGTGGACCCTATGTTTTGTAAAATGGTTAAAACAGAACTTTAAACTCAATTTTGATGAAAAAAATTTGAATATAACAACACAGTTTTTAAGCAGAATGATTTTATTTTTGTTCTGAATTGTTAGTTTGGTAAATTATTTGTGATTTTAGTAGAGAAAATATTGACCAAAATCGGGTTTGGGGTTTTATTTTAACAATTTTAATAACATAGGATTTAAAAAGTAATTTGTCAAAACACAGGGTCCAAAAAATTAATGAGACAAAACACAAGATAAAAAAATATATAAACCCTAATATATATAAAGACCAAATCATTAATATACATTATATTATATTAATTCTATTTAACTTTTTTGTTTTGTTATAATGAAAAAAGTAATTATTTCTTTAAATTATTTTAGGTGTGCCTTTAATTACAATTACATTAGAAGTTAGGACCATTAGTGTGCAAAATAAAGGAGTCCTCTCACCAACTTCAAAATGAATAGTTATGTTGAATTGTGCCATTGAAACTAAATACCTACTTATATACTCTTAGCCTTTTTTTGTTTGTTTGTTTAAGGTATTGAATTTTAGTTATTTGGGCCTATAAACTAGGTTGGGCTAATACCCTATATTTTTTGGCCCACTCTATGACATTAACAAGCAAGAGGACTTGAATTTTAATCAAACTCAATGTTTGGTAAGGAAGAAAGAATGACACAATGCATTTTGACCAAATAGTGGAGAAAGAAAGAAATTAAATTTTATAGTTCTTTTTTTTTTTTTTTTAAAAAGAATATATTATAGTGAGATTAATACAATACAAAATACTACTTGAGTCAAGCTCTAATTTAATAAATAAGCTCTAATTTACAATATTCTTCCATGGGAGGAGATATATTTGGCCACTCCACAATTTCTTTTAAATTTGTTCTTGTCTTTTAATTTGATAGTGTATTTTGGGTACATTTTTAAGGATAAAAAGTAGGGGTGTTCATCGATAGGTTTGGTCGAGTTATAATATATTTTAATCAACTCGATGTAAAAATCGGGTTGTAAAAATCCAACTCTAACCCGAACAATTAAGAAAAAAAAAATTAACTCGTCCAATGTTTTAGGCAGTTTGGTCGGGTTAACCCGCCCAAACCAATCTTAAGTTATTTTTTAAAATAAATATTCTTATAATTAGATTGAATAAACTAAAAGTAAAGTATACATCTTGCAAACATAGACATATTATTATAAATTGAAACTTTAAAACATTATTCTAAATTCATTGTTAAAAATTTTAAAATAATATTTAATATATGTATGTATAAATGAAAAAAAAACTCTTATTTGGTTTATTCGAGTTATATTAGGCGGTTTGATATAATTTTCAAACCGTCCAATATAATAATTGGGTAGTTTGAATTTTTGTTAAGTTATTCTAATTGCATTTTTGTCAATTTTTTCTTTAGACAATTTAATTAGATTGGCAGTTTGCAAAAACTTTTTCACAACCTTAATAAAAATTGTCGAACTTCTCACAATAAAAAAGATAATAAATACCACCACCAAAATGACAAAAAATACTTACAAGACAATACATAAATGTATTAAACATTACAATAATAATAAAAGAAGAAAGGTATAATAAATAAAGTTAGAAGACTTATTTTAACCTTTTAACTTTTACTTTATAATTTTATTCTTTTGAAAACTTTTATAAATAAACAATAAATTCAACAGTTGACAACTTGAACAGAGTGTAAAGAAGAAGTTAATTGGAGTACAGCAAGTGCTTTATTTTTTTATTTCAGTTTTGATGTAGCACTAGCACTACCTTACCAAGTTACCAAACAACAAAATAAACTATATTATATCATCTTTTTATTTATTATTATTATTATTATTTTTTAAGCTAAGTAGTTATTTTAATCCATTGAGGTTTTATATCATTATTTATGGTAGTCGATTTAATTAGTGAAAATGTTTTTTTTTAAATATTATTTTATTAAAATAAATTTCTTGATATATTTAACATTTTCTTATGTAAGTATTAAAAAAGGATAATTACAAATAATTATTAACATATACCCGTAACACAATTAAAAATTATAATAACAAATCATGTTAGATATATTTTATAGTTATTTTATTTACTTGTATTGGAAGTAAATGATTTTTTTTAATTTCAAATTTAATCATTCAAAAATATCAGCAAAATTACAAGTAAATTATATTTTATACATGTGTTATGAATGGAACACAAAGTGCTCCTCAAAGTTATTATTATATACTTTTTTTTAAGAAATTTGCTTCCCATTATTAACATAGGTGCTAATATAAGGTTAGTCATATTAATTGTTGATTAGAAGTATTTACCAAGTTTTTTGGAAACTATAAATATTTCGAGAATAAGAGCTAGTAAGAAAATAAGGAAATAAACAAGATCAATGTTTTTTACATGGTTGGGACGTTAATCAGCCTTAGTCCACGAGTCACTTGTATTGAGTTTTAGAGAGTTTATCAATAGAGGTTTTCTGCAAGTTCAACAATATTTTTGCGTGCATGAGAAGTTGGATCCCCGCTACAGTGCACTAATGACCCTATTTATAGATGGTCATGTAGTTTGGGTCGGACTAATCCGGGTTCAATAAGGATATAAGCATAATTGATCTTTAATGGAGCTAAAATACAAGTGTATAGCAGGATTACAAGTTGTTTAGTCTAGGCTCATTCGGTTGGCTCAAGCATTGTAGAGCCTTACAGATGTCCTTTGTACGTTAATACAAACTGATGCGCGTGAGCTATCAGGGAGATTTTGGGGACATGATCTGTCAAAGTAGTGGTAATACCGATCCCTAGGAACATTGTACGTTCCGTGCGTATCCCTTTTGCAGGTTAGTTGAGGAGATCAGCTGCCGGATTTCTCGGGGACACGTCAGCCGGGTGACGAGTTGGTCTTGTTCTACAGGGACGTATGGTCCGGGTTCATTTACCAAGGTTCGGCTTCATTTACCAATACGGACATCGGGTAGCGATGATGGATAGAAGGATTTGTCCTGATAGTGGGTTGAAATGCGAGGATGGATCCGGATCCCACATGGCGAGATCTGGCCCTTGGATTGGGACATCCGCCACAACAATCTACTTTCCAGATGATGGAGGTTGCAGGCACTCATGAAGTTGGCCCGGGCCTTCATCTCAGATTCGGGTTGTCGCTACACTTGGATTATTTGCTAGTCATTAGACCTAAGATGGGTTTGAGTCTTCAGGCCTCTGGTTGCTCAGTGTTCGCTGAGCCCTGGCCTCTCCTGAGAATTCATGAGGCCCGCTTGACAATGCCACGTGTTCTTGGTAGAAAATATGGACAACAAAAAGAAATAAAAAAGTATGTATAATTTTAAAAAAATTTAAAATGTTTTCATTCTAGTCTTTCAAATTTCCCTAGGTAGAAAAGGAACAAAATTTGAATTAGAAAATTAAGAAAGCAATAAATGACACAACATAAGAAAACAAAGCAAAAAAAAACATCTCAAAATGAATTTATAGGGTAAATTTTGTGAATTGTCTCATTAGCACACAACAAAACCATATTGGATGGACCCCCTAAAGGTCTAAGAGTTCTACCAACAAAAGGGTAAAAATGTAAAATAAAAAATAAAATAAGGTAAAATGTAAAATACCTCTCTTGTTAAGAATTATAATAATACATCTTAAAATTAATTAGTGATAAATAGAGTATTTATATTTAGATAAATAGTTCAATATTCTCATATATTTGTGTGAGACACTATACTCCAACCTCATTTAAAGAAATTAGTTATTTTTACTCACTAATCTTAAAATACCAAATCACAAATAACTTTTTCTTAAGTCACTATTTTTTAGATCTTAAGTGTATTTTTGCATTAATCGAATATGTAGCGACTTGCTTTTCTTTTTAATTGGATTACTATTTAGATTAGTTTGGATTAGATAAAGCTCTTGATAGTATATTAAGTTAAGAGTAACGATAGAAAATGACATATTTTTTGAAGTTATTTTGCACTCTGACTTAGTTTTGATATTTTTTTGCAAAATGACATTCGACACTCCAAACAGCTGGTCGAAAATTTTCAATTCTTAAATTACTTAGACTTGAGCTCTACCACTTAAAATCAAACAGTCGAAACATGTAACGAGATAAAACATACGATCCAAAAAAATAAAAATCCAAATAAAATTATAAAGTAAAATTAAACTATCCTCTCACACTATTTTTTTAAGTCTTATTACTAGTAAAGATTAGATTAGATTAGATTAGATTAGACTAGACTAGATTAGACAAACATGTTAATATTCCCACTTTCTCTCTCTCTCTCTCCTCTTCTCATTAATCATTGGTAAATTAGTCTCACAAGAGAGAGAAATAAATAGAGAGATAATATATTACAAAAACATAATCATAAACAATTTCATCCTTATAATCATAAACAACCCAACTCATCTTTTCCCACTTTTTAAAGAAAAATATCACAAAACTTTCTCATTCCCTTTTTTTTTATTATTATTATTTTTTTTCCCTCTATATCCAAACAACTCCCCTCTAGAAGAGCCAAGAAATTAAAAAATATATATATATAAAGAAAAATGAAGAGAAAAATAAAAAGAAAAAGTGCACAACTTTTCACCACTTTTCTTTTTAGCTGGCAAAGAAAAATAGAAAATTAAAATAAATAAATAAATAAAAATAAAAATTAGTGAAGTTTGACGTTTAAGGCTAGCTTCTTCCACCGTCTATTAAGGAGTTTTTGGTCTGAGAAAGTTTTATTTTTTATTAATTTTTTTATAATTATTAATTATTATTTATTCGTATCTATTTTATTTAAATATTTATTAATTAAAAAAATATATTATATAAAGGTCAAACAGACATTTTCTTTTCTTTATCTTTTCTCTACTTTCTCTCTGCTTCGCATTACTTTGCTCTCTTTTCTTCTTCTTCTTCTTCTTCTTTACTCACTCAAGGACCATTTCATCATCATCACCATTGGTACTATCTCCTTTCAATTCCAATTTCTGACTCAAAAAACCTTTTTTTTTCCGAGAAAATTTTCTGGGTTTCAGCTTTTTTCTTTCTTTCTTTCATTTTTTATCTGCCCATTTCGTCGAAACTCGATTTTCTGCGGTTTTCCTCATTTGGGTTCTGACAAATTTTTCGTGGGTAGGAACCCAATTTCGATGAGAGTGGCTACTGCTACTACTACTACGAAGACGACGATATAGAAAAGAAGAGAAGTAACAAAAATGGAATCTTTCAAGTACTGCATGGAAATTCAATCGAACGAGCTCAATTCATCTTCGGACCAGCTTTCGGATTGCCTTTTCAAACCCAATTGGGAGCAGTCCTTGGATCAGAACGACCCATTTGAGTCAGCTCTGAGCTCAATCGTTTCCTCGCCGGTTGCCCCTTCTAACGCCGGCGGCGGCGGCGGCGGTGGTTCCATCGGCGACGGAATTATGATCAGAGAGTTGATTGGTAGACTGGGTAACATCTGTAACTCGGGTGAGATTTCGCCTCAGTCTTATATGTGTAGCAATAACAACAGTAGGAACAATTCTTGTTACGCGACTCCATTGAATTCGCCTCCGAAGCTCAACTTGTCAGTTGCGGATCAGCAGATCAGAACCAACTTTCACATGCCGAATCCTCCGAGCTTGGCTCCATTTTCCGGCGACCCTGGTTTCGCCGCGAGAGCTGCCAAGTTCTCTTGCTTTGGGAACAGTAGGAACTTCGGTGGTGGACTAAATGGGCAATTCGGTATGAACGAGACTGAATTGCCGTTTAGATCAGTGCCCAGAATTGACTCCATTAAGCCTCCTTCGAGAGCTTCACCTTCAAGCAACCAAGCTCCCAGAGCAGCAGCAGCTGGAGGTGGTGGTGGATCTCAATTTCCAATTGGGGTTCAGGAGAGCAACAATTCAGGTTCTGATAAGAAAACCAATCGAGTTTCAAGGTCTTCAACCCCTGAAAATGGCGATTCAAGGGAGGGATCTTCGGTTTCTGATCAGATCCCAAGTGGGGAAACTAGTGGGAAAGCTGAGATTGAGGCTAGTAATAATGGTAGGAAAAGGAAAGCCATTTCCAGAGGAAAAGCCAAAGAAAGTCCATCACAAACCACTGTTAAAGATTCTAAGGTACCAATAATTTTTTGTTCTCTTCCCCATTTGACAACTCCGTATGGAATTTGGTGATGATTTAGTTTTCTTTTTCAATTCATTTATGGTAGGTTGCAGCAGTAGAGAATGATGAAGCAAATGTGAAAAGAAGCAAAAAAGATGATGGTGCTACTACTGCAAAGACAAAGGTGGAAAATGAAGGAGTTAATAATAAAGGGTCAGGAGATGGTAACCAGAAACAAACAAAGGATAACTCAAAGCCTCCAGAGCCACCAAAGGACTACATCCATGTCAGAGCTCGAAGAGGACAAGCTACTGATAGCCATAGTCTTGCTGAAAGAGTACGAATTCAATACTTGTGTTGCTTAACTCTGTAGTTTTATGAGTAGGGTCAAGTTCAGTTTCCATTGACATGTCTCTCTTTTTTTTCTGTGTTTGACTCAGGTTCGACGAGAGAAAATCAGTGAGAGGATGAAGTTTCTTCAGGATCTCGTTCCTGGTTGCAACAAGGTGCTTAAAAAGATTGCATTTAGAGAGATTAAATGGTTGAATTTACTATAATAAGAAATGGTTCTGAATTTGCTTTGAATCTGATTTTTTTTTGCAGGTAACTGGAAAAGCAGTTATGTTAGATGAGATCATAAACTATGTTCAATCATTACAGCGTCAGGTTGAGGTAAAATTCAAACAGAAGCTTTCAAAAGTTGAATTTGAAATGACTTTATATAAACCAGATTCTTCTAGTTTTCTTTACTAAATTTGTATTGCTTCAAATTTTTCTCTCTCAGTTTCTTTCAATGAAGTTGGCAACTGTGAATCCACGGATGGATTTTAACATGGAGGCTCTTCTGTCAAAGGAGGTAAGTTCCACTATTTTCAACAAATTTTTCATATGTTGGATCTCTGAGAATTTTGGGCCTGTGATTGACTTTATTTACCTATATATGATTCAGATCTTTCAGTCTCGTGGGTCTTTGCCACATGGCCTTTATCCATTAGATTCATCAATGACAGCAGCAGCAGCAGCAGCAGCATTCCCTTTTGGGTATAATCCCCAACAAATAATGCCACAACTACATAATAATAATGGCATACCTTCTTCTTCAGAGGCCCAATTCTCAGTAAACCCTTTAAATGGTTCAATGCATAGAGCCTCAGCAAACATGCAACTACCTGCTGCCATAGATGGATTTGCTCAACATGCTCAACAGGTGAGAGCAAAGCACAGAAAAGAAAAACTTGGGTTGTCATTATATGCCATTTTTAGCATTTTAAATGAGTTGCCTTTGCATAATCTGAAACTGGTTCAATTGTTAATTTTCAGGCTTCTACTTTTTTTGAGGATGATCTTCAAAGTGTGGTTCAGATGGGTTTTGGTCAGATTGAGCAGCACAGTCTTCAAGGTACAGACAAAAAAAATTAATTTTAAAAAGTACCCAGTTTTTAGTAGGTCTTGTTTTTCTTCAGATTTGTCTAATCCAGAGTTTTTTTTTTTTTGGTTATTTGCAGGCTCAATGACTCAAGCTCAAATGAAAATTGAGCTATGATAATTATGATAATACTACTTTGATTAACTCTCTCTCTCTCTCTTGGATTTTCTCATTTGAGGCCTCCCCCAGCCACAGGAGAGAAAGGCCTCTGTATATAACAGAGCAAAGTCCCCAGTTTGAGTGAAGAAGAAAGAATCACTTCAGCTTGGAGAAAAGATGAACTAGCTTTCTCTTCATGTTCTATTTTAATATTAGTTTCCATTATTGGTCAAAAAAATTCTCAATTCTTTGGAGGATTCTTTTCAAGAAAATCCTCACTAAAAAAACCTTAGAGAACTAATTTGCTTCAACAACAAGAGAGTGATCCAGCAAAATTTTCAATTCTGTAAAGACTCCTCTTATTTAAGCTGTAACATTTGTCAGTACAAAAAAAAAAAAAAAGTTGTCTTGGAAGTAAGAAAGAAAGAACTTTCCCATGTAAACTTCTGATCCAACCTTTTGTGTATGAACTTACTATTTTAATACTATCAAACTGATTCATTGAGAGACTTCATTATTATGTTTGTTCATAGTTCATCTTCTTTAACAGACAGTAATAAAAACTGTTCCTTTAGACCTTTGTCAGATGAAAGATTTGATCTTGATAATAAAGAAAGCAACTTTAAGTTGGGAACAGTTGAAGAATGTCCTTTGAATTTTTTTTTTTGTTGGGAAAATAGTAAAATGAAAATGACACCATTTTTGAGTTGCTATCAAAGTTTAGCTGGAAAAAAATTGATCATAATGGGTCCGCAATCAAAGTGATATTATCTTAAGTTAAATTGCGTAACTTGTGGTTTAACAGATATGAACTGGAAAACAGCTGTTAAGTGGGGACAATTGGTCTCTTTAGTCTATTTTGATGATTAAGAATGATTTGTGTTCTACCAAAAGAAAAAGGATAATATATATATATATATAATAAAGATTAAAGAGATTTTTTTCATTATCATTTTATTAGTTTTTTATTTATTTATTTAGTATTAAAATGTATTTGAGCTGGAATCCAAAGCCCATTTTACTGTTCAAGAAAATCACTAACACAAACACAGCAACCCAAAAGACTTTTTGCTTTTATAAAATTTTATTTTATTTTCTAACTTTACTCTTTTTTTTTTTATAGTTGGAAATGGAAAGTTTTGATGAGAATTTGAGAAGAGAATCAAAGGACCAGGTTGGTTTGGTTGTCTAGCAGTGAAGTTCTGACTTGGCTGAGGAATCAAAGGATTTTTGTTATTGAAAACTTTACTCTGTGTTTGATATAAAGGAATGAAATACTTATCTTCTATGTTGTTTGGTCCACAAGTTAGTAGAAAAAAAAAAAAAAAGAAAAAGAAAATTATATGAAAATTTCCTATTTTGTTTACATTATTTTAATTTTAATAATTATTAGCGAGGGTAATTTAGTTATTATATCATTATTTTTTAGTTTTCGGAATAAAAATATTTTCTATCGTGTTTGAAATAATATCACGAGTTCAGCAGGCAGAAAAATATTGACCGATCACTAAGATAAACTGAATGCATATCAAGAAAAATAAAAAATTGCAACACCCAATAACAACAGAACAAAAAGACTCGTTCCGAGACACTCGGGACGACACTGCTATTTTTTGAAATATAAATTTTGGTGGGTCTCACATCAAATATTTTTTTTTTTACTTTTCTCTTTTATCAAACACGCTCGTTTTAATTTTCTCTCGACTCTTCTCTCTTAAATTTTCTTTCCTCCGAGTTTTTTACTCTACAAAACAAAGTGTTAAAACAAGAAAATCTAAAATGGATAAGTGGGAGAATAAAGTTGTGGAAGAGTTCAGATATGGAGAAGAGATTGATAGATACCCCAATAAAGTGAGAATGAAAGTTTCTATCAAAGGGTGTCAGCACTCAAAAATAAATCCCAACCATTTTCTCTCTTTTTCTTTTTGGTGAGGGAATCTTTCCCATTAATATATATAATTTTGGTGTTCTTGACTCGTGAACAGTTTTCAGTGCAAATTTTGTTATGACCATGTATATTGTAGTTGTTTAGAGCATTCTGCAGATTTTTAGAAAATTCCGAATAATTTACAGTACCGAAAACTAGATTTAAATATGTTATTTTTCACACGCATATACAGTACCGAAAACATATTTGAACCTAGCTTTCGGTAATGTAAACTATAATAAATATAAGTATAATTGACTCAAGGCATATAAATTCTCTCATTCTTTATGTCTTGGGTTTTTGAGAGTAAAAGAATAAAATGATGAACACATTTGCCATTTGGGCAAGAATCAAATGCTACAACAAAATGCCAGTCATACTATTAATGTAGATTTATTCATTACATTATTTATGAGACTTCAATGAACTTCCCAAGCTGGCTTAAGCAATATTATGAGTCTCTTCTTTACTAATAATATGTTAGATTTTGTATTTTTGTTGAGAGAAATCATTACATAACTACTTTAGTATTTTAGTGTTGATGTCAACTTTTTAAGAGCACTTTCCATATATTTTTTATTCTATTTTTTTTTAAATACATTATCAAATTTTTTTTACAAACTTTTACATTATATTATACAATAATTATTCTATTTTTATATTATTTAAACATTATATTTTAAATATAAAAAAAAGAAGAGAATGAAAGATGAAATAATTTTATTTAGGATCGATAAAGTGGTTATATGCATAATCTAACGGCGAGAGACCTCTTCTTCTCACAAAATAAAAAGGAAATCGATAAAATGTTCTTTTAACCCATTTTAATATCTACTTAATTTACCTCCTAACTCACATCCAAATCTAACCAAATTGTAAAATAGTTTCATTATTTCAAGAGTTTATACTTTTTTGGACCATGTGTTTTTTCTCATTACCTGTTTGGACCCTGTATTTTGACAAATTATTTTTTGGACCCTATGTTTTGTAAAATGGTTAAAATAAAATCCTAAATCTGATTTTGGTCAATATTTTTTCAACTAAAATCACAAATAATTTACCAAACTAACAATTCAGAACAAAAATAAAATCATTCTGCTTAAAAATTGTGTTGTTATATTCAATTTTTTTTTCATCAAAATTGAGTTTAGGATTCTATTTTAACTATTTTACAAAACATAGGGTCCAAAAAGTAATTTGTCAAAATACATAGTCCAAACAAGTAATAAAAAAAAACACAGGATCCAAAAAAGTATAAACCCTTATTTCAATTCAACATGATATTATTATTAATACATGACTCATGAGAAGGCCAAGTTTCAAATCAATAATTGATTGAGGTGGTTCACTCATATAAGAAGGAGAATTTCATTTCACTCTCTTCTTTTAAACTCAGTCAATTCACTTGCCATGTGCTCTCTCTCTCTCTCTCTCTCTCTCTCTCTCTTTCTAGTTGTTACAAAGCACATTCAACTATCTTCATATCCTTATCCAACATCATATTGATTCAATTTCATTTTCTTGGTGAGTTTGAGTTGTCAATTTTACAAATAATAATTCTCCCAATAGGTGTAAATGTTCCCATTTGTTTTAGAATGAGATTGACCTTTACAAATTTAGAAAATTTTATCATATATATATATATATATATGGTGCACTTTTAATAGTTACTACTCATGGATGATTACTTTAATATTACTTATTGGATTAAGATCAATATTCTATATTTATAGTTGTTAATTAATATTTTCCAAAAATAAATATTGATTTTTTCAAATTTTTGGAAGGGTTACCTGATGAAAAACGTGTATTTTTTATGAAAATATAATATTGTAAACTTTTCATTTTTCAAATGCATGTCAATTTCTAAATATAGTTAGTATCTCTCATTGATTGGAAACAACATTAATTATGTAGAAAAACATATTTACCTGATGGTGACTTGATATACCAAATTACTATGTTGCTACATCATCATAATTGTCAGTACCCATCTATGAGTAGTAACCATTGAGAAGTCTTCGATATATAAAAAAATTAAAGAAATTTGGTTTTCATTAATTTAGACAATAATTAAAGTTTAGAAAACATTATACATATGCATAACAATATTGCTTCATCATTCAAAATGGTGGGTACTAAATAGAAATTTGAGCTAAAATGTTTTCTTTCTGTCCCATTAATTTTTATGGTTTTTTTTTCTTTCTTTCATAATGTATGAACACTCAACAGCTATACCTTATGCATGGCATGTGAATTAGGCTACCTAACAGGATAATGTCTTCTCTTCTTTTTCAATCATTTTTTTTAAAAAAAAATTTGAGATCTTGTTTTTGTTTAATTTTTTTATTAATGGTCAAATGCAAAGATTTTGGTAGTTTATAATGTAATCCATAAATATAATTCTTAATTAACCAATGGGATATGTGTATTATTTAAATAACATTTGTGCCAAAATGTTGTTAGGTGCTTGCCTGGATCTTGAATATCATGTTGAAAATGACACCAAAGCAAATAATTCAATTAACCAGTCTCATCACTTTAATCATAATTGATGAGACATCATTCTTCTATATATTGCTAGTTTTATCAAATTATTTAGAATTCATTTGATTGGGAACTACCTTTTAGCATGCAATTTCTAGCCTAACATTACTTGTTTTTACCATACTTATTAGAAAAAGTCATGAATTGTTACAATTTATTTAGTACCTTATTATTTAATTAATACTATTTTGATAATTTATATATAATGAATTAGTTCAAAATTGTACTTTTTATACTAATTTTGGCAAATTTATTTATTTATTTTTTAATAAAAAAATTATAAATATGTCCCTTTGAACCAAAATTATACATTTCTACTAATTTAATACATATTTACAAATTTTTTATTAATATTTTTAATACTGAAATTGGTGTTAAAATATAATTTTGAATTGATCTATCATATAAATGGTATTAAAATAAAATTAATTAAACAATAAGATGATAAATTGGTTTCAAACTTAATAGTATAGTACTAAAATAGTATATTACATTAGCTGATTTAAAGGTGGTATTCTCTCAATTGTGTTTGAAATTATATAAATAATTTATTCTGTAATCATCCAATGTTGACCATATTTACAAAAAGACTCAATTTATGTACCTTGAATATTATTATATAAATACATTAAAAACACATATAAACAAGAGTTAGTCTCCTCTAAAATCATATCATTAATAATATAAGATAAAAATTTGGTGGAAAAATATATATAACATTTAAAAAAAAAAAACATCATTTCTTTAACTTTTATCTTTTTGTTTCTTAAACAACATTGATTTACTCAAAGACAACTTTTTTTTTTCTGTGAGTAAATATAGGACAAAAATTGATAATAAGAATATTCTCAAGAGAAATAAACACAAAGAAGGCATGCTTGGCAAGAGTATAAGAACAAAATATAATTAGATATTGTATGCAAATGATATCACAAATTTCTTACAATATCTTCAATGATTGAGCCAACTTTATGTGAGGGATTTTTTTCTTACTAATTCATCAAATTCAAAGCATCACTTTGAACATAAGCAATAATAAGTCAAACATTCTCTACTAAAATTAAACAACATCCTAATGTAATTTTGATTTTCAACATATATCAAATTGATTTTGAGCCTCCTGCCCTCTTTTTTTTTTGGGGGAATTGATTTTGGTATTAATTATTTTTTGACAAAATTAATTTTGTTATTATTACTCTTTTTGGTTTCAAATTAGTGGTGAATGTTTGAGTAAGCTAAGCACTAATTGATCATCTGGTTGACTAATAGTCACTTATACCATATCATATTATTATTGATTACTAAGAAAGAAAGAAATCAAATTTAGCTTTTACTAAGATTAGAGGATAATTACATGATAGAAAGGCAAAATTGTAATGAAGAAAAGGAAAAAGAAAGAGAGAGAACTAGATAAAGAAATTTTAAAGTTTATTATAAGGCTTTTATCATGAGTGTCTCTTGAATTTATTGAGATTAGCAAAATAGTCCTTGAGTTATTTTTCTTTATAATTAGGTCCTCCGATTTATAAATTTTAGTTGTTGGTATTAGTGAGATACATAGCAAATATTCTTTGGTGGGGATAGTTAGGATTGGCAATAAATGAGATTTAATACACTAAAGATTTAGGAGATGTTTGTAGAGAGAAAGTGAGTAAATATTTAGTAAATGTAAAGATATTCTTTAGTTAAAGCTTCATCTTCGAGTAAATGAGGTGGTTGAACTCCTTTTTACAGGCAAAGTTCAGATTTTTCACAATTGTTCGATCTCTTCAACATCTCAAGGCAAATGATATGCCCTTACATACTAGGATCGTATGAATAGACTTTTAGGTCAAGTCAACCCATATCAGATCTAGGATTAAAAAAATCGCACCGAGGCTGAAAGTAGTCCACGGAGCCCTCGGACCACACAAAGTGCAACCCGAAGGCCAAGTTTATATAAGCCTTGGTAAGATCGACCCAAAACAATAGGCCAGAGTCCAGCTCGAGATCATGAACACCATATATGGACTCACGGGGCTAGAGCCTCGAGCCAATAATCCTACTTTGGGGCCAACTCCTTAGTGAAAAACCACCGCTAACAATAACAATCAATTTTCAAATTGTTAAATTAGAAGCAAAATTTTATTATTTTACCCTTTGAATTCATGGCATTTGTAATATATTTATCAAACTTGCTATCAATTAGCATATACCCCCATCAAAAAACCATTATAATTGCTAAAATTCTATAAATTGGAGCCTATTGCTAATCAGATTAAATCGAATAACTAAACTACTAGAAGAAAAAAAAATCAGTGACCATTTTGCAAATTCACAAAAAACCTTATAATAGCAATCATCCTCAATCTATCCAAATTGAATTGAATTAAATTGAGAAACCAAAATGGGCCTCCAAACAGAGAGTGTCTGATTAAGAAAGATGGATGGAATGTGTTTGTTATTTGTGGGGTTATTGTTAATTATCATTGGGGATGGTCCATTTACCAGGCTGTCAAATTTTCTATCAAGGTCCACCCTTATAACACCACACTCCCCCTTTATGTCTTTATGTCTCTTTCTTTCAATTCAAGAAGCATTTGCCTTATTTTTTTTAATAATAATTATTATATAACTTTGGTTGGTATAGGGACCTTTTGATATGAGAGATAATATCATTTTGTTTTACAACCAAATATAAAAGTACTAGTTTTTACTTTAATTTTTTTTTACTTGCAAATGCAACCTTTGAGTAAAGAGAAAGGAACATTAGAAAATTAATCACTTTTTAACATGTTAACCCCTTAAAACTCTTTTGGTGGAGTTTTTTTGTTTACTCAATTTGAAAAGACTTAAAAGACACATATTGTTGGAGCTAGATGAGTGCATTCTAAGTGAAACTTAGAAGAATGATGACACTAATTAGTACTCTTTTTTTTTTAAAGAAAAATAAAGGGTTGATGACACTCTTCTTCTTGTAACTTTTTTTTTAGATACAAGGTTAAAATAATCTCATTGTTATAACCTTAGTATTGTATCATTATCTCCTTATCAAATCCTTGAATTTTATGTGATGAGAGTAACAAAATGTCTAAAATGACCACTTACAAGATAATTTTTTTTAGGGTATGTTGGATAAGACAATTACATACTTATTATCAATTGTGAAATACAAGGTTAGCTAGTAACTCCAAAGGGGAGTTTAGTATGAGGTTCGAGTTTATGAGAGTAGAGTTAGATGGAGTTTAGATTAAGAGAATTTGAAACTCAAGTGTTTAAAAATGTTAAGATTACCTTCAAATCAAACTAAAAAATGGGACTCACTTGGAAACACAAACCCCATAACCTTTAAAAATAAATTTACCAAATATGAGTTAAAATTTACATTCTCGTTACTACCCAACCAAACACACCCCTCAGAGTAAATAAGTTTGAGATAAGAATTAAAAGAAAGATCCACAAATTGAGACCAAAAAGGCCAAAATGTGAAGATCCAATGGGCTAAGATTGAATTTACAATTATTATTCCAACATCCCACACTTGTTTTATATTTCCCTTTAGTGGGGCAAACTTCAAGGAGAGCCTGTGTTTCAAAATTTGGTTTCATCCTTTAAACAACAATCTAAGGTTCTAACAATCTTAGAAGTCAATCTCAACCCATCCACCTTCAAATTTTAATGGCTTTCTAGTATCTCACATTCTTAAAAGTAAAATCCAAAAAAAATATCACATATAGGCTTTTATATTTTTGAGGATTTCTATAATTTTTAAGTTTGTCTGATTTTTTGTAATGCCAATTCGAACCCTTGATTTCAAACAATTATAATTAAGACATTCCGTTATATAAAATTGTGAAGAAAAAAAATGTATCTCCTCGCCTTTTCTCTTTCTCCTACCGCCAACTCACCGCCAACGAAAATCCAAAATATTTTTGAGTTTATTGTTGACCAAATTTGAACGAAGGAGTTAATTTTTAGTAAAAGTCTAAATTAGTATTAGAAAAAACAGGAGATGCCCAAATAGTATAAAAACCTACATTAATTTATACATAATACATATAATTTACAAAGGGGAAAAGTTGAGAACTACCAACTTTTAGAAGTAGTTAACTAAAATTAGACACTAAATATATTTAGTTGAACTTTACCCATTATTATCATGAGATTTCCTAATTTACCCTTATTTGAGCACATGATTCTAAGTGTTTTTGTAATGTGTATTATATGTGTCATATTATAGTTAAATTAGAAATGCATTCTAATTGTAATGTGTTTAAAATTAAAAAAAAAAACATGTAATTAAAGGGGTATAATGGGCACATTAATTAAAAATTTGAATACTAAAATAAGAATTAAAAATAATAGGTAAAAATGAAAGGGCATCATTTAAAATGGGTACAAGGTGTAATTTTTCCATTTTTTTACAAAGTTACATCTTTTACATTTTGGACCATGAATGGATGGGGGTTTTTCAGGCCTACATGTTTTCCATTTTTTTTTTCTCTCTATTTTCTATCCCAAGACTCAGTAGCTCCCAAAGATGGAATAGGTCCACTGGTAGGGATAGATTCATGTCAGAGAAGACAAGGCCACAAGCTTGTTGTTTTATGGTCTCTAAGAAAAGATAGGCTCCCAACTCTATCAAGAGGCTGCCAAAGTGAAAAAAAACTTGTGGACTGTCTAATTTTGCCTCCAATTCAACACAGAGCCATGGACATACATCTCTGATCCACTTGAAGATTGCCCCCTATCTTCTGGACACTTTAACCAAACAAATAAATGATCTAAGATCAAGGACATAAATTATTAAATGCCTCTCTTAATATATAGATATATATATATATTTGTCTTGAGAGAGACCCTACTCTACTACATTGTCATTCAAACAACAATGGGGTCTACCAATATATCCCAACTCTCCAGACCAAATTTGTTAAAATTTTCTCTTCATTTTTTCCACACCACATTTTGGACTTTGAAGGGTTACCCAACAAGACTTTAAGATGTTGTTACACACTAATGAAAATTTTACAAGTGAGAATAGATAATTTGAGGAGGGAAGAGAGAAAGTTTCAATGTTGAAAAGCTAGAGAGGCTAATGAATAATAAAATATGACTACAACAAAGTACAATGGAAGAACCACTTAGAAATGATCATCATACGAGCTATATTATATTATATATATAACACAGAAACTTTCTATTAGTTTCCTATGACACTAATTATGTCTCTCTACACATAATTATTATATGTTGCATCTATCGTAACCAGAGAACCATGAAGAGGGTTCTGCAAGTTTTGGTAACTCACCACCATCTTCACCATTATAGAATGGTTCAAATTCCTCTCTCCATTTATGGTCATTTGAATCATCACAAGGCTCCCCTTCGTCGTATTTTACCGTATCATCATCGAAAGCTGGTTTTGTTGTTGTGTCTTTAGGTAGACGAGAATCAGCAAGGAGCTCGTTGAGAGTGCTAATCTCCTTTTCATATTTTCTCTTCATTTTGTCCATCTGTTGATAGGCATTATCAGCTTCTTGCATTGCATCCATAGCTTGCTTCTGCAAATTTGAATAAGTGAAGTTAGAATATGACGGGAGTTGTGACTCGTACTGTTCACAATGCTAGTGCGCCTAGAGGCATATCGGGCCTGTTTGGTTGGGCTTTTACTTTAGCTTTTAGCTTCCCTAGAAGCTATTTCGTAAGAAGTCTAACTTCTTCTAAAAGAGCTTTTTAGAGCTAAAAGTCAAGACACGTTGGAAAGGAAACCCAACCAATTTTAAAAGAGCTTCAAAAGCAGCCCAAAAGTGGCTTCCCAAAGCCCAGCCAGCCAAATCATGTCTCACAAATTCTTATATCATATAAAAACATTCAAGGAAAAAAACAATATGTATACAATTTAAACAGTGGTTCAATACAATTTAAACAATATGTATACAATTTAAACAAGGAAAAAAACAATATGTATACAATTTAAACAGTGGTTCAATACAAGCATGCAATAATTTGATGATAAAGTAAAGTAGGCTATGAAGCCAATCTACTGCAAAATAAATTAGTTGAAAGTACACTCCATAATTATGTTTTTCATACATGACATAGCACAAATGATTACTAAGTGAATCTTCCTATCAACTATCAATTAAAATGCTAAAGAACAAGTTAAAACTTGGCTTTCATGACTAGCTTGCATTTACATGATTTATACAAGTCATTTCTTTCAAAATGCAAAACTAGTTCAATTTGTTTTTTTGTTCATTGGTACTAGGCATGTTATATTCCAACAATTTAGATTAAAATGAATTATGAAATATACATAAAAAAGCTAATAATTGAAGGAAACAAGCAAACAAACAAAAAAGTGCAAGAGAGAAAAAGAAAGAATTCGACGTACAAACTTGACAAATTAGTGGGAAAAAGACGACTACACTGAACTCACCTCGGCAGTGGCAACAGCTTCTTCGGCTTCTTTAAGCCGCACAAGTAATTCACCTGCAGCATGCACAGCCTCAGCAGTGTCCCTCAGTTGGGCCTGAAGACCTTTGTTCTCATCCCTAAGGTACCGCCTTTCTCTTTCTCTTTCTACTTTTAATGCTGAAATTTCAGCGGCAAGAGCATTTATAAATTTGGACTCAGCACCCCGAACTCCAGCTCTAGCAGCTGCTTTCTTGACGTCCTCAATTCCTTCTTGTATCTTCCTATGCCTTGCAAGCAGGTGCATATGTTTCTCTTCCAAATCTGCATATTGTTCTAGCATACGTGCATGTCCCTCCATGGCCAGCTGCATTGCTTCCTTCAGCTCTTCTGCACATTTCTTCTCAGTGTCTAGTTCCCGCGCTGTCTTTTCAGCTAGTAATCTGGTAGCATCGAGTTCAACTCTCAATTCATCAGCAAGAAAAATCCACTTACTTTCTGCCTCTGTCCAATGCTTTCTTTCCTGTTCAAGTTTGTCATCAACACTTTCATCCTTAGACTCCGAAATTGTACTAAGAGGAGGGGGCGCACTCGCGTCACATGCTTGTGTCAACTGCAGTACTGGGTTTCGCTTCCGCGATAACGATGATGAATCCACATAGTACTGAAGCTGACTTCTTAAGTCTTGAATTTCTTCCAACAATACTTCCCGCTCTCCCATATCATGAAAATTTCGCAAGTTTTCTAGCTCATCTTGAGCTCTTTTAAGCTCAATTTTTGTCCTCAAAACTTCTGGATGATTCTCATATTTCTCCTTCAAAAGCTGTAAATCATGGGTAAGCTAATTGCTCAAGGAAAAAGAACTGCAAGGAAACATTTGAATGAATCAATACCTCATGCTCATGTTTGAGGGATACTAGTTCTTCCTCCATGAAGTCCTCAGTGGGTAAAATACCATCCATAAGGCCTTCAAGACGCAAAATCTTATCCTCCCTCGTCTGTGTGATTATGGAATTGCATTCTCTTTCATGCTTGTACTGTTGGACCTGTAAATGGTAGGTGAGAGGGAACAATACTATTACTGATGATCAGAATAAAATACTAGATATGCATGGGTGAAAATACGAAAATACATACCAAACGATTAAGCTGCACTATCTCAGAAGTTTTCTTGGCACATAAGTCTTCTAGAGCCATTTCTCTCCGGATAGCTCCTGCCAAGACCTTTTCCACTGCCTGAGAAGTAAGAGAAAAATATGAGAAAGAAATTTCAGGGTATTATTTCAAGAGTAATTAAGTCATAACCAGAATATCAGCTCATGCCACTAAACATACTTTAGGAACTAATTTTAATTTTTCAGCAGATCCTATGCCATCAACAGGTACTAACTGCAGGTTCAAATCATCATTGGCCTCTTCTTTAGCCTCTAGTTGCATTCTGTTCTTGCAACTACCACACGTAAATTCCACCGAGTCTTCTGATTGAATAGTTTGCACACCGACATCAACTTTGGGAACTGGCAAAAAAATCTTAGATTCTGATGGTTTGTACGAGAACCTATATGTTGACCTCCTAAAAGCTGAACTCTGACGGTTACTATCAAATATTTCAAGACCATGGCGGATGCTTGCAGCCAAATGTTCAGTTGGTGCAAGAAAACTCCTGCTTGTTTGAGTAGATATAGTATTGGCAGAGCTCTCTTTTGGGGTTTTCGCCAAAGATGCACTCTTGTCCAATGGAACTTTTTGGGAAGCACTTAACATAGATGAGGTCCTCAAACTTTTCCTGCTGCTGTTAGTTTTTGGTGAAAGGCTTGGAGTTGGAGATTGAAGGTTTGGGGATACATCACATGGAACTATTGTGAGACTTGGAAATGCACCATTCATTGACTTATTTGGAGAATTGTTGCATCTATCTTCAATTGGCATGCACACAGGCTCTTCATAAGCTGATTCAGAGTTAGGTAAAGAGCAACAATTGTCCTGTACCATTTTGCTTTCTGATTCTTCATTTAGCAGTTCACTGGCAGAGGAGCCAAGGTTATTGTTGTCTTGAGCAGACAGTCCAGACAAACAGGTTTCAGTGTTATGGTTATTTTCCTCAGCAACATTATGAGAATTCAGCATATTATCATTAGAAATTTCTGGTTTTTCTCCAACAGCTTCACCAGAATCAACAATCATGGGCTCATCTTGTTGTGATATTACTTCTTCCATTTTGACATCCGTGTCCTCGAAATCCTGTTTTTTGGTACAGGGATGAGGATCATTAGAACTTCTCAATTCAGAGTCCACAAGTTGCGAATCTGATTTAACAATTTCCTCCTTGCTCAAAGCAGTTATGTTGCCAGCTCCACTTGCAGCTGATTGCTTCTCCACTTGAATGCACAGCTTCTCAACAGCTTCGTCATCAATCTCCATCTCCTCATCACCATCATCATCAATATGGGGTAATGTCATTGGGCGATTAATGGTAGACTTTAATAAATGTAAACTTCTACGTATCCATGCTGCTGAGTGTCCTCCATTAGAATCAAGTGGGTTAACTCCATTTGACTTTATTCGATGCAGCTCATCCTGTTGAGTATTTCAACTTAGTCATATCCCACAGGTTCACTTATTATTGATGAAGCACAACAGATTAAAATGCAGAAAAGAGCATACCCGTAGCTGTCGTATTACTTCACGCAAGTGGTTTACATCATCCTCTGTTACTTCATTAACAACTGCCTTGTTCTTGATAGCCTTAGCACGCTGAGCAAATCTCAATGTGCTGAAAGTCTCGCTCTTACAACTGCAACAGGAACTGATATAAATTCCCAATCTTGAAGAAAAAAAAATGGTTGCAGCAAGAAATAAAGATTTTGAAAGTTCACCTTTGTGTGGGTGATATAGCACAGACCATTGCTAATTTCGCATTCCCTCCAAGGGACTCCTGCAATAAAAATGTCAGCCTGGAATCTCTATAGGGGATATGTCTCTGCTTTCCTGTTTGGGAAATTTCAGCAAGAATGTTTATCAAATTCCTGCAACAGTAATTGACATCAATTAGCACCAGACTAATAATGCACAACAATATTTCCATTCAGATTAGATAAGTTGTTAAAATCTATCAATAATAATATTTCCATTCACATTAGCCATGGTAAGGGAACCCTAGATATGCTGCATGCACATGCACTAACTCAGTAAAAAATCTTTCACTATATTTATTAATTTATTTTAGTTAAATAAGGTAATGTTTACCCAAGCTGTGACAATGAACGATTAATATTTCCCGCTTCCTTTAAGCGCTCCCCTGCTGCACCTGTTAATTTTTGTCTCTCTGACCCTGCTAGATCAACAAGATTTATTCTGCTGGTTTTGAAGCTGCTCAGACCATCCGTGCTCTGCAAAAAGGGACAGCTAATTTCAGATCACTCAGAAATATATGATTAACACGGATCATTAATAAGAAGACATTTATGAAAACTACTTTACTATAGTGATCATTTATTTCAAATCAGATCAGAACTCCAAGAATATGACTTTCTCGTATAAAACAGGAAAATAAAATTTGATCAATAAAACCATAACTTCTGTCACCGCCATAAATGGTCATACCTTGCACCGAGATTCCAGAACACAGGTAAAAACAGTATGTGAGCGAGAACTCTCAGAATTAATGCTTGTTGCACCTGTCCTTCTGTTCAACAACCCCTGCAAAGTGTATTTGGAAGTTGTAATGAGAGGCATGCGAACAAGATAATTTCCATTTATAGCTCGTCATGCTATGGTAAGATTGATTACAAAGAGACTTCAAGCAAAAAGATGAGTTATTGAAACATTCTTTAGATAATTTTGGTGCACGATGTAATCTGTTCATAGTTATGCAAGTCACAACATGCCAAAGAGTGAAGCTGATAACAAGGGAAAATTCCAAGTACAGAAGCTTTGCAAGTTAGAAGTGCATTATTGCTGTGAATTCCTCCAATTTTACATTGACTAATTTTTATTTTAATTATTTTAAGAGGTGATATAATCATAAAGCTTCTTCATACTTCCGCAACTTGAATCAGTTGTTTTCCTTTATGTTCCTTAGAATGGAAAATTCATAAATCATATGCGGAATCTACCAATAAGAACTTACTTTCTTTATATGGTAACTGAAAAAAGAATCAGTCTTTAAGACAATTCCATGTACAACTAAGTGAATAATGCTATGAGTTATTGTGACATTCCCTCACGTGTTACCTTTTTTTATTTTAACAAAACTACCATAACCTTTTTTTTTATTTAGACATGCTATCAGACGTTTAAAAAACACATGAATGCGGCTAAAGAAAGAGAGAGAGAGTGAAGAGAGAGAGAGAGATAACTCCCAAAGCTTTAAAGAGCAAACCTTCGTTAAAAGCTTATTTACATCCTCCATTGTACGCACACACTCTTCTGTAAGATTTTCAACATAGATCCCTGATTTAACATCTTCTCTAATCTGTGAGAAAAAAATTGATAAAAATCCAGGTCAGTCATTATTCGTACATATAAGACTAGCTCTTAAAAAAATCTTATTTACCTGGAGGTTTCCTTGGTTAGGATCCAATAAATCCGTTATTTGTTCATTGTAAATCTGCAAAAAAATAGTTAGACGTAAATTTAGTAATTAAAAGGTTAAATAAACCAGCTGATCAATCTGAAATAGACGGTTGTGAAGAATCTACCTCAAGAAGAGAGCAGTGACACAAATACTTGAGTTGTTTATCCGAATTCTTGATTTGCTCCTGTGAGAATCCAGAGAAAACTTGAAGCAAATATATGACTTGGAATTTAACGACTCAAAACAAAGACAACTTAAAATTACCTCGTTTATGCGAGCAAAGAGACGCTCAAAAACTCGAGGAGTTAAACCTTGTTGATCACTCGATATGTTTTCATCCAACAATGCGTTGGCTGGACCCCACATAGTGTAAGTTTTCCCACTTCCAGTCTAACAACAATCAATGTAGATCAATATATATGTCACATATATATACTAAAGTGCAATGCAAAACTAAGCAAAGTCAAACTTCAACATACCTGGCCATAAGCAAAAACAGAACTGTTAAAACCCGCCATACAATTTTCAACAAGAGGCGCTCCCACAAGCTGGAAAAGATCAAGCTGCAATAAAAAAGTATAAAATTCAGCATTTACTCCATAATCATCAATTAAGAACCTGGGAAAATTTTCAGAATTGGATCGTGCCTGTGTTGCCTCTGGGTCCGCAACTGAGTCAAATGTGAAAGTTTGCCCGTTGATGGTTAAAGAATCACTTGAAAGTTTCTCGACTATCATACCTCCTTCATCCCTGTCATTGCGTGGTGGCCTCATTCGCACTACTACCTAAAAAATGAGTAATAATCGTAACAATTACAAAGGAGTCTCAGATCAAATAAATGTCAAATAAAAAAATAAAAATTTAAGAATCTGAATCTTCAAGCAGTTTGAACTCGGGGAGAGCAAACCAACAGTTCAGTTGAATATACTACTAAATTAGGTCGACCCTTTTTTCCTTAAAAATGTTATTCCTTTAAAAACCATACCATATATAATTGGAAGATAAGATAGCTATTAGTATTTATAGAAACTGCCATTACCTTCCAATTCCAAAGCCAACTAAATCGAAATTCAACTTCCATAATTATATCATTTTTCTAAAAAGGAAAGCCCATCCGAAAAATTGGATTAGAATCACAAGTTTAAACTGCTTGATAAATAGGGAAACTAACTAAATTTAAGCACAAGTAAAATCATTTTGAAATGCTTTAAATAAAATGTTGAGTAAACTCTTCCCAGAAGTTAAAACTACACACTTTTATTCAAACCAAATCGAACCCAAAACCCAAGTTACTCAGCCGATTCAAATTTCAACGCAGCTAAAAATAAGAAAATAAATTATTCCAAAACAAGAATCCACAAGTAATACCTGGACGCCAGAATCGGAGGATCCAAACACAGAGTTCTCAGGAACAGTCTCCATGTGTAGCTTCCTCTTAAGAGGGTTAGACGAGGGCGGGCGCGGAGGCAACGGACTCTTCAACTTAGCAGCAGCGGAGGGCGAGGGTTTGGGAAGCGGTGGCAATGAGTTAGGATCCGATGGCGGAGCGTTCTCCTTTGAAGATTTCTGCTTCCGCGAGGGGCGGATCTTGGCGGTGGCGCTGCTAGGGTTTTGGGAAGGCGGAGGCTCCGTCTCCCTCAAGATGGTGTTTCTTGGCTGCATGAAGTGCTTCATCGTCGTCGTGTGACTCCTCAGGTGGTCTTCTTCTTCTTCGACGCACCAGAAGAAACCAGACCAGAAGTTTTTAGAGAGAGAAAGGAGGAATCCACAGAATTGGAGAGAAGAAGATACAGAAGAGATAGAGATAGAGAGAGAGAGAGAGAGAACTAAGGGTTTGGAGAAGAAGAGAAGTGAAGAGAGAGAAATTAGCCGTTAGAGAGAGAGAGGGGGAAGAAATTTGAATTTGGGGAAAAGGCACGTGTGTAGGGCCCTATTTTTATTTTTATTTTTATTATTAGTAAATTATTTATTTATTTATCTTGTAATTGCTAATTATTATTATTATTAATTTGTTTATTTTGTGAGAGAAAAAGAGAAAACAATTTATTTATTTTTTGAAATTATTTATTTAATTTTTTAAAAATGGGTATTGGATCTGGAGCGTTTTGTATGGAGTTTGGAGGAACCCGATAAAACTAATGGCCAAGTTTTGGGTCCAGTGGTCCACCCATATAAATAAAACATTAAATGAATTTTTTTGAGAAAAGGAATATATTATTTTTAAATTTGTAAATTAATACAAAATACTATATTCATCTTGAAATTTAAAAAAAAAATTATCTTATGATGTATCATCATTCTATTTGGTATTTGAGTTTATATATATATATATACATGAATTAATACTCAATCATCATACTAATATTAATTAATGATTGTATAAGTTTTAACTAATTAAATTTTATTTAATAATGCTAAATATAAATATTATAAAATTGTAACTATTTAAAATTCTTTCATAGCTACTCTAAAAAAAATATTTCATATATATAAATATAAATGTAGACGGTAAAATCTACACTTGTTGAGAAGTTTGTTCGCAAGTGCCGACAACTTGTAGAACAAGGAAAAATAGACTCAAATCCTTGGGACATTGGAGTGGTGTTGGCCGAAAGAACTATGATGGTCGAGTCAGTGAGTACATCTAATGACTAATGAAATGTAAAGAAACTAATGTCATCGTAGCATGGAGATAAAGGGTTGATCTAGGTGATCGATTCTTTGGTGATTTGAGAGAGCTTTTTAGAGAATAAGTGCTTGAATGAGTAGAAGTGAGTGAAAGAGTGATGCCTCCGCTAGGAGGTCTAGGCTTGGGCATTTATAAGTAGGGGTGAACATTTGACCCGAAAAACCCGCAAACCCGACCAAACTCGAATTTTTGCAAACCCATCAAATTGGGGTGAAATCCAATCCGAACCCGACATAGTTCGGGTCGGGTTCGGATTTTGAAATTAAGGGTACACGAGTTCGGGTGTAACCTGAACCCGAACATAATTAAAAAAAATTTACTAAGACCCAATTTGTAAAAAATCAACATTACCAAACTAACAACAACATTAAAAAAAAAACATGTGAAAAGTAAAAAAATTCAAAAAGTGTCAAAAAAATGGTATTTTTGAATTTTCTTACCAAGGCCCATTTTCGGCCCAAAGCCCATTTTTTGACCAATCCCACCCGAAACCCGACCAAACCTGTAATATCCCAAATTTCCTAATAAGGTTTAGGACATTGATTAGGAGGTTGGGAGGGTCATAATTGATTTATTATGTGATTAAATGATAATATGCATGTGTTAGGTGTATTAAATATGCATGTGAACCCATTTCTGATTAATTGGGTGATTTTCATATTTTGGTCATTTCGGGCATATTTGACATATATGTGGCATGCGTGTGTGGTGCTTTATTATTATTTGGTAATGCTTGGGTTACTCAGCACAAGACGATCCTAGGAGGTAAGCTAATGGGAAAATCACAACGGGATTTGTTCTTGACTCAGAGTGAGTCAAGGGGTATTTAGCATTACCGAGTTATTGGGTAATGGGAATCAATATTTGATGATAAATTGGGAGTTAGTAAGATCATGGGGAAATTCTGGAGGTTTTGACTATTTTGTCCCCGGGGGTGTTTTCGGGACCTCGAGCGTTTAGATTTGTTTGAGGCTGCTTAAGCTTGAAGTAATATTTTAAGAAATAAAAAGAATGTCCAGTAAGTTCTCTCTCCCTCTAAGTTCCATTTTCGTCTCCCAATCGCATTTTCGAAGGAAACTTGAGTTCTAGGACTCGGATTCAGGCGAGGATCGAGGCATAGCGATCCTAGGGAAGATTAGAAGCTTATTAGCCGGAGGATTTAGTTGGGAACAACTCAATTAGAGGTAATTCAAGTTTTAAGTTTTTAAGCTTGAATTGGACTTTGTGTTTTGATGAGTTTTTGTTAGATTTGATACTTGGGTTTTGTGGGTTTTGGATCATAGGGATGTTTAGGAACTTTGATTTTTGAGTTTTGAGATGTTTGGATAGGTTTTTGGAAGGTTTTAAAATGGAGAAATCGAGGCAAAATGGCTGGTTCGAGGTTGGGTTGCGGCACTGTTCTTGGGCGCCGCGGTCCAGGCTCGATGAAGCAGGTGAAGGTTGCTGAAGGGGTCTGGGGGCCGCGGCGCTTGAATAGTGGCGTCGCGACGCTTGGTGTTGATGTTGGTGTTCTTGTTTTGGCTAGGGGCCGCGGCTCAGGGTTTTGGGGCTGCGGTGCTTGAGGGTTTTTATGGCTGAAATGATGTTTTGATTGTGGGAACTCAAACCTTAGGCCTCGGGATCGTTCCTACTACCTGGTTTAGTGGGATTTGATGTCTTGGAGGCTAGGTCTTGGTTCTGGGATTGGTTTTAGAACTTGAACTTATTGGATCACCGTTTATGGTTGTGACTAGGTTATCACTAGAGACTTGGAATCAGGATCGTGCTTGTGGCTTGTTTGTTGGTAACCTGTGCTTGGACCAAAGGTAAGAAAATTGTACCCTGTGTATATGACATGCATGGTTACTCTTGATGCATGTTGGATGTTTAAATATGAAGCACGAGAAACATGTGATTAGGGCATGCTGGGAATATAGAGTATGAGATTGTTCAGAGCTTGAGTCTCTATGATTGTGCATGATCCTAGTTATGCTAGTAATTGTTAAGTAAGCATGCTGGATGCCCTGTGTTGGATATTTGACATATGATATATGTTTGGTAGCATTGCTTACTTATGTGTGGCCCTGACTATTCAGGTTTGGCATTGGTCGCATGTTAATGACCTAAGAGCCAGAAACGGCATAAGTGTCATGAACGCAGAGCCGATAAAAGATTAGATCTAATCGACATTTGCATTGGATGACTCAATATGAGCATTAATGTCGAACCGACCGTAAGTTTGATGAAAACTAAAAGCGCTTGAATAGTCTATGACTAGTTACTCAGAGCCAGGGCCTAAGGCCGAGGTGACTGTTTTGTTACATGCCTAGGGAGCGGAATCCCACGGTTGTGACTCTATGGTCACTCGGTAGGGTTATGTTGGTGACTACACCATCAAATACCTACCTTGTTTAAGCTATTGAAATGATCACTTATCTGTAAAGCTCAGGTGACCCTATCGTCACATGGCTAATGGGAACGGAACCCACCTTAGTGACTTTTACAACTGTCACTCTTCTATTTTGGACTATAAGCCCAGTATGGTTACCAGAACCACCAGTGTTAAATTACTTATCTAATTAGGATTGACTTGATAGTCATCCACTTAGGAGGGCAGGATTCCTTATCCTGGATACCCATCATTATGTGAACTTATTTGTTGCTTGAATAGGGCTATATTTGCTAGGCATGCGCCTTATGATTTGATGACATGTTATTACTATTCATGAGCATATTTAGTTTTCTTGTTGGGCTTCGGCTCACGGGTGCTATGTGGTGCAGGTACAGGTAAAAGAAAGCTAGACCATCCTTGAGTTGGAGAGCTTAAGTGACGATGTGTACATATGCAGCTGCTCGACCACCACGACCGATGTTTGAAAGAGGAACTAGGGTTAAACCCTGTTTTGTCGGGTAGATCGGCTGGTTGTTAATATTTTCTTATAATAGACCTTTAAATTATATTTTTGGGATCCCATTGTATACAGTAAACGTTATAATGAAACGTTGTATCTTAACCAAAAATTTTAATCCCTAAACCGCTAATCATACTTAGTTACGCGTTTATGGCCAAATGACTCGATTAGCGAGTTTAGCACTATTTATAAGGCACACCGTAACGGTCCCTGGAGTTTAGGGCGTTACAAAACCCGACCCGATGAAAACCAAAACCCAAAATCATCCCAAAACTCGAAAATTTCAGATCGGATTCGGTACCACTTTCCTCCACCCGAAACTCGCAAAACCTGAACCCGATGCACCCGAAACCCAAAAACTCGACCCGTGTGCATCCCTATTTATAAGCCTCTTAAGACTTTTGCTCCATTATTAGTGAATGAGCTTGAGAAGTAGTCTTCTTCTTTTTTAAGAGGAAGAGTGTTTCTCTTGGACAAACTCGAAATTGTTCCAGCTCGTGGTGTTTTATCTCACGTGTTTGACCAATTCTTCTAGCCTTGTCACTGAGTGAGCTGCTTTTGGGCTTAAGAAATAGTCAAGGACCAATGTAAAACTCTTAGTGGGTGGGTTATGGCTTGTTCAATATAAGAACTAGTGTTGGTTTTATTTTTCCATTACAATACTTTTAAAATAAAATTTACCAAACACACAACAACTTTATTCTTTAACCATTTTTTCCCATAGTACAGCTAAAGTTGACTATTGAATAAATTACATTTCAACCAAACTAGCCTCTTAAGAGGTAGTTGCCTACTCCTATAGTGGTTCATTGTTAAAAGAACAACAATGGGTTGCAATATTTCCTATTAGAGCATGCTCAATGCGTGTTCTACTCCATTCTTTAAAATACATCTCCAAAACACACATTTTTCTATTTTACCTCTAAGTTTTACATTATACCATACATCAGATTCTCTATTTTTTTTCTCTATATCATTTAAATATTATATTTTCAAACATTTTTTATTAATTTCAAATATTTTCTATGAACTATCAATAATATCATTTCATTTCATATATTTTTCAATACCAATTTATATTTTTTTATTCTAATTATTAATATTATAAAATATATGATCAATTTACAAATATGTCATATTTTATATTAAGTATATGTAGTGTTGTGCTAAAATAAAAATAAAATATATTAAAAGATTAAATATAATAATATTATAAAATATAAATAAAACTCTTTTAATAGGTATATAAATATATATAGAAAGAAAAAAAAGATGATCAAATCTATAAATATATATATATATAAAGAAAGAAAGAGATGATAATATAATATGTTTACATAATGAATAGTGTAACATAAATCTAGCTAAACATTATAGACAAAGGTAAAAAGATATAAACAATAAAACATCTATTGTATAACTTTTTTAGTACTCTTTAGTTATAATTTAGTTAAATAGTAAATATAGCTACTCTATTCGAAGTGTTCCTAATTTATTTAGCTAAATAACAAGCTTTCTCACTCGGAGACGGATTTACCCTTAGAGTACTCCCAATGGTTACTCTACTCTATTTATTAAAATACCTCATTAAAATCTCACTTTTTCTATTTTACCTTACATTTTTACATTGCACCATACATCAGCTACTCTATATTTTCTTTTACATCATTTAAATATTATATTTATAAATATTATTTAATAGTTTAAGTAAAAAAAACATATTAAAAAAGAAAAAATAATAATAAAAAATTTGCTAATGGGAGAGAGAAAGGGAAAAAAGGACAAAAAAAAAATTAAAAAATATTTACATAGCTAATTTAAGCTTAGCTACATTTAGAATAAAATTTATTGGGTTTAGTGCTGAGCTATTATACATATATATTTAGAGGAGCCAATGGAGTAGACATTAAGTCAATTAGCTAAAAAAAATTACATTTGGACTACTTTAAAGCAGCCATTGGGACTGCTCTTAGGTAAGAGTGGCCTCCCCAAAATTATTGAGATTTTTTTTTAGTTTTTAACCCATTTTTCTTGAAAATTTACAATTTAGCCCCCCTAAAAGTTAATTCTCACTATTCAATGACCATTACGAATGAAGGACAACAAAAACTTTTTTCATCTATTTTAGTTATGTAATTATATAAAGGAATAACTATTTGAATTTCTTGAATTTAAGGGAACACTATATATATATATATATTTAAAAAAACTAGGTATACAATAAATTTATATTTTGATTCTTGATGAAGAATCATAATTTTGGCATATTTGCATGGCCTTACTTTCTTGTATAGGCCCTATCTTTTTTATTTTTTGGTTTTAGAAACTTATGGAAGAATAATAGTTAGTATCTATCACAATGGAACATAAAGTGTAAAATTTGGGTCCATATTAAGAATTTAAAGTGAATAATAAATGCAATTGTAGTCTATTATTATTGATAGTCATTATGACTTCTTTAAATTATGGCAACACATTGTAAGAGGGCCAATGTAGTACTACAACTTTCACAAAAGATTTTGTAAAAGAGTAATCATATGCATGCGAAAATAATGCACTAAAATATTACACCAACTCACGTACTAGTTTCATTTAATCAATCAAATTTATTTTGAATATGATTCATTGTTTTAAAAAAAAGTATCACATTAGTCGGTGTAATATTTTAGTGCATAATTTTAATGCACATATCATTATTCTTTGTAAAAGAGTAATAATATATTATACATTAAAATTATGTAACTAAATATTACACCAACTAACAAATTTAAGGAAATCGTCCTTAAAAAAGTTATATATATTCATTTATTTACTTGTAATTATGTTAAAGACCTTCTCACAAAAGAAATTCAACACATATTGCCAATTTTTACTATAAAACGATGGATACACAGCTCATAGGCATAGTGATGGCCCAAGGTCCAAAACATCTTCATGGCCGGAGCCCAACAATCCAATGCACTTCTTGGGCCGTATGTGGGCAATCCAATACTCAAATAACTTTTAATGCCAAACATATAAATTAGGGAATTTTTCATAAATATGACTTTTTAGCTATTACTTTGCAAAAATATGGGAATTAGACTTTCTCTAATTTGTATAGAAAAACTTAATTAACAAAAACTCAATTTATGGAAAAACTAATCACATATAAGAACTAAAAATTAAACAAAAACATATCAGCAAAATGAGAAGTACTGTAGTAATTAACATAGCAAAAACTCATATGCTGAAACTTGAGATCCTCAACCAAGGCACCCAAACTCCGGCAACACCTTCAAAACTCCGACGAGATCTTCAAGATTTGATCAAGAACAACATTCAAATTAATTCCAGCAACAAATCCGCAATCTCCAGCCAACTCCAATTGGCAAACCTCCAGCCAACTCCGATCGGCAAACCTCCAGCCAACTCCGACTGGCAAACCTTCAGCAACAATTGGCAACATCCAATCGGTTCTGCTGCAATCTGATTTTTTTTTAGATCTTAATTTTTTTTTCTAGGTCTAAACTTTTTTTTTTAGATCCAGAACTAACTTGTAAAAAAAATAATGTTTAGGTAAACAATTGTTCATATTATTACAGATATACCTTCTGTTATACCCAAAAATTGGAGATCAATGACGTGGCAATAGAGGTGACAAATGGCAGTACATGGTCCGTAAAAGACACATTAAATAGTCAATAA
Organism: Humulus lupulus; assembly: GCF_963169125.1. NCBI lineage: Eukaryota > Viridiplantae > Streptophyta > Magnoliopsida > Rosales > Cannabaceae > Humulus > Humulus lupulus. The sequence goes on along the minus strand of NC_084794.1, from coordinate 294,861,093 downwards.
ATACATTGACTCCTCAGAGTTGTGATAAAGTGACCCGGTAGACTGACGAAAAATTTGGACTGCTTGAAAGATGTCATAACCAAGCCAAGTGCACCTTGGTCTGAGGAAAGCTAAGGAGAATGCATTATAGGAGGCTAAGGAGAGTGCATCCTATGAGAGCTAAGGCGAGTGCATCCTAGGAGGCTAAGGAGAATGCATCCTAGGAGAGCTAAGGAGAGTGCATCCTAGGAGAGCTAAGGAGAGTGCATCCGAGGAGAACTCAAGAGAGTGGTCCTAGGAGACCCCAAGAGGGTGGTCCTAGGAGACCCCAAGGATTTGGTCCGAGGAGAAACATGGCATGCTAGAGGAGAGTGCCATGTTAGAGGAGAGAAGTGCATGTCCTACCACCATGCATGTCCTACCACCATGCACGTCCAACCAACAAATGTTTGTCCTACCACCATGCACATGTCCGACCAGCACTTGCATGAGTGGTCAGTAAGAGAGGTGGATCAACTAGCTAGAGGAGGACTAAGTCAAGATTCCCAGAAACAGCTTCAAAAAGATATGCGGGAATCTCTCATTCTTCCCACAAATGGGGGGTTTGTTACTTTTTGAATTTTGAATGTTTATTTGTAATTTAAATGTAATAAATATAATAAAATATCTCGGTTCTAGGGGATACCGTATGTATGACCCTAAGCCTATAAATAGAGGGCTTATGGGATGAAAGAGGGGCTTCTTCTGCTTCTTATTTCTAGAGAGAGAAAATTTGAGTCTGAGTATTCTAGAGAGAGAAAGTGCTGATATTTGAGAGAATTCTTGTATTTTTGCAATCTGTACTGAAGAAACTCAGTTGGCTCAGTCCATCTGATCTTGAGTACGGATCTATAAATCACAACTCTAAGTGGATTAGGCTATTACCGACAATCGGGGCTAAACCACTATAAAAATCTTGTGTGTTCTTTATTTTCTTTATTAAAAATGTCTGTTGTCGTTTACATTCTCTTGAAGGCTTGTCGTTATTGACGTTCTCACGTCGTTGGCTAAAAACGCAGTCAACACCTTCTTCTTCTTGGGTTGCAGATCAGAACTCGTTTGTTTTATTTGGATTTGTAATTTTTTTTTTATCTTCAAGTCTACAATAGGTAATTGGTTACCTTCATGCTCTATTATGTGTATATTTCTGAGTTCTTTATGGTAACTGGTTACTTTCACGTTCTGGTATGTGTGTATATTTATGAGTTTTTTTTTCAATCTTCAAATCTGCAATAGGTAACTGGTTACCTTAACGTTCTGATATGTGTATATTTTTGGGTTTTTTATGGTAACCAGTTATCTTCACATTCTGGTATAGCTGTATATTTCTGGGTTCTTTATAGTAACTAATTACCTCCACGTTGTGATACATGTGTATATTTATGGGTTATAAGATCAGGTCATGCATTTTTTTTATTCAACTTTAATGTTTATTTTCATATTTAATATAAGTAACTCGTCACCTCTCGTATGGTAACTGGTTACCCCTCTTATGTCAGAAAGTTACTTCTCTCAGGATAACTGGTTATCTCTCATGATACATGTTATTTAACCTAGCTATATGATTTTTTTTTACATAACTGTGAAAAATCAATAAAGTAACTAGTTACCTTACCCAAGCTTTGAAAAAAAAACATACAATCTAAAATAAAAGGAAAACAAAGGTTTATAATAAATAAACAAATGATAAACACAATTCATATTGCAAAACTAAAAAAATAAAAAAAATTGCAAAACAACAAAGAAAAATTTAATATAAAAAAAATCAAATAAACTAAAAAATAATAATCAAATTACAAACATACCCTTCCAAATTAACAAAACTTGATTAAAAGTAAAACTATAGCATAAACCAATTTTTATACAAAAAAATATGAGAAAATAAACCCATAAAAGTGAAAATTCATAAAAAAAAAAGGCCATATATTAACCTTTTCTTTTAAAAAAAAAAAACCATATTTTTGCAAACTCTTACTTAGTTTTATTTATAAAATTTATTAATTATTTTTATTAAATTTGTATAATTGTCATATAAATGTCAAATAAATAAACAATATATATAAGAATGACATAAATATATTAAATGAAAATTAAACCAATTATTATAATGATATTTTATAACAGTATTTTGACCGTATCACCCTCTACACACCTCGAATATGCACAAAATTTTATACATAGAAGACAAAGATATAGGGCTACAACTTTTGTGCCCATGACCCTCAGAGATTCCTTAGTATTCACTTTCAAAACGTTGGTCGAATTCATATTATAGAAATCGAACTTTTCTGAAAGGGGTACCACTTTGGTGAATTTGAGATTTCACTAATTTCTCCGAAATGTATTACACTTGTGTTCAACTCGTTCGATATTTTTCCCCAACACATCTCATTGGGTAAATGCATCTATTGGAGTTGAAAAGGAGCCTAAAGTCCACATTTGAATTTTTTTTCCCATTTTCGATGGCAAATTTTGCAAGTTTTTGCCTTATATTCGTACATCTCTTAGTATTTTGACTGTATCACCCTCTACACACCTCGAATATGCACAAAATTTTATACATAGGAGACAAAGATATAGGGATACAACTTTTGTGCCCATGACCCTCAGAGATTCCTTAGTATTCACTTTCAAAACGTTGGTCGAATTCATATTATAGAAATCGAACTTTTCTGAAAGGGGTACCACTTTGGTGAATTGGAGATTTCACTAATTTCTCCGAAATGTATTTAAATTCATATTAATATAATTAGTAAAAAATTAAGATTATATATTATTATCATAATAATATTTTATAACATTTAAATTTATAATAATATAATTATTAAATATCTAGTATTGTATTATATATTATTATAATAATGATATATTATAACATTTAAATTTATATTATAATATTTGAATTTATATTAATATAATTAATAAATATATTTTTAAAGGTATATTTCGTTAATTTTTTAGAATTTTTTATTAAAGTTAATAAAAAAAAAAACTGTTAAAATAAAAAATTCCATTATCTACACACTTTTTATCTTTTTTGTATAAAAAGTGTGTATATAACGGAAATTATTAGTTTTAACAGTTTGTTTTGTTAACAGTGTGTATATATATGTAAAAGTTATTAAAAATAGATATTAATTAATATTAATATTAATATAAATTCAAATATTTTAAAATATCATTATTATTATAATATTTAATACAAAACTAGATATTTTATAATTATATTAATATAAATTCAAATATTATATAATATCATTATTATAATAAATACACAATGTTTCACACTTGTTACGGTTAAATACCTAATGTTTCACACTTGTTACAGTTAAATACCCAATGTTTCACACTTGTTACAGTTAAATACCTAATCTTTTTTTTTAGGGCAAAAATACCAAATGTTCAATATATGTTAAAGACAAATACATAATTTTTTTTCTTTGCGGCAAAAATTCCTAAAGTTGCTAAAACATTATTTCTTTAAGTACCTCATGTGTTAGAGCTATTAAACATATTGACTAAGCAGACATTTGTCAATCTGCAATCGGTCAATTTCATAATATTTAAAAAAAATATTTAAATTTGAAAAATGAATTAAAAATAAATTTTAAATTAATTCAAAATTAAAAAATACATATTTTGAATACAAAAATACTCAAATTACGGAATAATACATGTTTGATGAGTCAACACTTAACAGTTCCAACAAAGAAAGTACTGATAAAAGTAATGTTTTAGCAACTTTGGGTATTTTTGCCGTAAAGAAAAAATATTAGATATTTATCTTTAGCATATATTGAACATTGGATATTTTTGCCATAAAAATAAAAAATTCGGTATTTAACTATAACAAGTGTAAACACATTGGGCATTTATGCCACAAATACCCCTTATTATTATACTCAATAACTATATATAAAATATGATATAAGGATATATGTATTGTATTGTATTATGTTAATTTAAACGTTCATAATTGACTAATTTGAGCATTATTTAACACTAATGTTGATTTTATTGAAGAAAAGAAAAACTTCCATCATGCCCAGTCTAAAAGAAACTCAGTTTTACAAAGTATAAATGCCAAGAGGAACCAATAGTGCTCAACATTATAAATGTAATCAAATAAAGAGACTTACATAATTTAATTTAATAATTAATATTCTCTTTACAAAGAACCAGCGGTCTCAGAATTGAAAATATCAATATTTCATAAAATAATAAGGGAAATTTGCAGCAAAAAAAATATTATTTATGCATTATTGTACTCAAAAAGACATTATTCCAAAATTTGGTGGTGAAAGTACACTCCGTCAATTTTCTTTGGCAATTGTTAAAAATCTTCCATTATTTGCAGCAAAAAGACATTATTTATGCATTATTTTACTCAAAAATACTTTAATATAATATATTGTACTAAAAAGGGCATTATGTCTAGAGTTGTAAATGTAGGCCAACCTGGCCCAGCACGGCCCACATTTTCATGCCTCCAATAATTCAAGTCGGGTCGGGCCTGGTATACAAATTTGTGCCGGCCCATATTTGAAAGAGTAATCCTAGCTAAAGCTGTAAATACGGGCCAGACTTTCTAGCACAACACGACACAAAAAAATATAGGTTTGGGCCAAGCACAACACGAATTGAAAATTGGCACGGCACGACACGACACGAAAGCACGAACAAACTAGGCCGAAAGCACGACACGATAAAAAGTCCGGTATTTTGGCATTAATAATAATAATAAATTTTTATTTTTCAATTATCTATAAATTAAAATGATAATAAACGTCTATTATTTTTCTCAATGTTTATAATTTTATAATTATATTAATTTATTTTAAGATTTGTTAGGTAATTTTTTTAATATTTATTAGTAGGTATTCAAATTCTAATAATTATCTTTGATATAATTTTGGGTAAAGTATTGTTGAAAAGTATATAAAAATATCTCAAACTATAATTTAAACAAATAAATTTTTTTGGATTAGTGGTAAGTCCATTGATTCTTAAAAAGGAGGTGGAAGGTTCAATTCCTCATCATCACATAAGTTGGCAATAATAAAATGACTCTAAAAGCAGATAAGATATATTATTGCTAAAAAATGTGAGGATGAGAAATTGAAACTCTCACCTCCTCTTTAACAATCATTGGATTCACCACCAATCCAAATATATTTATTTTTTTAAATCATAGTTTGAGATATTTTTATATAATTTACACAAAATTATATGAAAGATTATTATTAGAATTTGAATAACTACTAATATATGCTGAAAATTCAAACTCACAAATCTTAAAACAATTTAAATAGGGTTTATACTTTTTTAGACCTTGTGTTTTGCCTCATTACCTGTTTGGACCCTGTGTTTTGACAAATTATTTTTTAGACCTTGTGTTTTGTAAAATACTTCAAATAGGTCCATAAACTTAATTTTGATGAAGAAAAAATTGAGTATAACAATACAGTTCTTAGGCAGAATGACTATATTGTGTTCTGAGTTGTTAGTTTGATGAATTATTTGTGATTTTAGTTCAAAATACTTTGATCAAAATCGAGTTTAGGGGTCTATTTGAACTATTTTAGAAAACACAGGATCTAAAAAGATATAAAACCTTTATAAAATAATAAAAATTGAGAAAAATAATAGATTTTTATTATCATTTTAATTTATATACAATTGACAAATAAAAATTTATTGTCATTATTAATATCAAAATGTGGATTTTTATTGTATCGCGTTTTCGTGTTAGTTTATTCGTGCTCTAGTATCGCGTCTTCGGGCTTATCGTGTCGTGTAAAATATCATGTTCCGATAACCTTTAATAGTGTTTTTTCAAAGACACTCATCCCATCTCATGTTTTTTCTTTAAATTTAATTTAATAATGAATATTCTCGTTATGACAAAGAACGATCACTCTCAGAATCGAAGATATCAAAATTTCATCAAAATAAAAAAAAAAAGTTGTGCAGTTGCCAAAAATATCTTATCTGGCAGATTATGTATGGTATTTTTTTTCAATAATTAAAAATAAAAAACATGAGATGGAATGGGTGTAGCAGCATGCAGCGAACAACGTGGCAAAAATCCAAAAGTAACGTGTGAATGTGTCATTGTGTGGTATTAATGCAAAAATAGCACCCAAAAATGGTATAAATACGACAAAAACAAATGCATAACTATAAATATATGTGCGTACACGATTTTCTACAACCAAATGAAATGAACCCCCAATCGAGGCGATAAGCTAAGCTAGTACAAGTAACTGTACTACAATTTATGGCTGATCATAAAATCCGAAAAATTGAAAAAAATCAGTATATCGACCTTCTGAATACTGGTAAAATCAAAATCAATTAAATTGAATACTGAAAAAACCGTTAACAACATAAACTGTCATTGTTTGGTCGGTTTGAAAAATTCATGTGGACCGACCAGTTTGAACCGAAACCGACTAAAATTATAAATATATATAGGTTATGTTATGCTTATGGACTTTTAATTATGTTTTCAAACTTTTAAATTTGTGAATGTAATTATGTTCTATGTATTTATGTTTTAAAAAAATACTAAAATAGATTCCAATAATCCAAATTTTTTTAGTTTTTTTTTTAACTAAAACTTTTTCAAAAAATATGGAAAAAATAAATAAAAATAAACTTCGACTGCGGTCCAAAACGGTCGGTTTTTTTCTTTAATTAGTTTAGTCAGTCAGTTTTTTGATCGCACCAATCCAGACCGAAAGCCGAATTTTGGATTTAATAATATGAAAAACCGCTCAAACCGACCGATGCTCAGCCCTACTACAATTCGAGAGTTTTTGGTATGGGTGTTTGGTTTGGTGGTAATGTAAATATCAAATCTAACTAATGTTTGTTAAAATTATTTTTTAATGTTTGGGAGTTTGCGTTTGCAAGTGAATCATATTTTTTAACTTAATTTTAGGGGAATCTTAACTCTTTAAAATTAAGTTTCATATTCTCTTAATTTAAATTTCATCTAACTTTACTCACACAAACTCAAATCTCGTACCAAACAACACATTTATATACAACATCTCAATTAATACATACAACACATCTCACTCTTATTCTTAGCTGGCACTGTATACGTATACGTATACGTATATATATACGTATATGGTTACTTATTCATGCTCACCTTATTTTGTAATTGTATTTATTATGTGTACAGTACGTATTTAATACATCTATATAATATTGCATTAACTTTTTGAGTCGGTCTGTTTTAACTATAAATAATATTTAACGGTATATTTTACGGTCAAGATTTTCTTAAACTCAAATCCCATATTAATATATATATATTTATGTTTATAAACATAAACTGTCTAGCCTAAAAATATTAATAAGTAAATCTTACATAGTTCATTGTAGAAGATAACTTTCATACATAGTGGTGTCACACTGTGTTTTGAAACAGTAGATCTTAATTTTGAAACAATAAATCTCAATTTTGATAAATGTGATTTGTTCGACTAAACTCTCACGTGTGTAATGTTTAGTTATATATTTTGGGTGCATATATATTACTTTAATATAATATTTCAGCTTCTCTTAGGTGTCAATATATTATATTATTTGCTTTGTATGATATGTTATTTTAGTTTATTTATTGCTCAAGTGAGATTATGTGTTGTTTGGTTGGGGATAATAAAATGAAAATGAATTAATTTTCATTAGTTTTTTTTGTTTTGTTACATTCTAGGGTATTGTAATGTCATTTCAATGGAATAATTTTTCCACTATTTTAGTATAATGACTATTCCATTTGAAAATGGAACGAAAGACTATTAAATAACAATGACCTTTATTTTTCTAACGACCCGTATTTTGTATGTTTGTAGGTTAGTTTGTGTCTATATATAGGCTTCGCTTTGTGCACATAGGGATTGTGCAGCCCGAGCTGCGGATGACGGAGCTACACTAATGATATAGTTGAAATCTCGCTTTTTTGGGGAGTTTCAGATGCGATAAAGTTTGTGAGTTTTGAGTGTTTTATTTTTTAATTTTTTACATTCTAAATTTACGAGACATCTTTACATGCTCTTTAGTTGTACAATAAAGTTAAATTATAAGAGTAATAATATGCGCACCCAAAATATACACTCAAATATTACACATGGTGATGTGTCACTTTAGCCTAGCCAATCACATTTATTAAAATTGGGACCTCTGTTTTAAAAACCGGTGACACGTTCCCGTGTGTAATATTTGAGTGCATATTTTGAGTGTACATATCATTACTCAAATTATAATCTTATAGTTTCAATCTGAATAGTAATAAAGTCTGTTCCCCACAAAATAAAAAGGAAATTTACTCATTTTGGTACCCTATATTTTTGCAAAGTGTCATTTTAGTACCCTCTGTTTTCAATAATGCTCATATGGTACCCTGTATTTTAAAATTATACATATTTGATACCCTAGACTCAGATTTGATAGATAAAATTTTGTCAATATAATCAAACTGTCATCAGTTATATGAATTAAGTAATTAAATTTACATTTGGAACTTATATAATTGACAACAGTTTGATTAAATTGGTAAAATTTTATTAATTAAATTTGAGTTTAGGGTACCAAATATGTACGATTTTAAAATACAAGGTACCATATGAACTTTATTGAAAACAGAGAGTACCAAAATGATACTTTACAAAAACACATAATATCAAATGGTTATCTACCCAAATAAAAATTAATAATATAAATTAGCATTAAAAAAAATTAAAATTGAATAAATTAGAGAGAGGTGAAACGTAGGGAGAGTGGAGGAGAATAGACACCTTCACACACCCTCAAATCCTATCCTGCGTTTCCATTATGTGTGCGCACCGAGTTTTGACAGTTTAGCCTAGTCAATCACATTTATTAAAATTGGGACCCCTGTTTTAAAAACCAGTGACACGTTGCCGTGTGTAATATTTGAGTACATATTTTGAAGGAGCATTTCATTACTCCAATTATAATCTTATAGCTTCAATCCAAATAGTAATAAAGTCTATTTCCACAAAATAAAATTTAATAATATAAATTAGCATTAAAAAAAATAAAAATTGAATAGATTAGAGAGAGGTGAAACGTAGGGAGAGTGGAGGAGAATAGAGACCCTCAAATCCTATGCTGCGTTTCCGCCATGTGTGCGCACCGAGTTTCGACAGTTTTGCTTTGTATTGCGTGCAATCTCACAACCAAACAAACAAGATGAAACGTTAAACAAACAGAGAACTGAGAGTTTTGTCGTAATCCCCCATACGCGGCACGCCGTTTGTGCTTTCCCCTTACCCCCACCTCAGCCTTCTCTATTCCCATGTCCAAACACCCCCTCTTCTCCTTCCCCCTATAAATACCCTCACCATTCTTATTCTCTTCTCCCACACCAAACCAGAACAAAGAAAAACTCGACAATGGCATTGTTAAACTCACCGGCCGCGAAGCTCGCCATCGTCACCGTCCTCCTCTCTCTCCTCGTCGCAACCACGTCTGGTTACGGCGGACCAGGCCAGATGGTCGGAGGAAGGACCGACATCGAGGACGTGAAGACGAACAAAGAAGTTCAGGAACTCGGCCAATTCTCCGTCGAGGAGCACAACCGGAGCCTAATCCGAACTCTGAGCCGCCGCGCCGGGAACGGCGGCGCCGTCGGCGAGCTGAAGTTCTCGGAGGTGGTGGAGGCTCAGAAGCAGGTGGTGTCGGGGATCAAGTACTACTTGAAGGTTTCCGCCGTCGCGAAGAGTGGAGAGCAGAGAGTGTTCGACTCCGTCGTGGTGGTGAAGCCGTGGATGCAAAATTCCAGGGAACTCCTCAACTTCGCTCCCTCTACCGACCGAGATGTACATTTCTGAGGAGGGTAGTTTGGTAATTTCGATTAAACTGTATAATCGTAAGCTCTAGGGTACGGAGGTGTTTTTAACTAAACTGTTTTTGTCTGATTTGGGGTATAGGGAGGGGTAGAATGGTAATATCGTCATGAGTAATTGTGACTCTTATGTATGAATAAAAACTAATAATGGATTATTAATATTAGAATAATTATCGTTTCATTGAGTTTTTAGTAATTAAATTAGAGTTTTATTAGAATAATGGAGTAGATTTAAGGAGCAATAATATAATTTATGTACATTAACGAATAAAAAGTTATTAATTGATATGAGAAGACCAAAATTAGAAAATAAAAAATAAAAATTGATTATTCGAATAAAAGAAAATTTACAACTAAAAATGAATAAAATATCAAAGTATAAATTATTATTCTATTTCAAAATAAATTGTTTTTTTTATATAAGATTTACGTGAAGATTATTATCCAAATAATTTCAAATTTATTAGTTATTATTCTTAAGACAAATATATGTCTTAAGCTCTTTTTATTTAAAAAAAAGAACGTAATAATAATTTATTTATTTCGTGAAGTTATTTTATGTGATGAAAATATAATATATTAATTTTTTTTTTACAATATTATCCGAATATACTTACCTTCTTAAATTATAGTAAATCTATCCCATAATAATAATTATTATAATAATGTAGTACTTTTGATGAAGAGCTAAATTTAAAAATGTTGTGTTCATTTCAAGTAGATCCAACGCATCTAAATTTTTTACCAAAAAAGGTTGACATCACCACCTTAAATTTGTCGTTAGAGCACTCACATTGGGTGCTTTACTCAATCTTTTAAAATACCTCATCAAAACACACATTTTTCTATTTTACCTCTAAATTTTACATTATATCATACATCAGATTCTCTATATATTTCTCTACATCATTTAAATATTATATCTTTAAACATATTTTAATACTTAAAGTAAAATAAAATAATTGAAAAATAAAAAAGAAATAATAAATATATACTAAATGGAGAGAGAAAGCTTATAAAGAAAAATAATAATATTAAAATATTATATAAAGGATATGTAAATGTTATGTAAATGTAGAGATTGATTAATTGGAGTTTGTGCATAGCTATAATAAATATATGTATAAAGGAGCTGATGGAAGATGTTTTTATGAGTTTTAGCTAAATATTATAAAGAAAGTGTATTATAAAATATATCACAAAAACATATATTTTTATAATTTACCTCAAAACTTTTATATTATACTATATATTTGCTTCTTTACATTATTTATATATTATATTTTTAAAAATATTTTATTTATTTTAAGAAATAAAATAATTAAACATAATAGCATCTCACTCATATATATATATACAAAAGTTTATAAAAAAATAATAAATATTTATAGCTTGATGAATAGTATTTCACTACATATAAAGAAATACTATTCATTTAGGTAAAAAAATATAACTTTACATCATCCAATGGAAGGCTACTTAACTATTTTTTTCTCTATATTATAAAGAATAACACATTTTAGCTCATCCAATGTAAGTGCTCTTATTATTTCCTTTGTCCATTTACTTTATTTTTTATCAAATAAATAAATTTTTTTTTACTCATTTGGTACCTTACATTTTTGCAAAGTATCATTTTTGTACTCTTTGTTTTCAATAATGCTAATATGGTATCCTGTATTTTTTTAAAATTATATATATTTGATACCCTAGACTCATATTTGATAAATAAAATTTTGTCAATATAATCAAACTGTCATCAGTTATATGTAATTAAATTTAAATTTGGAACTTACATAATTGACAGCAGTTTGATTAAATTGGTAAAATTTTATTAATAAATTTGAGTTTAAGGTATCAAATATGTACGATTTTAAAATACAGGGTATTATATGAGTATTATTAAAAATAGAAAGTACCAAAATGATACTTTGCAAAAACACATGGTACTAAATACTTACATACCCTAAATAAAATAACGTGCTTCTATTACAATCCCCCTTTTTTCAGACTTTTAAGAAGGAAAAAAGATAGAAAAAAAGATTTTATAAAAATGAATATTTTCTAAATTAGTAAGATGCCTGCTAGGGCATATTTGCTTTAAAAGAATATTTTCTAATTTATTTTATTATTTCTTTTTAAGGTTTAGAATTTAGAGAATATTCCATTGTTTTTTGGTTAAATTTTGGTAGTATTTTATTTACGTGACGTATGTCATATGGGGTTGCGGTGGGTATGGAACGTGGCATGCATGCAAAAATCATTGACAAAAAGTGTGATTAATTAAATTTGGGTACGATACGACAAATATATGAACTTTTTGTAGTTGTACCACTTTTTTTTTTTTTTTTTTTTGTAAAAGGACAAATATACGACAAATTAATTAAGTGACCCCTTTTTCTTTTCCCTTCCTTTTGCTAAATTTTATAAAGGAACCATTTTTTTTTTATTGAGAAAAAATAATTTGTATTCAATATTTAATCTTTTTATTCAGTTTTTAATGTTAATACAAATATTCCAAAAGAGAAGATCATCGTAAACATTTCAATTAAAATGTGTTAATATATATATATATATTAGTAGAATCTCTAACTAAGAATAATTTAATGTCGTTAAGACAATCAAGTCCATTTTGTTGTGTGGAATAGTCTTGATTTTCCTTAAAAAGTAAAAAATTTCACAAAAAAATAAGGATGATTAAAGTACCATTATTAAACCTAACATAAAGTTTAGAAACCAAACTAAACACATTTACTAAAAGCTTAGAGCACTACCATTGGGAGTTCTACTCTATCCTTTAAAATACCTCATCAAAATACACACTTTTCTATTTTACATCTAAATTTTACATTATACCATACATCAGCTTCTCTATATATTTATCTACATCATTTAAATATTATATTTTTAAACATATTTTATTACTTAAAGTGAAATAAAATAATTGAAAAATAAAAAAGAAATAATAAATATATACTAAATAGAGAGAATGCTTATAAAGAAAAATAATAATATTAAAATATTATATAAAGGATATGTAAATGCTATGTAAATGTAGAGATGGATTAATTGGAGTTTGTGCATAGCTATTATAAATATATGTATAAAGGAGCTGATGGAAGATGTTTTTATGAGTTTTAGCTAAATATTATAAAGAAAGTGTATTATAAAATATATCACAAAAATATACATTTTTATAATTTACCTCAAAACTTTTACATTATACCATACATCTGCTTCTTTACATTATTTATATATTATATTTTAAAAAATATTTTATTCATTTTAAGAAATCAAATAATTAAACATAATAGTATCACACTCATATATATATACAAAATTTTATAAAAAAATAATAAAATATTTATAGCTTGATGAATAGTATTTCACTACATATAAAGAAATACTATTCATTTAGGTAAAAAAATATAACTTTACATCATCCAATGGAAGGCTACTTAACTATTTTTTCTCTATATTATAAAGAATAACACATTTTAGCTCATCGAATGTAAGTGCTCTTACAACACAACGTTAGACAATAGCTAGCAACAAACCATAATAATTAGAAGACACGAGTCATGTACTTGAAGAAGATCAAAATGGTTTTTAACATGATAATCTCTTAACTATATATGATTTAACAAACTAATTCCTGAATTATAAAATGTATCAATTAAGTCGTTGAATTTTATAAACAGTAACATATAAGTCTCTAGTATGTGATTTTTTGAGTAATTTTTTATGAAAAAGATTGCATGGCATTGTCAAAGTAAAAAAATTAATAATTTTGAACTTATTATTTGATTAATAATCACATACAAGGACTTAATGATTACGTTTTATAGTTTAGAGATCAATTTACTAATCACGTATTAATCACGTATAGTTCGAGGGGCTTACATACTAAAAACCCTAACCAAAATGAATGAAACTAATTGCTCCACAAATAGGCCTAACACCACCAAACGACAATGCTAAAAACATAGACATGAATAGGGATGGCAAAAAAACCCGGCAGATCGAGGCGGGTCGGAGCCCCGACCCGACGGGGCTCCCCTGATCCGAATATAACCGGGGTAATAACGGGGCGGGTCGAGATCCGATCCGACCCGCTAGCAATTGAAGCGGGTCGGATCACGACCCGACCTAGTTGTTGTTGTTTTTTTTTTTTGTAATAATTTAAAAAAAAAACTAATTACTACCACTATTTAGGGTGATCAATGATCCAAATATATATATATATATATAAATAAGACAGTATATTTAAGAGGGATAGAGGAGAAAATTGATGTTTTGCTTTGAAGTATAGTAATTTTTTTTTTATTTTAGTATGCAAGACCATTTATAAAAAAATTTAGGTAGCTCATTTATGTCTAGTATGAGAGATTTTTTTGTCATTTATTTTTATATTGTAACATATTTTTAAAAATTAGTCGTTATTTTATTAAAGAAAAAGAAAAAAAAAATTCTTACCGGGTCGGGTCTGACCCGCTCCATCACATCCGGAGCAGGTCTGACCCAACCCGCATCAAATGCCTTAACGGGGTGGGGCATAAACTTAGCGGGTCGGGTCGGATCCGGGGTGGGGCGGGGCCGACCCGCCCCATTTACATCCCTAGACATGAAGCACTTGCATAGTATCGAGCTACACATGATGGTGATGCTCTTGCTTTGGCTAAGGGAGGTTTTAGAAGATCCCTAAAAGTTTTCTTCATTTTTTCCTTTTTTCTTCTTCTTCTTCATGTGACAAATAATATTATTGTTGTCGAATTATAATTTGAGTTAGTTTTTATCAATTAGGGAAGGAAAGTTCAAGTGTGAAAGTTATTTATAATTTTAAATTGTGAGAAGATTCATTTAATTAAAACCCAAACTGCTATTGATCCATTTTAACATCCTTATGAGTAGGAAAGGAAGGGTAAAACTTCAAAAATCTTCTTGCTTTGGGTATTGATTGAAAAAGAAAAGAAACCTTAACAAATCATCTATTGACTGAAAAAAAACTTTGGGTATAGTGAAATATATTATAGATCTCACATTATTCATAACTAAAATAAAATATTATGATTTTTTATAAATTGCAAACTAGTTAGTTGCATGCCCTAGACGAATTTGAGGCTACTAAACGTATGTCTAATATAGAAGAGAGAAGAAAATTTTGAAGAGAAAAGTAAAGAAAATAATAATGATAATAAAAATTGTACGTTTGGTTAGAGAGATAATAGGATTGAAAGGAAAAAGAAGTATCCTATCCACCCAAATATATCTCTAAATTAGAGGGAAAAGTGAAAATATTAAATTATTTATATATCTTTATATAATTAATTTCTAAATAACAAAAACAAGACGTAAAAGTAATAGGTACCTTAGTTGAAAACAAGCTTTCTTTTCCATTTTTTTTAAAATAGACTTATTTTTTCCTTCCACCCTAATTTCTTTCTTCTATGTTATATTTGAATCACCAAATTTGTTCTATTTTTGTAATATACAACTTATTAATTTGACTATAGAAGATTCTACTTTTTCTGTCGATTATTTCTCTTCAGAAGTTTTAATTTTGAAAAGCCTAAAATTAAACGAGCCATGAGCAGATAAAAGAAATCACAAACATAAAGCAGACAAACAAGAAATCCTGATCCAATAAATAGTGATTCCAACAAGGGGTGTGTTAATTATATTTTGGACAATAAATCAAACTAACCTACTGGGGAGAATATATATATATGATCATGACTCTTTTACTTTATTTACAATAACCGTCTACTACTGACTCTTAATTTCTATCTGTCAAATGGAAACTCTGAATCATTTTCGGTCACTTTAAATGGCTTAGGATGCTGACCTGAGCAGTACAGATTCCACATCTTGAAATACGCTCTTTCAAAATTTCTCACCTGAGTTTTACCATATACTTGTCATATTAATAATTTGCACAGGTAAAATAATGACCATAATATTCTCAACAATCTTTTTCATCATATCATATCGTATAGAAAAATAAGAATATATGGCAAACTCAACTCACCCAGCGTGTCGTGTCAAATAGAGGACAAGTCATGCGAGCCGCTTTGAGTCTATTGGTAAGGTCTTGGAGTTTTGGACGATTTAGAGCCAGCGATACTGCTCTTTCTTCGTACTCTTTCAAACTTTTCGACATTTGGGAAAAGGATAAGTCAGAAGAGAGAAAGTAGAAACCCAAGAATATATGCTAATTATATAAAGCAAAATTGAACAAAGAGACCTTTCAAGTGATAATCTAGTTCATTTGGGACATATTGGTATTCAAATTGGGTGAGTTACCACAATCATTTTT
This sequence comes from Humulus lupulus, assembly GCF_963169125.1. Taxonomy (NCBI): domain Eukaryota; kingdom Viridiplantae; phylum Streptophyta; class Magnoliopsida; order Rosales; family Cannabaceae; genus Humulus; species Humulus lupulus. The sequence continues at coordinate 294,844,873 of NC_084794.1, read as the reverse complement.
TACCAAATTGAGTGAGCTTATTTTAACCAAATTGTAAGTTTGTTTTAAGTCATTACCTGTTAACTATCATTTCCTCTCCTACACCAGTGGCCAGACAAAGTGAACCCGCTACTCTTGTAGCCATTTTCTCAAGTGGAAGGGTCACCATTGGAAGACCAGCCCATAGAACATCAGTGCCTGTGGTGTGCGCATTGCATAATGGCCTACTCGGACAGAAGCCATAACATCAAATGTCAAAATAAATTGCATATTGTATTGTACTAAGATAAATACACTTGAAAATAGAAAGAAAAAAAATATTAAGCATGCTTACGTGTCCAAGAATAAATCTGCTAAAGCACTGCGTTTGATATGTTCACCCTTCATGGCAACATCTGTGAAAATAATCTGATCTGGTTGTACACCTCTTTGAACAGCATCTGGAACACCAAATAGTGTTATCAGTTACTAATTTATCTTTCCTTTTTAAGATAAATACCCATTACTACATTATGAAATATACATAACAAAGAAGAATTCAAATATTATGCATGTAAATGATTTATCTTGAGAAATGGTAAAACGGCAGTACAATTGCAGAGTCTCGACTCGCCAGCAGCAGGAAATCTGAGAAGCCAAAGTGCGCTATTTGGTACTCGCTTAAGGATGTTGCACCTGCATTTATCGACACATGAATCAGTATAGTTATTGATGTGATTCAATCAATTCAAAGTTATGCAAATATAAACACTCGACTAACCATGTATTGAAAATATCAGGATCCATCTTGTATAGCTGGTTAAAACAAGCAAATATAAATTTGTCCTCAGGTAACCCATAGCTAGATCTCTTGGGTTTGCAGTTCGGGTCTAACACATCACAATTTTTCTGCAAGAGAAGCATGAAGTAGTCTTGTCACACATTCAAATATACATAATAAATATTTAAAAAAATGTGAAGAGAATATTTACACAACAAACCTGCTTGTAATCATTTACAAAGTAACAATGAGGAAGATGGACAATCTTTTCTGAATAAATATGACTGAATTGAGAAGGTGACACAAACTGTAATTGGGAATGTCGAAGTTAGACATCAAACAGGAAACAAAATAAAATTCAATAAAGGTCGGGTTACAAACTCTCCAACCTCATCAGTAACCAGGTAATGTATATAGTCCGCGCCTGTAGTTCCAGGAAATCCCATGTAAGAAATCTGTATAGGGGCCGGCTGCATGGCAAATATTTCATTTCTTGCCCCCTGCACAACACAGAGCGTCAATTCTGAAACAAATTAAACTGACGCATCAAGAAAAAAAGAGCAAATTCATACTAAATCTTAATAATTATGTTTCAAGGTTCTTCACTGGCTAACTCAAGCGAAACTATACCTTAGTATAACCATTAAGATTGACAAGGATCTGTATTTTATCCTCGTTAATCATCCTGGCAATCATATCAGATGACATGGATGAGACATCTATAAAATGCTCCACTTCTGATTGGATACGCAGCCTCCATTCAGATCCATCATTTGCACTTAAAGCATAGCAAAAGACCTGCCAACAGATTTGTTTAAGTTCATGGTAGTTGAAGGAAATGGGAAAATTCATTAATCTTTGGAACAATCAACCAACCTCAACATTCTCTCTATCGTGCATACCAAAGACAGAACCCATCAGATGAGACAGAGGATGGTTACCAAAGTCGCTGCTAACATACCTGAATTCGAAACCAGCAACAGCGAATGAAAATAGGCATAGGCAGTATGTACATACAAAGGAAAAGAGAATATATATCTCAAACTTACCCGACCCTTAGCCTTTTACTTCCACCTTCGCTCTTTACGGGCAAGGCTGCTGGATAATTGAAGGAAGGAAGAGAATAACGAGATGCAATGACAGAGCAGTGTGCAGCATATTTACGACTACAAGACCAAAAAGACAGTAAATAAAGTGAACAGACTACTACAAGACCAAAAAAGACAGTAAATAAAGAGAACAGACTAATGCAATATATAGGCAATAGAATACTTACCTTATCTCCAGTGCAAGCATTGGATCAATTGGATAGGCTATTGCATGGAAAGGTTGCACACTAGGAATAAGAGACATCTAAAAGCAAAGATTGAGTGATTTAGAGTGGAACCTGAGTGATAAAGTGGTAATTAGCATCAAATTAAACAACACAAAACCTTTACCTTTATCTGTCTTCTCAGAATTCCTTCAACTTCAATAAACTTATTTTCACGATCATCCCAGTCACAAACACACTGGAGAGTGGCACAAATGCAAATATCAGATTAGATAAACCAACGGCGAATAGTAATAAAACCCAGACAAAGTTTCACATAGGAATATAAGAGTACAACATAGAAACTATAGGCTAAGTCAATAATGTGTAAAAATGTACACTATTGAATTAAAAGTGCATTTTCCAAACAGCAAAAAGGAATGGCCGTTTCACCACACATGAGGCCGTTAATTTCGCAAAAAACAAAATGATTAGATCATACTCTGCACACTAATACTGTATATGAGACTAAACTAGAAGACCTGGAAAAACAATAATCTACGAGGCCCCTATGTGCTATATACATATTCTATATGAAACAGAAGATGCAATGAAACTTCAGTTGCATTCCCGATTTTTAAAGCACTAATAACTTATAATGCTAGGTAACATAAAAGAGTTATATAACAGTCAATAGTGAGAAAAAATAAAACCGAATTAAGACATAGTTTAATATGCAAAGTAAAGTTACTTCTCACAATACCTGTAATGTATGTAAAAGGTTACAAGTTGCTTCTGGAAAATCAGGACGTAGAAAAAGTGCTTGCTTATAGTTTTTTATAGCAGCTTCAACATGGCCACTGTACATACAAAATCCAGAAATATACCATGTTAAAACACGGAAGAACAAACAGTATGCAATCAGATAAAAAGCTTGTAACCCCTTATAATTAATCATTAAACACCTGTCCTTGTAAGCAGAAGCTAGATTAGCATGAGCTTCTGCCATTGAAGGTCGGATATTGATGGCTCGAATATAATCTTGAATGGCTTCATTAACTCTCCCAATCTCTTTATATGTGTTCCCTCTATTGACAAGTGCATCAGCCGCCAAAGGATCAATTCGGAGAACTTCATTATAGCAAGATACAGCATCTGTGTAATTGCCCTGTAGTTTTTTTTATGTTATTATATAAGAAACAAACTTTAGTTAATAGAGAAAACTGAATTGTGAAGAGAAGAAGAAATATATTCTTTTAAACAAAAGGAAATAGATTAATACAAAATGAAACCGGAAAGCAAAACAAACTAAACACCAACCATATAACCAAAATGTTCGCTGTAACCATATAATTTAAAATTACCAATGCCATCTTCTCTTAGTTGGAAAAGGCAGAGCAAGAAACAAAACAAATCAAGGTGGCCATTCTATAGATGATAACCTTTCTCCATCATTTGGAAAGAAAAAAAAAAATTGTATAATTAAGTATTTTCCCAAAACAAATATAAGCAAGCATTACAGACATGATAAAAAGATAGTATTACCTGCTGTTTATATATAATTGCTAAATTGTTGAAAGGAGCAGAAAGTCCTGTTGTCACAGACAACGTTGCCTTATAACATGAGGCAGCAGCACCCATCATGTTCCTATATGACCAGAGAAAAAATATTTATGCTAGGTACATATGAGTTATTAATCTGACATCATACACTATATCAATCTAAAAGGCTTGACATGATTAACACATTAATACATACCATTCCATGTATATGTTCCCAAGGTTAGTAAGAGCTTGTGGATGGCTAGGTTGCAGTGTAAGACATTGCTTCAAGGAGAAAATGAAAACTCCGGTAAGTAAAACTGAAATTCCCCAACAAAAACATATAAATAAATCGGGCAAAATTTACAAAGATTGTGAACCTACACGATAGCATTGCACTGCTTCATCAGCTTTTCCAGCATCCTTCAACGCATTGCCCTTAAGAGGGGGAAAACACCATGATGTTTAGTGGGTGAGGGAAAAAATGAAATATTATTCATATCATCAATTGATTAACAAACAATCTAGCACAACTAAGATACGTAAGAGAACCAACCAAATTGTTAAATGCCTCCAAGAATCCAGAATCAAATGCAATTGCTCGCTTATAATTGAAAATTGCCATTTCTAGGTTGCCTTGCTCATAATAAATACTTGCCAAATTGCCTGCAAAACAAAATTGAATTGTATTTATAATCAGAGACTAAAGTTGAAGGTATCTTACACAGAAGATTGTCATTGTACCATCTGTATGCCACTGAAGAAATTAAGATCCATAGATCAGTCAAGTTGGAAATGAACAGCTAGATATACTAGAGGGATTTTTAATTTTTGTTTTTGCAAGACATACTGGAGTAAATTTCAACAAGCTCTTCTGAAACTAATTGATCCTTTTATGTACATGCAGACTAGTTATCCAACAAGGGAAAAAGAAATCAGCCACAAGTAAAATATATATGCATCTTTCCCCTAGAATAGAACAAATTGGACGCCATACTTGAAAATATCCACATTTTAAGATCCTTCAGCCACATCAAATGAAAAGGAAAGCCAGCACAATTGAAAGGTAGTCACTAAGCATACTGCATACAAATGGATAGTCTCACCATAGGCCATGGCAAAATCTGGTCGCACTTGAAGAGCACGCTGGAAGCATACTATTGCCTCTTGACGCATTCCTAGAGCCTGAAAAAAGCAGAAACAAGTACTAAATTTCTTCTCCAGATATAATGCCCGGCACTTTTATATACCCTGTCTTCACATAATCTACAACAGCTCACCTTGTAAACATTTCCAAGGTTTAGATAGGCATCGGAAAATGTTGGTTTAAGCTTTACAGCTTCCTGAAAAAGGCAGATATTCAAAATTAGATTATAGAAAACATCCTATAAAGATTTACAAAATTAGATTTTGTAATCCATCACAAGATACTTAAGAAAATTACAGCATACTGAATTACTTTTACAGAAAACTACAGCATACTTCAGATAAAGTTCTGGACGGCAACTTGGATCTACAAAGCTAAAGGTTTTGAGTGACTCTCTATTCTAGATTTAAGTAAAGAGTGGGCCAATTTTTTTTCATAATGTTGCTGTTTTCTTTTTATTGTATTATTGTATGTCTTTCGGCTGATTTCAGGTTCATGTTCTCATTTCTATAAGATTAGCATGTTCACTTTACTTTTGTATTCCATTGATTAATACAAAGTTTCATTTCTATTCGAAAATATATATTATATATATTATAAAGTGCTCCACCTTTATAACTTAGTCATGCAAGTCAATGCAATTTTGTAACAAGAATATTCAACTGTAAACACCTACACCCCTTCGCTCATTAAGACATGCACAAGCAAAGTATCCAGGTAAAGACCTTGTAATATTGAAGAGCTCTGTTAAGATCACCAGCCTCCATAAAAAGGCCAGCAAGATTGGACCATGCAATTGCAAAATTTGGCTGAATATGAAGAGCCTCGACATAGCAACTGTAAGCCTACACCAACAAAAACATTAGAGAAGTCAAAGACCTGAAAACATACATTACAACCTTGACCATTCAGGAAAGCACCTTAAGGTGTTCCATACAAAATTGAACAATAATGAGCGTGAGAACAAACCAACATGCAAGACCTACAAAGAAAATCATAACTCAAAGTCTTTTCAAACTTATGTGAGTCAATAAATTTAACCAACTACACATATTGTGAATCATCTATATCTATTGGCATCAGAACACTTTGTAATACTAATTTTTGGCATCTTGTAGTTGTAACCATGTACACCTAATATCAGGCCTATCAAGAAAGAAAAAAAGGACCATAGATTCCTCACCTCTTGAACTAATCCTTGAGCTTTCATCAAATTCCCAAGATTACTGTGTGCATCAACCTGTAACATTAAGAAGAAATGTTACGTTCTATTCAAAGATTTTGTTAAATCATTGAATATACAAGTGTCAAGAGTCAGAAAAAAATTCTACCAAACGTGGATTCAGTGCAAGAGCCTGGCGACAACATTGAGTTGCCTCGTTAAATTGCCCTTTACGCATATATGCACTTGCTAAATTTGACCATGCATCAGCAAAATTTGGTCGAAGCTGCAAAATAAAACAATCAGTATAATATGGAAAAAAGAATTCAAAGAAAGAATATATATTTTTGCTCTTGATGATCATTCCCCCACGAAAAAACAAATTTGGCTCCGCCACTGGGTTTAAGATGCCTAGTACTAGGTCTAGGAGTGATATTAGCTAATATAACAACCAAAACCTTCCCATCAAATTGACTCTGCCCAAGACTTCAAGACAACCTAGTTGGAGTGTTTGCTCTAGCCAGGTTGGTTAAGTTTCACTGGAATTTATCAACACTAAAGTAATAATTTAAGCAAGCACCAACTTACATCAGCTAAAGAATCGATTATAAACACTTTTAATCAACATAAACACCCCCCACCAGTGGAAAGAATACATCAGGAGTTAACTAATAACTGTAAAGACAAAAACAGAAAAGATAATTTGAACTCAAAAAGTATATATTCCAAACACATCACAAAAAAAAACCCCACTTATGGACTAGATTGATGGCTGTAACAAACCTCAATAGCAATTAAATAGTAGCGGATTGCAACATCAATGTTGCCCTTCTCCTGCAGCAGAAACATAATAACCGTCTATTAGATGCTTGCAGGCTAAATACTTGACAGTAGAACCATAAAAGATACTAAAGATTACCTTCCAAGCATTTGCCATGTTTCCATAACACTCAGCAAAGCGGGGATCAATTTGAATAGCTTCTTCATTTTTTGCAATGCATGTATCAAAATCATGTAGCTAAAACAGAATACAATAAAATTTAAGAATCAGGTGCAAGTAAATTCACTTACAAGCCAGAAACACTGAAGAACGTACATATATTGAGAAAATACATGAATGCTAATAAGCTTCATTGAGAACCTGATAATGGATTGCACCCAAGAGAAGGAGATTATCTGTGCGCCGAGGATTTCTTTCATAAATAGCATTACTATGCTCTAATGCTTGCTTATAGTTTCCAGCCTTGTACTTCTGGTGAGCCAGAGACATGAGCATGTCTTCATTGACTGCAAGGACTCAAAATTAGGCAAAGGAGAAATTGAAAATAACTAGAAAGGGACCAAATCATTAAAGTAAAAAAAAAAAAATTGGCCCCTTTAAGTTTGCACCTCACTGCTAATTTGGAAAAAATATAAATGAAGTTAAACACAAAGTAAATGATAGGAAGAACATTGTTAAATAAATTAGTTCCGGGAAAAATAAATCACGTGCAACTTACAACATATGTTACCTCAAAGTTATATATGCATTATGTGCTATAAAATAATTTGGTTTTCCTTGGAACGTTCAGGAAAAGGATGGCACTTTTCATTGGTTTTTTATTGTACAAAAAAACGAATCTATATGTGCTAACAGAAATATGAATGCCTACATGAGACATTTTAACTATTCCACAATATGGTGCTAAATTTTCACAAACAATACCATCTGCATTTTAGAGTCCTTGTAGAAGTCATTTACTAAGGTTAACTTCTATGGTATAAACAATATGAATCAATTGCTTTCAGAAAGTGGGAGCATATTTAACACTTATAAAATATTGTTTATGCACATCTTTATACGTAGAGTGAACAATATTTTAGTTCTGGAGCATAGATCATTTTTGTGGAGAAACAAGACATATTTCACAAGAAAATCTTGTACCCAATCCCAAAAAAAAAACACCTTTCACATAGTTCTCTCTAAACCTTCACCCCTAGTACTATATAATTGTTTAAACTTCCAGAACTGACGAATTTTCTTCATAATATTAATACTTATGTCCAACAGAACCCAGATTCATTTTTATTTACCCTTAAGAGTTTAGACTCAAACCTAAATCTTGTCCTCATTTAATCATCTTAGATGCGAAATCAATGCGATAATTGCCAATCACAAAGAGATCGTTAGGTTATTCTACAGCCTCCAGATTACTACTACAAACTTTATTTAACTTTCAAGATTCCAAATTAGGTTTTTTTATAAAAAAAAAATAATAATAAAATTTATGCCTCGGAAACATAATACTCCAGTGTGATCTTAATTTTTTCATCGTGCCAAACTATATCTAGAAAAGCACAACAAAATTTCTCCTAAAAATCTCAGCAATAACATAACTGCAATTTAGCAACTAAAGGAGCAATAAACTAAATCTTCTGGCAGGAAAAAAAATCTGTGTAAATTTCATAGAAAGAAAATTGTATTACAATCTCTAGCAAAACAAACACTAAACAACTACAAAAACAACAATGCACCAAAATCCTAATAACAAAGGACCGATCACTCAAAGACCAAAAACTTAACTCAATTACAACTGAGGAAAACAGGAAAAGACAGTAACCTTCGCGAGAATCCAAGGGCTGAGACTGCTTGATGACATTAACAGAAGACGAAGCAGAAGCAGAGGCAGCAACATCGGAACGAAGAGCCAGAACCTCATCGCCGTAAGGCACCAAATTAAGCTGCGTCTGCGACGGCGACGGCAGCGGCGGTGGCTGCTGATTCTGGTACTGGCCATGGTGGAGCCGAGGATCGGCTTGCAACGAGAGCATTGTTGTCGCTTGTTCGGATCGCGAGAAAATTCAGAACCGGATCATGAAAGAAAAGAAAAACCATCAAAAAAAAAAAAAAGGGGAAACGATAGTGATTTTCCCTTTTCTTTTTCTTTTTCTTTTCTTCTCTCGAGAAAATTCTCTCTCTTCTTCTCCGATTTATGAACAATCCCTCGTTTCACGTCACGCTGTCTCCGCTGTTAACCAAAAGTGACTTCTCTCGGTCTCGAAGCATAATATGATCCAGTGGAACCCGTAATCAGCCCACTAGTAGTGAAAGCTTGCCACGTGGATGTGACTGAGACAGTAGAATATTCTAGATGTGAAAGGAAGGGTGTTTTGGTAATTTCGTAATGGGTTTGGTAGAACGGATATTGGCTCTCTGGTTAGGTGGTGGTGTGATATGGGTTGTAGGGGATAATTCTAGCGTACGCGGATGGGTGACACGTGGCGGTAAGTTGATGTGAAAGGGAAAGGAGAGAAGAGATGGGTTGGTTGTTAGGAATTGATTGGAGTGTGAGGTGAGGTGATGCGTTGTCCACTTTTGGTGATTTTGGAATGTGAAATGGTTTTTGTCAATTGTCACATTTTATTTACCGCTGTCTTACCTAAGAAAGTACATTTCAATAAATTTGGGGGTGTTTTTATGGTAGGTTTTTTTTTTTTTTTCTTAGGGAATTTATTTATTTGTTATTTTATAATTTTGTAAAGTATCATTTTGATATTTTCTGTTTTCAATAATACTTATATGTTACTCTGTATTTTAAAATTATATATATTTGATACTCTAGATTTAGATTTGATAGATAAAAATTTATTAATATGATCAAACTGTCATCAGTTATATATAATTAAGTAATTAAATTTAAATTTGAAACTTACATAATTAATAACAGTTTGATTAAATTGGTAAACTTTTATTAATTAAATTTGAGTTTAGGGTACCAAATATGTACGATTTTAAAATACAGGGTACCATATGAGCATTATTGAAAACAGAGGGTACCAAAATGATACTTTGCAAAAACACAGGATACCAAATAGTTACCTACCCTTTTTTTATGACTTGTAAATAGTTTTTAATTTTTTTTATGAAATTGTATATTATAGTTACTTAAAACATCATGTAAATTTTTACAAAATTTTTAATAATTTGCAGTGTCGAACACTAATTTAAAAATAGGTTGTTGCACAAGTGATTAATTTTGGTATTGTAAATTATTTTGAATTTTCTGAAAATTTACATAATACTCTAAATAACTACAATATACACGGTCATAAAAAAAATTACGCTGAAAACTATTTACAGATCGAGAATACAAAAAAATCCTATCGATATGATTCTTTTTCTAACATCTACCAAAGAAATTCTCATAAATTTTGTTCTTCCATTTTAAAAAATAATAATAAATAAATAAATTTTATTTATTCATTTAAAAAAATATTGTCAATGTTCTACTCATTCATACTAAAGTGGCGTTTGTTTTTAACAATGAAGTTTGATGGGATTGTGGGACTAGGCTCAATATTACCTGTCATCTTAAACGTGTAGAGATTATCCACTAAAAAGCATGTGGGTCCCATAACATGTCAACATTTTCCAACCTTAAAAATTGAGTCAAACATGGAAAAGACTCCACAATCCCATTCTCACTTACCCAAACTCTTAAAACAAACTGCCCCTTTTAATTATTACTGTGATATTTCCTTAAAAAAATATATATTAAGAATACTAATTCCTTTTAAAAATAATAATAAATAAATAAAGTTGTACAATTCAAATTGAGGGTAGAAACACATGATTTTGAGATTCGTTTTTGTGATATGTTGTTAGGACAGCTTTAACCAAAACAACAAATATAGTGATGAAAATCCACAAAATTAAATCTACCTCAATTTCATTTATCTGACTATTATGCTGTCAGATTGCATAGTAAATGCATAGTAACTTTGCTTATTTGTGTATGGAAATGACTTATTAGTCACGAAACGGCAATAGTATTTAGTATTGATCGTGAAGTTGTGACTTATCAGTCAAGTTCAGCGGTAGTACTGAGTACTAGTCTTATGGTATTGGCTTAAGAGTCAAGAACGACATTGATGTATTTAACACAGGCCGAAATGATTAGATCTAATCACCATGAGCATAAAATGCTTGACCGACCCCAAGTTCGAAGAAAACTAAAAACGCTTGTCTGGTCTAAAAGCTAGTTACTTAGAGCTAGGGCCAAAATGCTCAGGTGACTGAAACATCACATGACTTAAGGTGCAAAGCCCCAGAGAAAGACTTATTAGTCATTTGTTCAGGGAGTAGATCCCCATAGATAGATCTAATGGTCATCTATCTGATTAGGGTGTGGAGCCCCAGAGTATCATTCTTTAGTCACTTATCTGATTAGGGTGCGGAGCCCCATAGTGTGACTCATTATCTGAATAGGGCTGCAAGCCCCAGAATGATTACTATAATCATTTATTTATATTACATGCAGTAATAAGCTTTCTTGTGGAACTTTGGCTCACGGGTGCTATGTGGTGTAGATAAAGGGAAAGAAAAGTTCACCCAGCCTTGAGTGGAGAGCTCAGGTGGCGATGTATACATATGCGGCCACTTAACCACCACGACTAATGTGTTTCTCAAAAGAACTAGGAGTTAACCTTATTTTTGCCGCTTAGGTCAGCGGATTGTAACTTTTACACTATAATGATCATTTTGGATTGTAAATAACTTTGTAAACATTTTTATGGGCCCATGTACTTTTTTATGTTTTAAATAAAATATATTCATTCATTTTAATCGAGATTTTTTTACCTTAGTCTATTAATAACACCTAGATGCACGATACGAGAAGACCACTTATGTAGGCAACAACTCTCCCAAAAGGCTTACAAAAGGTCTTTTATCAAACTTAGGGTGGGGGACGATTAATCACACCATTATTATAGTGAAACTTCCACTATATCTCTCACTAGCTTTAGTGATTGAATTCGCTCCATAATTAGCTATAAGTCACTACGAAATGGAGTATTTTATTTATTATTATTCCCTTCTTTCTATTTTACACCATTAGCATATGCTAACTTGATCGTCAAAATGCTTTCGCTCGGCACTTTCGCGATTTCCCAAAGTTTCCCGGTTATCATTTTTTATGTTTTATAGGTCGTTAGTGCCCATGAATGATTAACTTCGATTGATTGTGAATTTTAACTTAGTGTATATTTAGAGGCAACCTAAAAGTGCTAAAAAATAAATTACAGTATTTATTATACTATTTTGACATTTTATCATAAAAATAGGATGCATCATCATTCGTTTATTAATTTTACATTCTCATCATAGAAAGATGATGCATCTCGATTCCTCATTTTGACATAGTGCAACTTATGTTTAATAAATGTGGTTAATTGAAAAAAAATTATCACATAAATATGTGTAATGTTTTGGTATAAATTATATGTGCATATATCATTACCCTTTTTATAATTTCTTAAAATATAGGATCTAAAATGAATTTTAGCCTAAATAGAGGGGACATTTTTTGGATTATTTCAATTTAATATCTTACACTTGTTTTCAAAAATCATATTCATGTAAAGGTTGTGGTTAAAAAATGATGAAAAACAATGAAAGCAATTTTGATCGATATTAGATTGGGCTAATGAGATGGCCCAATTTTCCTTTATTTTCTCTAACAATTTTTGTCCATCTATACTACAATTAAGTTTTCTAAAAAAAAATCTTAATTGAAATTCTTTGAATTTTGTTCCCATTTCAAATTTGGTTTATACTTGTTTGGATCTTATATTTTGTTATATTATGTGTTTGGACTTTGTATTTTGATAAATTATTTTTCAGCCACGTGTTTTATAAAATGATTCAAATAGATCCCTACAGTCAATTTAAATGAGTGACAAAAATTGAATACGACAACATAGTTATTAAGCGCAAAATGATTGTGTTTTATATATAAATGTTAACTTGATGAATTATTTATGATTGAACTAAAATCGTGTTTACGAGTCTATTTAAATAATTTTACAAAAAAACAGTCTAAAAAATAATTTATCAAAATACAGTATCAAACAAATAATGAGGCAAAACACAAAATTCATAAAGATTTTTACCGAAAATACTTATTTTAGACAAAATTTAATTTAAACTGTTACACGAAAAAAAATAACATTTTTATGGTTGAGCTCTTTTTTTTCTTTCTTTTTTCATTTATAATGTATACATAGTCAATAACAAATGCGGGTGAGACTTTGAGGAGAAGCGTGATGGCAAAGAGAATGAGACTTGCTTGAGTTGCTGGAAATAATGATAATCAGGAGTGGAGATTGCGAGTCAGAGAAGATGGTGGCTGATTGTTTGGTTCTGTATTACTTGGTACAAGTTCATTTGCCCTACGGGTACGGCTTTCTTTTCACTTATCAGTTTTATAATTTATTATTTTGTATTTATTTTTCTTGTTCTTCAATTAATAATATATTATTATGTTTGTTAATTTTCTCCATTCTCTTTATTTAAATTTCTAACAATCTTAAAGCAGATTTGCCCCCTCTACCTGATTGGTGTTAGACCTCTACCTGATTGGTGTTAGAGGATACGTGAGCAACTCTATCACCTTAAGACTTACGAAAAACAAAGAAGAAGAAGACAAGAGTGTTTTTTAGTAAGTGACTCTTTTTGTTGGTGTGTCTAGAATGAAAGGAGAAGACTCCTTTTATAGGCTTCATATGGGGTGGAATACCAAGTGTGGACACAAGAGAATTAATGCCAAAATTCCCACAAAATTAGTGATATTGATCAATCACAATCTTTACCATAATTTCTGATATCAATCAGAATATTCACCATTATTACGGTGATTACATTATTGACTAAATCTGCATTTATTAGCAGCTATCAATGGACCACATTTAAGGCATCAATTTTCTATTCACACATTAGCCTAAATTGGCTATTTATTATATATAAAATATAATTTTTCCAACAGAAGACATATTCGAAGCTACGACACTCACTTTGTTTAATTTACAATATACAATATAAACTTAGTTTTGTTGACTAGTTAAAACACTAAAATGCATGGAGATTAAATCTAAAGTAGTATTGACTATTAAATATTTATCTTTATTTAATTTGTTCCTTTATATACATGGAGAGAATTCAATTTCTTTGATAAATTTTTCATTAACTAGAGTTAGATGTTTATATTAAATGCATTAAAATTTTATTGCAGGTGCTATGACAATTCTCAATCTTTCATCCAAATAGGACAGTGGGGAGCTGGAATTGGGTGGACTTGGTGGAGTGAAGTATAATGGTATTCTCTCAGTAGAGATATATATGTTTTAGATCAGTTATGTGTATCATATGAGCTCTTCTATTATTTATTTATTGCAAAAATTTAAAAACAATTGTTCCTTAAAGATTGGTTGATGTTAATGATACATTTATTTTTTAGTTGTTTTTTTAGTTTATTTTGGATATATGTTTAGTTTTTTAAGGTATATTTTGTGTTGATATCTAGTTGTTTTGTTTTTTTGGGTATACGAGTTGTTGCTTTGAGGAATATTTTAAGTATATTTTTCGCACATTTTATTTTAATATTTAGTATATAAAAGTTTATTTTAAGTATAATTTTAGTATACTTTTGATATAAATTTAAGTTTATTTTAAGTATGTGCTTGGTTGATTTTTATTTTTTTTCAAGTTTAATTAAACGATACATGTGTTTCTTTCTATGACTTTTTGCGGTTGATTTTTTGTTATTTAAGTATATGTTTAGTTGTTGAGAAATTATAGGAAATGACCCAAAATAAATGCATCAAGAAGTTAATGTTCTTATTTTTTAAATTGTAGAGAAATGATCATTTTACATTGTTGATTACCTAAATTGCTTTTTTTTATAATTTATTTATTTATTTAGGACTGTATGACTTTAATATAGTGGTATATTACTATTAGCTTTGTTTAATTAGTTTTTATTTTAAAGTTATATTGATTTTTTAAGTTTTTTATAGGTTGTTGGTATATTAGTTTCTAATTAGTGTATATATTTTTTGTGGTATGATATATAATTTTTTTTTGTGATATTTAGTTTCTATTTTATTATACATAGTGGTAGTATACAATTTTGTATCATGGTATATACATTTTAATGGTAGTCTATAACTTTGTTAGCATAGTATATACATTTTTGAGTAATAATTTTGTAAGTTTTGATGATATATTATTTTTCAACTCAGTATATATATTTTGTGATATGATATATCATTCAACAACCCATAAAAAACGAAAAAAAAATCAAAATAACTTTAAAATAAAAACTAATTTAACAAAATTAATATACATATACCATAATATTAAAATATTTAGAATAAAATAGTAATTTGTTAAATGACATATTTTGTAATATGTAATATTAAATAGATGATTAGGCTATTTTACTACAAAATTAAATACATAGACATTTACTTACTTTCACACATAATTAATGATCATTTTGCACGATGCCCCTAAGGTATATTTTGGGTTGATTTCCAGTTAAGAATATTTTGGGTCTAATTTTTTATTTTAGGTATACTTTGGGTTTATATATATAAATTGAAAAATAATCTTTATGTTTAATGGTAATATCTTTCAAGTTGTTTTTTTAGTTTATTTTAGGTATATGTTTATATACTTTATGTTTTTTTGAGAAAAAGTTTATTGTGACACACTTTAAAATGTAGGGATAAGTTTTTCGATGTTGTTTTTTTATTATTTTTTAATTAATTTTGAGTTAATGCAATGAGTTGATATCTAATTGATTTGTAATTATATTTTTCAACCCTGTATTACTATGAGGTTGCTATCTAGTTGATTTTACGTTGTTTTTCCAACACTGTTTGTTGTGGGATTGATGTCTAGTTGAAACAATATTTTTGTATTATGAAACTTTAAAATCGTATTTTTGAAAACTTGAGTTAGTAAAATTGGAAAAAAAAAATCAAGGGTCATAAAAATGTTAAAAAAAACATAAAAAAATATGTATTTATGAAAAAATCCCAAGTAAATCCTTTAAAATTTAAGGGACTCATTGTTTTGTCATTCAAATACAATTTTATGTTTTTGAATCCTTAAAATATAAAGGCCCCACATAATCTTTGATTGGTAGGTTATTTTAAAAAATAAATCCAAAACAAGTTTGAAAAATAAGCATGCTTTTACACATAAAAATTGAAAACGATATTTTATCATTTCCTATAATTTTCTTAGATTTTAGAGGGACTCACATTATTTTAAATATAAAATCACTAACCAATCAAAATTTTGGAGAGTGAAAATATTATTTTCAAAATGAGTATTTTCAAATCAATTTAACTATCCAAATACATTGTTTTTGAATGCTGAACCAATCAAGCCCTAAAATCCTAGCATAGAATAAAAGTTGTGGGGTAAAAAAATGGTAAAAATAGGTTTGTTTGGCATTGTTTTCTGTTTTTTGTTTTCAAAATTGTGTTATCAGAAATGAGAACAGAAAACTGTTTTTGTAGTTTTTAAAAAACAAAAGGTGTTTGGTTAATGTTTTCTAAAAACAATTTTTTAGTTTTATTTTTTTAAATCTTAAGTAAAAAATTAACAAATATATTTACAAAAAGAAAAATATTTTAAAAATTTGTAATAAATAATGAGATAAAATAATTTGATATAAAAAATGATGAAAAATAAGAAAGTAAGTAAATAAAATTTGAGAACAACAGAAAACAACTTTTTGTTGTTCTCAAAATTTTATGCTTTTTGTAATTAAAAAAAAAAAAAAAAATTTCTAAACACAATGTCAAACACCCCAACTTGTTTTCAAAACACAATTTTTAGCTTTTAAAAACAAAAAAACAGTGCCAAACACCCTCTCGTAGTATTTTTGAAAAACAATAAAAGCAATTTTGATCCGTATTGGACTGGGCCGATAAGATAGCCCAAAGAACGGCCCAGTTAGCTCTTTCGAGTTGGTTTATAGGCTAGGGTTTCATCTTTTAAGACGAATGAGAGGAGTGGCTCTAAGGTTTTAGCCGAAGCGGAGAAGAAGAAGAAGAAGAGCTCTAGTTCGACCTTAGCTTCGTCTGCAGCCATGGGTAATCCTTCGATTCATCCTCTTCTTCTGTCTCTTACGTGTGCTTTGCTCCTTTCAATAATGGTGGATTTAAGGGTTTTTGTTGTTAATGTTTGATTAGGTATCTCTCGTGATTCTATGCACAAAAGGCGTGCCACTGGAGGCAAGAAGAAGGCTTGGAGGAAGAAGAGAAAGTAATTTTCCCTTTCTTATTATTGATTTTACTGGTTTAGTAGTTTTCTTAGTGTTAGCTTTCGATTTTCTTGATTTATATGTCCTATTTTTAATGGTTTTGGCAAAATGGGGTTTAAGATCTGTGCTTTGTTAGACAGTTTAGTGGTTTTTTAGAGATATATTCGTGTACATACCGGGATCTCTTCAGTTAGTGGTGATGTTCATGAATGAGTTCATGTTGAAATTATGTTATTGCTTCTTTGAGGTCAAGAGTTATCATAGTCGATTGTAGGTTTGGTTTTCAGTTCGATTTGGTTTGGTAATTCTGTTCGTACAACTTTGATTGATGTGGTGTTGATGCTGCATTTGTTTTTGGCATTTTGTTGATGTGCTGAGAGGTTTAAATGTCTTTGCATACCAGTGTTTGTAAATTTGTAGTTATTGGTTATGTTGTTTTCTAATTTTACTTGTACGCAGGTACGAGCTCGGTCGTCAGCCAGCTAACACTAAGCTTTCCAGCAACAAGACTGTAAGGCGTATTCGTGTCCGAGGTGGAAATGTCAAGTGGAGAGCTCTCAGATTGGATACTGGTAACTTCTCATGGGGAAGTGAAGCTGTTACTCGCAAAACTCGTCTCCTCGATGTGGTCTATAATGCTTCAAACAATGAGCTTGTTAGAACTCAAACTTTGGTGAAAGGTGCTATTATCCAGGTTGATGCAGCCCCATTCAAGCAATGGTATCTTCAGCACTATGGTGTAGACATTGGTAGGAAGAAGAAGACGGCTGCTGCTGCCAAGAAGGAAACCCCCGAGGTAAGCTTAATCTCGACATTAGTTAAATGGGGTATTGTTATAATGTCATTATTAAGGACTGGTCGGTACATTTCATTATCACTAGTCACCCTATTTGGTCTCTTCAGAGTGGAAGATAGAACTGAGCTTTAATCTTTTAAAATCCCATTTTCTTATCTTACCATTGGATTTTATTTCATTCTTATCATTGTCCATTTATCTTCTTTTATTTCATATGAAAAAGCTATTGTCTATTAGACAAACCTGTGAGTGTATTGGCACTTGTTTCGAGTAATTCATACTTATTAGTACTAATCAATATCATCTATAAGCAGGAGGGAGAAGCAGCACCACCTGCTGAGGAAACCAAGAAGAGTAACCATGTTCAGAGGAAGATTGAGAAGCGTCAACAAGCTCGTACACTCGACTCACATATTGAAGAGCAGTTCAGTAGTGGGAGGTTGTACGCTGCCATCTCTTCTCGCCCTGGACAATGTGGCAGAGCTGATGGGTGAGAGTCCTCTTATTGTTCTTTTTTTAAAATTTATTTATTTAAAATTGTTTGCTTGAAGTTTTCTCAAGGGGACTTCCTTTACAGATACATCTTGGAAGGAAAGGAACTCGAGTTCTACGTGAAGAAGCTTCAGAGGAAGAAGGGGAAGGCTGCTGGTGCTGCTGCTTAAAGAGTGTGATACTTTCCTTTTTTCCCCTTATCCTTATATGAGTTAATTTGTTTTAGTTGGCAACAGTTGGTACTACTGCTAGGACATGTTATGAGCCACTGATAGAAAGAACTTTGAAAAGATTTTGTTTGGCATTATCAGATTAGAATCTTTGGCTAGTCTGTGAACCAGAAGTAATTTTTGCTCTAAATAGTACTACTTGTTTGGTTTTGTGTTTGTTTACCTTTCGATTCAGCTTTTGTTCACGTTGTTCTGATGATTATCTGTTGCATCTCCTTAGTTTATAAAAATTACTGAAATTTTAGCACAGATTAACTCGCAATTTTCTCTATTGGAGCAAAAAATATTCTCTCGTTTCATTGTGTTATGTGCTCCTTAATTATTTTTTTGATGGGAATTTACTCGTTTGGTATTATGTGATTTTGCAAAGTATTATTTTGGTACTCAATAATGTTAATATTGTACCCTATATTTCAAAATCATATATATTTGGGATTTGATAATAAAATTTTGTCAATATGACTCATCACTTATATGTAATTAATTTATATGTAATTAAGTAATTAAATATAAATTTAGAATTTGTATAATTGAGAGCATTTTGATTAAATTTGTAAAATTTTATTAATTAAATTTGAGTTTAGATTATTAAATATATACGATTTTATACTACATGGTATTAAATATGTACGATTTCAAAATATAGGGGAAATATAAGGTATTGCCAAGTAAGTTTCACTAATATGTTAGAAAGGAGAAAAAAAAACTACCACCAACATGAATAGTTCACAGCTATTGTTCATTTTTAAGATATACATGAAGTTAGGTTGTTTTGTACTCGATGTAGCTGACAACGGTGTGATTATGGATCGATCATATAGCAAAACCCATGTGCCAATATTTTTTCTTTTTTCATGAGTTTAGATTAAAAGAGAGTATGAAACTCAAGTATTTGGAGTGGAGAGGATTTGCTTGGAAACATAGACTTTTAAGCTATCAAAAATGTTAGATTTGAATTTCTCACGCAACTAAACTTTCATATCAAACACGCCATCAAAAATGTTAGATTTGAATTTCCCACACAACTAAACTTTCATACCAAACTCCTCCTTACAATATACAAATTAATTGATAGGTCTATCCTATTCACATAGGTGAATAATCTAAGTTTTTGCAAATTATCATTTTGATACTTTGTGTTTACAAATAATGCTCATTTGGTACTTTGTATTTTGAAATTGTATATATATTTGGTACCTTGCATTTTAAAATCGTACATATTTGGTATTCTGTATTTTAAAATTATACATATTTGGTACCCTAAACTCAAATTTAATTAATAGAATTTTACCAATTTAATCAAATTACTCTCAATCATATGAGCTACAAATTATATATAACTGCTGACGGTTTGGTCATATTGATAAAACTTTATCAATTAGGATACCAAATATTTATGTTTTCAAAATACGGGTACCATATGAGCATTATTGAAAACAGAGGGTAACAGAATGATATTTTGCAAAAACAAATGGTACCAAATAAGGAAATTCCCATTCAAAAAATACAAATACTACGACGGTTTCATTGCTTTATATTTATATTTCCTTTATTATTTAGCGATCTAAACTTTCTTCTTCGGAGCGGAAATGGACGTGGCCAAAACATATAAAGATCGGCGTAGTCGCTCATAGGGACATATCTATCTAGATAGAGGATAGGCAGTTCCATCCACATCTATTCAATTCATTATGCCAATCTGCTATTACCCTCTGGCTTTCTATTCTAGAAACGAGGCTTGAAAGAGCTAATTCGTTCTTAGCTGTCCTAGCTTCTTAGAAACAGACTAAAGGGAACTACCAGACGATGTTAGATAAAAAGAAGAAAAGAGATGCTCTGGCATTCTTTGGTCTTGAACTCGCTCCCCGCTCGAGAATGAATGTTGGAAACTCTTCGATGACATCTTCCTTTGAGTGCACGATTCCTTAGGAGATCGGGAATAGTTTCCAAGACAAATCCTGCCTAAGAAATAGGACCGTGCTTTGCTGAAATTTTTTTGCTCTAAGAACTGTTGAGCCATCATCAAGCCTCAATTGTGATAAACGATTCCTGCTTCTGCAGTTAAGGGGCAATCTCTTCCATTTCCATCAGTTGGGCATCTCATTGATTCACCATCCCGAGAGGGGCAATAAGGAGAAAAAAAGAAAGAGAGAAGGGAGTCAGCTGTCCCTCACTCAAGTTTCTAATTATCTTTTGTTATAATAGTTTACTTTTTTGTTGCGCATTAGTAAGTCCATTCCAATAAATTTTGACTCTAATATGTGTCAAATTTATTAGTTAAATTTATTAAATATTTTAAAAAATGATTTTAATTGATATTAAACTATAAAAAATTAAATATTATTGTAAAAATATAAATTAATTTAAGAATCATGGAAATAATATTTAAAGAAAAAACAAATCAAATCATCATCCTTTCATATCAAAAAAAGAGTGAAGGAATATGAGGATGAATAGTTTGGTTAATTTGATGTTTATTTTTTTATGTATATATTATTTTAAAATTAATTCATATTTTTTATTCTTTAAATATATTTTTTTAAAATAAATATTGAGTTCGGCATATCCTTAAAAAAAAAAATTCGAATTCATGCATACAACAATAGAAGAGGGTAAGCATACCATCACCACCACGAACTTCGAAGAGGCAAGAGTAAATTCACCAACATTTGGGGACCAAAGAATTCTTAATGCAGGCATACATGAATACAAATATATACGACAATTTTTTTATAGGGGCTTCACTTTAAGCCCTACCCCTACCAGTTGGATTCTGAGTGTTTCTTAACTTGTAAATAGTTTTCGGTGCGATTTTTTGTATGAGTGTATATTGTAGCTATTTAGAGCATTCTGTAAATTTTCAGAAAATTTCGAATAGTTTACAGTACCGAAAACTATGTTCAAACATGTTGTTTTCCACGCACATAAAAAAAATTAGTCACGCGTGCAACAACATGTTTGAACATAGTTTTCGGTACTGTAAACTATTTGAAATTTTCTAAAAATTTGCAGGATACTCTAAATAGCTACAATATATACAGTTATTAAACAAATCGCGTTGAAAATTATTTACGGATCGAGAAACACTAAGAACTCCACTAATAGTACTTAAATAAAGCGTGTAAGAAAATTACCATATATATATAATACATGAATATGCACAATAGGGTGGGAAGTCTACTCAAACCCCAATATTGGGCTTTTACCTCCAAGGCCCCAACCACTTCTTCTACAAATGATTGTCAAGTACAACAATATTGAAAGAACAAGAATTTTAGCCACAAATTCTCCAAATGAAAGAAAAAATAAAATATCAAGTGACCCTCTCTTATTTATAACCATATTTTGAATTTTTTTTCTTTTATACCCAGTATTTTTATAGCTATATTTTGAAATTTTTTCTTTTTATACCAGTATTTTTAAATGGTGCTGTGAGAAATGTGATTATAAAAATAAATAATATTAAATTAAATGTATTTAGTGACTAATTTTGGTTGATCAATCTTAAAACTGGTTATTTGTGAAGTTATCCCAAAGAAGAACTCAAAATAGAGAACTATTATATCAACAAAAATTGTAGCATTTTCAGAAAATAGTGATGAAATGGAAATTGGCAAAATTAACATTATTTTTTTTCTCTTTCTTCGAATATCATTTGGTGCCCTTTATTTTATACCCTCCCTTCTCAAATTCTTTAACTCTCTTCTCAATCTTTCTACATTCACTTTCTCATTCACATCATCGTTTTCTCTTAATACCTTTTCCCATCACTTATCATTATTTTTTCTCTTGATAACGTTAACACTTCAACATTATTAAAAATAAAAAATGAATAACAGGACAAAAATCAGACACCAAAAAATATTGATCTTAAGATGTCCAACAACATATAAAGTAATATCATATGATTGATTAGCAATATTCAATAATTGAGACCTGAAATTAGACTACACTACTAGGGCTGAATATCAATCGGTTTGGGCAGTTTTTTCATATTATTAAATCCAGAATTCAGTTTTCAGTCCAGATTGGTGTGATCCAAAAACCGACCAACCAAACCAATTAAAAAAAAAATCGACCGTTTTGGACCGCGGTTTGGTCGAAGTTCATTTTTTTTTACAAAAAATTCCATAATTTTTTAGAAATTTTTAGTTAAAAAAAACTAAAATTTTTGGATTGTAGGAATCCATTTTTGAGTTTTTTTTTAAACATAAATACATAGAACATAATTACATTCACCAATTTGAAAGTTTGAAAACATAATTAAAAGTACATAAGCATAACATAACTTATATAGACTTATAAGTTCGGTCGGTTTCGGTTCAAACGGTCTACACGAATTTTTCAAACCGACTGAATAATAGCAGTTTACGCCGTTAACAGTTTAATTGATTTTGATTTTTTCGGTATTCGGAAAATCGATGTACTCAGTTTTTTCGATTTTTCGGATTTTATGCTATACACCACTAACAATATGCAAACTCTTTGTATTGTTGGGCACCAATAACACCTCCGAGCAATTCTCAAAATTATTATATAGTAAAAATAAGGTTCGACAGGACAGACTATTAGTCATTTGATTAATCAGTAATTTTCTTCCTTCGTTTAGTTGGATAAGAAGATACTTTTGAATGGTTCAAACTATATATTTATGACAAAATTATTATTTATTTATAGAGGACAAATTACACAGTAGAAATCACTCACTCATATCATATCACTGACCATTTTAAAGTGTATCAAAGACCAAGTAATGCTAATGGATACAAATCTATCAGTTAAGAACACACACACACATTTGTAAGAAGATCATCCTCAAGCTTTGCTGTCGATTGTCATGGACACTGGCTCTTGCTTTCCACCTACATTCTGCGTTAACATCCCAGAACACAAATCATCAGTAAAGGTTGATTCGAACCGAAACAAATTCAGTTTTGCAGGCCAAGAACATGGACTTACAGTTGACTTGACTGGCTCAAACTTGTTCATCTTTGCAAAGATGTTGCTGTAGAACTGTGCATCTTTCTTGTTGTACTCCCTCACTTTCTCCTTCAACACCTTGTACTCCATTTTCACATCTCTGAATAATGTACAAAAAAAAGCTAAAGAAACAATCACAGAATAATAGTGTTTTTTTTTCTCTATTCCTGAAAAGATTCAAGAAGAGATGGAGACTTCACCTGTTATCTGGGTCAATCTCAAGGGCCTTCTTGATATCAATCTCAGCCAAGTCCAAGTCAACCAGTTGAATATATGCTTGAGCCCTTCTGTACAGTGCTTTCACATTCTTACTGTCGAGTTCCAAAACCTTCGTACAAAGTTTCTCTGCTTGTTTGTAGTCTTTTAGTTTTAGTTTGCAGGCTGCATTGTTGAGATTGCAGGTGATTTTCAGCACCTTAGCTTGCTGCTTCTCCTCATCACTGAAGGAAGAATCATATTCAATGAAACTCACGGCCTGTTGACCAATGTAAAGGGTGTTAGTATCAGTGCCTGATTAAGGGGTTGTAGAGAAAGAATATTGTTGAAACTGTTGGATTAAAATCTTATTATGGCCACATATGTATTAAAAATAAAGTGAGCAATCATGTTATAAATATCATAGGATATTAAAATGTCAAGAAAATAATATGTAGATACCATAAATTGTATTTATAATTTGATGAAGGGCCAAATTATAAATACCCAAAATTAATTTAATAATAAGTTTTTTAATAAATA
This sequence comes from Humulus lupulus, assembly GCF_963169125.1. Lineage (NCBI taxonomy): Eukaryota > Viridiplantae > Streptophyta > Magnoliopsida > Rosales > Cannabaceae > Humulus > Humulus lupulus. Next base: position 294,820,696 of record NC_084794.1, on the reverse strand, counting down.
GTTAGTGATTCCCAAAAAACGTATTCTTTTGTATTCTCTTTTTCCCCATCACAGAAAAATATACAGAAAGAAACTGATTTCTTAGAAGATCAGTAACTTTCTGTACAATCTCCATCAATGACTTCAGATTAGTGCTTCCGCTCTTATGTTCATCTTCTTCTTTAATTTAGCAAAGATTTTATAGAAACATGTTTTAGGGTTCCATCATTTATGCACTTTTAGTAACATGATTAAGATCTGGGAAATTATGTTGAATACTAATGTTTATGTTTGTTGCTTAAGTGTATTTTTATAATCCTAACAGAAACTAGCTATACTATACCTTCTCATATCTTTTTGAGGCTCTTTCATATTTACCAGCCTTGAACACGGCATTACCCTCTTCCTTCTTCTTCCCCGCGGCTTCAATCTTCTCTGGTGTGCTCATATCCCAAGATTCCTTTTCCTGCACATCAAGCAAATCTCTCAGTGCCATTGTGAAGATCCCATGGCTTCCTCCCACAACAGCAGCAGAAAGATTGGTATAGCAACCGGAGAGCAAATGGCACCCACCTTAACAAAAGAGACTAACTCAATCTCATAGTAAACAACAGAATTAGCTGGAACAACAGCCAAGTCCTGTGATGAATCAGATGAGCCGAAAGCATACTCTGGGTGAATTGTAACCAGAGCAACTTCCCCTTTCTTCATGTTCTTCACAGCTCGATCGAGACCATCAATTACTTGCTCTGAAAATGAAGTGCATAGCATACATCCAAACAGTTAGCTCCAATAGTTTTCTTTCATTGCCACAAACTGGTATAGTGTCCTGATAATATGTCATTTACCTTCATCGACTTTGAACTCATATGGCTTCTCATCATCATGGCCCTTTTGAGTAAACACAGTCCCATCATGTAATTTTCCAGTAAGTTTCACTGGTGAAAAGGGTGAGTTCAGTAACATCACAAGTTTATTATAACCCAAAATGAATCAACTTTCATTTCACCTTACCTTGAACAACAGTTCCATCATTAGGACGATCATATCCCTCGCCCTCCTTCAAAGTCTTCTTCAAGACTCTACTGTTTTTGCAAATATCAGTAACAGTCTTCCAAGAGACCAACTCAAGAGTTATCTGAAGAGTGGCATTAGGAGGCACAGCACCTTCCCCAGAAACAGCAGGTTTTCCCACCTCACCAAATCCATCTGTAGATTTAATAAGATCAATACACTGAAGCCAAAAGTTGAATAAAAAGACAAACTAACAAATCTCAAATGTCAAAAATACATGTATGTGTTAGAATATGAAAAGTGATATAAAAATAGAATGATATGCATAGTAAGAAGTATGACTTCCATCTCAAAACTAATTAGTGATGAGTAAAATAATCCATATTTTTATAAATTGTTGAATATACACACACTTTCTCTAATAGCCCTTAAGATGGTGGCTATTTTTCTCACCAATCTTGGACGGCTCGATCACAAGTGACTCATTTGATCTTTTAGCTCTTTTTGGCTCACTATCTCCGAATCCCAATGAGCTCTTTTGACTCTCTTATTTTAGATCGATTTTTCTATAATGTGAATGGTAAGAAATATAAGATTCCATCTCAAAATGAATTGATGACGAGTGAAATAAACATACTCTTATAAGTTATTGAATATCCCCATATATTTTCCATATGGGATATTTTTCTCTAACAGTATGCAATCGATGAGAATCTTACTCACATTTTGGCTTAACTGTCAACAAGACCTTTTCTCCCTTCTTCATTGTTTTCACAGCTTTGGCCAAGGCAGGGCAGAAGTAGCCTGTAAGGAAAAAGGAGAAGACACCATGTTAAAAACCTTTGGTAACAAAATAAAGAACAATAAGACAACAGTCTTGAGACCAAAAATGGAAAATGGATCATACCATCCCCAACAGTGAACTCCACTCCATCAGATTTTGAAATTAAAGTCCCATCTTCCAGCCGAGCTTCGTAGTTAACTGCAATGAAAACATAATTGTTTGAGTAACCCACATCATCAAATTGAATATCTAATTCAAGATAGTACAAAAAAAATGTTAGATAACATTACCAAATACTTCATCCAGGTCTTTTGGATTCTCCCATTTCTCTCCTTCAACTAGTATTTTCTTGAAAACTCCACCATCTTTGCATATGTCCTTGACACTGGTCCAAGAAAGTAACTCCACATCAAATTGTAGAGTAGCATTGGGAGGAATGGTGGGAGGAGAACCAGACTCGCCATAAGCCAGCTCAGGAGGTATGGTGAATATGGCATTTTCACCCTTTTTCATGGTTTCAATTCCTTCATCCCATCCCTTGATCACTTGTCCTGAACATGATTGCAGTATATAAATAAAAGGCTCCTTGGCAAAATGGTCTATTTTTTAAAGTCATTTTGCATTGTAGTGCAAAATTGTCTCTCATAATTTAGTCGCCAAAGTGCAAAATCACTTAAAAAAAAAAAAAAAAAATCCTATTTTCACCAATTTCTCATAAATAAATGAAACAAAGAAACTAGCCTTGACTGAATTAAGCTCACGCATCTACAAAAGGGTATGACACTCAATAAAGATTTGAGTTTTACAAAAGGGTATTGCTAAGAAGCATGGAGACGAATCACAAGAAGAAACAGGAAGAAAGTGCGTTGATAAGAACCAAGATCACACTCAGATTTAAGTTCAATCTGAAAAGAAAAACATAATGAACAGCTATGGATTTTTCACCAACTCCCTAGAGAGATCACTGTACATTGTTATTGAAGTTATCATATCCTTTTCCCAGAGATTCCATGAAAAACTATATCTTTAATCTGATCCTTTATTTGCAGCAGCATCAGAACCATTCATACACATTACCAACAATGAAAAACACAGAAAGAAAACTAGTATCTATAATGTAAATCTAATGCCACAAGTTTTTCAACCAACTTCATAATCTCATCCCAATGAAAAGGGCAATTAATGAAACTATTATGACAGACACTCAATAAGGATTTGAGTTTTACAAAAGGGTATTGCTAAGAAGCATGAAGACGAATCACAAGAAGAAACTGGAAGAAAGTGCGTTGATAATAACCAAGATCACACTCAGTTTTAAGTTCAATCTGAAAAGAAAAACATAATAGATTTTTCACCAACTCCCTAGAGAGATCACTGTACATTGTTATAGAAGTTATCATATCCTTTTCCCAGAGATTCCATGAAAAACTATATCTTTAATCTGATCCTTTATTTGCAGCATCAGAACCACTCGAACACATTACCAGCAATGAAAAACACAGGAAAAGAAAATCAAGGAAAACAATGAAAGAAAACTAGTTAATAATTACCTTGGCCAAGCTTAAACTTGAATGGAGTTCCTCTATCACGGCTGGAATCGAACTTTGTCCCATCAAGCAAAGTCCCAGTGTAATGAACTACAACATCAGAAACCAATCAATATGGTGATCGGAATTGATCAACACACACACACATATATGTATATACATATATATATATATATATACCTTCAACTTCATCGCCGGAGCTAGGAGTCTCCCACCCTTCACCTTCCTTAAGGAGCTTCTTCTTCAACCCTTTCTTCCCAATCTCCTTCTCTTCGCCAACCTTGGGGATTGGGCTAGTTGCGTCGTCTTCCTCGGAGATATCCATCTCCTCATTGACGTTGCCAGCAGCTGGGAAATCAAACTCGTCTTCCATGGCTTATACTGTGTATGAAACTGATCGAAATGTATAAAGAATCGAAATTGTGAGAAAGAAAGCTGGAAACTGAGCAAGAACAATCCTTTCTGATAGTTCAGGTGCGAAAGCTAGCAGCTTTAGTGTATTTATAGTGAGAGAGAGTCTAGAGAGTTCGAAAATGGAGATGGTTCCAGAAAACTCTACCTTTTTCGTAGCTTTGGATTTTGACGCAGTCACACCTAACGATAAAAACACTCTCGTTAGTAAAAAAAAAAAAAAAAAAGATTTTGCCTTTTTTATATATATAAATTTTTTTTTGGGTCTCCCGCCATTAAAATGGAGAAAATTTCTTCTGGATAAGAAGAAAGGATCTTCAAAAATCGGTGCCGGAAATTTTAAAATATATATTAAATAATATAATAATTTGTTTTCTTCTAATAAAAAAAATAGGTAAATTTTTTTTTTTTTGTTAATAGTTTATAATAATGCTTATTTAGTATATTATATTTTGAAATTGAACTTTAAATTTAAATTTCATTAATAAAATTACTTTTTATTATATAAATTATAAATTTAAATTTAATTACTTAATCACATAATACTAATGCTAGTTTTATCATATTAAAAAAAAAATTATTTATCAAATCTAAATTTAGAATATGTATGATTTTAAAATATAAAATAATATATAAATATTATTTGAAAGAAGATGTACTAAAATGATAATTTGTAAAAATAAAAAGAACTGAATAAGTAAATTTTAAAAAAATAATAGAATAATTATTCTCATTTTTTAGTGGAGATTTAAAAAAATATATGGCATTGGTTTTTTTATTACACTATATTCATATATATTTTTTGGAAAATAATAAAAAATTAAAAAACAAGGTAATTTTTTATGTAAGAAAATAAGGTATAGAAAAATGATTAGATGTTTCTAGAAAATATCAGTTTAACCCTTGTGTTTTGCCTTAATACTCGATCGGCTTCTGTCTTCTGCTAAATAACAAATCGGACTCTGTATTTTGCAAAACATATCAATTTAATACCCTGAGCTCGATTTTAGTCAAACTATTTTTAAATATGATAAAAATGCCTTTAGGTTTTTTACTAATGAATTAAAAATTATATTAAATTTAATTTTTAAAATGTAATATTTAATTTTTTTAAAAAATTAAAAACTAAAACAAAATTATAATTTTATTCTCCTACTAAACTTAGTTAAATAAACTAAAAATCTTAAACAAACTTAATTAAAACCAAAACTAAATAAAATTAAAAACAAACAAAAACCCTAAAAATAATCGTTTCCCTTTTTTCCCCTCCATTCTTCCTCATCTTCTTCTTTAGTTCCTCTTTGTTTTTTTCTTCTTCATTTCCTCTTACTCCATGTGTGAGGTCGTAGATGCTGGGTGATGAAGGTAGGTGATGGCGATGGGGTCTTCAAACGACGATGAGGCTGCGAGGTCGGAGCTGCTGGGTGATGAAGGTAAGCAATGGTGATGGGGTCTTAAAACGACGATGGGGCTGCGAGGTCGGAGCTGTTGGGTGATGAAGGTAGGCGATGGCGATGGGGTCTTCAAACGACGATGGGACTGAGTTGTAGTGGGGTTGTGTAATGAGGTTTAGGACCTTGATTAGGAGGTCGGGAGGGCCATAATTGATTTATTATGCCATTAAATGATTATATGCATGTGTTATGTGAATTATATTATTATATGATGATAAATGCATGCATTAGGGTCCACTTTTAATTATAAGGGTATTTTGGTAATTTGGCTCGTTGAGGGCATAATTGTGTATTTTCATACATGTTGGTGAATTGTGAGTAAGACCACATTATATGTGGATTTGTTCAAGCTTTTCGGCATGAGACGATCTCAAAATGCAAGTTATCGGTTTGGTCATAACGGGGTTAATTTCGTGGCTCGGGGTGAGTCTCGGGGTAATTTGAGGATTAGAACATTGCTGGGAATTAAAGGGTAATGGGATATGACTTATTAGCATTTGAGAATATTGGAAATAATGGGAATTTGAGGGTGTTAGTTATGATTAACGAAATAGGCGGGAAATGATGATTTTGCCCTTGGTGGCTATTAAAGGTTTCAAATAGGCTTGGGGGCATTTTAGTCTTTTCACCTAGGGATAGATATAAACCTTTGAGAAGTTGTAGAAGGCTGTAGAAAACTAAGCATCACCTTCACCTTCTCTCGATCATCATTTTCTCTTCTTTTTCTTTTGAATTTTGAAGCTCTTTTTGAGGAACCAAGCAAGGGAACAAAGCTTTGATGATCTAGAGTTATGTTCTACCATTGAAGAGGATGTGATACTGAGATTGAGGTGAGTTTCTAGCCATTAAAACTCTGGTTTCATACTCTGTTTTCATTTGAATTTTAGCTGGATTTTCAAGGTTGATATTGAGGATTGATGGGTGTTTTTGGCAAGGCTTGTTTGGGTTATGTTGCCTATGACTTGTGTATATGGTATTTGGGTTCATTTGGGGGTTTGAATGAGGTTTGGAAGCTTGTTTTTCAGGTTGGAAATGGAGGAGTCGAAGGAGGGAAAAATCAGGGTTGAAAACCCTGGTTGTAGGGCTAGTGATTAGTGGTAAAAAATACACATTTATTGATTTTAATAGTCAAAATAAATTAAGTTTTAATTAATATTTTCATGGAATTTGTTGACGCCGTTTTTCGTCAACAGTGAAAGGAGAGCACGTAAACAATAACTGATAATGGCCAATTAAAATATAACAACACAAACACACGATTTTTACGTGGTTCAGCAGTTAAATCTGCCTAGTCCACGAGTCTCTGTTATTAAACTCAAGATTATCTCTGAAAATTCTTAAGCATGAATTCTTCAGAGTTTTCTCTCAAGCTTCAGAATTTCGATCCATTACAATGGTGCATGACCTCTCTATTTATAGAGAAGGCTGCAGAATACTATCCCACATATTTTGGGTAGTTACTCTTTTTTTGCGTAAATAAAATAAATGGCTTTAAATGCCTATAATCAAATATAAAAGGAAACGTCCCCTGAAGACCAGGGGACGTATAACTGACCAAATAATATCCCACGATTCTAGGGGATTTACAGTAATAAATGAGGATTACATCTCGTATGGACAACACTTATAGATATTCAAGGTTTTTATCATATATCTCCAAGGCCTTAGCTTCCCAGGTTTTTCGTCAGCTTTCGAGCTAGAGACATCTCCCGAGGTCACATGGCTTTCGAGATCGTATGTGCGTCGAGCTCGATATTTAGTCCTGGAGCATATTCTAAACCTTACGAGTCCAATTGTTTGTGAATCCAACTTTCGAGGTCACATTTAACATGGCTCAAAAACTGGGTACAACAGAATTAATATGATTTATTTTATAAATGAAAATATTTTATTATGATTTAATTTATTGTTATTTTGTAGGAATTAAAGTGTATTTTGACACTTTGAAATGAAGAGAAAAGAAAATAATTAAATCTGAAAAAAAAAAATAGAATGTGGCATTTTTATTGAAAGAAAGTGGCCCAATTGGAAGGAGAAGCCTAGGCCCATCTCCTCTCCAAGCCCATCGAAGCCCAGGCTCCTTTCACCCCAACGTGCCACATGGAGCGCCACCTGTCTGCGCCTCAGCCATTTTCCTCCAACGTGACCAGCCTCTTGATCCAACCTCTTAATCCTCAGCTTCCTCCAGCTTTCGTACCTCCAATGACCCAAACAACACCAGCTGCCCAAAGAGACCCCACGGCCCAACAAGCAGCATCAACTCCTTTCCCAGCTACTCAGCACCCAACGTAAGTCCAACCTTCCCAGCAGCATCAACTTCCCAACGCCAGCAAGCCCAATGACAGCAGCCCTCTCCTCTCAACTCCCCTATTGACGTGGCCTCCTCTGATTGGCTGGGATTGGTCAATGGCCCAGCTGCCACCAGCCACATTTGGCCCATCCTTTTATGCACCTTGGGCCATGCACATTGCCATTTTGAGCTTTAAAGCTCATCTTTTTTTTTCTTTTTTTTTAAAATAGCATTTTGACCATACACCAAAATAACTAAGTTAATATTTATAGTAAGATTTGATTTTTCAAAATCATATTATATTATTAACATTTCAGATTTATTTTGTAAATCACAAATTGTTGTTTAATTTATTTTTAGTCATTTTCTCCCTCTATAAATATGGACTCTTTCTTCACAATTTCTAGTGATTAGTGGTAAAAAATACACATTTATTGATTTTAATAGTCAAAATAAATTAAGTTTTAATTAATATTTTCATGGAATTTGTTGACGCCGTTTTTCGTCAACAGTGAAAGGAGAGCACGTAAACAATAACTGATAATGGCCAATTAAAATATAACAACACAAACACACGATTTTTACGTGGTTCAGCAGTTAAATCTGCCTAGTCCACGAGTCTCTGTTATTAAACTCAAGATTATCTCTGAAAATTCTTAAGCATGAATTCTTCAGAGTTTTCTCTCAAGCTTCAGAATTTCGATCCATTACAATGGTGTATGACCTCTCTATTTATAGAGAAGGCTGCAGAATACTATCCCACATATTTTGGGTAGTTACTCTTTTTGCGTAAATAAAATAAATAGCTTTAAATGCCTATAATCAAATATAAAAGGAAACGTCCCCTGAAGACCAGGGGACGTATAACTGACCAAATAATATCTCACGATTCTAGGGATTTACAGTAATAAATGAGGATTACATCTCGTATGGACAACACTTATAGATATTCAAGGTTTTTATCATATATCTCCAAGGCCTTAGCTTCCCAGGTTTTTCGTCAGCTTTCGAACTAGAGACATCTCCCAAGGTCACATGGCTTTCGAGATCGTATGTGCGTCGAGCTCGATATTTAGTCCTGGAGCATACTCTAAACCTTACGAGTCCAATTGTTTGTGAATCCAACTTTCGAGGTCACATTTAACATGGCTCGAAAATTGGGTACAACATCTTGCCCCCTCAAAAGTATTTGTTCGAATCCTAAGAGAAGGAAACTTTTGAACTACTTTCCTCGGGAACCATACCGTCATACGCTTTTTGAAAATGGACACGCGTCAGCCAGGCATTGCTCACTTTTAGTACTTGAGTACCTTGGAAACATGTCCACGATCATCTGTCTGCCACCTTTTCGGCGCCATCTTGTCATTGATCCCCATCCGTTGGATCTAGCAAGGATTTCATTCAATGCCCCGGATTAATCCCCCTTTTTCCATCTATATATACGAGACCCCACTCTTCATCTTCTTTTTTATCTTCGTTCGCCAAAAGCAAGAAAAGAAGAAAAAACGAAACCAGAGACCTTCCTATAAATTTTATATTCTGTGCATGTTTTCTTAGCCAAAGAAACAAAGAAACCTTGGTTTGTTCGAGTCCGTGAGTTCTTATTTGCAACCTCTTCTTCGATCGATAATCTCTCTGCAATCGCCATTATTGTGTAAGTATGCAATCTTTGTTTTTCATTTTGTCAGTTTTTGTTCATGCTGTTCTTGCTGTGTCTGTGTATGCACTTGTAGCACCCACATTATTTTGATATATATAGCCAATAATCACATGATTGCATTGCATTACATATCATACAATATGTATAATTTGAGCATATGCATATTCTTATAAGTGTTTTCATGTATAAGTATAAAAGTTGTGTATGTGATGTCTATAAGTATGCTCAATATTATTAACCTTGTGGCATTTGAGTTGTCTTTTATGGGTGTTTGATGTGCTCAAGATATAAGAAAGTATGAAAAATATGGACAAGGCATGGAATTAAGTGTTGAAAGTGAGATATAGAAGGCAAAATAGGTTAAGTAGTGGAAAATAGTACAATGTCGATTACTAGTATTTCGGTGTAAAATTGAGTATTTATGGATTTACCAAATGTAATCGAGGTAGGATTAAGGTCTCATTGATGATGTAAAAATGGTTTTAGAACCATTAGATCAATTCTTGATGGGAGGTATACATAATCAGTGGTATGGATGCAAAGTCAAAACGAGCTTAGCATAAGTGCGCTACGCTCGATCGGGTAAGCATAACTATTGGGTATGAAGTCATATGGACCTAAGGTTTGGTGTGAGTGTTTTACACATAAGGATAATAGGCCTAGCAGATGATTAAGTCGAAATTATTGAAGTGATAAGGTTTTCATAAGTCAAAAGGTGAAATGATGAGATGAAAGGTGTCAACTTTTGACAATAAGGCTAAATCATTGAAAATAAGGAATTTTCATCAAACCTTATCACTTTGCACGACCATTATTCTGAAAAACAGAGAGAAAAGAAAACCAAAAACCATTTCTTGGCTGGTTTGAAGAAATTCTAAGGAGATCCAAGTGAAAGCAAAGCCAAAGAAGTAGATTAAGCTTAGTTCTAGCCTTTTTATGGTAAGTTCTTGTACTTGGAAGTTAAACTATGTTTTTAATTTTTCTGAGAACTTATATATGGTGTTTTATCATTTTTAAGATATTTCTTGGGGTTTCCAAGTGGTTTGAGGTTTAGAAAAGCTTGAAGAGATTGTTTTCGCCGAAAAGTTGCTCGGTAAGTGAAATTTTGTGTTTTATGAGGTTTTTGGGGTTCTTGGAGTACAAGATGATTTTTGGTTATTTGATTGAGTTTATAAGAGAGTATATATGTTTATAAATGTTTGAATATATGTGGAGACTCATTTAATTTGGGTGATGATCTAGGAGATAAGAATTTTATCAAAATCGGTATATGATAACTTTATGATGAATCATGTTGGTATTTGGGATATATGGTTATGGCAGGTTAATTGATGTTGATTATTGGTGTATTTTGATATTTGAGGATAGCTAAAATTAAGGGGAAACTCTGTCAAAATTTCCCCAAATGTCTAAGATAAATCTAATGCTCGATCTAGGTGGTTTAAGGCATTTTAGGCATGTTTTGGGTATGAAATTTGATATGAAGTCTTATGGGTATTTTTTAAATGAGAGTTCAATGTATTACTGCCATCATTATGATGAGAAATCCATGCTATTGTCAGGATAAGCACATCAATACCTAAGACATCACTTGTTACACGGTGAAATATATTGTGGACAAAAGGTAAGTAAAGTACTCAACTGCAACACAAGAATTATGTGTTATGTGAAAGTATGCATTATATGAATATTTTGTGAGTAAGTGGTATTAACATACAGTGACACTTCATCATAAATTTGTATGCATGGCATAATAGTGATATGGTAAATTATTATATGATATAAGACCATGCATGATATTATGATGATTAATTATATAATGCCTTTGCAAGTTTTGTGCAACATAAAAGAAAGTTGTAATAAGAAGTTTAAGTTCAGTGCCACTGTTTTGAAAAGGCAAATGAAAGTGTTAATAAGTGTAAACGGATGCCTATAGTAGGCTTATAGTGGCTGCCCAATAATTTGGGCTAGGTTTAGTGAACCAATTATATTGTTTGCCATATTTCCGTTTTTATTCTCCTCCATATGAGTTATTGTTATATGTATTGACACCACAGTGTGTGGCCGCCTTAACTCTTGAGCCTGACGGGGCAACGATGGAATAAGGTTTTTAATGTGCCCTACTGTGGTGAAGGCTAGCCGGAGGAGAACCCATGGGATTTTGTATTATATGTGTAACAAGCCCTGCAGGCATTGACCAATTCAAACAGTGTGCACAATATTAAGGGGCCCAAAATTTAAAAAGAAGTTGTATATGTCCATTGATATTGGGTAATCATTAGCATTGCATGCATTACTTTGCTTACTGAGCTTTAGGCTCACAGTTGTCTTGTGTTGCAGGTAGAGAAAGAAATATGTGAATGATATGAGGAGAACTGAAGCATGGTCCTGACCCTGATTTGTACATATGAACACATCGACCTTTTTGTGGGTTATTTCAGTTATCAGTGAGATGTTTGTAATAAAGTGTGAAGTTATGTTTTGAAAATAAATTGGGTTATTTAATACTTATGTATAATATGTTTGAGACACACTTTATGTTTAATGTAAATAATGTGAAATAAGTTTTCAAGTTTTAAAAAAAAAAAAAAAAAAAAATGTCCAGACTTCCGCAGAAATAAATTATGATATAGTTTTAAAACGTAACACCTCAAATATGGTTTTTAACTAAAATAAGTGAGGGTGTTACAAGTTGGTATCAGAGCGCCATGGTTAAAATGTTCTTGTAGACCGTTCATATGTACACATTGAGGAAAGGATAATGCTCAGTTCATCTGTAAGTTTTATGTGTGCATTTATTATGTGCTGGTTGCATGCATCATGTGCTTTATTGGCTAAATGACATAAGTTATGGACATTTTGTCTTAAAAGATATATAATAACACAGATGGATCATGAACATGGTATGGGGGCTACTGAAGGCTCTTGCAGCAATAAATATGAACAAGAAATGGCTCAACTTCGAGCGGTGGTGAATAGACAGGCTGAACAAATTGAGAAGTTGTTAGCAGAACAACGACAAAGGCAAGCACCAACACCACCTACTGAAACTCCAACACCTCCACAAGCTCCACCTGCAGTGCACCCCATGGAACCATTATATGAACGGTTCCGAAAACAACGCCCACCAGTATTTGAAGGTAGCACTGACCCACTTGACGCACAAGACTGGAAGAGTTCTTTAGAAGACATCTTTGAGTTCATGCAACTAAGTGACAGGGAAAAAGTTTCTTGTGCTGCACATACACTTAAAAAGGATGCTAAGATCTGGTGGGAAGTGGTTAAGCAGACTAGAGAAGTGAATCAGATGACTTGGGCAGAATTTGAACTGGTCTTCAATGAGAAGTTTTATAATGAAGCTGTGTTGACTGCCAAAGTAAGTGAGTTCACTAGATTGCAACAGGGGAATCTATCAGTGGCTGAGTACGCCAGGACATTTGACCGGTTAGCCAAGTTTGCACCAGACTTGGTTAACACTGAAACTAGTAGAGTGAATCGCTTCCTGGAGGGTCTACAACCAGAATTGGCTAGAGATGTAGATATGGGACGTACAGGGCCTCTTTCTTATGCTCAGGCTGTGGAGAAAGCTTTGAGAGCTGAACATAGAGAAGAAAAAATAACAAAAGCTAAAGCTGCTACTAGCACGCCTCGTAGAGACACTCCATTCAACAAAGAACAAAGCCGCTTTCACAATGACAACAAAAGAGGGGCCCAGAATTTCCAATTTAGACAAGGACAGAATAAGAAATTTAAAGGAGGTCAGCAAAACAGGCAACCTGGATTCCAACAAATGCCACGATGTCAAACTTGTGGAAAGAATCATTTCGGGGAGTGCAGGCTTCTAACTAAGAGCTGCTTCAAATGTGGCAAGGGGGATCATTTTATCAAAGATTGTCCATTGATGAAGAACCAACAAATGAAGGATGAACCTCAGAGGACAAATGCTAGGGTGTTCACGATTACTCAGGCTGATGCTGATACCAACAACTCTGTTGTGTCAGGTGATATTTTTGCATCTGGTATTCTCACTCATGCATTAATAGATTCAGGTGCCACGCATTCATTTGCATCATTGACATATGTAAAAAGGTTGGGTGGATCGTGTGAAAAATTGTCAGAAGTTTTTAGTACAATGTTACCATCTGGAGAGATTCTGTATTCTACTCATTGGTTGAGGGGGGTTCCTATTTGCATTGATGGTAGGGAATTATATGCTGATCTAATAATGTTAGAGATGGCCGATTATGAGGTGATTTTGGGTATGGATTGGCTTTCAAAGTATAATGCCACTATTGATTGTAGAAGGAAAACAGTGATATTTAAGCCTTCGGAGGAAGATGAGTTTATGTTTACTGGAGCGACATCGAAAGGTTGCATTCCATTAATTTCTGCTATGAAGGCCAGGCGACTGTTGGAAAGTGGATGTGTGGGTTATCTCGCCAGTGTGGTTGACACGTATAAGGAGCAAAAGTTAAAACCGGAAGATGTACCGGTAGTTAGAGATTTCTTAGAAGTATTTCCAGAAGATTTACCGGGATTGCCTCCAGACAGAGAAATTGAATTTGTGATTGAGCTACTTCCTGGTACAGCCCCTGTGTCCAAGGCACCTTATAGAATGGCACCAGCAGAACTAAAGGAATTAAAGATACAGTTGCAAGAACTCCTGGATAAAAAGTTTATCAGGCCTAGTTTTTCACCATGGGGAGCTCCGGTGCTATTTGTGAAGAAAAAGGATGGGACGATGCGAATGTGTATTGATTATAGAGAATTGAACAAGTTGACAATCAAGAATAAGTATCCACTTCCTAGAATTGATGATCTTTTTGATCAATTACAAGGAAGAGGAGTGTTTTCAAAGATTGATTTGAGATCTGGGTATCATCAATTAAAGATTAGAGAAGAGGATGTACCAAAGACCGCATTTCGAACTCGGTATGGCCATTATGAGTTCCTTGTGATGCCATTTGGATTAACTAATGCTCCAGCTGCATTCATGGACTTGATGAACAGGGTGTTTAAGGACTACCTTGATAAGTTTGTAATAGTGTTTATTGATGATATCTTGGTGTATTCTCGATCCCAAGAAGAACATGAGGAACATTTGAGGTTGACGTTGGAGAAATTAAAAGAAAAACAACTCTATGCCAAATTTAAGAAATGTGAATTTTGGCTAGAGAAGGTGGCATTTTTGGGCCATATAGTCTCAAAAGATGGTATTGCGGTGGATCCATCAAAGATTGAAGCTGTTAGTAAGTGGAATAGACCAACAAATGTTTCAGAAGTAAGGAGTTTTCTGGGATTAGCAGGCTATTACCGAAGATTTGTTGAAGGATTTTCCAAGATAGCAATGCCATTGACACAACTCACGAGGAAGAATCATAAGTTTGAATGGACTGAAGCTTGTGAGAAAAGTTTTCAAGATTTGAAGCAAAGATTGGTTTCTGCTCCAGTACTTACTATTCCATCTGGATCAGGAGGACTTGTGATTTATAGTGACGCTTCAAAGCAAGGTTTAGGGTGTGTGTTGATGCAGAATGGCAAAGTCATAGCTTATGCTTCTAGACAATTGAAGGACTATGAACAGAAGTATCCAACACATGATCTCGAGTTGGCAGCAGTTGTTTTTGCACTAAAGATTTGGAGACATTATCTGTATGGTGAGAAGTGCGAAATATATACCGATCATAAAAGTCTCAAGTATTTCTTCACTCAGAAGGAATTAAATATGAGACAAAGGAGATGGTTGGAGCTAGTGAAGGATTATGACTGTCAAATACTTTATCATCCTGGAAAAGCAAATGTAGTTGCAGACGCACTGAGTAGAAAGTCTCATGGTAATGTGTCATTTTTGAGGAAACTGACAAGACCACTTCAGGAGGACATGTGCAGAGCGGAGATTGAGGTGATCACAGGAAGATTATCAGTGATGACTATTCAGTCTACCTTGTTAGAGAGAATCAAACAAGGTCAATGTGAGGATCCTTACTTGGTGGAACAAAAAGGTGAATTGGAAAGTGGGAAGGTCAATGAGTTTAGTGTGTCATGTAATGGGATGCTAAAGTTCAAGGAAAGAGTTTGTGTCCCTAATAATGAGGAGTTGAAGAGAGAAATCCTTACCGAAGCTCACAATACCTTGTATTCAGTACATCCGGGGACGACCAAGATGTTTAATGACTTGAAAAGACACTACTGGTGGCCCAACATGAGAAAGGATGTGGTCGAGTTTGTAGCCAAGTGTTTAACCTGTCAACAAGTGAAAGCTGAACATCAGAAACCTGCTGGTTTACTACAACCAATACGGATACCAGAGTGGAAATGGGAAGAGATTACTATGGATTTTGTAGTTGGATTGCCAAAGACTTCTAAACAACATGATGCTATCTGGGTTATAGTAGACCGATATACCAAATCAGCACACTTTCTTCCGGTACGCATGACTTATACTATGGATCAGTGGGCTGAATTATATGTTCAAGAGGTTGTTAGACTTCATGGAGTGCCAGTATCTATAATTTCAGACCGGGATGCTCGATTTACTTCATTGTTTTGGGAAAGTTTGCAGAGAGCATTGGGCACAAAATTGAAGTTTACTACGGCATATCACCCCCAATCCGATGGACAATCTGAAAGGACCATTCAAACTCTTGAAGATATGCTTCGAGCTTGTGTCCTAGATTTTCAAGGATCATGGGAGAAGTATTTGTGTCTGATAGAGTTTTCTTATAACAATAGCTTTCATGCAACGATTGGTGTAGCACCGTATGAAATGTTATATGGCAGAAAATGCAGATCACCAATTCATTGGGATGAAATGGGAGAAAGAAAGTATCTTGGTCCAGATCTGGTCAGAAGGACAACTGAAGCAGTGGAGAAGATAAGAAAAAGAATGTTAACTGCTCAGAGTAGGCAAAAGAGTTACGCTGATCGAAAGCGAAGAGATGTGGAGTTCAACATTGGGGACAAGGTATTTCTGAAAATTGCCCCTATGAAAGGAGCAATGAGGTTTGGAAAGAAAGGGAAATTAAGCCCAAGATTTATTGGACCTTTTGAAGTATTGGAAAAGGTGGGAAAGGTAGCCTATAGACTGGCATTACCGCCATCACTGTCAAATGTCCACGATGTTTTTCATGTCTCATTATTGAGAAAATACGTGCCAGATCCTTCACATGTGCTAAACTACGAGCCAATAGAAGTTGAACAAGACCTAACATATGAAGAAAAACCAGTGAAAATTCTTGACAGAAAAGAGAAAGAGTTGAGAAATAAGAAGATTTCACTGGTTAAGGTCTTGTGGAGAAGTTCAAACATTGAGGAAATGACATGGGAACGGGAAGATGAAATGAGATCTAAATACCCAGAGATATTTGGGTAAGAGAAATTTCGAGGACGAAATTTTTATAAGGTGTAGAGGATTGTAGCACCCACATTATTTTGATATATATAGCCAATAATCACATGATTGCATTGCATTACATATCATACAATATGTATAATTTGAGCATATGCATATTCTTATAAGTGTTTTCATGTATAAGTATAAAAGTTGTGTATGTGATGTCTATAAGTATGCTCAATATTATTAACCTTGTGGCATTTGAGTTGTCTTTTATGGGTGTTTGATGTGCTCAAGATATAAGAAAGTATGAAAAATATGGACAAGGCATGGAATTAAGTGTTGAAAGTGAGATATAGAAGGCAAAATAGGTTAAGTAGTGGAAAATAGTACAATGTCGATTACTAGTATTTCGGTGTAAAATTGAGTATTTATGGATTTACCAAATGTAATCGAGGTAGGATTAAGGTCTCATTGATGATGTAAAAATGGTTTTAGAACCATTAGATCAATTCTTGATGGGAGGTATACATAATCAGTGGTATGGATGCAAAGTCAAAACGAGCTTAGCATAAGTGCGCTACGCTCGATCGGGTAAGCATAACTATTGGGTATGAAGTCATATGGACCTAAGGTTTGGTGTGAGTGTTTTACACATAAGGATAATAGGCCTAGCAGATGATTAAGTCGAAATTATTGAAGTGATAAGGTTTTCATAAGTCAAAAGGTGAAATGATGAGATGAAAGGTGTCAACTTTTGACAATAAGGCTAAATCATTGAAAATAAGGAATTTTCATCAAACCTTATCACTTTGCACGACCATTATTCTGAAAAACAGAGAGAAAAGAAAACCAAAAACCATTTCTTGGCTGGTTTGAAGAAATTCTAAGGAGATCCAAGTGAAAGCAAAGCCAAAGAAGTAGATTAAGCTTAGTTCTAGCCTTTTTATGGTAAGTTCTTGTACTTGGAAGTTAAACTATGTTTTTAATTTTTCTGAGAACTTATATATGGTGTTTTATCATTTTTAAGATATTTCTTGGGGTTTCCAAGTGGTTTGAGGTTTAGAAAAGCTTGAAGAGATTGTTTTCGCCGAAAAGTTGCTCGGTAAGTGAAATTTTGTGTTTTATGAGGTTTTTGGGGTTCTTGGAGTACAAGATGATTTTTGGTTATTTGATTGAGTTTATAAGAGAGTATATATGTTTATAAATGTTTGAATATATGTGGAGACTCATTTAATTTGGGTGATGATCTAGGAGATAAGAATTTTATCAAAATCGGTATATGATAACTTTATGATGAATCATGTTGGTATTTGGGATATATGGTTATGGCAGGTTAATTGATGTTGATTATTGGTGTATTTTGATATTTGAGGATAGCTAAAATTAAGGGGAAACTCTGTCAAAATTTCCCCAAATGTCTAAGATAAATCTAATGCTCGATCTAGGTGGTTTAAGGCATTTTAGGCATGTTTTGGGTATGAAATTTGATATGAAGTCTTATGGGTATTTTTTAAATGAGAGTTCAATGTATTACTGCCATCATTATGATGAGAAATCCATGCTATTGTCAGGATAAGCACATCAATACCTAAGACATCACTTGTTACACGGTGAAATATATTGTGGACAAAAGGTAAGTAAAGTACTCAACTGCAACACAAGAATTATGTGTTATGTGAAAGTATGCATTATATGAATATTTTGTGAGTAAGTGGTATTAACATACAGTGACACTTCATCATAAATTTGTATGCATGGCATAATAGTGATATGGTAAATTATTATATGATATAAGACCATGCATGATATTATGATGATTAATTATATAATGCCTTTGCAAGTTTTGTGCAACATAAAAGAAAGTTGTAATAAGAAGTTTAAGTTCAGTGCCACTGTTTTGAAAAGGCAAATGAAAGTGTTAATAAGTGTAAACGGATGCCTATAGTAGGCTTATAGTGGCTGCCCAATAATTTGGGCTAGGTTTAGTGAACCAATTATATTGTTTGCCATATTTCCGTTTTTATTCTCCTCCATATGAGTTATTGTTATATGTATTGACACCACAGTGTGTGGCCGCCTTAACTCTTGAGCCTGACGGGGCAACGATGGAATAAGGTTTTTAATGTGCCCTACTGTGGTGAAGGCTAGCCGGAGGAGAACCCATGGGATTTTGTATTATATGTGTAACAAGCCCTGCAGGCATTGACCAATTCAAACAGTGTGCACAATATTAAGGGGCCCAAAATTTAAAAAGAAGTTGTATATGTCCATTGATATTGGGTAATCATTAGCATTGCATGCATTACTTTGCTTACTGAGCTTTAGGCTCACAGTTGTCTTGTGTTGCAGGTAGAGAAAGAAATATGTGAATGATATGAGGAGAACTGAAGCATGGTCCTGACCCTGATTTGTACATATGAACACATCGACCTTTTTGTGGGTTATTTCAGTTATCAGTGAGATGTTTGTAATAAAGTGTGAAGTTATGTTTTGAAAATAAATTGGGTTATTTAATACTTATGTATAATATGTTTGAGACACACTTTATGTTTAATGTAAATAATGTGAAATAAGTTTTCAAGTTTTAAAAAAAAAAAAAAAAAAAATGTCCAGACTTCCGCAGAAATAAATTATGATATAGTTTTAAAACATAACACCTCAAATATGGTTTTTAACTAAAATAAGTGAGGGTGTTACAGTTATAGGCAACACTTTTCCTACACTACTGATAGTAAGGTCTAAGGTGTTCGCCATTCCATGCTCGTGGTACTAGGCTCCCGTCCAATCTCGCAAGTTTGTACACACCAGGACGGATGATTGACTCTATCTGGTACGGTCCTTCCCAGTTCGGCCCGAGTACTCCAGCTGCCGGATCTCGAGTTGCCAAGAATACGCGTCTCAACACCAGGTCTCCCATTCCAAACTTTCGATCTCGAACCCTCTTGTTGAAATATCTGGTAGTTCGTTGCTGGTAGGCAGCATTTCTCAGCTGAGCCTCTTCTCTTTTTTCTTCAATCAAGTCTAGGGTTTCTTCGAGCTGAGTGTGGTTTGAACTTTGATCGTAAATCTGAGTTCGGATCGTTGGGATTTCTACCTCAATAGGCAACATTGCCTCGCAACCGTATGCTAGAGAGAACGGGGTATGTCCTATTGAGGTTCGAGCTGTGGTCCTGTATCCCCAAAGGACTTGGGGAAATTCTTCGGGCCACCGTCCCTTTGCTTCCTCCAACTTTTTCTTTAAAGAACTTTTGAGAGTTTTGTTCACAGCTTCGACCTGGCCATTCGCTTGAGGGTGAGCCACTGATGAAAAACTCTTTATTATGCCGTTCTTTTCACAAAAGTTGGTGAACAAGTCGCAATCGAACTGGGTTTCGTTGTCGGATACGATCTTCCTCGGCACTCCGTATCGGCACACGATGCTCTTTACAACGAAATCAAGGATCTTCTTTGAGGTTATAGTTGCCAATGGTTCAGCCTCCGTCCATTTTGTGAAGTAATCCACAGCGACTACAGCATATTTCACTCCGCCTTTGCCAGTTGGGAGAGAGCCTATGAGGTCGATGCCCCATACCGCGAAAGGCCATGGGGATGTCAACATGGTCAGCTCGGATGGTGGGGCTCGGGGTATCGTGGTGAATCTCTGGCATTTTTCGCATTTCTTCACATACTCGAAAGAATCCGTTTTAATGTTTGGCCAGAAATATCCCTGGCGTATGATCTTCTTGGACAGGCTATGCCCCCCGGTATGATCTCCGCAGAACCCTTCATGAATTTCTTCAATGATTTTCTTAGCTTTGGGAGGGGTTACGCATCTAAGTAACGGCATGGAATACCCCCTTCGGTATAGCCTTCCATCCAGAATTGTGTAACGGGGAAGTTGATACATCAACTTTCAAGCCTGATTCCGATCTTTTGGAAGAGTTCCATTTTCGAGATAATCAACTATTGGGGTCATCCAGGTCGGCTTTGTTTCGATCATACACACATCTTCCTCTTCTGGCTTGTTAATGCTAGATGCTGATAGGTGTTCTATGGGTACAGCACTCAGCTCTTCATTTTCGGCGGATGTGGCGAGTCGAGCTAAGGCATCTGCATTTGAGTTCCGTTCTCGGGGAACCTGTTCGATTGCATAAAACTCGAAATACTCCAATGCGGATTTTGCCTTCTCCAGATAAGCTGCCATTCTAGTGCCACGAGCCTGGTATTCTCCTAGGATTTGATTAACCACGAGCTGGGAGTCACTGTAGCAATGTATAGCTTTAGCTTTGAGCTCCTTTGCTATACGAAGTCCCGCGAGTAAAGCCTCGTATTTGGCCTCGTTATTCAATGCTTTAAAGCCAAATCTTAGGGCAGAATGAAATCTGCTTCCTGTGGGGGTAACCAAAATGACCCATGCCCCTGCTCCATTTTCATTTGACGAGCCGTCGACGTAAAGTTTCCACAGCTCGTGGGCCGTGGTTATTACCTCGTCGTCGACTATACTCGTACATTCCACTATAAAGTCTGCCAATGCCTGTGCCTTAATGGTCGTTCTTGGGTGGTAGGTGATCTCGAACTGTCCGAGCTCAACAGCCCATTTAACAAGTCGACCTGAAGCTTCTGGTTTAGACAGGACTTGCCTAAGTGGTTGATCAGTCAGCACATGGATGGGATGTGCCTGAAAGTAGGGGCGGAGCTTACGGGATGAATGAATTAGACTGAGCGCGAGTTTCTCCATCAATGGATATCTTGACTCTGCCCCCAGTAATCTTTTACTGATGTAGTAAATGGGTCTTTGCACCCTCTCTTCTTCTCGGATGAGCACTGCACTTATCGCGTGTTCGGTAGTTGAAAGGTATAGGTACAGTATTTCCCCCGTTTCAGGTTTTGACAGGATGGGTGGTTCCGCTAGGTGCTTTTTGAGCTCCTGAAAGGCTAGCTCGCATTCCTCTGTCCATTCAAACATCTTACCTCCTCTCAGTAAGTTGAAAAATAGAAGACCACGATCCGTAGATTTCGAGATGAATCTGCTTAGGGCTGCCATCCTGCCAGTCAAACTTTGGACATCTTTGTGCCTTCGAGGTGAAGGCATGTCAATCAGGGCCTTGATCTTGTCGGGGTTAGCCTCGATCCCCGAGATTTCACAATAAAGCCCAGAAATTTTCCTGAAGATACCCCGAAAGTGCACTTCTGAGGATTTAGCTTCATGTTATACTTTCTAAGCACGCCGAAGCACTCTTCGAGGTCATCAACATGGTTCTTGTTGAGTTGAGACTTTACAAGCATGTCATCAACATAAACCTCCATGTTGTTCCCTATTTGTTCTGAAAACATCATGTTTACAAGCCGCTGGTATGTGGCTCCAGCATTCTTGAGCCCGAATGGCATGACATTATAGCAATATAGCCCTTTATCCGTGATGAAGCTCATATGTTCTTGGTCGGGGGCATGCATGGGAATCTGGTTATATCCAGAATAGGCATCCATGAATGACATCAGGCCGTGCCCCGCCGTGGCATCCACGAGCTGGTGAATCCTTGGTAACGGAAAACAGTCTTTTGGGCAAGCTTTGTTGAGATCTGAGTAGTCAATACAGCTTCTCCACGTCCCATTGGGCTTTGGGACCAACACCGGATTGGCTACCCAGTCAGGGTAAAAGGCATCCCTAATGAATCGGTTCGCCTTCAACCTGTCAACCTCCTCCTTTAGCGTCTTCTTTCTATCTTCGTCCAGCTGTCTTCACTTTTGTTGCTTTGGGGGAAAGCTTTTGTCTATGTTTAGAGCGTGGCTTGCTATATTCGGGCTTATCCCTACCATATCTGAGTGTGACCATGCGAAGACATCCTGGTTTTTCTTCAAAAAACAAATTAATTGTTATTTTGCCTCGTCTTGGAGGTGTTTTCCGACTTTCACTTTCTTCGAGGGATCAGTTTCCTCGAGCTGAATTTCTTCAAGCTCCTCTAAAGGTTCGAGGTCAACTTTCTCCTCAATCCTCGGATCAATCTCCTCGTCAATTTCTAAAACCGTTCCGTCTTTGTTTTGTATGATAACGAGTGCTTGAGCGTTTATTTGTTTCTTTCCCCTCAAGGAGATGCTATAGCATTCCCTCCCTGCCAATTGGTCTCCTTTTAATGTCCCGACTCCGCTAGGGGTCGGGAACTTAAGGGCCAGATGCCTTACTGATGAAACTGCCCCCAGCCCGACCAGGGTGGGTCTCCCGAGCAGCACATTGTAGGCAGATGGTAAGTCTACTACCACGAACTCCATTATCTTGGTCACCTAGACTGGATAGTCTCCCAAGGTCACGGGGAGCTCAATGGATCCCATACAGGCAGTTCCTTCTCCTGAAAAGCCGTACAAAGTAGTTGCACATGCTTTCAGGTCGCGAAGGGAGAGTCCCATCCTCTCGAGGGTTGCTTTATAAAGGATGTTGACTGAGCTCCCATTATCTATGAGAACTCGGTGGACCCTTTTATTGGCCACCTGAAGAGTAATGACCAGCGGATCATGATGAGGGAGCTGAACATGGGAGGCGTCTTCCTCGGTGAAGGTTATTGGTTGTGTTTCAATCCTCTGGCTTTTTGGTGCCCTAGGTTCGGGTTCATAAGGAGGCCTGTCCCCTGTCTTCAACTCGTTAACATACCTCTTTTGGGCATTCCTGCCCCCTCCTGCGAGGTGAGGCCCTCCCGAGATGGTTATTACATCCTCTCCATCAATCGGCGGGGGCCTGTCCTCTTCCCGAGCTCGGGAGTTATTGTTTTGCGTCGTCGGGGGAGCGGCTACTCTCTGGCTCGCGGACGTCTGAACAGTACTCTGGTTTTTGACATATTGCCGGAAGTAACCTCTCGAGATCAACCCTTCGATCTCGTCCTTCAACTGTCGACATTCATCTGTTGTATGCCCGGTGTCTCTGTGGAACCGGCAATATTTACTGGAGTCCCTCTTGAATTTTTTATTCCTCATCGGGTCCGGGCGCCTAAAGGGGACCTAGTTTTCATTAGCCAAGTATATGTTCTCCCGAGACTCATTGAGTTCGGTGTATACCCTATACACGGAGAAGTACCTCTCTCCTTTCCTTTTCTTTCCTCCCTCAGCTTCGGGGTTACTTCCTTCGTTCTTTTTTCTCTTGGAGGGGTTCTCAGTGGCAGGCTTTGGAGCTGCTGGGTCCGCCGAGGTTGAGGTAGAGTTGATGTTTATCGTTGTAGTTTCGGACTGGGAAGTCGCTTTGAGCGTCGACCTCGCTTCCTCTACATTGACAAACCTCTGCGCTCGTCTGTTGAACTCGGTTATTGACCTTACCGGTTTCCCTTGCATGTCGTCCCAAAGGGCACTTCCCGGTAATACACCAGCTCGGATAGCCATTAGGTGCCCACTGTCATCTACATCCTGAGCTCGGGCGACTTCCAGATTGAATCTTGTTAGGTAACTTTTTAGTGTTTCGCCCGGCTGTTGTCGGACGTTAGTTAAGGTGGATGCATCTGGTCTGACCCCCATCATTGCTCTGAACTGCTTCTTAAAGTCTTTAGACAACTGCTCCCAAGAAGTTATTGAGTGTCTCTTATATTTTTCGAACCAACTTTTGGCAGGTCCTGCCAATGATGTTGGAAACAACATGCACCTGAGCTCGTAACCTACATTACTGGCTCTCATGATAGTGTTGAACGTGCTCAGGTGACTACACGGGTCGGTCTTTCCTTCAAACGTTGGGACGTGAGGGATCCGAAACCCTTGAGGAAATTGAGTGTTGGAAATATGGGGAGCAAACGGCTCGAGCGCCTCGTCAGAGTCCTCATATCGACCATTTCCTTGTTCATTCTTTAAAAGCCTAAAGGCTCTTTCGAGCTGATCGATTCTTTCTTGGATTGGGTCAGTAGGAGGTACTCTCTGGAATTGGCTGTCATCGATCACAATCCCAGGCTCGCGTCTTCGCGAGGGATCTCTACGCCTATTCAAGCGATCCCTCAGGTCCGGATTTGTTTGATCTCCATTACCCCGACTCTAGTTCAGATGATTTCGCAGGTCGGGACGATTCTTGCGGCTTCCAGTTTTATTACGACCTCGGTCATGTTTACTGACGAACCTGGTATCTCCGGACTCATCACTGGTGAAACTCATTGCTCGGTTATTTCGTGATGGATTCTTCCCACGTCGCCTCGTCTCCGCAGTGCGAGACCGGAACGTTTGACTTTTCTCAGATGGAGCGCCTCTCCGCTCCTGGAAAGTCTCCCTGTTTTCTTGTCTTTCCCCCGTACGCCCTTCATCCTGACCTCGAACGGGCTGAGCGTTCCTGCGGGGGGGCGAAGGATATCTTATGGGTGACGGAGGGAACCGTATAGGCGATGGTGGCTGCCACCCTTGTCGCGGCCTAGAGGGTCCAGAATTTGCCCGAGATGGGTCAGTCGCATTCAGTGCGCTCCCAGGTACCTGAGTCTGAGCCTCTGCAGGGGTTCGGTTATTCTCAGCTCCTGCAGGCACTTCCACAGGAGGGTTAGCCGGGGCCCGAGCCCGAGTACTCCTCTGGGGCCTAGGTGGAGCGGATGGCTCTGCTGGTGCCGGAGGTTGAGTCGGCCTCCTTGTGGCAGCATCCTTTCGTGGACGCCCGCGGGGAGGAACATGCACGTCCCTTGGAGGAGGGACTTGGTTTTCGCGCGGAGGCGGGGGCTGAGCCACCTGCGCCTCTGCGGCTATCCTTGTCAACTCCTCATTCCGTTTGTTGGCCTCTGCCAACAGCTACTTCAGTTGCCGGTTTTCAAGTTCCACAATAGGAACGTACCGCTCAGGATTGTAGTACATATCCTCATCTCTTGGTGGAGGAGGTGGTCCCTGGGAATCAGAAGACCCACTTCTCTCTTCAACATCCGGATTCTCCATTGGCTATTTTCCAGGACGTCTTGGGTAATTTTCTTCAGGTGTGTTCTGATTGTTTGTGGCCATGATTTTCTCAGGGATGAATGCTTAAGGCTCTCAATGAAAGCACCAAACTGTTGACGCCGTTTTTCGTCAACAGTGAAAGGAGAGCACGTAAACAATAACTGATAATGGCTAATTAAAATATAACAACACAAACACACGATTTTTACGTGGTTCAGCAGTTAAATCTGCCTAGTCCACGAGTCTCTGTTATTAAACTCAAGATTATCTCTGAAAATTCTTAAGCATGAATTCTTCAGAGTTTTCTCTCAAGCTTCAGAATTTCGATCCATTACAATGGTGCATGACCTCTCTATTTATAGAGAAGGCTGCAGAATACTATCCCACATATTTTGGGTAGTTACTCTTTTTGCGTAAATAAAATAAATGACTTTAAATGCCTATAATCAAATATAAAGGGAAACGTCCCCTGAAGACCAGGGGACGTATAACTGACCAAATAATATCCCACGATTATAGAGGATTTACAGTAATAAATGAGGATTACATCTCGTATGGACAACACTTATAGATATTCAAGGTTTTTATCATATATCTCCAAGGCCTTAGCTTCCCAGGTTTTTCGTCAGCTTTCGAGCTAGAGACATCTCCCGAGGTCACATGGCTTTCGAGATCGTATGTGCGTCGAGCTCGATATTTAGTCCTGGAGCATACTCTAAACCTTACGAGTCCAATTGTTTGTGAATCCAACTTTCAAGGTCACATTTAACATGGCTCGAAAACTGGGTACAACAGAATTAATATGATTTATTTTATAAATGAAAATATTTTATTATGATTTAATTTATTGTTATTTTGTAGGAATTAAAGTGTATTTTGACACTTTGAAATGAAGAGAAAATAAAATAATTAACTCTGAAAAAAAATAAAAATAGAATGTGGCATTTTTATTGAAAGAAAGTGGCCCAATTGGAAGGAGAAGCCCAGGCCCGTCTCCTCCCCAAGCCCACCGAAGCCTAGGCTCCTTTCACCCCAACGTGCCACATGGAGCGCCACCTGTTTGCGCCTCATCCATTTTCCTCCAACGTGACCAGCCTCTTGATCCAACCTCTTAATCCTCAGCTTCCTCCAGCTCTCGTACCTCCAACGACCCAAACAACACCAGCTGCCCAAAGAGACCCTACGGCCCAACAAGCAGCATCAACTCCTTTCCCAGCTACTCAGCACCCAACGTAAGTCCAACCTTCCCAGCAGCATCAACTTCCCAACGCCAGCAAGCCCAATGCCAGCAGCCCTCTCCCCTCAACTCCCTTATTGACGTGGCCTCCTCTGATTGGCTGGGATTGGTCAATGGCCCAGCTGCCACCAGCCACATTTGGCCCAACCTTTTATGCACCTTGGGCCATGCACATTGCCATTTTGAGCTTTAAAGCTCATCTTTTTTTTCTTTTTTTTTTTTTTGAAAAATAGCATTTTGACCATACACCAAAATAACTAAGTTAATATTTATAGTAAGATTTGATTTTTCAAAATCATATTATATTATTAACATTTCAGATTTATTTTGTAAATCCCAAATTGTTGTTTAATTTATTTTTAGTCATTTTCTCCCTCTATAAATAGGGACTCTTTCTTCACAATTTCTATGTAATTTTTAGGTAGCAAAACTCTACCAAATTTTAGTCTCATTTCTCATATTTTCTCTTTAGAATTTCATGAGAATGTCTAGCATAATAAACTAACATTCTTAGGAAGGTTAGGATGATCATATATGCACTATGACTTTGTTTGGTATTTTTGTTTCACCATGTGCTTAAAGTTTATATATTTGAGTGATTTATTTTCTTTCATCTCTACTTCTTCATCTTGTTATCTATATTTATGTTTACTAATAGTATATAGATTTTGTCAAGCACTTTCTATGTTGTTATACCCAAAAATTGGAGATCAATGACGTGGCAATAAATGTG
This sequence comes from Humulus lupulus, assembly GCF_963169125.1. Classification (NCBI taxonomy): domain Eukaryota; kingdom Viridiplantae; phylum Streptophyta; class Magnoliopsida; order Rosales; family Cannabaceae; genus Humulus; species Humulus lupulus. The sequence continues at coordinate 294,793,401 of NC_084794.1, read as the reverse complement.
ACAAGTAGCAGTGCATGGTCAGTAAAAGACACGTTAATAGTCAATAAATACATTGACTCCTCAGAGTTGTGATAAAGTGACCCGGTAGACTGACGAAGAATTTGGACTGCTTCAAAGATGTCATAACCAAGCCAAGTGCACCTTGGTCCTAGGAGGCTAAGGAGAATGCATCCTAGGAGAGCTAAGGAGAGTGCATCCTAGGAGGCTAAGGAGAATGCATCCTAGGAGAGCTAAGGGGAGTGCATCCTAGGAGAGCCAAGAGAGTGATCCTAGGAGAGCTAAGGAGGTTGCATCGAGGAGAACTCAAGAAAGTAGTCCTAGGAGACCCCAAGGAGGATGTGGTCCTAGGAGACCCCAAGAGAGTGATCCTAGGAGACCCCAAGGGTGAGATGCCAAGGAGGTTGCCTCGGACCTATCCGAGGTGAGATGCCAAGGAGGTTGCCTCGGACCTATCCGGGGTGAGATGCTAAGAAGATTGCCTCGGACCACCTTGGTCCGAGGAGAAGCCAAGGAGATTGGTTCGAGGAGAAACATGGCATACTAGAGGAGAGTGCCATGTTAGAGGAGAGAAGTGCATGTCCTACCACCTTGGTCCAAGGAGACCCCAAGGATTTGGTTCGAGGAGAAACATGGCATGCTAGAGGAGAATGTCATGTTAGAGGAGAGAAGTGCATGTCCACCATGCACAAGTCCTACCACCATGCACGTTCGACCAGCACTTGCATGGGTGGTCAGTAGGAGGTGGATCAACTAGCTAGAGGAGACTAAGTCAAGATTCCCAGAGACAGCTTCAACAACATACGCGGGAATCTCTCATTCTCCCCACAAATGGGGGGTTTGTTACATTTCGAATTTTGAATATTTCTTGTAATATAAATATAAGATGAATAATAAAATATCCCTATCTAAAGAGGATATCAGTTGAGTATCCCAGACCTATAAATAGAGGGCTTAGGGGATGAGAGAGGGGCTTCTGCTGCTTCTTCTTTCTAGAGAGAGAAAATTGGGTCTGTGTATTCTAGAGAGAGAAAGTGCTGATATTTGAGAGAACTCTTGTATTTTCACAATCTGTACTGAAGAAACTCAGTTGGCTCAGTCCATCTGATCTTGAGTATAGATCTATAAATCACAACTCTAAGTGGATTAGGCTATTACCGACAATCGGGGCTGAACCACTATAAAATCTCTTGTGTTGTTTATCTTTCTGTTCATAAAATGTCTGTTGTCGTTTACATTCTCTTGAAGGCTTATCGTATTTGACGTTCTCACGTCGTTGGCTAAAAAGACAGTCAACATATGTATTATCAAATTAGTGAAAATAGTATAGATAATATCTTTATCATTTTCTCCATCTCGTTCGTATATATTTACTTTTGCTAAAATCTATATAGAATTAGTCATGCTCTTTCTATGAATTTTATAAATAGTAAAAGTAATATTTGTGTTAGGTTTTATGTCAAATATTTTATTGCATTATTGCCAATGGTATAATGTCGTTTTTAGATTTCTCATAAGAATTATCTCATTATTCCATAGTAAAGAATAATAATCACTTGAATACATTTTTGTAAAATATATTTGTGCTTCAATGTTAATCTTCCAAATGAATAGTTGGGATGTGAACTATCCATTTGTGTAATTTTTGTGAATCAAATATCCATATAAATAAGTATGCAAATTGGTGACTCTTGATCCTTCCTACTTGTTACCTATTGTTACATCACACTTTATTCTATCTTTATTTCTAATATTTAAATCTCCAAAAAAAAAAAAATATATCACTTGTTCTATTTTCTTCATATTATTTATCTCTAACATTTATTTATTGATTAACTTGTTTCTTTACCTCCTTGTGGAATCGACCGCTCATCTATACTACGACTACCGCTTGCCAGGGGCATTCTGCCCTACTCGTAGCGCTAGGGGGGGTAGCGCTACCCTGCTTTTCTAGATTCCTGTTTTGGGCACTTTTGAGGGTTTTTGGCTCAGGGTTTCAATTCCTGAGGCTCGGGATCGAATCTACTCACCGTTTGGGTACAATTCGGGGTCCTGGGAGTGAGGTTTAGGTCAAGAACCTTTTATGGTTGATTTTCATTAATGGGGGTTATATTTGGTTATGACTAGGTGACCGCTAAGGAATCAAATAATTGATCGTTCTCAAGGGTCGTTCTTAACGTATTCTCGCTCGAACCAGAGGTAAGAAAACTGCACCTAGTATGTGATGCATGAGAAACATGTGATTAGGGCATGACATGAATGTTGAATATGAGATTGTTCAGAGCTTGAGTCTCTGCATTTATGCATGATCATAATTATGCTAGTGACTGTTAAGTAAGCATGCTGAATACCCTACATTTGGATATTTGACATATGATATATGCCTTGTTGCATTGCTTACTTGTGAATGGCACTGACTCATTAGTCAGAAATCGGCTATGGTGTCAGTATTAACTGTGAAGCTGTGACTCGTTAGTCAAGTTTGGCAGTAGTACTGAGCACTGGTCGTATGGTATTGGCTTAAGAGTCAAGAACAGTTTTAGCGTGTTTAACGCAAGCCGAAAAGATTAGATCAAATCGACATAAGCATTGAATGACTCATCATGAGCATTAATGCTTGACCGACCTCAAGTTCTATGAAAACTAAAAGCGCTTGTCTAGTCTAATGGCTAGTCACTCATAGCCAGGCCCAAAAGGCCTAGGTGACTGCATCGTCACATGGCTAAGGGTGCGAAACCCACATTAGTGACTCCATGGTCACTCAATTGGTTTATATTAGTGGCTCACTCATTAGTCACTCATCTGAGCTAGGGTCAAAAGGCCTAAGTGACTGCATCGTCACATGGCTAAGGGTGCGGAACCCATATCAGTGACTTACTCCTCAGCCACTCATTTGATTAGGGGTACATGCCCCAGCATGGTTATCGGAACCTCAAGTGTTAATCACTCATATGTGTTAGGATTGACTTGATAGTCATCCATGTTAGGAAAATATGTATTTTGCCTCAATGGAAATAATAATAAATTACAACTCTATGCAATATATTACAAATAAATAATGATTGATTAAAAATAGTTACAACTCTATAACTGAAAATTACAAATAAACAAAGAAAATGAAGAAGAAGAGAATAGTAAAATACAACTCTAAGCAAAATGTTACAAATAAAGTAAAGTGTTTGAAACAAAAGAAAAGAAAAGATTACAATTCTTGAACAAGAAATACAAGTAAATAGAGAAGAACCATATAAAGATGAAAAACAATAGAATAAAGAAAGGAACAAGAAACAAAAGATAAACAACTCTCACTCACACTACCAAAGTGAAGAGTGTTGGGGATCACCAACTTGAACAATGTTTGAAATATTTGTCCAAAAGCTTATTTCCCCCTAACTCAAGCACTAAGGGATCTCTCACAGATTATAGGAAATGTTTTCTGGAATTATCAAGCCTCAAAGTGTTTCTAGCCAAGTGCTCTAATGGATAGAAATGTTGTGTCTTACAAGTGAGCTTTAGACTCCTATTTATAGAGTTTAGAGACACCATTTGAATTTCAAATTCCACCAACCCCCATGGCTGTTACCAATGTTTAATTGGATTAATATGGAATTAAAAATGAGATTTGAGAGTTATTTGGGTTTTTTGAGCCGTTCAACAAATATTGAAAAAACTTAAAAAAAATTGTCAGTTTTTAGCTTGTGGCCACGGCCAGAGACATTAGTGGCCGCGGCCACTAGCCTCTGTCCCACAGGCCGCGGCCACCAACATTAAGTGGCCGCGGCCACCGACCATTTTCAGCACTAAAAAATGTGTTGTTTTTCCAAACCCTCCCAAATGATTTTGTAACTCCAAAACACATTATTGAGGTTAAAATCATATTTCTAACAACCATATCACATATGGCTTTATGAAATTAATCTCAATATTGTGTAACAACAAATTTACACAATAAAGGGTAATATTTGGAAGTTACAAATTTGTAACACCAAATATGTTACATTATTTGGATATATCTCATATATCTAAATATTGTAACTCTCTATTATATGTTACAATATGTGACACTCTTTGTCACATTTATTTAATCTAAAATATTATATTATAATATAATATAATATTACATTATATTATAAAATAATATAACAATCCATATAGGAGGGCAGGACCCACAACTATCATTATTTGGACTTATTTGCATGCATGAATAGAGTTATTATTGCCAGACATGCCTAATATGATTTGGTAACATGTTATTATTGTTCATGAGCATATTAAGTTTTCTTGCTAAGCTTCGGCTCGGGTGCTATGTGGTGCAGGTAAAGTAAAAAAAAAGCTGAACCATCCTTGAGTTGGAGAGCTTAGGTGACGATGTGTACATATGCGGCTGCTTGACCGCCACGGCCAAGGGTTGAAAGATGAACCAGGGTTAAACCCTATTTTGCCGCTTAGGTCGGCTAGTTGTAAATATTTTTTTGTAATTAACCTTTAAATTATATTTTTGGGATCCCAATGTATACAGTAAACGTTTTAGTGAAACATTGTATCTTAACAAAAAAAATTAACCCTAAACTGCTAATCATACTTAGTTACACAATTATGGCCAAATGACTCGATTAGCGAGTTTATCACTGTTTAAAATGCACACCGTAACGGTCCCTGGAGTTTAGGGTGTTACAAGTTGTATCCTTCTCAAATATGGGTCGTGGTGGGGCTTCGAACCGAGGTCACGAACAGAGCCTCAGATCTTCGGGCAGCAGCTTGTAGATCTGTTTTTCGATGGCCGACGAAACTGTTGGACTGAGCTGCTAGGTGCAGATCTAGCTCAACGCAACACACCAAGGAGTTGAGGCAGAAAAGGTCAGTCGTGAGAGCTCAGACTATGGTTCATCAGCTGTGGCTTCGACAGTAGATCTAGGCTCGAGAATGGTAAATCTAGGCTATTGATTTTGTGATGTTGATGATTATGTGATATAGGCTATTGAAAAAAGGAAATGAATCCATTTTTATTATAGGTTTTGGATATTGATTTTGTGATGTTGATGATTTTTTTTTTTTCAAATTTGGGTTGAGGATGAACTCAAGAACAAAATATGAAGTTTTTTTTTAATTAAAGTTGCATAGTTAGAATTAGGGTTGTTTCAATTAATTTTCTTTTCGAGTGATTAATTAAATGACAAATTAGATTTGTAATTAGGTTTATGGTAGATTAAGCTCTAGTTTAATGATATATCTAGTTTTTTTTTGTTTTTAATTATTTTGTATTTTAAAACCATTTAAATTTATTTTGTATTAAAATGGGTCCATATATTCCGCTACGTACCTTTGATTTGATCATTTAATACCATCACGGGGTACGTTACCAGACATCAAGTCCGCGGTCTTAACCAAGCGAGTGTGTAAGCACCTTTAGAGGGTCTCGCCCTGGCAGCATGCATTCAACATGCTTAATCCCGATCCTGGCCCCTTTGCTGCTCCCGACCCTTGCCGTTCCCAACCTCTGCCGCTCCCGACCTTTACCGCTCCCGACTCTTGCCGATCGGTCACAATCACATGTATGGCATAATAGCTATGAACAATACACACAACTCTAAACACAACATAGCTATACGAGCACAAACAATTATCTTACCTATGTCCCGAGCTTATTGATTACTTCGATCCCAAGCAAGATCCCTTAAACCCGAGCTTTGACGTAAAACCTAGTCACAACGCATTAATAAATAGACATCCATCAATTCCTTAGCCAATTAAGAACTTCTGATTAAAATACTAGCCTTCGGAACCTCAGATTTTACTAAATTGGGTAGTAGAATCCTTCCCGAGCCCTAACATTTGGGCTTCCAGGCTTAAAACCTTCATTTGGGCAACATTTCCTATTTGAGCCACGGCCCAGCCCATTAGGGCCACGGCGCACCTCAAGTCAAAGAGCCCTAGACTCTCTTTAAGGGGACACAGGTCGCGGTGCGCCTCAGCCTGTGCCGTGGCACCTGGGAAAAAATCCGAGGCCCTCAAGCCTCTGAGTTCATGCGGGGCACGATGCTTGAAAATAGGGCTGCGGCTCGAGCCCCAAAACCTAGAAATTCATGTATTTCCACTACATTTTCCCTTAGCTTAACTCACCAAATCATACCCAATTCAACCCTTATACCCAAAATTAAACCCAAAATTCATCTAGGCAACTTAGTCAGTATAAACACTCTTAATACTAGCTCATATTCTCTTCAAAATCAGACCAAAGCTTGAACCTAAGCAAAACTTAACAAAATCACAGTTGAAACTTAAAAATTCAATACAAGAATCCTTACCTCAATTGTTGTTTCAACCCTGAGCTAATTCCCCAATACTTCTAGCTTGTTTTCCCCAAGTCCCCAGCTTCAATTCTTAGCCAAATCCTCAAGAGTTCACCAAAGCTTCACGAACACCAAAGAAAGTGTAACGCCCTGGTTACCCCAGAACAGTTACGGTGAACGGTGGACGGGAAAGTTGACCCGCTACCCGAGTCCTTTGGTCAAAACGTGCTCTAAGTGTAATTATCAGGTTAAGGTATAAAACTAATAAAAAGGAAATGGATATTTTCTTTACAAACTGCTCTGCAGAGCTAATCAAAACATTTACAAGTTGTTCTTAGTACAAAATGGTCATTACAGTTTTAAGTTTACAAACCCGCTGACCTAAGCGACAAAAATAGGGTAAACCCCCTAGTTCCTCTGAGAACGCATTGGCCGTGGTGGTCAAGCGGCTGCATATGTACACATCACCACCTAAGCTCTCCACTCAAGGCTGGGTGAGCTTTTCTTTCCCTTTACCTGCACCACATAGCACCCATGAGCCAAGGTCCAGCAAGAAAACACAATAAAGCATGATATAATATCAACAATGATCATAATAATCATTCAGGACCATTAGTCCAAACAAATAGGTGACAGTCACAAAAGTCACTAATATGGGGACAGCACCCTCCAGCCATGTGACGATAGGATCACCAGGCTAAACTCATAAGAGAACCTTTCACAAGTTTAAACAGGATAGGTGTATGGTGAATAGTCACCAACATAACCTTCCTCATGACCATAGAGTCATAACCCTGGAACAACGTTCCCTAGCCATGTGACAAACAGTCACCGGGGCCATATGCCCTGGCTCTGAGTAACTGGTCTTAGACCAGACAAGCGCTTATAGTTCATCGACCTTAGGGTCGATCCAGCGTTAATACTCCATACGAGTCATTCTTGCTGATATTGATTAGATCTAATTTTTATTTGGCTCGGCGTTCATGACGCTATGCCATTTCTGACTCTTAGGTCAGTGTCCCTGACTAATCAGTGTCATATACAAGTGACCAACATTCACTAGAATTTAATATGCAATCCAAGTCCACATTTATCAATCAACATGCCTCAATATTAACCACGCATGTCACATATACACAGGGTGCAGTTTTCTTACCTCAGATTCGAGCTAGAAAGATTAAAAGAACGACCCGTGAGAACGATCAACCTTTAGTCCTTTAGCAGTCACCTAATCATAACCAAACACGGGACATCATTAATAATAATGACCAACATAGGTTCCCACACCAATATCTAGCCTCCGGAAGATCAATCCCAACTAATCCAAGTAGTAGGGACACTCCCGAGGCCCATAGCTAAGTTCCCGGGGTCAAAACAAGCAAACGGGGTGAAAACAGGGCAATGGCTGCGACCCTAACACCATGGGCCGCAGCCCCCAGAAAACCCAGAGGCAAGCGCCGCGGTGCCCAGTGCAAACAGAGCCTCTCCCCCAACCTCGAGCTAGGGCCGCGGCACCCAAGAACAGAGCCGCGACCCCCACCCCTGGGCCATTCCCAAACGCGATTTCAACCTCTCCAAGCTTCCAAAATCATACCTAACCATCCCCAATCATCAAAATAAAGTTCCCAAACTTCCCAAAACACCAAAACTCTCAAAACCCAAGGTTCAAACTCACAAGAAACTCAACAATTCACAAAGTCCAATTCAAAGCTTAGAAACTCGGAAAACTCAAAACTTTAAACTTAGATTACCTTTGATTGGGTTTTTTTCTGTCAAATCCTTTGGTTAAGAAGCTTCTAATCTTTCCTAGGATCGCTATGCCTCAATCCTCGCTTGATTCCGACTCCTAAAACTCGATATATCTTCGAAAATGCTCAAACGGACTATCGAAAGAAAGAACGAGAGATTTTCTAATCGTACGTTCTATCTGACAGCTACTTCAAGCTTAAGTAACCTCAAATAAAACCTAATGCTCAGGGTCCCGAAAATACCTCCGGGGACATTATAGTCAAAACCTCCAGAATTTCACCCTAATCTCAAATATTTCCAATTTATCATCAAATAAACATTTATATTACCCCAAAATTGACCCCGTTATGAAAAAACCGCTAATCCACTCTATATGACCGTCTCATGCCGAATAGCTCGAATATATCTCCATAATAATGGAATCTCATTCACAAATCAAGTTATGCACCCAAATACACATATTCACCCTCAATGGGCCAAATTATCAAAATAGCATAATTATTTAAATGTGGACCCACATGCACGCATATAACATCATATCATAATATAATTCACATATACATGCATAATATCATTTAATGACATAATTAAACAAGTATGGCCCTCCCGGCCTACTAATCTCGCCATTAAACCATATCGAAGAATTCAAGGCATTACAGAAAGTGAGAGAGAGCTGAGAGAGAGAGAGAGAGAGATGAGCTAAGGATGTTCTACTTCTTTTGAGTGTTGTGTTTTTGCTTCTCACTAGTTCTAAAGGTTTGATTGGTTTAAATCTATCCTCAGCTGAAAAGTAAAAAATGACCCTTGGTAAATCTCTAATCCTTTTGTACGCCCTGGTTTTCCCACGGGCTGGTTAGCAGGTCGAGCCTCGGACTAATCATGGTTAGTCCGTAAATTTCCCCAGGCCGGGGCTCCTGTTTTCGAGGTCGTACTCTATTAGCTCGAGGTATCCTCAAGGACTCTCCAAGGTTGTCCAAGACTGGGGGAAGGAGTCTGAAGGCCGAAGGTCGAGTCAGGGGAGAAGCTCGTGGTACGAGATTCTCCTGGATCTCTGACCTTTTGTAAAGTCAACACACGCAAGATAAACGTGCCTATATCTGACATCACGTGTCCGATATCTCCCTGACTTTTCGGACACGCATCAGGAACGTGCGTATTCAGACACCCACGGCTGGGTTGGGCCGTGCGGCCCATTATCTTCTTACTTATCGATTTGACCATACTTATGTGTCAGGTTTAGGAATTAATCATGAATGTCACAGAGTTGATATGACAAATAAGAAGGTCACGGGATGACCTCCTTACGAACTTCCAGGTGCCTTCTCCTATAAATATGGAGACCCTGGGAGTTGATAAGGGTTGGAACAAATAGTCTCTGGAGAGATATACTTTGTAACCAAATACTCAGAATATATCAATAATATTGACTAGTGGAGTAGAAGGATTTTAACCTTTGAACCACTTAAAAACGTGTTTTGAATCACCAAGTTCATCCTCTAAGATTTCAAATCTGTGACAGTTCTACTTTCAGCACTAATCCCTTTCTCTTCTTTTCTTAATTACCTGTTGGCAAATAACCGCGTCAACAGTTTGGTGCTTTCATTGAGAGCAAGTTTAATTAGTGCTGCCACAAACACCCAACTATGGTGACCACTCGATCCAGGCATGGCAACGAAACAGAGCAGCAGGAGGGGCAGGAGGCCCACCATATTGCCATCCCTGATGAACAAATTCCTGAAGTCCAACAGAGGCCAGGAAAGCAGCCGGCGGGCCAAGACGACACTGGTAGCTCAGCACCCCGGCCACCTAATCCGAACCCGTGTTATTATACTACGGTGGAGATGGAGAATGCTCAACTGAGGAGCCAGTTAACAACAGCTGGTCGGCAAATCCAGGATATTCTGGCCCGACTACCCCCTCTCACAACCAACGTTAACGTTGGAGAGAGGCAAGGTGAGGCTCCTAAGTCTCACCGGGGTAATCGGCCCAGGCATAGCCGGTCGGATAGGCCTCATGCAGCCAACTCCACCCCTTCATCGCACCGTCAAGAGGCAAACTTCAGGGAAATGCCTGGGGTCGGACAACAGCAATACAGCCGTTCGGTTAGGACATCAACTCCTAGTTCCCAACCTTCCTCGAGAACGCTCAGGAGAGCTCGAGGAAACTCCCGAAGGAGATCCGGGGAGGGCCAGCAGCGCCAGCCCGTCCCAGAGGACCGTCCTGCGCCTCGTCCAGCTCGCCCAGGGCGGGACCAGCAAGCTGGCAGGGCCGAAAGGCCCCCACCAAATTTGATCCGTCCAGATGGAACTAGGATCGCCTCCCCAGTCAGGCATCCTCCTTCTCCAATCAGACATCCGTCTCCTCGGCCCTTCCGAGACATCCCGGCTTACGGGAGTAGTAGGAGAGACCCACCATCAGCGGGACCTTCCCGGCGTAGCAGGGCGCCTGAAGAAAGCTCAGGTCCTCACCACCAAAGGCGGACTCCAAGCCTGTCTGGCAGGAGTCATTGGACCGGCAGCCGCCGGAGTGATCTCTCCGGAGGAGACCTGCGTCAGCGACTGAGTTCGGCACAGAGCCACCAGACCACCCAGGGAGGCGACCTTCGAGATCGCCTCAACTCTCACAGAGAGGACAGGGCTAGAGATGGTAGTCAGGCCTGCTCGGCGGGAGTCCGATCCGAAGTACGTAACGAAGGGAATGTCCCAAATAACCTATCTCAAGATAGGAGGGGCAACAACCCACCTAATATGTACAATGGGTCCGGAGTTGCGGAACAGCCCCGGAATAACCCAGGATCTCAGGACCAAACCCTCGAGCGCCTAACTCAGATGGATGAACTGATGAGGAAGCTCCTATCAGAAAAAGAAAAAGACGAATATGATTCGGGTGATGAAATGGAACTCTTCGCCCCCAATATAGCAGCGACGGCATACCCATCTGATTTCCGTATGCCCCACTTGTCAAAGTTCAACGGGGACGGGGACGGGGACAGGGACCCGTCGGACCATTTAGGGATGTTCAACACCCTAATGATGGCCCATAACATTGGCCCGGAGCTGCGTTGCTTGATCTTCCCTTCCACACTGATCGGACCTGCCAGGCAGTGGTTCAAGCAGAGTAAAAGGCAGTCAATCAGCTCCTGGAAGACTTTCTCAGCTGACTTCAAAAGGGCGTTCCGCGCCTCCCAGGCCGCCCGAGTCCAAGCCGATTCCCTAGCTAACGTGAGATAGCAGCCCGGTGAAACGCTGAAAGCCTACTTGAGCAGATTCGCGAATGTCGCTGCTCGAGCCAGAGACGCAGACGATAGCTCCAAGTTCATGGCCATGAGAACCGGAATCCTGGTCGGGGGAGACCTGTGGAAAGACATCCAAAGGAAAGGAGTCAGCTCGGTTAACGAATTCCTTAAGAGAGCCCAAGAGTGGATAAACTTAGAAGAAGCTGAAGCTTCAGCCGCGGGGACCAGCCAGGTTCCCGAGAAGCCCGCTGGAACGGGGACGGAGATCGTGGTGGCGATCCCCGAGATCGCGCAGAATAACCAGCCCGGTGGTGGCAAAAGGAAGGGAAATGGTGAAAACAGCCAGCACGGTCAAAAGAAGAATAAGTCTGTGGATAAATTCAAGCCCGTGTTCACAGCATATACCGAGCTCACCCAGTCCAGGGAAAGCATCTTCCTAGCCAACGCTGCTCGGGTCCCCTGGAAAAGGCCGGAGCCATTGAAACACCACAGAGGAAAGAGCGACACTTCAAAATTCTGCGGTTTTCACAACGACGTCGGCCACAATACCGACGATTGCAGGCATCTAAAAGATGAGATAAAGACTCTCATCCGAGCAGGCCTCTTGGCGCAATATTCACGAAACAGGGTCCCAGCGGGTCGACCCGCTCCAGAAGTCCCAGCAGTCAGCCCGGGCCTCGGGTAGATCAGGACGTCCCTCCTCCCGTGATCGAGGGAGAGATATCCACCATCTCTGGAGGACCGCACATGGCTGGCACGAGCAGAGGCGCCCAGAAGAGGTATGTGAACGAATTAAAGGCCCACAACGGGGTAGAGTTCGTTCCGGAGCAGCGGCAGTCAAAACAGCAGCGGTTAGAGAAGCAACCGATTACTTTTACGGAGGAAGATGCAGGCCACGTCCAATTCCCCCATAATGATCCCTTGGTCGTAGTAGTCCAGCTTGCCAACCGGAAAGTGAGGAGAGTGTTGGTGGACAACGGAAGCTCGGTGAACCTCCTATTCCGATCCACCTTAGAAAAGATGAGACTAATCGTCGCCGAGCTAAAGGCGACCTCCATGATGCTATATGGTTTTTCGGGAGAAGGATCGGCAGCGATAGGGACGATCGAGCTGGTGATCACCCTAGGTGAAGAGTCTCGGACAGTCTCCAAGCTACTTGAGTTCGTGGTCATTGACTGCTCCGCTGCCTACAACGCCATTTTGGGCCGACCTACGCTCATAGTTTTCGAGGCCATCACTTCCATTCGACACCTCGCCATGAAATTCCCTACTTCAACAGGAATTTGCACCATCAAGGGCGATCAGCTCGCTGCCAGGGAATGCTACAACATTTCCATGAAGGGAAAGTCTAAACCCGGGCAGCTGGCTATGCCCATTTTGAGTGAAGAGGAATCCCAGGAGCCCTTGGTGGCTCCTGAGATTGAAAAACCTCAAAACGCCCAAGGGGAAAGTGTCGCCCTTAGTGAGGACATTGACCCCCGAATAGGCGAAGATAGGTCCGAGCTCCAGGCTATTAAGGAGCTCGAGGAGGTGAACCTTGATCCACAAAATCCATCACGGACGGTTAAGCTCGGGAAGAACCTCTGCGACAAGAGAAAGGCGGAGCTGATTACGTTTCTGAAGAATAACTTGGACGTATTCGCGTGGTCCCACGAGGACATGGTGGGGATCAGTCCGAGTGTCATCATGCACACGCTCCATCTGGATAAAAGCATTCCTGCCAAGTCTAAAAAGCAAAGGCGTTTAGGAAAAACCGAGCTGAAGCCCTAGAAGAAGAAGTGGCCCGGCTAAAAAAGTGTGGCTTTATCCGCGAAGCCAAATTTCCAATTTGGGTCGCCAACCTCGTGCTAGTTCCAAAGCCCAACGGGAAATGGCGGACATGCATTGACTTCTCCGACCTGAATAAAGCTTGCCCCAAGGATTGCTTTCCATTGCCAAGGATCGATCAGCTGGTCAATGCTACGGCGGGGCACGAGCTCATGTCCTTCATGGACGCGTACTCAGGCTACAATCAGATCGCGATGAATCCGGCAGACCAGGAGCATACCAGCTTCATGACCCCAACGAATGTCTATTGCTATAAGGTCATGCCTTTTGGCCTGAAGAATGCCGGAGCTACCTACCAGAGGCTAGTAAATAGGATGTTCGCGGACCAGATCGGAAAGAACATGGAAGTGTATGTTGATGACATGCTCGTCAAGTCAAAGACTGCCGACAACCATGTTTCCGACCTGGAAGAATGTTTTAAAATACTACGGGAATACGGCATGAGGCTTAATCCTCAGAAGTGCACGTTCGGTGTCGCATCGGGAAAATTCCTGGGGTTCATAGTCAATACCCGAGGAATCGAGGCGAACCCGGACAAAATCAGGTCACTGCTCGAGCTTCCTTCCGCCAGGTCGCGGAAAGACGTCCAAGGCCTCACAAGAAGAGTGGCAGCACTCAACCGGTTCATTTCCAAGTCGACCGACAAGTGTTTGCCCTTCTACAACCTGCTCCGGGGAAACAAGAAGTTTGAGTGGACAGTAGAGTGCGAAAGCGCATTCCTCGATCTGAAGACGCATCTGGCTAAACTGCCCGTGCTGTCCAAGCCCAGGGCAGGAGAGCCTCTTTTCCTCTACATGGCAGTCACTGAGGATGCAGCTAGCGCCATGCTGGTACAAGAAGAGGACCAAGTTCAAAAGCCAGTCTACTACATCAGAAGGAGACTCCTCGGAGCAGAATCACGGTACCCACTGATGGAAAAATTGGCGTTTTGCCTAATCACAACCTCGCGAAAGCTCAGACCGTATTTCCAGTCCCACTCAGTACACGTCATGACCGATCAGGCATTGGCTGACTTCGTGGCGGAGTGCACGGGATTCCAGGAGGATCCATCAGAAGGCCTACTTCAAGTCGCCTCGCCACATTCGTCGTGGAAGATCTTCGTTGATGGTTCATCTAATGAGGGCGGCTCCGGGGCCGGAATCATTCTAATATCCCCCGAGGGACATAGATTCCACTCGGCGCTAAGGTTCGGGTTCAAGGCGTCTAACAACGAGGCAGAGTACGAAGCTTTGTTAGCTGGGCTGAGGGTAGCTAAGGAGTTAAAGGCGAGCTCCGTGCAGTGCTTCAGTGACTCCCAGCTCGTGGTAAACCAGGTTCTGGGCGAATATCAAGCGCGGGGACCCAAGATGGCCGCCTATTTGGCAAAGGTAAAATCCGAGCTGTCTGCATTCGAGCAAGGATCGATCGAGCAAATACCTCGAGAACAGAACGCCAACGCAGATGCTCTCGCCAAACTTGCCACCTCGGGTGAGACAGAAACCCTTGGGTTGGTGCCAATCGAATTCTTGACAGAACCAAGTATAGAAGGAGATCGGGCAGAGGTCGAGATGTTTGACGCTAGGCCGACCTGGATGACTCCCATCATTGAGTATCTCACAGAGGGAAAGTTGCCCGAGGGACGTAACGATGCGCGACGAATCTTGTATCAAGCTCCGAGGTATACGCTGGTCGATGGTGTGTTGTACCAACGTGGACATTCCCTGCCTCTCCTCCAGTGCGTTCATCCAGGCGAGGCACAGGCCATCCTGCAGGAAGTTCACGGAGGATTCTGCGGAGACCATGCTGGGGGGTAGAGCCTGGCCTTAAAGGTTCTCAGGCAAGGTTATTACTGGCCAACTCTGTCCAAAGACTCGATTTCATATGTGAAAAATTGCGACAAGTGCCAGCGATTCGCTGTGGTTGCCCGAGCTCCTCCAGTCGAACTGAAAATGATCTCGGCCCCTTGGCCATTCGCCGTTTGGGGGATAGATTTAGTAGGCGCCCTGCCTACCGGAAAGGGCGGGGTCCGCTACGCCGTGGTGGCCATCGACTACTTTACTAAGTGGGTCGAGGCAGAGCCGTTGGCAACAATAACATCGAAGAAGGTACTCGACTTTGTGGTTAAAAGCATCATCTGTCGATTCGGCCTGCCGAAGAAAATTGTCTCCGACAATGGCATTCAGTTCGACAGCGACCTGTTCACCGAATTCTGTGAAAGACACGGAATCGTGAAAAGCTTCTCCTCTGTGGCCTACCCTCAGGCAAACGACCTGGTCGAGGCTGTCAACAAGACTCTAAAGGCGAGCCTCAAGAAAAGATTAGATGAGGCAAAGGGGGTCTGGCTAGAGCAGCTCCCCCAGGTCCTTTGGGCATACCGGACCTCGCATCGGACTCCTACGGGTCATACTCCTTTCTCCCTAACCTTCGGGAATGAAGCAGTCCTCCCCGTGGAAGTTAAGGTTCTGTCGCATAGAGTTCAGTCCTACGACCAAGATCGGAACCACGAGCTCCTATGCCATTCCCTAGACCTCGTTGACGAAAGGCGAGAGGATTCGCAACTCCAGCTCGCCCATTATCAGCAGAAGATCACTCGCTATTTCAACTCTAAAGTCAGAAAGCGTACCCTTAGCATTGGCGACTTGGTCCTAAGGAGAGTTTTCCTGGCCGGGAAAGATCCCAAAGATGGAGTCTTGGGACCGAACTGGGAAGGACCATACCAGGTCATTGAGGTCATCAAGGAAGGAACTTATAAGTTAGCTCGACTTGATGGAGGGGCAGTTCCGCGAACTTGGAACGCCATCCACTTAAAGAAATATTATCAATGATCCACTTGTAAGGCCTGGAAGGCCACTTTTTATGTATTAATAAAAATCAAGTTTTTCTCTTTATTTGCAAATGTAATCTTAAAGTAACCACGAAAGACCCTTTCCCAGTTACTTGGGGGGGCATATGGTACCTGGATATAACCAGGTCTCCTTAACGACTTAGATGTTGATTTTTATCTATGGATCGTTACTCTTCCTAAAGAGCTCGAGACACGGATAAGGGTTAACGCCAACTAAGTCCTGTCCTGGTTTTAACCGGGTCATAAAACTTAGAAGTTAACATAAATTTATTGATCGTGTTTCTTCTTAAAGAAGCTCGAGATATGGATAAAAGTTGACACGAGCTAAGTTTTCAAAATAAGCTCCTGGTTTTAACCGGGTCATAAAACTTAGAAGTTAACATAAATTTATTGATCGTGTTTCTTCTTAAAGAAGCTCGAGATATGGATAAAAGTTGACACGAACTAAGTTTTCAAAATAAGCTTCTGGTTTTAACCGGGTCATAAAACTTAGAAGTTAACGTAAATTTATTGATCGTGTTTCTTCTTAAAGAAGCTCGAGATATGGATAAAAGTTGACACGAACTAAGTTTTCAAAATAAGCTCCTGGTTTTAACCGGGTCGTAAAACTTAGAAGTTAACTTAAATTTATAAATCGTGGTTCTTCTTAGAAGGGCTCGGGATATAAATAATGGTTAACATAAACTAAGTTTATCAAAAAAAAAAAATTAATATATATGTGTATTGTAGCCAAAAGCATGAAGAAATACATAAATTAAAATTGCAAGGCAAATTGTCTCGAGGAAAAAACACCTCGTGTTAAGGATTACACAATAACTTAAAAAAAAAAAAAAAAAAAAAGAAGAAAAGGCGCCCTAAGCCCCGTCAGTCGGCCCCTTGGAGGTCGCGGTCTCATCCTGCTCCACCGCGCCAGAGGCTTCCCCAGTTTCCGAGGGCGGCGCCTCTTTGTCCAGGCGGGCTTGGAACTTCACCAACAAGCGCGCCCAGAGAGCTGGCGGCATGAAAGAGAAGTCAGCCTCCGGGTTGTGGGCCCAGCAACGATAGAACAGTTCCTGCATGGACTGTTCCGAGGTGGTCCGTTCGGCTTCAAGAGCGGCCTGGGCCTCGGTCTTCGCTGCCTCAAGGTCTGTTCGCGAGGTGACAAGGGATGCCTCAAGCTCTTGGACCTTCGAGCGGGTCCTCTCTAACTCAGCCTTCGAGGTCGCCAGCGCATCTTTCGCCGCCTGAGCCTCCTAAAGGGCGGCCTGGTGCTCAGCCCTCATCTCTTCGAGCTGAGCCCTGGTCCTGGTGATGCCTCGATGTACGGCAGCGATGCCCTGCGAGAAATGAAAGATAAATTGGCTAAGTAGAAAAATAAGGCGGTGTGTGAGGGATAAAGCCTTAAAAGAATGGGGCAGCTTACCGTTAGGGTCATGTCCATTGAAGACTCTATTACGTGGACCGGGCTCATTGTCTCAATGGCCCGGAGCTCCTTCTCTTTGAACTTGTAGAAGTGGTTGACGGCGTAGCTCGCCGACTCGTACACCGTCCCCGGAAGGCTTTTGGGATCTTCTCCAGATCCTGGGGATCAACCGGGATGCGTACGCCGGGGACCACTACGGCCGGAGTCTCGACCTCCATTCCCACGTCCTGGGTGGCTGATGGAGATCGCTGGGGCGGCGGGGGCATGTGTCCTGCTCAAGCAGCAGGAAGAATTTCCCCCTCGACCTGGGATGATGGGGTTTTTTCCTTCTCCTTTGCCGGAGATTTAGTAGAGCCCCCAGCCGCGCTCTTGGAGCCTCGGTGTAATGCCCCAAATTCTCCGATGAGTTTAACGGCGTGAATAGTAGGCCGGGAGGGCCATAATTGCTTAAATATGTTGTTAATTGACTAAATGCATGTATATGTTTATTATATTATGATATGATGTTAAATGCATGCATGTGAGTCCATATTTCTCATTACAGGGGTGTGATGGTAATTTGGCCTGTTGAGGGTAATTTGTGTATTTGGGTGCATAACTTGATTTGAGAATGAGATTCCATTATTATGGAGATATATTCGAGCTATTTGACATGAGACGGTTATTTTTAGTGGATTAGCGGTTTTACCATAACGGGGTCAATTTTAGGGTAATAGAAATGTTCATTTGATGATAAATTGGGAATATTTGAGATCAGGGTGAAATTCTGGAGGTTTTGACTATAATGTCCCCGGGGGTGTTTTCGGGACCCCGAGCATTAGGTTTTATTTGAGGTTACTTAAGGTTGAAGTAGCTTATCAGATAGAACATACGATAAGAAAACCTTCCGTTCTCCCTTTTCAAAGGCCGTTTTACCGTGTAAGCCTTTTTGACGAAATCTTGAGTTCTAGGAGTCGGAATCGAGTGAGGATCGAGGCATAGCGATCCTAGGGAAGATTAGAAGCTTCTTAACCGAAGGATTCGACGGAAAACAACCCAATTAAAGGTAATTGAAGTTTAAGTTTTGAGTTTTTCCGAGTTTCTAAGCTTTGAATTGATTTTGTGAATTGTTGAGTTTTCGGTTCGTTTGAGCCTTGGGTTTTGAGGGTTTTGATGTATGGGGAAGCTTGGGAACTTTTCTTTGATTATTGGGGAATGTTTAGGGATGATTTTGGAGGCTTTGAAGTGTTAGAAACGCGGTTGGGAATGGCCCAGGGTGGAGCGCCGCGACCCTGTTCTTGAGGCGCCGCGGCCCTTCTTTGAAGAAGCAGGTGGAGGCCTTGTGCCTGCTGCGCGCCACGGCCCTAGCCTCTGGGAACCCTGGGGGCCGCGGCCCAAGGTGCTAGGGCTGCAGCCCTTGCCCTGTTTTCGCCCCGTTTGCTCGTTTTGACCCCGGGAACCTAGTTTTAGGCCTCGGGAGTGTCCTTGCTACTTGGATTAGTTTGGATTGATCTCTTGGAGGTTAGATAATGGTTTGAGAACCCTTGATTATCTTGATTATTGATGGTATCCCATATGTGTTGTGATTAGGTAACCGCTAAAGGACTAAAAGCTAAACCATTCTCAAGGGTCGTTCTTTTGTTCATTCTAGCTCGAATCAAAGGTAAGAGAACTGCACCCCAAATGTGACATACATGGATGTTCATGAGGCATGTTGATTGTGAGAATATGGACATGGATTGAATATAGAATTCTTAGCATATGTTGCTCACTTGTGCACGGTACTGACTCATTATTCAGGTTTGGCAAAGGTGCTAGTATCAACTGCGAAGCTGTGACTTATTAGTCAGGTTCGGCGGTGGTACTGGGCACTGATCATGTTGAGCTGACTCATTAGTCAGGACGGCCTTAGCGTGTATTACGCAAGCCAATAAGATTGAATCTAATCAACTATCAGCATTGAATGACTCAAAGAGCATTAATGCCAGACCGACCCCGAGGGTTCGATGAATGAAATAAGCGCTTGGAGGCTAGTGGCTTACTTAGCAGCCACTCTCCCATTTGAAACAGTGACGTGCTTGTCGGTCACTCAGTATGGTTTACCAGAACCTGTTGAAGGCTAGTGGCTTACCCAACAGCCACTCTTCCATTTGAATTAGTGACTTGCCTGTCAGTCACTCAGTGTGGTTTATCAGGACCTCATGTGATGTTCACTCGTTTGATTAAGCTTTATGCTCAGTGTGATTATAATGATAATCATTTGATAATGTTTATGAAAAGTGTTATGTTTCCTTGCTGGGCTTTGGCTCATGGGTGCTATGTGGTGCAGGTAAAGGGAAAGAAAAGCTCACCTAGCCTTGAGTGGAGAGCTGATGTGGTGTTGTGTACATGTGCGGCCGCTTGACCACCACGGCCAAGGTGTTCTCAGAGGAACTAGGGGGTTTACCCTATTTTGCCGCTTAGGTCAGCGGGATTGTAACTTTACAACTATAGTGACCTTTTTGTACTGAGAACCACTTGTAAATGTTTTATTTAGCTCTGCAAAACAGTTTGTAGTAAAATCTCCATTTCCTTTTTATTGGTTTTATATACCTTAACCCGTTAATTACACTTAGAGCACGTTTTTGACCAAAGGACTCAGGTAACGAGTCAAATTTCCGGTCCACCGTTCACCGTAACTATTCTGGGGTAGCCAGGGCGTTACACTCGGAGCCTTTTCAATCTTGGCCCTGCTGGGGGATTCCCCCCGAAGTCTATGCCCCGCAGGCTGTCCTCGGGCTGAGACATCTCTTCTGCCAAAAACAAAAAACATGGTTATTACAAGTTAGCAATCAGGCAGAAATAAGAGCAAGAGGTTAAAGGCAGAAAGTATGCGAATACTAAGGGAGCCCTACCCCCCGAGCTGGAAGAACCTAAGAGGATTATTTCCCGAACAGGCGCAAGTTCTGGGTCCGGTTCTGACTCGGGGCTAGGCTCTTCTACATACTGCCTAAGCCCCGGAGCATAGATACCTCTCTGGAGTGATGTCCATGTGCGTAAATTGGTCCCATACTCCTAAAAAATGATCGACCTAAAAGCTAGGGTGTTATCTACTACTATGGTACCGCTAGGCCGGCTATCTTGGTGATCCAGCACGAGCCGGTCAACACAATGGAGCAGGAGTGTGTTCAGGTCCGGGTTCCTTCGGTGACGATGGACAATTTGCCTAGGATTGAACCTAACCAGCCGGGGGTCCGCAGTGGCCCTATCTACATTCTTAAGCAAATGAGGGTTACCTTGGCCAGAAGGACCCGCGGCTGCTCCGGATTGGATCCTCTCCTCGTCCATCCTCTGAGCGACCTCCAAGGCCCTCTTCCTATTCCTCACGAGCGGAACTTCAGCCGCCTCGTCCTCCTCTTCCGTGACCTCCTCCACGGTGATAGGTCTGTTTGCGCGGGCTGGGGGTGGCCCCCGGGGCCTCTTCAGGTTCAGAGTCTGATTTAGGAAAATCAGTTTGCAGAACACCATCGTCTCGTCCGTCACGAGCACGCGATAGTCCTTTTCACTGGGGGGCAAGCCCGCCAGTGTTTCATATTGACCCCCGAGGGTCGCAGACTTTTCGGTCCTCGCGTAGATGGCTGCAAGATTGGGCTGGAATCATAATGGAATACGGGAGGAGCTAAAATTAAATAACACTTAAAAGGCGAGCTAAGGTTAGGGTTCACTTACGAGGACGGTTGAAGTAGTGGTGCTCGCAGTTCCGGAACCCAGTTGACATGAAGAACTGGTCCTTGAAGTCATTTGGATGGCTTGGCAGCTCGATGACCGCCGCCGTGTTAGGAAAACGGGTTAAATAGTAGAACCCGTCACCACGCCCCCGCTGGTCCGGGCTGGCTTTTAAGCAAAAGAAGTATAAAATATCCGCTGGAGTGGGTACCTCCCACTCCTGCCTCTTGAACAAGTACCTCAACCCTGCCAGCAGATGGTAGGAGTTGGGGGGGAGCTGAAATGGGGCCAACCCCACATAGTTCAGGAAATCAGCGAAATACTGATCCAGGGGAAGGAAGGCCCCTGCCTTGAAGTGTTCACCGCTCCAGGCCGCGAACGATTCGTCGAGCGGCGTGCAGCTCCGCTCGCCCTCCGCAGCAGGTCGGGCAATAACGGAGGCTTTCCCCAGTGGAATGTTGTGGGCGAGGAAGAGTTTGTTGATCTTCGCCTGATCAGTTATCTTTGAGACGATTTTCTCCGCCTCAAAAAAGGCGTCGGGGGCCACCTCGACCTCCTTCTCCACGGCCGGCCCAAAGTGGGGGATCGGCGAGCTGGGCATCACCGCCTTTCCTTTCTCCTGCCGAGAGGCCGAGCTTCCAACGTTCTTCTGAGGGAGGTTCTTTTTTGGAGCCATCTGGTCGCCTAGTGAACACAAGAAAACATTTTAGAAAAGGCGACCCAAGCAGGAGGAAGAATAATTATTATTTGCACGAGCTGAGGTAAGCCCAGCTCGTGGAAGATGGAACCACGCGGCTCAGTGAACACGCGCGTGTACTCCCAACAGATCCCAGATTACTCGGAATTCGCGTGTCAGGGGGTTCAGAGTAAAATTTTCCTTGGAAGGAAAGTTTCAGTAGGCAGGAATTGCAAAAGCGCCCATGAGGCGTGTTCCCTAAGCTACAGTAGCATGTTTTCAAAGTAAGCAGGGTCAGAAAACTTACAGTGTATGGCTGGAAGGTAGACGAGAGTGTTGCGCTGGTAGGAGCTTCGTTAGTGTACTAGCTTCCAAAGCTTCGAAGAAACTTGTGCGCCTAAGCTTCTTGAACGATGAAAATGGCAGCAGCAGAGTCGAGGGTTTCGTTCTTCTGAAAGTTAGAGAGGGAAGAAGAAAAGAGATTTGGAAAATTTTGAATGAAGGGGTGGCCCGTGCGTAGGATGGCCACCCCCTTTTTATATACGTGAAGAATCACGTGTAGAAGGCTCTTGGATGACCCTAGTGAGGGATCCGAGGCCTTCCACTCGAAATACGAAACGACGGCTGGGCATAGGCTAGGCCATTAAATGCGGTTCTCGTAAAATGTACCGTCACCACCCACGACGTTCCACGTATTAGACGCCTACGCAAAAGGTGGAATGTGAAGGGTTGTGGGGAAGTCTAAAAGCCCCTACTATGGTCTTCTATATATGACGTCATATACCACGAGCAGGAGCTTGGGGTGCAGATGTACGCCCTGGTTTTCCCACAGGCTGGTTAGCAGGTCGAGCCTCGGACTAATCATGGTTAGTCCGTAAATTTCCCCAGGCGGGGGCTCTCCTGTTTTCGAGGTCGTACTCTATTAGCTCGAGGTATCCTCAAGGACTCGCCAAGGTTGTCCAAGACTGGGGGAAGGAGTCTGAAGGCCGAAGTTCGAGTCAGGGGAGAAGCTCGTGGTACGAGCTTCTCCTGGATCTCTGACCTTTTGTAAAGTCAACACACGCAAGATAAACGTGCCTATATCTGACATCACGTGTCCGATATCTCCCTGACTTTTCGGACACGCATCAGGAACGTGCGTATTCAGACACCCACGGCTGGGTTGGGCCGTGCAGCCCATTATCTTCTTACTTATCGATTTGACCATACTTATGTGTCAGGTTTAGGAATTAATCATGAATGTCACAGAGTTGATATGACAAATAAGAAGGTCACGGGATGACCTCCTTACGAACTTCCAGGTGCCTTCTCCTATAAATATGGAGACCCTGGGAGTTGATAAGGGTTGGAACAAATAGTCTCTGGAGAGATATACTTTGTAACCAAATACTCAGAATATATCAATAATATTGAATAGTGGAGTAGAAGTATTTTAACCTTTGAACCACTTAAAAACGTGTCTTGAATCACCAAGTTCATCCTCTAAGATTTCATATCTGTGACGGTTATACTTTCAGCACTAATTCCTTTCTCTTCTTTTCTTAATTACCTGTTGGCGAAGAACCGCGTCAACACCTTTAATGCCACCAAGGGAAATCCCGTTATTAACCACATCCCGCTAATTCCTCGAGTAGTCCTATAGATCCTCATTTAATCCCGACATACTCAAATAATTGCTAAATCACTACCCGTTACCCGGTAATCCCGAACTCGTGTTATATTCCCAATATACCCCTAGGCTCACCTTGAGCGGGTACCCCGTTGTGACTATTTTGCTATTCTGCTCCCTAGGACTGTCTCATATCACACATCACAAATATATAACCACAATCTTGTGGTATCAAGCTTAACACACATATAATTCACATTTATGCCCTCAACGGGCCAAAATTACAAATATACCCTTATTAACCAAAATGGGTCCACATGCATATTTAATTTTCCTAAACATGCATTTCTAATCACATAATCATTTAATCCACATAATAACATAATTAAATCAATTATTGCCCTCCCAGCATGCTAATTAAGGCACTAAGCCTTATTAGCAAATTTGGGACGTTACAACTATCCTCTCCTTATTAAAATTTCGTCCTCGAAATTTATTCAAACATCTCGGGATACCAATTTCGCAACCTTAACTATAACCCCGGAATCAGATCTTTTACCTTGCCACTACTTGCAACACCTTCACTAGAAGGATAGTCTGAATTTGTATGTCTTTATCTCTTGTGCTCAGAGTTCCACTAGCTTTTCCTTGCACAATAAATTCCCCTGAAATCCCAGGACCTCTTCGCCCGATCAGGGGTAGTATTCACACTTCTTCCCTTAACATTGGCACCAGTAACATCTCATGAGCCTCTACCCATGCTGGGGTAAGGCTAAACTATAGGCCCCTCGCCTAGTCCTTGTTAGGATCTTACAGATCTATCTAAATCTAGGGTCAAAATTCCTTCTTCCTTTCCCAAACTTCTATACCCTTCTTAGTCCACAATATTCGGAGAAGCACAAAGTCTCCAATCCTGGAACCCTACGTTCCCATACTCAAATTTGCAAACTTTTATTTCCTTCAGTACAGTAAACACTCTACCCTAACAATCCTTAATAATTTTACTGGTCCTTCAAACCCATTCTAAATCAGAAAAATTCCTGTTCTTGGTTTCATTTTTCTAGGAATTAGTATTTCTCGTTTCCTATCTCATAATATCTTACTCAGAGCCACTTTAGCCGTCTATCGACATTCATCATCGCGACAATCCACTCCAGGGGTTGTATTTACCTCAAGGTCCCAAAACTCACATATTCGAAGTAAAACACTCAAAGTCTGAGTTATTCCTTCAGGTTATCAATCGTCTAAATGTAACCATTAATTCCAAATTCCAACCTTCTACTCATCACCCTCTATGACCCTTTTCCCCGAACCTGAGAACCTAAGGGTCTCAATCTAACATTGTTGACTTTGGTGTCAAGTGGGGACGTATGGTCTCCTTTCGTGCACACTCCTTCTTTTGATATCTCACTCATGCCAACCATAGTGTGTTAACCCAATAGGTAAAGTCACAACTTTTCACACCCACTCACCTCATCTCCAATCTGAGGTGATCCACCTTTAGGGTCCATAACTATATTCTTTCATACTAACTTTAGGATACCCTAGAGTCATAATAGCCGCCCAAACCAACCCGAAAAAACCAACAAAAAATGCAACCCAAAAACCTAACCTTCATTTCAAATTGCCCAAGTAGTATATTAGGTGGGTTTAAATTTTTTGCAACCCGACCCACCCAATTAATGATTTGTCTATTTTTTTAATTTTACATTTATATAATTTTTAATTATACACTAAGTAAAACTAATGTGACTTTTGGTTTGAGGGAATGAAACTAGAGGAATAAAAATGGAATTGAATAAAAATTACCATGAATAAAAAAATTGATAAAACAATTATTAAATTTTTTTAAATCTTGAATCGGAATGGTTTTTTCTCCCATTTTCAAATGGAATAGTCATTTTATTGGAATGACATTCCAATACTTTAAAATGCAACCAAACAAATAAATGGAATAAAGATTGATTCATTTCCATTCAATTCCATTTCATTATTCCCAACCAAACATCACCTAAATTCAAATTATTTTTTCTTAAAAAAATAAAAACCATATATTTTAATGTAACAATTATTTAAGTTGCAAATACAAACTAAATATAGAAAAAATAATAAAAAAATTAGTGAAAAATTATTTTTCTAGAAAAAAAAGTTAACTCGCCAAAACCGATGGTAGGGTTGAAGTTATTTTTTTTTAATTGGGCGGATTACAAGTTAAAAGTATCACTTGGAAGTTTGACGGCTTAAAAGTATACCCAACTTGCCCAAACCGACCAATGAACACCCCTACCCTATATCACACCAAACCATCAACAAAAATAAATTTAAATTATTTAAAGTTTATTGCTATATAAATTAGAGATATAAGATACCATAATTTTACTATTATAGAGTAACTATTCAAAGGCTAAAATGTTATTATGACATAAATACATTAATTATAATTAATTTGAAGAATGGTGGATGAATATAAAGGAAAGAAATATTCTAATCCTATAGTCTATTTTTTAATATTAACTTTATAATAGTTTTTTTTTCCTCAAATAAAATTCACAAATCTCATTAATAGAGTGAATTCAACAAAGTACACAACATGTCGAATTGCTTAATAAACTAATTTAAATTACCAACTTAGGTATATCAAGCAATTTACAATTTTCACCTTCAAAGATATATTAATCCCAATAATGGCTAAAGACCTATAAAACCAATCGAAAAACCTATTGAAAATAAAACAACGGTTCATAAATCTTATGAATACTCACGCATCACGTGGAAATATCACGAAATAAGATATCAATAACAATTGGAACAAACTCTGGACCTAGATCTGAAATAGATACATCAAAGAGCTGTCCAAAATAAATACACTAAGTGGCTCTACTGAGCCAATATGGCAGGTGATAAACACCATTGTTGAAGAAACTAATTAACCCAAAAGCTAAGTAACATAACAAAAATGAACAAAGACTAAAGTAAGTGATAACAACAAAAAGACAACCATTCCCCTCATCCCCAACAACCCATACCAAATCAAACCTCAAACAGACCAGACACCATCGATGCCCAAGAAATCTCCGACCATCACAAAACACAAAGGAGATGAAATCAGACCACGAAGCTCACCCAACAACCCGAGGACGCCAACTACAAAACCCTACCAACCATAACATAGAGACATAACCACCGACGGAATAGTAAGCAAAATTGTTGGAGGAGAAGGAGAAAGATCGGTTTCCACCTGAAAAATCAAACACACATATTGGCTAGAGCCACCCAATCCCTAGGAATGGGCCGACAAGCTCGGGCCGAGAGAAAAACATAGGAAACACACTCCTACTAGGCATGCAACTCTCAATCATTGGAGAAAATAAGCCTATAAGATAGATTGAAAATACGAAACTCTATTTTAATAATATTTTAAATTACCTTCCAATAGTCTTGCTTTACTTATTTTTCCAATCTCTAATTTTATATTAAATAAAATTTATATACAATTTTTCTTCAAAAAAAAGTTACATACAATTTGCTCATTCAATTTTTTTAATATCAGTTTTATAAAAATACTAGATACAAGTAACTTGCAATGCACATTTGTTTAGTTTTATTTATAAAATTTATTAATTATTTTTATTAAATTTGTATCGTTGTAATGTAAATTTCAACAAATAAACAAAATTATATATAAAATAATGACATGAACATATTAAAGAAAAATTAAACTAAAACATTGTTTATAATTTTTAAAATATATATATAATATGATAACATTTTTAAATATAAATGATAATTTTTTCAATCAAAATTAAGATTATGTATTATATATTATTTTTATAATGATATTTATAATATTTAAGTTTATATTAAAATAAGTATTAAATATCTAATCTTGTATTAAATATTATTATAATATTTGAAGTCATATTAATATAATCAGTTTTAAATTAGAAAAATATATTATATATTATTATCATAATAATGTTTTATAACATTTGAATTTATATTAATATAATTATTAAATATCTAGTATTGTATTATATATTATTATAATAAGAGTAATTAGCAACAAAACTCATTCATCTTTACATTCTTATACACTTTACCCCAATTCTTTTTTTTTTTCGTTGATGAAACCTCTCAATTCACAGTTCCATTAGCAAATCTAAGATCTCCGTTTATTGTGGCTATTAACTGTCAACGTGGACTGTCTAGGTCATTAATAAATTATTGATGTGGCAATTCTTAAATTAATTTTCTATTAAAAATTTTATTTAAAAAATTAATAAAAATTATAAAAAATATACAAGTAAAAACATTTTTTATAAAGATTAAAGATTAAAAAAAAAAAGAATAAAGATTATTCAAATTAATTAAAAATAAAAAATCCTTTTAATTTAAAATATAAAAAAAAATTAATATTAAACTTTTTTTCTTCTTCTCTAATTCTCCTTACTAAAATTTGAGATGAACACTAAAATTTTACAAATCTCACAGCCATAAACAAAAACTCAAATAAAAAATTTCAGATGAACAATCAGACATGAAGACCATCTTGCTGCTATCGATTCCTCTGCCATACCCATGAAACCCAGACCCAACACAGAAAACTCAGACCCGTGAAACCCAGATTTCAACACAGAATACCTAGACCAGCCGCACCACCCAGCTCTGCCACCACTACGTAGCCTAGCCGTTTTTCCCATCGCACCACCCAGCTCCGCCAACTGCAACCCAATTCCAAAAGCTCGAAAAAGGAAATCGCCCCCTCTTTTCTCTCACCCAGCTCCGAGTTTCGCCTATCCAATAACCCACTACAACTTTGCCCTTCCATTGGTCACACCGTGCTTGTTTATAAACCTAAGTGGGTCGGGTTCTTCATAATCCCAACCCTACGAATGGAAAAGTTACAAGAAGATGAAGAAGAAGAAGAGGAAGGAAGGAAGAAAGAGGGTCGGGGTTGGGCTGCACTGGTTTGCGCGAGAACAAGAAGAAGAAGAAGAGGAAGGAAAGAAGAAGAAGTGGGGAAGAAATAGGGAAAATTTCAGGGTTTAGTTTTTAATTTTATTTCAGATTTATAAATTAATTTTAGTTTTTTTTGTTTTTAATATTTTTTAAGTCATTTTTTTATTTTTAATTAATCCATTTTATATAGTATAAAATGATTTTTTATTTATTTTTAATTTAAAATAATTAAAAAAATTATGACGGGGCATTGATATTTAATATGTGGCCCAATAAATTATGGACACGTGTATCCTCGTTGTTAGTTAACAACCATAATAAATAGGGATCTTAGATTTGCTAATAGAAGCATGCATTAGGAGGTTTCTCGAGCAAAAACAAAGAATTTGGGATTAAGTATATAAGAATGTAAAGATGAGGGAATTTTGCCGCTAATTACTCTTATAATAATGATATTTAATAACATTTTTTATTTTGAATTTATATTAATATAATTATTAAATATGTAGTCACGTATTAAATATTATTATAATAATATTTAAATTTATATTAATATAATTAATAAATATATATTTTTAATTAGTTTTAAAAGTATATTTCATTAAATATTTAGAATATTTTATTAAAGTTAACAAAAAATGGGTTATATACTCACTTTTTATAGAAGATATTATCCTTGTTTTTCCCCGGACATGTGGCATGACACAATGGGTTCGTGGGCTCTTCCAAAGAGATCAAAGGCCTATCCTAAGCCCAATGAACGAGGAGGAGGAAAGTCCTAGCGTCCCCATCGTCAGTAAGCTCATTATTGTTCGATGGGCGCCACCATAACGAGGGAGCCATGACCAAGAAGCGGGCCCAACTCATCTTACCCATCTCAACCCATCCGTATCCTTCAGGATGCGGGAAGAGGTGGCAGGCTCAGTAGTCTAGGAATACAACCTTGTCAAAAATGAACCCGAGCCCTAGTCAACGAACCAGAGTCCCGGTGAACGGACCGGGACGTTGGTAAAGGAACTCAGACCAGACATCCGGATAGGACAGGATTGACCTTCCCAGACAGAGACACATACCCAAGAAACACGAAAATTAGTCTCCTCAACTAACTTGCAGAAGAGGTTACATACGGAATGTACGTTGCTACTAGGAAACAGTACTGCCACTACTCTGACAAATCCTGTCCCTAGGATCCCCTTAGAAGCCCACACGGACCAGTCTGAGGTTATGTACTATTGACAGTTGTATGGCTTGGCCACGCCTAAGCCGGCCCAATGAGCCATGATTAATATGTATTATTTAGCAATATCCTTTGTATTAAGCCTCAATTAGCGAGCAAACCATGATTACATCCCTATTAGGCCCAGATTAGTCCGACCCAAGCCCATCGCACCTAAACTGCCTATAAATAGGACCAGTTGTGCAGTGTAGCGGGGATCCCAGATTTTATCTTGCAAGCAATTAGTTTGCTCAAATTTACAGAAAACTCCATTGTCAAAAGCTCTCTAAAATCTAATACAAAAGACTCGTGGACTAAAGCTCATTAACACCCCAGCCACGTAAAAAATTTGTTTGTTTATCTTTGATCCTTTATTTCTAGCTCTTATTTCTCATTATATTTATAGTTTCCGAAAAACTCGATAAACATAAGAGATATCATTAACCCTAACAAATTATTTTAAGTTTATTAATATATAAATTTGAGGTAAGCACACCATAGTTTTACTAATTTAAAGTAATTATTCAAAAGCTAAAATACTATTGGTTTAATGGCATAACTAAATTAATCAATAATTAATTTTAAGAGTGTTATATAAATAAAAAGGAAATAAATATAAATATAAATATATATAGAGAGAGAAGAAATTCTGGTACGTAGAATCGCTGCACACAATCTCTCTCTCTCTCTCTCTCGGCGAGACCAGAGGCAGACAGAACCAGACCCTCTGAGACCCATTCTTCCTCTTCTTCTTGTTCAGTCTTTTGGGGGTCAAATCATCCATAATTTATATCAACGATCAATACCCAAATTCTCAATTCTCAATTCCCAATTCTCGGATTCTCAATCCCGAACTCAAAAATGTCGGAAATGCCCAATACAGATCTCGAGGGCATCGACGGAGTACGCATGACCTGGAACTCATGGCCGCGAACCAAGGTCGAAGCCAGCAAGTGCGTGATCCCACTCGCCGCCTGCATCTCTCCGATCCGACCTCACCCTGACATTCCTTCTCTCCCTTACACCCCTCTCCGTTGCAAGACCTGCGCCTCCGTTCTCAACCCCTTTGCTCGTGTCGACTTCACCGCCAAGATCTGGATCTGCCCTTTTTGCTTCCAGCGCAACCATTTCCCTCCTCATTACTCCATGATCTCCGATATCAATCTCCCCGGCGAGCTTTACCCTCAGTACACCACCGTTCAGTATGTTCTTCCTGAATCCGTTAACCCTACTCATTCTAACCTTCACGATGCGTCTTCTATTCCCCAATCGCATCAGCCTCCCCCTGTTTTTCTATTCGTTTTGGATACCTGTATGATCGAGGAGGAGATGGGCTTTGTCAAATCTTCTCTTTTACGGGCAATTGGATTGTTGCCCGATAATGCCCTCGTCGGATTCGTCTCCTTTGGTACCCAGGTTCAGGTTCACGAACTGGGTTTCTCTGATATGTCTAAAGTTTATGTGTTTCGGGGCAACAAGGAGATTCCAAAGGAGCAGGTTTTGGAGCAATTGGGTCTTGGGATTCCCGGCAGGAGACCCGTCGGAGCTGCCTCCGCCGCCGGTGGGTATCAGCCGAAGGCTGTTCAAAACGGGTTCTCAAGTTCCGGTATTGACCGGTTCTTGTTGCCTGCTTCTGACTGCGAATACACCCTCAATTCGGTATGCATATTTATCAGTTTTGCTTAATAAGTTTCGAGCATTATAAATTTGGGTTTGACTTTTCTTTTCTTTGGTGTTGTGTTCTCAATAAATTTCAGGTTTTGGAAGAGTTGCAAACAGATCAGTGGCCTGTACCGCCAGGTAGCAGGGCGTCGCGGTGTACGGGGGTGGCATTGAGTGTTGCAGCGGGATTGCTTGGAGCTTGTTCGCCTGGCACTGGAGCTCGCATTATAGCTTTGGTCGGAGGTCCATGCACGGAAGGGCCTGGATCGGTAAAGTCTTTTCTGACTATGTCTTTATGCTGTGCTTAGGAATTAGGAGACATAATATTTGTAGCTATTTGTAAATGAAAGTGGGGGTCAATTAGGATTATTGCCATACCAGTAGTTTGGGCAATTTTGTTTTGGTGTTTGAAATTCTATTCCATTATGCCTAATTGTAAACTTTTCCTACAGTTTATTAATTATTGAAAGTTAGAAGACTTACTTTTATGTCACAATAAACTGTGTTTTTTATCTTGAATTGATTTGAATTATGTGAAGTAACATTATTTTAATTTACTATTTATCAAGGTTTCATGATATAGATATTAATTAATTTTTAAAATCATCACAGATTGTATCAAAAGATCTGTCTGATCCAGTTCGCTCCCATAAAGATCTGGACAAGGATGCTGCACCATATTTTAAGAAAGCAGTCAAATTTTATGAAGGTCTTGGAAAGCAGTTAGTTAGCCAAGGTCATGTTTTAGATGTCTTTGCTTCTGCCCTTGATCAGGTATGTATTGGGGCATTCTTAGTTCGTACTTTTTATGGTGTCAAGAGTTCTTCCCTTTACTATTTTGTGATTGTACAATTTCCCTTTTATATCATAGTTTATTTCCAAAAGAGTAGAATCTGTAGTCTCTAGTTTCTAACTCTTTGTACATTTTGTTTCACTGTAATTTACTTAGATAAGCATGAATTTATTGGATTTCTTCTGCTAGTCTGATTTAGTTTTATTTTTTTTAGATGAAGTCTTCCATAAAATTACATTAACTACTCTAGTAGAGAACTTTGGACTATTTTGTTGTGAGAATTTTTGGAATTTACACCATTCAAAGAGTATGTATGCTCAAAGCAATCATTGTGAATTGTTTTTATATCATCATTTCTAAAAAATTTAATCAATCAATAATTTACCTTCTATTTGACATATGTATACCAGAAATTTGGTATGTAAAATGGATACTTGGCTGTCAAGTTTGACTATTCATAGGAGCGAGGGAGTTTTATTTACTCTCTTGTTATTTGCTGCACTTTCTTACTTGAAAGTCAGTGGATTCCATTTCTTTCTTTTGATCTTTATACATACCCCCTGAAATTGACATTTTTTAGTAGCGTCTCTGCCGGAATGTTATGGTAATTTACTATGGTACTTAGCTTAGTTTAAAACAACACGATTAACAGAATAATCAGATGCTGCATTTCTGCATCTTTAATTATTTATGAGATTTGATTATGTAATATAAGTTTTTCATGAGCAAGTAATCTTCAAGTTTTTTATGGACAATAAGTTATAAGTATGAGGATGCACAACTCGTATTATTTTAATTATCTTGTTCTTCAGCTTTTATTTCTTTGTGTAATTTGTGTATATATTCTATTGGAATTCTTAAATATTATTCATGTTTAGGGTGTAGATTTTTCTCTTTTTCTTTTTTTAATATTCATTCAGAATTAGTTTATACCACTTCAGGTTATTATGTAAAATTTATGTTACATCATATGCTATTGACTATCAATTGACTATTGGGCTCTGTTATGTCTTAGGTTGGTGTTGCAGAAATGAAAGTTGCAATTGAAAAAACTGGCGGCCTTGTTGTTCTATCTGAAAGTTTTGGTCATTCTGTATTTAAAGATTCATTTAAACGCATTTTTGAAGGAGGAGAACAATCTCTTGGCCTTTGTTTCAAGTGAGTTAATCATTTAGAAACATTTTAATGCTTGTTCCTTGTCTTCAATTGTTTATTATATTTTTAAAGCTTTGCTGCTATTTGAGTTATTAAATGTAATGTATGGTTGGTTTGCTAACTCTCTGCTGCATATAATTGCTCATTTGCAATTGTAATTCTTTAATTTGTTTGTTTCTTTAGTAATGGCCCAGAGCTTAGTTAGTAAGCTCTCTACATCCAGTGATGGTACAATTCCAGGACTGTTTTTAGTTGGTAACAGACAGTTATTCCATTTCCCCCCTTAGATTAATGGTAACTTTGGCATTAATTTTGACTGACGAATGACATTTTGTTTGTGGATACAACCTTATGGAGGTGAGAGAAGCGTTATGAGAAACATAGGATTATTATAATAGAAATGCACAACTGTAGAGAGATCTGGTTTGTTATATTAGTTTTGTGAGTTGTAGGTCTTGGTTTGTTTGAGACCGTTGCTTTATCCAATGCTAGCAGAAATTTTATGAAATTACTATTATACCTCATTTATGTCTTTGTTTGGCTTAATGTGATTTGCTATATTTTTTATGCTTTGTGAGTTTTTGGATTGATATGTGTGCAACTTCAAACCTGGGCTAATCTTTTTTTGTGCTTTCCTATTATTTACTCACATTTGGACTCAAATCTAATAATGTCAAGCTTATTACTGAACTTGTTTATTCCAGTGGTACACTCCAGATAAACTGTTCAAAGGACATCAAAATTCAGGGGATAATTGGTCCTTGCACTTCTTTAGAGAAGGTTAGATTTTTTTTTTGTTGATGGTATATTTGGAGTTTGGGTATTATTTATAAGTTTAATCCACAATTAGAATTCTTGAGTTAATTTCTTCATTGCATGGCTTGCAGAAAGGACCTTCTGTGGCTGATACCGCAATTGGTGAAGGAAATACAACCGAATGGAAGATGTGCGGTCTTGACAAGAGTACTTGCTTGACAGTGTTCTTTGATCTGTCATCAAGTGATCGGTCAAATACACCGGGAGCTGTAAATCCACAGTTGTATTTGCAATTTCTTACCAGGTAAAAATGAGGATTGCCATTTTTTTTAATAAGAAATGAAAATTGTATTAGAAGGGGAAAACAATGACTAAAGATTTACAAGAGATGATAAGGTATCATTATCTATTTATTAGGTTAAAGTATTTGTATTGCTGGAGATTTGATTATTGTCATTGGGCTTTGCAGGTATCAAAACACAGATGGTCAAATGATGCTTCGAGTTACTACTGTTTCTAGGGCATGGATAGATACTGCTATAAGCTCAGAGGTGTGTACATTTTGTAACTCTTATATCTGTAGTAAGAAGCTCTTTGCTTTTTTAAATTTATTTTTCAATACAGGGTACAGTCTTCAGCCATTTCTTTTTCTGTTGGTTTACTGCTTTAAAATTATCACGAGCTATACTTGATAGAAGTTAATTTCTAGCTCAATTTTTTCAAGTTTGTAAAACATATTGTATATTGATATGTTAGTTTGGAATGAAGGGATAAGTATGCAATATTTCCAATTAGCCAAAAAGGAAAGGAAGAGATAAGTGCCTTTTTTTATGTTTGATGATCTGATTAATTTGATTCTTAGGGTGACAGTTGCAACTTGCAAGGGAAGTCATGTCTACATAACACATTAGCACTATTTTCACTCTTCAACTTGCATTTTATTTGAGTTACTGAAATGCAATTTCTACTATGGTTGAATAATTTTTCCATGAAATTATTGGTCATATTAGATTCTGGACTTTTACTTATTTTGCTTGTTTGGTACTAATACTTTTTAGTTTATTCAAACAACAAAGCTGGAAATTGTCTTGAGCAGTATTTTAAGATGATCTCCACGTTTTATTTCATTTTTTAATTTATAGATAAAAAAGTGAAAGCAAGACCATTCTTTCTAATGATAGATTGCTTGGTAATTTCTTCCTGTAATTTTTAGCCTAGAGTCAATATTTTTTCCTTTATTTGTACTTTATGCTGTTTTATGTGTTAAAAAAAAGCATTTATTGGAACTGCAAATTGACGTGGAAAGAAATATACTTGTTCAGGAACTGGTACAAGGATTTGATCAAGAGACAGCTGCTGTAGTAATGGCTAGGAAGACATCCTTGAAGATGGAGACAGAGGTATATTTCATTCCTTAACATTTTTGGCTGTCTTATTTATTATTGATTTTAATACAGTATTCTTTAAGCTCTTTATCCTATAACCCAGCATTGGCTGGAATTAAAATAAAAAGGAAAGATAAATGAGTTTTAGTTGAACTTGAACTTTTGTATGGTGATTATAATATGTTTACAATTGTTCTTTCTTTTCCTTTTTTGTATTGTAGTAAATGAATTTCTTTTCTCATCTTGTTTTTTGGTTTTTTTTTCCTGTGACTTGTGTCTGATGATGGATTTTTATATATATTTGTTTGTTCAATTAGGAATCTTTTGATGCTACAAGATGGTTGGATAGGTCCTTAATTCGTCTCTGTTCCAAATTTGGCGAGTATCGAAAGGATGACCCATCCTCATTTATGCTAAATCCATGCTTTTCATTGTTTCCCCAGTTTATGTTTAATCTACGGCGGTCACAATTTGTGCAGGTATTAATTGTTCCATCCTCCTTTTTCCCTTTTATTATTATTAGTACATGTTGGAATTGCAATTTTAAAGTTTCATTTGCTTCTGAAAATGAAAATTTGTAGGTGTTCAACAACAGTCCTGATGAGACTGCCTATTTCCGTATGTTACTCAATCGAGAGAATATTACCAATGCTGCTGTCATGATTCAACCATCACTAATGTCATATTCATTCAATTCACCACCTAGACCCGTTTTGCTAGATGTGGCATCTATTGCTGCCGATCAAATTCTTTTGTTAGATTCATATTTTAGCGTTGTCATTTTCCATGGAATGACCATAGCTCAGTGGCGTAATTTGGGTTACCAGAATCAGCCAGAGCACCAGGTCTGTGATTTCTATTTTGGTTTAAATTATCAGATATGCCTTGTTTTAATTTGAAGAAATTATAATATACTGCAGTCATTTGTTGTTTCTCAGCATTATATTTGCTTCTATATTTTCAGGCATTTGCAGAATTGTTGCGAGCTCCTCATGCTGATTCCGATGTGATCATCCATGAACGTTTTCCTGTCCCAAGATTGGTGGTATGCGATCAACATGGTTCCCAGGTTAGTATCTAAGTTTTCAGTTTCTTAGAGAATTCTGCAACATGATATTTAAAGAAGATGATAGTTGATTTGTCTCTTTGCCTTGTCATCATCCTCAAAAATATAGTTAATAATATTTATCTCTAAATCTAAGCATGTTCAGTTTTATTAATTGATTTCATACTTTCAGGTTCATTAAATATTTTATTTTTAATATGTTCATTTTGTTGAATTTTCTTTGTATCCTAAGTTGGCTTGTTTCAATGCTTTTATATAGTTCGATTTTGTTTTACATTTCTTGTTTTTGGACTTCAGAACTTGAAATAATCTTCTGTTATGGAAATTCATGGGTGTTAAGCTTTCATTACTCTCCATACACATTTGATTTCCAAAAAAATCTTTTATGTCCAATAGAAAGAATATTCGTGTGACAAATCTCGAATGTTATTCTTTGCAGGCACGTTTCTTATTAGCGAAACTGAACCCGTCAGCCACTTATAATAATGCCAATGAAATGGCTGCTGGGTCAGACGTAATCTTCACCGATGATGTGAGCCTACAAGTTTTCTTTGAACATCTGCAGAGACTGGCCGTGCAATCCTGAGAGCAGCGAAAAAGAGTGAAGCACTCTACAAACTGCTCTGGTTTTCGGTGTGTGGGGGGAAATGCCTTTGGTTTTCCTATCCTCATGTTGTTCAATTCCATCCAATTTATTATAAACCTGCTTTCTTTCCATTGTATTTAAAGATGAAGAGTCAGACCCCACATTGATTTATCAATAAAGAAAAGAAAAAAAAAAGCACACAACATTCTTTGGGGGGTGCTGGTGAGGTAATTTCTTTTACTTCCTCTATAGAATAACTAGCAAAGATGAGTTGTTTTTCATTCATATGGAAAGAAAGTCATGAGAGGAAGGTAAGTTGAAGAGGCTTTTTTTCCTCTGCATCAGTAGGGAAGTTGAGTCAGAAATTTCTCTTCCTTTTTTTTTTTTTTTTTTTTGGTTAACTGAATCAGAAAGTAAGGTTCTGTGTATGAAATTTTTTTAAGTTATATGCTTGTGATATGGGGGGTACATGTTAGTAGGTGGTTTGTATTCACTTTTAAGTTGACTTTTGCTTAGCTCAATATGACTTCACTGTTCATTTAGGGTTCTGTTTTTTTGTTTTAATGAAGAGAGAGTACATTTTTGAAAATTTGATGTAGCCTAAAGCCTATACCTTATTGGCCTTTTATTTGGGTTTTTTTTGTTTTGGCTTAATCAGATGTTGTTTAAGGTTTTATCTTCATTATGTGTAAGATTAACTAAAGCTAGAGATTATGCTCTTCATATGCATACAAGTGCAATTTGCTTCTGATGTTGTGTAGTGTGTGTAATATTATAATAGCATTTGTTTTATACAATCTTTTTTTTTGGGTCAAAGTACAGAAATTATTTAGCAAGAAAATTAAACTTAAGGCTGATAAATTTATTTGAATTGACATATTAAAACAAATCTCTTCAATAATTTTTTTAAAAAAAATAATTAAGCAATTCTCAATTATTTAAAAAGGATCCAAAAAAAAGAAGAAAAAAAAAAGCAAAATTATCAAACACAAATGTAGATTAACAGCATGGAAGTTATTTAAAAAGGATCTAAGCAAGAAGCTAAGACATAATTCAATTATTGTATGCCAAACCCATTAACAAGAAACTACACTCATTTCCTTCGTCTTATTAAATTTTTTTTTTGGGCTTTTTTTTAATGCTCCCATACCTTGCATAAAAATAGGGGTGTGCACAGTGTGGTTTGGGTGGTTTGAACACTTTTTAATACACCATGCCACAAGAACGGTGTAGTTTGGGAATAGTAGCTAGAACACATCGTGTGGTGTGATTTGGTTGCACCAAACCGACCAAACCAAACCATTTTTTGCAGTGTGGTTTGGGTGGTTTTTCACGGTGTAAGTGTGTTAAAAAATAAAAAATGTGTGAGATAGAGATGGCGATAGGGAGGAGGCGCAGAAGAGATGAGAGAGGAAGGAGTTGTTGTCGTGTATGGTGTTAGAGAATAAGGTTATACCCTAATTTAAGTGGGTTCCTAATTTAAGTGGGGTCCTAGTTTCAAATTGGGTTACTAAAAGATGATATATATATAAAGTTTAAATTTTTTTAACATATTTGTAAGTATACGATGCGGTGTGGTGCAAACCGAAATTTCACACCGCCAAATCGCACACCGCACCGCACCATGCGGTTTTGCTAAGATACAAACCATACTGAACCATTACACTTTTAACACCGCGGTTTGCGGTGTAGTGTGGTACGGTGCGGTCGGTCGCCGCAGTTTGGCGGTTTAGATGCTCACCCCTACATAAAAGTCTAGAAGTGTATTATTAGAGTGCAAGTACAACAATCTATAGGCGCATCTTTATATATATATATATATATATATATACGAGTTTCTTTGGTGCGGGCGTACGGAACGCCCGCACCTACGGTTTTTAAGTATATATATTAGTTTATTTTAAGTTTTGTTTAATATATATATTAGTTTATTATTATTATTGTTATCATTACGTCTGATTTAGTCAGATTTTAGTAAGAGTTTTATTATTATATATTAGTTGTAGGGGGTTTGTATTAGTTTATTATTATTATTGTTATCATTACGATTTTTATTATTATATTTAGTTTATTATAGTCAGATTTGTAGGCTGTTTTTATTAGATGAGTTTAACATTTAAAAAGAGTTTACATGAAGACAAAAGTACAAATAGTATTTATTATAAGTGGTATACACCACGAGATGAAGAAGCTATAAATGTTTTTGTCAGATATTAGTCAATTTGTGTATCAGTTAGTCATGTAGTCAGATTGTATCTATCTCTCTCCTTTTTTTACTTTGATATATATGCTACACGTAACGTAATGGAACTTTGTTCGATTTATTCTTTCTTCTTCACTGAACTTTGTTTGTTCAAAGTTCAGCCGTGAGATCATTTCCAGTGATTTTGTTTCATTCTCGGGAGAAATGGGTTTGGTCTCCTTCTCCATTTTCTTCTTCTCAGTTTGAAAACAAGGTATTCCATAGTTTATTTGATTTATAGCAAATGAAATGATATGATTTAGTTTCTGATATGTATATTATATATATTAAATATAATAATAAAAATCGTAATGATAACAATAATAATAATAATAAACTAATACAAACCCCATACAACTAATATATAATAATAAAACTCTTACTAAAATCTGACTAAATCAGACGTAATGATAACAATAATAATAATAAACTAATATATATACTTAAAAACCGTAGGTGCGGGCGTTCCGGACGCCCGCACCAAAGAAACCCCCTATATATATATAGGCGTACGGAACAGCTACGGTTTATACTTATTTTTTTATAAAATCCAATGATGTTTTTTCAAAATCTGACACAAGTAAAAATCCAATGATTTTTTTCAAAAAGTCTACTATATATATATTTATATATATTTACATTTTTGTTTTGAAAGATTGAAGGTCATTTCCATTATAAGAAAATTTTGACAAATTCCATTACAAGAGGCTCAATGAGCAAGTACAATACTTCCCAAATAGAAGACCAACATAGTCATACAAAGCCATTAAAAATGACACTAGTAAAAAGAAAACTTATGCGGAAAGCTTCATCTAAAAATCGATTGGAGTTCAGGCAATTAAGCTTCTAAATAGTGTGGAGCAATCCAAATTTTATTTTCATATGAACCAACCCAACCCTAATAATAGTAAAAAACCAATAATATTTCAAAAGATTTAGGTTACTAAACAAGTTAAAATAGAGAAAAAGAAACGATCCACAGTAGTTGAATAGTAGTGAAATTGTATTTGCCATTTTTCAATACATAAACTTAGGTTAATTTTTAAATTACACTAAAATGACTGACAGATTCATATAAAAGAAATTTTATAGTCTAAAGCCAAAGCTTCAATCAAGCTCACCACAAGCAGAAAACAAACGGATCATTGTAAACCTCAAAACTCATGTCCCTAAAAAGCAAACTCATTAATCTCAATATTCCATGCCAAAGATCTCATTGCGGCATCAACACTTTGTGTGCACTGTCAACACAATCAAGAGAACTATATATATAGGGAAGTTGTTTGGTGCGGAGGGTACGGAACGGCCGTACTTACGGTTTTTAATATATATTTAATATATATTAATTTATTATTATTATTATTATTATCATTACGGTTTTTAATATATATTAGTTTATTATTATATATTAGTTTAAGTTTTGTTGTAGTCAGATTTTAGTCAGATTGTAGTAAGATTTTATTGTACCAATTAGTCAATGTAGTCAGATTGTATTAATTAGTCCATGCCTCTATCTCTGCTTTTTTTTCTTTGATATATATGCTACACGTAAGTGAACCAAGTGCAAGTGGGTGTGGTCCCCATCCCCTGTTATGCTTTCTTCTTCATTGTACTTTGTTTTTTCAAAGTTCAGCCGTGAGACAAAAACGTAAGTTAACCCAGATACAATTTACAGTGATTTTGTTTGTTGTCAAACATAAATTCTCTGGAGAAATGGGTTTGGTCTTATTCTCCATTTTCTTCTTCTCAGCTTGAGCTATACAGGTATTGAGTTTCAGACTTTTTCTATTGAGCGATATTTTCTTCTTCTCAGCTTGAGCTATACAGGTATTGAGAGAAGAGAGAATTTTTCTGGTTTTCGTTGAGGGAGGCGAAGAAAACAAAGTATTCCCACTGCAAAGTGTCACTCACAAAACTTAAACTAATATATAATAATAAACTAACACATATTAAATATATATTAAAAATCGTAATGATAACAATAATAACATAAACGGAACGCCCGCACCAAAAAACTTCTCTCTATATACATATATATATATGACAATTTTTTGATTGGGGCTTCACTTTAAGTCCTACTGGTAGGGCTCTCAGTATTTCTCGACCCGTGAACAATTTTCGACGCGACTTTTTTTTATGACCGTGTATATTGTAGCTATTTGGAGCATCCTGCAAATTTTCAGAAAATTTCGAATAGTTTACAGTACCAAAAACTAGGTTCAAACATGTTTTCCACTCGCATAAAAAAATTAATCACGCGTGTAACAACATGTTTGAACCTAGTTTTCGGTACTGTAAACTATTCGGAATTTTTTGAAAATTTGCAAGATGCTTTAAATAGCTACAATATACACGGTCATAAAAAAAAATCGCGCCGAAAACTGTTAACGAGTTGTAAACACTGAAAGCCCTACCGATAGGGCTTAAAGTGAAGCCCCTGTAGGAGAATTCCCCTATATATATATATAAAGGGAGTTTCTTAGTTAGTAAATTACTTTTGTCCCTATTGGAGCATTTTCTATTTTTTGTATTTAGAAAAATTACAACTCAATTTTTTTGTATGACTGCATACATAATAGTTATAGTAGACATTCCGCTAATTTCTGAGAAATTTCGAATAATTTACAGTGCCGAAATTAGAGTTCTAACAATCTGTTTTTCATGCGTATAAAAAAAATCATACACACATGCAAATTACTGTTTGAACTCTGATTTTGGCACGATAAATTATTCGAAATTTCAAAAAAATTGGCAATATGTCTACTATAATTATCATGTACATACTCATACAAAAAAATTAGATTATAAAAATTGGCGTGTTGTACTACATTGCACAAAAACATGGACAAAAAATAATTTTATCGCTAAAAAAATAACTTAGATACTTAAGTGCTGCAAACACAATAATTTAGATATTTTTGTCACAAATATCCCTAAAAATAATATACAAAATTGTGTTTGTCAAACCCATCCCATTCTAGTATTATCAAAATTTTAAGGGGCTGATTGATAGAGAATTTGAATCATATTTTATGATTTAAAAATCTATAAAATTATGGGCCCCATGATAATAGGTGATTGGTAACTAATTTTTGAAAACAAAATCCAAATCTATATTCAGATATTATGTTGTAAGATTGAAAACAATAAAATAACGTTTTCCTTATTTCGTGAAAGTTCTTCTTAAAAATTCTAAAATCAAATTATTTATACTTTTCCATTTTGCTCATTTCCCTCCACTATTTAAGAAAGATAATTTCTCTTCTGTCAATAGTAGTTCG
Source organism: Humulus lupulus (assembly GCF_963169125.1). Classification (NCBI taxonomy): domain Eukaryota; kingdom Viridiplantae; phylum Streptophyta; class Magnoliopsida; order Rosales; family Cannabaceae; genus Humulus; species Humulus lupulus. The sequence goes on along the minus strand of NC_084794.1, from coordinate 294,751,007 downwards.
CCATGTTCATATATATATATATACATATATATATATATCTATATATATTTGTCATTGTTTTAGCTGGCAAAGAAACTATTACGGGGTTTAGTTAGTTGGGAAAAAATTATAGGAAAGTGGCAGAAACTCATATATATTTGTACTAGATACATGTAATATGCACGGTTGCTTAGTTTTATTTATAAAATTTATTAATTATTTTTATTAAATTTATATTAATGTTATATAAATTTCAAATAAATATCATATTTTAATTAAATAATTTATTTATTTTTATTTAATTTTATGTTTGTTCTAGTTTTTGAATTTGAGAGTAACAATTATATATTATATGTTTAATGCAACATTAAATATTATACATGTATTTTAAATTTAAGTTTCTTGCTAGTTTTTTTTAAAAAAAAAATCAATTTGTTACTAATTGACAGTAGATTATATTATATATTTAATATGATATTATTCTAATAAGTGAGTTTAAGTTTAATTAAATTTTATTTAAGTTATAAAATAATTTTATTATTTTTAAATAATTATCATTGTAAAATATCTAGAAAAATATCATATTTTAATTTGTTTAATTATTTATTATTTAAAAAAAAAATTATCATTGTAAAATATCTCAAAAATATATTATTTTATTTTATTTAAATTTAAGTATTTACAAACTACCGCTAAATATACGAATATTCTGTTAAATATAAGAATATTCCGTTAAAGTTAACATTAAAAAATAAAATAACGTTAAAACCAATAATTTCCGTTATCTACACACTTATTATATAGAAGAGATGTATGTAACTTTAATTTAGAAAAAAAAATTAAAATTAATAGCAATGCAGTATTGTTATGAATTTAATCAATATACTATTATTAAATTTTAATTTATTAATATAATTAAATTTTACTTAATTAAATCTATTGATATATCAAAATTTAATATTATACAATCTGTGTATATAAAATTAAAATAATATTCAAATTCAGCTGAACTATTCAGTTTCTGTTATATTTTTAAATTTAAATTTCTGTTATATTTTTAAATTTAATACCAATCACAGATTCAATTTTTTAAAACTCAAAAACAGTTTACTGACATTGAATCAATCACATTTTTAGAAACATATTTTTAATCACTAAATTCAGATTTTCATTTTAGAATCTCACTTTTCAAAAATACGGTTTTTTAATCGCGAACCAATCAGACCGTAAATTTTTCGATGATTTTAGTCGAAGTAATAATTTAGTAAAATGAGTGTTTTTCTTGATAGTGAAATATAAAGAGCAACCTTTCATGTTTATATAATCAACTAGTTTGTTACTCTTGCTGATTTAATTTGCTAAAACTAGTAACATTTGTTCGTGATTTTCTTATTAAAACTAATATTTAAAATTATAAAATAATATTTGTTGCTGGTTTGGATCCCTGAAAATAATGTACATAACAACTAGTAACCTTTGTACATGATTTGGTTACTAAAATTAAGATATAAAACCAATCAAGTAACCTTTATTGCTAATTTTGTTGATGAGTTTGATTCAAAAACCAGCCAGTAAATGTTGGTTTGGGTTCCAAACATAGTTATCTTTAATATTTGTTATAGTAAACACAAGAAGTATATATTTAATACAAATATAAAATTAGTGAAAATACAAATACAAATATTATAATAAAAATCAACAACTAATCACATCACATACACACTTAGATTAATATCAACAAATAATGAATTAGTAAACATGCTCCAAAAGTAGATTAATATCATCGTCCACTTAGTTTTTCTCTGTCAAATCTAATTGCAGGGTCCATTATAATGGGATGGAAAAATATACAAGAAAAAAAAAACAACTATATTTTCAAATAGTACCACCTAAATCTTCTGTTTTAAAAAACTAGGTTACAACATGAACCCAGAGACATCACAAGTGATCATATAGCATTTTATAACAACTAAACTCATTTAGAAGAACATGGCTTCTACAGTGCACTAGATAACCCGTTATACCGCGTTCTCAATTGAAAGATTACCTGTGAAAAAACAAAATTAGATAAGGAATTCGAACTCGAACTCGCGTTCAAGACTCTGACTTTCTTCTCTTTCCTTTGGACTTCTTGATTCTATGTTCATTGTTGATGGATAATGCTTCCCCACTTACAGTACTACCAGGATCTAGTAAAACCGATTCCTCTTTGATTTTCCTCTTCTTCTCACTTCAGCCAACAAAAAAAGGCAAATTAGGTGTCAACAAAGCATTTTCTTTTTCTTCTAACTCTATTAAATTTACATGTGTTGATGTTAAAACCTGTCATTTACTCCCAAATCTTCTGAATGATTTGCTAGCCAATGAATGCTTCCGGTGTTTTCTGGAACTAGAGAACCAGAAATATGTAGTACTTCCTCATCCAAACTGCAGAGTTAAAAATCAATGTCATGAATTAAGTTTTCGTTAGTTTCCAGTAACAATTTAAACGATGAATCGAACAAAACTGATATCTTGATTTACACTAGTAGTGATGTTAATCCATACATCTATGAGATATGAGAAGACATACTAAAGCTGTCTCAACATGTCCAATCCAAACAAGTGATGGTTTACCCAAAAATCAATATGTGGAGAGATAGGAGGAGGAAGTATTTGTCACCTCTTGACCAAAAAGCGAATCACACTTCCAACCTTTATCACATGGCGCTTGTGAAATTTGCTGGAAAATACTTCCTCCTCATTTTTCTATTAAGAGTAAGTATGTAAACGTATCAAAATTGGTGTCGAAGAAAGTTATCAAAATTGAAACATGATGATGAAGTAAGTACTCACAGTTTTATATACAAATTCATCACGAATGTCCTCGTCTGTTATAACAGCGGATGAGAAGCCAAGAACAATAACATGAATTGATCCTTGAGTAACTTTTACCACCTTCCCCTCTGAAATAATAATAAAACTGTGATGATTATGGTCTAGTCACTTTGATACATCACATTTAGTTGGCAGCTGACTCAAGTAATCAAGTCCTTATTTCTATTACAACAACTCTCAGCCAAGATTATTAATTCTAGTCTCTATCTCATTACAAGTTTGACGTATAAGAAATGTTGAGTTATTCTCTGAGTTGTAAGGAGTTTTCTTGTGAGAGTTTAGAAGAGTGTTCTTGAGAGCATTCTCTCTCCAAGTTACTAAGATTTCTTTGTAAAGGAAGCTACTGCTGTACCTACTGTCATTGTAATCGATCTAATCAATAAAGATAGTACCAGCCTAAGGCCGTTTCTGCCGTGGATGTAGGATCTATCAAAGGAGCTGAACCACGTATTTGGTGTTTCCATTTTATTCTGCAAAGTTTCTTTAATTTCTCTGTTTAGTTTTGATTACATTAGATACTCGATGATGATTTCTTGAATGTGTTACAACTAATCTATTGCGCATAACAAAAACAGAAGCAATTAGAAAGGAGAACATGAGGCAGGGACAGGTCTGAAATCAGGAAGAAGGCAGAAGCCTTGAAATGTAGCTACATTGGCAACTTGGTGGGCTCTATGCTTAGGAATTAACACTAACAGCATTTTTCATAACGAGAAATCAACTGCAAATAAATTAGGGGGAAAAACAAACTTTGGGTAGCTATATGGATATTTAACAGTAAAGGGTATAATGTTTTTTCTTTGGTTCCCATATCATATTCTATACTTGAAAGAAGAAATCATCATAAAGGAGAACATAATAGAACACACAATACAATAGTGCAATGCTATGAATATCTATGAAGAAAAATCAACCACCCCAAAAGCAAATGTGGTGACAATGATATTAAAACCACACAATAGACAGAGGAAGTTAACAGCATTACTACAAATTCAATTGCAGGTTTTGTTTGAAGAGGCAACAACTATGCATTCAATTTCAATCTCTCTCTCTCTCTCTCTCTCTATATATATATATATATATATATATATACTTCTCACACACACAAAAAGGATTAATAGAAGCTAAGAAACAAAATTACCTAATAGCATATTGGGTTTTGGAGAGAAAAGCAACAACTTTGCTTTTAGTTTCACAGCAATATAAGGGTGAATCCCATTTAGAATTCTTGCGTTCTTATCAAGAATATTGAATTCATAAGCCAACATGACACCATCAAAATTATCATGGAACCTGAAATTGAGACCAGAAAAAAGTTAATCAATTTACATAAAAACACCATCTCTCTCTCTCACTCACTGTATAACCTAATAATAATGGTAATGGTCACAAACAAAGGGAGACTGGGCAGAGTGAATGGTATAATGAGGAAGAAGAATACTTGAAAAGAAGAGAGCTGAGCTCGCGAAGAATGGCGTCGTTAATCTTGTTAGTCTTCGATGGGTGGAGATACACCACCATGTTCGCATCTGAAACTTTCAGGCCCTCCATTCCGAGCTTTCTTCTTCAACCTTATTCCAAAACCCTAGTCGTCAACTTCAAGAGTAGGGTTTTACTTTTGTTCTTTATTGGATGAAATTTGGGGTTTATGCCCTATTTTCACTTGTTTTTTTTATTAAATAAATATATATTTTTGGAAGTTTTAGGTTAAAAATACATATTTTTTAATTTACAAGATTGAAAATTATTTCTGGTTGTGTTTGGTAAACAATTTTAAATATAAAAATAGGAATACTATTTTTATTTTTGTTTTTGTTTTTTTATTTTTAAAAAATAAAAATATATTTGTTAACTATTTTTGTTTTTTGTTTTTAAAAATAAAAAATAATAAATGTGTTTGATAATTTTTATTTTTTTATTTAAAATGAGGTGTTGATTTGAATAATAAAAAAAAAATAAGAAACAAAAAGTTGAAGACAGTTTAAAAAAAAATATTGAAAATGAAAAAATTTATATTTTTAAAATATAATGAATTTTAATTAAATTTTTTAAAAATAATAAAAAAAAATTGAGTTTCCAAACAATGTTTTATGTTTAGTTATTAAATTTTTAATTAAATAAATAAAAAATTATTGTTTTAAGTGTTACCAAATAGCACCTCGCTTTGTTTAAATTTTTTTAATTTGTTTTTGGGTCAAATTGGCTCGACTTTTATTTTAACTTTTAACTTCTAATTTTTTTTTTTCAAAAAGCCCACTAGCTTCTTCTAAAATAGTTTTTTAGAGTTAAAAGTCAAAGTATATTGCAATTCAAAAATTAAAACTTATCTTTTAGAAGCCTAACCAACCAACCCTTTAACATCTAGTATTAAAAATATATGAGTTTATACTTTTTTGGACCCTGTGTTTTTTTTCATTACCTGTTTGGACCCTGTGTTTTTACAAATTACTCTTTGGACCCTATGTTTTGTAAAATGGTTAAAATAGAACCCTAAACCTGATTTTAGTCAATGTCTTCTCAACTAAAATCACAAATAATTTACCAAACTAACAATTCAAAACAAAAATAAAATCATTATGCTTAAAAACAGTGTTGTTATATTCAATTTTTTCTTCATCAAAATTGAGTTTAAGGTTCTATTTTAACCATTTTACAAAACATAGGGTCTAAAAAGTAATTTGTCAAAACATAAGGTTCAAACAAATAATAAGAAAAAACACAAGGTCCAAAAAAGTATAAACCCAAAATATATTTTGAAGTATTTTGGTAAATAATAAAATATATTTTTTTAATCTAGTTTTTTTTAGTTAGAGTTTTTCCAAAATGTTAATTAGCGAAATACTTAAAAAAACATTTCATTAAAAAAAATTATATTATAGTTATAAAACAAAAATAATAAACTAATATTTTTATATACAAGCAAAAAGCTAAAAACTTAGCTGGTAGAATTTTAACTTCTCTTAAAAAAAAATTTCAAAACCTATCATAATCATTTTCAGTTACTAATTTAATTTTAAAATATTTTTTAATTTATTATCCATAAAATTTAAAAATAAATTTTCATTATCTTTTTTTTACTCATTTTTTGTTTTTTTAAATATAGCATTATTTAATTTACAAGATTTGGTACAAATATTACCTGCGTCTCCTCTCCCATTTTCATTATTTTCGCATGTAATAAATATTGATTTCTAAGATTTAATTAGAGAAAAAATCACGTATATATTTTTTTTATTGATTTTCATGATCGAGTTTCCTGATAAAAATAAAAAAACGAAAATAAGAAAAAGCAAGAAATCTCCATGAAAAGTGAAACGAAAAATGAGAGAAAGTAGTATTGGAATTAATTATTATTATTTAAAATTAATTGGGATGATGAAAGTGTATAGTAAATGCTTTATTTATGACCTACAATACAACACCTACAATCATATCTAACATATGTGGGATTTTTAACAAAATAGTATATTTAAAATAAGTTTCCACTTTGGCCACTTAGTGATTGTTAAACAATTTCTTTAATTTCATAAATAGCCACACTATTGCTAAATCTTAATTACAAGATATTATTTATTGTATCTTGACAAAATTAAGATAATTTGTTTTTTTCTTGATTTCATTAATTCACCATTAAGGTATTTTATCTAAAGTAATGAGATTAGGGCCTAAACCCATATTAAATATACACTAAATAAAGCTCATATATAATAATCTTAATACCTCCATCAAGTTGGAGCGTGGAGATCACAAATGCCAAACTTGTTAAGTAAATACAAAAACTTGCACTTTTCGAGAGTCTTGGTAAATACCCTAAGGAACGTTTGGTATGCATGAATCTGGAGACGGGAATGATAATTTGAACATTTTCCCATGTTTTGTACTGTGCTTGAGTTTTTCTAACGTGAGAAACGGTACTCCATGTGTTTTAACTTATCCTGATTATGGGTTCAAGTGAAACCTATTTGACAGGTGTTTTTCAAATATTTAGAAATGTGAAACACTTCAAAATTAATATTATTTTTTTAAAAAAAATAATCTTAAACCAATAATTTTTTAGTTAATGGCTTATTTTATTTTTGAAACTTATAATATAAAAATAAATATACATATATCAAACTATAAAATGATAAATATTATTCGTTTATTTAAAGAAATTGATATGTAAAAACTTTATATTATTACTTTAGTTTAAAATAATAAATGAAATATTATTAAAAATAAAATAAGGGTAATTTGTATTTTTAAAAATTATACTTGATTCTAGTATATAATAACTGTATATTTTGATTTTGTTACAAAAATATTTAACAAGTAAAATTGTTTATAAATTATAATCTAATGAAAAAATTGGTAATTTTTTAAAATGTCATTTGCTTTTTATAATTATGTTATTTATTATTTTGATGAAATATATTATTATATTAATTTTATGAAAAATATAAAAACTTGATAGATTCCTATGCACAACCAAACGCAGAAAATAATATTCTTAGGAATCATAGATAAAATTCTAGTACAGAATCAAACACATTGATGTAAGTTTTCAAACTATCCGATTGCCCTTTTCAACTTTCTCATTAATATAAAAACTGTGAACTCCTCGTACGAAACGACTCCTAGGAATAGATTAACGAAATCAAGAAAACCAATTATCTTAATTTATCTGCAATAATATTGGTTGTTCCAATCTTCAATAGCAGAGAATTTCCTCTTCTTCAATGATCTTCTGCACAAAATTATAATGAACATCCAAATGCTTCGTCCTTGCATGAAAAAACTTGGTGCTTTGCTAAGTGAATTTAACTATGATTATCACAGTATACCTTAATAAGATTATGACTACAACATTGTACATAAAGATTACTCATAGACAAAGTAGTTTTCGATATTATTTTGAAATTTTTGTTATCCGAGCTTGTATATATTTCATTGCATTAGAAATATTATCTAACACTACAGATTTCCATTTATTATTCTTCCCATGAATGTTGGGCCTAGGGTGATGATGGAGAAACGATGAACGGTGGGAGCTTTGACTTAAAAGAGACGAGCGATTGGCTCAAACATAAAGACCAAAACACAAGTTCTATCAAATATGCGTTCGAAACATTCTAATTGTATTATTCACTCTCTTCCAAAGAAAAGATAAAAGAAAGATTACAAAAACTCTTTATCATGGTTATAATTCCAAAATCTCAAGTGCTCATTTATCCTACAAAAGATGACAACAAAAATGGTGGTTGTTGGGCTCAAAATATTCGGCTCAAATATTTTGTTATATTTGGGACAAGTGATACAGAGCGTTTAGGTTCGAATAGAAGAGTCGCGGTCAGAAACCACGGTTCTCGCCTCTGTCCTCTGCACAACAGGAGAGCCCATAGACATTTTGGCGGGAAATTCAGTTATTATAGTAACCAATCAGGAAGTAGATTAAACAACTTACTCTTTAGTATTTTTGTCCTATACATATCATTTCGCTAGAAAAATAATGAGACTGACTTAAGCATCAGGGCCGTCTTAAATATTTTGGAGGTCCTGTTCTAATTGCCCCCAATAAAAAAATTGTAATTTGTAAATAAAAATTTTAACACTAAAAGAAAAAAAAACTAAAAAATCACTAAAAAAGAGAGAAAAAAATCAAATTAGGCCCTATATTTTGGGTTGTTTAAAAAAAAAATCTGAAAAACATAAAAAAAAAATATTGGGCCCTTTCTTTTTTGAGACTCTGTGCAGTAGCCAAGCTTGCACACCATTAGAGTCGGCCCTGCACCCAGACAATTCGACGATCACTTGAGCCTCCCACATTGCCGGAAGGAGATCGGAGAATCATCGTTCGTCACCAAGTACCTCCCAAAATAGAAAGAACGAGATTGTTGCGTTGTTGACACCATTTATAGGTCATAGGCTAGTGAAGAAGGAAGATTGTAGACACCAAAAAGGGAATAAAAATGAGAGAGAAAAATGGAGGAGAGAAGACAACTTTTTATTTTATTTCTTATTTTTGAGTTTTTTTTTTAAAATGCTAAAATATAAAATAAAATGCCTAAATCATAAAATTAGATATATTTATTCTTATTTAAAAATAATTTAACAAAATTACAACATAAAGGACTATTTTTAACCACAATAAAATAAGTAAAAGACAACCTTCAAAATCTTTCTGAATTGGGGATTTAAATGAAAATTCCCTTAAACGCAAGGACCAAATTGTAATTATGAAAACCAACCAAGCCCGAATTCAAATTCGAATATTATTTGTTCATTCTCAGTTTTGCGCGCGCTTTCTCTCATTCTCCCGGAGAAGAAAATATGTACTTTAACGACACGGCGGCGGAGGAGGAACTTCCAGACTACTCCGATTACTTCGAAGATCACCGAAACGACAACCACCGCCACAACCACCAGCACCGCCACCACCACCAAGATCATCTACGACATTGCGTTTCAAGCCAACCGCCACCATTAACGACATCATCACCACCATCATCGTGCTCGCAAGGCCACAGATCCAGTATGATTCTCCACACCAATGAGGGCGGCTCCATTTGCCTCATCTGCTTCTCCAACCTCATCTCCGAACCTCACTCTCCGACTCTCCATGTCTCCTACGCTCTCTCTCAGCTCTCCATTGCCATTTCCCAACCTCCCTTCCTCCGCTCCCTCCTCTCTTTCCACCCTCTTCTTCTCGTCTCCCCTCTCGTCTCTGCTCTCTCCTCCTTCGACGACGCTCCCCTCGCCCTCCAGATCGTCGATCTCGTCGCTGCTCTATGCGCTTCTGCCGATTCCGAACACTCCTCCGTTCATGGAAGCTTCGTCGCTAGGGTCTCCGATCGCTTATCTTCCGGTGCCTTGTGCTGGAGTCGGCGTCAAGTTTATATGGTAATGTGACTTTGGATTTTATTTTCTTGCTATTTTTGCGAATCGTGAGACTTCGATTGCATGAATGTGTGGCCTTGATTGATTGCTGAGATGAGAAAATTAGGAAATGGAAGTTAGGATTTTCAATTCGTAGTAGTGACATCGGTAATTCTGGTAAAATTTGTTTTATTGTATTCTGTGCTCTTAGTTATCACTTGTCAGTGGAGAAATTGTGGAAATCTATGGATGGAATAGCAAGGGTTTTGGTTGGAAATGCGATTGTAAATTTGGGTACATTTTGTAATGTTTACTTGGATTATAAGTAATACAGGAGTTGTTAAAATATAGAATGGAAAAAAGAAGAAGTCGAGTTTCAGGGTATAATTAGACTATATTTAACTGGATTTATTAAGCTAGAGTATAATTTTGATTCATAATCTTATTATTTCTTAAATTGCAGCTTCACTGTTTAGGGGTTCTATTAAAATTTGAGAAGGATGATCTTTATGCTCACATCAAAGATAAATACTACCTTGTTTCCAATCTGGTTGGAGGTCTTCAATTGCCGAGGTAACAAATGAAGCAAAACAAGAAGTCAAAACTTTCCTTTTTTTCTTTGGCCATTACCAAATCATTTAGGGTGTGTCTGTCTATTAATGCTTCTTTCTTTCTACCTCAACACAGCGACGAGATTCGTGGAGAGATATTTTTTGTTTTATACAGATTATGTCTTCTCCAGGATGGTGATGGAGATGATATTTTGTCTACCTTCTGTCCTAAGCTGTTGCACTTGTCATTGGAGGCCCTGGTTAAGACCCAAGTTGATGATGTCCGGTTGAATTGTGTAGGTTTGTTGTCAATTTCTTCTAGACTATCTTATTGTGAAATCAACTTTTCTTTGCTCTCTTTCAGTTATTTCACCCTCAAATTTATGCTCAAAATTCAATGCCACTATTACTTGAACAGTTTAAATTTCAATTTATTCTCAAAATCAAGTATTGTTTACTGGATTGCTTTTATTTAATTAGACTTGCAAGGGTGAGCTTGATGTATACACCTAGAATTTTATTAAATGGAGGTCTTTATGTAGTCATAATTTTTATCATTCAACTTCTCAGACTAAAATTTTTCAATTTACCTTCTCTGGACTAAATCTTTTCAATTTGACTTGCCTAGCACTTTTGACGGTATTGGCACGGAGGGGATTATTTGGAAATGCATTTGCAGTTGATACCATCAGCTTGTATTCAAATGAAGCAGATAGCTTAATGCAGGCAGCAGAAGATGGAGTAGATGGATCACATTTGAATGTTTTATTTGCTGAAGCCATCAAAGGTCCACTGCTTTCAACAGATAGCCGAGTTCAAATCGGTACAGTGAATTTGCTGATTCATTATATGGCTTCAGAAGGTACTTCAAGCGAACAGATCCAAGTGCTGGTGGAAGAGAACATTGCAGATTATGTGTTTGAAATCCTAAGGTTGTCAGGTGAGTAAGAATTTCAGTGATTTTAAGTCTAAGCAGTACATATGACAATGTGGTATGTTTACGTATTTCCAGTTATAGAGGCACTAAAATTTTTCGTTTTACATAAACTTGATGGAAGCAATTGGTTTTGTATTGCAATTTTTTCTTAATTTCATACCATGTAACCATTTTTCATTAATTGGTTGCTCAGAGAACTTAATTGTAACTGTTATCGCTTGACTTCTCATGAACTATTGTGAATGCAACATTTTAGCCTCAAGGCATTATTAAGCTTATTCATAAAGTTCTTTCCAGGAAATATAGTTCTTAGCTGATAAAGTTTGTTGATAAACAGATTGTAAAGATCCAGTTGTCAACTCTTGCCTCCAGGTACTTGATCTCTTATCTTCAGCTAAGCAGGCCTTCAAACAGAGGCTTGTTGTTGGTTTTTCAACTCTAATTCCAGTATTACAGTATGTGGCTGAAATACCTTTCCATCCAGTTCAAAGTCATACACTAAAGCTCATATGGACCTGTATTTCTGACTGTCCTGGAATACCATCTGCTTCTCAAATAAAAGAAATAGTTTTTATTTTGACCAGGATGCTTGGAAAGCATGCTGGGGGTGAGATAGATATTCTTCCAGAGACATTTACAATGGCTTGCTTAATCTTTGTGTCTCTCTTAAAATCTCCATCTTCTCATGGAACTTTGGGTCTGACAACGTCAATTAAAGAAGCATCACAACACGCCGTTTTAACTTGTCTCAGTATCCCTGACAAAAGTTCCAGTCAACTTTTGCACTCTTTGTACCTACTTAAGGAGGTTTATGAATATAGTCATGATGAAAACTTTGCTGACACCAGTAACATAGAACTACGAACTTGCATTGTTGATATATGTGTAGTACATTTGTTACCTTGGTTTGTAACCTTCTTCAAGGAGATCGAAGAGGAAACAGTTCTGATAATACTGGAAACTTTTCATTCGATACTCATTTGGGATTCTGACATACAAACCGCAGAATTTGCGCATAAATTGGTTTCATCCTCTTGGTTCAGTTTGTCCTTTGGATGTTTAGGCTTATTTCCAACAAATAAGACGAAACAGAAAGTATATTTGGTACTCAGCTCACTAGTTGATGTTATTCTGGACAAGGATTCTGGCCAATCAATTAGAGATGCTGCTTCATGTCTACCATCTGATCCTGTTGATTTGCTCTTTCTACTCCGGCAAAGGAGCTCCAATAATTTGGACTTGTCTTCTTCTCAATCTGCCATTTTGACAATCTTATTCGCCAGTTCTTTATACGATGAAAGGTAAAGTAGCCACCTATCCTCATTATATTGCAGTTATTGAAGTACATTCACTATTGCCATCTATCTGATTTTCATCTTTGAATACTCCCCAGACTTGCAGATGACAAGCTGATTTTAGCTTCATTGGAAGAATATATTTTTGTCAATGGCAGCAACTTCCAACGCCGGGTCACTGATTCATCTACAGTAATGAGACTCCTGTATCTTTATAGCTTTTATAGGGGTCTTGCTAAGGTGAGCTACCAAATCCAGTACAGTCCAGAGGCTGAAAGGATTTTGTTCCAGCTGGTCAATGATTTTGAATGGGATTTAGTTTCTGCAAGAATTCATCCAATAGCATTGAAATGGATGTTTCAACAAGAAAAATGTTGCGAGCTGTTATCTGATCAGATTCTCAAGTTTTGTGGAAGTAGTATCTCACATGGTTCTGACATCACATTTCACGAGAAGAATCCTTCTAGTTTTAATGTACAAGCACTTGCAGAGTTAGTAGCATCGGGAGATAACTATGGGGCAAGGATACTTACGTGTTTACTAATGAAGCTCGTCAAGGAAGAAGTTGAAGAAAATTATCTAATTTCTTTAGTAAATCTCCTCACCCGAATTGTTAATGTTTCTCCAGCTGCTTCAGATGAACTATTCTTGAATAATATTGGGAATGCACTTTATACTCTTTACAGTGAAAAGAACCTTACATTTTCATCAGAGATATCCACACCCCTGTTAGTGTTGATATTTAACATATTATCTTCAGTACACTCTGAAACTCTTTCTGATGATGAAATATGGCTAGCAGTGATTATGAAGGTAAGTAGCTGTTTTTTTTTACCTAATCACTCACAGTTTTGGGCAACTAACCGAAGTTTTCTTTGTCATTCAATTACAGTTGATGGACTACTTTATCAGCTCAGAGCCTGCTAGAAATTGGACTCAAAATAATCTTATAGTCATTGGAATTCTTTCCTTAATTTTGAACCACTCAACAAGCAATGCACTCATAGAAGCTTCAAAGTCAATTTTTTTCAATTCATCTTTGATCTCTACAATCGACAGCATAATCCACGAAGCATGTTTAAAGGGGCCTGCTTTGGTGGACCATGATGAAGGATCAAGCTATGGAGAGCATTTAGTATATGTGCTTCTACTAAGTTACTTCTCTTTAAGAAGGTTGGTGCTATTATTTGGGTTCATAACTTTGGTAGTAGTAGTAGTACACAAGAAGTAGCTAATTTTCTTTATTGCTGTAGTTTGCATGCTGTTCTACCAGGAAGCATTGATTGGCAAAGTTTCTTTGATCCACCAGATAGGACGCAGCCACTTTCCGTGATTGGAATCCCTTGCCATGACTTGTGCAGACTGATATATTTTGGGTCACCCCAAGTCAAGCTTGTGACTTCATACTGTTTATTGGAGCTGTTTACCAGAATATCAGATGAGAGAAACAGAGAAGGCGAGGAGCTAAAGTGCACCATCGAGTACCTAATGTCTGTCATCACCGTATTAGAGGGTTTGGTTTTCTACAGTGACAACATGGTGGCCGTGAACTGCAGCCTCTGTTTATCGATGATAATAGGGTGTGAAACGCTTAACTCGCAGGATACTAGTGTCGCTGGAAAGAACAATTGGAGTAGACTGATAGTGGAAGAGTTGGCAGTGTCTATGTCAGCTCCATGTTTGGCCTCAAAATCTTTTGTTAGTGAGCACAAGGCTGCAGTTTATGTAGCTGTTGCATTGATAAAACTGGAGAAGATTCCTGTCTGGTTGAGGTCTGTTTTTGATGATCACTGTATATCTGGCATCGTCGAAAACCTCAGGGCCAGTAATGTAACTTCAGAGATTGTAGTTTTATTCCAAGAGCTACTGAATTCTGAGTTCTTGAAGGAAGAACACATTGCAAGTCTAAGTCGGGTCTTTCAGGTGAGAATTCTTTAACTTATGTCATGTTTTTAGTCTCGAAATTGGTGACTTAAAAGACAATTAAAAAACATGATATTTATGTTTGTCGGTTTTGTAAAGAAAACGGAAGAAAAAATGATTGTTTGGTTAGAAAGGAAAGAGGGTGGAGGAGAAAAATGAGTGAGAAAAGAATTAATAGGACCCATCAATTTGTAAAACTTTTACAATATAAATCTAAATGAAAATCAATTATTTACTTTTATTTTTGTGAGATATTACTTGATGTTATATTAAATTGTAATAATCATTGTAGTCAAGTGGTACTGAGCTCCATTGGTGCCAAAATCAATTTTCTGTAATATTACTTTCATCCTATTTTTTATTCCTCTGTTCTTATTTTAACAAGATAAGAATTATACAATTTCTCTTGTATCTCAATCTTTCCTCATACCAAACATAGTGAGACTCATTAGCCCCGCGATTTTGTCGACATTGCAGGCTTGCAGAAAGAGATTATATACTGATAACACAAATGATGAACGTGGAAATGAGCATATAAAGAAGGTCAGCATCAGCATGTCCCATGACTTGGGAAAAGTTTGTGAGTATCTTACTTACTTGATGTCATCTCAAGATAGGTATCACCGGAATAAGAGTCTGTTGGATGAAATAGAGTCGTTTTTTAGAACATTAACAATAGAATAAGCTGATAGCTAAGGACACAATCACATCATAGTCATACTACCCATAAAAGAATAATAACTAATTCATAATTTTTCATTTTCCCCGTATACTACAAACAAATGAAACCATACAAGAACTATTCCATTACATCTAATTTCTAGTTTGGACAAAGAGAACAAACTGTCATTGAAATTACCATTTAAGCTCTGAAATTGAAAATGTTAGAGAAAATATCCACATGTAAAGTGTGTGGTTATATTCAACAATTTATAAGAGTATGGTTTACTCCAATCATTACCAATTGGTTTTGAGATGTAACCCCATGTTTCTTATTTTGTGATTCCGGGATAGTGAGACAAAAATAGCCAACATCTTGAGGGGATGTTAGAGAAAATATCCCACATAGAAAGTGTGGGTATATTCAATAATTTATAAGAGTATCGTTACTTGTTACCAATTGATTTTGAAATTGAACCTCATGTTTCTTATCATACACCTTTTCACATTCTAACAGTGAAGAATTGCTGTTTTTGTTCAATCCGCTAACATTACTTGTCTATTTTTTCTTTCACTTACAGTTATAAACTACGTTTGAAAACTGAAATTAGATCTTGATTTTTTTAAGAAAAATATTATGATATGCCCAATGTGGATGATAACTAAGGGCATCAATATGCTATTTATTAATCATACAACCCAACAAGAATACTACAATATTGTGTCTCAATGGTGTTTCATTCACAATCACATGTCATTTCTTTTTCAAGTGGGAATTTAATCAACAATATTATATTGTATTGGGCTGTCTCTAAACCATCTTAACATAACTTCCAAAAACATCCGAACATAGTTTCCTAGCCTTTTATATATATTTCTTGGAAAATCGTAAGTTGTAGTGTACCACCTCCTTGTGAGTTTTACCTAATCTTTTCACAATTTCTTTCATTTTCTTCACTTCATCTTCATGTAATTCAATCTTACTTTCCAACATGGGTAAAGTCGTAATTAAAATATGTTAGTAAAATAGTATATTTTCGTAGAAAAGAAGAAGATGAGATATGATCAATAAAGAAGGATCATGTGGACGGCTTCTAGGGTTTTGATTGATAATTACATTATAATTTTTTTTAACAACTTTGGGAATAGTCGATGATAACTAAGGCCATGGCTGTTTATTTAATTCATTCCTCTATATCATATAACACAACTACACTAATATAATATTGTGTATGGTGTTTTATTCAGAAGTCATATGTTAATACAAAAATGATATTTCTAGTTTGAACAAAAAGAAAGAACAAAGGATAACTTCTAATCTAAAATTTACCATCATAATACAACTCATAAATTAATCAGCCAATGTGGTTAGAGTTAGACCTAATCTTATCTTAATGTAAGTTTTATTATAAAATGAAAGACATTGTACCACATAAACAAATATATTGTATTGGACTGCACCTAAACCATCTTCAACATATATAACTTGCAAAAACATCCAAACAAGTAGTAGTTTCCTTAATATATATCTATCTATATAATAAGTGTGTTAACGGAAATTCTTGGTTTTAACGGTTTTTTATTTTTTTAAGGTTAACTTTAACGGAATATTTTTATATTTAACAATAGTTTCTAAACACTTAAACTTAAATAAAATAAAATAAATAATTAAAAAATTAAAATAGGATATTTTTTAGATATTTTGCAATGATAATTATTTAAAAATAATTAATAATTAAATAAATTAAAAATAATATATTTTTAAGATATTTTATCATGATAATTAATTTTAAATAATAAATAATTAAACAAATTAAAATATGATATTTTTGAGATGTTTTACAATGATAATTATTTAAAAATAATAAAATCATATATTTTATAACTTAAATAAACATTTAATTAAACTTAAACTCACTTATTAGAATAATATTATATTAAACATATAATATAATCTACTGTAAATTAGCACCAAATTATTTTTTTTTTAAAAAAACTTGAAAGAAACTTAAATTTAAAATCTGCGTATAATATTTAATATTATATTAAACATATAATATATAATATCTTGTTGTCTCTCCCAAATTTATAAACTAAAACAAATATAAACTTAAACAAAATAAATAAATTATTTAATTAAAATACGATATTTATTTCTAAATTTATATAACATTAATATAAATTTAATAAAAATAATTAATAAATGCTATAAATAAAACTAAGCAAACATGGATATTGCACGTTTGTTGTTTTTTGTTTGTTGTATCTACTATATATATATATATATATTATAAGTTGTATTGTACCACACCTCATTGCCTTCTTACATCAAAACTGAGTTTTATCTAATCTTTCCACAACTTATTCCATTTTCTTCACTTCATGGAATCAAATAACAACGAAGAAAACAACATGAACAGATGCGAAAACGAAGCACAAAAGATCAACCATTTTGAAAAGCTCCCTAGAGAAGTCACCTGTGACATACTGTCCAGGTTGCCCTTACCATGTCTTATGGAATGTAAGTTAGTCTCCAAGCTCCATTATTCTTCAGTAAAACATTCTTTGACGATTTCAATGCATCTTTCTCGAGCAAAACATAACAATCCTTACCTCATATGCTTCTCTGACTATCCCATAAGCAAGCTTGATTTTGTTGATTTAAACAGTAACCCTGAAAACGACATCTTCTTAACTAAGACTCCCATACTACCCTTCGACTCAGCTCATTCTACTTTTGATGTTGTGGGTTCCTGTAATGGACTGATCTGTTTATACAACCGCTCACATAATGATCCACTCTTCATATTCAACCCTTTCACCAAAGAATATAGAGAGTTACCCCAGTCGATCAATCCTCCACATCTGAATGCTGTAAGGGTAGTTTTTGGATTTGGATTTCATCCAAGGACTAAGGAATACAAGGCCATAAAGATAGTGTATTACATAGAGGGAAACAACTTCTTTACGGCAACCATTAAAGAGACTCGTGTTTATGTTCTTAACTTGGGTGATTCTGAATGGAGATGTATAGCTCAAAAACCTCACAACCTTATTATCTGCCCAGCTTCTGACGTATTAGTCAATGGAAATCTTCATTGGCTAACAGTGAAGTTTGATCAAAATGGAGAAGAAACTCGCCAAGACATTGTGTCTTTTGACTTAGCCACTGAGGAATTCCAAGTCATTCCACAACCTATGGATTTGGGTTTGAACAAGTCTCTCACCCATCTTGTGACGTTAAACGACCGTCTATCGGCTGTCGTTTCGTCTCAGATTGGGCAACATGAGATATGGGTTTTGAAGGATTACAATGTGAGGGAGTCTTGGAGCAAAGAAATGGTCATTCCTGGTTATGTTCCACTAGGGTTCAGAATGGACAGTGCTCCTCCTGCTAGAATTAGATATAATGGAAGTAGGAGACGATCATTTCGTGTTTTAGGTAGTTTACATGGTGGAGATGAGATTTTGTTTTCATATAGAGATCGATGTTTGGTATCATTCAATCCAGATCGTGAAGAGTTCAAGGATTTTCGAACTGAAGGGCTTCCTGTTGTGTTTGAGACAATCGTCCATATGGGTAGTCTCATTTCTCTTGATGAAGCTTTTGCCAATCATCCTACTCAGCACCATCCTATTGCCTAATCCAAATGAATATACATAAAAGTTACCACTACGGTTTTGATAATTTTTGTCTTTCTTAACAAAATTTGGTTTCGATGTGTTATAATCCCAACTTTTTAATTGAAATATACACTGTAGTCATCTAAACCATCTCATCAAATTTCAACAGATTTCGAATAATTCATAATGATGAAAACAATCTATTAGTCGAATTTGACACTCGTGCATGTTTTAACAATGCAATAAGTTGTTTGAACTTTCTTTTCGTCACCTTAAGTTATCCAAATTTTCTTAAAAAATTATAAAATGTTCTAAATAATTACAATGTTCATCGTCGTTAAAAAAAAATTAGTATTATAACTATCCATATCCTTATGTTTAAATCAAAGTTTATCGAAAATGTATTCGTAGCCTATATATATACATATTTATATGTATTTGTACAATAATAGTTGATTGATATTGTATGTGATCTTGCTTTCTATAAGATAGTGCACCTTGTCTCCTAATTGTATGAGTTGATACATGCAAGACTCAAACCTTCAAAATGTGATTTTACTATCATCTAATGAGGGAGCAAATATGAGTGTTACATTATGTTCAGATGGAGAAATTCTGAGTTCTTAATTTTGTCTGCTTCCATTGTTTGCATCAATGCATTTGTTCATGTAAAATGACTTTGTTGATTTTTTTTTTTATCGTTATCAAACTTTGAAGAATTTTTTTTTTCATTTTTTTTTTACTTTCTTTATTCTCAAATCCTTGACTAATTGCTAAATTGGACTTGTTTGTGAAACAAAAATGCTCGAATGTCATTAGAAACAGGGACAACAACTCCTAACAATTTATGGTCTTCAAAGCTGCCAATTATTCTCCTGGAATTTGTGGAATTGGTACCGTCATTTACACATTTACATCCTAGTAAAAAAGACCCATCACAAATATATCATTGTGTAATATATGGTATGATTGGGGTTAGTTATTTTTTATTTATCTAGCTATGAAATAGAAAGTTGTTTTATTATTATTATTATTATTATTTTATCACTATTCAAGATTGAAAAATATGAGAAATTGGAAGGCATCTCTTCCAACCATGAAGACTCTTTGTCTAGCCAAAATGTATGCTTAGCTAATTCATGGGTCACAATATTAAAATTGCGACCAACATGAGAAAGAGATATCCTTAGAAGATTATACAATAACACTTTAATGTCAGTAAGGATTACACCTAATTCATTATGATCAACTTTGTTGTTGCTTAGGGCTAAAACCAAAGATACAAAATCTGAAGACACGTTATTAATCGGGAGTCCTAGAAGTTGAGCCTAATTCAACAACACTAGGAGAGCAAGAAGTTCTGCATGAAAAACTAATTAGTTCCCTAGAACACAAAACAAGACATATAACTTTCAGAAAGTGGTATTATTAAAATAACACAATAGAAAGTAATATAATATTTTAATTAGTCTTAAAAAGTGAAATATTCACATAGACCATATATTAAACTTTTGCCCTAACAATTTTTTTTGACTAAGTTTCTCTCCTTTTCCTTTATTTACTTTTATCTATAAATACTATATATTATTCACTGAGTATTACTCTATCAATTTACTTTTATCTATAAATACTATATATTATTCACTGAGTATTACTCTATCAAATTTCTAAGAGAATCTATTATGTCTTGTCTTGAGCATCGATTTTATTTTGTTGTAGGTAGAGTTTTCTCCTCTAATTTGATTCAATAACACATTTATGTATTAAAATCAAAATTTTAAGTTAAATTTAATGTTAATTAATCTTTCAACCTTCTCTTTTAATTTATATTTGGGACTTTTCAGAGATTGAAGCGTATAGTTATATTGCCATAAAGTTGCAATGTTGCCGGAGAGTTGTAAACTCCTTAGTCCAAAACTTAAATTATCTCTCAAATAAATCCAAATTAATTAAAATTATGTGGTTTTACAACCTTAACTCCCTAATTTCGCTTAGAGTTTCACTTTCATTTTTTTTATATAATTTACCCTTTTATTTTTCAAAATTAGCTTCATTGTCCATTTTGCTAAAAATCGAATTATTTTAACCATATTTTTTTTATGTATAATATTTTCTAACCAAATTGCACGCCAAATTAGTGTGGATTTACTTTATAATTTAATTCTACTTTTATTTTTATTTCAAAATTAATTTTATATCTTTGATTTTGTTATTTAATTTTTTAAATTTGTATTATATTAGTTTGATTACCATGTATATTAGTACTAGTTAAAATGAGTTGACAAAATATTTGGCAAGCGCCGCCTTAACAAATGAAGGACATTAACTTGAAAAACTTATAATAGATTCTAATAACATATTTAATTAATGAAAAATAATCTTTCACCCTAATAAAAAAAAAAGCAAATTTTAACCTGATAATACCAAATAAAAAAAAACAAACAAAGAGGCAGTATATCACAACTGAAATGTCAAAGAAGATCGTTGTATAAAACACGAATGCCTTGAACATCATTCCAATTCAGACCTTTGGTTTCTCCCATGGGCAAAATGGGGTACATGATAGCATCAGTATCCGAGCTATGCATGAGCCCAAGAGTGTGACCGATTTCGTGCAAAGCAGACGAGACAAGGTCAAAAGAATAAGGAGCCTCCCCCACCACCCAATTCTCATCCGCATCCAAATGCAAAACCCCGTCGTCGGCTGAAAACTGTGGCCTAGGGTTCCGCCAGGCCCATCAAAGGGAACCCCGTCTCCGTGGTCTCCACTATGGAAGCTCACTTTAATATCAGCCACTTCGAATGGGGCTTGAATGAACCTGAAGTGAGTGTTGTAGCTCCAAATAGAGAAGGCCCGCCGAATTGCGTTCTGCGCCAACAACGTCGTACCGTCAGGGAACCCGAATGACAGAGTGAATTTGGACGGCGGCCACCTCGGAGCTCCTGGGAAGAAAGTGTAAAGTGGGCCGTACCCGTGGGCTTGGGCCCATTTCATGCCTGCAAGCATTCGAGTTTTGTTGTTACTACTTGTGATATCTGGCATAGCGCAACGGGGTTGCATCATCTTAAAAATCGTTTTTTGGTCTAGAATCCCTGTGGGTTCGAGTTTGTAATTTATCTGGTATGTTCTGATGGCCGATTCCAGAGCATCATCAAAATGATTATTGTGATGATGATCGTGATCTTGGTGACTGTGAATATGATCACGATGACGATGACGATGACGATGGTGATTGTGATTGTGATTGTGATTTTGTTGGTGCTGATGATGTTCTAAGTAGCCAAAGCGCTGTAGATAATGCTTGACATCGCCAATGCCATGAACCTTGTCGCCTTTTTTAGCTCCTTCCACATCTTTTAGAAAGGAAAAAGGAGAAGCCGCGGGAGGTGTTGAAGAAGAAGTTATCAAAATTAACGTGAAAATTAATGAGAAAAGAAGAAATAACTTGATGAAAGACATAATTTTTATGAAGAAAGAAGGGATTATTGGGCAGATAAACTAATGAGAACGGTATATATTGTTATGATATTTTCTTCTCTTCTATATACTTGGAAGGAAAGTACGTAATCTAATAATTATATTTAAATCATTGAATTATTTTTGAAATAGTTAGTTATATATTAAAAAAAATGTGTACTTTCTCATATTTTTTCGCATTTCTTTAATTTTCATTTAAAAATTTATGACAAAAAATAAAAAATATTTAAATTTGAATTTGAATTCTAATTTGATTAGATATTTAATTATGATGAATATTTAATTAAATTATAAAAATTTGATTGGATTACATTTACAATTTGTTTTGATTAGAGAAAATAGTGCACGTAAAGAAAAGAGAAAAGCTAAATATCACGGTAGAATTCTAACCTGAGTACATGTGGTATCACAGTTGTCATATTTTAATTATTTATTTAATAGTAATGAAATAAACAAAATGTACTGGGTATTTAGTCTCCCAAAATTCGGTCCTTTCATTTTTTTTTTCTTCAACAAATAAGGAAAACCTCACCGTTTCTCCCAAAACAACTCATCGGTTTCTACCAAAAAGAAAAAGAAAAAACTGAGTAAAATAGTTATATTTTTTTCTAATTGGATTATTACTTGAAAATGAAATGAAAATAAAAGAAGACTATGTTGTAATATACATATATGTTAGTTTCTTTTTTCCAGAAGTTGTAATGCTTGTTTATATATTTTGATTCTGTATGGAATTGATTTGTATGATTTTTTTCACAATTATTTAGTTGCCATTTTAATACTCAAATTTTTTTTCTTTTCTTTACCTGAGTCCCATCCCCAAGAATTCTTTTTTTTCCCTCTTTTTTAGTTCTCTCTCGGATATGAACTAATTTTTTTTGTACTCAAATGCAAAAACACTTTTTTATTCATTTTTCTTTCCTTTCCTTTCCTTTCTACAATGATATGAAACTTTCTTTAACGGGAGAGAAAATTTAGAAACAAAATAGAGATTAAAGGCAAATAATAAATTTGATTTGCAAAATTTGTATTAAAGAGATAAAAACAAATATTATATATATGTTATGTGCAAAGTTTTTACTTTCTTGTGAAAGATTACTCTAATTATAAAAAAAATAAATATAAAAATACTATAGACCCAAATCTTTTAACATCCTTCTGTTGTTCTTTGGTCATCTTTTTCAACCAAGAATCTCTATGAAATTAATAGATACTATAAAATTTGGTGGTTGTAAATGTTATTTTATTTAATTTTTCTGAAAAAAATAGATCAGTTGAAAAAGGAAGAAGAAATAGAACAGTGTATTTGTGGGTCCCAACATGATTTGCAAAAAAATAAATCAATTTTCAAACTTTTTATTTCACGTGTCAATTATAAAAATATTATTTATATATTTTAATAAATAATATTAAAAAACCCTTATGTTTCTCAATTGAGGTTTCAAATTTTGGTTTCGGTACTTTATATCATATATTTTATAGGCGCTTAGATTAATGATAATTAGGAATTCAAGTTATACATAATATAAAAATATTATTTATATAGAAGATATTTTTGTATAAAATATTTTAATAAATAAATAAGACTAATAATTGAATATCAAGATCTATTAATCTACACACTTATTAACCTGTAGCGCGGTTGTTACCTGTTTGATATATAATGTGCTAATTTTCTAATAATTATAATAAAAATTCATCTTATATAAATTGATATTTAATTAATTTATATTGATTTGAATTTAAATAAGATATTTATTGATAACTAATTTTTTAATAATAGTATTATTTTTTTGTTTTGATATTTCTATTTCTTTCTTTCTTTGAAATTTAAATCAAATTGCCATTGCTTTCACACATAGTTTATATATAACCCAAAAAATATTTAATAAACAAAATAAATATATATATATAAATATCATTAACCGACCATAACCATATTTTATATCAAACATTATATATATATATGTATATATATACGAGCAAACGTGTAGTATGTACATTTGCTTAATTTTATTTATTAAATTTATTAATTATTTTTATTAAATTTATATTAATGTCATATAAATTTTCAATAAATATCATATTTTACTTAAATAATTTATTTATTTTTGTTTAAGTTTAAATTTATGTTTGTTTTAGTTTTTTAATTTTAGAGTGATAACAAGAAATTATATATTATATGTTTAATATAATATTAAATATTATACGTTGATTTTAAATTTAAGTTTCTTGTTAGTTCTTTTTATAAAATTTGTTGTTAATTGACAATACATTATATTATATTTTTAATATATTAATTTCTGTATTCTCTGTTTATTCAGGAACAACAGTAAAATAGTAATGGAGGAAAAATTTTGAGCTTTCATACACTTTTTACGTTTCTGTTCTGTTTTCCTTTTTCCCTTTTAAGAAGGAAATGAAAATCAATTGAATTTAAAGTCTCGGGTTCTGTTTGAATGCTTGATTTTGGTGCTTGCATACTAGATAGATATTGTGATGTATGATTTTATTATTTTTAAATAATTATTATTATAAAATATTTTTTTAATTTAATTATTTATTATTTTAAAATAATTATCATTGTAAAATATCTGAAAAATATCATATTTTAATTTGTTTAATTATTTACTATTTTAAAATAATTATCATTGTAAAATATCTGAAAAATATCCTATTTTAATTTTTTAAATTATTTATTTTATTTTATTTAAGTTTAAGTGTTTACAAACTACCATTAAATATAAGAATATCTTGTTAAATATAAGAATATTCTGTTAAAATTAATATTAAAAAAATAAAAAACCGTTAAAACCAAAAATTTTCGTTATCTATACACTTATTATATAGAAGAGATTTACAAATTACTATGAATTTGTAATTTCAATTTTATCTTGTTGTTTTTATATTATTGTGCCATTTTATATTACAAGTAATATTTTATTAAAAAAAAAGTGATGTTTAATTGATTTAATAAATTAGCATAATATTTTAAATTACAGTTAGTACTTAATAAATACAATGTATTATTTAAGAAAAAGAAAGTATATTTAAGAAGATTTTTTGGGTGTAATATTTAGTGTTAATAATTGGAAATGTAATAGTGAAATGATGCAAAATCTACACCAATTTGGTGTAATTTTTTTACCCAATTCAATTTTATAATTGAAGATGGCCTAAAATAGCGTAATTTACAATTTTTTTCATCTCCAACACACTATTCTAAATATCATATGAAAATAAATTCTTCTAAACTAAACAATAGAAATTTTTTATCACAACATATGAAATAAATGATATTTTACTATTCTTTAATTAAATAGTATTGTGCCAAATATAGCCTAATGTTATTTGATATTCTATCTTTGGTACAAAAAATACAGTGTTTTAGTTGGAGAAGTTTTACTCAATTTCATGCTCTATTTTTGGATTTTTGAAATATGATTGGAGACTCTTAATAAAAACTTCTGAGTGTAAGTTTTTGAAAATCAATATAATTACTCTTAACTTGACTAGATTTTCTTTTACTGGAAAGTTAATAGCTTCAAACTTTGTCAATCATAGCAAAATGCTTAAAACTATTAAGGTACCTTAAAATTAAAAATATTGTTATAGAACACCATATCATGCCTAACACTACTTATTCACCATTTTGTAATTAGTTAAATTTAATTCGGATCACATATTCTAATTTAAAATATTAAATTCATTTAAATTTAACCACTTAGCCTCAGTTAACTTTGTACATCATCTTGTGCCAACAATGAAAGGAAAAAGATCAAGTAACCATAAAAGTGACATGATAGAGATTGAGTAATATTAGCATTGTCAAAATGTCTGTTAAATAATTTCTCTTACATACAATTGATAGTAATATATGTATATATATAAGAGAGAGAGAGAGAGTATTATAAGCATTGTCAAAAAGTCTGTCAATTAATTTCTCTTACATACAATTGATAGTACTATATCTATAAGAGTTCCATAGAAAATATTTCTTCTCCACAACTTACAGTTTCAGATGACTAGCTTCTTTTTCTTCTTTATTTTCCTCCCCAAGCTAATCAACAAAAGCATATGTCTCCATTTTGTACCTGCAAAAAAAAAACATACTCTTGCTAGTTCTGCAGAAGCCCAGTTCATACTCGGCAACATCATCTCGCCCTATCGAATGCGCTTTGCTCAATCATTTACAGATACCACAAGTTACTATCTGAAAAACTGGAGGCCTCACTAAGAAGGACCAAAATTAGTACTCAGAACCACATATTTCCTCTTACATAATCATGGCAGCACAAGGAAAATTTAAAGCACACATTGATTATGTGCTTAAAATTTGATTAACCGTTCATCATCCGCGCACCTGTTATCGTCCATGAGAAAAGAAGAAGCTAGTAGTGTATCTTGACTTACTCTGCCTCCTTATACTAAGTTAACTTCCTTTGTGTTTTGGACACCAAATCAATGAGATTATGGTATGTCCATGTCTTTTTTTCTCTAAATTCTGGTTCAAGAGAAGCGTAGACAGCTTCACAGCTTTTAAGAAAATGCCCCTTTCCAAAAGCAGTAAGAACCACTGGATCAGTGTTCATTTCAACAGCTTCAGAAAGAAATCCCATCCTTCTCCATGTTTTGAAAACCTCAGTCCCATCAAAACTCATACTAATTGCATCATAAAGAATGCCGATGCTAATAATATCCGGTTTCACAGTATAAGTTAACTGGGAGAGTGAAATTCTCAAGTGTGTGAAATCTTTCATCTTCAGCTGAGTTAACATGATGATGTTTACAGTCGTTACATTCCACGGGAAGTTTGCATCTGCCATCTCCTGAATGACGGAATCCATACCCTTTCGACTTAAAAGACAAGCATAAGAAAGAAGACGAAGACACCAAAGAAGCTCAGTTTCGCCAAATACTGAAGAAAGATCAACCCCTAAGGTCTCTATCTTGGAAAACATATAGTTATTAATATAAATCTCAGCTAGTTTCCTAATCAAGTCTTCCTCCAAAGGGATTTTCATTATCAATACTCTTGTGTAGAACTTATCCATCTTGTCCAAGATTCCAAATCTTGCATAAGCCTCTAGCATTTTGATCAGAGTGGAAGATTGCAAATACATTTTCTTAGAAATCATAGTGTGATATATACTCTCCATTTTTTTGAGCAAGCCGGCTCGTGAGAACTCTCTCATAAGTAAATTATAAGTAATGTGATCGGGTGGACAGTCGTTCAGTTTCATCTTCTTTAAGCACATTCCTATCTCGTCGTACATCTCATGTTTTGCATAAGCTTCAATAAGTCCATCATAAGTATCACTCTCTGGTGCCACATTGACTTCCTTCATCTCATCAAGGTAAGATAAAGCCTTGTCGAAGCACCCTTTTCTTGCGAACCCATGGATAATTGAATTGAAGGTTTCCAAAGAAAGACTAAGACCATGTCTCTTCATCTCATCGAACAACATTACTGCTTCTTCCATCAGACCATCTTCAACAAGCACTCTTATTGTCTTGTTGTAATTCAATTCATTTATCCGTGATTTCTCAATGTTCTTCCACATACCAAAAACCTGTTCACAAATCAAAGTGTTTTCAACTTCAACTAAAAGCTAGTTATGCCAAGAATAAACTTCACGGAATTCTTTGCTTGATCATCATACAAAGTAATAACAAGAAATGAAGTTAAAAAACATTTAATATATTTTCATATAATTATTGCCATGGAATGCAAAAAATGCACCAAAGGAAGAAAATAGCTCCACAATCATGTTGTTCCCACTATATTCATGACAACCGAAGAAAAGTTAAGTATGGTTAGTACAAGACTAGAAAGAGAGTTTCCAGTTGATAGAATCCTGCTGAAAAATAAGGATTTGACTCTTTTCTTTTTCCTCCATTCTAGTCGTGTAATTATTTCGAACAGAACTCCAATTAAAGGACCAAAAACAGATAAGAGTCACTCTCAGGCATTTCGTCGAACACCAACCCATACAAGTGTTTTCAACTAAAAATGAGTGTCTACAATCCCTAACCCAAAACCCAGTTTCTAAATATAAAAACAACCCATAAAGTAGAAATTACCTGAAGGATTTCCATGGACCTTGACTGATGTCTGAGAGAAGTAACAACAGCCCAGAAATTCTCTTTGGTCCAATCTCCATCCTGTCGAAGCAATTGCAAAGGACACGAGCCTGTCCGACTGAGCTTTTTGATCAAGTTTTTAAGGATACGGTGCTCGTGGAAAGTGTCCACGAGAAGGGTTGTGTGTTGTGTGGTGGAAGAAGTAGTAGCAGAGGAGAGTGAGAGACATGGGACAGGGAATGGTTTGGGTTTGATTGAATATGAGGGGTTTGGGGTTGAGAAGCCATGGACAGTAGTGGTAGGACTGAACCTAGTCGCCGCCGCCGCCGTTAGCAGTGGTATTGGTATTGTTTGTAAAATCAACATCATCATCCTTTGGTTTCTTTTTCTGTACTCTCCATTTGTTCTTTTATTCACTGCTTATTTGCTCAACAACCTTCCCCTCTCTTATATATATAGGCACCTAAAATAGGGTGTGTTTGGAAATAAGTTTGTAATTACATATCTTACCATTTTGGGCCATTTTGGAAACAATTTTGTAATTATATATGCAAGTAATAACATTATATTTTAAAATATGCGTAATGGTTTGTACACCCAAAATATGCACAAAAACATTAAACACAGTGACGTGTCACTGCTTTTTAAAACAGTGAGTCTCAATTTTAATAGATGTGATTGGTTAGACTAAACTGTCATATCACTGTGTGTAATGTTTTTGTGTATATTTTGGGTGCACATATCATTACTCTTAAAGTATAAGGTGTATTTAGATGTTAGGTGATAATTAATTACGAAATTCCATTATCGTGTTTGTCAAAACAGTTAATAATTACACATAAACATAATATTATGTAATAAATACTAGTTAAAATTGATAATAATTAGTAATTACACTTAATTTTTGTGGTGCTATGAGAATTTGATAGTGTAATTAGGACCCCTCAGTTACCTCCAATTATACATGGTTTGTACAAATATGCTAAATTGATTAATTACTCTGAATTACGTCCAATTCGAATTACGGGATGACTTTCCAAATGTATCCTTAGTGGCGAAATCACTTAAAAAAATATCATTCTAATCAACTTCTCTATATTATATTTTAAAATACGTGTTTGGATGTCAAATTAGTTATAAAATTACATTATCATGTTTGGCAAAATAATTAGTAATTACACATAAAAATAATATTTTGTAATAAATACTATTTAAAATTGATAGTATTTAGTTATTATACTCAATTCTTGTGGGAGACTATGAGAATTAGAAAGTGTAATTAGAATCCCTTAGTTACCTCCAATTATATTGCTAGACAAACACAACGATTCGAGCAATTACTTTGAATTACACTCAATTCTAATTACACAACGGCTTTCCAAACACACATTTATTAAAGAATTTCTTTGATTTTTTTTAAAACAAAAATAAATAGGTAAATAATAAAAGAATTTTGTGGCAAAAACACGAAGTAATCTAAAAAGTTGTAATTAAGTAACTAAGTGATTTTTTAGAGGTAAAAGTTAGTTTATAGTCTAAAAAGTTACACTTAAATCACTAAATAATTTTTTTAAGTGTCAAAAATAAGTAAGCAGTCTTAAATGTATCACTTAAGTCACAAAGTAGTTTTCTCATTTCAAGAATTACATTTTATACTAATTTTGTTTCAATTTTAATTTTTTAATAAAAATCTAAAAATATATATTTCTAACATTAAGAAGTTATTTGAAATATATTTTAAAAATATAAAATAATATAAAATTTCTAACATAAAAAAAATTATTTAATTCTAGTTAATTAAATTTTAGAATATTATTCAACTTATACTAAGCCCTACTAACCTTACATCACTCCCACCTTGGGTACGCCCTAATGGCTTGGTAAGGCTACCTCTTGCTTGGCCATTGCACCCACAAGGTGTAGCATTCCCTTGATCACGAGCAAGGCCTTAACAGTCTAGTGGTCTTGACCCTCGCCTAACCTGCAACCAAGAGAGCTACTACTACACTCGAAAGAGTGCAGCAACTCAACCCTTGCATTGCTAGGCCTTAGTGGCTTGGTGATGGCCCTAAAATACTTGATCCAATGTGCACGTCACTCTAGTCAACTCCATGATTCGATACCCAACCATATTTTAATTTATTAATTAAATTTAATAAATAACTTATAATTTACTAATACTATAAGCTTATAACTCC
This sequence comes from Humulus lupulus, assembly GCF_963169125.1. NCBI lineage: Eukaryota > Viridiplantae > Streptophyta > Magnoliopsida > Rosales > Cannabaceae > Humulus > Humulus lupulus. The sequence goes on along the minus strand of NC_084794.1, from coordinate 294,720,546 downwards.
CTCAACTCTATTAAATAAATTATTTAACCACAATAATTTATTCTTAATATTTTCTCAATAAATATTAATAAAAGCTAGATAAATTATTTAAACAGATGATAAATTATTTAAGAGTTTAAATAACTAGTCTAAAAAAATTCCAAAAAGCTTTATTAGCATATCTTATTTACTAATGATTGACATACTCAAATCCTACATAATCATATGCTATGACAAAATTTAAAATAATGGGTCTTACATAAAAATATTTAATTAACTAAAATCGATCACTTCATAGTTTGTGATTTGAGTATATATCTAGCATTATTCATATAATTATAATTATAATTAATAATGCAATAATCATAAAATAATAGCAACATAAAAAAAAGACCATTATTTGACTAATATTTCAAGTAAATTTAAACTTAGTTCAATGTTTAGTAATTTGATTCAAACTATACTAAAAAAATAAGATTTATCTTAATTGGGTTTGGTCATGTGTGGGAATGCGAGTGACCCGACCCGTTTTAGTAACCGACCCGTTTATATAAACCGACCCGTTTCACTCGTTAAGAACCCAATTTCAATCGGAATCGACAGAAGAGCCATTTGCCCCCCAAGAATAGCCTCTCCTCTTCTCTGGAGCCGCCATTGGTGAGTTCTCTACGCTTTTCTCAATTTTCTTTCGTTTTAGATCTCTGTGATTTTGCTTTCCTTTCCTTCTTTTATCGATTGCGAGAAGTAACTAAAGTTGAAACAAACGAAGTATGAGTAGTTCGCTGTTGATATGTTGTTTTACATTTGGGTGCTTAGGGTTCTGTGTTGATTTGATTTGAATCTTCAGTCTTTGAATTAAAATTTTATTTTTTCCCTCTCGGGTTTTGTAGGTTTGGTTTGTTTTGAGTATAGATGTGAAGTTGAACCATTGGGTGTTGCTTATTCTTCCTTACTTTGAATTAGGGGAATTATTTAATTTTAGGGTTTTATGATTTTGGCTGTTTGATTCTCGACATTCGTAATATAACTAAGATTATTTAAATGTGATAATGCAGGGTTAGAGAGAGCGTGAGATTTTTACTTACTGGGATTACTCAATTCTGTATGTTCTTGCTTAAGTAGTGTTTGATTTATAAAGATGTCGAGTAAGAAAGAAGAGAAAGCTCAGGTTGCAGCTGATAGAATCAAGGCTGCTGCCATGACTGCTGCAAAAGGTCTTAGTCGGGCTCAGGCGGAACGAGCAGCTGCTGCAGCAGCTAGGAATGTTAATGCTTATGGGCAGAAGGAAGAAGGGCCAAGTAGATGGCAGGAGAAGAGAGAAGCCAAGAGACAGATGTACTTGATGAGTACTGAGAAGGCTGTGAGATTGGGTGAGCGAAAGGATCTCAAGACTAGTGTGTCTACTGTTGGTGGTGCGTCTTCACAATGCCAAAAGTGTTTTCAACCCGGGCATTGGACGTATGAGTGCAAGAACGAACGAGTGTACATCTCACGTCCATCTCGGACTCAGCAGCTGAAGAACCCAAAATTGAAGATGAAGGTGTCGGTTCCAGAAGATTTGGATAACCCAGATGTTAAAGAGGAGGAAGAGGAGAAAGAGAAGAGCAAAAAGAAATCTAAGAAAAGCAAAAGGAAGCACCGTTCTGATTCTGAGTCTGGTAGTGATAGCGAGGCTTCGGTTTTCGAGACTGATAGTGAGTCACCATCAGGGACAGGTTCTGATTCTTCTTCAGACGAGAGTAGTACCGATTATAGCTCCTCCTCTGATTCAGAAGAGGAGAGGAGGAGGCGGAAGAAGAAGAAGCAAAAGAGGGGGAGACGTAGAAGGTACAACTCGTCATCTTCATCCGATTCTGACTCGGCATCAGATTCTGATTCTGATGATAGGCGCAGCAAGAGGAAGAGCAGGAGGCACAGCAGAAAGCGTTAACTGGGATAGTCAAAGAAAGACAACCAAAGCAAGAAGACAAGAACAGGGAGGAGGCATGTAATTATTTTAGGTTCTTGTTGCATTACATATTGACCTAATAATATAATCTTAGATGCTCCCAATGTTTGCAGTAGTTGACTTTATTCATGTGTACTTTAGTGGGGTATCATGAGATGAGTGCTAATTAAGTAAATGAAGTTACTGTGGTTGTATTTCCATTAGGCTTTTCATTCTGTTTTTGACTTCTATATGAGGATGTAATGAGTTTTCTTCGGTTGATTTTTATTTTTTCTGGTTCATTTTCTATTCTGGAGGGCTTTTTTTGCCATTTTTTGGACACTGATTTCAGGTGCTTGCCTGTTCCATGCTCAGTATACTTAGTACGTGATTTTACTGAACTTCCTTCTACATTATGTTTTCCACAAGCTATAGATTTGTGTCTTGTTATTTAGTTATGGTTTTGTCCTAGTATTGTATGTTGGCTGATGTTATTCATAGAGATCGTTCTTTCATGGTTTTATGGTTTAAGTAATGATAGTATTATACCTGCTATGTTTAATCCAAATTCGACCCATTATCGGGTAAATACTTACTTGTTATTTTGTGTATTATCGAGATACAAATTTGTTACTCTCGTCTCTTATAATTCCTAATTGATATCTTCTATTTATAAAATAAAGGGTTTATTCATTTTTGGACTAATATTTTTTCTCATTACCTGTTTGGACTCTGTGTTTTGACAAATTATTTTTTGGACCCTATATTTTGTAAAATGGTTAAAATAGAACCTTAAATTCAATTTTGGTCAATATTTGCTCAATTAAAATTATAAATAATTTACCAAACTAACAATTCAGAACAAAAATAAAATCATGCCTAAAAAATTGATTGTTATATTCAATTTTTTCTTCATTAAAATTGAGTTTAGGATTCTATTTTAACTATTTTACAAAATATAAAATCCAAAAAGTAATTTGTCAAAATACAGGGTCCAAACAGATAATGAGAAAAAACACATGTCCATACAAAAATATAAACCCTAACTTAAATATATTTTCAGAATCCATATTCTTTATCTGTTTTCTTGGTCTACTTTAGATAACCAAAAATGTCTGTGTTAGCGTACTCAACCCAATATAATATACTAGCATGACATCTTTTACTTTTCCCAAAAGGAACTAAAATTCATAGAACAAGTAGTAATCTACACCAAAATAATTGCCATTTTATAAAAATCTTACACATCAAAGAGAAATGATTACAGTAATTCTAAACTAATGTCTCACATAATAATAATCCTCACTTCCAGCCCCCGGAGCCAAGCCAAAGCCAAAGCCAAGGCATAAGGTCATAACGAAACCACCCAGTACTAACAAATTGACTAAAATGCAACACCATATACAAACTTAGGCCAATAAGAATTATAGAGAGAAAAATATTCAGAAAAACATGTGACAAATTGAACATTTTATGTACCCCTCTAAGACTAAACACCAAACGAGACTAGATTTGCATCAACATGAACGGTGGTGGTGGTGGTGAAGTGTAAACCTGTTCACAAGATTCCATTTGGCGAATCTAATGAACCGACGATGAGCAGCATACAAACTGTGCCCAATATGGTCTACTCTTCCTCTTTTCTCTTTTAATCTCCGCAGGATACCTTGCAGGCGAGTTCCATTCTTTACCGATCTCTCTATCAGCAGCAGCGTGGCCTAAGGGTGATTCAGGAGCCAGAATGGAGTTTACTGTTGTTGCTTTTTCACCTTTCTGAATATCTGGAGCTACATTCTCTTTACGCTTTGGCGACTTTGCTCTCGCCTCTACCGAGGCCTTGCCCAAGAGGTTTTTCAAAGGAGTGTGTTGTTGCTTACCAGTGCTCCAGTTTGTTACCTTGGCAATGATGTCTTCATTCTTCTTTCTCCCTGGCGATTCATTTATGACTTGAGTAATCGAAGGAAACCACCCAGCTTGTGAAGCCGGAGATTTTGGCTGCTGTGAGTTCTGGCCTGTCTGGATTTCATCCAAAGTAGCTTTTTCGCCATTCCCAGGTTCAACCAGTGTCAAGAAAGACGGTGCCTCAAACATGTCTGATTTGTCTGGATGTTGTCCTTCAGAAGCAGGCTTCAACTGATTTGAGTCTGTCTTCTCTCCAATCGCCACTTGAGATTCGCTCGGTGGTAAACTGTCAGCATCAACAACAGCTTGTGCGTCTGATTGGATGGAAAGCACTGTCACAAGCATCAAACATTAGAAAATACACTCACACATGCTAACAAAATTGATACTATGGAAAATATTTTGAAATCTGCCAGAAAATAGTTAAAAGATAAGAATATAATTAAACAAACTAAATAAAGATGATCAAAGAAACTTTGTAAGAATAACCAAATTGAATGAGGTTGGAGAATATCTAGAAGTTGAATGAACAAATTCTGTTTTCATTGAAAAACAAAGGTTATATGTTTGAATTCGTAATAAATCACTCCTTATGTCAAACAACCAAATCACATGGTCAATTCAAAGGGTAATGCCAATTTTACTAATTGCATGCACAGTTCTATGTAAGTTCAATTGCTCTTATAGAAACTACATTTAGCAAACCATTAGCATTAATTGTCAAGGAATATTTTTTTTTAAGTTGATCAAACAAAAACGTTTCAAAAAGATAAATTACCTGAAACAGATCCCCAGTTTCCCTCCAAACTGTCAGTTTGGCTAAATGAGTCAACTGATAAATCAGTTACAGACCCAGCTAGGTGTTGTTTGTCAATTCCTTCTTGAAAATATTCAGAACCATGCACAGATGTGGCATCAAATGCTTTCATAGAGATATCATCAATTCCAGTGGAACTACCGATCGATGACTTCACATGCAAGGGAGAATCAGCTGTTGGTTCCTTAACATTGCTATCCTCGCTGTCCTGAACTCCGTCATTTCCATCAAGTTTTTTTTCAGTCGTCTCTTGCAGTTTATCTGAAGCCACTATGACACCCACACTGCCTGAAGTAGGAGCACTGCTTGAATCTGCGTATCCAATGACTGGTGACTCTTCTACAGGGTGGGATTCTTGAAAATGGCTAGCAGATTCTGGCTTATGTTTTGGCTGCACTGATGAGTGTTCTTCTACAGGTCCTTCCTTGCTTTTAAATCCATCTTCAACACACTTCTGAATTCCATCATTCTCAAAACTATTATCATCAATACCATCCTGTAAACTGGCAGCTCGATTAACATGGAGTTCAGAGGACTTATTAATAGATTCCGGAATAACTACAGCATTCTCTGCGCAACTTTCCTTTGTAGGACCCTCACAATTGTCAACTCCAGTTACATCTTTCAACTGACCAGCAGCAGCATCACAAGTGTCTCCACCTATATAGTCCCTGATTTCAAACTTCTCATAATTACCATCATCATCTCCTTTCTGTAAGTTGTTTTCCAAACTAATTTGAAGTTCAGAAACCTTTTCAGCAGATTCAGGATTAACTACTGAGTGCTTTAAGAAACTTTCCTTTGCAGGACCATTGCTGCTCGCGACTACAGTTTCATCCATCACACGAGTAGCAACATGACCACCAGCATCTCCAGTCAAATCATCCTTTCCAAATTCGATTTTTTCATAGCCAGCATCAACTCCTCCATGTAAGTTGGTCACTAAATTTTCACTTTTAGATCCAGTACTATCAGCAACAGTTACATGGCTCACAGTACTGTCATCCTCTTTACCATGAGAGAAATCTTCTGAAAAATCAGATTTATCAACCTTTTCATGATCGTCCACACGAGATAAGTGGGCTGCTTGAACTATCCCTGCATTGCCTGAACCAATAACTAAATCTTCATCAGATACTACAGTCTTAGTATTTGTGTAAAAATTATCCTGGAAAGTCTCGCTGCAAATACCATAAGATTCCTCTCCTCCAAGAGAAGAAATCGAAAAGGTTTTATCCATTAGAGGCATCACAACTTCTGACGGGGTTCCCTTTTCATCTGATCTTTGGCTTTCAGTGATTTTGACCTTGCTCTCGGACAAATTAACTTCCTCTTCAACCGGCACATCTTTAACCGTTGGCACGCTTCTACTGTGATTGAGTTCCACACTATCTTCCAAAACATGCCTATCTGAAACAAAGACCACATTGTTTTCACTTTGGTCAGTCAGCAAATCAAGACCTGTCTTCACAACATCAGGTCCTTTAGTATCATCCTCTTCATCATTAGTTTGTTTGCATTCTAAGGTGGAAAAATGGTCTACTTTCAATGCTTTGTGATCTTTAAAATCCTCAAGCAATAGATCAGGATTATCAACTACATGTATGTCATCTGGAACAGAAAGAACAAGTAAGTTAGCATCGACTTCTCCCTTCTTCTCAATTAAATCACCAGAATTCATGTAGTCTATTCCTTCTGCACTATCCACTGTAGTTTTGGCAGTATCATTGGAAGCATTTACATGTTCATCTTCAGTAGAAACATCAGTAACCTTTTCTTGCAACTGAACAAGACCACCATCGGGCATAGCTGGCACAGGTTCTAACTTTTCAACAGCTTCACCTGACTTGGACATGACCCCAGCTGTTTCAGCATCTACATTAGTGGGTAAGATTGTAAATTGCACCGCACTGCTATCTAAATATTTGTCTTTCTCCACCTTCACATGCATCCCCTTTCGAGACAATGTCGAAGAGCCATCAACATTATCATCAATGAAATTTGTCTTCTCACTCTCTACTGATACATCTTTCTGTGTGTCTGATTTCACAGTATGCAATTCACCAACTGAAGCATTTCTATTAACATTAAGAGCCAAATCTTCATTCTGAAAATCTGTAGAAGAATCTATCACAGAACTAGCAATACAGCCTGAGGGTTCCATATATTCTGGTGCACCTCCTGATCCATTACTAGTGCTCTCTGGAGTTTCAGAATGTTGCATTTGGATACCATCAATTATACTGCCCAGAGGTTTAATGCTTTCTGCAGTTTAAATCAATAAAACCCAAAAAAAGTTTAAGACCATAATCACATAAATATAGCGACCAAAATTATTGATTGGCATCACCTGGTTAAAGACAACCACGAAAAAAATAACAGGCATCAGCGTTTACAACGAGGTTAAAATGCATTCGGTAAAAACATAGTTTACGGAAATGAGTTGTAGGCTAGGCATAGTCTCAAAATTTTCAAAAGTACCATAATGCTGGTAGCCTGGCAACGTCATCTAACGATCCAAATTTCTAAAATTCCAACATTAGCTCATTGCACTATATGAATGAAACCAATGCAACTTGAACTTTTGGCGTCCACCAAACAATGGAAGATAGCCTTGACATTATAGCACACTAATTGACAGATATTGAATCCTTAACAACCATATCTCATAATAAGCAGAAACAGTTTATGTGGCGCTAATTCTTTCATTTCTATCATTTGAACTTTTATAGCAATGACAATGAATGATTAATACCACGGACACCTTCTTAAGATATCGAAAATTTTCAACTAAACATAGACCAATTTATGGTATACCAATAAAGCAGAAAAAATCAATTGACAATTATTAGTGTCAAAAATATTGAAAGCTTACCAGCAATTGGACCATCATCAGAGGATTGGTTCATATTTGATTCACTCTTTACAATCTTTTCCACATTAGTAACCGATTTCCCAGCATCAGCCTGATCTTGAGTCACTGCAAATAATCTACCTTCTGAAAATTCAGTGGCGGCATCAGAAAAAACATCTTCTGTTCTATTTGTCAATTCCATGGTTCTTCCATTACCCTTCTCAAAACTACTTTCTTCAAATACTTGGCGAGCTTATGCATCCAAATTAACACATTGAGAGATTCAGATGGAAAAAAATTATTAAATTCATTATTTGTAAAAAAATAATAATAATACCTAATAACAAGCAAAATTTATAATATTTTTGATCAAGAATCAAGGAAGATATAGTGAACAAAAAGCTCCAAATGTTTCTCTTTTTTTAGAAGTAATTTATTCACCCTTTAAGTAATAGTAAATAATAGTAAAAATAGTAACAGAGATCTACCAAATCTAGCATATTTCCAAATATTTCTGCAGTAACCATAAACAGAATAGTGCTAAAAAACAAAGCCAATGAATATTTAATAAAAAAAGACAAGAAAAGGGGAATGGATAAGGATGTAGATTCTCACTAGGGGTCTTGTTGTGATCTTCATCATCATCAGAAATGGTTGAATGACCACTTCCTTCCATGTCGACAAGCTTGTAACCTTCAACAGTTCCACAGATCTTCTTGTGTGCTCGTCTGTGTTTGGAACTTGGGTGTGGCTTTGGATATGGCCATCCACATTTTCGACAGACATATTTTCCATGAATATCTTCAATGAAAAAAAAAAGCAAAATAATTAGTAACGAGTGAAAGAAAGAAAGAAAGAAGAAGAACAATAATAATTGATAGAAATCAATATGCCCAAAACCCCAAAAACCCCAGAACACCATTTTGGAAAACAACAAAGAGAAAAACGAAAACAGGTCCCAGAAAATCAAGAAATCAGTATACCCAGAAAAAGTTCTCAAAAACCCAGAAGACATTTTCCTTGGAAAATGAACAAGCAAGAAACTTTACAGAGAAAAAGGGACCAAAAAAAAGAAAAAACAGAGACCCAACTTAACCACCAAAAAAATATCCCGAGATCCAAAAAGAAACAATGAAAAAATCGAGAAAAGCAGAAAATCCAGACCGTGTTTTTGAAGTTGTTGGTTATCCATTGCACAAGTGAGGCGTTTGGCTAGAGAGAAAAGGAGAGTTTCAGAGAAAGAAAGAAAATGAAGACGAAAGAGGAAATGGCCTAAAGGTTGAGAAAGCGGAGTCCTTTCGCTACTTCTAAGTCTGGAAACTCTTACGAACGAACGCTGTACGGACCAGTGTTACCAAAAAAAAATTTATTGTTTTTTTGTTTTTGTTTTTGTGTTTTTTTTTTCTGAGAAAAAGAAAAGAAAAAAGCGGCTTAACCAGTTCCCCATGGCGCATGTTATCAGCGAACACGACCAGGTCACTGTTTTTAATTGTCTGCGACGCGGCACAGGGTACGATTATCGTTAACGCATTTAAAGATTGTACGTTCAATAAAGTCAATAGACAAAAGTCAACACACAAGGGTAAACTGGTACTTAAAGTACGGTGATAGAATTAAGGAACATGTGGAGTTCCATGTGGCTGAGCTTATCGAATAGAAATCTGCATGGCCACGTGTTTGTCTGATCCCTTTGACTAAAGATACACTATTTTCATATTGAGTTGGGTTCGTTTGGCTCGTAATTTTAAGTTTTTTTTTTAATATTAAAAACTATTTTTAAAAATGTTTGGTAAAAATAAAAAATTATTTTCTAATTTATAAGATCTTTGAAAATTGAAATTAGATTTTTCTCAACAGTCAAGAAAAGAGAACTTTTGAGAAACTATGAATGAAGAAGAATATTGGACTCAATTATGCAAGGTGATATGGTTTTAGAATTATATTTATTATTTGTTTTATTTTTTAAATGAATTATGAATCAAAATATTTTACTTGATTTGGTGTGTGAATGGATTGAAATAAGTATTATATAAATAAAAATATTTTTATTTTATCTTTTTTTTTTTTTAAAAAAAGTTTATTTATAATAGAATAATACTATTAAAATTAGAAGGTAAATCAGTAATTTTATATAATAATTTTTTAATAGAAAGTTTATTTCAATAATTGAGGATTGATATTATAATTCTTTTTTTAAACAATAAAATTATAATTGCATAAGGATAAGAATTATCACTAAATGTGTTGTAAGAGTGGGGGAGCCAGAAAATCTATTAAAGGGGTTAATTGTGTATTAAAAAAATTTAAAGAGGATTTTATTACTATTTTTCTTACAATATTTTTTCTAAAACTGATTTAATATAAAAATTACAAAGAAAAAAAAAATAGAGGGCTCAAACTTTCTACCTGGCTACGTTACGTGCCTGCGTAAAAGTATAAATATTTTTAAAAATTAGGGAAAAAAATAACAAACATTCCAAAAATACTATTATTAAAAAAAATCTTTATATTATTATAGGGAAATTCTTAAGTACGAACATCAATTTTGTATTTAATTATAACCATGAGGATATTTTATGATATACATTATAGTTATAGCAGGTATCCTATTATTTTTTGAAAAATTTTGAATAATTTATGGTATTAAAATCATGGTTTAGAATAGCTAGTTGTAGGCGTACTTGATTCTTTTATACGCATGTAAAACAGATTATTTGAAATCTTATTTATGCATTATAAATTATTTGGAATTTTCCAAATATTTGTAAGATATCTGTTACAACTATCATTTACATCATCATACAAACAAATAGGAAAAATTACAAATAACATTGTAAATTTAAAAAAAAAATTGAAAAATATCAAATTTTACAAAAATACAAATAACAATTTGTAAATTTTGGTTACAAAAAAAAATTCATATTTATAATTATACCCCTCCTTATTTTAATTTCTTTTTAAATCGTATTTTTGTTAATATCCCTCTAAAAAAAATTATTTTTTTTAAGGGTACTCAAAATAAAAAATGTTCCTAATCATAGGAGCATCACTCCTACGTAAGAAACTCCAATTATTATATTATTAGCTTGGTCACCCGGCTGTGACTTTGAAAATTGAAAAGGCCAATAGAAGAAATAGAAATACTTGACCAGGCAAGTCAACCCTTGACTTGAGCAAACGAAGGTCAAATGCGTACGTCTGATATTCAACAGTCACAATCTTACTCCGTTACGCCATTACGCCACACCACATCAGATCAAACTACTTTCTCTTTAATAAAACTTTATTTAATATCTTTTTATTTATTTTTCCTTTTAAAAAAACATTTTATTTAACCATATTATACGTTTGGATAAAAAATTAGACTTATATATAAAGTTTTGGAAAATTCTTGAGTGCACTGCATGTTTTTTTTTAGGAGTACTTACCATTTTCTTATTTTTTATTACTGGAATGATTTTATTTTTTATGATTATATACATTTTAGTTATTTTGAGTATTATGTAAATTTTTAAAAAATTCAGAATAATTTACAATATCGAAAATATGGTTCAAACATGTTATCTTCTATGCGTATAAGAAAAAATAGTCACGCATGTAATATTCTATGTGAACATTGTTTTCGGTATTGTAAATTATTCGGAATTTCTCGAAAATTTACAGAATGCTCTAAATAATTATAATATACATGATCATAAAAAATATTTACCGAAAATCATCCCGGTATCAAAAAATAAGAAGATGTGCACTGCCCTATAATTACCCTAAAGTTTTGGGTTTTTTCCCTTTTTGTAAAGTATTTGCACTTTAAAAATATAATAATGTGGGGACATTTTGTCAATTGTGATATTTCCATGTCATTTAAAGATCTTTTGTGATATATAGACAAATATATATTTAATATTTTAAATTTAAGTTTCAAAATTTCTTTTTTTGGGAAAAAAAGTACAATCAAATTGAATCTTTTTTTTCCCCACTACACAATTATTTATTTATTTCACAGTTGTTCACACCTTTATATAGCCCAATACCTAATAATTTGTTTAAAGTTTCAATACTTTCTGGAAGAAAAAAGAAAAAGAGAAAGAAAAAGAAATAGAAATGTGAAATTTCTTGTCTTGTGGCAATAATATTTGACTTAGTGAATAGCATTTAATTATATTCTTTATTTCTGCTTAATATAAAAGGTATGCCTTTTCATTTATTTATTTATTTTGTAGATGTAGATTTGGTTGTGATTTTAATTTTATTAGTCAACAAATATATATTATACTAGTCTAACCATATATTCTAAATTAATTTTGATATGTTAGAGATTAAAAAACATATGTTTTCTTAAAAAAAAAATTAATTTTGTAGTACAACTGTAAATGAGAGCACACAAAATAATATCAATTTATGTATATATTTACTTGTGCTTTTATTGGCACATGTCTTTTTTAAAATTAATTGATTAATTAATTACAAATTAAAGATAAATTGACGTGATGTTAAATTATAAATTTTTATTTTTCAACACACGTTCTCTTGACATATTAATTAAGTACAAACATTCAAATAAATATGTTATCATGCTCCAAAAATAATGTTATCAATTTTTTTATAAAAATCAAAATTATACAAAACATAAATGATAAAATATAAATGTGAAAACTACAGTGTACAACTAACAAAATTTAAATAATAATGTAAAGGACTAGGGAAATAAATGTTTATAGCCATATTAGGTAATTAAATTAGTGTAAATTACTAATAGTTATAGATAGAATAATTCAAAGATGGATGACCCTTTTTTTTTTACAATTTGCGAGGGAAATATTACTAAGATTAGGATTGAGGTTCCATTTTCAAATTAATTGGTGTTAAGTGGAATAATTATTTCATTTATAAAGATATTGTTGTTCTTATATATTTTCCATGTAAAAAAAAATTCACATCTAATACGCCCCCTCACGTTTGGGTCTAAAAGTATGGACATTATGAACGGTCTTAGATACAACATGACTGAACGTGAATATTTGATAGAATGTCACAAGACCGACTCAGAAAATTTGTGGGAATATAGGACATCACAAGGCTGATCGAGAAATTTGTAGGTATATACATCATCCGAAATAAGTCATAGAATCCAATACAAGTTAACCTATATTAAAAAGTTCTTAAATCGCAAAAGTCGAATCTGCTCTTGATACCAAATTACAATTTGAGAGAGAAAAGCTACTAGGACTAGAATTAGGGTTCTATCTTAAAACCGATTGGTATTAAGTGAAGTGATTATTTCCTTTATAAAGATATGATTGTTCCTGTGTATTTTCAATATTCAATTCTTAATACGAAATTAATATGAGTAACTACATATAATTATCAATCAGAGTTTCAAGTTGGGTCAAGTAAAGTTATGTATTTGGAGGTCCTTAGGTGTAATGTCACATAAATCATGCCATAAAATTTCAAACCAAATTAATTAATAGATCTTATGCATTGTTATGCAACATTGTGTGGTGTTGCTGTCACAATCTAATAGGGAATTACAGTGTAATTAATTACCTTTGTACACTCATCCACTTATTTTTTTATTTTATTTATATAAAAATAAAAAAAAATTATTTGGTGGTACAATGTTTATCACTTTAGTTTATCCTAGTAGTTTCCTCTTGTCTACGTTTTCATTAGTTGGATATTAGACAAGATCAGCCCAACCAACATCTAAAAAAGTTAGAATCATAATTATTTATTATTGTTTTGTATTGGGGTTAAGTAGAGCAATGGGCAATCAATACATCAACTTTCAAGCAATGATGGGATCAACAACCCATTTACCTCCAATTATTATTGTTGCTTTCATCAAAAGAAAAACAATGTCCAATTATTATTGGTGATTCCATTAAAACAAAAATTGTTTATAATTATATATATATATATATGTATATATATATATGGGAATTTTAATATTGGAGTTTCACTTTTAAGCCTTACTGGTGGGGCTTTCAGTATTCTCAACTCGTGAACAGTTTTCGACGCGATTTTTTTTATGACCGTGTATATTGTAGCTATTTAGAGCATCATGCAAATTTTCAGAAAATTCCGAATAGTTTACAGTACCGAAAACTAAATTCAAACATGTTGTTGCACGCGTGATTAATTTTTTTTTATGTGTGTAGAAAACATGTGTTGAACTTAGTTTTCGATACTGTAAACTATTCAGAATTTTCTGAAAATTTGTAGGATGCTCTAAATAACTACAATATACACAGTCATAAAATAAATCGCACCGGAAACTATTCACGGGTCGAGAAACACTGAAAGTCCCACCAATAAGACTTAAAGTGAAACCCTATAATATATATATTATAAGATATTATAAATTTAGTTGCAGCTCATTTGGTGTGTAATATTATAAGTGGGAATTTAATTATTTTAATATTTTAAATTACAATAATTGAGATTCCATTTTGAATTTACAGTGTGTCACTTCAAGTGGATTAGACACCATATAATCTCTTGTAACAATATTCATTTAATTGATTTTGAATAGAGTTTTCAATATTACCTACTCATGTTTAAGTGAAGATGAAAAATAATTTGTAGGTATAAATATGGACAACTAAAATAAGGAGAATTTTTGCCACATCTTTATATCTTATATCTTGAATCAATTTGATTAAAATAATTATTAATATATTTAAAAATAAATAAATAAAATTATCTACTCTAAGTGGCGGAACATAAAACGATTATTTTTGTTGTAATGCTTAAAGTATTTTCATTGCTCGATAAAATGATCTTGTTAGTATTGGTATAAATTATCGCTCCCTCATATTCAACTATAGCGATAATTTTGAAATCTGATGAGGTCTCTGACATTCCAATCCAGTTTCGGATAAAAAGAATGAGGAAAGTAAAGATAGAAAATTTAGTGAGAATAAAATTAATTGTAATTTTATGTTGTTGTATATTATATGTTTTGGAGGTAGGCTTTTTATTATTTTTCTAATCTTTAATCAAGATATTTTGGTAAATTTAGCAAAATATATTTGGTAATAATGAATTAATAAAAAATAGCCAACACCTTTTTCTTAAATATAGTTAAATATATATTTTAATGAAATTATTTAATATTTATTAATTTTTCAATAAATGAATATTTATTACCTTAAATGAAATATTTTACTGTTTAAATACATGTACAAGCATTATTTTTCTAACCTATATTTATGTATGGGTTGTAAATGTAAAAATAAAATTATAAAGGCGGTCAGAAGTTAATGTGAATATATAAATTAAAAATTTTATCATATAGATACAAAAATATTAATAAATAATATATTTATACATCTCAAAATTTAATGTGGTTTATGACCATAAATGTAAATTTATGGATAAAATTACATATGATATAATAGAATTACCTGCATACAAATGAGGAAATTATTTTTCTCAATTATTATGATCATGATAAAAAATTTATTTTAACAAATATTATATCACAATACAAGCATGGAGCACATTGTAACCATGGCTCAATTTTTAAATTTTATTTCTTAATTTAACAAAAAAGATATATATTACCCAAAAATAAGAAAATTTGCATTAATACCCCTACACTATAAAAATAACCATTGAATTGCTTTCATAACTCCAATATTTTATTTTATAACTTTATTTATTTTATTTAAATATTCTAAATGATGTGGTTGGTTAGACATAAATTAGGATACCAAAATTATACATGATGTTAAATTCTTAATTCTAATTTTTGTTTTTAATTTTAGACAAGAGAGAAGAAAAATATAAATACAATTTTAAGTTCTTTTAATTAGTGTTTGGATATTATATTTTTTAAAAGCTTTTCAAATTATAAAAAATATATTTTAATATTTTTATTTTTATTAATTATAATAAAAAATATATATTATTGGAATATGAGTAAAATTGGAAATGTAAATTTAATTGAGGTTATTAATTTGCTCAACTTTTATTTATCAAATTATGGAAAATAAATTAATATTTTGAAATGGGTACTATTTCATTAGTGGTTCAATTTTAATTTTAATTTTAATTTTTTTCTCTCATCTTGTAAATAAATTCTCAATAAAACTAAAATAAAAATCACACTTTTTAAATTTTCATTTAGTATAAAATTAACCCATCAGCACTTTATTGCTTTATTTTCTGATAATATCAATAATTTTAAATATTAAGAAAAATCTCATCAAAATCACAATCTACTACTCACACTTCCTTCATTCTTAATTATGATTATCAAAATATGTAAAATGTTGATTTCATAAGAATGATCTTAGTCTAATTTTATTGGGCCTAGTTGTTTTTTATTTTTTATTTTTAAAGTTATATTTTCAGAAATGATTGGAAAAAAAGAAAAGATTAATGGAAACATACTTATTTCATTAGTTAATTATTCTTGCTTTGCGTGCTTATTGATAAAGTTGGTCAAAAAAATATATATTATATTTATGGTTTTAATTTCACTTAAATAAGAAAGGAATGTTATTTTTGAGAAAAATAAGAAATTAATTGGGAATTTTTCATAAATATGACATTTTAGTCTTTATTTTACAAAAATATGGGAATTAAACTTTCCCTAATTTGTATTGAAAAATTTAATTAACAAAAACTCAATTTATGGGGATACTAACTAATCACATATAGACACTCAAAATTAAACAAAAACACATCAGCAAAAGGAAAAGTACTATGGTAATTAACATAGTAAAAACTCCTCTTGTGAAACTTGAGTCCAAACCCCAGCCACATAAACATGTTCTTTGTGTTTATATTTCTGAGGGTAATTGGTTCACTTCTCTTTCTTTGTATGCTTCTGGGGTAACTGGTTACCTTCATGTTCTTATGTGTGTGTATATTTCTGGGTTCTTTATGGAAACTGGTTACCTATGTTACTAAAATCATAGTTACTTCTTTTTTTTATTATTTTAAATGAAGTGTTCTTCCTATTTTTCATTCAACTTTGATGTTTATTTTCATATTTAATATGAGTAACTCATCACTCTTTTTATGGTAATTAGTTACCCCTTTAATGGCAAAATGTTACTCATCTCAAGGTAACTGTTTACTCATCTTGGTACATATTATTTAACCTAGCCCTAGGATTTTTTTTTACATAATTGTCAAATATCAATCAAATAACTGGTTATCATACCCAGGATTTGAAAAAAGAATCGTACAATCTAAAAAAAAGGAAAAAAATATTTACAATAAATAAAAATAATAATAAACACAATGGTATTGTCTTTGTCCAACAAGTGCCCCTTCAATTTTCTAAGAGCAACGTCATTTGAGGAGGCATTGTCAACCGTCACTACAAAAACTGAGGAGATACCCCACTCATTAAGACAATTTATCAACTCTTTCCCCACCAAGTCCCTTTTATGGCTAGGAACTTGAATAAAGTTGATAATTCTCTTCTGCATTTTCCAATTATCATCAACCCAATGTGCAGTAAAACACAAATAACTAATATTCTGGATTGATGTCCGACAATCGGTGGTCAACGACACTCTGTGCTTCACAAAAATCGAGTTCAACTCTTTCTTCTGATCTAGAAACGCATTGTAAATATCTCTCGCAACAGTAAATCTTGATGGGAACTGAAATGTGGGAAAGAAATGTTTAATGAGCTTTTGAAATCCTTTTCCGTCCACGTGCCTAAAGGATAACTCATCCATAATGATATATTCGACGATCACTTTCCTAACAGCATTTTGATTAAACTTTAGCGGCAGCCCACTTTGTAACGTCCCTAAGGTAGGGTACGTCTGCCACATACTCGTAATTCTAGGGTTTACGAGTAGGTAAGGCACTTGACCAAAAGAATTAAATAAAATGATACGAAGAAATACAGAAAAATTTAAAACTTTTATATAAACTTATTAGAAGAAATTATTACACGTATGAATACTTTAAATTTAAGGCAGCCATATGAAAACTCTAAACCATTATTGCATTGCTACTGAGTCCGTGCTCCACAAGTTGCTCAACAGCTAAAGCCACACCTGGAAAAATGTTGGAAAATAACATAATGAGCTAACGCTCAGTAAGCAAATCTCATGCATACACATACACATGAATGTCGTGAGTTTGTAGTGCACATATACTAATATGCTGACTTATATACTTATGCATTTCATTTATTGCTCATGCACTTTCAAACTTTACTTTTATGCTCTTTCTTTTAGTTTCACATTTTTTTTATGGGCCCAATATCACTTGTGCACACTGTTTGATTCAGCCAATGCCTGCAGGGCTTGTTACACATATCATATAGAATCCCATGGGTTCTCCTCCGGCTAGCCATCATCTCAGCTAGGCTCATCATAACACTCATTTCATCGTTGCCATAGCTGCCATACTTATTACACATATGGAGGAGAAAGACGGAAACATGGCAAACATATCTGAATGGTCAACTCTGACCTAGCCCACACTAGTGGGCAGCCACTATAAGTCTTATAGACTTCCGTCTTCTTTACTGAACTTACTTGATTGCTTCATCAAAACAGTGGCACCCTTTTTAAACATCTTATTATCACTTTGCTTAAGCCTTGTGTCATTAAAATGTTTAACTTTACATAAGACTTTTCAAGACATTTCATAACTTTTCTCATATTCATATGCATGGTCTTATATCACATAATAATGTATCACATAACTGTACATGCCATGCATACATGCTGATGCTGAAATGCCAATGTTCGTGTTCATGACTGATGTTGATGGTATTCAATCAAGGCATTGTATCACATCTCATATAACTCAAAACATCTTTAGTCATAATACATGAAGCTTTGGGTTGGTGGCGTTGTTATACCTTAACGTAGAGCTATGGCTCAGGTCTAAGGTTTCCAGCCTAAAAACTTAAACGCTTCATATATCATAACATATAACAAATCATGAACATAGAGTAATCCACATATCCATCAACATAAGAACACATACTTGCACATAATTCATATCATTCTTAACCAAGTAAGACATCTTTCACATATCACAGAATTCATCAATTACATATCACACAACACCCTTATGGTGTTCATATAACCATTCTTCACATACTTATCATATGCATCATCATCATACCATACTTAACTCATCAGATGTACACAATCAATGTAGTCATGCATCTTACACTTAAGCACAAAAGGTGAGATTTACTTACCTTAGGTCCTTAGCTTATTTTAAAATTCCTCACCAAGAGTCAATCAATCAAATCCATACAAATCCTATTCAAGGCACATCATTTATTAAATTCTATCAAAATCATAAATATATACTATTGATAGTGTATATTAATAATACCAGAAACTATATAAATGATAATAATAAATTATTATCAACGTAATGCAAATAACTCTTCATATAAAACCATGCTTTAAACCTTGCTCATAAGATAATGTACCCTTATGATAATAATAATAATAATCCCAACAAAAATAATAATTATCGTCTATAATTAAACTTATTTCGATATTAATAACAAAATACTTCAATAGCAATACGTATATGGATGTATATATTCAAATAGTTATTTTATAAAAGAAATCATATTTTTAACATAAAGTTGTAATAATCAATATAATGATAATAATATAAATATAAATATTTATATTATTATTAATTAGTCATAATATCAATTCCAGTGATATAATAAATATACTTTCTCCAAACTTCATTGGTCTTACAAATATCAATAACTGTAAGAAACTAATATTTGATATTATTTTAATATTCAAATATTAATATACAATAATAATAGTTAGATAATAGGTTTACTATAAATCATACTTTTCATATATATATATATATATATGAATCTGTATTCTTGATTTACTTAACAAAATAATAACAATAATAATTAAAATTACTTAATCATAATAATTTCCATATTAATATAAAATCAATTAAATATGTATTTTTATACTTTATTTAATATCTAATATTTTCTAGAAAATTAGACAGCACAACGGCTATAAAGTGGACAATTCCAAAATCAAAACCTGTATCAAAAATATATATAATCCCAGACAGCCAGTAAATTACAGAAAATATTCCATATATCAATAATATATAATTATATACTATAAATACACATAATAACAATTACTCTAATCAATCACAATTAAATCACAATATATAGGTTAAAGAAATTATACCAAAATGATCGGGTTCCACAATAAGTCAAACGATGATTTTCTGAGACTCAAAACGTACTTCGGAACCTCGAACACTAAGTTTCGACCGTCGGTCTACGGTGGATCGCGGTGGCTCGTGGTGGGCCCACCACCCAACTATGGTAGATGTAGGAACAAGTTATTGGGTTTTGAAGCCCACAACACGAGGAACACGATGGTGGTGACGGATCGGCAAACGGATGCCCGAGGTGGCCGAATCGCAACTTTGAAGTCGCGGGGTGGCCGAACTTAAATCGAGTGGTTGAGGCGTTTAATCGGCGAGTGAGCTCTAGATTCCCGCGTGGGTCGATAGTTCGGAGGCCTCTGAATCCAACGGTCCGGCGCGTGGCTAAAAATGGTGGCCGGAAAGTACTCCTGCGTCGTCGGCAACAGTAATACGCAGAGGAGAGAGAGAGAGAGAGAGAGGGAGAGAGAGAGAGGTTTTCTGAGGAGAGAGAGAGAGAGGGGGGGCTCGGGTAAAATGAAAGGCTGAAGCCTTTTATTTTATTTTATTTTATTTATTTATTTATTTATTTTTAAAAATTACACTTGGACCCAAAATACTAAAATTCTTTTCAAATAAGCCCTTTAGCCAAACTTTCTTAATTTTTATAAAAATCCCCAATTAAAATTATATGACATTTGGGTCCAATACTTGACTACTCAAGTTTCTCTTTCTTTAATCTCATTAACAACATAAAATCATATTTTAAACACTATTTTTCCATTACTATTTCTTAAATTTGTAAAGTTGTACATTTTATGTATTAAAACTCTGATTTATTATAAATAAATGTATTATGAAAATGTTGGATATTACACACTTGAAGCAACTTCTTCTTCATTGCAGGTTGTTGTATTTTAGTAAATCTATCCATAGTTGATTGTTGCTTCTTACTTTGCTCAACCCAGTCACTAAAAGGACACTTCTTACATTTTCTCTCCACATGTGCCCATAGTGTGCTAGTCCCATTCAACTTTGTATCATCTGCATAATCGGTGCCACAATAATTGCAAACAACTCTTGGCTTCTTAGGATCACAATCAGGCAACATAGTGTAATGATCCCACACGCTCGATGTTTTCTTTCCAACCCTTTGCCTCTTTTCTGGTCGTTCAATCTCTTTCTCCTTTTCTTTTTCATTATCCTATTTCTCGGTCTCTTTGTCTTTTTCCTTATCTTGATTTTGTCGATCATTCCTCTTCTTTCGTACGTTCTCTTTCTTCCTTTCCTTCGCTTGTTCTTCTCCATCAGAACTTGACAAATTAGTTTCAGCATACTCCAACCACTCCCCCATCATCCCTTCTAAATTTTCCTCGTTATCCATATTAACGATCTATTTACATATTTATAAACACAATTTCAGCAACAAATATAAGGCATAATATGAATTTAAAAAACTTATGAAATCATACAGGAAGAGAACTAAAGAATTTGTGAAATGAGACTATTTGGTTCACCAAATAATATGATTTGAAGCATCATTATTATTCTTATTATTTGTATATAACACCCCTGAAGATACAACATGATTGTTTATTTATCCGATACTTCATTGTACCAATTAATATATATTTGTTGTGTTTGATGTATTGTTGAATTAGATAAATATTATACTATTTATAAATCAATTTTAAGATATCACAAACAATAATATTAGATGAGATTCACTAATATTTAATATTGTAATAATTGTACTATAACTTATTATTATTATTATTATTATTGTGGTATTAGTAGTATCGTACTCTCGAAAGGGATAGGTAATACCAATTATTTATTTATTTTAAGATTTAAATAGGAAGGAAAAAAATAGAGATTTGTACCATAAATGACAACGAAATGCCATTACTTATAAAAAACACATCAACATTCAACATTCTTTTTTATAATATAAGTCAAACATGGTGTACTTTGTTATATATGGTCTGAATCATCAATTTACAAAATGCATGACCCCACAGAAAATTCAGTGCAAAAAATTGACCCGAAACAAGTTTCTAAAATTATAAAAAAAAATGATAATATTAGTGGGGTGGTAGAGTACTTAATTGTAAAATGAATTTGTACTTGTAGCTCCAAACCAAACCAAACAAAAGTTACTACAAGGATGTAATTAGAACAGAGAGCTAAATAGAAGAGCAAATGCAAATATGCAAATGCAAAGACCATTACTTCTGAACACAGACAACTTGTTTGATTTTAATAAAGAATATTCTTGCTCCCAAGTCCATGTAACCATGTCAAACGTAGAGCAACTAAAAAAAATAAGATGAGCAAAGTGCATTATTTAATACCTGGTAGGTAGTCGCCGCCCGCCGCCGTGTCCGTGAACTTGAAGTGAAGCAGTGCAGTCGCGTGGGTTGTGGTCGACTGGTCGTGCGGCTGGGCCGCGTTGCTGCCGCTGAGTCGTCGTGGGTCGTGGTAGTGGTCGGTCCGTTCGTTTGGGCTGGGATGGGTATTTGAGAGGCGGCTGCAAGTGATGAGGAGAGGAGATTGAAAGTTTGAACTTTGAAAGAGAACAGAGGAGAGGAAGAAGGAGGAGATGGGTCTGTTCTGTGAGAGGAGGCTGCAAAGTGATGAGGAGAGGAGATTGAAAGTTTGAACTTTGAACGAGAACAGAGGAGAGGAAGAAGGAGGAGATGGGTCTGTTGAACTCTCTTCTGTGAGTGAGAGGCGGCTGCAAAGTGAAAGTGATGAGGAGTATCCGAAACAAGTGCATGCCCTAAGTTTTTATTTTTTAATTTTTAGATTTTTTATTTTATTAAAATTTTTAATAATTAATAATTATATGATATTATATTATTATTTTATACTGTTCGGTCGGTTTCGGTTTCGGTTTCACTGGTCGGTTCACCCAAAATTTTCAAACTGACTGAACAGTGGCGGTTTGCGCCGTTGACGGTTTTTTCGGTGTTCGGTTTAATTGGTTTTGGTTTTTTTGGTGTTCGGTAGGTCAGTGTACACGGTTTTTCGGATTTTATGCTCAGCCCTACATGTAAGGGATTTACAGGAATGCTATAATGTCCTGAATAAATATAGGATGAAGTTAAATCCCATTAAATGTTCCTTCGGAGTAGGATCAAGGAAGTTCTTGGGATTTATAGTTAACTCGAGAGGAATTGAAGCTAATCCTCAGAAAATAAAGGCCCTGATCGAGATGAAGTTGTCAGTGAAGATTAAGGATGTCCAAAGCCTAACCGGGAGGATTGCTGCTCTTAGTAGATTCATTTTGAAATCGACAGATAAGTGCGTCCCATTTTTCAATCTACTCAGAGGCAATAAGAAATTTGAATGGACAGATGAGTGCGAACAGGCCTTTCAAGCACTAAAAACGCATATGGCGCAACCACCTATCCTGTCAAAGCCGGTCGATAAAGAGACTTTGTTCATCTACTTGGAAATAACGAATTACGCTGCTAGTGTTGTTCTAGTAAGAGAAGAAGAAGGTGTGCAGAAGGTTGTCTATTATGTAAGCAAAAGGCTGATCGGAGCAGAGTTGAGATATCCCCCCATCGAAAGGGTAGCCTATTGTTTGGTTTTGGCCTCTAGGAAGCTGCGGCCTTACTTCCAAGCTCATCCAATTACGGTCTTGGCTGACCAGCCTCTTCGACAAGTCCTGCAAAAGCCAGAGGCTGCAGAAAGATTACTAAAGTGGGCAGTCGAACTAGGGCAGTTTGACATATCTTACTTGCCGCGAACAGCGATAAAAGGACAAGCCTTGGCTGACTTCATCGCCTAATTCACAGAGCTCGCGGGTGGCGAACAGACGGAAGAGTTCAGCAAGCTTGAGTGTCAAATCCAAGCACCCTCGTGGAAATTGTTTACAGACGGTTCATCCAAGGAATCCCACGCAGGAGCAGGAGTGATATTGATAACGCTGGAATGGCATCGATTTCACTGTGCAATCAAATTTGACTTCACTGCTTCTAACAATGAAGCCGAATATGAAGCACTACTCGCTGGATTGCGGTTAGCCAAGGATATCAACATAAAAGCGCTTGACATCTATAGTGATTCTCAGCTGGTGGTGAATCAGGTCCGGGGAGAGTACCAGGCGTGAGGTTTAAAGATGGTCGCCTATCTGAACAAAACGAAGGATCTGTTAGCCCAATTCAATAGATACAGCCTCCAGCAAGTACCTCACGATTAGAATTCCAACGCGAACGCTTTGGCAAAGTTGGCAAGTGTAAAAGATGTTGATGCTCTGAACATAGTGCCAGTCGAGCAACTATCAGTACCAAGCATCCAAGCAGCAGAAACCACTCTGGTCATCCAGATGGCAGATACATGGATGGCACCATATGTAGAGTATATGTCAAGCGGCGTACTACCAGCGGATAGGAACAAAGCCAGGACCCTTCAACGACAAGTTGCTAGGTATATCCTGGTCGATGGAATTCTGTACCGAAGGGGATACTCACTGCCACTCCTCAGATGTATTACTAAGGAAAAAGCTAAAGAATTGATGAAAGAGGTGCACGAAGGTTTTTGTGGGGACCACGCTGGGGGGCAGAGTCTGTCAAAAAAGATCCTAAGGCAGGGCTATTTCTGGGCGACCATGAATGAAGACTCAATGGAGTTCGTGCGGAGGTGTGACAAGTGTCAGAGATTTTCTAAAATCCCACGAGCAGCTCCCAATGAGTTAAATCAAATGCAGAGTCCATGGCCCTTCGCAGTTTGGGGAATAGATGTAACGCCCTAACTCTAGGGACCGTTACGGTGTGCCTTGTACACAGTGCTAAACTCGCTAATCGAGTCATTTGGCCAAAATCGTGTCACTAAGTATGATTAGCAGTTTAGGGATTAAATTTTTTGAATAAGATGTAACGTTTCACTAAAACGTTTAATATATACATTGGGATCCCAAAAATATAATTTTAAAGTCTACTACAAGAAAAAATTTACAATAGGTCGTTCTATGCGGCAAAACAGGGTTTAACCCTAGTTCCACTTCAAACCTCGGCCGTGGCGGACGAGCAGCTGCATATGCACACGTCATCACCTAAGCTCTCCAACTCAAGGATGGTCCAGCTTCCCTTTGCCTTTACCTGCACCACAAAGCACCCGTGAGCCGAAGCCCAGCAAGAAAACACAATATAACATGATGTAATATCAACAATGATCATAATAATCATCCAGGACTCTCAGTCCCAATATAAATAGGTGACAGTTGCAACAGTCACAAAAGTGGGTACAGCCCCCTCTAGCCATGGGACGTTAGGGTCACCCGGGCTTAACTGATAAGAGAACATTTCATAAGTTTGAATAGGATAGGTGTATGGTGAATAGTCACCAACATAACCTTTCCCCATGACCATAGAGTCATAACCTTGGAACAGCGTTCCCTAGCCATGTGACAAACAGTCACCAGGGCAATATGCCCTGGCTTTGATCATCTGGTCTTAGACCAGGCAAGCGCTTATAAGTTCATCGACTTTAGGGTCGGTCCAGCATTAATGCCATAGAGCCATTCAATGCTAATATCGATTAGATCTAATCTTCATTTGGCTCGACGTTCATGACGCTATGCCATTTCTGACTCTTAGGTCAGTATCCCTGACTAGTCAGTGCCATACACAAGTAAGCCATGCCACCAAGCATATATCACATGTTCAATATCCATAAACAAGGTATTCAACATGCTTACTAAACAAGTACTAGTACAATTAGGATCATGCATAAACACAGAGATTCAAGCTCTGAACGATATCATACACAGTAAACAAAGCATGTCCTAATCACATGTTTCTCGTGCATCACATGCATTATGTTTAACAATCCAACATGCACCAATAATAGCCATGCAGGTCACGTTTAATAATCAACCAACATGCATCAAGAATAGCCATGCATGTCACGTTTAATAATCAACCAACATGCATCAAGAATAGCCATGCATGTCACGTATACACAGGGTGCAGTTTTCTTACCTCAGATTCGAGCTATAATGATTTAAAGAACGACCCTTGAGAACGATCAACTTTTAGTCCTTTAGCGGTCACCTAGTCATAACCAAATATAGGATATCATCAATAAAAATGATCAACATAGGTTCCCAAACCAATATCTAGCCTCCGGGACATCAATCCATACTTAACCGGGTAGTAGGATCAACCCCGAGGCCTATGGGTAGCATCCCCAAGCTAAAAACACAATTCTGGCCAAAAATGCCCTGATGGGCCGCGGCTCACCCCTCTGACAGAACCATTTCCTTCACAAAAACGCACATAGGTCGTGGCTCACCATAGCCATGCCGCGGCCCTTTACCAAAACCAGCAAGCACCAGCTTGCTTTCCCTTGCGTTTTTCCTCGAAACCAAACCCTCAAACCCGTCCCAAACCTCAACCTAACACCCAATTCAACAACTAAACATCACCTATATCAAAACCTCATCAAAACCCAAGGTAAACATCAATCAAACTTCCATTAATTCCAACTATTTACCAAGAAATCACAAGCTGAAAGTTTAAAACCAAAAACAGGGTATACCACAAAATTCATGGCTGGAACTTATCTCAAACTTGATTTTGAATCCTCTTCAATGGCTGAATCAAGTCCCTAAGCTCCCACCTTTGATCTCCTAGCTTAACTCCTCAATTCAAGCTCAAAAACTCCAAAGAGGAAATGGAAGAGAATGATGCACGGGAAGGAGAAGGAAAAACCCTGTTTGTACTCTGTTTTTCTACAGCCACCTAGAGGTCATATACATCCAAACCAAATGACCTAAATACCCCTAGGTATTTAAAAGTTTCTAAAGCCTTCCCAAGGATAAAATTGGTACTTTCCACCTATCTCGTTAATTATAATTAACGCTCTTCAATTCCCGCTAATCTCAATATTCTCAAATGCCAATAAATCATATCCCATTACCCTTTAATTCCCGGTATTGTTCTAATCATCAAAATGACCCCGAGACTCACCCCGAGCCCCGAACTTAAACCCGTTATGACTAGACCGAACACTTACATCTCATGATCGTCTCATGCCGAATAGCTCGAACCAATCCACCTTATAATGTGGCTATATTAATTAATCACAACCATGCACCCAAAATACACAATTACGCCCACAGCGGCCAAATTACCCTTATAATTAAAAATACTCCCATATACATGCATTTACCACCATATAATAATATAATTCACATGAACATGCATATGATCATTAAATAGTATCATAATTCAATTATGGCCCTCCCGACCTCCTAACCAAGGTCCTAACCCTTATTAGGAAATTTGGGGCATTACAATAGATCTAATCGGATCTTTGCCTACAGGAAAAGGTGGGGTAAAGTATGCAGTGGTTGCCGTCGACTACTTCACCAAATGGGTCGAGGCTGAGCCACTCGCAACCATAACGACCAAGAAAGTGCTTGACTTCGTAATCAAGAACATCATTTGTCGCTATGGATTACCAAGGAAGACAGTCTCGGATAACGGCACCCAATTTGACAGTGATCTATTCACGGACTTCTGCAAACAACATGATATTATCAAAAGCTTTTCTTTAGTCGCTCATCCCCAAGCGAATAGGCAAGTCGAAGTAGTTAACAAAACGCTGAAGGATACCCTGAAGAAGCTAAGGGAGCATGGCAAGAGCAGTTGCCTGAAGTTCTTTGGTCGTACAGAACTTCCCAACGAACAGCAACAGGCCATACCCCATTTTCCTTGGCGTATGGGTATATAGCTATGTTTCCTGTCGAGTTAGATCCACCCTTGCACCGCAGATTGACATACGACCAAGACTCTAACAGCCAACTATTGATGGAATCTTTGGACTCAATTGATGAGAAGCGTGAACAAGCTCAGCTCCGAGTAGCTGCGTACCAGCAAAAGGTCGCCAGGTATTTCAACTCTAAAGTGCGAGAAAGGAAATTCAGTGTTGGAGACCTCGTACTTCGAAGAGTTTTTCTAAACACCCGCGACCAAGTTGCTGGAGTACTCGGGCCTAATTAGGAAGGGCCATACCAGACTGATGAGGTCCTTCACCAAGACACATATAAACTTGCACGCTTGAACGGAGATCTCGTTCCTCGCTATTGGAATGGAGAACACATGCGCAAGTATTACCAATGAACAATTCTTCTTAAAGAATTGGCTTGTATAAATTTTACTTTTTACAAGTTTTGAAAAAGTGTAAGATCTTATTGATCACTCGTACAGACATGTTTAGTCCATTTATTATGAGAAATAAAAGGGACTGTGCTCAGCCAGTCATTTCTTGCCAACTATTGTATTTATTACAAGTATTTGCTCATTACGTGTGTTGTTTTGCTGTATTATAATTCTAATCATATTGCTACGAGCAGTAATGTTCAAACAGGTTCTGGTCAAGGCAAGCGACCAAGGACCTAAAGCTCCTCGATCACTTAGGGGGCATATAAGGTACAAGTAAGCAAAGAATATCGTTAAAAGGTATGTAAACACATGAGCAAAATAAGTGAAAGCATGCTAGGGCACTTAGAATATTTTTCAAAATTTTGATATTTTGTTAAATCAAACCAAAGTGTTATGCTAAGTTCGGTCATGCGAACAGATGCTATACTAATATGCAAATATATTATAATGTCAAAATGAATCCTTTTACACCGCGAGCAGTCGCTGCTCGGATGTAATTGTTCAAATAAAAGTAAAAGCTGCCTATGCAGCAACAAAAAATATATTGTCTTTACATCACGACCCATAGGTCGTGTAGTTAAAAAGATAAAATATAAATAGAAAAAGCTTAAGCAGCTGGAGGATCCTGAAGTGGGCCTTGATCGACGACGCCTGCAGCCTCATTGTCTGCCCCATCCATCCCAACGGCCAGCAAGATTTCAGGGGAAGCAGGAACCCTTGACCTTTCTTCCTCGGCCAGTTGAGCAGCGCAGCGCAGCGAGCAAGCTCGGCGTCTCTCACATTCTCGTGAAGGTAGTCGAAGTTGGCACCTTGGTTATGCTTCCAGAAATCATAGAAGCATCGAAGAGTGGCACTCTTGTACCTTTCCAAGTTGCTGGCGTTGGATTTCTCGAGCTCCTTGATCCGGCCCTCCAGGGTAGTATTCTCCTGCCTGCTCGCAACCAAGTCCACCTTGAGCTGTTAGGCCGCGCGGAAATAAAAGCAGTTGGACTCCTTAAATTGGTCCCTCTGCTCACGAGCTTTGTCCAGAGACCTCTGCTTCTCCTCCAACTCCTTAGCTAGTTTATCCTTTTCCTCAAGCACCACTGCCAGCTGTTCAACATATTTTGCCTCGGCAGCTTTAAGTTCATCCTGGTGCCGTTGCTCCAAAGTTCTGGCCTGCTCGGTGACAGCATCCGAGCGTATACGGCCGACAGTGAGGTTCAGCATGGCCTGCTGTCGGAGTAGGAGTTAGACTAACTATAAAATAAAGAAGACTTGTTTCCACAGGAAAAGTTGACTTACACTGGTGAACTCGTCCAGGGCGTGGTTCAGGATCAGGTCAACATCCATCGCCTCTGTAGCAGCCATTGCCTCTCGGCAGCGGTCGTGCTTCACAATCTTAGTGACCCTCTCCTTGACCAATTTAAAGGCGCGACCGGTTAAGTCGCCCTCAGTTGAAGCAGGATCGACCTGCTGGGTTTGGTCGGTTGGGGCCGCGCGGGAGGTGGAGTAGATCCGGCTGGAGCAGGAGGAATCTGCTGCTCACGAGGAGAGGATGGATTTGTGGTGGTGGAGGGCCTATCCTCCGAAGGGCCTGAATTGCGAGGCTTCTTCACCTGAGGCGCTTTGCTGCTTTCCCCGTAGTGCCTCTTGCTTGTCTTTTTTTTGCTCGGGGGAGCCGCGGCAGCCTCAGGAGTGTTGTAAATGTCAAACACATTTACGGAGTCCATGTCTGAAAAAGAAGCAAAATATCGAACAATGAAATAGCATAAATGACTAAATATATAACATCAGGAAAAGAAATAAAGAAATATTGCAAAGTCAAATACCCGAGCTATTATTACTAATCGCTATACTATAGACTCTACTAGTCTTATACTCACTCTCTGACATGAAAAAGTTTAGACCTAAATTTGGAGCATATTTAAAATTGCCGTCCTCGTCGAATAGGTGACAGGGAAGTGGCAAGCTACCTAAAAGCGAAATAACTGTACTATTCTCGTTTGAGGACTCATCCGAGTGTTCGACAGGCTTGGTGGCCTTCTTTTTTCCCTTCCCCGAGGGGACGGAGGGCCTCTTTGTTGGAGGGGTGCCAACAGGCTCCCTGATTGTGACCCCGGTCGGCCTCCTTCGTGGTGGCAATGTTGGCGGTTGCTGCTCGGGTTCCTCCTCGGTTGTGGCACTCCCTGCAGTTGACTCCCTCATGTCCTGATGAGGGGCCAAGAGGCCAACCAGCCTGAGAGTTGCCTCTGTGACTAGATGTTTGACGCTTTTTTCTACGTCAGTCACTAAATAAAGGATAACAGCCAGTGGTACGAAAGTTTTACCTCCTTAAGAGAAGGTCAGGTTGTCTGCGATCATGTCATTTGTGAGGAAGTACTCCTGGTAGTACCTCCCCACATTTGATATATGGGTGGTGTCAGTCAGGAAGGTGCGCCCGGTTTCCTGATGACAGAAGTGAAAAAACCCCGACCTTCTTGGTTGGGGTTGGACTTGAGGTCGAACAAGTAATTGACCTCATTAGGAGTTGGCATGGTCCATTTCTTGTGGCTGTACAGGATATAGAGTGCAGCGAGCATCCTATATCCGTTTGGGGTTATTTGAAAAGGGGCAACTCTGAAATAGTTGGCCACCCCTTGAAAGAATGAGTGAAGAGGCAAGGTAGCCCCTGCCTCGATGTGAAACCTCGACCAGGCGCTAAAGGCGCATCTGGGCAAGTTCGCCCTTTGGTCATGGTTAGGTCTGACTAAGGTCACCCCTGTGAGACCGTATTTCCTGATATAATTAGCGATCATCCTGATCGTCACTCTGCTTTCAGGAACTAAATGCCACTCAACATCTGCCTGAATGGCATGTCGGGGTTGAGCGTGTCTTTGGATGTTAGGAACGGGAGCATTTTCAGCTCGACCACTAGTCGAGGGAGTTTCAGCCCGAGGAGCAAGCTAATGTGAAGGAGTGGGGGTTTTCTTTTTCTGAGCTTTGGTTTTGGCACGAGCCATACTTTGAACAGGGAAAGGTGAAGTGTTTGGAATGACATGAGAGAATGGGATGTCAGGAATCAATGACGATGGTTGCTCTTTGTCCTCGAGCAGCTGAGCCAATAGGTCGCCGTCTATAGGTCTTTCTCCTCCCCACGGATCTTGCATGTAAACTGCGAACAGAGAAAGGAGGAGATAAGACGCACAACCTAGGGGCTTATGTTGAAAGTTGGAATAACGTTGCTCGCGTCTACGACCAGCAACATTCTAACGGAAACACTAAGTTCTATGCGAGCAGTTTGAAAAACAGATCAAAAAGCAGAAATAAAAAGTTTTTCGAAAAAAGCTTTTTCGACTCCGAAGGGGCGGGAAAAACCCAGTTTTTCACCTAGCCTAAAAATCGATTTTTTTACTTCGATTTTATGCCCTAAACTTACGATCTTGACTATCAAACTAGCTCCTAACTCCTACAGAGCAAAACTACACTATCCTATCAAGCATCAATCAACATTCCTACAATCCTCATGCATTTCTACCCAATAACACAAAAAATTTCAGAACTCAAAACAGTCGTATAACAGTATGCATGGCATGTCAAAGGGCTTAAAAGTTGAAGAAATTTACCTAGATGAAGGTTGGAGGTTCTGAAATGAAGCAATTTTGGATGTGCGAGTGGAGGATCCTTAGAACAGCGATGGAAGATCTTCGAAACTTTTGAACTCTGAGATGGAGTTCTTGAAAGTTCTTGGCAAGAAAATGGCTAGTAAAAAGTTAAAAGGTAAATGCGAGGATTATTTATAATGGCTGAGATATGTTGAAAATAGGTAATCATGAGTTACATTTTTCAAGGCATGGGGGAGTATAATAGCCGTCAGAGGGATTACTTGGAAACTGAAAAGGTGTGATTGGACGTGATTAGGTCACACTTTTCGAGAACGCATGAGGGGCTCTGACAAATTTCTTGGGGCATACGAAAGGTTAGTTTCCTAAGTTTACTTATTGCTGGTCGCAATAAATAAACTTGGGGAGCAAATGTTTATCCAAAAAATAGTTGTTGATGAAGTGACAAGAATTTTCGGCACGTGGTCGACACGTGGCAGAGATGCTGCTCGCCTATCGACCAGAGATATTTCCATATGCGAAGTTCAAGTTTTATATACGACTAGCCTGGTCGTATACTCCGTTTATTTATGAGTAAATCTGTACAGGTGTAATGATATCCGAGAATATCTCTCCATTATAACCTGAAGATCCGTTTATTAAGGAAAGATATGACTAATTGACTCATGTAACCCTCCTTGAGCCTATAAATATACAAGAAATAGCTCAAGGGGGGATCTTTGGATCTTTTTCCGAATTACATTACTATTATCCATCGTTTGTATTGTTTTCTCCTTCTAATGTCAGTGAAACTCAAGAACCCTAGTTCTTTGATCACACATTTGAAGCTCAATATTAATAATAGTATAAAGTGGGCGTAGGTCATTACCAATCACTGGGGCCGAACCACTATAATTCTTTGTGTTCTTTACTTTTCATTAGATTGTTTTTTCAAGCTTTGTACTATTTTTCTGTCTTTTTCTTGACTCCATGTCGTTGACCAAAACGATGGAGCACACGTTGTTTGTATATAGTATATATACTATTAATTTTTTTTATATATATAATAAACTAATTAATGATAAAACTATTAACTTAATACACGATTAATATTTTACATAAACATTAATTTTTTAAAGTGAAAATTACATTTTATATGAGTTTTTTAATAAAGTTTTAAAAAAGATGGGTTTTTTTTTACATGTATTATTTTATGGAATTTTAAAACTTGTATCCATTCTATGAGATTTTTTCCCCATATTTTTGTAAAAAAATAATTATTATGCCATATTTTTGCAAAAAATCATTATTATGCCATACGTTTTTTTCATAATCTGATTTTTTTTAATTAAATTTGTCCATACAAACTAAAAAAAGTTTAATTACCATATTTTTGCATATTAATGGCTAAAAAACCATATTTATGAACAAAAATCCCTTTTTTAAAAAGGAAATTACACAAAATATGGGATTTTTTTATAAACTTTGAAAAATATGGCAGTTTTTTTTTTAAAATTTTTTATGGCATATTTTTTTGTTTACATTTTTATGGGAGTTTTTTTCCCATATATTTGTAAAATTTTATTTGTCTACCATATTTTATCTTTTATACTTTTTAGTACCTATTTTTTTTTATTATTTTGAGATTATTTTTATAATTTTAATCTATTTGTGTTAATTTTTATCATTTATATTTGATAAAATATTTTTTTACATTATTCTTTGAAAGAAAAAACTAAGACATCCATCACCATACTTTTTATTCTCATTTCTTCTTTTTTTCTTCCATTTTTTATCTTCTTTAATCAACATTTTATCTATAGTAACTGGTTACCACTATCAAAACAATTTTGATTTTAGTAACTGGTTACCACTATCAAAACAATTTTGATTTTTGTTGTGATAATAATTGTATGCCATTGTCCATTTTTTTTAATGATGTGTGGTAACCGGTTACAACTATAAAAATCAGTTTTATTATTTAAGAGGTGTTGTAGTAACTGGTTACACCTATAAAAATAATTTTTATTTTTTAAGTAATGTACCATTATCAAAATATCAACTGAATTGTAACTGGTTATTTAATGAGATTTGAAAGAAACAAAAAACTGATATGAAAAAAATAAACTAAATTGATCTTGAAGTTAACTGGTTACAACTAGGTCTGAAAAAAAAACGAAAAAAAAAACAGAGACAGTTGCAATGGTAAACGATTACTTAGCCAGACTTGGAAAAAAATGAGATTCAAACAAAAAATCTAAACTAATCATAATCGTAACTGGTTACAGCGATGTTTGAAAATAAAATCAAATCTAAAAAAAAGAACTAATTGCTATGGTACCTGGTTACTTAGTCAGGTGTGAAAACAAAATCAAATATAAATAAAAGAATCTAAATTAATCGTGATTGTAACTGGTTACACCTAGGTCTAAAAAAAATAAAATATGAATAAAATGAATCATGCGTCATGGTACCTGGTTACTTAAACAGTTACCACACTCAAATATATTTAACATATATTAGCTTATCAAACACTAGATAGCGCAAATGGCAAATCTTACTAAAATAAATAAATAAAAATAGCAACAAGGGGATGCTAAGCATTATAAGAATTAACTAGAAAGTTAGGAAGAAACAATTAACAAATCATTATTGGTGCAAAGGAAAAAAATATATAACTACAAAATATCGGCAAAATGTAGAGGTTGGAAGAATTTAATAATTATTCAGTACAAAATTATTTTTATTTGGAACAGATACCTATGTGAAACGTACCAAAGCTACCAGTAATTGGGTATGGCAATAACTAAAGACCATGGGGCACAGCTTTGAAGCCATGGAAGTGCTTCTATGTATATAGATATAAATATGTATATGGGTGCACTCTTAATGGTTACTACTCATAGAGATGGTTACTTTAATATTAATCATTGGATTAAGATCAATAGTTCATATTTATAGTTGTTAATTAATATTTCTAAAAATAAATTTTAATTTTTTCAAATTTTTAGAAGGGTTACCTGATGAAAAATGTGTATTTATTATGAAAATATAATATTGTAAAATTTTTCATTTTTCAAATGTATGTCAATTTCTAAATATAAGTAGCGTTTCTCATTGGTTGAAAACACCATTAATTATGGCAAAAAAAATAACTAAATTCGAAATTAATATAGAAAAGAAAAATATTTACCTATTGGTGACTTGCTATACCAAGTCACTATGTTGCCACATCATCATAATTGTTATTACCTATTTATGGGTAGTAACCATTGAGAAGTCTTCCATATATATATATCATATATTTACAGCATTTGGACGGTAAAAATAGAAGTAAAAGAAAATGACTCACTCACTTCTGAAGTGAAATTAATTTTCTAACAAACTGTAAGATTACACAAAAGAATATTTTCGACAAAAATGAAAACGACACCGGGCACAATAAAATGAATAAATTAATTGAAACCTGAAATTTTATAGATAGAAGAGCAAAATACAGAAAAGAAAAGAAAGAACACACAATATATATGCAAACTAGAAAAGAGAAACAGAAACGATCACTCTTCCTCAGTTTCATATCTGTCATGATCTTATCCAATCCAAAGAGTACATGTAGCTGCAGTAGGGATACAATACAAGATAGGCGAAGAGTCGATGATGTTGCATGTTTGTGGCACTTGCCAACGTTTGGCTACTAAACCTATATCCAATTGACCTAAACATCATAGGGAAAAACCTTTTGACAACTTTTGTCATTTTCCAACCAAAAAAACTAATCAGCTAACCTAAGCTTTCATATGTTAAAAGTACCATAAAATATTCAACTATCTAGCTTCATGGTACCTGGTTACTTAAACAGATTTTGAAAAAAAAAACCCAGAAAAATCAAATATGAAGTTCAAAATCAGATATTAAAAAGAAGAAGAAAAATAAAACTAGATTTGAAGAAAGAAAAAGAAGAATACGAAAGAGAGAAGAAGAAGAAGAAGAAGAAGAAAGAAAGAAAGAAAGAAAGAAAGAAAGAAAGAAAGAAAGAAGAAGAAGAAGAACCAGGTTGTCGTTGGCGACAGCAACGGAGGTGGCATCGCTAGAAGATATCTGAGATGGACACTGAATGGGGAGGAGAAATAAATAAATGAGAAGAGAGAGAGATCGTGAGGGAGAGAAGAGAAAATAAGAGAGAGTTGTATAATTAAATTTATAGTAATTTATTTATAATATTTTAAATTTTTTTTTCTAAAACTTACCGTATTCTGTATAATTATTTTTTTCCTCAAAAATTTGAAAACTATATATATTTTTCCCACATGTAAATTACTTTTTTTTAAAACATTGATTGAGTGGAGAACCAAAACAATAAATACAAGCCCAACAATAAATACAAGCCCAAGCCCGCATTATTATTTTATTAGAGTTTCTTTGATGGTATTGATTGTTTAATTGATATTTGTTATTTGTACTCATCGTTGTTGTTTCATTTGAACTAATTTCACAGCCCACAAAATCTTTAAAAAACATTTGAACTAATTTCAAAATTATTTATGTGAAGATTAGTATAATTTTAAACCGTTTAAACATTACTAAAAGTTCAAAGTTAATTTATAAATAAAACTTATTATTAAAATAATTTTAAAAATAACTCAGTTTGAAAATGTTAGTTTAAAAAAAACTTGAGTTTGTTTTCAATCTGAATTTCACGTGAATAATATATATTACTTATTTTTTTGAAATTTATTCGGTATAAAAGTCATTATTTTCAACTTAGATATTTAAGAGTATATATATCATTCTAAATTGAATAATCTAAATAATATCTATAAAGATATTTTATATAACACGAATCCTACTCTAATTAGTATAAGAGATATAATAGCCCAATAAATACATATAGCTATAAACCCCTCCAAAGCATTGTTATAGTCCTTTTAATATAATTTATAAAAAAAAACAATTTCTTAATTATCAAAGAGTGATCAAAGAATTATTAAGCTCCGTCTTCACACTTGGTCTAGTAGACATTTATCTTATGCAGGAAGGGTTCAGTTTATTACCTCTGTTCTTCTTGGGCTGCGTAACTATTAGATGAATATCTTTTTATTGCCCCAAAGTGTCATTAAAGAAGTTGACAAATTATGTAAGTGGTTTCTCTGGGGACACAATGGGACTAGGAGTAAACCTCACTGCTTGGTCTACAGTGTGTTTGCCGAAAACCCTTGGAGGATTGGGCTTTGGTGAAGGTTCTAAATGGAACAAGGCCATGCTTGGGAAGTATATATGGGCAATAAACCATCAACAAGAGACTTTGTGGGTCAAATGGATTCATACGGTGTACTTAAAAGGGACTGATTTCTGGCTCTACCAGCTCAAAACAGACACAAGCTGGTATTGGAAGAAACTCTGTCAATTACGTAACTTGTTTGCTCAGGAGGACATTGATAATGCGAGTAGTCATGTGAAGTTTAGGATTGGGCTGTTGTATGCTAAGCTTATCCACCAAGTTCCGGCCAAGTATCATCAGTTTGTTTGGAATCGAATGAGCATTCCTAAGCATAAATTTATCACTTGGCAAACTGTTAACTCTAAGCTTTTAACTAGAGATCATCTTATTAGAGTTTCTATGGTTATTGAATCTGGTTCTTGCCCGGTCTGTGAGCTGGCAGCTGGAAACCACAATCACTTGTTTTTTGAGTGCCTATTTTCTCAGAAGGTGGTTTGGCTGATTCAAGGCTGGGTCCGTTGCAATTGGCCTCTTAGTTTCACGGCTTGGACTGCTTGGATTAAAGATATGAAGGGGGGTACTCATGCCTTGCTAGTGGCTGCTGTTTTCTCAGCAACCGTGTATTACCTTTGGCATAACAGGAATATTTGTCATTTTCAGCACTATTCTCTTAGTGTTAATTCTGTCAAAGAATTGATCAAAAAAGACATTATGTTTAGACTTAGTTGTTTTAACCATAAGATTGTTAGAGGCATTAAGCTGAGCTACTGAAGGTAGCTGCTTTTGTCTGGTTGTTTGTCTGAGTCCTTGGACTTTGCTGTGTATATTTCGGCTTGTGATTAATGAATTTCATCTTTCTTGATCAAAAAAAAAAAAAAAGAGTGATCAAAGATCAAAGATGAGGCAAATAAGGTTGGTATGTTTCGACGGTTTAAGTTTCATCATTGAAGAAGCTGTGGCAAAGATGCTTGGGAGAATCAAGAAAAAAATGGAGGACAGTGGCAACTCCGAGCACGACTTGGTCATCCCACTAATCAACACCCACAGTAAAATTTTGGGTATGGTGCTTCGATGGTGCGAGAACCACAAAAACGCTAGTGTAGATAGCCAAAGCGACTACAATGATGATGACGATGAATTCAAGGACGACATTGACAGACTCACCATCCATGACCTACTCGTAGCCGCTCATTATCTCCAGAACGCAAGATTAATAGATGTATTGATTGTGAAAGCAACCAATATGATTAAGAGCAAAACATCTTAACAAATTTGTCAACTGGTTCAATCTTCTCCAGAACTAAAGATTTATATTCGAGAAAACAATTTATGTTATGAATTTTTTGTTAGTTTTTTTTTTTTAATTACTAGAAAGTATGATTACTTCATTTTTTTAGATTTGAATTTTAGGTTATGATTTAAGTTTTCGTTATTCAAAACATTTGTTATTATTATTTTTGTGTTATTTTAAAATATATTAGTTTTTTTAAGAAAAAAAATAGTAATTGCTAAGGGATCCTTTCAATATGAAAGAAAAAAAGAGAACCCATATCCAACATTTTCCTGCCTTTTTCACCGTTCAGCTTTTTTCTCATTGAAAACCGATTCGAACAAAGCCGGTGAGACTATACCAAGATTGCTTGTTATTAGAGAGAAAAAAAATGCACAAACTTGTCTCAATACCAAAATAAATATAGAGGAAGATAATCATAATAATAAGAGATTCATATTACTTGAAAAATTGTGAGTGCATTGAAGTTGGGTAAGGATTGCATGGCAATTGGGTAGATACACATTAAATCTAATCCCTAACTTGGTAATATTCCTTTGTATACCCATTAACTCAACAATGCCAACATATGGAAAGAAACTTAGTTTTGTTTTGTTCAAACTTGATGAGCTTGTTAAAGATGCCATTGCCTATTCATTTGGTGTCTTCTTGAGTAGGATTGGTAGAGACATCAAATCCTGGTGAAATGAAAACAATATCATCCCACTTTGATTTATATCTAACGGTTCTTTCTTTATATTTTTTATTCACACTTTCCTTTTCACTGAGTTGAAAAATTGCATGAAATCTATGTGAAATGATTGGTTTTAATTTTGGGGTCTATTTCAACAAGTGATGCTGATTTGATAAATTAAGAAATGGACTTAAGTTTAGCTGTTTGTTCGACCAAATTCTTAAAGTTTATTCCATAATTTAATCTTAATAACAAATTATAATATTAAAATATCACTATATAAAGAGGTATATTTGAGGTACTCTAAGTCTGTTCTCTGTTTTCTGGTGTATTCAATTCAATCTTTGAGTTTGATATACTGTATATAAACACTTCGTTTAGATTCAGAGTGAGACGTGGCAGTGGCGGTGGCGGTGGCGGTGGCGTCATCAATATTGATTGAAGCAAAATTGGATTGGGAGAAGCAATGGAGATTGTAGAAAATGAGATCGATAAGGCCAAGAAGGAGTTTGAGAAATGGTAGCTGTTGGAACTTATAGATATACGTATGAATTATTAAAAAATAGAAAATGTGCTTTATTGTCTCCTTAGAGGAAGAGCCTCTCCCACGATTTAATAAAAAGTTTGTTTCCCGTTAATTGAGATCCACTTCTTCTTTAAAAATGGTGCGATAAATTTCAGAAATGAGATCTCATTTTTTCAATCAGAAAATTAAATTACATTGAGTGTATCTCGGTTATGTGTTGACAATAATGTTTCTGTTGAATTTTTCTCAAATTCTTTTCATGCTAAGGATCTTATTTCGAAGAAGGTTCTACATCTCAGTCATCTACATAAAGGATTGTATCATCTTCAAGCAGCCTCAGCTCTTCCTACTGCCCAAAATTGCTTTCTTTCTCACTCTAATGCATCCCCAAATCAAGATTTTTCTGCTTTCCCTTCTACTAAAACTAATTCTGTAGCAGCCATTTGGCATGCCCGATTAGGTCATGTCCATAGTTCTATTGTCAATTCTATTCTACATAACTGTAATATCAACTCCACATATAATAAAGATTTAATTTGTTCTGCTTGTCAATTTGGCAAAAGCCATAAACTTCCATTTTCACAATCTACATTTAAGGCCACTAAGCCGCTTGAATTGATTTACTCAGATATATAGGGTTCTTCTCCCTATTTAGCTGCTGATGGCTATCGCTTTTTCATACTTTTTGTTGATGATTTCTCTAGATTTGTTTGGTTATATCCTCTTCACACAAAAGGACAAGCTCTGACTGTTTTTAAGCAATTTAAAACATTGGTTGAGAATCAGTTTTCCACTTCTATAAAATATTTTCAAGCTGATGATGGTGGTGAACACCGTCCATTTAATGCTTTTCTTACTTCTTGTGGCATCTCTATTCGCAAGCCTTGTCCGTATACTTCAGCTCAGAATGGTAGAGTTGAGGGCAAACATAAACATATTGTTGAGGCTAGTTTGTCTATGCTTGCTCATGCTTCTCTTTCTTTACATTTTTGGCTCTTTGCTTTTAGAGCTGCTATTTATATCATAAATAGGTTACCAACTCCAGTCCTTCATTCTAAATCCCCTTATGAACTATTATATAAACGCAGTCCTGACTATTCACTTTTTCGAACATTTGGCTGCTTATGTTTTCCATACCTCCGCCCATATAATAAACATAAAATGGATTTTCGTTCCTCTAAATGTCTATTCCTAGGATATAGTACAATTCATAAAGGTTATATGTGTCTTGATTTACTTTCTTGTCGTATGTATATAACTCGCCATGTTATTTTTGATGAATCAAGTTTTCCTTATGCTTCTTCCGCTGCCTCTATTTCTACTCCTCCACAGAATACCACTCTCACTCCAGCTATTATTCCTTTTCCTTCATCTATTTCCAATACTTCTTCCTCTGTTCTTCCCTCCAACATGCATCTTTCTTCATCTCTTCCTCCTCTGTCCACACCACCCTCCGTCTCTCCACATCTCGAACGAACATCATCTATTTCTGAAAGTAATGATTTTACTAATTCTAACTCATCACCTCCGTCTAGTAAGGATGGCTTGATTTATGATGTGGTTTTGCAGGCTTCTAATACAGCTCCAAGTACAACTCCGAATGTACATCCTATGGTTACAAGATCAAAGTCTGGGATTTACAAGCCAAAGGTTCTTCTATCTACACTTTCTCTAGATACGTCTTAACCTACTTCATACAAACAAGCCTTAAACCATCAATCTTGGACATATGCTATGCAACGTGAACTTGATGCTCTTCACAAGAATAAAACTTGGTTTCTTGTTCCTTTACCATCTTCGACCAAAGTCATTGGTTCTCGTTGGATTTTCAAGCTGAAATATAAACCAGATGGCACAGTAGACAGGTTTAAAGCAAGGCTTGTTGCCCAAGGATTTAATCAAACTCATGGTCTTGATTATTTTGAAACCTTTAGTCCAGTTGTTAAGATTCCTACTGTTAGAATTATTCTCTCACTTGCTCTATCTAAAGGTTGGCCTATTAGACAACTGGATGTACACAATGCTTTCTTAAATGGTGATCTTACTGAACATGTCTACATGTCCCAACCCCCTGGTTTTGTTGATAAAAATCATCCCAAGTATGTTTGCAAGCTTGCTAAGGCTCTATATGGCCTCAAACAAGCTCCACGTGCTTGGTTTATCAAGTTAAGTTCAGCCTTACTTAAATGGGGATTTATTTGTTCTAAAGCTGATAACTCAATGTTTGTTTACACATTTGCTGCAACAATGCTGATTATTCTTGTATATGTTGACGACATTTTAGTCACAAGCAGCTCCCCTCATCATGTCCAAACATTTATTCAGTCACTTAATGCTCAGTTTGCCCTCCGAGACCTTGGCCCTATCTCTTATTTTCTTGGAATTGAAGTTCATTCCTTCTCGGGTCAGCTCCATCTGTCTCAAAATAAATACATCAGAGATTTATTACTTCGTGCGGGGCTGGTTGACACTAAACCTGTGGCTACACCGGGCACCCTAGCTAAACCATTGTCCAAGTTTGATGGAAAACCTCTTTCAGATTCGACCATGTACAGAAGCATTGTGGGTGCTTTGCAGTATGCCACTCTTACTCGCCCTGAGATCTCCTTTGCCGTAAACAAAGCTTCCCAATTTATGCAAGCTCCAACTGATACACATTGGCTGGCTGTCAAGCGTATATTACG
Organism: Humulus lupulus; assembly: GCF_963169125.1. Lineage (NCBI taxonomy): Eukaryota > Viridiplantae > Streptophyta > Magnoliopsida > Rosales > Cannabaceae > Humulus > Humulus lupulus. The sequence goes on along the minus strand of NC_084794.1, from coordinate 294,678,788 downwards.
CTATTTAAGAGGCACTTTAAATCATGGACTGAACTTTCATCCTTCTCCTTTGCTCCTCTCAGCTTTCACAGATGCTGATTGGGCTGCCTCACCTGATGATCGACGCAGTACTGGGGGTTATTGTATATTTTTAGGAGATAATCTGGTTTCCTGGTCCTCTTGCAAGCAAAAAGTTGTCTCACGCAGTAGTACAAAATCCAAATATCGTGCTTTAGCTAGTGTTGCCGCTGAATTTGCTTGGTTTCGTTCTCTCTTCAGTGAACTTGGTATCTCTCTTCAATCCATTCCAGTTGTGTGGTGTGACAATATTAGCACCACTCATTTGGCAATCAATCCGATGTTCCATGCTCGTACCAAACACATCGAAAATGACTTTCATTTCATTAGAGATATGGTCCTCCACAAGGAACTTCTCGTCAGGTATATCCCCACTGATGATCAAGTAGCTGACATCTTCACCAAGCATCTTCCTTCTAAGCGTTTTCTCCATCTAAAAGGAAAACTCACTGCTCTTCCAAGGCCGTTTCGTTTGAGGGGTGATGAAGACAGATGTATTAAGTAGTTAACTTACTTATTTCTTGTTAGTAGTTAGTTATACAGTATGTTTTATTCTGTTTAGTTTTTGTTAAAGTCTTTTGTAACTATTTTACTCAAGTGTAATGACTCTATATATAATAAGACTTACTATGACTTAGAGCTACAGAGCTTTAATCACATTTCTTCAATTACTTTCAGCTTTGATGGTGGTGTTGGCGGTTGTAAACGTGAGAAAGAGATAGAGAGGAAGAGGAGGAAGAAAAATAGGAGGAATATTACACGAGCAATATTTTGGAAAGTACAAGAAACATAAGCATTTTTTTTTGGTTTTTTCATAAATATAATTTTTTGTTGTTTTTTTTACTTTTTTACGGTTTCTGGTTTTTTTTTTTTTTTTTCAAAAATACTACCTTTAGTTTTAAAAAAAAAACTATTTTCAAAGTTTTTTATTTACAAAAAATATGGTGCCAAAACAACAATTAAAATCCAACAATTTGACAACAACTAGACATTAACTCACTGCATACTAACACATTGAAAAACAACTGAAAAACAACAATTGGACAACAACTAAAAGTCAACTATTGCCTATTAACATTTTTTTTTAAAACAAATTCAATATATATATATATGAAAACAACTAAACACTAATTAGATATCAACACAATAACAAAACTAATATACAAAACACGAAAAAACAGGCAAAATCGTAAAATTGAAAAAAAAAAACTAGTTAGTTCGTAAAAATATAATTTTTTAGCAAAGTTAAGTGTGTTATGTAAATTTTTCTTTTTTAGGGATTATATTTTTTTAGACTATGTGTTATGTCTCATTACTTGTTTGAATTATGTGTTTTGACAAATTATAAAAATGATTTAAATTACTTTTTTGGACTCTATAAATTATAAAAATTGTTTAAATATACCCCTAAACTTAGTTTTGATGAAACAAAAATTGAATATGACAATACAATTATTATGTAGAATGATAGTACTCTTGTTTGGTGAATTATTTAGAATTTTATTTTAAAAATTTTGACTAAAATTTAATTTAAAGATTTATTTGAATTATTTTACAAAGTAAATGATCAAAAATAAATTAGGAAAAAATAACGAGACAGAACACTTTATTTTAATATGCACAATCGAACGACTTTTTTTTTTTAATTATGCCACTGCTTTAACCATGAAATTTCAAATTTCCCTTTCTTTTCCCCTATTTATTATAAATGGGCGGGAATATACTCATTTGGTATCCTATGTTTTTGCAAAGTATCATTTTTGTACCCTCTGTTTTCAAGAATGCTCATATGGTACTCTGTATTTTAAAATCATACATATTTGGTACCCTAAACTCAGATTTGATAGATAAAATTTTGTCAATTTAATCAAACTGCTGTCAATTATGTAAGTTACAAATTTAAATTTAATTACATAATTATATATAAGTGATGACAGTTTAATCATATTGACAAAATTTTATCTATCAAATCTGAGTTTAGGGTATCAAATATGTACGATTTTAAAATACAAGGTATCATATGAGCATTATTGAAAACAGAAGGTACCAAAATGATATTTTGCAAAAACATTTGTTACCAAATGAATATTCCCTAAATTGGCCCGTGAAATCCAACATCGATTGAGAAGACTACTCTCGCCATGAAGATAAGTGTTATTGACAACAAACGATGGCGATTCTTAAAGCTACACCGAGGAAATCTCTTGTGTTTTTTAATGACAAGCTATATATATCGAATGCTCCAAACCACATAACCTCCCTTGCTGACCCAGTTAGGCTCCTGAAATTTGCTACCGGTACTAGAAACCTTAAGCTCGGAAAAATAATCCATGCCTATTTCGTCGTTATTTCAAACAATGCATTCAGTAACGGCAGTGGTGTAGTTCAAACGAATTCTCTGATCAATTTATACGCTAAATGTGGTCAAATTCAGATTGCCCGCCAGCTGTTTGATAGTATGAGTGTGAGAAATGTGGTTTCCTGGAGTGCATTAATGGCTGGTTACTTGCATAATGGACGTGCCTTGGAAGTTCTTGGCTTGTTCAAAAGTATGTTTTCGGTGGATCATGTATGTCCTAATGAGTTTGTAATGACCACTGCTCTTTGTTCCTGTTCTAATGGTGGGAAAGTCCAAGAAGGCAAGCAGTGTCATGGTTATATTTTAAAGTCTGGATTGATGTTTCATCAGCATGTGAAGAATTCCCTTGTTCACATGTACTCAAGGCTTTCGGATATGGAAGGGGCTATAAGTGTTTTCAATACAGTACCAGCTAATGATATTTTTACTTATAATTCATTATTACACGGGCTACTAGAACATGGGCATCTAAAGGAAGCAGTACAAGTTTTAAGTAGGATGGTGGGTGAGTGTGTGAAATGGGACAGTGCTACTTACGTTACTGTTTTTGGCCTTTGTTCTAGTCTTGGAATTTTGAGATTAGGTCTACAAGTTCATTGCCAAATGTTGAAGACTGACATTGAGCATGATGCCTTTGTTAACAGTGCAATCATGGATATGTACGGCAAATGTGGCAAGCTCATAAATGCAGTGAATATTTTTCAACGCTTGTTAACTCGTAACGTCGTCTCCTGGACAACAATCATGGCTGCTTATTTCCAAAATGGGTACTTTGAGGAAGCTTTGAACCATTTTGTGAATATGCAAATAAAAGATATTGCACCAAATGAATATACTTTTGCTGTGTTGTTGAACTCAAGTGCATCTTTGTCTGCTCTGAGACATGGAGCTCTGTTACATGCCTGTGCTGAGAAGTCAGGTTTTAAGGATCATGTCATTGTTGGAAATGCACTGATCAATATGTATGCCAAGAGTGGCCACATTGAAGCAGCGAATGAAGTATTCTCAAACATGAATTTTCGAAACTCCATTACCTGGAATGCTATGATATCTGGGTATTCCCATCATGGGCTCGGCAAGGAAGCTCTAAATGTGTTTCGAGACATGATGATGGTTGGAGACTATCCTAACTACATAACATTTGTTGCTGTACTTTCTTCATGTTCCCATTTGGGTCTGGTTCAACAAGGGTTCTATTATTTGAACCAACTGATGAAACAACTTGGCATTGAACCTGGAGTTGAGCACTATACCTGCATTGTTGGGCTTTTGAGCAGGGCTGGAATGCTTGATGATGCTGAGAGTTATATGAGATCTGTATCAACCAAATGGGATGTCGTTGCCTGGCGCACTTTACTGAATGCTTGTTATGTGCAACGAAATTATGACTTAGGCAAGCGAGTTGCAGAGATTGTTGTAAAGATGGATCCTGATGATGTGGGAACATATCTACTGTTATCAAATATGTATGCCAAAGCAAGCAGGTGGGATGCAGTTGTGAAGATTCGAAAACTCATGAGGGGAAGAAACATTAAGAAAGAACCCGGAGTGAGTTGGGTAGAGATAAAAAATACTACCCATGTCTTTGTTTCAGAGGATAACTCGCACCCAGAATCTAGACAGATTTATGAAAAGGTAGGGGAGTTGTTGAACAAAATCAAACAATTGGGGTATGTACCAGATATTGCTGCAGTGTTGCATGATGTAGAGGATGAGCAGAAAGAAGATTATCTTAGCTATCATAGTGAGAAGCTGGCCATAGCATATGGCTTAATGAAAATGCCTTCTGAAGCACCTCTCCGTGTTATTAAGAACCTCCGGATGTGTGATGATTGCCACTCTGCTGTGAAAATGATTTCAAAACTCACAAACAGAATAATCATTGTTAGAGATGCCAATCGTTTCCATCACTTTCAAAATGGATGTTGTTCTTGTGCAGACTACTGGTGAAGATAATTTAAATGAGCTAAAGCAGCAAAATTAACATCATGGTCAGTGGCGGCTTACTGGCTTCGTATCAGCATCAATGACACCCTGGCATACTCCTGAATGCATCACTCTTGACTATCTTGTGTGTGTTCTTTCTATAATTTGACCATCCATCAACAAATTCTTCTTTCAAATCTTGAAACTTCAGATCTTATTTGAGTCACCCTTTCGAGTTTATTACTGCCTTGAGGCAACTTCAACTGGATAGTGGAATGCTTTTCTGAATTTGATTAAACCGAAATTTCTATCACTTTATGAACTGATGATCAACATTTATATTCTGGTGGGTTGCCTCTTAAGCTAATCAAAGTTTTCCAAATTCCTGCTGCTTCAGTTCATAGCTTCTCTAGTGAATTTAGTGTAGAAGTTGCAAAGTTTATAATCTTATTTGTTTCACTCCTTTCTGAATCTGTGCATTTTGGAAAATTTTCAACTACATAGATATATATTTATATTGTTTCTTATCTTTGCATATAAAAAGCATCCAACCTGTTGAAATAAAATTCTTGTCTTAAATAATGTAGGCAGGTGTTTTCCATTCCTCAAATGCTCATCTATTGACTGGGTTATCCTGGGGACGACGGGGATGATAGTCTGTTTTGACATTTTTGGGCAGTGTGGCGAAACTCTTAAAGAAGCGACCTAGTCCGTGACTCAAACCAGATTATTAATTGGTAATTTCGTCCCTATATTTTATTTCTGCAGCAACTATCGGAACAGTAGCTAATATGAAAGCCGAGGACAATATGAGAAAAGCTGCTGAGGAAGAGGTAGGTAATGAACATTTTTTTTTATGTTTTGATTATGTTTTGGCCTTGCTTTTTCATAATGGAACAATGAAGTTTTACGAAATCTGTATGTGTATTAGATGCTCATAGACGACCAAATTCAACTCTCTTGTTTTGGTGTATCAATATAGATTTTGGATTGAAAAAAAAATGATTCAATGTGATGTTGCAGAGAGAATCAATTCTGGGTGGTGGAGAAGAGTCTAGTAAATGTTTCTTCTCTTTTTTCTTCTTTCGTTGTTAGTGTTCCATTATATTATTCTATGTCATGAGATATTGGGTTGATAGAACTGATTTAATTTTTCTGTTTTTTTTAGGAGGTTGATACAACTGCTAGTATACTGACGACTACTTGTGAGTTTGTTAGGATATTTTTGGTTTGTTATTATACGGTATAAAACTCATTATTTCCAACTTAGAGATATTATTCTAAATTGAATAATCTAAGTAATATCTATAAAGATATTTTATAAAACTAATCCCACTCTAATTAGTATAAGAGATATAATAGCCCTATAAATACATATAGGTATGAACCCCTCCAAAGCATTGTTATAGTCCTTTTAATCTTATTTATATAAAAAAAACAATTTCTTAATTATCAAAGAGTGATCAAAGATTAAAGATGAGGCAAATAAAGTTGGTATGTTTCGACGGTTTAAGCTTCAATATTGAAGAGACTGTGGCAAAGATGCTTGGGAGAATCAAGAAGAAGATGGAGGACAGTGGCAACTCCGAGCACGACTTGGTCATCCCACTAACCAACATCCACAGTGAAATTTTGGGTATGGTGCTTCGATGGTGCGAGAACCACAAAGACGATAGTGCAGATGGCTAGAGTGACTACAATGACGATCACGATGAATTCAAGCACGATATTGACAGACTCACCATCCATGACCTACTCGTAGCCGCTCATTATCTCTAGAACGCAAGATTAATAGATGTATTGATCGCAAAAGCAACCAATATGATTAAGAGCAAAACATCTTAACAAATTCGTCAACTGGTTCATAAAATGATCTTCCTCCAGAGCTAAAGATTGATATTCGAGAAAACAATTTATGTTATGAATTTTTTGTTAGTTTTTTTTAATTACTAGAAAGTATGATCATTTCATTCTTTTATATTTGAATTTTAGGTTATGATTTAAGTTTTCGTTATTCAAAACATTTGTTATTATTATTTTTGTGTTATTTTAAAATACTTTAGTTTTTTCAAGAAAAAAAAAATAGTAATTGCTAAGGGATCCTTTCAATATGAAAGAAAAAAAGAGAAATCATATCCAACATTTTCCTCATTTTTTTTACCATTGGTGAGACTACTCTGAGATTGCTTGTTATTAGAGAGAAAAAAAAAATGCACAAACTTGTCTCAATACCAAAATAAATAAAGAGGAAGATAATCATAATAATAAGAGATTCATATTACTTAAAAATTGTGAGTGCATTGGAGTTGGATAAGGATTGCATGGCAATTGGGTAGATACACATTAAATCTAGGGTTTATGCCTTTTTAGACCATTTTGCCTCATAATTTGTTTGGACTTGCATTTTGACAAATTACTTTTTGGACTTTTCTAAAATAGTTCAAATAGACTCCTAAATTCGATTTTGATCAAAGTTTTTTTTAAATAAAATCACAAATAATTCATCAAACTACAGTTATTCCGCCTAATAACATATTTAATTTTTTGTTCATCAAAATCAAGTTTAGGGGCTTATTTGAACAATTTTAAAAAAACACAGGGTCCAAACATAGGGTATGAACAGGTAATGAGGCAAAACCGAGGTCTAAAAATATATAAACCCTTAAATTTAATTCCTAACTTGGTAATATTCCTTTGTATACCCATTAACTCAACAATGCCAACATATAGAAAGAAACTTAGTTTTGTTTTGTACAAACTTGATGAGCTTGTGAAAGATGTCATTGCCTATTCATTTGGTGTCTTCTTCAATAGGATTGGTAGAGACATCAAATCCTGGTGGAATGAAAACAATATCATCCGACTCTAATGTAGAGCTCTCCTGCAATAAAGTTTACAATTGTATCAATTTAAAAGTCCACAATTGACTGGTAGAAAATTAACTCATAGAAAATGACTACATTGAATAATATTTGACTAACATATTAGTTTTAGATGGTATAAATCAAGCCCATGCCCACGATAATGATGTTAGAAAGAGATTTTGGTGATGAGCTCTGAAGTTCAATACGTTTCCCTCTAATGGTTTCTTGTGTCATTCATTTTCTTTTGGGCTCCGAGGGACCTCAGTTTTGTATTTAAAAATGACTCATTTCTACTGCTAGCATGTGTTTGACATTTTCTTATTAAAAGCCAATTGTGTTCAAATATGTACTTGGAAACGAGAATTATCATATCATATGATTCACTCTATGACTCGAGAAAGTAGCAAACTTGATCAATCTCACACGATCAGTGTTGTTATCCCCAAAAAATGGAGATCGATGATGTGGCAATAGAGGTGACAAGTGGCAGTACATGGTCCGTAAAAGACACATTAAATAGTCAATAAATATATTAACTCCTCAGAGTTGTGATAAAATTTTGACTGGCTTGAGAAGTGTCATGACCAACCAGGCATGACCTTGTCCGACCAGTCACAACATTACTGCCTAGGAGTGACATTGCTGCCCAAGAGTGGCATGTTAGACCGGAGTGCCATGTTAGAGGAGAGACATGGCATGCTAGACCAGAGTGCCATGTTAGACGAGAGACATGGCATGCTAGACCAGAATGCCATGTTAGACCAGCATGCACATGTCCTAGCACTTGCATATGTCCAGCATGCATGTGTCCAACCAGCACTTGCATATGTCCAGCATGCATATGTTCTACCAGCACTTGCATGTCCTACCACTTGCATATGTCCAGCATGCATGTGTCCGACCAGCACTTGCATATCCTACCAGCAAGTGGTCCTACCAGCAAGTGTATGTCCTACCAGCTAGGGCTGTTCATCAAACCGCCCAAACCGCAAAAAAAATGTGGTTTGAAATTCTTCGCGGTGCGGTCGCGGTTTGAATTTTCACTAAACCGCGCGGTGCGGTGCAGTTTGCGGTTTTGAATTATTAAAATGCGGTTCAAACCACACCGCACCGCATATTATAAAAATACTATTTTTTATATTTATTTAAGTCTAATATGTTAAAGCCCAACCCAAAGCCCACTAATTCTATTGCTGAAAGTATTTTAGTTGTATCTTTCATATTGATGTTGGAATTTAATTAGTCTCAAGTTTGTTCTATGTTGTTTTAGGTGTGTTGCTGAAACTTTATTAAGATTATTGACTTGTAGTTGTTGTTGTTGTAACTTTATTAGTCTCAAGTTTGTTGTATTTTCTTAGGTGTTTTGTTGAGCCATTATTAAGATTATTGTATTGTTGAAAGTTTTCTTATTTTTTATTTTCAAGCTTTAGGTGTTGCTGAAATATTAATATGATTATTTATGATAGTTTAATTATTTGGCGGTAGTCCAAACCACCCAAACCGCACCACACCGGACCATTTTTTTGCGGTGCGGTTTCTGCGATTTTTTAGTTTCGCGGTGCGGGTGCGGTTTGGAAAATTAGAAAAACCGCATGCGCGGGTTGGTTTGAAAAAATGGTCAAAAACCGCACCACTCGCACCGCGTACAGCCCTACTACCAGCATGCACATGTCCGACCAGCAAGTGTATATCCTACCAGCTAAGTGCGTGACTATCCAGTAGAGGTGTGTTCGACCAGCTTGAAGGAGATATGGGTCGACCAGATAGAGGAGGACTAAGTCAAGATTCCCAGAAACGGCTTCAACAAGAACCGGTCTTGGCACACGTGGGAATCTCTCATTCTTCCCACAAATTGGGTGTTCTGTTATATTTTGAATATTTTTGTAATTTAAATGTAATAAATATAATCAAATATCCCGATTCTAGGGGAGAGCAGATGTGTGATCCTAAGCCTATAAATATATGGCTTAAGGGATGAGAGAAGGGGCTTCTTTTTTGGAGACTTTTGGGAAATTTTGGGTCTGAGTTTTTTAGAGAGAGAAAGTGCTTGCATCTGAAAGAATTCTTGTATTCTTGTAATCTGTGCTGAAGAAACTCAGTTGGCTCAGTTCATCTGATCTTGAGTACAGATCTATAATCACAACTCTAAGTGGATTAGGCTATTACCAACATATTGAGGCTGAATCACTATAAAAATTGCGTGTGTTATTTACTTTCTGTTCAAAAAATTTTGTGTCGTTTAATTTCTCTTAAAGGCTTTATCATTTTTGACGTTCTCACGTCGTTGGCCAAAAACACGGTCAACAAGTGTGATAATTTTGCAAAGTAGACAAAGGAGATTTGAGAGAGAATCAAAAGGGAGGCTAGGTTTTCATTATGTCAAAAAAGATAAAAATAAGAGTACAAGAGCAACAAAATATATAACTAAAATAATGAGAGGCTAAAAGACTAAACTACCCTTACATATTAATAAAACTTATATTATTAACACAGTGAACCAACTTGAACAGATTCGAGGTGTTGATTTTTACCTACTTCTGTAGTCCCAAGAACACTGGCAAGCTCGACTCGAGAAAAAACCAAAGGCATCTGCAGCTAATAGCCAGAAGTTCTTCTGAGTTTTGGAACTGAGAAGATAGCCTCCATTTTGGCTTATATCTACATACACAAAATTATTGGAAATAAGAAACAAATATTAAGTAAATTTCATTGTAACATGCTTAGATATAGTTAGTGTTTACTTGACTTGATTGATGCCTTTCATGGACTGCATTTCGGAAAAAAATCATGTTATCAAAAAGAAGGAAAATGATTAAGGGAAATTGTAGTCAAAATGGCATTGCAAAATTTGCCATTGTTCCATTTCCAATGTTTACTGTAACGCCATGGTTACCCCAGAACAGTTACGGTGAACAGTGAACCGGAAATTTGACTCGCTACCCGAGTCCTTTGGTTAAAAACGTGATCTAGGTACTAATAACAGGTTAAGGTGAAAAACCAATAAAAAGGAAATGGTACATTTCATTAAGTAAACAAACTGCTCATGAGCCTTTTAAAATGTTTACAAGTAGTTTGTATTACAAAAGAGTCGCTATAGTTCCAAATGTACAATCCCCACCGGCCTAAGCGGCAAAAATAGGGTAAACCCCTAGTCCCTCTGAGAACTCCTTGACCGTGGCAGTCAAGCGGCCCTGTATGTACATTACATTGCCCAAGCTCTCCATTCAAGGCTGGCCAAGCTTTTCCTTTCCTTTACCTGCACCACATGGCACCCATGAGCCAAGGCCCAGCAAGAAAACATAATAAAACATGATATAATATCAACAACGATCGTGATAACTATTCAGGACTATCAGTCCAACAAATAGGTGACAATAGCCAAGAGTCACAATAATGAGCATCGCTCCCTCTAGCCATGTGACGATAGGGTCACCAGGGCTTAACTGATAGGTGATCTCTTTCATAAGCTTGTTCGGGACAGGTGCATGGTGATTGGTCACCAACATAACCTTCCTCACGACTCTAGGGTCGAAACTATGGACAACGTCCCTTAGCCACGTGACAAACGGTCTCCAGGGTCATATACCTTGGCTATAGTCATCTGGTCGTAGACCAGGCAAGCGCTTTTAAATTCTTCGACCCTAGGGTCGGTCTGGCATTAATGCTATAGAGCCATTCAATGCATGATTCTCGACTTTAGAGTCGGTCCCTGACTAGTCAGTGTCTCAAGTAGGTAATCAGCGTTCAATAGCATTTAATATGCAGTCCATGTCCACATATATCAACCAGCATGCCTCAATTATCAAATCATACATGCCATATATCTATACAGGGTGCAACTATACTCATACACTGTTTTCTTACCTCTGGTTCGAGTGAGAATTATAATATAAACGACCCCTGAGAACGATCAACCCTTAAATTCCTCGACGGTCACCTGGTCATAACCAAATTATAGAATTCATCAATAAAAATGATAACTGAGGGTTCCTAACCAAAACCCAGCCCTCGAGACCTCAAATGCTACCCAACCGGGTACTAGGTCCAACCCCGAGGCCTATGGTTTGAATCCCCAAGCTAAGACCCACATTTTAGCAAAATTGGCCTTAAGGGCCGCGGCCCTCCCCTGATGCGCCGCGGTGCGCCCTTCAGACAGAAGGGCTCCCTCCTGACAGACTCCAAGGGCCGCGGCGCACCCCTGCTGCGCCGCGGCGCCCAGCCCAGTTCAGCTAAGTCGGCCACACATGAACCAGATTTTTAACCCTGCATTTTCCCTCTCAAACCAGTCCCTCAAACCATCTTAAAACCTCTTCCAAACATATAATTGAACCCCCAAACAACACCCTTAGCTTACTCACATCAAACCCCAATCAAACTAACACTAAAACCCCCTTTGATTCACACTTTCCTCATCAAAACTCATGACTTAAAAGCTAAAACGAAAACAGAGCATAACTTGAGTTCAATGATCAAAACTTACCTTAAAACCTGTTTTGAACTCCCACACAAGCAGAACCAAGTCTACTAACTCAGCCTTGAAGTTCCTTAGCTTGATATCCCACCTTGAACTCAAAACACCAATAAAAACAATGGAGGAAGTGGTGTGTACGGGAAGAGAAGATAGAGCCTCTGTTCTTACCCTATTTATTCTACAGCCTTCTAAGTCACTTAAGTCATATATATCCTTCCAAAAAGACCAAAATACCCCTTGTGTCATCTTAAGCCTCTAAAGCCACCCCAAGGGCAAAATTGGTACTTCCCGCTTAACCCGTTAATTATAATTAACGCTTCCCAATTCCCGCTAATCTCAATATCCTCAAACATCAATAATTCATATCCCGTTACCCTAAAATCCCCGGTAACGCTATAACCATTAATATCACCCCGAGACTCACCCCGAGCCCCGAGCTCAAACCTGTTATGACCAAACCGATAATTCATGTTTAAAGATCGTCTCATGTCGAAATACTCGAACCAATCCACATTATAATGTGATCTCACAATATATCATTAACATACAAACAAATATTCAATTATACCCTCAACGGGCCAAATTACCATAATATCCCTGTAAACAAATGTGGACTCACATGCACGCATTTAACATCATATTATAGTATAATTCTCATAAACATGCATAAACACATTTAATGACATAATTAAACAGTTATGGCCCTCCCGGCCTACTAATCCAGCCATTAACCATAATCGGGAATCCGGGGCATTACAACTATCCCCTCCTTACATAAATTTCGTCCTCGAAATTTACCTGAACAGCTCGGGATACTGACTCCGCATATCAGACTCCAGCTCCCAGGTCGCCTCCTCGACCTTGCTGTTCCTCCACAACACCTTAACCAAAGGTATTGTCTTGTTCCTGAGGACTTTATCCTTCTGATCAAGTATCTGAACAGGCTGCTCCTCAAAGGAGAGATCTGACTCAAGCTCCAGATCCTCATAACTCAAAACATGTCCCTCATCAGATACATACCTCCGAAGAGCGGATACATGGAATACATTATGCACGGCCGACAACGTCGGAGGCAAAGCTAGCCTGTAAGCCACTTGACCAATCCTCTCCAGGATCTTAAATGGACCTACAAACCTGGGACTTAGCTTGCCTTTCTTCCCAAACCTTCTCACCCCTTTCCATGGCGAGACCCTAAGGAAGACATAGTCTCCTACCTGGAACTCCACATTCCTGCGTTTGGGATCTGCATAGCTCTTCTGTCTACTCTGAGAAGTAAGCATCCGAGCTCTAATCTTGTCAATAGCCTCACTGGTCCTCTGAACCGCCTCAGGACCTAAGTATCTCCTTTCACCTGTTTCATCCCAATGAATGGGAGATCTACACTTCCTACCATACAGCATCTCATAAGGTGCAACACCAATGGTAGATTGGTAACTGTTATTATAGGAGAACTCTATCAAAGGCAGATACGTACTCCATGAACCACCAAAGTCCAGCACACATGCCCGCAGCATGTCTTCTAATATCTGGATCGTCCTCTCAGACTGCCCATCTGTCTGAGGACGATAAGCTGTACTGAACTTCAGCTGTGTACCCATGGCTGTCTGTAAACTCTTCCAAAACTTGGAAGTGAATGTAGGGTCCCGATCTGACACGATCGACCTAGGAGCTCCATGGAGGCGCACGATCTCTCTCACATAGAGATCTGCATACTGATCAACAGTATAAGTAGTTCTCACTGGTAGAAAGTGAGCCGACTTGGTATAGCGATCCACTATCACCCAAATGGAATCGTGCTGACCTACTGTCCTGGGCAAGCCCACCACAAAGTCCATTGTGAAGTCTTCCCACTTCCATTCTAGGATATCCAGAGGCTGCAGTAACCCTGCCGGCTTCTGATGCTCAGCCTTGACCTGTTGACATGTCAAGCACTTAGCCACATATTCCACCACATCTCTCTTCATCCCTGGCCACCAGTACAACGATCTTACATCCTGGTACATCTTCGTGGTGCATGGATGTAAAGAGTAAGGTGTAGTATGAGATTCATCCAGAATCTCCCGCCTCAATGCAGTGTCTAACGGAACACATATCCGCCCCTTGTACCTCATCAACCCCAAATCAGACACTATATAATCCCTGGATGCTCCAGCCAAGACATCCTCTCTAATCTTGATCAGTTGTGGATCACTCAACTGACCCTCTTTAATCCTCTCTAACAGCGTAGACTGTAGCGTAATATTGGCCAACTGGCCCACCAGCAACTCTATACCAGCTCTGGTCATATCATCAGCTAACTCTCTGGCTATCAGCCTAATACCATGAATCTGTCCCGGACCCTTCCGGCTTAAGGCATCAGCTACCATGTTGGCTTTCCCTGGGTGATACAGAATCTCACAATCATAATCAGATAAAGGGCTACACCCCGCAGTTCTAACATATTGGGCTCGGCCCTGCATGTCAATCCATTCAAACACACTAGGCTCAGCCCTGCATATCAATCCATTCAAACACATTGGGCTCAGCCTTGCACACAAGCTCTATGGGAACAAGGGTTCTCTTACCTAAGTTCCGAGCTTTCCGAGCACCGATGTCCAGAGCACAGTCCTCTAACTTGAGCCTCGCTAAAACCCTAGTCACAACACATTAACAATATCCAATCATCAAGTTCTAGTCCAACGAATAACTTCAAACCATAACTCTAACCTCCGGGACCTTGAATTCTATCAATCCGGGTGATAAAATCCGTCTCGAGCCTTCCCCTTGAGTTCCCAAGACTAAAACACCCTTAAAAACTCAACCTGGCACTAAGGGTCGTGGCCCCACCCTCAAGAGTCGCGGCTAGCCTCAAAACAGAGGCTAGCACACCCCTGCAACACACACGGGCCGCGGCGCGCATGAACTCTCGGCCATCCTCGGCCGCACACGGGCCGCGGCGCGCCCATTCTAGGGCCGCGACCCTCCTCGCCGAACCCAGAATTCTTCATCAATTTTCTACCTTTTCTTCAAGCCAATCCTCACTAAAACTCACCTATCTAACCCAGATATTTAACACAAATACTCCAGCTCAGTAGTAACTCAGTAACAATATCAAAGTCTACTACAAAAATCCAATTAGAACCCCAAGAACAAGTTAAATTCTACCCACATACAAAGCTTGAAAACACAGCTGAAACTTAAGCATAACTACCATGAAAAAGCTTACCTCTTGCTGAGTTAAACCCCTGAAGTTGAACCTTAATTCCCCCAAGCTCCTAGCTCCTTAAAACCCAGCTGAACTCCTTAGACCTTCAAGTTGAGTCCCTTAGTTTTTCCTTGTGTTTATCTTAGAGAGTGAAAGAGTGAGGAAGATGAGAGCTATCTCAGCTAAGAGAGAAAGTATAAGTCGGTTCCCACAAGGTTCTAATTAATTCCTCTTTTTGTTTTATTTGACTTAAGTCTATATGGTTACCTCAAGGCACGGGGTACCAAAACGTCCCCGAGGGCAAAATGGTAAATTTCCCCAATATTCCCGCCTAGACATTCTATCCTCAAATATATCTCCAAATATTTATTTTCATGCCCCAGTAATCCCATAACACTCCTAGTACCCAAATTACCCCTCGACTCGCCTCGAGTCGGAATCTCAACCCCGTTGTGACTCTCTGGTTAACCGCTCCCCAGGACTGTCTCAGATCGTGCTGCACAGACATTTCACATATATATAACATATATCACATTCACGACCCTAATATCCAGACGGGGCCCACATGCACATTTAACTCATTAAACATGCATCACTATCATATATCCACATTAATCCACCCATTAACACATTAAAGCATAATAAATCATTTATTGCCCTCCAGGCACACTAATCAAGGCCCTAAGCCTGATTAGCAAATTCGGGTCGTTACAGATTAGCTTGGTGTTCTACTGTTTTTTTGTGCAGTAAATCATGATTTCGAAAATTTTGAGAAAAAAAATCATATTTTGAAAGAATGGGTTTTTTGTCTAAAATCAAGCCCTAAAACTCAAATGACCTTGCTCATGATACCAATTGTTAAATTGTAAACAATATTATGAGCATTAAATCCATAAACCAGATTCAAAACAACATTATATGCTCATGCAACAATCCAAGAACACATTTTATTTAGAGCATTGATTTAAATATATAGAGATAAAACATACATGACATTGAGTCTCCAATGTTCATCTTTCTCACAATCTATTCTCCCACTTGGAAAATATAATCAAACCACCATAATATTGTCTAACACATATATGGCAATCAAATAAATCATACATAATATTATATCGATAAGATACAAATATTACATATGACTTGGCCCTGTAGACATTTAAATATCATAACAACCATTAACTATCAAGCCAAACATGCATGAGGTACAATTGATTGAGACTATGCGCATTCATCTTCTTTTGTACCTGTCACTTCGTTGAACAATAGTATATAGATATATAAACATATATACGTAATAGCAACAAGAAGAAGTGGCTTCAATTATCATTATGCATGTTCAGAATAATACACAAGCTATAAGCAATCCATACAAAATACTAGCATGTTCAATACATAAATAACAAAACTCCCACTGAGCTCAACAAGCTAGGCTACTGACAATCCCATTCGGGCAACGTGTTCTAAAAACACACATATAGGTAACCCTTTCGTTAGTGGGTCTGCTAACATGCTAGTGGTAGGCGTGTACTTAATAGAAATGAGGGACTCAACGACTTTCTCTTTAACAAAATAGTACTTTATATCAATATGCTTTGAGTGAGAAGTACTCCTAGTGTTCTTAGAGAAAGCTACTGCTGTGGAGTTGTCACAATACAATTTCAGCGGCCTCGAAATAGAGTCTACAACACTCAATGCTGAAATGAAATTCCGCAGCCATATTGCTTGACAAGTAGCCTCATAACACGCCATATACTCTGCCTTCATCGTAGAAGAAGCTGTGAGTGTCTGCTTGACACTTTTCCATGAAACAGCTCCTCCAGCCATCATATAAATGTAGCCTGAAGTGGAATTTTTATCATCCACGCATCCTGCATAATCGGCGTCACTGAACCCAACTATATCAAGAGTGTTAGCTCGCTGGTAAGTCAACATATGATCCTTTGTACCCTGAAGATACCTCATGACTTTCTTAGCCACTTTCCAATGGCTAAGACCAGGATCACTCAAGTATCTACCCAACACGCCAACAACAAAAGCAATATCAGGGCGTGTGCATACTTGAGCATACATAAAGCTACCAACCAGTGATGCATAGGGAACGACTTTCATTTCATCTCTCTTTATCATTTTATGTACATTGAGCCTTTGAGAACTTGTCACCCTTCACTATTGGTGCCTTCTCAGGAGAACATGCATGCATATTGAATCTTTTCAAGATCCGATCAATGTAAGTCTTCTGAGACAAACGAAGAATACCATTAGCCCTATCCCGAAGAATCTGAATCCCAAGCACATAGGAAGCCTCACCAAGATCCTTCATATCAAAATGGCTAAACAAAAGTTGTTTCGTCTCAGACAACAGATCAGAATTATTAGATGCAAGTAGGATGTCATCAACATACAATACTAGAAAAATAAAGTTGCTCCCACTGACCTTCATGTATATACATTGATCTACTACATTCTCCTTGAAGCCATTTGCAGTGACAATCATATCGAACTTGAGATACCACTGCCTTGATGCTTGTTTAAGCCCACAGATAGACTTTTTGAGCTTGCAAACCATGTGTTCTTTGCCAGACTTCTCAAAACCAATAGGTTGAGTCATGTAAACATCTTCAAATAAATCTCCATTCAAGAAGGCAGTCCTCACATCCATTTGATTGAGTTCTAGATCAAAATGAGCAACTATAGCCATAATGATTCGCAACGAATCTTTGGTGGAAACATGTGAGAAGGTTTCTTTGAAATCAATACCTTCTCTTTGGCTATAGCCTTTAGCCACAAGTCTAGCCTTATACCTTTCCACTTGCCCATTCGAGTCACGTTTGATCTTATACACCCATTTGCATTCAATGGGTCTGCAACCTTTGGGTAATTCAACCAACTCCCAAACTTCATTTTGTGACATAGAATTCAACTCATCTTTCATTGCATCCATCCACAATACAGATTGAGGACTATTCATAGCTTCTTGATAGGTAACTGGCTCAAAAGTGTCACCCACATCAAACTCATGTTCCTGTAAATAGACAAGGTAGTCATTAGGAATAGCAGACTTGCGGGTTCTTTGTGATCTTCTCACCATAGCTTCATCATCCCCAATATCAAGATTTTCAAATTTTTCTTGATTTTGAGGTTCATCATGAGTTTCTACCGGAATCTGTTCAATCACAGGGTCATCAATAGGAGCGGAAGCGACAGGTACATGGACAAAAATGTGTTCTTCCCTGAAAACAATTTCTCTTGACCCTTGACTTGAACCAAATTCATCCTCAAAATTGACAGCCCTATCTGATTCTATAACCCTGGTGGTGTGAGATGGGCAATAAAATCTGGAACCCCTTGATCCAATGGTGTAGCCCACAAAATAGCCACTAATGGTCTTCAGATCAAGTTTCTTAGACTGTGGATTATAGGGCCTCACTTTTGCTTTGCAACCCCAAACATGAAAATGACGCAAGCTTGGTTTCTTACTTGACCATAGCTCATAAGGCGTCTTTGGGACAGACTTGCTGGGCACTTGATTCAAGATATAAGTTGCAGTCTTTAATGCCTCACCCCATAAAAACTCTGGCAAACTATAATGAATCAACATACATCGCACCATGTCAAGAAGAGTGCGATTTCTCCTTTCAGCAATTCCATTCTGTTGGGGTGTTCCTGGCATTGTATATCTTGCATCAATGCCACATTCCTGTAAGTACCTAGCGAAAGGCCCGGGGTTCCTTCCACTTTCATCATAACGTCCATAATACTCTCCACCTCTATCAGAATTAACTGCCTTGATCTTCTTCCCCTTTTGAAGCTCAACTTTCGTCTTAAAAATCTTAAACGCATCTAAAGATTCAGATTTTTCACGAATGAGCTCAACATGGCCATACCGGGAAAATTCATCAATGAAGGTGATAGAGTATTTATAACCACCCATAGCAGGCGGAACAAAAGGCCCACAAATATCAGTATGGATCAACTCCAACAATAGTGTGCACCTATCTGTTTTACTTTTTCTAACCTTGGCCGTTAACTTTCCTTTAATACAATCAACACAGGCAGTAAAATCTGAAAAATCTAGATCTTGAAGAACCCCATCTTTAACCAACCTTTGCATTCTATCTTTAGAGATATGGCCTAAACGTTTGTGCCACAACATAGAAGATTTTAAATCTAACCTTGCACGCTTAGAACCAACAACAGTATTTAGAGAAGTAGAAACAATAGGAGTAACATCATGCAAAACAAGTTTATATAAGTTTCCACATAAAATTCCATTGCCAACCAAAAGAGAGTCACGATACAAATTAAGTTTTCCAGTTCCAAAATGAAGACTATAACCCAGTCTATCCAGAATAGATACATAAATCAAATTCCTCCTAATACAGGGTATGTAAGCAACATCCTGTAATTCCAAGAAGTGTCTTGTATTCAATTGTAATCTGACTATCCCCAAAAATTCAACTTTGACTTTTGTATCGTCTCCCATGTACACATGCTGCTACAAACTACTCGGTCTTCTTCGACTTGTCACTGCCTGGAAGGAATTTGTAACATGAATTGTGGCTCCAGTATCCAACCACCAAGAATTTGAGGGCACATCAATAATATTAGACTCTAAACAAACCATCACATGATAATTACCTTTCTTTTCTACGTGAGCTTTGAGCTTTCGAAAATCAGCTTTCTTGTGCCCAAAGTTTTGACAAAAGTTGCATTTTCCCTTAAAAAACTCATTCTTATGACCAGTAGAAGATGAGACTGACTGTCCACTCCCTTTGGAACTAACTGTTTTCTTCTTATGATGCTTTTGGTCACTAGAGTTACTAGGAGTGAACTTTCTCTTGTGAGAATTACTGGGATTTGTCACCATGGAGATACTTCTTGCCCTACCTTTTTACATGTCCTCCTCTTCCTTGGCAAGAATAGCAGACATCTCCCCAACAGTCCACTGCTCTTTCTGAGCATTATAGCTTGATCTGATCGCATCAAACTGAGATGGAATGTTCTCCATCACCAACCACACCATGTAATCCTCACCAAGGTCCATATCCATGGCCTTAAGTTTATGATAGTGGCCCATGAGCTTGTCAATGTGAGCCCTAATGTCACCTGAACCATCATAAATAGTGTGATGTAGCATGTTCAAGTGTTCATTCTTCTCATTCTTTGAGAATTTCTTATACTTTTCCTTAATGGCAGCAAGAAAATCCTTTGCATTCTCAGACTTGGGAATACTATCACGAATGGATTCGTCCATGTGATATCTCATAAGCATCAAGCAACAACGATTGGAGTGTTCCCAGTCCTCGTAAGATTTCTTATCCTTCTCAGTAGCATCATCAGCAGGCTTAGATGGTTCATCAATTCTCAAGGCCAAGTCCATTTTCATGAAGGTCAAGTTCAACGTGATATTTTCAATCCACTGCTTGTGGTTGGTTGCATTCAGCGCCAAGACGGCAGGAGATCTAGGAATGCTTACAGCTGAATGAGAAACAAGAGCAATAACTATTAAATACATGTTATGATAAATCATGTCATTTGTGCTCTTTTCTCATCAATATATGATCGCAAAATAACAAATGATCATTATGTATGCTAGAGTTCTTAGACAAACACACAAAATAGAACTCATACACAGGTAAGAACAATCTATTAAACATTATAATCAAATACATTAATTTACTATCGAAAGGATAGATAAATTGTGATTCATAATGTTTAATAAATTAAGTATCCTTACCAAGCAATTATTATCGATAGGATAATTAATTACTTATATAGATCTTAATGTAATTTTGGAGGAAAAAACACAAAATTTAAATAAATAATTATTTAAATGATCCTCTTCACCAGACAATTTACATGTTTATTCTTACGATAGGCAAGAAAATAAACAATAATTGTTGATAATATATAATTAGATTTATGCCACAAAAGACTAAATATATATACATTTATGAAACCAAATTCATGAATTAATCTTGTGCATAAACATATACAAAATACGGTATTAAAAAATGAGTGAAAATGGTAAAAATTGGCCCAAAAGCGACCACACACGCGCCCCCACACGCCCAAAATGGTGTCTGGTTTTTTTTTAAGGCCTTACGACATGTAGTTTTTGAAAAACGACATGTAGTTTTTTGGAAAACGACATGCAATTTTTTGAAAAACGACATGTCGTTTTATAGCCAAAACGACGCATCTTTCCCTTAAACAACATGTCGTTTTTGCCTGACAGAGGCAAAATGACGTGTCGTTTTTCGTCGTCCCTGACCTCTGAAAAATGGGCATCCAGGTCGCGTTCGACCCAGTTCGACCCACGGGTCCGACCCGACTGGAACCAACGTCTCTGGCCACCAAATCCGACTCCGTTTGAGGGGTTTTGTTCCATTTTTAACCCTCTATCAATTTCCAACATCCATTTAACTCAAAAAACACTAAATAATGGCCAAAAATTATGAACCCGAAATGGGTTTTCCTCCATTAATGTGTTTCAAGAAAGCTTGGTATTTAATAGTAATGACATAGAAACAATCATCCCAAAATAAAGATTGTCAACCGAGATTTTCGGCAACTCTATTAATGAGTAATATTTACTAATAATAATAATGAAAATAGAAGATTGACACGGGATTTTTACGTGGTTGGGGCGTTAACTAGCCTTAGTCCACGAGTCTATATTATTAGAGCTTGAAGAAGCTTTTATAATGGAGTTTTCTCTCAATATCTTGACAGAGTTTCTGTCTTTTTCGTGACTCCCAGCGCTTTTACAGTGCTCTGTAGCTTATATTTATAAGCTGAAGGGAATACTGGGTCTGGGCCGGATCAGGCCCATCGGGGAAACGGATACAAACGGCCTTTCTAGTGGAGGCCCAATACAAAAAGATACAAAATACACGAAATTCAAACCAGCTTAGGCCCAATAGGCTGTCCATAGAACTACGTCTCGCCCGACAAAACGACGCTCTGGGTCTGATCACTTCGAGTCACGAGGCAGATTCAGGAGACAAGACCAGTCAGAGTACTTGGCTGCGCAGTCTTGACACATCAGCGTGCAATCCCGAGGTGACCTTTTCCGCAGGCGAAAAGTGGGGACAAAGCCCACACGGAATGAGGCGGCTTCAGGGTCCTGGACGCTTGGCCCCTTCGACTGGGGGTGAGGTGATCCAGGTCTGTTTACCATCATCCCGCTCCATTTACCACAGGCCCGGACCGTATCTGGGTCCGGGACAGGACGCGTAGCCGCGACGGTCCGAGCGCTCTGGGCATCGCCCGGGCTATCCTTGCTGAGGACGGACCCAGAGGGACATCCCAGACCCCTCCAATGGGCCCAGTCTTGAGTCCCCGGTCCGTACCCGTCCCCTTGGGCACTCTCCATACCAAGAACCTTGGGCCGGGCCCACGTGCTAAGCTGGCCCTCTGACAGCGGGCCAAGACGAAGGCCCAGAGCCCATGCAGGAAATGGGGACAACAAAGATAAACCCATCCATAAACATAAATCTAATGTTATCATGATTTCGAAAATTTTGAGAAAAAATCATATTTTGAAAGAATGGGTTTTTTGTCAAAAATCAAGCCCTAAAACTCAAATAACCTAGCTCTGATACCAATTGTTAAATTGTAAACAATATTATGAGCATTAAATCCATAAATTAGATTCAAAACAACATTATATGCTCATGCAACAATCCAAGAACACATTTTATTTAGAGCATTGATTTAAATATATAGAGATAAAACATACCTGACATTGAGTCTCCAATGTTCATCTTTGAATCTCTCACAATCTACACAAACAAAATTAGAAAATCGCAATACAAGAGAGAACTTATGGAGAGCAACCCTTACCAAAACCACATACTTGTCTTCACCCAACAACATATATGTTATATATATATATATGTCTCGTATGCCTTCTTACCCTAAGGGGTATATTGGGCCTATTGGGCTTATATTATTAGATATGGTGCACTATGGTTCAATGGGCCAACCTATAGTCATTAGGATGCTACCATGTGCCTCTAATGCAATTAGTAAGTGTAAACCATCCCATTATGGTTATTGGTAATTAGTAGGCACTTTAGTTAATGATTGTGATTATGGAATAATGTCTATGATTATATTAGTCCATAATAATAATTCTAACAGTAAGCTTGTGTATTCTGACTATCTTGGAGCTTTTGTAATCTTGGAGAAACAACTGAGAAAGATCAATAAAATCCTTGGGGAAAGTTGGATGTAGGCTAACTATATGAGTTAGCCGAACCAGGATAAATCTTCGGTGTTCTTCCTTTTATTCCTTTTTTATCTGTTTAACTTTGGTTTTGCACTTAATGTTTTCGATGCAATGCATGTTCTGTTTTTGGACTTAAGTTTATGATCATATAAACTTTGTGATAAACTGGTTTTGCTTTGATCTTCACTATAAATTCTGTTCTTCTTCCCACACAA
The DNA here is from genome assembly GCF_963169125.1 of Humulus lupulus. Classification (NCBI taxonomy): domain Eukaryota; kingdom Viridiplantae; phylum Streptophyta; class Magnoliopsida; order Rosales; family Cannabaceae; genus Humulus; species Humulus lupulus. Next base: position 294,655,473 of record NC_084794.1, on the reverse strand, counting down.
TGCAATGAACTTGAAGCTGCGTTTTAGACAAAACTCGCCCCAAAAGGTAGCCTCTCTACACGTACACGCATTTTAGGCTGTGCAAGTTTACATGCACACCTCAGTAGAGGCAGAGATGGAGCTCACTGGTAGGTTAGGCCACTTAAGGAACGTCGAGAATGTGTTCCTCCATGAATCTGGATTCTCCACATGGAGAAGGATCAACTCATTTGTGTTTACTGCATGAGAAATGGCATATTGGAGGGCCCCTGTAGACTCTCTAGTTGGATCAACCACCATCATTACCTTGCGTGGCCGCTCATTCCCATCTCCTGGTGTTCTTGGCGTCGCCCCCAAGAACACCAGGAGGATCTTGGAATGGAAGATGGAAAGGGACATAAAATGTGAGTTGGTCATTATTTGTTTGTGTTTATCCATAATAGACAACTGCATCAACAGCTAGGCTTTAGTTTGTGATTCACAAGTATATGCTTTTTGGGGTTCTATGCTGTATTTGGGGTCCTATTAATTTGCAAGATAAAAGAATAACATTTCTCAGGCCTGGTGAAGTTAAAAGATGTGCAACTAAACTTGGGAAGAACTTCTCATGTAAACTACTACCTTCATGTTGATCAACTCTTGGCACATAATTTCTCAAGCATGATCTTGTTCAAAATCTCTGGATTTGCTTTACCTTTGGACATTTTCATGATCTGTACACGAGCAAGATGTTATGTTCCTAACTGTAACTCTTGAATGTATTAAAGATTGTAAACATTTTTATGGTGTTAGTTAGAGTGGAATTTGACACAGGAAACAAATGGATATGATCATATTTGGCCTACTATGTTGAACCATACATATTTAATTCTTATATCTGATAAAAAAAACTAGCACAAATGAACTAAGAATTAACCAGCCAATTATAACTTTTTAATGTCCCCTTTTTCATGTTCAGCGATTTACAGAGCTGAAATCAGCTTTGGTTAACTAAAATCTCATCATGTAGAATCATAAGTTAGTCCTCCTACTTGACTATATAATCTTCAAAAACAAATTGAACTAAATTATAAAAAGTCTGAAAAATAATGATATAGTGCAAAAACAATCCTAAGGTCTTCTTCCTTTCTGTTTGGTTAGGCAAATTAATGGGGTACTGCTCTACATGACTTGTATCTCTATTAGGTAGGCCTGCCATTTTTAAAATTGTTGGAGATGAATTTATTAGTCCAAAAAGGTAAACTTTGCCTCTTTTCCAATCTTCCCACTGATAGTCCCACTTTTAATTGAAGCAATCAACTCACACAACTCTTGGGGATTAATTTTAAGGGTAAATACTCATTTGGTACCCTGTATTTTATCGAAATACATACTTGGTACTATATGTTTTCAATAATACTCATCTGGTATCCTGTAATTTGAAATCGTACATATTTGGTACTCCAGACTTAACTTTTATTAATATGAGTTTCAAAATCAAATTTAATTAGTTAATTGCATATAACAGTTTGGTCATATTAATAAAGTGTTATTATTCATATTTGAGTACATGGTACCAAATATGTACAAATTCAAATTACAGGGTACCAAATGAGTATTATTGATAAAACACGAGGTATCAAATGAGTATTTATATTAATTAATTTTAATCTCATTAATAGTCAACTTCTCATTTTCCATGTAAGCAGCAATGTCACCCATAATCCAGTTGGCAGCAAGCTTCGCATCAGAACCCTATGCATAAAAAAAATTAACAACCTAAACAAACACATAATCACCACTTAGTCCCTCTCAAAATAATTACTACAATGTACAATTGAGTTGGTGTTATAAAGCAACTTGAAAACTGGTGGTAATGTAAAAACCAACAGAACAATCCCATCAAACATGGAAACTCATTGTAACAGTTTTCTGAAAAACAGAAGAAAGGTTACAGGAGCACATACATCAACACAACACAAAATAAACCATGAGAGTTGAAGTAGCAAGAATTAGCAATAGGTTTCCACAAATTTAAATTGGGGTGATATGTGAATGGTTTATGAGTATTTTTTTTTAATTTTTAATTCTTTAGAGATTTAAAAAAAAAAAAGAAGGTTTTGTGATAGTGTTGACTCGTTTGTTTTTTTGGACAAACTCGTCAAACACCCAAAGAAATACATTAGCGAGTTTTGTGAGGGTGTGCTCAAGTGTTTAAGGTATAATTAATACTAAAAATAATGATAATGAGAGGATTTATAGTGGTTCTACCTAATAATTGACCTACGTCCACTTAGTCACTATTATTGATGTATGAGCTTGCAAACTTTGTTATATTTGATTACATAAGAGCGCTCTAAAAAATGGAGCTTCTAAGTGTTTCTGTTGTGAGACCCCCTCTTTGGATCTCTTCTCCTCTTACTTATAATGGGAAGTTTGAGTTATATTTGTGGTTGTAATGCCCCACGTCACTATGACTGCTTCCTGGAATGACGACTGACCCTGCAAACCAACACGAGTATTTCCAGCGTGCTTTGTCCTCACTTGCAGTGGCGTGGAGCGTTACAGTAGGTCTAAGCTATTAAGCTCGACACACTAAAAAACTAGGTCGTATGTCCCGATTGCGTTGGTCCTTTTGTTCCAGCAACCAAAACATTTCACTGAGGTTGCTTCAGACTTAGCGACCAAACACTATCCTCAAATAGGTCTTGTGCGATGCTTCTTTTGGCAACTGAAAAAAGTGGTGACTTGGTTTGTTAAGAGGACACCTGTAACTCTAGTTTGGTGCTTGGGGATAGGCGGCCAAGACCTGGAGCCTGGTGTCCTGATGATAACTCTAGAAATTAGAGTTATTTTACCACACTTTTTAAGCTAAAAATGATTTAGTTCTTAAGTTTTTAATTAAATTATTAAGTTTTAATTACTTTTTGAATTTATTAGCTTTATTTTAATTTTATAGATTTTTGTGTGTTTTTATAGTTATTTTGTTGTAAAATGTTGCAGTTAATTATTTGAATTATTATTGTTTAGTTTGAGGTAAAAAAATGTTGTATTCTTGAATTTAAATGTTAAATATAAATTAAGTTATAATTAATATTTTCAAAGAATTAACTTGATTTATTTTATAGTGGAAATATTTTATTATGACTTAGTTTATATTTATTTTGTTAGGGAATTTGGTGTATTTTTGCTATTGAAAAGTAAGAAAAATGAAGGAGAATAAATAGCATTTTCAAAGAAAAGAAAGTAAAAATCTGGCATTTTCCTTCAGCAAGGCCCACGTAAATAGCCCAGATTTTGGTCCCAGCCCGCCAGCTGTCACTCCACCAGCCACTTCACTCAGCTCAGCTCTCCTCAAGACTCATTCAGCCAACGCCTGGCTATGCCCAGACCCATCTGCCAGCCGTACGGACAAGGAGCACTCAGCATCACCAAACCGCCTCTAGTCTTCAGCCTGCTCCCAACAAGCTACACGGGCCCATGTCCACCTTCCAGGCCCGCATGCTACTCCTTCAACTGTTGTTTGTCACGCCTAAAGCCCACCATCAGCTTCAGCATGTGCATCTTCATTCGGCCACGGTTCTGTAGGATCTTGGAATTTAAATCTAGATGCATGCTTCCTATTATTTTTCCAAACACATAATAGAAACATAGAATAACATGACATACATATGCACATTAGATTCGTAAATTAACATAAACACAATGATGTAGAAACTTACGAATACGCAGCGGAACTGGAACAACTCCATCCTTCAATCTCACTAACCCTTGATTCCTTTCTGTAGCAAAGTATTATCAAGAGATTGAACAAGATCAGCAACACAGTCTTCCTCACCAAGCCTTTGATCAACCTAGAACTAGTGTGGGCTGGTTCACAACACATGAGAGAGAGATCTAGAAAAGAATAAGATATTGTGGCTAAGAAAGGATTAGAGTGTCTAGGTTTTCACTTACCCAAATCAACTGAGACTGACTTGCTTCTCAAAACCCTAGATATCATATTCCTTATATAGGCAATTTAATGTGATTTATTTAAATTTAAATTAATTAAAAATAATAAACAAAAATAAAAGTCTTGGGCTGCCATAAATGGACTTGAGCCAAATCTCTTTATTTTGAATTTAAATCCCAACTGGGCTTAAATTCAAAACCTTTTATTTATTTATTTTTAATTAATTAATTAAATCCTTATTCAAATTAACTAATTATAATTTGAAACTTGATTTAATATTATTTATTTATATTGATACCAATTTATCAATATTAATAAATTTACCAAAATATTCTCTTTTATTCTCTAAATCTCATATCTCTGTAAATTTTCCAAAATTGACCTAGTCAACTTTAAAAATCCTAATTGACAATTAAATCAATTAATTGAGACATTCTAGATGATTTACTCAAAGGTGATGCGGGGACCATGGATCCATGAAATCAAGCTCCAACAAGTTACCGTGAATTTATTTACGAATAATTTCACTACCTTATTAATTCCTCGTGACTCCACTATAGACTCGGAATTGAACTCTTGAATTCATAGAACGTATTTTCAAAACCATAAATACGTTATCCATTGTTATAACCATTACAATCAATCAATCCTCTATCGATGACTTACTAACGAGCTAGGTGCGAATTACCGTTTTACCCCTCATCAGTATTTTATCCTTAACTCCCACTAAGTTCCTTATAAATGATATTTCCGTGAACTTAATCACAGAAATGAGATCTCAATCATTTAACCTTTTGAACAAATCAATTAAGGAAATCATCTTTTCACTTCTCATACATAAGTTATAGATTTCGTATCTATGAATAATACTCCCACTCAATTACACTAATAAATCTCCAAGATGTAAGTATGGGCTAGACCGTAGGGTAAGCTGGTAACGAACAAGTCAAAAGATTTAAATAATATAATTAGTAGAACATTATCACTCAGAATTAAGATCGACTTAATATATGGTCAACGTTGTGACATTGATTAGATTTGATAACAACGATACTTATTTATTAATCAATAATCAATATCGGTCCTAGTCCGATGTAACTAAATACATCCGATCTTATCTACTTGGTCGATGCCTTGGACAAGACATCACACCCTGAATGTATAAGTAAATCATATCGTAGATTGCCTAATCAGTGAAAATCCAATGCACTGATCTAATCTTAGGACTCGTTCTTTTGAACATATAATTACAACTATAATCCACTGTGACCTAGTCACTATAATTGTAACTATCCATATGTTCAGGATTTTATAAATGTTTGTATTATTTCAATAATCATGTAATAAAACAAGCAAGCAACACAGTTGTCAAACTAAATGATTGCTACTACTTTTATTGATAATATGAAATCGTGCTACATGTCCGACATGGTTTTATAAGGGCATAAAACCCAACAGGTTCCAGCTCTTCCGAAGATCACCCAGCCGCATGAAGCTAAGCCCAAGTCGCTGGCCCAATTCAGCCATGTAGCTTCATCACCAGCCTAACCACTGAATCTCCCTGACCCAATTTGCACCTAAATGGCCAGTCAACCAAGCTGCCACAGCCACAAAAATAAGACCAAAACTCACATTTTTCCTTTCCAATATTTTTCACTCAAATATCAATTCACTCTTCCCTATTTTTCTTACCTAAATAAACATTCCTAATTCATTTTTTTTACCCTAGCTTTTCACTAATCTTTTACCCAACCAAACATTTCATCTTTCCAATACTCTTACACTTACTCTATTTATCTTACAACTTCCCAACACAATTAAATTAATCAATTTATTTATTTTAATTTTATTAATTTAATCTCCATATTTTTCCTATAAATAGAATCTTGTAAGACCATTTGGGGGCTCTTCTTCTTCATCTTTTCAACATCTTCTACACATATTTTTCTCTCTTCTTTTCACTATTTTCTCTCTACCATTTTCATCTTTTGAAGAGCATGTCAAGTATGTTATTTTGTAATTTTTATTTCAATCTAGTTATGAGCTTCTAATCTTTTTCAAAGGTTATTAAGATGATGATGAAGCAAAATGTAACTAGATAGTATTTTTTGTTGTATGTTGATTTCCCATTTGTACAACATTGTTTATGGACTTTTCTATCAAAGATATGCATGTTTTCATCTATTATTGATTGTTAAAGCATATTACACTTAGTTCTTCATTATGCAAAAATATGATATTTTTTGATTAAATGTTTTTCATTAAATTGTTCACATCTAATTCTTAGAGCATAAGTATCATATTTTGCCTAAACATAACCTCTTTGATTTTTTGTAGTTTCATTAGGTTGTAACACAACTAATGCTTAGAAATTATATATTTTATAAGTGAAGAAAAATCCTACCTTTTTGAAAGTAACTTGTGCTTGAATAGAAAATGTATCTTGAAAAAAATATAGTGTGATTTATTTCAACTATATCTAAACTTGTGAATCAATATACTTATAAATACTATTGAACTTGCATTTTGTGGATTCTAACATCTTAATAATCTTATTTTACATATATCATTTGAAAACCATTTTTTTTTATTTAATCTTAAATCTTTTTATTACTTGTCTTTTATTTTTCTAAAACAAAATCTCATCAAATATTTGGAACTAGGTTAGAATATTCTTGCTTTGTTTGAAATAGTATATTTTGATGTTAGTCAACTCTCATGGGTTCGACATCGTACTTACATGAACATTATATTCCGAAACGATTCGTGCCCTTGCGAGTTTAAATATTAAAACACCCTCGTTTGGGATCAACACCTGAGACTAGAGTCTTGGTCGCTGAAGTGTTGAGATCAGAATCCTAGTAGCTGTAGATTGGTGACTAGCACTTGTTGCCTAGCTAGGTGATTGAGATGTGGTACTTGGGTTTTGATGTGCCCATATTGGATCCTAGTCGTCACTGCTCTCCAAACCATGGCGATCACAAACTTATAAGGTTAGGCGACCTTGTCGTTGGCAATTTTGGACCTTAGTAATCTTAGACCTCAACAATAGATAGGCGACCTCCTCTTTAGCGATCCTAACATTAGCGGTCCCACTTCAAATATAGCGACTTGATTCTTCTAAATGATCGAGTTAGCATATTTTTACCATGTCATTTGCTACGTCGCTATATCAAAAAATGGGTATAACATAGTTTTATGACGGGAATAGTTTTTCTTTCAAAATTTTGATCTTGGTTTTTCCAAAATACTATTTTAATTTTTTAAATACAATTATAACATAAGATACAAAATAAAAGTTAAATATATATTTATATTTTATATATTTAAAAGAAAAATCATTCTCATGAAAGACTTCTGTGTTTACTTATATTGAAGAAACATCACATATTGTAATTATGTGTAATTAAGAATAATTACTCAATTTGGCGTGTTTATCTGATCATATAATTACACAGTTACTATGTAATTAAAAATAATTGAGGGGTTCTAATTATACTATCAAATTCTCATAGTTCTCATAACCCTATAAGAATTGAGTGTAATTACTAATTACTATCAATTTTAAATAGTATTTATTACATATTATTATTTTTCTGTGTAATTACTAATTGATTTGACAAACATGACAACAGTCCACTTGACATCCAAACACACTGTATTTTAAAATATAGTGTAATTACTCATGTTACACAGATATTTTAATTAAAATTTTAGTTTATTTTTTCTATTTGGATAATTATAATATATAATTTTTTTTAATATTTTTTCTAAAATGTTTGGATAATTGTGTTTTTTTATTAATCTAGAGATAAATTAGAAATTAGAAATATTACTATAATATAAAAAAAAAGTTTATACCTTTCTGACCCTATGTTTTGTCTCATTACCTGTTTGGACTCTATGTTTTGCAAAATTACTTTTTGGACCTTATATTTTGTAAAATTGTTCAAATAGAACTATAAATCCGATTTTGATCAAAGTTTTCTCAACTGAAATCACAAATAATTTACAAAACTAACAATTTAGAACAAAAATAAAATCTGCTTAAAAAATATGTTATTATATTCAATTTTTTTTTCATCAAAATTGATTTTAAGAATCTATTTGAACCATTTTATAAAATATATAATTAAAAATAAATTTTTTAAAACACATAATCTGAAAAATCATAGACTAAAAAAGTATAAGGAGAGAGATTAGGAGGAAAAAAAAAATTTGAACCCAACACTAAAACAAACAAAATTCTTTGTCAGAAAAAAAATAAAATAAAATGGGAAATCTAAAAAAACAGTAAAGCTTAGCCAAAGTCTTTTACTTTCCGTTTCCAGCTTTCTTTCACTACTGTTGTTCTCATCCTTAAACCCCACAACCCAAAAAGCAAAAACCCTTCTCTAACAAGCTCCAATCCCCACTTTCTCACTCCCTTTTCTCTATTCCGATAAAATGAACTTCGGCGAAGCCAAGAACCCTTCAACTTTCTCACCTCCCAAACAACAAAACCAACCCCAACTCAACCTCCAACAAGCCTTCGCCACCTTTCAACACAATTGCTCTGGTTTCTTCCATCAATTCTCCCAACTCCCTCTCTTCAACCCCAACCCTTCTTCCCTCAAAACCCATCTCCAAACCACCCTCTCCGACCTCCAAAACCACGCCAAAAACGCATTTGCCGCCGGAATTTCGCGTTTCGAACCGGGTTCTTCATCCGGGTCTAACCCGGTTTGGGCCCGGATTTCCACAAACAATGAGACCCAGGTTGCCGCTGCAGGGCCCAATTCTCGCCCTCGCCGGCCGCGAACTGGCATGTCGATTGAGGCCATCGAGGAGCGCCTGGCGGGTATCCCCGTGTATGCTCTTAGCAATTCGGCTGACGAGTTCGTGTTGGTTTCGGGCACTTCGTCTGGGAAATCTCTTGGGTTGTTCTGTTTCAAGAAAGAGGACGCCGAGGCGCTTCTTGGGCAGATTGAAAGTTTAGACCCTGGAATGAGGAGTGGGTCCAAAGTGGTGCCTGTTGCTTTGAACAAGGTCTTAAAAAAACTTTGTTTGAGTTGTTTGGTTTCAGGGAGAAGTTTTGTAAAGACTGTTAAGAGTCTAATGTTTTAGTTGTGGTGTGTGTTTTGGCAGGTTTTTCAGCTCAAAGTTGATGGTGTGTCGTTTCGGTTGATTCCTGAGACTTCTCAAGTGAAGAATGCGATTGTGGTGAGGCCTTTAATGGAATATCTATTTCATTGTTTGTGCTTTAATGTTTATGAGGTTTGAATTTGTTGAAATCTACTGAAAGTGGGTTTCAATTGTGAAAGTAACTATAGTGCATTGCTGTTTTTTCTTTTCCCATTTACATGGTGCAGTTGTTTCAATATACATGAATGTAAAACTGAGCTTTCGTTTGCCTTCCACAATCGCATTTGTTTCAACTGAATAAGGCTATAAAAGATTTCAATTGTTTTGCCTTGTGATAGAAGTTTCAATACAATCCCAAACACCTTTTCAGTTTACATATTACATCTGACCCAAATGTAGGCTTAGAAGCCAGGAGTTATATATTGGTAGATCATTCAATCTCTAGGACTTGTTTAGTTAAACTCAATTTGACTTACCACTGATGTGAAGTATGTGATTTTGTACCTGTAGGCTGTGGCTACTTGGTTATCAGTGACACGAGAGACCTTGTGAATGTTAATGAGTTTGAGGTTTAGATTTAGGGATTCATTTCTACTTTTTCTTCAAATGCAGCATTCTGTACCGAGTGTTTGTGAAAATAAGAAAAGACTTGTAAAAGGAGTTGAAGATTTTTTTTGTTTAAAGAACAAGCTTGATTTTGGCAAAAGTAAAGAGATGTGATGTTGGCCATAGGTTTATGTCTTTGGTTCCAATGGGTTGTACTTTGACATAACAATAAGTATGCAGCTGCCAGAAAGGAGAAAAGGAATAGAAAAATAGGGATTATGATAAAACTATTTTAATCTTTAATGCTTCATTTCCCAATTCTATCCCTTCATCTGTTGGAAATTACTTTCTACTAAATTTTATTTGGATGTTTCTTGACAGTAGTAAGATGTTTGTTAAGTGACTGAAATTTTATTGGGAAGTATTTGTAGTTTAAGCATCTTCTTGTGCACATCTTTAAGTTTTATGGATATTGTGCACGCTGAAATAAATTTTTATGTGTATGGAAATCCTTATAAATTATGGTGAACAATTCAGAGAGCATTGTCTCAATAAATGATGTTTTTAATAGATACAACTATAATGAGGCTTGACATAAGAATTTGTTGCGTGATATCAACATCCTATATGGTCATCATCAGTGATTCATCGTCATCATCTTCATCTTTGTTTCAATAATTTTTCCACTCTTTCAATTGGAGTACAATTCAAGTCTTTTAGAGACTAATCAAAGATCCTAAATTCTATATTTAAAATTCTTAATTCCATCTATACTTAAATACCTTGGGAATTCATGAGTGCCATTTAGAACCCTTCTAAATACAAGTTAACTTTTTTTAAGCCACTAGGTTGGTCTAGTGGTGAGGGGGGTATGGGAAATGGGTGAGACCCGGGTTCGAACCTGGGATCTCTTAGCATTGAGGTTATTAGGGCCTCAAATAGGCACCAAGTGTGCCAAAGATAAAAGACAAATTAACCTTTCTCAATCTTAAATGGATTGGTACTTAATTGCCATTAGAATATACAATATACCTAATAATCAATGTTTCTTTTCCTTACATTTTCAGGAGAGGGAAAAGGCTGGTGTTTCTGATGATAGCTTTCCCGGGGTTCCAGTTTTCCAGGTTCTTGTCTTTCTTCTCCATCTTACTGCACTCTTGGTTTCTTTCTTGATGTAAAATTTATATATGAGCTATTGACAGATTAGATATTTGAGATATGGATGTAAATTACCAAAAATTTAATTCATAGCTCACAAAATATATGACCAAATGAAGGCATGCAAATAATATTGGGGTTTCCTTGTTGACTCTTTGCACTTGCTGCATATAAATAGTAATGCAAATTAGTCCTAGAGTGCTACCTCCTAATGGTCACCTTTCTGTTCTTTTTTACTGTTCTGCCCATAATTTATAATTACGGAGGAGGAATGTGTACGAATCATTACGCTCTAATTTCAAATCTTCTTTCTGGTGTGGATACATACCGACAAACGACTTTAAATTTGTAATTTGAGTTGAGGTACTACATGGAATAAAAGATGATGTTTCTTAAATTTTACAATCATCATACTACCATATTTGATTATTTTCAATCTTTACCAAGTGAGGATTTGAAATTGCTCTGCAAAATGGACAAAATTTTAAAACATCAACTACTCAGGAGGATTTTGAATTTCTCTCCAAAATGGACAGAATAAGTGATTAAACTTATTGGTTTTGCATATATGTGTGTGTATATGTATATATTGGAAGGAGTGACAGAATGAATTCATTCTATATGGAAAGTACCACGTGCTCACTTTGCTATGCTATCGATTGTCTGGGAAGAAAAGCGTTGGTTTTAAGTATTAGCTCAAATGTTATGCTTTCATCTTCTTTTATTTGTTATTGATGATGCATTATTCTCTTCGTACGTGTACTTTTACTTCTATTTCATTTTCGTTATAAAAGAAGGAAATACAACTTCTAAGGTTCTATCTGGATAAATCTTGTAGGCAGAGCTTTAAGCCTGATCGTCGATGTTGTTTTGGTAAACTTAAGGCTGTGGCTGGTGCCATTTATAGGTGGCTTGCCTTCTCTGTGAACCAAGCCAGTGACTTTTTCACTGGTCTTGTGTGTTGTGATTCAATTCCCAGACATTCAGCTTCATCCATTGCTCCTTGTTTCTTGCATTAATTTTATAAGCTAATGTTTTGAACTGTTGAAACATTTAAACAGTCAAGGAGCTTGATTCTCCGGAGCCAAAACAAGAGCTACCACCCAGCATTTTTCAGAAAGGTTAGTTAAGAATCACCTTCTTACATATGCATCCATTTTCTTTTTCCATGTCATCAGGATTGCGGATTTGTCTTTTTCTTCGTAGGAGGATCTCGAAAAATCGATGATAAGAGCTTCTCGCGAACAGGGTCGGTTAAATCCTGGCTTCAAACCAGGGGCAATCGAGGTATGTATTCTGTTTGCTTTCATTTACAGTTGCAAAGCATTTTTTTTTTTTTAATACAGACTTATTTGTTTGTCTCTGTTACAGGTTGCTGTTCTTGAGGATGTAATAAAGGGAATGAAGGTAAAAAACCACACTTTACAATTAGTTTGGTTCTTTTCAGTTTCTACTTCTCTCTCTTTGATCGTCTTCGAAATAAAACTTAGCATTATACTAACACTAACATGTTAGTCAAATATTAGTCATTTTCTATGAGTTAATTTTCTATTAGTCAATTATGGACTTTTAAATTGATACAATTGTAAACTTTTTTGCAGGAGAGCTCTACATCAAAATGGGATGATATTGTTTTCATTCCACCAGGATTTGATGTCTCTACCAATCCTACTGAAGAAGACACCAAATGAATAGGCAATGACATCTTTCACAAGCTCATCAAGTTTGTACAAAACAAAAGTAAGTTTCTTTCTATATGTTGGCATTGTTGAGTTAATGCGTATACAAAGGAATATTACTAAGTTAGGGCTTAGATTTAATGTGTATCTACCCAATTGCCATGCAATGCACTCACAATTTTTCAAGTAATATGAATCTCTTATTATTATGATTATCTTCCTTTTTACTTATTTTGGTATTGAGACAAGTTTGTGCTTTTTTTTCTCTCTAATAACAAGCAATCTCGGTGTAGTCTCACCGGCTCTGTTCGAATCGGTTTTTGTTCGAATCGGGTCTGAATAATTTCTGGTGTTTTCAATGAGAAAGAAGGTGATCGGTAAAAAAGGGAGGAAAATGTCGGATATGGTTTCTCTTTTTTTCTTTCATATTGAAAGATCCCTTTGCAATTACTATTTTTTTTTCTTGAAAAAACTAAAATATTTTAAAAAGGTGTATTTGAGAAAATAACACAAAAATAATAATAACAAATGTTTTGAATAACGAAAACTTAAGGGACTGATTGGTTCGTGATTGTAAAACTGTAATTTCAAAAACTATGATTCTGAAATAAAAATCTAAATTTAGTGACTGAAAATATGTTTCTAAAAATGTGATTGGTTCATATTTGTAACTGTTTTTAAATTTTTAAAAATTGATAGAAAATTTGAAAATATAACAGTATCAAAATATGTGATTGGTTTAGTTAAATCTAAAAATTGTTTTAGTTTAATATTTTAACTTATTTAAAAATATTAATTTTTTTAAAATTTTGACATAATATTATATGAAAAATACTATTAAACATAATTGATAACCAAAACAAAGTAGACAAATATTAGAAAGTTACAAAAATAATACCAGAACATACAAAGCATCATCCAGACTTATATATATCCACTGCACATAAACTTATAATAGCCATAAACAAATAATTAGGATTCGGATTGACAGAAAATGTGAAATTATCATTTTCCCCTTTTTAGGCAAATAATTAGGATCCTGACCGAGATTTTGTTTTAAAAAAGGACAAACCAAACACTTATTTTTGTGGGCCCATTAATTCTTTAGTTTTAAAATTTATAAAATTGGATTCAAATAAGAAACCAATCAGGCCCTAAATCATAACCTAAAATTCAAATCTAAAAGAATGAAACAATCATACTTTCTAGTAATTAAGAAAAAAAAAAAACTTACAGAAAATTCATAACTTAAACAAATGTTTTGAATAACAAAAACTTAAATCATAACCTAAAATTCAAATCTAAAAGAATGAAGTAATCATACTTTCTAGTAATTAAAAAAAAAAAATTAACAGAAAATTCATAACATAAATTATTTTGTCGAATATCAATCTTTAGTTCTAGAGGAAGATCATACTGTGAATCAGTTGACGAATTTGTTAAGTTGTTTTGCTCTTAATCATATTGGTCGTTTTTGCAATCAATACATCTATTAATCTTGCGTTCTGGAGATAATGAGCGGCTACGAGTAGGTTATGGATGGTGAGTCTGTCAATGATGTCCTTGAATTCATCGTCATTGTCATTGTAGTCGCTTTGGCTATCTACACTATCGTTTTTGTGGTTCTCGCACCATCGAAGCACCATACCCAAAATTTTACTGTGGGTGTTGGTTAGTGGGACAACCAGGTCTTGCTCGGAGTTGCCACTGTCGTCCATCTTCTTTTTTATTCTCCCAAGCATCTTTGCCACAGCCTCTTCAATGTTGAAACTTACTCCATCGAAACATACCAACTTTATTTGCCTCATCTTTGATCTTTGATCACTCTTTGATAATTAAGAACTTGTTTTGTTTTTATAAATAAGATTAAAAGGACTATAACAATGCTTTGGAGGGATTTATAGCTATATATATATTTATAGGGCTGTTATATCGTTTATACTAATTAGAGTGGGATTTTTCTGTTATATAAAATATCTTTATAGATATTATTTAGATTATTCAATTTAGAATAATATATATACTCTTAAATATCTAAGTTGGAAATAATGACTTTTATACCGTATAAATTTTAAAAAATAAGTAATATATATTATTCACGTGAAATTAGGATTGAAAACAAAATCAAGTTTTTTTAAACTAACATTTTCAAACTGAGTTATTTTTAAAATTATTTTAATAATAAGTTTTATTTATAAATTAACTTTGAACTTCTAGTAATGTTTAAACGGTTTAAAATTATACTAATCTTCACGAAAATAATTTTGAAATTAGTTCACATGTTTTTTTTTTACGATTTTGTGGGTTGTGAAATTGTGATTTTTTTTAAATAATAAAAAAAGCAAATTACCCTAATCTTATCCATTTAATAATCATGTTAATAACTAATATTTAAACCCAACTTATTTATAAATTGTATAATATAACATTGACTTGTGTAACTTATTTATAAAAGTGATATTGATGGCATAAATACATAATTTATATTTTTTTGATGGCATAAATACCTAGCGTTTATTTTTTTGTTGCAACTATTACTTTTTTCTGTTAAAATGCAAATACAAATATAGAACTTTTTAATTGGGATATTGGCGGCATAAATACTTAAATTTATATTTGTAGCACCAATAATAAATTTTTTAAAAAATCTAGGTTTGAAAAAGAAAATATTTAAATCCAAAATTTTATTAATTCAAAATTATCACCTAAAACATCATATTGAAATTAAAAAAGTTTAAATTTAAATTTAATTAAAAACATTATTTCGAATTTCTAAGATTTTTCAAAAAAATCTCATTTAAATTAACGTTGAATTTTTTTTTTCATATTTCTAGTTTTAAATAACATTTCGATATTTAAAAAAAATTTAAATTTAATTAAAAAAATTATTCCTCATTTCTAAGATTTAAAAAAAATCTTATTTAAAATAATTTTTATATTTAGATTTTTTGAAAAATCTTAAATATTAGAAATCAGTTTCTTACTTAAATTTTAATTTTTCAAAAAAATCTAAATATAACATTAAAAATAATTTTTGATTTAATGTTTTAGGTGTAAATTTTGAATTAATTAAATTTCAAATTTAAATATTTTCTTTTTAAAACTAGATTTTTTTTATTTATGTTACAAATATTAAAAGTTAAGTATTTAAGTACAACAATTGTATTTATGCCGCCAATATCCCTTATTAAAAAGTTTGGTATTTGCATTTTAACGAAAAATAATGGTTGTAACAAAATATAAACGTTATGTATTATGCCGTCAAAAAAATAAGTTAGGTATTTAAGTACAACACATGCATGAACTTAGGTATTTATACCATCAATATCCATTTATAAAAAAATGTTCGAATCTTGTTGTCAACTTATTATTCTATTTATGATATATTCAACACATTTGGTTAGAGACTTTCAAAATAAATAACATCTTCTAAAATTGGTAGATTGAAAAGATTTTTATATGCATTAGTTTTTGTGATACATGTGTTTTATAAGTTTTTCAAGCAGAAGCATTAGCTCTATTAGTGGAACTAAGATGGGTTCGAGAAATTGATTGTAAAAGCTTTATTTTCTAATTCACTACCTTGGTTCAAGATTTGGATAATATCAATGTATAACACAGAGCTGGGAGCCATTTTTTCTAATATAAAAACTTTATTATCTAACCTTTCGGAGCATCTCTTTATCATGTTAGTCACAATTTTAACGTTGTGACCCACAAATTGGCTAAGGATGCTCTTAAACTAGACGATGAGCTTTCTTGGATGAAAGAGATCCCTCCTCTTATCTGTACTTACGAACATTTGCAATCTTAATCTAATACAATATTTTTGACAAAAAAAAAATATATATATTTAGAAAACTCATTTAATACTAATACGACCTATTTAGCACCAATATGACATGTTTATAATTTATTTAATATATTTAAACAAAATTATACATAAACAGATTATTTTTGGATCAATTTTTATTTCCTACATGTTTCGAGTTATGTTAATAGATAATTCTTTGGGACTGGTTCTTATACATGGATTTAATTTTCTTGGGGACATACTGAGAATATTATGGGTGAGTTATGGGTTGTGACAGAAAAGACGTAATATTTGTGAAATTGCATAGCAATTATTGCTTGTTCCAGAGTTCATTTGGTACTTTTGTAAATTTTCTAACCAATCCTTATCTTCATCTTTGGCAGAAATATCACACTCTACAATGATAACAAAATTGACTCATGCATGCTTTTTTGCTCATTTAATTTCCATAACTCTTTAGAACATACAAGTAAAAGTGTATTTATTTGATAGGGAAATATTATTATATTTTGGGTTTATACATTTTTGGACCATGTGTTTTTTTCCATTACTTGTTTGGACTCTGTATTTTGACAAAAAAATTTTGGACCATATATTTTGTAAAAAATTTAAAATAGAACCCTAAATCCAATTTTGGTCAATGTTTTCTCAACTAAAATCACAAATAATTTACCAAACTAATAATTCAGAACAAAAATAAAATCATTCTGCTTAAAAACTGTGTTATTATATTTAATTTTTTCTTCATCAAAATTAAATTTAGAGTTCTATTTTAACCATTTTACAAAACATAGGGTCCAAAAAATAATTTATCAAAACACAAAATCTAAATAGATAATGAGAAAAAACAAATTGTCAAAAACAAGTATAAACACTTATATTTTTACAGTGTAGTAAAGGTGAACCAGAGTAACTTGCTTTTATGTAAATTCTTGACTTTTTATTTTTTATTTATGTATGACATTAAAGTCAATAAATGGTTCAATGTACAGTCTCATTTTGGAACAATTATTGATAAATCAATAGCAGTGAAACTAATTTGGTCAGCAATTTATTGGTTGCTAATTCCAATTTTCAAACATGAAGCACTGGATTTTTTCTTTAATCTGAGGAAAAAAAAAGTTATTAATTTACTAGAAAGGAGAAGAGTTATCCTTCTTGGATAATTTCCAATTCAAGCTCCCTTCACTAAGTGGATTATTTACTTTTTTTTTTTGTTTTATTAATAAATTTTAAGAAAGAAAATTCAATTTTATATATTTTTGAAGATTTAAGATAAAATTAACACTCAATTTATATTAACAACCATGTTAGCACTTAATAGAGAATATTACCATCGGTTGCACCTTAATAATAATAATAATAATAATAATAGTGTTTTCTATACATTATTCTCCACCACTTTGTTTTCTATACATAAGATATAACTTGGTAAATGGTAAGAATACAATATTAGTTTAAAGTAATGGTTATTAAAAATCATAATTAACATTTTTAAGATATTAGATAAAATTCAATTGCATATATTTATATAAATAAATATATCTTGCTATTTTACAAGAAGATATCGTCTAGTTGGTTTTGGCATACTCATTTAATGTTCAAATGATTATTGTGCAAATGGTCAAGTGTACTCTTCCTAACTCTTCCAAATATATACATCAACAATATTGATTGAACTTCATTTATATACATATTATATTTAAAATATCATCTCAAATCAAACCATATATATAAATATTAGTGCACCAAAAAATGGTACACCGGTGCATCTCTTTTTAGTTTTTCGTTCGAGAAATATTTCAGTGCAAATTTTTTGTATAGTTGTATGTATTGTAGTTATTTAAAACATTCTGTAAAAAATTTTGGAAATTCTGAATAATTTACAATACCGAAAAATAAAGTTAAAATAGTTTGTTAGTGCACCAAAAAATGGTACACCGATGCATCTTTTTCTAGTTTCTGGCTCGAGAAATATTTTCAGTGCAAATTTTTTTAAGGCCATATATAATATAGTTATTTAGAACATCCTGTAAATTTTTTCATAAATTTTGAATAATTTATAATGCCGAAAAATAAAATTAAAATAATTTATTGCAAGCATAACTGTTTTTTTATGCACGTAGAAAGTAGCTTATTTGAACATTATTTTCGGCACTCTAAATTATTTAGAATTTTCTGAAAGTTTATAAAATATTCTAAATAACTACAATATATATAACTATAAAAAAAAATTTATACCAAAAATATTTCACGATCCAAAAACAAAAAAAGAGGTGTATAGGTGTACCCCTTTTTGAAGGGTGTACCCAATAACAACCCAATATTATATATATTAGTGGTTTTTATTGGTCTCTCACTTTGACTTGTTATAGTCAATATTTGATAGACATTCATTTATGTGTATATTTTTGTTGTGTTCTTTGAATTGGTGCCAAGTCTTATGGACCACTTCCCTACCGAACATATATCCTTAGGTCTGGTCATGGAGAAGAATATTATTAGAAGATCATACATATATATCTCATATAATATATATATATATATTTATTTATGTACATGATGATCTGTACCAAGTGCAACCATATACAATATCCTACATATATCATAGCAAAAAAAATTCAATAATAGATTTCATAGAATTAAATATTATATATATAGTTCTAATTAATATTATTTTGAGAAGTGAACAATAAAACCAATTAAAGTTTCAAACTTTAGTTTGGTGAATTCTTTTAAATTAACATTAATTAATAGCCATGTTTATATTATTAATTACTTGTTAATTTCCAGCTTGGATAAGTTGTACTTGTATGGTCCTCACAAAGAACAACACATTAATTAATACAGAAGTTAATACAATATATGGATATATAATGGAAAGTTATTGTTATTATATATAATTATGACCTGGTTGTTTGTGTTTTTAAAAACTGTTTTTAGGTATCTGAACCTCGAAAAACACTTTTGCTGTTAGTTGAGTAACCACTGATTTAGCTTTTACTTTTAAAAAACTCTTTTAACAGAAGTCAACTTTAGCAGCTTTCTCAGGAAGAGTTTCCTGAAAAGCTAAAAGCAGAAGCTCAATCAAACAGTATTTATATATACACTACATAGTCTAATAAGTTTTCTCTATCTTTTTAATCTTCTCTTCGTTAATCCAACAAAAAATCTCTGATTAACTGAAACTTAATTAAGGTTAGCTCAAATTAACGGTTGGATAATGCAAATCATGTTTCTCATGTGTTCCCATTTCCCAACCCTAAAACAATAATGTGTCATTATATAACAATCTACCTACTTGTCACATTATATTAATGATACATGTATATATATTGACTATGATTGTATCATTATTATGCTTGAAAGCAAAAGAGATTACAGATAATAACATTAGGAATTTTTGTAAAGAAAAATAATAACATTTTAAAAAATTAAGATCTTTTTAATTGGGGCCTTAGGCACAGACTTGACACACCTGTACCCAAAACCGGCCCTGTAAATGCGACCCGCAAGGAATAAGGGTGTTCTAAAAAAATTAGAGGATGAAACTAGCATTAAAAAATACACACCTAAATTCATTTTTAGTACTAGTGTTGTTATTGATTATGGCCAAAACTAGTGAGAAAAATTACTTGGTTTAGTAGTCCAATTGCATGAGTCCATCAGCCAAATATTCTCACTTATTTATTATTTATAAATATTTTATTTGTATGTCCAGTAAAACCTCTATATAAGAATAATTTTTATTTTATTATAAAAAAATTTAGTCTCAATTTGAGCTAATTATTAATAAGAGTAACCTCTAAAATGTAATTAGTTATACGTTTTTTAAGCCCCGCATTAAAAAAAAATACCACTATATAGTAATAAATTATGTCATTTATTTGTACTCAAAGGAGAAAATCAAAGATTTATTACACATTTGAATTACATGAATTACTTTTAAATATGTAATAGTTTATTAGAGATTTTTTATTATTGTTGTTGTTAAAGTTGATACTTTTGGGTGTTTTGAAATTTTTTTGTATCGATACCTCTATTTATTTATAACCTCTCAATTATAATACAATTAGTTTGGTCCCAATACTATTCTTATAAAGAGATTTTCCTGTATAACTTTAGTTTAGTACATTTTTTTTATTCCATTTCAACGATTTTCATAATTAATATTTCTATACTTAATATAATACATAATGCATATTAATTGTATATATAAATTTTGAATTACAAATATACCACTTGTATATCAAAAACAAATAAGTTAAGGGGATGTTTGTTTTGAGTAGTTGAGGTGTCTTAGAAAGTGTAAACGAACTTAGGATGGAGGTAAATATTAAATTTTTGTGTACAAAAGGGTTCACTTTACCCTTAAAATACATATGGGGCCCACACTAATTATTAACTTTACCTCTTTAAAATTTGAACCAAACATAAGAAAGGATTTAGATTCTCATTCTCATTTTTACTTTACCCCTTACCAAACACCCCTAGGTATACCAAACACCCCTAGGTATAAGGTTTGGGTTTGGAAGAGTAGAGTTAGAAGGGGTTTAGATTAAATAAATGTGAAACTCAAGTGTTTAAACTTTAAAGGAGTTAAGGGCATGATTGGTATAGTATTCAAGAATGATTTTATGTTTTCAAAAATTAAAAGATGTGGGACCTACAAATAAAACTTGATTGGTTAAATGTTTTTGGAAACTAATTCCAAAAACTACTTCAATTTTAATGAAGGATTTTGAAAACGAAAATTTATTGTTTTCAATATAATCTTACTATTTTAAAAAATATTTTTTTTCTTGTTAATTTTCTTTTATTTTTCTTATAGTCTTGATTTTTTTTTCTTTTGTCATTTTTACAAGTTAATCTACTTTTTAAAATTTTTATCTATATAAATTTAGTAAAATAATTAATTATAAAATCATATAATAGAATATAATTTAATTCTAATTTACAATATATTTGCTAAAAAAAATCATTGATCAAATAAAAATTACAACAAATAAATAAAAAAATATTTTCACTTCAATTATTATTATACCAAAAATAAAAAATATATATTACATATTCAATTTTTAGATTTTCTACTAAAAAATTATTCAATTTTATAAAACTCAAAAATAGTTAACGGACAATACATTCAATCACATTTTCATAAACATATTTTCAGATACTAAATCTAGATTCTTTTTTCAAAATCATACTTTGTCAAAATACAATTTTTAAATCACTAATCAATCATGCCCTAAAAAAATATAACTTTAATATAAAAAAAAATCAAAGTTAATGATAATGCAATATTGTTATGAATTTAATTAATGCACTATTATTAAATTTTACTTTCAGCTAAATCAATCACGTATTCAGTTTCTGTTATATTTTCAAATTTAATCCCAATCACAGATTCAGTTTTTCAAAACTCAAAAACAGTTTACTGACATTGAACCAATCACATTTTCAGAAACATGTTTTCAGTCACTAAATTCAGATTTTCATTTCAGAATCCCACTTTTCAAAAATACAGTTTTCTAATCGCGAACCAATCAGACCCTAAGATTACCTAATCAAGCTAAAAAATGAAACCCACTTGGAAACACAAACCCCCAAACCATTAAAAATAAATTTACTAAATATGGATTAGATTTGACATTCTCATTCCCACCAAACAAAACCCACATACCAAACACCCCTAAAAGTTTTTGTGGAGTGAAACCGAGTTTAGGCTATAGTATATGAGAGTATGTAACAACTAACAAAACTTATTATATCTGTTAAATAATATATAATTACAACATTATTTTTTAATAAATTTTTTTAGGCTGTAAGTAATATATGTTGCATCATATATACATATAATTCTAGAACCCTTAATTAAAGTAATTAGTTGTTACAATTGCAATCCAATCAAATTGATATACTTTGTCTACATTACTTGAATAAAAACATATAATTGATAGAATACACAAGCAAAACAGTACTTGAAATATAGGTTTATATATATATAGCTACCTATATACTATATAGTATAGACAGACAGATATAGATACACATAACTAGCTAGGTTTCATTTTCATGTCAAAATTTGTAAGGTTCCTAAAAAACAAAAATACTGCATTGACTTAATATGCAATACTTTGAATTATGGATCATAAATTAAGCATTGGTCTAATTAAGTGGATTAGATATCATTGTCCAATCTAGGGGTGTCAATTTAGCTCGCGGGGCAGGTCCCGTGGGGACCCACCCCTAATGGGGCGGGGGCGGGGAACATGACTCCTGTCCCGAACGTGCCCCGTTTACATTATAATTTATATTTTTAATAAAAATATTAATAAAAATATATAATATAATGATTTATATAAAAATATATATTTATTAATTGTATAATTTATTGTTTTTTATTATTTTATATTAAAAAGTATTAATTATTTTATCAATTTTAGAAGAAAAAAAATTATACATTTTTATTAAACGGGTACCCGATGGGATCCCGACCCCGTCCTGCCTCGTTTACATCCCTAGTCCAATCCTACTAGTAAATTTTCAAATTGGGTTTTTTATTTTTATTTTTATTAATTTTTTTTTGGGGGCAAAGAGGTGATTCTTAATGATCCAATAGGTTGATGGGAATCTTGATGGTGATGAATGGAATAATAACCAAATGGAAAGAAGTATACTCTATTCCACTAACTATACCAATAATTATATTATGGGTTATTTCTCTCTATACCACTTAATTAATAGTGGTTATTAGTGCGTGGCATTGACATATAATAATAAAAGAAGTAATTAAGAAGTGGTTAATAGGCTGTTTTCCATTATTTTCCCAACAAAGAGAATAGATGTTGGTTGTCTATATAAATTAGGGATGTAAATTGGACGGACGAGATTGATAATGGCTCTCCCACCTTATCAAAAATGTCATTTCATTCTTATTCTCACCCTCGTTTAAACGGGTTTCGGCACAGCTCGATAAGTACTCATTTAATAATAGTGTTTATTTTTTTTAAATTTGTAAAATAATTTTAATAATAAAAAAATATTATATAAATAATTGTCCAATCCTATAGTACAATTAGTATTAAAATTAATTTTAACATAGAAGTTATATATGCTCTTGATATTGTATTACAATTTGAAAGAGAGATTCATCTAGGAATAGAATAGGGTTCAAATTTAAAATAATTTGTGGTAATTCATTTCTATGTAATTGTATTTTTATAGTTTTTTTTTTTTGACCTTTGAAGACTTAATTGTTAGAAAATTAAAAACTTAAGACTTTTTAAAAAAAAAAAGTGTTTTATGCATTCATAAGAATTAATAATCCTCACTAAATTGGTGAGCAATACATCGTTCAATTATATCATGAGATAAACGATAATAATCGTCATAAATATTAATTTTTGCCAAAGAATGAGCTACTTTATTTCCATCACAGAAAACAAAGTAACACGAGCCAACTTAGCAAAAGTATATATAATGTTGGATATCTCCAACAATAATATCGTCTACAAAACTATTTCTTCGGTGTTGAATAGCCCCAATAACATTATTGATAGTTGCTTTCAAAAGAGTGGATAGTAAGATGGTCTCTATGGCACCATTTAAGACTTAATTGCTTAAATTGAAATTGTATAGACCACTGAATTATATTATTCAGAGACCACAAAAATTAAATGCTGAAAATTATTAATTTTAACTTGACCACAAATTTATTGTGGTTCAAAAATAAACATAGTTTTACAATATTCAATAAAATTAACTTGAAATAAGTAGCAAGAATGGGGATGCATGTTTTATTTATGGAAAGTTCATCAAAATTATTGATTTTAACCAATTCACAAATACTGTTTATATCAAAATTATGTCTAGATAATTTTTTAATAATATATATTTTAGTATATTCAATACAATTATTTACATATAATAAGCATGTAAATAAAAAATTAAATATAAACATTACACATAAAAATTAAATAAAAACAAATTCAGCAAGGCATAATAATTTTATATTAAAATGTAAAACAAAAATATTATAATATTTTAATTTAGAGGAATTTTTAGTGTGATATTTATAAGGTAGACATGTTTTTGGTGAAAAGTATATTTGGTTGAGTGTTAAATGATAATTATCTATTTATTTTTTAAAATTGAAATTAAAGCTTCCAACTCATGATGACTATTTTACCGAAGCTTTAAATCGTTCAAGGCTGTCACACGAAAGAATGTAATAAACGTTATTACTAATGAATAATAATTAATCTCTTGACAAAGTGACTTTTTTTTTTTTTAATGTCGGTATGCATTTTCATCTAATTTTGATAATATTTTGTAAAAATAAAATCCCACACTCGAAATAGGTAATTAAAATTTTAAATAAAGGTTATTTTACAAAAAATTATCAAAATTAAGTTAAAGTACTAAATAACTCTAAAATTAGATAATTTTCACCCATTACTCATAATAATTAATCAATCATAAATAACTATAGGAAATTTCTTTGGTAGAGTTTTTAAAAAGAGTCCTACCGTAGGGCTCTCAGTATTTCTCGACCAGTAAACAAAATTCAGCGCGACTTTTTTTTATGATCGTGTATATTGTAGCTATTTAGAGCATCAATGCGATTTTCAGAAAATTCTGAATAGTTTACAGTACCGAAAACTTGGTTCAAACATGTTGCACGCGTGACTAATTTTTTTTATGCGCGTGGAAATCAACATGTTTGAACTTAGTTTTCGGTACTGTAAACTATTCGAAATTTTCTGAAACTTTGCAGGATGCTCTAAATAGCTACAATATATACGGTCATAAAAAAATTCGCGTCAAAAACTGTTCACGGATCGAGAAACACTGAAAACCCTACCGGTTGAGCTTAAAGGGAAGCCTTACATGAGAATTGTCCAATAAATATATATATATATACATGCAATCCAGCTCTTTTTTTTTTCACGAAAAGCGTTTCTCTCCATATTCATTATATATGAGCTTTTTCAAAGAGAAAAAAAGAAAAGTCCTTCAAAATAAAAAATAAAAAATAAATGTATGAATATATTGTTATGAATACATATATAGACCTATAACAGTTTGTGTTTGCTTTTTCCGGCCAGTTCCTCAAATTCACATAGATGTTTGGGAATCTTCCAAACCACTACACCAATATAATAATAATAATAATAATTTATTATTAAAGATTTACTGGTTTGTTACTATATGTTTTACTAAAATATAGATTTGATGTCCTCTATTATGAATAATACCAATTCGGTAACTTGAATTTAGAAAATTGGAATAAAATATTATCTTAAGCTCAAATTTGATCGCAAATGACAAGATATTAAATAAGTATATTTTCATGAATAATAAGTATCATTTTATATCAATTTTTAAATTACAGGATTTCTTGTGATCATTATTAATAATATAGGGTACCATTTTATATTAATTTTCAAATTACAGGATAGTTGATAATCATTATCAAGAACACAAGATGACAATTGAATACATACCCTAATGAAAATAATAAATAATAATTTTTATGAGAATATATTATTTCAGTATTTTTATTGTTTATGGTCTGTACTTTATTGTTTAATTAATATTATTTCAATACTTTGTATAAGATAAATTAGTTCAAAATTGTACATTTTGCTAACTTTGAAAAATATTATTTTGGATATTTTTTTTTACAAATATGTTTTAAATTTTAAAAAAGAGTTTAAATTAATGGATTTAAAATATATATTTATAAATTTTTTATTAAAAAAAGATTATCAAAATTGGTGGAAATGTACACTTTTGAACTAATTTATCATATGCTAAATAATGAAATGATATTATTTAAATGATAAAATCCTAAGTTGTTTCCAAGACAAACAACAAGATACTAATATGATATATATATTATTATTATCATTGATTTATTATATATTAATTCTCTTGTTTTTTTTAACAATATTAATTCTCTTTCTTAGTATACTTTTTTTAATCATGGTGAAAAATGCTTAATGGAAAGCATTTTTCACTAAAAAAATATCAGTCCATACTCGATTACTAATGTTAATTAATCAGCATATTTGGTAGGTGGACTCCAACTCTTTCCAATTATCATTGTTAAGAACCTTTAATTAATTAATAACACCATATAATCATTGTCTTCAATTTAATTAAGTTGATACATTGTGCATGGTGAGATTTTATAAATATATATATATATATATATATATGTATGCGCCGGCATTAATATGTTATTTAAGTTAAAAAGAAGTTCTCACTAAGAATATTTTTTTATTTTAATTACAATTATTTACATAAATATTTAATTATAATGTATGGATAAGTAGTAGTAGTAGCTAACTAGTGTTGGTAATGAAACTTAATTAGAAAATTTATGGCTATCTTCCAATTAATTAATTTTAGTTTAAAGATAAAGAGGTTTGATTCTCTTTAATATATTAATTATATGTGTTATTTATATAAACCTTACCTAACAAATTTACTTTTCTCAAATGATATAGATACATATATATATACTTCATAATATACTTTCTAATTAAAGAGTTAGTGTGCCAACTCATCAACTCAAGCCAACAATTAGAAGGTAATCATTAATTAACCATGATAATATATGATATATATATATTAATGTTTAATTCAATGTGTTCACAAGCAATATGAAATAAGTTTTAAACTAATGACAATATATAAGATTCTCTTACATATATATTAATAGTCCACTATTGGTTTTTTTTTTTTAAATACGTAGAAATTAAGACATCATCTCATTAGATATATAGCATAGCATATTTATGCAATATTCAATCTCTCTATTTTTAATACTAGTTTAGAATATAAGTTCTAGATAATTAATTACAAATAGAACTTACTATTTTGTATATTAGTAGAAAAAAAATATCTTTAGCTTAAATTTGATCAACAATAAACTAAAGATTGTCTAAATTTTTTTATTGATTTCGGTGGCGAACTAATTTCGTGAAAAGAGAAAGAGAAAAAAAAGAGAAAGCGAGAAAGAAAAAGTTCAAGTTGTTGGTGTCAATTTTTTACCAATTTATATATAAAACACAAATTTCTTTTTATAATTATTTAAAATTGATGGTCCAACATGGTATTAAGAAAATAGATGGATACCTAAAATTGTATAAACCCTATATAGTATAAACAATGAGAAAGATTATTAGAACTACAATTTTGTGAAGCTTTCATTTTTCTTAACATGGCCAAAAAAAGTAGTGTATTATGACATCTTTAATTGTTTAATGTGTGTACATACATACACATAAAGTTTTTTATGGCAAATTTTTATGGTCTATAGATTTTAATTACAAATCATTCTTAAAAAAAAAATGATAAAGATAGTATAGATTTTAATTTAAATATTGAATGACTACAACTATTAAAATGTGAAATATGGTTGGCATTGGTATGAATATTGATGGACCACCTTTATTTTAAAGAATTCTTCTTCTTCTTTTTCCTTTTTTGTAGACCATTCACTTTATCTCTGTGTATCTTATAACGAAAAAAAGAAGAAAAAAAAAGTTATTTTCCCAAGAAAATACAAGAAAAAGTGAGAAAACCCTAATAAGCCAACATAGTTCAAGAATCTAAACTCTTCTAAAAATTTGTCAACACATATGCCAAAATCTCCAAAAACATTGTTTCTTGTGTACTAAACTAACTAACCTATTATAAGAACTTGTTCTAGTTTTTAAAAAGAATGTTCATATTAAGCAAGTTGAAATATGGAATCTATTACACTGCATATACACATGTTCTACATAATACATATATATATATATGGAGATTTTTAGGTAAGACATCACTAATCTGTTTTTTTATATGACGATGTATATTGTAGTTATATCTGAGATCTCATTAGTTTTCGAGAAATTTTAAATAATTTATGGTGCCAAAAACAGAGTTTAAATAGTGAGTTGCACACGTATAAAAAAAACAAGCACGTATGCAACTAATTGTTTGAACTCTATTTTTGGATACCGAAAATTATTTAAAATTTCTTAAAAGCTGAATGGATGTTTGTCATAACCACAATGAACACCGTTTGAGTTATAATTTTTCTACGTACCAAAAACAAAGAATATATAGCTATATATATATACATACACACTATTCAATAGAAGTAGAGACGTGGAAAGAATATATAGCTAAGACCTTGCTGTCTTCACCGAAAACCTCATATGGTTTATATGATGAAATCCTAAGAGAAAATGAAATATCATTAAATGGAACAACCAACATGGCATGGTGATCTTGTGATTTTCTTTACTTCTTCATAATATTTCGAAAACCCTAGCTAAGTCCCATTATTATTTTTCTCTCCAAATTCAACACGTCTTGGAATAATAACCATATCATTACAAATTAAATATATACACATAGTGATTTGTGATTTTAATCTCACAAGTTTGTGTGCACGATAATACAAACCATTGCTGACTTGGAGCCACCTGGCAAATTCTTTATTGTTAGAAGCAACTTCATCTATGATTGATGGTCCCAATCCCAAGGACAGAGATTTAAGGGATTAGAGGTAGCAATACAATGTATTCTAGTACAATTTTATATTTGCACTCTAATTTTTTTTTTATTGGGTTTATATACTTTTGGACTTTGTATTTTATTTCATTATTTGTTTGGATTTTGTGTTTTGACAAATTTAATTTTGGACATGTGTTTTGTAAAATAGTTCAAATAGACTCATAAACTCAATTGTGATTAAGAAAAAGTCGAATATAACAACATAGTTGTTAGTTAAAATGATTTTGTTTTTATTTTAAATTGTTAGATTGGTGAATTATTTGTAATTTTAGCTTAGAAAATTTTGACCAAAATTGAGTTTAGGGTTCTATTTGAACAATTTTACAAAATACCGGGTCCATAAAATCATTTGTCAAAGCACAAAGTCCAAATAAGTAATTGGACAAAACACATGGTCCAAAATGATGTAAACATTTTTTTTAATTATACATTTAGAAATATGGTATATATCCCATATTAGTATTGTCTTTATTGAAAAAAAAAATTAGCCATTGGTCCTGTCCCAACACAAAAAATGTTAGGATTTGTATAAATTTAAGTCGGTTTAGACAATTATAAATAAGAAGTTTTATATTTTTTACATGAGAAGTGTTATGGTCAATCTCTTATTTCAACGTTTTAGTCAACTTCCACTTTCAAAAATATATGTCGGAGTAGTTTTTTATTTTTCAATTTTTTTCATAGCGGTGTTCGTTGTAGTTACAATATACTTCCTGCAAATTTTCGAAAAATTCTGAATAGTTTACAGTGCTGAAAACAAAGTTCCTCATATTTCTTGATATTATGACTACCACACATGTTCGAAAAAAATACAAACTTGTTTCCGACACTATAAACTATTCAAAAATTTGCATAATATATATTGTAACTACAACGAACATCACTTTAAAAAGAAAATTGTAAAAAAAAAATACTTCGGCCGTGTTTTCTAAAATAGAGATTGACTAAGAGGTTGAAATAGTAAATTGTCACAAGCACTCCTCTTTTTACATTAGTACAAATAGTACCATCAACTTAACAATTTGAAATCTTTATTTTCACTTTCTCCTCCCACAGACTCAATTTTCCTACAATAAATCGACAACGAAAATTCAAACTATTTTCGAGTTCAATATTAACCAAATTTGAATTGAGTGTATTATATTTTACTAATTTTTAAAAAATATCATATCAATAATTGTTTAAAACCGTGGTACAAATTGTGATAAGAACCAAAAAAAAAAAACCCAAATCATATGAACCCTAAAAGTTATTCTTCCATACCATACCATGTTGGCATCCACCACCAAAATTTAATTCATACAAAAAGAAAGAAATGGTCCTACCAAACAATCAACCCACCCTTTGTACAAAATCATTAACATACCAATCCTATTCCTATGTACTATTCTCTTCTCAACCCAAAAAAAAATTAAACCTTGTCACAAAACCACCTCTCTATCTCTCCCATATGAAAAAAAAACAAAATAAAAAATTTGAAATAAAAATCTAAAAATGCCAATGCCCAAACAAAAGTTCCAGCTTTCCTGGTGTTCATAGCTGGCACCAGCTTGGGCTCCTAGTTATTGCTCACGCGTCCCCCTAACTCTCTCCATACCCTATTGCTTTGCTTTAATATCTCTTTCACTAAAGTTCAAAATACACTTCTCATTCTCTTTCTCTCTATATATATATATATAGCTCACTCCTTAACCCTCTTACACTCACTCTCATACCAATCAAATTCTCTATTCTCTCTTGTGAACTCTTTCTGAAATGGGGTTTTCAAATGGGCTTTCTATGATTGTTGTTCTTCTTGGTTTAGCATTGAGCTCTTTGGTTTCTGTGGTCTCTGGTAACTTTAACCAAGATTTTGACATAACTTGGGGTGACAATAGGGCCAAAGTGTTCAAACAAGGCCAGCTTCTTTCTCTTTCTCTGGATAGAGTCTCTGGCTCTGGTTTTGTGTCCAAGAAAGAGTATATGTTTGGCAGAATTGATATGCAGCTCAAGCTTGTAGCTGGAAACTCTGCTGGAACTGTCACTGCCTATTATGTATGTCTCAACTTGGTTGCTGCTTTTCTGTTCTTCTGTTTAAAATATGTTTTTTTTTTTAGTTTAAGTTCATATTTTTATAATGGGGTCAGCTGGTTTTAGTTGATCACTGAAAAATGAAAGGTGAGAGCTATCAACTTTAGCTGGATATGTATGCATAGTCTCACACTATGCATTCACGAGCGAACATAAGAGGAATAAAGTAGTTTACAACATGTTTGAAAAAAATTCTATATTGAAAACTATCACATGAGAGTTTTTCATGTGAGCAGGTTTGGTTTGATTTGATTTGATAGCGTGGTAATCACGGTTCTTTTGTCATATTTTCTTATGGTATAGTTTTGAGGGTTTCTCAAGACCCCACAATAAAGAAAGTAAACCCAGAAACTGTTTTTGCTTTGTCTTTTAGTTCCACAAGGATGAGGATTATGTCATGTGTAGTAGTGGACTTGTGTTCTTTTCTTCTTCTTCTTCTAAGTTTTAACAAAATCTACTTTGTCGTTTACTTAATATCTATTAATTTTTTGGCATGTGGGACATTCTGATATATGCTTTTTCAGGGGTCTTTCTTCCAAGATTTCATTACAATAATATAAACTAAATTGTGTTACTTGTTGTTGCAGCTTTCTTCTCAAGGGCCTACTCATGATGAAATTGATTTTGAGTTCTTGGGAAATGTTACTGGTGAACCTTACATATTACACACCAATGTGTTCACTCAAGGCAAGGGAAACAGAGAACAACAATTCTATCTCTGGTTTGACCCCACAAGAAACTTCCACACTTACTCAGTTATCTGGAAACCCCAACACATTATGTAAGTAGACATAAAAACTTGTTTTCTTTTCTGGGTTTTGCTTGGTTTGTATAGATAATGTCTTTTAACATATTGGGTATTTTCTTTTCTGGGCAGTTTCTTGGTTGACAATACTCCCATAAGGGTGTTCAAAAATGCTGAAGCAGTTGGTGTTCCTTTCCCCAAGACTCAACCTATGAAGATTTACTCAAGCCTTTGGAATGCTGATGACTGGGCCACAAGAGGAGGATTGGTCAAAACTGATTGGTCAAAGGCACCCTTTACAGCATACTACAGAAACTTCAGTTTCAAGGACTTGAAATCTTCCAACTCGTTAATGGCTGACTCTACTTGGCAAACCAATGGGCTTGATGGCCCTGGTAGGAGAAGACTCAGATGGGTTCAGAAGTACTTCATGATTTACAACTACTGTTCTGATCTAAAACGTTTCCCACAAGGTTTTCCTCCTGAGTGCAGACAATCAAGGTTTTAGAAAAGAACTCACTAGTCTTTGTGGTGGTTTTGGCTATGAATTGATGAGGTTGTACTATAGGATATGACTGTTTGGTGGTAATTCTTTGTTTCTTGTTGTTCTGTTCAATTCTGTTCTGTATAAAAGAATGCTTTTTTTTTGTTGCTTTAGCTTTATGATAATGATGATGCCTTGATCTTTGGGGTGTTCAATAAATTAATTTCTTTTTTTGTTATAAATAAAATTTGTTTACAATTGGGATTACTTTTTTTAATTTGGATTTTAATTGAAGTCATCATTACCATACTTTGTTGTGGCATGAAATTCCAACATTTAACCTTAACAAGTCAATACATTTATACCGAGAGTAAGATTAATGATACGTGCATTTAAAATATACACTTAAATATTACACACAGCTTAAATATTATATACAGTGATATGGCAGTTTGGCCTAGTCAATTACATTTATTAAAACTGTGACCTACTATTTTAAAAAGCAGTAATATGTTTTTGTGTGTAATATTTAAGTATATATTTTAGGTGCATATATCATTACTCTTATACCAAATGTAAACAAAATAGAAGAAGAGAAGAGTACTCCAGTTCTCCTAATGAGTTTTTTATCATAAAATATATAAGCAAAATCTAATATTCTTTACTTCTAATTTTTACAATAAACTATACTTCAACTTCACATTGCTTTTTGACTATTTTTTTCCTTCATATGTTAAAGGAATATATATTTTTTTAGAATTGTTAAGGGCACTATTAGTGTCCAACAGCATGAGGAGGTGACATATTGTTATTAGTGCAATCCAATATTGAGTCACACTTATTTGAATTTAATAAGTATAATGAAATATCGCTAACTAATCATGGGTACCACCTCATATGTTGTTGAACAACTTAAGATACCAAATAGCAACACTCTAATTTTTTTTTACATGAGTTCTCTAATATCATCAAAAACACAAGTTTTTATTGGAATAAGATCATTCAAATTCAAAGGAGCCTCCAATAGAGTACTTACTACTACCAATGTTTGGACCAAGACAAACAAGGCTTATCTATTCAATCTTACTGGCTACTGCTGGATATTTATGCTATCTTCTTCAATAATAATTGCTATAACATTTGTCCAGCTACCATTTATTACAACACACAAAAATCCATCTATAGCTCTTTGGATTGTAGCAACTCCAACATAGTACCATTCCACTGTTTTGGTACTAATTTAATACTGTGTCACACGCAACTCGACTATAAATATCCTACCATTTTGCTGAAATGCTACGGTGCCTTATTATATATGGTGCCACAATGTAATTATATATGGTGCCACAATGTAGCAACGTCATAATAATTTTTTTTACTTTTTATCCTGAATATATTTATTTATATTTAAGATAAAATAATATAATAATCTAAAATACACATTTTAGTGTAACTTTTAGTAATGTGATTGGAACGAAAATAAAATATAGTACTAAATTTAAGTATTCTGATGTCGGCTCAACACCAAAATGACTTTTGCGATTAGAGTTGTTCTAACCAACATTTGTGTGTGACCTGACCTCTACATGGCTAATAATAGAGAAAAAGAAAAAATCAGTAGAAAAACTACTAATATAATAAAGGATTTATATATTTTTGGACTTTGTGTTTTGTTCTATTACCTGTTTGGACTTTGTGTTTTGACAAATTATTTTTTGGACCCTATGTTTTGTAAAATTATTCAAATAGAACACTAAACCCGATTTTGGTCAAAGTTTTCTCAACTGAAATCACAAACAACTCACTCATCAAATTAACACTTCAGAACAAAAATAAAATCATTTTGCTTAAAAATTGTGCTGTTATATTCAATTTCATTTTCATTAAAATTGAAGTTAAGGATCTATTTAAACATTTTTATAAAATATAGAGTCTAAAAAATAATTTTTTAAAACACAAAGTTCAAACAGATAATGAGAAAAAACACATGTTATAAAAAATATATATATAAACCCTATAATAAATAAGATAGCCGTTGTTAGTAGCAGTATCTTTTGTTTGAACACCACAAATAATTTATTTTGAGGTTTTGGATGAGGTTGGACTTGGGTTGCATTATTTTCCTCTAACTTTGTTACTTGCACCAAAAGTCACAGCAACTTTGGTTAGAAATGTTCTGAAACAGTCAGCAAAGCAGAGTAATTATTGGGGGTAAGGATGTAAAATAAATTGAGCTATTTTTTTCCTCTGACAATATCTTGAGTAAAAGTATGGCTGAGGCTTATCACTTGTTTGAAATGAACAAAGAAAAGGTCTGAAAGGGAAGGAGATAACTTTGAGTATGTATGGATGTAGACTATGAATTGAGTAATGTTATTGTACTTAAAATATACACTCAAAAATTAAAAAGCAGTTTAGTCTAATCAATCACATTTATTAAAATTAGAACTTATTGTTTTAAAAAGTAGTGATACAATTAAAACTTATTGTAATAAAAAACAGTGATACATTACTCTGTATAATATTTAACTGTATATTACTCATATGAATTACAGCTCTTATTAAGATTTAACATTTATTATTCTAACTCTGATTTTGTATTTTTCTCACCTCATTTTCAGACATAGTACACAACATTTATTAATAGTAGCTTTTGTATACAGTTGACAATGC
This sequence comes from Humulus lupulus, assembly GCF_963169125.1. Classification (NCBI taxonomy): domain Eukaryota; kingdom Viridiplantae; phylum Streptophyta; class Magnoliopsida; order Rosales; family Cannabaceae; genus Humulus; species Humulus lupulus. Next base: position 294,620,688 of record NC_084794.1, on the reverse strand, counting down.
TCTGTTTTTTAACTTTTCTTGTGTAAACATAAAATTATTATCTTTCTTGATGGATATTGACTTTGGTTTTAAGAAGAAATAGATTAACATTTCATATGAGTTTTCCATCCCATTAATGTATTCAAGTGTTTACTATTATTAACATTGCTTTATCATTAATAAAGTTAGTCCTACCAATAACTTTGGTAAAAAGTTTGTCAGGTTCCATAATTACCGGTATCACTGTCATATTTAATGTGATCAAGTAGAAAAAAAAACCCCTATGATTGTAGTAAATAGTTACCTTCATTTGAATTGGCAAGACATTATCTCCAGTAGTTTTTTTACCCTTTTCACTCTCTTGTTCTTTAATGCTTCATCATCCAAAATTAGGGTATGATTGGTTGGGAGGATTGAAACCAGAGACATAAGAATTTGAATAAAATTTTGATTATGACAAGAGTTTTACATATTCTTATTAATAATGATTTAATATTCTAGTCTAATATCTCTCTTAATATATCAACAATCTTGAATCACTTAATTACAAGTAACCTATAAACTATTTTTCCAACTTGCTTATTTTTTTTTAAATCTCAGTGTCTTTTCGCAATATGCAAATCTCAAATCTCAAATGTCTTTTCACATTATCCAAATCTCGTGCAATTTGACTCACTCTTTAGATCAATGTAGATCGAATATCTGCTAAAAAAATTGGCTCATGATATTATAACAAGAATCATAAACTCAATCTAAAAACCAATACATGTGAGACACAATAATCTAATACATTACCACCAAACAAACATACCCTTAATATGTAAAAACCAAAACTTGATAATCTTAGAGAATTGACATTTGAAGCACCTTCCAAATTTACATTCTACATTTAAAGCAATTATATAACACCAAATTCAAGTAACAAAACAATTTTCTACTGCTCTGGAAACACCAATTAAGGGGAACTATTTTAAACCATACATCATTAGACTTTCTTTTTCTTTAATAACACTAGAAAGTTTGAGGCACTTAAACTTAGTGTAGAAATCCTCAAAACCAAGATTTCCTCTACTCAATTTACTTTTTTTTTCAATCTCTTTTTACAAGAACATATTGGCTAGTAATTGCACAGTCAGCCAAAATCACCTGGTTTGTGATAGTTTCATTTATCCTCCTCAAGTTTCAGTACTTGCTCACTGGGAAAGTTTGCCTTGGGGATGACATTTCCTTCAACACCATTAGCAAATCTAACTCTTGGCCGCTCCAAGCACTGATAACATGTGAATCAAAGCATGTTAAGCTATGTGGCTAATACAATAATTTTCCATTCAAAGAAGAATGTTACAAGGAATTTATTTCACTTACAGTTATCCTGCAGTGAATGTTGAGATCATAGTTCATTTGGCTAATGCGGTTTCGCGCAAGTTCTTCTGCTTCAGCTGCTTTCCTACAGGCTTCTTTTGCCTAATCAAACACAATTTTTTGTTCAGAATTTAAAAGTTGAATCAAAATCACTACTTTTTATGTAACTGATTAGAGTTTCTCATAATTAAGATAACATGTTCACAATCGGCAAAAGAAAGATGGAATATGTATAGTAGAAAGCTTTTAATAGAATAGAACGAAATTATTATAAAACCATTAAATGTTTCATGGAGAACTTACTAGACTGGCTTGAACAACAATCTGATCATCAGCACTGTTAGCAGATTCCTCTAATACCTTGCGCAGGTATGATAGTTCCTTAATCAACTCTGTGACCACTTCTTGGCTATCCTCCATCTGATTCTTTGAGAATTCAAATGCTCTCTCCGCATGTAACCTAAATGAAGCACAGTTCAAACAAGTACAAAGCCCTCGGCATCCTCGCGGATTTCTTTTAAGAATCCCTTTTTTGAGTCCAGTTTCTGGATGAACTAGGACTTGATGTGGGGATGGAGTGTAACAAGGGCTACCTGCCTCCGCTGATCTTACAACCATAGCCAACTTTGGTGAGTCACATTCAGTCACAACTGATAACTGATTAGAGTTTGACATTTCAAGTTCATCTCTTGATGAAGATTCACAATTACTGGTGCATGATGATTCAACCTGCCGGTTTGTATCCTCTGGTGAACATTGAAGGTCAGGGGATGCTTCAATTTCACTCAGTACATCTGATATAATCTGATTTACATTCAAAACAAAACCACGTTCAGGAAGTATCAGATTTGGTTCATCATTGAATGAATCATTGCCAGCACTTAGTACAGTCAGTGGTGGAGGAGCGGAATCAACTTTCTGATTCTCTTTACATTCCAAACCAATTGACTTTTCCAAAATAATTCCTTGATTGTCAGAAGCATTTGATGGCTGTTTAGTCAGTGGTGGAACAGCAGAAACAACCTTCTGATTTTCCTTACATTCCAAACCTTTTGATTTAGCCAAATGAATTCCTTCATTAGAAGCATTTGATGGCTGTTCCAAGTCTTTCTCTGGTTTTATGCAATAGCCATTTCCGAAAGCATCTAAAAATGGGATCATAAGAAAAGTTACTTCACTGTACAATGGCTCAAGATAAACAATACTCGATTATGTGCTAGAGAGAGAGTACAGACAAGGCAAAGAAAGTTACCAGAATTATCCTTGGCTATATCCATAATAAAAGGCAGCATTCTCCCGTAGCTGAATGAGCCTGGACTTCTGAATAACTTCAATTGTGAACGCGGCTTTAAAACCTGGTTCAAAGAAACAAGCTCAACATACAATGCTGAAATGATAACAGTGTATCTTAAAAACACATTAATCACTTGATTATGTGTAAAGAAACACCAAGCTACCTCTTCCTAGTATTAGAACAAACATCCATATGTGAAACTTAACATACTATAAGTCAATTGTTCAATAGAGAACCAAAATTAAGGTGCATACGATTCTTACCCCTCTGCACTTGGAGTTCGGTCTTAAATTATAATCCAGGCTACCAGTTCTATGGTTAATTTCATCGGTTAGCTTCCCAAGACAGTGATCCTTGCTCTGCAGAATACAGTCTTCTCTATTAGCTACATTTCCTTCAACTTCTGGTTTAACATAGATATCAGCATCTGCAGGTGTCATCTGAATAGATTCTTCTTTCAAATGACTGACTTGATTTACAACCTCACCATCATCTCCACCTCTCTGATCATTCAATTGCTCCAATTTCTGATCCTTAGAAAGTTGGACCACATCAAAATTTCCCATCCTTTCATTCCCAAGTTGTCTTGAATCCTCAGAATACTGACCAAGTTCATTATCTGTTCCAGAACTAGAGCCGTCAGCAGTGGGAGATAATTTAGTGTTCAAAATGTCTTCATCTAGAACCTTGCAAGGAATTCCACCATCAGTTTCCATGCCTACATCCTCCAGCTTACTGTCATCAGAAGATGGCAAAATAAGACTGTCATTTACAATCTGCAAATCCTCTATGACAACCTGCGTATGACAATCCGAGTTGGCCATCTTTTGATCTTTGCAAGAAAGTCCCAAATCATAAGACTCGAGGGCACAATCTGGTACAGTCTTTTGCTTAGCATCAGAATGACCATTGTGGAGACATTCCACCAACACTTCACCTTCCTCAGCGTTATCTTTAGAAGTTTCTTCACTTTGTGAAGCCTGTGTAATATGGGGTTTCGTTTCTTCCAAACCCTTGTCATGTTTAGGGCGCTGATGAATCTCAAGCCCACCTATACAGTAGTAGTTAAGTCACTCAACAGTTAACATTATGTATTCAAATCCCTACGAGAGAACAAAAATGAAGAGTGAAGTTGTCTTACATGACTCCTCCTTCGTAATGTCCATCAAATATGGTAGCATTCGTCTGTAGCTGACAGAGCCTGGGGTTTTAAACACTTTCCGTCGAGAACATGGTTTAAGAGTCTGTAAAGAATAAATAAAAAGAGAAAAAAAATCCAAACCCATGTTAGATTTGCAGAAATCACACATGACTAACTGTGTAAGCATATTATATCAATTTATAACTCTGAAATTGAATCGACTTACTAAGATAGAGTTCATGATATTAATGTCGAAAGACAAGTAAAAATTCAGAAAAACTTCATATCAATTTCCAAAAAAAAAAAAAAACAAGAGCATTATTAAAATTGCAAATAATGAAAACCCTAATAAGTTAAAAAGAAAAAAATCATACCACTTTGGTCTTGGAATGGATGTTCTGAGAGTTCCCATTTAAGGGTTTTTCCAAGCTCTTATACTCCTCTTCAACGCCAGAATCCACAGGCTCAGGAGGCGTTGTCCGAACAACTTCCACGTTCGAATCTTCCTTCAGCTCATCGAATTTCTTCTCATCCACATTCTTGAGATCCTCGTTCTTCGAACTCTTCGCATCGTCGTTGGAATCCACGCAACCGTACTCGGAGAGGACTGAGCTGGGAGAGAACACTCGTCTGGATCGTAGATCCTTAACCAGATCGTTCAAGATCACGTTACCCTCATCGGAAATAGCCGATCTGGGTCTTTTGAGCTTGGGTTCTGGGTTACTTCGGCGACTGGAATCGTGTTGAACACCATTAGAGCCGCTGTTTCTGGTGAAGTAGCCGACGGCGGTGTGGATCAACGAGGAAAAGGGTAAATTCCTCTTCTTCGAATCTGGGTTAACCTCCATTGATGCGTAGCTTTCGTAGAATGGTAGAGGCGCAAAGGTTTGAGAAATTTTGGCTCCAAAAAGATGAGAAATGAAGATATAAGGCGTGTTTTTTTTTGGCGGGAGTGTAAAAATTTGGCGCGAAAAAATAGTGAATGTATTGTGTTTATTTCGGGTCGGATTTTACCCGAGTTAATTCGAGTTTGATTGGGCTTGGGCCCTTGGGCCGCCGTCAGGTACTGCCCTGAAAATATTATTATATATAATATTTTATTATTAAATAAAGATTTACACGTGTCAATGAATAAAATAATAGTGTTTGGTCATTGTTTATTCATATTAAAAGATAATCAAATCTATTTTTGTTTGGATTCATGTTTTTGTTTATGTATTTTAAAATAAAAATGAAACTTCTGTATTGATTCTCATTATTATTATTATTATTATTAGAGTTTTTAATATAAATGACCCATGAATTTTTTGTTATTTGGCAATTCAGTCTCTGATAAAAAAAAAATTACAATTAAGTATTTTTAATTAATTTTTTTACAAAATTATGAGTTTTATGGATAATTTTTATTTTTATCTAAATATATATTTTTTTTAAAAAAATCATTAAAAACTAAGAATTTTGTAAAACAAAACTAATAAGAACTTAATTGTTATTGTTTGTTGGGAATTTACTCTTTTGGTACCATTTACTTTTGCAAAGTATTATTCTGTTACCATCTGTTTTCAATTATGCTCATATGGTACCATGTATTTTAAAAACATATATATTTTGTATCCTAATTGATAAAATTTTGTCAATATGACCAAACTATCAGCAGTTATATATAATTTGTAGCTCGTATGATTGAGAGTGATTTGATTAAATTAGTAAAATTTTATTAATTAAATTTGAGTTTAGGGTACCAAATATGTACATTTTAAAATACAGGATATCAAATATGTACGGTTTTAAAATGCAGGTACTAAATATGTACGATTTTAAAATACAGGTACCAAATGAGCATTATTTGTAAATACATGGTACCAAGATGATATTTTGTAAAAACATAAGGTACCAAATGGTTACCACCCCTTGTTTGTTTACCAACAAATATTTGCATGCTCATGTGGCACGATCGGGGTGCACGTGACTGTTTTGTGATGACAGTGTGGTTGACCATCGACCAGAATAGCAGCTGCTCGACGGATTCAAGAAATATGCTGAACAGTACGACAGAAGATATGCTGACATATGCGACTAAGTCTGATTGTAGTAACAAAGTCAGAGTTCAAATATAATTATAAGTCAGATATTTGACTCCCTTTATGTGTAACTATTATGAATTTTGTTATTATTTAAATATGCTTGTAACAAAGTTTTAACAAAGTCCATCGGCCCATATGTACATCCTTGAACCTATAAATAGGACTGAGGAGGTAATAATTTGTATTCGGAGAGAACTAGTGTTTTTATACACAACTTTTGTATTCCACTTTGGAGCTTGTGAAACTTAGTGAACCATAGTTTGCTGATCGCAGGTTTCAGAGTTTATATCAATAGAAACACTAAGTGGATTTAGGTTATTACCAATCTCTTGGGCCAAACCACTATAAATTTATGTGTCATTTAATTCTTGCATTCAACTTATAAATTCTTATCGTTTTAGTAACTTCGTGTCGTTGGCTAAATCATCATTCAACATTGTTAATAAAACTCAAGTACTTAATTCCCCCATACAAAAATTAAAAAAATCAAATCAAATCTATTTAGTATTTACTTGTTTGGATATATGTTTTTGTTCTCATTATAATTATTATTGACAAATTTTTGTTGCACTACATAAAATAAATATAGGAATGACAAAATAATGAAAAATGGTTAAATATGGACAGGGTAATAATACCTCAATTAATATAATTTAAAATAGACACCATTGTTAATAGGTTATTGGCATAAAAATTCTAATTTTTTTGTTATTTGGCAATTTAGTCCTTTTTAAAAAGAAAAATGGACAAAATTTTAATATTTTTTTTTTATGTATTATACACCTCCAAATTTATTTTACCCATTGTAGGGTATAGAAAAATGAAAAAAAAAAATCATTCAAAATCTAATTTTTTATATAAAAGATAAATATAAATAAGGGTATGTAACAATTTGGTACCTTGTGTTTTTGTAAAGTATCATCTTGGTACTCTGTGTTTTTGCAAAGTATCATCTTGGTACCCTGTGTTTACAAATAATGTTCATTTGGTACCCTGCATTTTGAAATCGTACATATTTGGTACCCTACATTTTAAAATCGTACATATTTGGTACCCTGTATTTTAAAATTGTACATATTTGATACCTTAAACTCAAATTTAATTAATAAAATTTTACAAATTTAATCAAATTACTCTTAATCATACGAGCTACAATTTATATATAACTGCTGACAGATAATTTGGTTATATTGACAAAATTTTATAAATTAGGATACCAAATATTTATTTTTTTCAAAATACGGAATAACATATAAGCATTATTGATAATGATACTTTGCAAAAACAAAATATACCAAATGAGTAAATTCCTTATAAATAATAAACAATAAAGACTTAGTTGTTGTTGACTTGTTTATAAAACTTATGGATGACAATGCTAAATTTTTTTCTTAGGACTAAATTGCAAAACCAAATTACATTATATTTTTTTTTCTTTTTTTAACAAAAAAACATTCAGGGCCAAGCCCTTCATTGTGTACTTCAAATACCATTAACCAGTAATAAAATCAAAACTTTATAACAATGAAGCTCAAAGAAACCATTTGAGGTATCTTTCTTTTCCTGATTTTAACATAATCACTCTTTGATTAACCCACAAAATCAAAGTAGTACAGACCAGAGTTAAACTGACATTGAAACTAGAAAATACAATGTCTTTCATCAGAATGAAACAACATAAAATATCATAAACTTGTCATAATATAATCCAAACCAGAGAACTAAGTAGCACAAACAGTAGAAAAGATCATAACATTAACTACATCTAACAAACCATAATGATCAAGTACTAAATCAGTTCTGTCTCATGCTTGATAATCCTGCTGCTGCAGTTGATCCACTAGCCATTTCTAATCTTAACAAAACTCTTTAACACTCCTCCAAAAACTTCTGAATCCAAAAGCATTTTGTTGTTAGTTGAGAGATAACATAAAATATCATAAACTTGTCATAATATAATCCAAACCAGAGAGCTAAGTAGCACAGACAGTACAAATGATCATAACATTAGCTACATCTAACAAACCATAATGATCAAGTACAAAATCAGTTATGTCTCATGCTTGATAATCCTGCCGCTGCTGCAGTTGATCCATTAGTCATTTCTAATCATAACAAAACTCTCTAACACTCCTCCAAAAACTTCTGAATCCAAAAGCATTTTGTTGTTAGTTGAGAGATGGAGATCCATTACGAGGACAATTGCGCTTAACATGACCTGGTTGGCCACACCGATAGCAAGTGTATGGCTGCCATCTATGGCAGCGACGAGGTGGAGTACTTTTCCTTGCCCTTGCTCCTCCACTGCTGCTAGAATAATCTTCTTCTTCTTCTTCTTTGTCTTTGCTAGTCGTGTACACCTCATGTATTTCGGCATTCAGAGCTTTGTCTACTGCTTCTTCATAAGTTGAGTAATTACCTGTCACTCTTGCAGCAAGAGAGGGTTTCAATCCTCTAACAAAAAAGTATTTCGCAGCATTTGGTCTTGATAATTTGTCGTACTGTGATAGCCTTACAAACTCAGCTTGATACTGAGAAACTGTCAAGCTCCCTTGAGTCAGGTTATAAAACTCAGTTCTCCTATCAATTTCAAAAGTGCGTGGGAAATACATAAGTAGAAAGCTTCTCTCGAACTCCTCCCAATATATGGAGCCAACTTCTCGGCCATCCAATATAAATTCCCACCAACGGTCTGCCTCTCCTGTAAGCATGAAAGCAGCTAATGTAACTCTAAGATCGCTGGGAACATCGATCATGTCTAAGCATTTTTTCACTCTCCGAATCCAGTTTTCGGCTTCTTTTGGATCAGAATTATTCCCGGCATATGTTGGAGGGGATAGAGATCGAAATTCTCTCAGATATTTCAACTTTCTATCAGATTGAGCAGTAGGTATCTTCTCACGCTCACCAGACTGAAATGCTGCCATCTCGGATGAACTGTTGTACAGCTACATGTAGAAAGATCAACAATTTGCCAAGAAAAAATCATCTCCAAACAGTAATTAGTAGTGAATTCTTAGTAGTTTAATAGCAATGTTACTAGCAATAAGAGCATCAGCTAAAGGTAAATGATTGAGTTATTTGGAAGATAGAACATCTTTAAGCATTATGAGTCAATATAGTGTCTACTATGAGTCTACATTGTGACAATAAGACTTGAGATTGCACATATTTTGACCAAGCATAAGCATGTTGAAGTGATCCTCACACAAAACACCAAGCAGAAACTGCTCCAAGAGCACCAGGCCTAGCCCCAGCAAACCAAACCAACAACAGAAGCACTCACAGCCAACATAAACCAAAAGAAGCCCACCAAAAGACTAACAACAGAGAAAAAGAAAAGTAGATGGGAAAGTTAAACTCAACATGATTATCTAAAATTCTAGCATTAATCTCTGAACTATCAATAACACCAATTCCGATTTATAAGAGCCCATTTAGCAAGGTTGTGGGCAGCAAAGTTAGCTAGGCAACTGATCTTTTGGATCACCCATGGAGGGGCATCAGGCCAACCAAAGCTCTCTCAGTCACTGCTACTGCTGCATCATCACTCTAAAAGATGACAAAAACAAGGGCCAAAGCTTCCACAAGAGCAGGGTATGTTTATATTATATAAGCATTTTAAGAAGAGTATGTTCATAAAAATCTTATGTCTCTAAATTACAAGTCTCCTCCCTCCCTATCTCATTGCTCAAAATTTAACTTTTCTATTCAGCCTTGTGGCTGGGGTTTCATCTTTCCCAAATCAAGACCTTCACAAAAAGGCTATACAACATAAGCATTTTAAGTAATCCTCTCTCTCTCTCTCTCTCTCTGTCTATATATATATATATATATATGGATATATATATACATATATATATTAAAGACATTTCCTTTTCCAGAAATAAGGGTTTGACAGTACATAAACATGAGCTTAAGTTGATGAAAAAAAAACAGTCCTGATTTTTTTCAATATAAAACAAGCATAAAATCTCCATGTAAATAAATAGAATCAAAGGGTGTGGGGTTTTGCATGCATAGCAATTCATTTGAAATGCAGGGGTTGCTTTATCTTAAATATTTTATACTGAAAACAAAAAAAAGAAGCAAAGTAAACAATGATCTAAACTCATATTCCAAGGACAAAGATAAAGATTTACAATAGCAGCAACACAACAGCACATACCCAGAAGAAGAAGGTTCACAAAACTCACTCATATCATTGTCCAACATAAATATGTAAAATCATATAAAAATAAAAATAAATAAAAATTGGATTTTGACCTTTCTTACCTTTCCCTATGTAAACCCTCTTGTCAGCTGTAAAAAGCGTAGCTTGGAAGTAAAAAAGAAAATGAAGGTTGGAGAAGAAAATTTGAGTGAGGAATTTAAGTAAATATGTAATTATTTATGGCTTGTATTTTGTACTGTTTGTTATTTTTTTAATTTTAAAGCAAAAAAATAGGTCATTATAAAAAAGGAAATTTTTTCATATTTATGAGATTTTTAAGGTTGTTTACAAAAATATGAATATTTAATTTTTTTTATTTGGAAGTTTATATTTACAGAATTTTTTTTTATAAATTTTAAAAAATATATTTATGCCACATTTTTTTATCATAATTATAGTTTCTCTAATTTTGAAGATAATTTTTTTTTTCAATTTTTTTCCCTTCATTTTTTAATAGAAATTTTACATAAAATGTCAAATATATCACAATATAAACTTTTTTACTAGCACATGGCAATAATTACTTTTTTATTAATCACATTTTTTATGTTTACGTTATATGTTTTTTATTACAAAAATACTACTTTTGTCTTCCGTATAATTTGTATTAATGAAGTTTTTTTTTTTTTTTTTTCTGGCAACTTCCCACTCTTTCCACTTTCAGGATATACTATCTTCCACTCTTCTGTCCATTTTATTTTTTTCTGCTCCACGATCACACTATTTTATTTCGGCTCCACGATTACACTAGTATCTTCATTTTTTTCCCTAAAAAGTGTGTTCTTAACGGTTATTGAATCATTTAAGTCCACGTTCTTTGTTGTTATATATAGCATTATCTATCATCCATGGCTATATTACGATCGACATCTTCTATTCCTCCTTCTGTTAAAAAAATTCCAAAGTCTCCAAAGATTTTTAAACAAGCTTTGCTGATGGGGCAGAAAGCTTCTGTGAAGCGGATTGACGAGAAACCAAGCTCTCATAACTCGCCCAAAGTCGAGTCATCAAAATTCCAATTCAGAAATGGAAGTTGGTTTCTGATGTTGTTGAAAGGAGGAAGGCGAAAAAGGTGAAATCAAGCAAAGTTGTGGGAGATGATCCAAAGAAATTTGTTGTTAAGGTTTGCATGTTGTTTGTATTGTATTGTTTTGATGTTGGTTTTTAGGGTTTTGCATTTTTTTTTTCACTTTGACTATTGCATGTACGAAATTTGTTTCTTGTAATGTTTGTTTGAATATGTATTGTAAGTTTTAGTAATTTGCCCATTTTAAAGTTTCTTATATCATCATGTTATTTTGTTGTGTTATTATTGTTGTTCTTTTTACATTTTATCGAATTTTATTATGTGTTGCACCGTGATTTACAGTTGAATGCAGATAATGTATTTGTTTGAAATTACATTATAAGTTATTAGTTTAATTTATAGTTTTAGTAATTTGTTTTCGGAGATTATTTTTATTTTTTATTCTGTTTTATTGTTGTTGTTTATAAGTTTTACTATTTGTTTTTGTTGTTGTGTAGTTGTTTTTGTGTTTTTTTTATTATTATTGTTTCTTTTTATGTCCATTGTTGTTTATGTTATTTTTGTTTTGTTGTTTTATGGTTGTTTCATTACTATTTTTGTTTTTTTTTTTTTTTGTAGGATTGACATTACTTAATCAATTCGAAGCAATATTTTACCGCACAGGCTGTATCTTGTTGTACTTATCAGGTTATTAAGGACCTTTGAAGGCTGTCGTATACCACACAAATTTAACAATGATTTTTCTTTCAATACTTCCAATTATTTCAGTATAATAGCAAGCACAGGTCGAACCCACGAGGATTATCGTTCACTTTATTATTCAATAATTAACAATAAAACTTAAAAGGAGATTTTGATTTTTTTTAACTCAAAATTAAATAACATAAACTAGAAAGCAATTAAAGATGGATATTACGATATTAAGAAGCAGTTAAAGGTTAATCTCCACCCTCGACAATCATTCCTAATCACTAATAATAAATATTATTTTAATTTCTCAATTAAACTATTAACCCCGCAGATAACGCTGAAGCAGTCAATTATCTCAGTCTCCCTATTATAAGTAATCAAGGCGAAGCGCTCAATAATTAACTCTTTTATCTAAGCAACAAATCTATGAAGCATACAATCTATTTAACTTAGATAAAGCATTAAGTCTTATGGAAACAAGTTAATCTAGGCAATAAATTAATGAAGCATATAATTCATTTAACCTAGGTTCTATTTGTCATCACAATCAACAATTCTTTTGACATAACTATCAATTGTAATTTATCACATACACTTAGAATCCTAAACTATTAGATGAATAGTAATTATAAGATGACAATTGAACTATGTAAAACCTTAATTAGTTGGCCACCTAACAAGAAATTACAAGATTCATAACATTCAATTGGAAAAATAGAAACAATCTAATATTGAGAGAAATTAAAGAACAATATTCATCATCAATAATCAAGAATTCATGTCTTGGGTTTTGAATTAACCCTTAACCTAAAAAGAACCTACTCCATAATTGTAATCATAATCACAAACATAATTATAATTAAAATTAAAGAGATTAAGGGAACAGAAGAAACTAGATTGATGAACAAAAGTAATGTAGTCTTCTCTCCAGCCTTTTCTCAGTCTTTTTCTCTCTTAAAACCGTAATAAAGATCCCTCTCAAATTAACCCTAATCATCCTTTATAGTCTCAATTAAATTCTAATTAAAAAGTAATAAAAAATCTGAAAACGACGTCGCAAGCCGCGGCCTAGAACAAAAAATGTGCCTAAATCTGTCCCTCAGGCAGCGGCCTGAGTCTTATGCGCAGCGGCCTGTCTGGAAGAACAAATTCTGAAAGTGCAATTTCCATTTAAAGTGCCGCGGCCTGAGTTTTTTGAGCCGCGACCTACCTCCAATTTCTTCAATTCTTGATCTTAGATAGCTTCCACGTTGCCACCACTTCCACATTTCAATCCCGAAAGCTTTGAATACTCCTAAAACTTTATTTTAACTACACTTGCCATCAAAATGTAAGATTTATCATCATAAAACGCAACGTAGAAAATATGTTGTAGAATCACAAAACTTAGTTAAAACTATAAAAAATGCTATCATAACACCATCCAAGCATAGAAAAACTTAACAAATATTAATACAAAAATGACCTTATCAACCTTAATAATTATTTGTCTGATAAACAAAAACAAATACTTTCTGAAACTTGTTTTGGTAGTTTCTTTAATCTTCCTGCATTTAATTCACATCCTCAATTAATGCATGGGTTGTTATTGAGGGAACTTATGCAGCCAAATGAGTATGAGTTATGGGTTATGGTTAGTGGTATTAGGTTGAAGTTTAGTATTGAAGAGTTTGATTTTATTTCTGGTTTAGATTGTGAAAGGGAGTGCAATAATTTGAATTTCAAACAATAGTCAAATAACTTTTTGGATAAATATTGGCCCGGTTGTGATAAGATTTCTAAGCAATCTATTCGTGAGTGTTTTAGGGCTAAGAGGTGGGGTGATGATGATGAAGCTGCTGTAAAGTTGGTTGTTCTGTATTTTGTGCAGTGATTTCTACTAAGTTTTAAGAAGGAAAAACAAGTTATGCGTGAAGATTTAAATGCTGTTGATAGTGGTCGTTATAGTGAGTACGCATGGGGTAAGAAATCTTTTTATGAAACCATTATGTCTTTAAATTGTAAATTAGATAGTTGGTACAATGTTGTACAAATTCAAATGAGGAGAATAAACTTAAAACTTATTATACATTGGTTGGTTGCCCACATGTGTTTCAAGTTTGGTTTTACGAGTGTTGTCACTATATGGTTGGGAAGTACTGCAAATTGGTTTCTGAAACTATTATGAGGATCGCTAGGTGGAGTTGTTCTAGTACTCCTGATCTGAGATTGTTGAAGGTTACTGTTTTTTATATTCCAGCTAAGAAAGTATAGTTTTATGTTGTTTATATTAGTTTACTATTGTTATAGCATTGTCTGCCTATTACATTTTAGTGTTTCTGTGTTTTTTAGTGGTTGTTTTGTAGTTGATGTTGAGAAATCTGAAGCCAAACGATAATGAGGTTGTTGTCTTCAAGTTGGGTGGATTTGCTTTAAACCTATGAAGGAGCGTGAACTTGATGCTTATAATGAATATTTGAATTTTGGAGATGATGCAGTTGTTTTGTATAAGGAGGACATAGCTGAAAATGATGTTGTTGTGTCTAAGGATGTTATTGATGAAAAATATATTGTTTTGGGCAAGGATGTTATTAATAATTATTTTACAATTTTTTATTTATTATATTTTATTATTGTAGTTTTTTTTTTATAGTTTTTTCCACTATATGCAAAAAAATCCAAATCAATTTTTTCAGCATTTTCTTTTTACTGTAACCCTTATCGGAACACCCAAATTTTGAAATAAAACTAATAAAAATATGAAAACATGAATGGGTATCTAGTTACCCTGATGAGAACATTCAAATCTAGAAATATATATATATATATATATATGAAAATGTGAATGGGTAACCAGTTATCCGAGTGGCAACATCCAAATCTGTAAAAAAAGTATGAAAACTTAAATGGGTATCTTTACCCTTGATAGAAACATCAAAATTTGGAAAGACAAAAAAACTGATGAGAATGTGAATGGGTAACTAGTTACCCTAGTGGGAACATTCAAATTCGAAAAAAAAAGTTAGATATGAAAATTTGAATGGTTAACCAGTAACTCTAATAGGAATATCAAATTTGGAAATAAAAAAATAGATATAAAAACATGTATGGGTAATCAGTTACCCTGATGTAAATATTCAAATTTGAAAAGAAAAAAAAACTGATATGAAAACGTGAATGAGTTCCTGGTTACCTTGATGAAAACATCCGAATTTAAAAAAAAAAATCATATAGTAACTAGTTACCTATGTTACTTTTTCTTCATTTTTTAATGAAGTGTTATTCTTCTCTTTCCTTCAAATATGATGTTTTTTTTTTATATTTAGTACGAGTAACCCGTTACCCCTTGTATGGCAGAAGGTTACTTCTCTTAGGGTAACTGATTAACCCTCCTGGTACATGTTATTTAATCTAGCTCTATGATTTTATTTTTACATAACTATCAAAGATCAATAAAGTATCTGGTTACCTTATACAAGATTTGAAAAAATAAATGTACAATCTAAGAAAAGGAAAAAAATGTTTATAATAAATAATAAACATAATTTATATTACAAAAAAAAATTGCAAAACAACCAAAGAAAAATTTAATATAAAATTACTCATATAAAAATAAATAAATAAGCTAAAAAATAATAATCAAATTACAAACATATCCTTCCAAGTTAATAAAACTTGATTAAGAGTAAAACTATGACATAAACTAATTTTTATACAAAAATATGGGAAAATAAACTCATAAAAGTGAAATTTCTTAAAAAAATCCATAGATTATTTTTTTTTTGAAAAAAAAAATATTTTTGCACACTCTATTAAAAATATCATATAAAATGTAATTTCCTCTTATAAAAAATAAAAAATAAATAAATATTTATGAAAAAAAATCTGATTAAATTTTCATTTTAAAAAAATGGGAGAGGCTACTGTATCGTACGTTTTTTATGTAGTATCGTACCACACGCTCTAATTTACATAAATGCGTAAGTTATAACCTTAATTTTTTAACATGATGTATTCGTTGTATTTAAATCAGGCATTCTACAATTTTTTTAGAAAATTCATACAAGTTTAAAGTGTCGAAAACAATATTAAAACAATCAATACAAAATATTGCACAAGTAATGGAAATGAAAGTACGGATCCTATAACTTAAGGTTATAACTTTTGATAGGGATGTAAATTGAAATGTTTTGTACAGCTTTGGTGTTGTACAGTATTACATAGAAAATGTGTGGTACCATCAGGATCCGTCCTGAGTTGTGGGAGACCCTATACAAAAGATATGTTATTTTTTAAAAAATTATATATAAAATGATAATTTTTAAAATTTTAAGGCATTTATATATATAAAAAATTACATTTTTCTAAAATTTAAGACCTCATTGTGTGGGGCCCAGGGTCGGGCCTGCTATAGTACCATAGTCATTTACTAAAAAATTATATAATATAAAAAAAGTAAAAAAAGTATTTTTTCATAAATTTGTATTTGAGATTGTTTGTATTTATTTATTTGTTTTATAGTAAAAAAATGAAATTTAAAAATTATATTTGTTAAATGAATGTTAATATAGAAAGAAAAAAAAAAGTAGATTTAGATTATTAAGAATTCACAAAACAGAAAAGCATGTTGGAGGTGATGGTAATCTTGTTTTGATAATTTGGATCGACAAACTATAAATTATAATTTTTTTTTTGTATAGAGATAAAGATACTTGTCTCTCTCTTTTTTTTTTTATTATTGTTAGAAACATTGTTCATGTATGTATTAATCCTCCAATTAACACTAGCAAAACTAGCATTATCTATGAAAAAGGATTACATAGTGGTTCTAATCTTTCTCTTTTTTTTAAAAAAAATTAATAATAAAATATATCAAACCTTTTCTGTAGTTTATACAATTTAATGCAAAGAATGTTGAAAAAAAAAAGAATAACAGAGCTCTTAGTTAACTTATTGGTGAGGGCTTTTAAGCTCTAACACCTCCAAATCCAAATGTTTGAAATTCAATCAGTGGAGGAATGATTAGTAAATATCAATAGGATTATTGGTAGGAAATAATAACTTGGTAATACTTAGTCTTGTAAATTCAAATTACTAGATAGATTCCACTCTTCAATCTTGCACATTAGATATAAGGAATATTGAATATGTTAATTATGCATATTAACACTATTGTATGCTATGCCTCATAAATAAAAATCAAGCAAAATCAACTACCTCAACCAAACCAAAATTGCCAAGAAGGTAAAATTACTCAAACAAATCTTGCAGCCACCCTTTAAAAAGGACCTAAAAACACGATAAGATAAGGCGCTTTCAAAATCGAGCCTTTCTTTTCCTAGCAGTGTATTTTGTGTCTGCAGGTACAGCATTCCCTCTTCTTCTCATCTGTTCTTTCTTCTTCAGTATCCATTCCCTTCCCTTTCCTTTTTTCGTTGTTCTCTGCTTTTTCCTCGGCCTGTGCCTGTCAGAGACGCATACCTGCTAACAATAAAAACTAATTCAGCTCCACCCATGATCCGACCCCGCTGAACAACATGCCTTAAATCACGAGACCAAAGAATGCGTAAAGGGAGTGGTGTTCTGTAAAAGCTTACCGTTTGGTTTTCTTCATCTCCACTACTGTCGTCGTCTTCAGAGCAACTCTCTCCATCCTCGCCTTTGCCCTTTGGAACGCTTGTGTTAATGGATGGTGGGCCACAAGTCAGAACAAGGTATTCTTTCCTTTTCTTGCCACTGTTTTTGCAATGATTTTTACTCGGGTTTAGCAGATAATAAACAAAGAGGGCAAAACTAAGTTCTTATAAATTTAGGATTGTGTACCTGTGGGGAAAATCAACAACCACACCGCCAGCGAATCCAGCACGCATTGCGTAACTCAAGATTAACACTCGCTGATCGATATTTTCAGGATACACTTGAAAGACTGCTCTTGCTCCCCTTGCTAGACACTTGTACAGAGATCCAAAGAATGCCCTAGGAAAGGAATTTTAGCCAATGATTACAAAAAAACTTAATACCTTAAGGCTTAAACAGTGAAATGAGAAACCAAGGTAAAGTAATTAACGAAATATTATTTATGATAAGAATTGAGTCAGAGAGAAATATGAACATACTTTAATCTTAGTCGTGGTTCGTGTGAGGACTTGTCAGCATTGCACAACCACTGTAATTCAACATCCAATGGGAAAAAAATAAGTCAAGACTGCTGTAAAAAGTGTCTCGTTAAAGCATTTGGCATTATATCTAAATAGTCATAATGCCCGAGCCTTTCTTGTATGCATTGCTATAAAGATGATGATAACAAAACCACATAGGGCCCTTTTCCCAAAAAAAATTAAGTAAATGAACATCACCAAATGGGCCTTTCCTTTTGACTATATGATATTAAAACATATTTGTATTAAAAAATGATAATTTTGATTAACAAATAGAAGGAAAGTAAAAGAAACCCATCTATAGATAAAATTCAGTTAATCATAGAATCGTATAAATATAAATTTTCAGCTACTCTAATATTTTTTCCTACTCACAGCAAGTGACATTTGAGCAAACAAATTTTAAAAGGTTCACAGTTAGCACCAAAGAAAATGCAGCCATGCACACTAAGCTAATTAATGAGTTAAAATTTGATGTGTCATAAAAGCTTAAAGAACATGTTCACAGGAGGTTAAATCTGCTAGCTGAACAAAGCCAATGTAACAACACATTAACCAGTTCCCAAGTATTAATGATTAACATCTTACAGAAATCATGCAGATAAAAGAAGGGTAAAGAAACAGTGAAAGCATAGAAAGTAGACCTGAATAGCAGAGATACTTATGGCCCCATCAATAACTCCAGATCGAAATCCCAATCCCTGAAACAAGATCCAGTCGCTTGTCATTCTATAAGTTGATAGAACAAAAAACCTTAGTTCATTTGCCTCAACCCTCACATCTTTTTCTTAAATGTTATTTCTGTTGTCCATTTTAGAAAGTAAGATAAAAGTTTAATGCATCGCACTATGAAAAATGTGACAAGATCAATGAGCATCATCTCAGGGGGAAAGGAAATAAGGAATACCTGACCCATGTCACCAAGTATTACATCACCTTCAACCTCTCTCTCCAATGCAACATCTACAATTTAAAACAAGATTAGAGAAAATATAATATACATACATACATACACACACATATATATATAATAGAAACAAAAAAAAATTATATTAAATACAAAACCAAAATAACTGAGTATATGTATTCACATACTAAGCATCGAGTCAGAGATATCCAAACCGATCCACTCGTGACCATTCTCTGTCAGTGTCTCTCCACTAAGTCCTGATCCGCAACCTGAAATCCAAACCCATATATATACATTGAAATCTCAAAGTGGACGCAAAAACCTGAAAATCAAATTCACTAAATTATTTCAATAGAAGAAAGTAAGGGGTTGTTTACCAATGTCCAGAAGCAGCCTGGGAACTCCATCGTCGGGCAAAGCAAGAAGCTCAAGAGCTCTCTCCGTGAGCTCTGATTGGATTTTGATGATACGAGAAGAAGAGGTGTACTTCCTAGCTTCACTGTCATCGTAAAATATCTCAGGCGGTGCTTGGAGTTCTGGCCGAGATGACATGTTGTTTAGAGAGGGACTGCTTCAGCTGGCAGCGAGAACAAGAGAGAGAGAATGTTTTTAGCTGAGTGCTACTGATGTTTTAATTGGAGTTGGATTCAATCATGGAGTTTTTAATTAATAATAAAAGAAAGAAAATAAAACAATAGAATATGTAGCCATCACTATAGATAACATCAAATATCATTCCATTTGAAGAAAATTTCTGGACTAGTCCATCCAGCTAGTAAAATGCCAATTTATTAAACATATAAGTAAGCACATAATTATATAATGCATAAATAGGTTCTTTCATAGTAGTTATTATTGCCTAATTATAAGATTAATTATATCGTCATTTTATTATAAGGAATACAAAAAAAGAATGAAAGTTTTAATTTTGACTTGCAGAACAGAACAGATTAAACACATACTGTTTAAGATGAAACATTCGATATTTTGAAGAGCATGGTGACTAATACTCCAAAAACACTACCACTCAATGGCATTCTCCGTGACTAATAACAAACCAACATAAATAATTAAATATACATCTATATGTGTATGCTGTTGCCTCCTCAGGAGATTCTCTTGTTATCAATTCGTTGAACACCTTAGCTGCATTATTTAACAAGTTGACTACATCTTATTCCTAGTTTTGGGAAGACAAATTAAACATACTGAAATTAACCTATTAAGTGGCTTCATTCCACAATGTATAACTATATACATATATATATTTATATGAATATATACATAAAGAGTCACATCTCTTTTTCTATTTCGCATGCTATAAATTAATAAAAGCCAAAAGAATCCAAAGTTTGAAACTTTCGAACACACTACTTCCATGTCCAAATAATTTTTTCTGGTAACAGAACAAAAAAGCTAAGCAACCACCAGACAAGTGAGATCAGATTCTTATATGTTTATTTTGTATCTTATAGGTAATCATGTATTTTATAGTGTTCAACCAACCCAATGTATATATCGGGTGGAAAAAATCCAATTGTAAACTGCCCAAACTGATCTTAGTTTTTTTTAGTGTTTAAAAATCAGATTGATTACAAGATCATGATATATATATATGTATATTCTCTGAGACATTCTTACTATTCAAACAAACAATCATTTAAAATATGCTTATAATTCTCCGAGACATTTTGTGAAAACAAACAATAAGTTCAAAACATCAAATATTCCTAATATTCTCTGACACATTTTGCCAAACACTTGTGTGCTTTAAAAATGAAAAACTGAGCAAAATAAAAGATGTGAAACCAAATGTCCAAATGAATCTTCTCAAGTGGATACAAGATATTAAGCAATATATAAACCAGTAACCACATCAATTACTCTCATAATATAAAGTATAAACCCACTGCTCAATTCTATATTATCTATTTCAGCATTCAATCTTCTCAATGATAATTATTTCAGCTTTCAATCAATTCGATAATAACAAAGAAAAAGATGAATACAAAGAAAGAAGAGAGCTGACAGAACCTGTTGGAGGAGTCCCTTCCTGCGCCGCTGCTAGTCAGAGAGAGCGAGCCGAGAGCCTGTTGGAGAAGTCGCCGTCGGTGGGTGCTCTGCCTCCTCCGCTGCTCGGCTTGCTGGACTGTCCGATGCCGATAAATATGGAGAGAGAGTGTGAGAGCAGAGGTCGGGGGAGGCCGGAGGTACAGAGAGAAAGACACGCGAGGGAGTGTAGGTTTAGGGCTTTTTCAGATTTTATTACTTTAATTTTTTAAATTTATATATATAAAGGGGATTGACTTTGAACCTATAGTGTTCTATGCCTTTATAATCCGTAAATAATTTTCGGTGTGATTTTTTTTTATAACTGTCTATATTATAGTTACTTAGAGTATTTACAAATTTTCAGAAAATTCTGAATAGTTTATAGTAGCGAAAATTAGGTTCAAACATATTGTTACACACGTGACTAATTTTTTTTATGCGCGTGAAAAACAATATATTTGAACTTAATTTTTGGTATTGTAAACTATTCAGAATTTTCTAAAAATCTGCAGGAGGCTCTAAATAGCTACAATATATACGCTCATAAAAAAAATAGCACAAAAAACTGTTCAAAGGTCGAGAAACACTAAAAGCTCTACCAGGAGAAGGGGTGCCTCCTCACAAAGGGGGTCGCAGTGACCAGGCCTGGGCGACTGTTTACCAAAAACACAGGTCTCCGCAAAGTCCTAAGACCATGTATGGGGGCTGACGCCTGCCCAGTGCCGAGAGGTCAAGCAAGTTGGTGATCTGATAACAGGGGAGCCGGCGACCGAAGCCCCAGTGAACGCCGGCCGTAACTATAACGGTCCTAAGGTAGTGAAATTTCTTGTCGGGTAAGTTCCGACCCGCACGAAAAGCATAACGATCTGGGCACTGTCTCGGAGAGAGGCTCGGTAGTTCACAAATTTTTAAAAAATTACATATAACTTAGTACGAGGAAATCAATATTTAAATATATTGAAACTAATAATATAGGAATAAAGTAGATTTTCCCTTCTAACATTACTTAAAATTTTGTGGAAAATTTCGTATAATTACATAATAAAATAATTAGAGTTGTAACTTATTATGTATTAAAAATACTTATAAGTAGTAATTGAAAATAAACACTAGCATAATGGTACCTGAATAAAATATGTATTGATTGTTAATGCTCATTCGACATATCAAATTATATTGGGTGAGCTGAAATATATTTCCAAACCACTCAATATAACATATAATAACCAAGTTTAATTTTCATCAAAATCTTGTTTAGATAACTTGGATCAACAGTTTTATACAAAGAGATAATGAAATTTTCCTTTTTTTTTCTTCTTCTTAATATTGTTAGAAACATTGTTTGTGTATGTATTAATCCTCCTATTAATATAATAAGAAAAATGAATATGAATATAATATAGAAAAATCATAACTATTGTTTTGTATTATATTATTTATTAAAACTGAATGGAAAGATAATCAAAATTATTTTATCTTGATTACATAATCTTGGAAACATAATTAGAGTGGTCAAATTAACTAAATTGTCCTTTAAATTTAGAAATAATCTTATTTAATTTTTCTATTTATTAAAATATATAAATTAAAAAAATTAATTAAATATTTAATAAATGTATGTAGTATGGTCTATATATTTTTTAAAAGTAATGCTATAATTATAAAATATTGCACATAAAGATAGTAACATTTTTTTACATTATTTATCAAATCTTAGACTTACTAAGTTTAATTAGCATAATATTATTAAAATAAAATTACCAACATATTATTTTAAAAGTCACATAAAAATAATGAAGAAGACAAGAAGAGAATAAGATGATAAAATGATGTTCACCTTAGACACATATTTGTAGGATAGAAATGTCTTTTGATTATTGAATATAAAAAACAAAAAAGTTTTCCTCATTCACGTAGGTTCCACTACTCTTTTTCATTTTTAAATTTTAATAAATAAGTGTACGAGAACTATTACCATGCAAGTGAATCTTATTCCTTACAAGTAGATACGCTATTAATGTAAAGAATGTTGAAGAAGAAAAAAAGAGAATTGCTAAGGGGTACCAACACCATAAGTAGGTGGCATACTGTTATTGGTGCAATCTAATATCGGGTCTCACTTATTTGAATTTAATAAGGGTTATGGGGTATCGCTAACCAATCATGAGGCGATACCTCATGTGGTGTTGGACACTTTAAGATGCCAAATAGCAACACTCAGAAAAAAATAATAATAGAGCCACCAATTAATAGATTGGTGAGGGTTTTTAAGCTTAAACACCTCTAAACCCAAATGTTTGAAATTCAATCATTGGATGAATAATAAGTAGTAAATACCAATATATCATTAGGATTATTGGTTGGAAATAATAACTTGGGAATAATTAGTCTTGTAAATTCAAATTATTAGATAGATTCCACTCTTCAATTTTATGTTAGAATATTTATTTAAATGGTATATAAAATCAACTAATTGATTTAATATATCAAAGCCAATATTTTATTTATTAACAAAATATTCTAATTAATGGTCAACATTATTTGTTACCTGATTTTGGTTGTTACCCGATTTTGCATATCCCAACTGATTGAGAAAATATCTCAATCTGTGGCAGAGACTCTGATGGTAGGTCTCACTCTATAAATATAGAGTGCTCATTCTAACTCCATCTAAAAGAGTTAGTGAAAGCTTGGAAACCCGAGTACTCGCTCTAATTATTTTCCTTTTCTTTTGTAGATCTAAAGCTAGATCGAGGTTATCAATTGCAATGGCTGGAGGTATACAATATTCGATCCTCTTTTGTATATGTTCATTCTATATATTAATTTCGCCTACATATATATAGGATTGTTCATATGCATACATTTCATATTATTCTAACATTTGGTATCAGTCGCCAGATTTATCCCTGCCTTGTTAATTTTATTTGCATATACATATTTATTTGCTTTAAATATGCCTTTATATTCATATTCATATTCATATATATATATATATATTGTTTGAGGGCTATATTCATAATTTTTTTTTATTTTGATAGAGAGTTTTAATGTCTCATATTTTTTTATTTTTTGTTTCAAAACTAATTTTCCACATAAGTACCATTAGAAATCCTTCAGATTATTTTTTCTAGTGATTTATGTTTCCAAATCAAGTTTTGAGAATCCAAAATCTGTTTTGCAACCTTCATGTACCCGGTTATGGCCAAAAATAATTTTGATATTAAAGTTTGATTTGTTGTTGTTGTTTAATCAATCTAACGTCTTGAATCTCTGTAGAGTCCAAGAACTTTACTTAGCTAATTGTTTAGTAGTATTATAGTATGTTTAGTGTTATCATTGTTACTTTGGATTTTTGGTTCAGACCGGGAGTTATTTGGACACTCATAGTAGTACTTATAGATTTTCTAAGTTTAACCTATAGTTTAAGAATATTAAGTATAACCTAAGGTTTGATTAATGTGTCTGATATTAAGGATTATATTATTATATTATAAGGTTTAGACATCAACCAATAGGATTTTAAGCACATGTTTTGAATGGTAATTAAGGATTAAGTATTTTTGAGGATTAAATTAAATAAGGGTAAAAGTTTGAATGTATAGGGTCAGTCAGCAGCTTTGAGCACGTTGAGGGCTTAGTCAAGGCTGTTTACTCCATTCAAACTCAGCTAAAAATGTGTAAATTCGTGTTTAAATATTCAGCGTATGCCGATATATCGCAGCTATAGGGGGCGATATGTCGCAGCACGTAGATACGGAAAACACGAATCGATGCACGGTCGCCTCGGGAACAAAGGTCCAGGCGATATATCGCCTATAGGGGGCGATATATCGCCTCCACCAGCATGAATTCAAATACATTTGAATTCTTTTCCCTTCAGCCATTCAAACTCCTTCAACAGTCCAGCATCTTCTGAACGAGTCTTCAGCCTCTGCTGAACGATTATTCAAATGATTTTCACTTAAAAAGCCATTATTTTTATTCAAGTAAAATCAAGATATTTTCATTCCCAAACTCTATAAATAGGACCTAGTACCCAGCCATTATTCACCATTTTCTCTAAGTTCAGAGGCTGCTAGTGTTAAGTGAGTGTGAGAGTGTAAACACTTGGTTTGGGGAAAAACTATAAGCTTAAACATCATAAGCTTATCAAACACTTTGGGAAGTGAGTGCTATAGTATTTCGGTGGATGTTAGATTGGTCTTGCAATCTTTGAGGTAAACCCAAGACTCTAGTTCTTTTCTGTATTTTTATGTTATTTCCTTTCTCAAAACCTTCTACTCAGTCCCCTAACCTTATTCTTATTTTGGTTAGGGAATCCAAGCTTTTAAGCATATAAGTCGGTAAGTATGTTTTCTATGGTTTAGTCTTTCCATCTCTTTCATTTCATCTCCTTTCTTTAGACTTACTCTTTCTTATGGTTTTAGGAGTGTTCCAACAATCCCAACTCAGTCCATAATCTCGGTAACTTTGGTAAGGAAAATAGGCTAGAATTAATATGTTATGTGCTTATGTTATCTATATGTTTATGTTATTAAAAGTGTTATGATATGTATATGTGTATGTAGGCTTGGGCATATGACCCATATGACTAACAAGACCCCAAATGGGTTATGGGCATATGACCTACTTAGCTAGTAGGACCCCATTAACCCCATGGGCATATGCTTGTTTAGTCTATGGGACCCCAAGTAATAATGGCCATTATAATAAGTGTATGTTATGTGTATTATGTTAAGTCTTTATGTTTTCTTATGAAATTATGTATGTAACTTTGTGTTAGATTTTCCTTACTGGGCATTAGGCTCACTCCTTTCTGTTTATGTGCAGGAAAATAAGTTTAGAGGCGGAAAGATTCGTGACGCTTGGAGAATGTGTATCGATGATGAATGGAGTCAAGGATCCGAGCGTTATTCGATTCGAGGATATAGTCTCCTTTTATGTTTTTATGGTTTTTATGTGTATTTTCCGCATTATTATGTAATGTCTTTTATTTTAAATCTTGTTTTGTTTTAAAGACAATGGGATCCCAAAATCCTTCTTAGTATTCTGTTTATTTGTAAATAACTCTTATTTTCAAGTTACTTAATAAATTATGGTATTTTCGTAAAAATGTAAGTTTTATGTATAGTTTCGATAATGGTCCAATTAGTCTAGATTAGTGGGTCATTACAATCTCTTTAGACATGAGTTTCGAACCAATATGGACAAAAATATATGATTTTGGACGTGAAAATCATTGTTTTCCATCGGGTTTTTTCATTCGGACCCGTCTATGGCCAAAAAAAAATTTGTAATTAAAACCCCGATTTTAGTTATTTTGTATGCAAAATAATCCCATGAATCTCTTCATATAAGGTTTTATAATTGATCTGGGCTTTAAAATCTTGAAAATAGACGTCAAAATGGGGTTTTAAATTCGGGTTGGAGACCAGGTTCCGTACGACCCGTTTGCAGGAAACCGGGTCAAAACGACCTGGATTGGCTGAAGAAGATGACGAAAACGACATGTCGTTTTCGTCTTTGCTGCAGAAACGACCCGTCGTTTGACGGGTCCTACGACGCCAAACCGGGGAAAACGACATGCCTGCTGCAGAAAAACGACTTGTCGTTTGACGAATCCTTTGACGATTATAAGGGGAAAACGACCTGGTACATTTAAAAAATAATAATAATTAAGAAAAATTGAAGAAAATTCCAAAAAATTAAAATTTTCATTTATTTTGGGATTTTATTATTTTCTTGATTTTAATGCTTATCTAGATAATAAATTTCATGTTTAATTTTTGCAAATTTTATTAAAACATATAATTTTGGTATATTATATATTTGGAAATTAATTAAAATGTGCAATTACTTGATTTTGGTGATATGATTTCATTATGCAATATTAAATAATTGTGCTATTTTAAGAATGTAATTGCCTTTTGTTTTACAATTAAGTTTGTACAATTATTTTATTAATTCACCAAATTAATAAATGATTTTATTGTCTTATTTATCATGAATTTTTCTGCCATTAAGTATATATATATGAAATTATTGTATTTTCGTACATATAATTAATTATACTAATTTGTATGATTATTTTGTTCGTATTCATGCAAAATTTATTCTTAGTATAATTATCTTTAATTTTATATGTATGCATTTATAATTTTAAATACGTTGTATATTCCATAATCTTGCTAGATATATTTAGATTATATTCAAACATTAAGATAGGTTGAATAATATTTAGCATATTAATCTTCATAATTTATTCATAAAACATTTAGGGTGAATAAAATTATGAATAATTCATAAACAATTTTGTGGTTGACATAAAAACGCATGAAACTAAGACAAATGCTCAATCTAGAACGGTTTTTAATGATCTTCGGACGACCACACTAGGAGCACTACTCTCTGTGATTGCCTATTATGTTATAACGAAATTGTTCTTAGGTTTCCTTAGAGCCTAAAACATAATGTCTAGTGAACCATATAATTTTAAATAATTAGGGATTAGCCACAACATCTTTAATTATATAAAATTATATATTAATTTGAAAGGATCACATAATGGACATAAATTGTAATTGATTATATAGATATAATAATTTTACCCCACAGGGATTTTATTAGATTTATATAATTAATTAGGATAATATATTAAATTAATTTTCTTAATTTACTCACAGGAGTTATGAAAATTAATTTAATAGTTTTATCATAAAGTTTAATAAAGATAGAAGTATCAAACCTTAATTTAGCCCAAATAATTCGTTTGAATAATCTATCATTCTTTACATCCAATTTTATTAAATAAAAAATTTAGCCCACAGACAATTTTTGTTTAATAAAATTTCATTATTCAGCATGTTATACATTGGTAAAACATGACTTCATTTAGCCTCAATCTTCGAAATCTAAGTTTGTAATCCTATTCATGCAACTTCTTCATTATCCTCTAGTTTCGCTGAAAGGAACAAGTTCTTCATTTAGGCTGCGCCGACATGGACTACGCAATAAGGAAGGACGAACCTGCTACAATCACTGCGACTAGCACTACTGCTCAGATCGCACTATATGAAAAATGGGAGCGGTCCCATCGCCTCAGCATCATGTTCATCATGTCCAAGATCCCTCTGGGAATGCGTGGATTGGTGGAGCAACCTGAGAAAGTCAAAGACTTTATCAAACTGATCGATGAGCAGTTTGACACTTCGGACAAACCACTTTACACCAACCTTATCCACCAGTTCTCATCCACAAAACTCACTGGTGTCAAAGGAGTTAGAGAACATATTTCAAGGATGAGGGCATTTCTTCTCAACTGAAGAAGCTCGATGCAGTCATTCCTGAAACCTTCCTGGTCCACTACATCCTTAACCATCTTCCACCTCAATACGGGCCTTTCAAAATTTCCTACAACACACATAAGGACAAATGGAGTATCAATGAACTGATAACCATGTGTGCTCAAGAAGAAGCAAGGCTCCTGCAGGAACAAGGTGAAAGTGCTCACATGACCACCCAAGGCAAGAAACGCAAACCATCCAAGAAGGACAAGGGGAAAAATAAAGTGCCTCCCCAAGGCGATATAAAGAAGGATTCCATCAAGTGTTTCTTCTGTAAAAAGAAGGGACATTCAAAAAAGGAATGCGCCAAGTTCAAGAAATGGATGGACGGCAAAGGTAATCCAATTTCCTTCGTATGTTATGAATTTAATATGGCTAATGTTAATATTAACACATGGTGGATTGATTATGGATCAACAATTCACATTTCAAATTCCTTGCAAGGTTTACAAAACCTAAGGAAGCCAGTGGGAAGTGAGCAAAGCGTCTTATCTGGAAACAAGATGGGCTCACATGTGGAGGCTATTGGAACGTGCCATTTAGTTTTAAGTAGCGATTTTGTTTTAAAGTTAGAAAATACATTTTATGTACCAAGTTTCTCTAGAAACTGTATTTCCGTTTCAAGACTTGTATCTTTTGGTTTTTCCTTTACATTTTCAGACAAATCTTTTAATTTATATAATAAATCTGAATGTGTTGGAAATTGTATTTTGTCTGATGGTCTTTACTGCCTTAATTTACAAAACAATACCGCTTATAATATTGTGCACGTTCACGCTGGCATTAAAAGATGTGTTATGAATGAGAATTCCTCTACATTATGGCACCGAAGATTGGGACATATCTCCATTGATAGAATTAGAAGGTTAGTAAACACTACAAAAAACGGGACTTTTGCGCCAGCAAAATCCAGGAAGTTTTTGCCGACACAATTTTGCGCCGGAAAAGGACAACGACGTACCCCCGTCGCTAATTTCACTTTTGCCGACATAAATGTAATGCGCCGGTAATGGTATCTTTTGGCGACGCAAAAATACGCCGGAAAAAATAAGAATGCGCCGGCAAATTTTTTTGTCACGTTGTTGTGGAAAACACTTTTAGCGGCGCAAAAATGCGCCGGTAAAAGTTGACTCTTTTAGTGGCGCATTTTTGCACCGGTAAAGGTGTATATATATAGTGAGGATTGAAACTTTTGCCGACGTAATTTTGCGCCGGTAAAAGTATTTTTTAAATAATATTTTTGATTAAATTACTAATTTTATTTTCAATATATTAATATTAATTAATAATTTTTTATTTTAATATATTAATAATTATTTAATTTTTTAGTAATATTATTTAATTAGAAATAAAATTAAAATTAAAATTTTATAAATAAATAAAAATTACAACTATTAATATTTATTGTCTCCACCAAACATGAAAATATAAAAGTAGTTTAGTAAAATAAATGTCTCATAAATTAAACTTTAAATAAATAAATAAAAACTTCTACAAACGAGTATTGCCCACCTCATCATCCCCGCCCCCGTCAGCATCATCGTCATCGTCCAGATCCTAGTCTGGTAAGTCAACGGTAAAATCAGGAGTCAATTCACCAACTTGCTTCAACAAAGCACTGAGCAGGAGATCTTGACGCCGTTGCCGACTCTCAAGTATGGTATTATGCTTTTTTAGGTTATGATTTTCTAGCATAATGTCTTCAGTTCGCTGCAAAAGGCTGTCCATTTCAGGTGGCAATTGCCCGGACATTTGAGAAGTTGACAAAAAACATATATTATAAAAGTAACTTAAATATAGTTGTTATTAAGATAAACAAATAACATATAAAACATTAAAATAAAAATTAATGTTAACGGCTATATTTTTTGTAATTAATGTTAATTTTCCTAACACTAACAAAATTTGGGCAGCATAACAACTATATTTTAAACTATCACAAAATTTTATAAAACATGCAAACTACACACAAAAATATACATAATATTACTAGATCAATATAGAGAATATTCCCAGAGCATGCACAACATAAACGTATATTTACTTAAAATTTCTAAAATATTTTAAAATTTGATTTTTAATTGCTAAAATTTAATCTTATTATAATACCAAATCTAATCTCATAATCTTAAGATTAATCGAATACTAATTAAATTAATTTCTAATTATGAGATTATATTAGATCATCTAATGTAATGATTTTTACTATACTATCATGCACAACATAAAATTTGATTTTTTCTTGTACCTCTTTTTCTAAAATTTAAAACAGAAAAAAAAAATTAAATCATATATAAACAGAAATAAATAAATAAAAAATAAAAAAATACAAAACAGAAAAAAAAACATAAATATAAATATAACCATATACATTTTTCGGTTTAAATATATATCAGTTTATATAATATATATATATATCCGTTTATATATATATAATATAACATATATAAATATATATAGGTATATCTGTGGTCCGGTCGGTGTGGTGGTCTGGTGGTGGCGCGGTGGTCCGGTCGGCAAGGTGTGGCGGAGTGGTCCGTCGGCGCGGTGGTGGCGTGGTGGTGGTCCGGTCGGCGTCCTAAAACAGAGAAAAAAAATGAAATGAGTAGAAAATTTAGGGGCAAAAAAAAAATTAATAAAACAACTTACCCTTGAGAGAGATAGAGTCGTTGAAGAAGATAGTGTCTGAAAAAAAAAATGAGAGAAAGAGGGTCGGAGAAATTAACACAGAGGAGAGAGAGACTTTCATTTTTTGTGAAAAATGGAACTGAAATGGGGAAGAAGAAGGCTTG
The DNA here is from genome assembly GCF_963169125.1 of Humulus lupulus. NCBI lineage: Eukaryota > Viridiplantae > Streptophyta > Magnoliopsida > Rosales > Cannabaceae > Humulus > Humulus lupulus. The sequence goes on along the minus strand of NC_084794.1, from coordinate 294,589,661 downwards.
CGGCTGTATAATATCGTTATGACTTTTGCCGGCGCGTTTCGTTGCGCCGGCAAAAGTCAAAAAATGCGCCGGCAAAAGTATTTAGTAAACCCTACCACAAAACGACATCGTTTTACTAATGCCCTCTTTTGCTGGCGCATTTTTTGACTTTTACCGGCGCAACGAAACACACCGGCAAAAGTATACCCACCTACTTTCTTGAAAATGTGCAAAATTCAAAAAACACGTTTGACTTTTGCCGGTGCGTTAGGTGAAATGCGCCGGCAAAAGTTTGTGGGTTTTATTTAAAAATATGATGATACTTTTGCCGGCGCAATTTGGGGTTGCGTCGGCAAAGGTACTGCCTTTTTTTAAAGCGATCACTTTTGCCGGCGCAACCCCGAATTGCGCCGGCAAAAGTCACCTGTGCCGGCGCAATTTTGCGCCGGTAAAAGTATTTGTTTTTGACGGCGCAATTCGCCAGTTGCGCCGGTGAAAGTTGCTTTTGCTGGCACAATTCCGAATTGCGCCGTTAAAAAGCTTGTTTCTTGTAGTGAAAAGATGGGGTACTCAATACCTTAGATTTTACTGATTTTGATACTTGTGTGGATTGCATTAAGGGAAAGCATACCTCCAAGTTTAAGAAAAGTGGTGTCCATAGGAGTTCCGACCTATTAGAAATCATACATACTAATATATGTAGTCCAGACATGGACTCATATTGTAATGCCCCAAATTTCCTAATAAGGTTTAGGACCTTGATTAGGAGGTCGGGAGGGCCATAATTGATTTATTATGGTATTTAATGATTATATGCATGTTTACGTGAATTATATGGGAGTATTTATTATTATAAGGGTATTCTGGTAATTTGGCCACTGTGGGCGTAATTGTATATTTTGGGTGCATGGTTGCGATTAATTAATATAGCCACATTATAAGGTGGATTGGTTCGAGCTAATTGACATGAGACGATCATGAGATGTAAGTGTTCGGTCTAGTCATAACGGGTTTAAGTTCGGGGCTCGGGGTGAGTCTCGGGGTGAATTTAATGGTTAGAGCATTACTGGGAATTAAATGGTAATGGGATATGATTTATTGGTATTTGGGAATATTGAGAATAGCGGGAATTGGAGAGCGTTAATTACAATTAACGAGATAGGCGAAAAAGAACGGTTTTACCCTCGGAAGCTTTTAGAGGGGTTTTAAGGGCATTATGGTCTTTTGACCTTAAGGATTTATATCAGCCTAAGGGAATTTGGGAATGCTGTGGAATGATAATAAAACAGAGCCTATCTTCATCTTTCTCCCTTTCTTCCCGTACAAGTTCTTCCTTTATCCTTTCCTTGAATTTTGAGAGCCATTTTGAGGAGTTGAGCTAGGAGATCAAAGGTGGGAGTTAGGGAACTTGATTCAGACATTTAAGGAGACTCAAAATCGTTTCTAAGGTGATTTCTAGCCATTGAATTCAGGTTATGCTCTGTTTTCCTTTTGGTTTTCAGCTTAAGGTTTTTGATGTAGAAAGTGGGAATCAAGGGGAGTTTTTGTGTATGTTTGGTTGGGTTTTGATGAGGGGAGTTATGGGTGATGTTTAGAGGTTTAATTGAGTGTTTGGAGAAGGTTTGGAACTAGTTTGAAGGCTTGGTTCTAAGGGAATATGCAGGGGAAGTCGAGCTGGTGCGTTGCTGATTTTTGGCTGATCTGGGTAATGAGCCGCGGCCTAAGGTGACTTATGAGGAAATTATGCCTCTGTCAGGGAGATGAGCCGCGGCATGGTTGTGGTGAGCCACGGCCCATCAGGGCATATTTGGCTAAAATTGTGTTTTTAACTAAGGGATGCTTACCATAGGCCTCGGGGTTGAACCTAGTACCCGGTTAAGTGGGGATTGATGTCCCGGAGGCTAGATATTGATTTGGGAACTTATGTTGATCATTTTTATTGATGATACCTTATATTTGGTTATGACTAGATGACCGCTAAAGGACTAAAAGTTGATCGTTCTCAATGGTCGTTCTTTTAATCGTTCTAGCTCGACTTTGAGGTAAGAAAACTACACCCTGTGTATATGTGACATGCATGGCTACTAATGATGCATGTTGGTTGATTATTGGGTATGACATGCATGACTATTATGATGCATGTTGGTTGATTATTACGTATGACATGCATGGCTATTCTTGATGCATGTTGGTTGACTATTAAACGTGACATGCATGGCTGTTATTGGTGCATGTTGGATTGCTGGATATATTGCATATGATGCATAAGAAACATGTGATTAGGACATGCTTTGTATACTGAGTATGATATCGTTCAGAGCTTGAGCCTCTGTGTTTATGCATGGTCCTAATTGTACTAATACCTGTCTAGTAAGCATGCTGAATACCTTGTTTATGGATATGGAACATGTGATATATGATTGGAGCATGACTTACTTGTGTATGACACTGACTAGTCAGGGACCGACTCTAAAGTCGAGAATCACGCATTGAATGGATCTATGGCATTAATGCTAGACCGACCCTAAGGTCGATGAATCATGCATTGAATGGCTCCATGGCATTAATGCTGGACCGACTCTAAAGTCGAGAATCACGCATTGAGTGGCTTTATGGCACTAATGCTAGACCGACCCTAAGGTCGATGATCACGTATTGAATAGCTCCATGGCATTAATTCGGGACCGACCCTAAGGTCGAAGAACTTATAAGCGCTTGCCTTGTCTATGACCAGATGTTTATAGCCAAAGTATATGACCCCGGTGACTGTTTGTCACATGGCTAGGGGACGCTGTCCATAGCACGACTTTAGAGTCGGGAGGAAGGTTATGTTAGTGACCATTCACCATGCACCTGTCCTAATCAAACTTATGGAAGAATCACTTATTAGTTAAGCCCTGGTGATCCTATCGTCACATGGCTAGAGGGAGCTATGCTCATTATTGTGACTTTTGGCTATTGTCACCTATTTTCTTGGACTGATAGTTCTGAATGGTTATTATGATCGTTGTTGATATTATATCATGCTTTATTGTGTTTTCTTGCTGGGCTTTGGCTCACGGGTGCTACGTGGTGCAGGTAAAGGCAAGAGGAAGCTGGACCATCCTTGAGTTGAAGAGCTTAGGTGATGATGTGTACATATGCAGCTGCTCGTCCTCCATGGCCAAGGTTTAAAGTGGAACTAGGGTCGAACCCTGTTTTGCCGCTTAGAACGGCTTGTTGTAAATATTTTCTGTAATAGACTCTGAAATTAAATTTTCGGGATCCCAAAGTATAAATTAAACGTTCTAGTGAAACGTTCTATCTTATCCAAAGTTTTTAATCCCTAAACCGCTAATCATACTTAGTTCACGATTTTGGCCAAATGACTCGATTAGCGAGTTTAGCACTGTTTACAAGGCACACCGTAACGGTCCCTGAACTTTGGGGAGTTACACATATGGTAAGAAATACTTATTCTCTTTCATTGATGATTACTCACGCTACATGTATATCTACTTACTTCATAACAAAAGTGAAGCGTTAGATGTCTTTAAGATATTTAAAGCTGAAGTAGAGAAACAATGCAATAAGCAAATTAACTTAGTGAGATCAGATAGAGGTGGAGAATATTATGGTAGATACACTGAAGATGGACAAGCACCTGGCCCTTTTGCAAAGTTTCTTAAAGAAAATGGGATTGTTGCCCAATATACCATGCCCGGTACACCCGAGCAAAATGGTGTTGCAGAAAGGAGAAACCGAATATTGATGGACATGGTGCGGAGTATGCTTAGCAGCAACCCTAAACTTCCTAAATCCTTGTGGACTGAAGCTCTAAAGACATCCATGTACATATTAAATCGAGTTCCAACCAAGGCAGTCTCCAAAACTCCTTTTGAATTATGGAAAGGTTGGAAACCGAGTTTGCAACATGTACGCATTTGGGGATGCCCATCTGAAGTTAGGGTATACAATCCACAAGAAAAGAAACTGGACCCAAGGACCATAAGTGGATACTTTATTGGTTACGCTGAAAGGTCTAAAGGTTACAAGTTTTATTGTCCATCTAATAGCACTAGGATTGTGGAATCAAGGAAGGAAAAATTTATTGAAAATGCCTTGATTAGTGGGAGTGATCAATCCAAGGACTTAGGTTCTGAGAAAGATCCTTCAGAACCTTCTACCTCAAGAGCAAGATTGATTGTGGTTGATAACACTCCTCTAGTCCAAATGGATGTTGAACCACCACAACCAATTGTTGAAGATCCACAAGTCAATGATGAAGTTCAAATGGATCAAGTTGTTTAAGAGTTGCCTTTGAACAACAAGCTGAACCACCCGCTCCCCAAGAGCCTGTTGGTGTATCCTTAAGAAGATCCACTAGGACGACAAAATCGGCGATACCTAGTGACTACATTGTGTATTTGCAAGAATCTGACTACAATAATGGAGCCGAAAATGATCCAGAAATGTTTTCACAAGCTATGAATAGCAAAGAATCGGAACTGTAGTACAATGCCATGAATGAAGAAATGAATTCTATGAAGAGCAACAGAGTCTGGGATCTTGTTGAGTTGCCTAATGGGGCGAGGGCTATTGGGTGTAAATGGGTCTTCAAAACAAAGAAAGACTCATTAGGCAACATTGAGAGACACAAAGCGAGACTCGTTGCTAAGGGATTCACTCAAAAAGAAAGAATTGACTACACGGAGACCTTTTCTTCGGTATCTAAGAAAGATTCCCTCACAATTATCCTGGCATTAGTTGCTCATTTCGATTTAGAGCTGCAGCAGATGGATGTGAAAACTGCCTTCCTAAATGGTGACCTAGAGGAGGAGGTATACATGAAACAACCAGAAGGATTCTCCTCTCGTGATGGTGAGCCTTTGGTGTGCAAGCTTAAGAAGTCCATTTATGGTTTAAAACAAGCGTCCCGCCAATGATATTTAAAATTCCATGATGTCATCTCTTCTTTTGGATTTGAAGAGAATGTCATAGATCAATGTATATACCAGAAGGTCAGTGGGAGTAAGATTTGTTTTCTTGTTTTATATGTGGACGATATTCTTCTTGCAACTAATGATCAGGGCATGCTACATGAGGTGAAGCAATTTCTCTCAAAGAACTTTGAGAAGAAGGATATGGGTGATGCGTCTTATGTCATTGGCATTAAGATCCATCGAGATAGATTCAAAGGTATCTTAGGTCTATCTCAATCTATCTCAAGAAACCTACATTAACAAAGTTTTAGAGAGATTTCAGATGAAAGATTGTTCACCAAGTGTTGCTCCTATCGTTAAGGATGATAAATTAAATTTGAGCCAGTGTCTAAAGAATGATTTTGAAAAGGAAGAAATGAAGAACATCCCATATGCTTATGATGTTGGAAGCTTGATGTATGCTCAGGTGTGCACACGACCCGACATTGCCTATACTGTCGGAATGCTAGGAAGATTTCAGAATAACCCGGGATTAGACCACTGGAAAGCTGCAAAGAAAGTTTTGAGGTATCTTCAGGGTACTAAGGATTACAAACTCATGTTCAGACGAACCGACAACCTAGAAGTAGTTGGCTACTCAGATTCAGACTTTGCTGGTTGTACTGATTCACATAAATCAACCTCTGTTTACATGTTTATGTTTGCCGATAGAGCTATATCATGGAGGAGTAACAAACAGACCTTGACTGCTACTTCTACTATGGAAGCCGAGTTCGTTTCGTGTTTTGAGGCTACATCGCATGGTGTATGACTAAAGAGTTTAATTTAGGCCTTAGAGTCATAGATTCTATATCTAGGCCATTGAGAATGTTCTGCGACAATTCAGCTGCTGTATTCATGGCTAAGAACAACAAGAGTGGTAGTCGAAGCAAGCACATCGACATCAAGTACTTAGCTGTGAGAGAACGTGTTAAAGAAAATAAAGTGGTCATTCAACACATTAGCACTGAATTGATGATTATTGATCCTATGACGAAAGGTTTGCCACCTCATAAATTCAAGGATCATGTAGTGAACATGGGACTTGGTTCCCTTATGTAAATTTATTGTACAAACTAAAGTTATTATCAATGAAACTCTAATTTTGATGTTTTCTCATATTTATGCGCATCTTAATTTTATTTGAGAAAATTTTATCTTCATAGGACCTGAATAAACATAAGGTTTATTCGTTTAAGTACAAAGCCACATAAATTACATTGTTATGTAATAAATATATTGTAATACATGGAAGATAATACTCGTCATAAAAAGAGGACCTATCGCCATGATTCGTGTGTTTATTATCTAACAGGGATGATCGTCAAGCTTAAATAATACATTAATTTAAATGCTGACCAAGTGGTAGAATGTTAGAATATTTATTTAAATGGTATATAAAATCAACTAATTGATTTAATAAATCAAAGTCAATATTTTATTTATTGACAAAATATTCTAATTAATGGTCAACATTATTTGTTACCTGATTTTGGTTGTTACCTGATTTTGCATATCCCAACTGATTGAGAAAATATCTCAATCTGTGGCAGAGACTCTGATGGTAGGTCTCACTCTATAAATATAGAGTACCGGTCCCCAAGCTCACTGCTCATTCTGACTTTCAGTAACTCCATCTAAAAGAGTTAGTGAGAGCTTGGAAGCCCGAGTACTCGCTCTAATTATTTTCCTTTTCTTTTGTAGATCTAAAGCTAGATCGAGGTTATCAATTGCAATGGCTGTAGGTATACAATATTCGATCATCTTTTGTATATGTTAATTCTGTATATTAATTCCGCCTACATATATATAGAATTGTTCAAATATAGGATTGTTCAAATGCATACATTTCATATTATTCTAACATCTTACACATTAGATATAAGGAATATTGATTTGTATGTTATGCCTCATAAATAAAAATCAAACAAAATCAACTACCTCCACCAAACCAAAATTTCCAAGAAGGGAAAATTACTCAAACCAATCTTCCAGCCATCCTTAAAAAGGATCTAAAAACAAGATAAGATAAGGCGCTTTCAAAATTGAGCCTTTATTTTCCTAGCAATGTATTTTGTATCTGCAAGTACAACATTTCTTCTTTTTCTCATTTGTTCTTTCTTTTTCAATATTAACTCCATTCATTCCTTTTTTTTTCCCGCTATTCTCTACTTTTTCCTTGACCTATGCCTGTTAGAACACATACTTGATAAAAAAAAAAACCTAATTCGAATCCACTCATGATCCAACCTCGCTAAGCAACAAGCCTTGAATTCTGAGACCAAAGAATGTGTGAAGCTTTTGTATAGAGATAAGTAAAGGGAGTAGTGTTCTGTAAAAGCTTATTGTTTGGTTTTCTTCATCTCCCCTAGTATCGTCGTCTTCAAAGTAACTTTATCTATCCCAGCCTTTGCCTTTTGGAAGACTTGTGTCAAGAGATGGTGGGTTGCAAGTCTAAACAAGGTATTCTTTTCTTGGGGTTAGAACGGTAACAATCAACACCAATCACAAAACTTTAACTACTAATAGGTTAACTTTTGTTGGCGCTTTGCAAAAGAGTTTTTCCTGGCGCTTTTTGTCAAATATGAGTCTGGAAAAATCACCTTTTTGTTCGGAAGTCTAAAGCCATCTCTCTTAATAGTTTTGGTCGCTTCCTCCTGATTCATAATCATCTTGGTTGACATTAAGTGGCTAAGCGGCACTTTGATTTCTTTTTCTCTTCTCTTTTGTTTACTACCCAAGATGTTGTAATGAGCTTCACTAGCTCATATTCAATAACATATGACATTTTTTTATTTATTAAATTTAATATCATGCATCATATATTCTAATTTAAAAATTAAAGTCATTAAAGTTAATCGTCTATAGGATATCACATTAACGAGCTTTTGATATCATATAGTGTCCCATAACAATAGGAGAGATTTGGATTTAAATTCAATTACACACAATATACCATCTCACTATAATTATGAAGTGACGTGGCTTTTTCCCATTAAATGTTGGAATGAGAATTTAATTTCACCAAAAGTTTCTATGGAAGAACCAATAAAAGAAGGCTATAAAGCCACCTCACCTCTTATTGTTGGTGGGACTCACTACAACAAAAACCTGGTATACCGGCGGCACTATTACTGGCGGAGTCAGTCCGCTGGTAATAATACTATCTTTACCGGCGGAAAACTGAATCCGCCGGTATTAATCACGTTTTTTAATTTTTTTTTAATTTTTTAAATTATTTGATTATTACCGGCGGAAAATCTATTATTACCGGCGGACAATCCGCCGGCAATAACCAAATTTTATTCACGCGGTAAACCAGCCGCCCAATTTAATTTTCGATTATAGCTGGCGGATTATTCCAGGCGGGCTCCGCCGGTAATAATAATAAAATATTACCGTTAAATACTATTACCGGCGGAACTATTATTGCCGGCGGACCTCCGCCGGCAATAATATTCTATATATTGTGGCCATCCGTCTCCTTCGCCTCCGTTCGTCCGAGTGCCCAGAATTCTCAAAAAACTCTAAAAATCTCCGTTCGTCCGAGGCAATATCCACCATTTTCAAAGGTTTTTGGGATTATATTCAGCATTATTTCATCACAAGCTGTCTGGGTATGTAGTTATATATTTTTTATTGTAATCTATTTTATTTTTCTGATGTTGTTTGAGTTATAATTACAATTTTTTGTTTTTCTAATATCATGTATATCTTTACATATCTTTATATTTCAGGGCTTTATTGGGAGAGTACTGAATCTTGCTATTGTTTGAGTACAGGTAAGTAATTTTGTATTTCATACATTTTTATTTAGTTTATTTAGTTTTAAAATATATGAAAATATTGTTAGATATTAGGATATGGATAATTTTTTATTATTGTTAAATTGTTATTATAATGTTAGAATGTTATAATGTATTATTGTTATAGTTTAATTAAAATTATTTTAATTTTATGAAGTTTAGATTTTAATAAATTTGTTATTAATAAATTGTTATTATTAAAAAAATAGTTTAATGGTAGATAAATAAAATATTAATAAATAATATAATAAATATTAAATTATAGAAAAAAGTTATTTTAATAACTTAGAAAGGAATTGATATGAGAATATGATAAATAAATAATTAAATAAATAAATAATTAAGTATTAATTAAATAATTTATTTTAAGTAAAGGAAAAATTAGATAATAGATAAATAATTAAATAAATAAATAAATAATTAATTAATTTAGTAATTAATTAATTTAATTATAATTAATTAAATAATTAGGAAAGATTTAAATTAATAATATGATAAATAAATAATTAAATGAATATTAAATAAATAAATAATTAAGTATTAATTAAATAATTTATTTTAAATAAAGGAAAAATTAGATAATAGATAAATAAATAAATAATTAATTTAGTAATTAATTAATTTAATTATAATTAATTAAATAATTAGGAAATATTTAAATTAATAATATGATAAATAAATAATTAAAAATTAATTAAATAATTTATTTTAAGTAAAGGAAAAATTAGATAATAAATAAATAAATAATTAATTAATTAATTTAGTAATTAATTAATTTAATTATAATTAATTAATAATTAGGAAAGATTTAAATTAATAATATGATAAATAAATAATGAAATGAATATTAAATAAATAAATAATTAAGTATTAATTAAATAATTTATTTTAAATAAAGGAAAAATTAGATAATAGATAAATAATTAAATAAATAAATAATTAATTAATTTAGTAATTAATTAATTTAATTATAATTAATTAATAATTAGGAAAGATTTAAATTAATAATATGATAAATAAATAATTAAATGAATATTAAATAAATAAATAATTAAGTATTAATTAAATAATTTATTTTAAATAAAGGAAAAATTAGATAATAGATAAATAATTAATTAATTAATTTAGTAATTAATTAATTTAATTATAATTAATTAATACTTAGGAAAGATTTAAATTAATAATATGATAAATAAATAATTAAATGAATATTAAATAAATAAATAATTAAGTATTAATTAAATAATTTATTTTAAATAAAGGAAAAATTAGATAATAGATAAATAATTAAATAAATAAATAATTAATTAATTAATTTAATTATAATTAATTAAATAATTAGGAAAGATTTAAATTAATAATATGATAAATAAATAATTAAATAAATAAATAATTAAGTATTAATTAAAAAATTTATTTTAAGTAAAGGAAAAATTAGATAATAGATAAATAATTAGATTGCTTAAAATATGATGACAAAACATAAAATAACATAAAACTATTAAATGTTTATAATAGACTATTATAAACATTTTATAACACTTTAAAATATAAGACTATTCACATATCGTAAACTTATATACTTTTATAACACTTTAGATGGCGATTGACAAGACTTGGACGACATTGAGAAATCGTGCTTGTCGAGAATATTGGAACGGTCTACAAGCTTTCTTGACGATGGCGTCGGAATATAAGGATTCCTCTGGTAGAATTAGGTGTCCGTGTGTTAGATGCATAAACAATAGGCTTGAAACTTTACCTATGGTGAAAGCACACGTATTCGATTGGGGTTTTCATCAAGGTTACGAGAAGTGGATATATCACGGTGAAGCAGAAGCAGATGTTGCCAATGTGGTGGACGCCAACGATGATGATGTTGATGAGATGATTCCGATGGTCGAAGACTTCCTTCTACCTACAACCGAAGAAGTTGAAAATAATCCTGCGGCGGGACAATTTTATGACGATCTGTTTGACGAGATAGAGGCTGAGTTATATCCTGGTTGTAATTGGATATCTTCTCTTAACTTTTTAGCAAAATTATTGCATTTGAAAGTTAGAGGCAAGATTCCGAATAAAATCTTCGATGAATTACTGAAATTACTAAAGCTTGCATTTCCGAAGGGAAATAAAATTCCATCAACCTACTACGAGGCTAAAAAAAGATTACAGAAATTAGGGTTAGGGTACGAGTCAATTCATGTATGTGAACATGACTGTTGTTTGTTTTACAAAGAGCATTCAACTAAAGAGACTTGTCCAATTTGCGGAAGTAGTAGATGGATTTCTCCTGAAAAAACGGATGGAAAAAAGGTACCACATAAGGTGATGCGTTACTTTCCATTGACTCCTCGATTAAAAAGACTGTACAGTTCAAGACTTACAGCGAAGCAAATGTTATGGCACTATACTGGGAAATCAAAAGACGATGGGATAATGAGACACCCAGTGGATGGGTTAGCGTGGAAGGATTTCGATGCCAAACATCCTGATTTTGCTAGTGAACCTCGGAATGTTCGTTTAGGTTTAGCTGCAGATGGTTTCAATCCGTTTGGCAACATGAGTCAAGCATATAGTATGTGGCCTGTGGTGTTGGCTAACTACAATCTTCCACCTTAGATGTGTATGAAAGATAATAATTTCATATTATCCATTCTTATTCCTGGACAAAAATCACCGGGAAAGGACATGGATATATTCTTGAGACCATTGGTTGATGAGTTAAAGGAGTTGTGGGTTAATGGTGTCGATACAAGAGATAGTATAACCAACACTATGTTCAAGTTGCGTGCAACCTTATTGTGGACAGTTAACGATTTTCCTGCTCGTAGCTATTTATCTGGATGGAGTGGTCAGGGATACAAAGCTTGTCCGACGTGTAATGAAGACACAACTTCTGTTCGAGTAATCGGTAAGACATCCTACATTGGTCACAGAATATTCCTTCCAAGTAACCATCGAATGAGAAGAGACACTCAGTTTGACGGACAAATCGAGAGAAGACGTCCACCAAGACGTTTTACTTGTGACGAAATATTAGAACAAGTAAACAAACTTGTACCACAAGTTCCTGGAAAACACGAGATGTTTGGAGGTGTCAAACGTAGGCGTATTGCAGAAGATCAAAATTGGAGGAAGAAAAGCATATTTTATGAGCTTGATTATTGGTCTTCGAACACGTTAAAACACAACATTGATGTCATGCATGTGGAGAAGAATGTGTGTGATAGTTTGTTAGGCACTATCTTGGATAATGATAAATCCAAGGACACCACTAATGCAAGACATGATTTGAAAAAGTTTGGAGTAAGGGAATCGTTGTGGATATATGAAGATGACAGCGGAAAGTTAATGAAGCCTCATGCCCCTTATGTTCTCACATCTGATCAACGAATGCAGTTTTGTAAATTTATTCGAGATGTGAAATTTCCAGATAATTTTTGTTCCAATTTAAAGAAGAAAGTAAATGCTGATTTAACAAATATCAGCAGTTTAAAGTCCCACGACAGTCATGTAATAATGCAACGATTACTATCAGTGGGTGTTCGCAAGTTTCTTTCAAAAAGTATATCGACTACCATTTCTGAGTTATGTAACTTCTTCAGGCAAATTTGTGCAAGAACTATAAAGGTTAGCGATATGGAGGAAGCACAAAAAGATCTTATTCTAATATTATGTAAAATGGAACTCATATTTCCTCCAGCCTTTTTTGATATAATGGTGCATTTGATTTTACATTTGCCTGAATAAGCAATTCTGGGTGGACCGGTATTTATGCGTTGGATGTATCCTTTTGAAAGATACATGAAAAAATTAAAGAATTACGTTGGAAATAAAGCTCGTCCTGAAGGGTCGATAGCCGAGGGTTATGTTGCAGATGAGGCTTTGACATTTTGTTCGATGTATTTCAAAGGTGTTGAAACAAGATTTAATCGTCTTGATCGCAATGAAGATGAGGTGACACCAAGAAATCTTTTTGTATTTCAATCGCAATGTCGACCTATAACAAAAGAAACTCTAAAGCCTCTTGATCGTGCGACTCGTGAACAAGCAGAGTGGTACATATACAACAATTCACCTGAAATTCAGAAATATTTGGAGTAAGTTTCTTCCCAAAAGTTGCTTTTATTTCATTGAAAATGCTTTCAACTGATTCAAAATTTTTGTTCTTATTTAAAGTGAACACTTAGAATAAATCAAACACAAATATCAGGATGGAGATCATAACATTTTACATAAGAAATATTTTCAGCGATGGTTTCACAAGAAGGTGAAAAAAAAAACCTACCCTATATTCTTTCATCCTTTTAAGTATTTTTTTCAATTCTAAAATAATTTTATTCATTCTTTTAGATATACGACTTACAAAAGCTTGGATCGTTAGATAATGGTGACGAGTTGCTAGCTTTAGCATCTGGATCAGATCATTTAGGAGCTTATTACGAAGGTTGTATAGTGAATGGTGTTCGATTTATGTCAACCAAACGAGATTTAAAGAGGAGCACTCAAAACAGTGGAGTATTTGTTGCTGGAATAGAAGATTTTAACTATTATGGAATACTTGAAGAAGTATTAAAGTTAACATTTACTGGCACATATTCTGTGACATTGTTCAAGTGTAAGTGGTTTAATACAGATCCAAGAAGGAAGAAAATAATTATAGAGAATAATATTACTAGTATAAACACTAGCGGGGAATGGTACAAGGATGACCCATATATACTTGCAAATCAAGCGAAGCAAGTATTTTATCTCGATGATTTACTTAGAGGAAATCAGTGGAAAGTTGTTGAGGGTGTAAACCATCGACAAATTTGGGACGTCGAGAACTGTGAAGCTAATTCAGATATTGATGTGGTACATGATATTAGCTCATCAAATTTTGTGTTGACTGTGGATCTTGGCGAGTTGGTTATGCTACCTACTCAAAATTCGATTGACATTAGTACAGTACAAAATTTAAATGTTAGTCAAGAGGATCATGAGTTAGGCGATGAAGAAGCAGATGAAGAATTAGATGAAGAAGATGATTTATTAATTGATTTTTGTGAAGATGATGTTAATGCTAATTTAGTTAATGATGGAAGCGATAGTGATTATTAGTTTTATGTAATGATTACCTTTGTAACAAACACAAAAATTTGAATTTGATTTGTATTTTCCAATTTATGCTGATTTTGATTTTGTTTAATGTTATTTAATTACTTAATTAAATTTGATGATATTAAATCTTAAATTTGATTTCTATTCTTATTATTAAATCTTAAATTTGATTTCTATTCTTATTATTAAATCTTAAATATTTATGAATACAAGAGACATGTCAGCTGATATAGTATCCCATCACGGTGGAGATGGTGGTGGTCAAGACCCCACAGATCCTAGCAGGATACCCTCAACTTGCGAGTCAGGTTAATATCTAAATTTTAGTTATGAGATATATTATAATCGCAATATGTTTAAATGTTTAAGATTTACTAATATTTTTATTTTTATGTATTAAACAAATTAATAGATCGTCTTGCAAGAAGGAGGGGACGTGGCCCTGCCAGTAATGTTAATATTGAAAAACGAAGGCGGGATGCTGGCAAACCACTTGAATTGCAACTTGATCCGGCGACAGACAAAGTGGTTGGTACTGAGCACCAAGCTTTTGTTCGTCAATTGAGTACTGAAGTTACATTACTATTGCCGGGACATTATTTAGATTTTAAAGATGTTCCTCAGCAATATAAAGACCAGGTCGTTCAAAAGATGAAGGTAAAAAAAAATATATAATTTTTTTATATTATACATTTTAGTCTATAAAAATTTAAACTAACAATTTTTTTTTTTTAGTATTACTATAATATCGATGGGCATCCAGAACCTGAAAGAGTTATGGGAACTCTGTATACGGAGATGCGCAAAAGATATTCAGAGAGAAAGAATATTAGGCATTCTCATTTCCAAAAATATTATTCTGGAAATCCGAATGATTTGGATAGTGCTCTCAATGCTATTCCTGACTTGTGCTCAAAGGAGAGCTGGAAAGAAATCGTCGATTTGTTTCTGAGCCCAAAGTTTGTAGCGCGATCCACGCAGAACAAGAAAAATAGAAAGGAAATGAAGTATTTGTCGACGCAAGGCTCTAAATCAATGGCAGCGATCCGTAACGAATATGTAAGTAAAATACTTAACTTTATTTGATATTATTATATTATTAATTAAACTAACACTATTATTTTGTAGGATGAACCTGATGATCATGCTATTGATGCTTGGAGAGATACTCATATAAAAAAATCTACGAAGACTTGGGTTAGCGAAACTTGCAAAGAACTACATGTAAGTTAAAGTTTTTTCTTTCTTTATTGATCTTAAACTATAGTAATATTGGTTTTTTAACATTTTCTTTTGGCAGGAACAAATGACCCAAGAGATGGAGAGGCAAAATATTCAAAGTAGTCGGTCAGGTTCGGAATCTGCTTCTAGTGAAGGTTCTACTGCTAAATCAATACAGTATCAGGTTATGGATAAAGTCCTTGGCTCGAGATCTGATTATCAAATAGGAGTGGGATACAGGCCTAGAGGCAAAGGGAAGAAATCAACATCTAGCTCCACAAGTCAAAGTTCAAGCCAAACTCATTCACAAGTTCCTACTAATGTGACTCCAGAGATGATGGGAGTTTTGGCTGAGATGTGGGTTAAGATGCGTGATAAGGTCGAGTCAGGAAATTTGCAGACTGATTCTTCCCTCCATGACCCACGCTATGAAAGTTTATTGCAGCAATTCTTACCTTCTCAACAACAAGGTAGTACATCTAATCAAAGCCCGGGGACGTCGTCGATGCCACAGCAACCACAACAAAATTCTCCAAACATATCTGGTGGTTCCTCTCAGTCGCCACTTTTTAATTATATGTTTGGACTTTCTTCCCAGTTTCCTCAGACACAACCTATGGGAAGTCAGTTTGGAGGATTACCGCAGCAGCAGCAACAACAACAACAACCTATGTATGGTCAATTTGGGCCGTTCATGCAGCAGCAGCCGGTATATCCTCATTATGGAGGATCGACACAGTAGCCCGTTTATAATCAGCAGTACTACACTTCTCCGAATCAACAACAGCAGCAGTCTCCTTTGATTCGCCCACAGCCTCGGCCATATTATCCTTCGCCACCAGCACCACAGTCTCATGAAGGTTTGAGTCGAAGCACGAATGTTGAAGATTTTCTAAATGAAACTCTTGATGAAGACAATAATAATTAGTTTAGGTTTTATTATTTATTATTAAATTTAAGTGTATGTTTTTTTATTTTGAAAAAACAATTTTAGTATTTTAAAGTTGTATTTTTAATTTGGATATTAATTTAAATAATATTGATTTTATTTCTAAATTTTTTTAATTATAAATTTAGTTATTTAATATTAATTATATTATAATTTATAAAAATTAATTATTTTTTTTAAAATATATTTTACAATTACCGGCGGATTATTACCGGCGGAAACCGCTGGTAATAACGTGTCAGACGTGAATTCTGACCAAATTATTGCCGGCGGGATCCGCCGGTAATTATTCGCCGGTAATAATATTATTACCGGCGGGAGGCTAATTCCGCCGGTAATAATGGCTTTTCCCGACCGGTTTTTACCGGCGGATTTTTGCCGGCGGAGACCACCGGTAAAAGTATTACCGGTGGTTTTTCTGACTATTTACGGCGGTTTTCTCCGCCGGTAATAACTTGTTTTCCTGTAGTGACTAGTAATAATGTTCTATAACATTAATTATTTTCTTATTACATATAACATGTTTGTTGTTGGATAAAAAAGAGAATTGCTATTTCGAATAACTGATTCTTAATACTATAAAGAAGTGTCATATTGTTATTGGTATAATTTAATATCATATTTATACATTTAAATTTAATAAATATTATAGTATATCGCTAACTAATCATAAAGTGTCACGTATTCGGTATCTTAAAAGGCTATATAACAGTATTTTATAAAAAAAAATGTATAAAACAACACCAATTTTATATATAATATATATATATATTTAGAAAAATGTATTTGCAACGAGGGACAAAAAAAAACTAATTTAGAAAAGGAACACAATGGTGGCCAGATCCATGCCTACCTTTTGCATGTGAAATTCATTGTCTTTCCCTTGACATAACAACACATGCCTCTCTTTATTTTAACATAACATTTTGATTTGAAAACACTTGTGGCAGAGCATAAAAACAAATTTAGGAAAAAAAATATATAGATTAAAATAAAAAAAATATTTTATTATAGTTGTATAGCTGTATGCCTTTTTTTTTTAGTTGTATAGATTGTTAAATAATAGGGATAGAAGAGAAAACACATTTTTTAGAATTATTTTCATATATTATAGGGTACGCACTGGTACATATCTTTTGTGGTTTTTTGTGTTTTTTGGCTCGTGAATATTTTTCACCACAATTTTTTTTATGACTGCGTTTATTGTAGTTATTTAGAGCATCCTGCAAATTTTCAGGAAATTTTGAATAATTTACAGTGTCGAAATCTAGGTTTAAACAGGTTGTTACACACGTGATTAATTTTTTTTATATGTGTGGAAAACAGTTTGCTTGAACCTAGTTTTTGGCACTGTAAATTATTCAGAATTTATTGAAAATTTGCAAGATGCTCTAAATAACTACAATAAACACAGTCATAAAAAAAATCGCGCCGAAAATTGTTCACGAGCCAAAAAACACAAAAAGTCACAAAATGTATGCACCATAAAATTATTCTATATTTATATATTATTTTTAAAATTTGTGTATAAAAGCTTTTATCTTGACAAAAAAAAATTGGTTGTCTTAAATATATATTTTTACAAAAGTAATGATATGTGCATCCAAAATATGCAGTAAAATAATACACACATTGACATGTCACTACTTTTTAAAATAATGAGTCACATCTTAATTGACTATGCTAAACTGTTACATAGTGTATATTTTGAGTGAACAAATCATTACTCTTTTTACAAACGTTTCTCTCTTAATTTTTTTTTTCTTTCAAGCTTTCACTTTGTTACATTTTCAAAAAAAAAAAACATATTCACTTTGTTCCAAACATAGCCTTATTTTCTTAATATTTAAGTTAGTTCGTTCATATATTATTTTGAACATATATTATTATCTATACTTTAATTATAAGAAATCTAGATGTAAAATCAGCATAAGTCCACGTGAATATTCGTCGTCATCCGTAACTGAATATTAAAAAAAAAATCAGTTACAAATATATTAATAACAAAAATTAAAAAATACAAAACGACAATCTAAGCAAAAATAATATAAAACGACAATTTATACTAATAAACGACACTAAACTATGCTACTACGTCATTGCTAACGTACTTTCTCTCCTTCATCCGATAGTATAAAATAAATCATAAAGAGAGATCGAGTCGTCTGAGTCACCACCGCTCTCCGATCATACAATGGCACGGCTCCGATTCATCTTGGTTACGTACCCAGCTCAGGGCCACATAAACCCAACTCTCCAATTCGCCAAGCGTCTAGCCGCCGCCACCGACGGCGGCGCCGACATCACCTTCACCATCCCACTCTTTGCCTACCGCCGCATGTCAAAGGGACTCGACTCGAAAACAATAGAAACTTCGAACGGGTCGGTCATATCCTTCGCCGCATTCTCCATTGACGGCTACGATGATGGTTACGACTCTCGAGTAGGTGATCACCAACACTACCATTCGGAGACCAGTCGTTGTGGAACACAAGCCATAACCGATCTCGTCGTTTCCGCCAGAGACGACGGTCGTCCGTACAGTTTCTTGGTCTGCACGCTTCTCCTCCCGTGGGCAGGTTTCGCCGCCGACAAACTCGGTCTCCCGTCGGCGATGCTGTGGATTCAGCCGGCGACGGTTTTTGCTATATACTATCACTACTTCTATGGTTACGGTGATATGATCAGAGAAGTGTTTGACAAAAAGGAGTATCGTTTGAAAACGACAGTGCCTGGATTGTCGTTAGAGCTGACTCAACGGGATTTACCGTCGTTTATGGATCATGAAGATACGTACCACGAGGCTATGAAGATCTTTGAAGAACAGTTTGAGATGATTCGAGCGAGAAATGAGAAGAGAATACTTGTCAACACTTTTGATGAGTTGGAGACTGAGGCGTTGGGAGCTGTTAGCGGTATGAGTTTGATCGGAATCGGACCGTTGATTCCGTCGGCTTTTCTGGACGAGAAAGACCCTTCTGATAAGTCGTTCGGTGGAGATCTTTTCGAGAGATCAAAGGGCAAGTACATGGAATGGCTAAACTCGAAGCCTGAAACGACAGTGGTTTATGTGTCGTTTGGGAGTCTACTGGATTTGCCAAAGCAACAAATGGAAGAAATAGCTAAAGGGTTGCTGGATTTCGGCAGTCCGTTCTTGTGGGTCATCAGAAAAAAGACTCAGAACGACGAAAAAGGTGGTGGTGGTGATGGTGATGATGGTGAACTGAGTTGCAGAGAAGAGTTGGATAAGCTTGGATTGATAGTGCCATGGTGTTCTCAAGTGGAGGTTTTGTGTAACGAGTCAGTTGGGTGTTTCGTGAGTCACTGTGGCTGGAACTCGACGCTGGAGAGCATGGCTTCGGGGGTTCCGGTGGTGGCGATTCCGAGGTGGTCGGATCAAGGGACGAACGCTAAGCTGATCGAGGATGTGTGGAAAACAGGTGTGAGAGTTAAGCCCAACGAGGATGGAATTGTTGCGAGTGAAGAGATTAGGAGGTGTTTGGAGTTGGTCATGGGAGGAAAGGAAAATGAGAAGGAAAGTGGGAAGGAAAATAGGGTGGAAATGAGAAGAAATGCAAAGAAATGGAAGGATTTGGCTAAGGAGGCTACTAAAGAAGATGGATCTTCGGATCAAAATCTCAAGTCCTTTGTTTCGAAAATGATTCGTGAAACTACAGTTTGCAACGATTCTATTGCTTTTTAAATTTAATTCATTTTGATTTTTTTTTTTTTGTGTTCTTTTGAATCCTAAAAAATAAAATAGCTTACGGAAACTTGCCAACTTTATATATGTTTTGTCCAGTTTAATTAATCCAAATTTATCTAAGGTAATTACCCCTCAATTGTGTAATTACACTTACTAATTAATCAAGGGATATCTTTAGTTAAATTATGAGCTATATACTACAATTCTAGATCTCGCACAACTATATATATATAAATTATATTATTCCTGTTAAAATATTATTATTATTGTTAATAACACGTTTTTAGAGTATTTTACAAATCAGAATTGCTAACAGACATTATTAGTGCTAAACACCACCAGTGTCATTCGATTATTAGTGCAATTAAATATTGGCTTCCACTTTTTTAAATTTAATAAGTATTACGAGATATCGCTAACTAATCATGAAATCACATCATGTGGTGGTGTTAGACACCTTAAGATCTTAATTAGTAACCCTTTTTACAAATACTTTGGTTAGAGAATATATTATAGCCTTAATTCAACTTTTCTTTATGAATGTTTTATTTGAGACTCATCAAATGTGTTTGACTTATATGTAGGACTATACTAATTCAACTTGTCTTTCAGACTCTATTTTCCTAATTTTAATTATCAACAAATAACTCTCGTTATCACAATGAACTCGGTGTACTCTTTTATGGTATAAAAGTTTTATTGTTTGAATAATTTAGGGGCATCTTTATCTCATGTGGATTAAAATGATAATAAAATGGCCCATAATGGATTGGTTAAACATGCTCTTAGATTTGACAATAAATTTAGTCAGATGAAATTTATTCCCCACCTATTTGTGATATATTCTCTTTTCAATCTTAATAATAGCTTAATACAATCATTTTTTTTAAAAAAAAATTATCATCATTAGTATGTTATTACATATAATCAAATATCCTAATAAAACCATCAAACAATTAAACATTTTTTTAATAAAATCTCTCTCATCTTTCTTGTTAACTCTACAAAATAGAGTTATTTTACCACTTTTTATGTGCTAATTGTTGCTTAATTCTTGAGTTTTTAATTGATTTATTAAGTTTTTAAGTAATTTTGAATTTAGTAGTCATATCATGATTTTATATAATTTTGTGTGTTTATATAAGTATTTTGTTGTAAAATATTATAGTTGATTATTGGAATTATTATTATTAAGTTAGTGGTAAAAAAAAATTGTATTATTGAACTTAAATGTAAAATATAAATTAAGTTATAATTAATATTTTCAAAGAATTAAATTGATTTATTTTATAGTTGAAAATATTGTATTATGATTTATTTTATATTTATTTTGTAAGGAATGCATGCTCTTCAAAAGAAAGAAAAATAAAGAGGAAAGTGGCATTTTCAAATGAAAGAAATGAACAAAATGGCATTTATAAAAAAGCTCATTTGGGCCCAAGCCCAACAGCCCCATGCAGCTTCTCCACATGCCTTCCCACGTTGACTCCACATGCCAGCACATCAACATGTTCAGCATATACTCCAACCATGCATATACACCCAACATCACCAAATGCACGCCCAGCCACTTCTCTTCAGCAAGCCATCAATGCCCAGCATTTGCTTGTCCAGCCCAGCTCCAAGGCCCATTCGGCCCTCACACCTGATGCAGCCAATTGCCCAAGCCATTTACCAGCCACGCCTGGCTCTTCAACACCAATTCGGCCCAAGTTAATCAAGCACCAAACAACCACCAAAAATGCCAAAAAATCATATTTTTCCTTCCCAATGTTTTTTTTTCTTCTTATCACTCAAATATCAATTCACTCTTCCCTATTTTTCTTACCTAAATAAACATTCCTAATTTATTTTTTTACCCTAGCTTTTCACTAATCTTTTACCCAACCAAACATTTCATCTTTCCAATACTCTTACACTTACTCTATTTATCCTACCACTTCCCAACACAATTAAATTAATCAATTTATTTATTTTAATTTGATTAATTTAATCTCCATATTTTGCCTATAAATAGAGTCTTGTAAGACCATTTGGAGAGCTCTTCTTCTTCATCTTTTTTTCAATATCTTCTACACATTTTTCTCTCTTCTTTTCACTAGTTTGTCTCTACCATTTTCATCTTTTGAAGAGCATGTCAAGTATGTTATTTTGTAATTTTTATCTAGTTATGAGTTTCTAATCTTTTTCAAAGGTTATTAAGATGATGATGAAGCAAAATGTAACTAGATAGTATTTTTTGTTGTATGTTGATTTCCCATTTGTACAACATTGTTTATGGATTTTTCTATCAAAGATATGCATTTTTTCATCTATTATTGATTGTTAAAGCATATTACACTAAGTTCTTCATTATGCAAAAATATGATATTCTTTGATTAAATGTTTGTCATTAAATTGTTCACATCTAATTCTTAGAGCATAAGTATCATATTTTGCCTAAACATAATCTCTTTGATTTTTTGTAGTTCCATTAGGTTGTAACACAACTAATGCTTAGAAATTATATCTTATATAAGTGAAGAAAAATCCTACCTTTTTGAAAGAGTAACTTGTGCTTGAATAGAAAATATATTTTGAAAAAATATATAGTGTGATTTATTTCAACTATATTAAAACTTGTGAATCAATATACTTATAAATACTATTGAACTTGCATTTTGTGGATTCTAACATCTTAATAATCTTATTTTTTATATATCATTTGAAAATAATTTTTCTATTTAATCTTAAATATTTTTATTACTTGTCTTTTATTTTTCTAAAACAAAATCTCATCAAATATTTAGAACTAGGTTAGAATATTATTGCTTTGTTTGAAATAGTTTCTTTTGATGTTAGTCAACTCCCATGGGTTCGACCTCATACTTACATGAACATTATATTCCGAAATGATTCGTGCCCTTCCGAGTTTAAATATTAAAACACCCTCTTTAGGGATCAACATCTCTTCTCCCTCCCTCGTCCCTTTATATTTGAAATGAATAAAAAAGATTAAAAATATATTATTTTAATGATATGAAAAAATAAAGAAATTAATGCATGTTTGATGAATTATAAAAAATTAATAAATAATAGAAAAAGTGAATTTTTTATGTATATTTTAAATAATAGAATAAAAAAGCCCCATGCTCTTAATCTTCAAGCATATATAATAAAATGATAAAAACAATTAATGTGTTTGTTATAATTTTAATAATTTATTTAAAAAAATATAAAGATATATAAATCCAGAAAAGATGTTATGCATTTACATAAATTCACATATTTTTATTTTTTCTCACACCTATATAAAAAATATTATTTTCTATTTCTTATACTTTTTTTTTTTTGATACAATCCAAAAAATAATTAATTCTCATTTTTATTACCTGTTATAATTGTAAATTTTACACATTCCTTATTCTCATCATCCTAATTATCTTTACCTATTCTTATCCTTATCTCTTTATTTTTATTACCTATATTTTAAAGTTTATCTACAACTTAATTTTAGTATTATTAATTTAATTATTTTTTTCTATTCAACTAAACGAATTGTTTCCATAATTTTGCATATATACATATATAATGAATATCTTAAATATTAATTAGTGTATTATATATTTAAGAAATAGCATAAATCCACATGAAGTTCCATGAACCTGAAAAATGCTTGGTAATACGTTTTTAAGAAGAAAACCAATTTTTACCAAAATTAGGTTATATAGATTCTGAATTAATTAATTTCTTGGGTGCTACAAAGGGAGGCTGTACGTACAGACAAAGCAAAGAAAATTTACCAAAATTATTTTTGATTGGCAATAAATCCATAATAATAAAAGAAAAGAAAATTTTATATCTTTTCTATATAATAAGTGTGTAGATAACAAAAATTATTGATTTTAACGGTTTTTTAATGTTAACTTTAACAAAATATTATTATATTTAACAGTAATTTGTAAACACTTAAATTTAAATAAAATAATTAAAATTTTTAAAATATGATATTTTTGAGATATTTTACAATAATAATTATTTTAAAATAATAAATAATTAAACAAATCAAAATAAAATATTTTTGAGATATTTTACAATGATAATTATCTAAAAATAATAAATAATTAAAAAATTATTAAAAATAAATCATTAAAAATAATAAATAATTAAACAAATTGAAATAAGATATTAATTTTTTAGATATTTTACAATGATAATTATTTAAAAAAAATAAAATCATATATTTTATAACTTAAATAAAATTTAATTAAACTTAAATTTACTTATTAAAATAATATCTTATTAAATATATAATATAATTTAGTAACAATTTTTTTAAAAAAAAAAACTAGCAAGAAATTTAAATTTAAAATCCACGTATAATATTTAATATTACATTAAACATATAATATATAATTTATTATTGTCACTCCCAAATTCAAAAACTAGAACAAATATAAATTTAAACAAAAATAAATAAATTATTTAATTAAAATAATATATTTATATCACATTAATATAAATTTAATAAAAATAATTAATAAATTCTATAAATAAATATAATTAAAATTTGAACTAATTAGTTTGACTAAATTCAATTGGGATGAACTCCTGTTTTTTATTATTATTATTATTATTATTATTTTTTTATAAAAAAGCTCAGCAATATATAACACTATCGCTTACAACGTGAAACTCATCTATGACACCAAGAATTTGACAATATAAATATATATATATATATATCCTAGTTGGTCTTTCTGATAGAAACTTCCAAATTTATTACAAGACCATCTAGGACACAAATATCAGGTACACTAATTGGTGAGAATGGACTCTCTTCAAGTTATTTTGTATTAATTCTAGTTTTGGTAATTATTATTTTTAATTACATTTATCAAAATTTCAATTTATTGTCTAAAAATTTCGGTTAATTATCTGAATTTTTTTACGAACCATATAAAAAATTTCGACTTCCTGTCTATCTTGGAAATGATTTAAATAATTACTTCTATCAAAATTTTAATTTGTTGTCTAAAAATTTCGGCCAATTATCTAAACTTTTTGAAGACGGGCTGTCTAAAAATTTCAAACGATGGTCTAAAGCCAATATTATTTAAAATAGTAAGGTGGTTTTGACGACCAAACTATCTGGTAACTGTAGTCTTTGATCATCAGTATCAGAAATGACCATATATGGAAAAAACATTCCGCTCACACTATTCATCCACGTCAAGAGATTTTGTGGTTCAAGTTGGCTTGTATATAAGGTAATAATAAAACGTTATGAAAGACTTATTTTCATATTCTGTGACTATATATATATACATATATATATAGTATAGACATGTGTTACAAGTTTTTCTTCACATAAACCCTAGCCGCCACTCTCTTTCTTTCGTTCTGCATCATCATCATCAGGTCATCATCTTTCTCACTCTTCAATATATATATATATATGTGTGTGTGTGTTCATACTGGTCTCCAATGATTAACTTGATTTTATTTTTACTTCTGAGTGAGTTTCATTGTTTGGACAAATCTCTCTGGATTTTTCAACTTGGCCAACTTTTTTTTTTTAATCTACTTTATCAATATTTTTTATTTTGTCACTATATACACATGCATACATATATATAGTGATATATATATATAATAGTATAACTGCAGAAGAACTTATATATATATATATATAGCGATGGCACGGCCACGGTTCATGCTAATAACGTACCCAGCAATGGGACACATCAACCCAACCCTACAATTCGCCAAGCGACTCGCCGCAGCCACCGAGGCAGACATCACCTTCGCCATCCAACTCTCGGCCTACCGCCACATGTCGAAGGGATCCGACGAGGCGATGAAAGACATCGAAACCGCAAATGGGTCGCTCATATCCTTCGCGCCATTCTCCGTCGACGGTTTCGACGACACTTTCGGCATGGGCTCTCAAAAGACCGTCCAAAACCTTATCTCCGAGACGGCGCGTTGCGGCACGCAAGCCATAACCGATCTCGTCGTTTCGGCCCGAGACGACGGACGTCCCTACAGTTTATTGGTCTACACACTTCTCCTCCCGTGGGCGGGGGTCACCGCCGACAAGCTCCGCCTCCCGTCGGCCATGTTGTGGATTCAGCCGGCGATGGTCTTCGCCATTTACTATCACTACTTCTACGGTAGTGGTGATATCATTAGGGAGCTTTGTGCCAAGGGTGACTACAACTCTTCGAAAACGACATTGCCTGGATTGTCGTTGGAGCTGACTCGCCGTGATTTGCCGTCGATTATGGATCCCGAAGATACTTATTACGTAGCTCTACGTTCCTTTGAAGAAGAGTTCGAGATGATCGAGACTAGAAATCAGAGGAGAATACTTGTCAACAGTTTCGACAAGTTGGAGACTGAGGCTTTGAGAGCTGTTCCTGGTCTGAGTTTGATCGGAGTTGGACCGTTGATTCCGTTGGTCTTTTTGGATGATAAATCACCTTTTGAAAACAAGTCCAAGGACAAGTACATCGACTGGCTGAACTCGAAGCCTAAAGCGACGGTGGTTTACGTGTCGTTTGGGACTCTTTGGTTACCTCCAAAGCAACAGTTGGAGGAAATAGCCAAAGGGTTGTTGGATTTCGGTCGTCCTTTCTTGTGGGTCATTAGAGAAAGGACTCAGAACGACGAGAAAGGTGATGATGATGGTGAACTGAGTTGCAGAGAAGAGTTGGATAAGCTTGGAATGATAGTGCCATGGAGTTCTCAAGTAGAGGTTTTGTGTAATGAGTCAATTGGGTGTTTTGTGAGTCATTGTGGTTGGAACTCGACGCTGGAGACCTTGGCGTCGGGGGTTCCGGTGGTGGCGATCCCGAGGCGGTCGGATCAATGGACTAGCGCTAAGCTGATTGGGGATGTGTGGAAAACAGGAGTGAGAGTGAAGAGCAATAAGAATGAAATCGTTCCAAGTGACGAGATCAAGAGATGTTTGGAGTTGGTCATGGGAGAAAATGGTGAGGAAAATGGGGTGGAAATAAGAAGAAATGCAAAGAAATGGAAGGATTTGGCTAGGGAGGCTCCCAAGGAAGGTGGCTCTTCGGACAAAAATATCAAGGCTCTTGTGGCGGAGATGATTCAGGGAACTCAAGTTTGAAACAAAATTAATCTAATTAGCAATGCTTTTGTGTGTTTTAATTCCATTTCAATTATTTGAATTTGTTTAGTTTCGTTTCGTTTCTTAAGATTATATTCAGACTGCTTGGAGTTGGTGTATAAATCCTCAAAGATAAGTTACAATTCTTTCAAGCTAGTCAAACCAGTTTCTTGGGACCAAAATAGTCGAAGGAGTTTTAAAGTAAAAAACCTTTCAATTTTGAGCAGTTCTGCTCATCCTCAATATATAACTATGCCAAGTGTTCAACTTTTATTGAGTATGACCAGGTCATTATCTTTTCTTTTGAATATAAGTCAGTCCAACTCAGCTTATAACACCGAAAAAGGCGGGTAGTTGACATATGGTGCAGTATAATATCGAGTCTCACTATTATTTGAATTTAATAAATTTTATGAGGTATCGCTAATCAATCACATGGTGTTACCTCATGCTGTGTTGAACACCTTAAAATGTCAAATAACAATACTCATTTTGATATGAAAACTATATTTGATATCCTTTCTTTGAAAATGTTGCAAATTATTATAATTTTTCTTAATATATCTCAAATTATATACTACACTAGTTTTGCTTATTTGACACTTTACAATGCCCAACACCATATGAGATGACACTTAGTTGGTTAGCAATACTCTATAATATATAATAATTCAAATATGTACATGTGAGACTCAATATTTTATTGCACCAATAATAATATATCATATCCTTTTAAGTTAGGTACCAATAATATCTTTCAGCAATTCACTTACTATCGAAGTAAAAATTTCTCAATCATAAAGTTTTAAGATTCTTTGGGTACTTGTTAAATGTTGATGATTTTGATATTGGATAAGATGTAAAGCCTGAAGGTAGGTGGTATATATATATATATATATATTTATTCTCAAGATTAATGAAATTTATAATTTTGCCACGTTTGTTAAGTATAGTGTGGTGGTAGGTGTTATTTTCGAAAAAAAAATCAGTTGTCCCCGATATATTCTCTCATCTTGTCCTACTAACTAATTTAAGACACATCATCTAATTTAATTAATTATTAATAAAATTATTTGACAACATTAAAATAAATTAATGAAGCTTTTATTTATCTCTCCTCAATTAATGCTAAATTCTCTCGACAATAAAAAAAAATAATAATATCAATTTATTTTTAAAAGAAAAATAATCTCAATTTAAATTTAGCAATAATATCCATCGGTTAAATATAAATTAATTAAAAATCCTTATTAAAATTTAATCTCAATTAATTAAAAGTCTTATTTTTTGGTGACATTTGTCAAAAACCCTTATTAAAATTTAATCTCAATTAATTAAAAGTCTATTTTTGTTTTTTTTGTAATCAGTCACGTTAAATGACTAAAAAAAATTAAAATATTTTTGGAATTAAAAATAAAATAGAAAACCACATTAACATTATTGCTCTCAACTAGCATTTCTTTATAAAAGTTAAAATCTTATCATAAGTCAATACCAACATAACATAACTATTTAAAAAATGACACTTACATGTATTCTTCTGCAATAAAATAGAAGCGAAGAAAGAGTGTTTTCTTATGCAAAATAATAGGAGAAGGAAAAAAATGAAAATTTGATTGTATAATCTTTATTTGAATAAGAATTGATATTCCCCTAATTTAAATGGAACCAATATTGTATTTTTTTAATTTAAATTTAACATTAATATCTCATAATTTTAACCTTTTTTTTGTTTTGAAAGAAAAAATCACAGTTATGTTATGTTGGAAATAACTTATGATTTTAACTTTTATAAAGAAATGTTATGTATTTTATTTCCTTTAACGTTGAGAGCAATAATATTAATGTGGTTTTTTATTTTAAAAAATATTTTAATTTTTTTTGTCGTTTAACTAGACTGATTACCAACAAAATTAGACTTTTAATTAATTGAGATTAAATTTTAATAAGGGTTTTTAACAAATGTCACAAAAAAAGAGGACTTTTAATTAATTGTAATTAAATTTTAATAAGGATTTTCAACTAATTTTATATTTAACCGATGAATATTATTATATTTAAATTGAAATTAATTTTCTTTTAAAAATAAATTGATATTATTATTATTTTTATTTGAGAGAATTGAAAGCTCTATTAATTCATTTTAACGTTGTCAAATAATTTTATTAATAGTTAATTAAATTAGATGAAATATCTTAAATTAGTTGGTGGGACAGAGATAAGACAGTATAATGGGGACAACATAATTTTTTTCATTATTTTCAAGACTCATTTCCTAAAATGCTCACGAAAATTCTTGTTATAGAGATGTTATACTGTTAATGTTGAAATTTAATATCGGGTCCCACACAAATTAATTTAATAATTATTATGGGGTATTACTAATCAATTATATGATGTTACCTCTTGTGGTGGTGTTAAACAAATTAAATCTCAAATAGCAAAACTCTATTTATTTTGGTGAGTTAGAGTGAAAGAGGACAACAAATGAGAGAGAATGAAGTTAATATACTATTCTAGAGGGGCTTTTTTTGTTGTTGTTCATTTGGGCTATTCTACTTTCAAATTATGTTTCTAGCATTTTTTTTATGGCTATATTGTGTTGTCTCGACATTGCAGCATCTGCCAAATGCTAAAAATAAATTAATGGGTGCCAAAATGCAATTTTTTTTAATATTAAGTAAAAGTAAAATATTAAGACCATCTCCAACGTAATATTGTAAATTTTGTGCCAAATTTAGCACAAAAAAATAAGTTAATGTTATATTTGGCTCAATATTTGTAATTGTTCTCCAATGCACAAGATGCAAATTAACACAAAAACGTTAATAATTAATTTAACATGTATTGAGAACATACAAAAATCAATTTTTTTTATTATTCTTTATCATCCAAATTATGTACTCCAAAAAAATTGTTATTAAGAAAAGTAAATAAAAAATGATGTATGGTTGGTCATTAATTGTCAGCTATTAAATTATAATAATTAGTAGCAATGTAGTATAAATATAAAAGTAGCATTTATTGATGTCTAAAATTTGGTCCATGCTATATTTTGTGTCAAATTTTGTACAACTTTTAACATATGCTAAATTTGACACACTTTTTAAAACATAAGATACATTGTTGCCCAAATATATCATACATTCATACTATAAATTATTATGATGAATTTTAGAGGCTTATTTCAACACAAATCTGAAAAGATAAAAATACGAAAACAGGCTTGATTTGCACCACATTTTAATCAAAATTTCATAATTGTTGTTTGGTTAGTTGTTTTAAATCATATTTTAAGAAAAAACAATAATAGATGGAAGAGATTTCACATACATATTTTTTTATTTGAGAGAGTAATAAGTTTGAAAACTTTGTTAAGGTTTACACAATGAGCCACATAATGAGGTGACATCATATAACTTATTTAAATTGAATTATTTTAATATTTAATTTTTAAATACAAACAACACATAAGATGTTAAATTTTTTATAATGAGTAAACAGAAGACAAATGTCAAACATAGTTGAGATCAAACCATTTAAAAATACCAATAATATTATTGTTATTTAGTTAAGCTCTTACAATATATTATAGTACCAACTGTGAGTTGCATGCCCAATGCAAATTTAAGAGTAGAAAAAAATAATATTATATAAACCTAAGATCCACTTTTTGCAAAGTATTTTTAATTAATAATATAGGATAATTATACACTAGGGAGATAGAAAATACTCTTATTGTAGGATCATTTTCTATTTTTTATATTTGGAAAAATTATAACTCAATTGTTTCTTCATGATTATAGTTATATAGCAGTTATCTTATTAATTTTTAAAAAATTCAGAATAATTTACAGTGCTCAAATGAGTATTCAAACAGTCTGTTTTTTACACTTATAAAAAAACTTAGTCACGAGTACAATTGGTTGATTAAACTCTGATTTGGGCATTGTAAATTATTCAAAATTTCTTAAAAATTAGTGGGATGTCTGCTATAACTATAAAATATAAGATCATAAAAAAAATTGGTTTTAATTTGTCCCAATACCATAAATAAAAAACGCCCCTATATTAGGAGTATTTTCTATGATCTTATGAAAGAATTGTCCAATAATATAAGATAAAATTCTAAGTAAATAGCATAATAATAATAAGGTATATTTGCGGGAAAAATACTTAAATTATTATGTTTGTGCACTTAAGTATCCAAGTTATTTTTTTACCGGGGAAAGTACCTTTCGTCCATATTTTGTTGCAGCCGTCAGTTTCAATCATTAAGTGTGTTTGTGACATGTTGATGAAAGTATCAAATTAAATAAATATTTGTGGTGAAAGTACCTAATTTAATAAATATTTGTAGTAAAAGTACCTAATTTAATAAATATATGCGGCAAAAATATTAAAGTTATGAAATATTTACAACAAAAGTACCAAAATTATAAATAAATTTGACATCAAGTGGTGTAATTAGCAACAAAATAAATAATTTTAACAAAATATTGACGAAAAATCCTTTCGACTTCAAACAAATAATTTAGTACTTAAGTACTACGTATTATTAACAAATAATTTGGTACTTAAGTAGTATATATTATTTAATAATATGGGAAAAATCCCTAATAATGACTTGGTAGTTTCCCAAGTATATCCTACTTCGTCAGCTCAAACGTCACTATTCTTTCCTTAAATACCAGAGACATTTACTTTGTTCACTCACCAACGCCCACTGCTTTCAATTCTTGATCAAACGACATCGTTCGTCTTTTCAAAGCAATATAACCCCACGCGCCGCCGTCTCTTACAATGGATAGGCCGCGCTTCATGGTTATGACATACCCAGCTCAAGGCCACATAAACCCAGCTCTACAATTTGCAAAGCGTCTCGCCAGCATCGGCGCCGACGTCACCTTCGTCTTACCCCTCTCCGCCTACCGCCGCATGGCAAAGGGCTCGGGTTCGGAACCGGAACCTGGTACACCGTACGGATCGGCCATAACTTTTGCACCGTATTCTGTAGACGGATACGACGACGGGTTCAAGCGCGGAGGCGACATGAAACACTACTCGTCGGAGGTGAAGCGTTGCGGGTCTCAATCCATAACCGATCTCGTCGTTTCGGGGCAAAACGACGGCCGACCCTACTGTTGCTTTGTCTACACGCTTCTCCTCCCCTGGGCAGGGAACTCCGCCGCCGAGCTCGGACTCCCGTCGGTTATGTTGTGGATTCAACCGGCCACGGTTTTCGATGTGTACTATTTGTACTTCAATGGTTATGCGGATATCATCAAGGAGAACATGAGCAAACGACAATCTCATACAAAAACGACACTTCCGGGGCTGTCGTTGGAGTTCGACCGACGAGATTTACCGTCGTTTATGGACGCCGAGGATGCTTATTCCTTCATTCTCCCGCACTTTCAAGAACAGTTCGATATGATTTCGAAGCAAAATCACCAAAGATCAATACTTGTCAACACTTTCGACGAGTTAGAAGTTGAAGCTTTGAGAGCGGTTAGTGATCTGACTTTGATCGGAATCGGGCCTCTAATTCCGTCGGCTTTTCTAGATGAGAATGACCCGTCCGACAAGTCTTTCGGCTGTGATATTTTCCACGGGTCCGAAGGCAACAAGTACATCGATTGGCTGAACTCGAAGCCCAAAACGACAGTGGTGTACGTGTCGTTTGGGAGCATATTGGATTGGTCAAAGCAACAAATGGAGGAAATCGCCAAAGGGTTGCTATCTTATGGCCGTCCATTCTTGTGGGTCGTAAGGGAGAAGAGAGACAAAGTGGAAAACGACAAAGATTGTGATGAGGATAACGATGAGTTGGTGAGTTGCAGAGAAGAATTGGAAAAGCTTGGAATGATAGTGCCATGGTGTTCTCAATTGGAGGTTTTGAGTAACGAGTCAATCGGGTGTTTTGTGACTCACTGTGGCTGGAACTCGACGTTGGAGAGCTTGGCTTCTGGTGTTCCAATGGTGGCGTTTCCGAAATGGTCCGATCAAGGGACTAATGCCAAGCTCATAGAAGAAGAGTGGAAAATTGGGGTGAGAGTGAAGCCCAACGAGGATGAAATCGTCGAGAGTGAAGAGATTAGGAGGTGTTTGGAGTTGGTTATGGGGAAGGAAAACGAAGAATTGAGAAGGAATGGAAAGAAATGGAAGGATTTGGCTAAGGGAGCTGTCAAAGAAGGTGGTTCTTCTGATAAAAATCTCAAGTCTTTTGTGGCACAAATGAATCATATATCTTAATTATTTGATAAAAAAAAACATAATATTTGTTGTTATTCCTTTCTAGATATAATTCTCACACTTTAAATCGATTATAATAGTAAAGTTTTGAAATTTTAATTAACTGTATTTCATAAGTAAATTATTTCTCATCTTCTCTGTTATTATCATTCATACATTTTTTTTTATGAGTTATATTGTATCTAATGATATCTTAAAATATATATATATTTATAAGTTGTAAATAGTCATATACTACATCTGTATGAGCTTAAAAAATGTCTGTTGAATATATATAAATATATTTACAGTGTTTTTGTTCATTATTAATTAGATTATAATTTCTGAAAGTACAGAAAATAAAAAATGTTTTATTAATTAGAGGCTCTGTCTAATTTTTTTATATATATTTATATAGTATGAATCTACAACTTCTCTCCCCCAACTATTGAGTCTAGAGCTCAAAAGAGTTTTGGTGTTTGCAACACGAAGTTGAGCGATTACAAAGCATTTATTTTTTTATAGTACCAGTGCATTATTTTTATTTTTGATACCTAGATAGATATAATCTCAATTTTTTTTATATGATGGTATACATTGTAACTATTTAGAGCATCCTACAAATTTTCAAAAAATTTCGAATAAATTATAGTATTGAAAACAGAGTTTAAACAGCTTGTTGCACACGCTTTTATTTTTTTATATACGCATGTAAAAGTCAATTGTTTAAATCTTGTTTTCGATATTCTAAATTATTCGGAATTTCTTGAAAATTTCCAAAGTGTCTTAAATGATTACAACATACTTTGTCATATAAAATAATTGGAAAAAAAAATTATCGAGATACAGAAAATACCTGGCTGTACCACAATGTAGTCGTTCCACTAAATTATAATTCAATTTTATTCATACATGCATACTGGTATTAATCATAGTTATAGTTACTTTCTGCGAGTAAGTATGTTATGTTGTAACGACTCCCTTTGTATTCCTCTCTGCCTATAAATAATGTGAATGGTTTAGTGTTGACTTTCTACTTTGAGTGGAATAAAATTTGTTACTAAATGCAAAAACACAATAAAATAAATGAATAATGCCCAGATAAATTCAAGCTTTCAATCTCTTAGGATAAAAACGTTGATATCAGGGTTTGAATAATTGATAAAAACGACATAATGGAACATAAACGACAAAGTTCTTAAAAATGACTAAATTCGAGAACAACGACTGCCATAAGAAGAAAACACACGAAAAAACAACAAACGACAGTATTTGAAACAACGACATAATTGGAAGAAGAAAAATGACAAAATTTGAGAAAAGGACAAAAAAATATTTTATTAAATAAATCCTAAAGGTAAATAAAATTTTAACGAACAAAAAAACATACCACTCTTTTTTTATCTTTTAATTAATTAATTATTATCAAATATATTATTTTGATAATTAATTTAAATATTCTTTTGAAATATTAAAAAATAATTAAAAAAACATAATTTTTATTATACTTTAAAATATTTAATATATTATTTATTTATATTTAAGCTAATAACTAAACACACACTCATCATCGGTTATTATCATTCATAATTTTTTTGTCTAAGTTATGATGCAAAAACGTTGACTTTTGCTAACAAGACAAAGTTAATTACTGAAAAGTATAAATATAATAAGGACTAAATTTGTAAATTTATATTAGAAGAGGTCCTGCTAGTGAAAAAAACTAAAAGGTAAATCTCTTAGCCAATAATTTTAAGACTGATCGTTGTATATATTATTTAGTACATAAAAACTCTAATACATTTTAAATGGATAATCACAGCATTTTAAATGATTCAATGCAACATATGCTTAATAATATATATATGTGGCAAATTCTCCGGTGCACCCTTTGATGTTTTTGGCACCGTAAGTATTTTCCGTGAATTTTTTTTTATATCTGTGTACATTAAATTTATTTAGAATTTTTTGTAAATTTATCAAAATATTTAAAATATTTTACAGTGTCAAAAATAAAGTTCAAATATATTATTTTTCACTCACATAAAACAAATTAGTTATGCATACAATAATTTATTTTGAACCTACCTTTCAGAATTATAAATTATTTAATTTTTTTAAATTTATAAAATACTCAAAATAAATAACTACAATATACTAAATTAGCTGAAAATATTATATACTGCTGCTTGCATGGTGGAGTTATAGTACTGTGTTTTTTTTTTTTTTTTTTTTTTCTACATGCACGTGCATAGACTAAGTTGTATAAGCTTAGAAAAGTCTGTTGATCAAAGAAGAAAACGACAACCTTTGACCAATCTCTGTCTTAGGAAACGTGATGTGAATTTCCTCTTACATTTGAATGATTGTGACAAATAGGCTATCCCTTTATCTTTATGGATTTGTATGTAGTAATAGTATGACTCTACTAAGACCCCAAAAGGGTTATGGTGTTTGCAACACGACAAACTTTGATAAAACGACAATAGTTAGTATAAATAAACGACAAGATTGCAGGAAGCGATAACAGTTGAAAGAAACGACAAAAGTTGAGAAAAACGACATTATTTGGAAGAAACGACAAAAGTTGGAAAACTAAGGAGGATGATCTAGAAGACGACAAAAATAATACGAATATACCTCTTAATTAATACGATTTTTTTGCAAAATTATAGTTTTAATAATTCTTTACAAAATAACCTCTCATAATTTAGAGAGCTAGTCAAAAATTTAGATAGGTGGTCAAAAAATTTAGATGACTGATCAAATTTTAGACAAACTATTTTGCAAAAAAATATCAAAAATAGACCAAAATGCAAATTTACTTAAAAAAAATATGTAATTTTCACCAATTTCTCATATTTAATATATTTTTAGTATAAGTTCCATATTGGTTGGTTTCCATTTTGAATTTAAAATAAAAAATTATATTTTAATTTGACGAAAAAAATCTAATATTGTAAAAAGAATTCTTTTTTCTCATTTAATATTTTCAAATTATAATTTACAAAATACACAAAAACATCATGCTTTGATTGTTTTTTTCCTACAACAAAGATTTAATATTTTTAAATTATAATTTATCAAACACACAATAAATTAATGCTTCAATGATTTTATTCTTAAAACACAGCTAAAACTAATTGTTGAATAAATTATAGCTTTACTAAACTAGCATGTTGTGTGGTCTAAAGATTTGCAATGTACTAGTTCACTATAACGTGACCTTATTAGCACGTGACGTGATGAATAGCTTATGAAGTGAATTCATAAACTCTCTTATTCTAATAACTATATATTGATGAGCATTGGTGACAAAGCCTTAATTGATATATCGAGGGTGTTACAACAAATTTTTTTAATAAAGATTATACTAACACATATGCAATATTGGGAAATTCTCTGGTACATCCGAGTTTTGGGTGTACTAATTTTTTTTTAATATATATATATATATATGAGTATATTATAATTATTTAGAGCATTAAATATTTTTAAGAAATTAAATAATTTATATCCTACTTTGTCAAACGTCACCATTCTTTCCTTAAATACCAGAGACATTTACTTTGTTCACTCACCAACGCCGCCCACTGCTTTCAATTCTTGATCAAACGACATCGTTCGTCTTTTCAATACAATGGATAGGCCGCGCTTCATGGTCATGACATACCCAGCTCAAGGCCACATAAACCCAGCTCTACAATTTGCAAAGCGTCTCGCCAGCATCGGCGCCGACGTCACCTTCGTCGTACCCCTCTCCGCCTACCGCCGTATGGCAAAGGGCTCGGGGTCGGAACCGGAACCGGAACCTCTTACACCGTACGGATCGGCCATAACTTTTGCACCGTATTCTGTAGACGGATACGACGACGGGTTCAAGCGCGGAGGCGACATGAAACACTACTCGTCGGAGGTGAAGCGTTGCGGCTCTCAATCCATAACCGATCTCGTCGCTTCGGGGAAAAACGACGGCCGACCCTACTGTTGCTTTGTCTACACGCTTCTCCTCCCCTGGGCAGGGAACTCCGCCGCCGAGCTCGGACTCCCGTCGGTTATGTTGTGGATTCAACCGGCCACGGTTTTCGATGTGTACTATTTGTACTTCAATGGTTATGCGGATATTATTAAGGAGACCATGAGCAAACGACAATCTCCTACGAAAACGACACTTCCGGGGCTGTCGTTGGAGTTCGGCCGACGAGATTTACCGTCGTTTATGGACGCCGAGGATGCTTATTCCTTCATTCTCCCACTATTCGAAGAACAGTTCGATATGATTTCGAAGCAAAATCACCAAAAATCAATACTTGTCAACACTTTCGATGAGTTGGAAGTTGAAGCTTTGAGAGCGGTTAGTGATCTGAATCTGATCGGAATCGGGCCTCTAATTCCGTCGGCTTTTTCCGATGAGAATGACCCGTCCGACAAGTCTTTCGGCTGCGATATTTTCCACGGGTCCGAAGGCAACAAGTACATCGATTGGCTGAACTCGATGCCCAAAACGACAGTGGTATACGTGTCGTTTGGGAGTATATTGGATTGGTCAAAGCAACAAATGGAGGAAATCGCCAAAGGGTTGCTATCTTATGGCCGTCCATTCTTGTGGGTCATAAGGGAGAAGCGTGACAAAGTGGAAAACGACAAAGATTGTGATGAC
The DNA here is from genome assembly GCF_963169125.1 of Humulus lupulus. Lineage (NCBI taxonomy): Eukaryota > Viridiplantae > Streptophyta > Magnoliopsida > Rosales > Cannabaceae > Humulus > Humulus lupulus. The sequence continues at coordinate 294,551,922 of NC_084794.1, read as the reverse complement.
GATAACGATGAGTTGGTGAGCTGCAGAGAAGAGTTGGAAAAGCTTGGAATGATAGTGCCATGGTGTTCTCAGATGGAGGTTTTGAGTAACAAGTCAATCGGGTGTTTTGTGACTCACTGTGGCTGGAACTCGACGTTGGAGAGCTTGGCTTCTGGTGTTCCAATGGTGGCGTTTCCGAAATGGTCCGATCAAGGGACGAATGCCAAGCTCATAGAAGAAGAGTGGAAAATTGGGGTGAGAGTGAAGCCCAACGAGGATGAACTTGTTGAGAGTGAAGAGATTAGGAGGTGTTTGGAGTTGGTTATGGGGAAGGAAAACGAAGAGTTGAGAAGGAATGGAAAGAAATGGAAGGATTTGGCTAAGGGAGCTGTGAAAGAAGGAGGTTCTTCTGATAAAAATCTTAAGTCTTTTGTGGCACAAATGAATCATATATCTTAATTATTTGATTAAAAACATAGTATTTGTCGTTATTACTTTCTTGATATAATTCTCACACTTTAAATCGATTATAATAGTAAAGTTTTGAAATTTAGTTAACTGTATTTCATAAGTAAATTATTTCTCATCTTCTCTGTTATTATCATTTATACATTTTTTTTCTGAGTTATATTGTTTCTAATGGATATCTTAAATATATATATATATATAAATTTATGAGTTGTACATAGTCATATGCTACATCTGTATGAGCTTAAAAAATGTCTGTTGAATATATATAAATATATTTATAGTGTGTTTCTTGTATAGGAGTATTACTGTTCACCATGATGCAGGGGTATTTTTTATTTTCGGCATTTAGAGAAAATATAAACTAATTTTTTTAAATAAGAGCATACATAAGAGTTATATTAAGCATCCTGCTAATTTTCAAGAATTTTTAAATAATTTACAATGCCGAAATCAGAGTTGAAATATTTTGTTTTATACGCATATAAAAAAAATCAAGCACGATTTCATAATTTTAGTTTCGCAACTGTAAATTATTTAGAATTTCTTGAAAATTGGCGGGATGTCTATTATAATTATAGTGTACGTCATTATACAAAAAAAATTGAGTTATAATTTCTCCAAGTAATTAAAATAAAAAATGTTCCTATAGTTAGAGGCAAAAATAATGACCCTCTGTAAATTTTTTTATATATATTTATATAGTATGAATCTACAAATTCTCTCCCCTAACTATTGAGTCCAGAACTCAAAAGGGTTTTGGTGTTTGCAACACAAAGTTAGATCTAAATTATAGGAACCGATTACAATGCATTTACTTTTTTGATACCATCAGTGTATTATTTTTCTATTTCCAGTATCTGGATAAATATAATCTCAAATTTTTTTATATGATGGTGTACAATGTAGCTATCTAGAACATCCTACAAATTTTCAAGAAATTATGAATAAATTATGGTACCGAAAAAATAGTTCAAACAACTTGTTGCACGCATGCTTATTTTTTTTTTATACACTTGTAAAAATCAACTGTTTGAACCTTATTTTTAGTAGTGTATATTATTCGGAATATCTTAAAAATTTGCAAGGTGTCTTAAATAAGGTTATTAATTATTTATAGTATCTTACAAATTTTCATAAAATTTTGAATATTTTACAATACCGAAAATAAGGTTTAAACATGTTACTTTTAACGCACATAAAAAAATTAATCACGTGTGCAATAATCTATTTTGAACTTAGTTTTCCATACTATAAATTATTTAAAATTTTCTAAAATTTTATAAAACTAGGTATAAAATACGTGCAATGCACGTTATATTTCGGAGAAGCAAAATATAGAACATGATGCCTCCATTTGGTGCCTTGTTATATGCACGTACAAGGCACGTGCTATAGCATTATAAAATCATCATCATTATAAAATTATCATAATCATATATAAAATCCAACGAAATCTTCAATAATTTTGGGCACGATCGAAATTCTACTTCTGTTTGACAATATCATAAGTCGTCTGAAATCGTTCACTGGGACATACTTTCTCCATGTCAGTGAAGAATTGAATCAGGTCATTCTTCAATGGATTTTCATTACTAAACACCTCTGCCTCCTTCTGAGTTATATATAACACATATAATTAATTATTATCTTGTTAAAAATATATAAACAATTAAATAAAAACAAGAAATTGTGGCGAGGATTGTTTTACCATCTTAGTTATCGAAAAGTCGATTTCAGTGTGGAACCTATCCCAAACCTGAAAAGTAAAAGAAAAAAAAACATCAACACTTAAAAAATAAAAAATCAAATAATTTTTCTTTTTCTTTTTCTTTTAAGATAATTGGAACATATATATATACCCTGTCACAGAATTGAGTTTTACAAATATCAATCAATGAATGATTTTCTAGATGTAAATGCGCTGCAACTTTCTCCACACGAGCAAATATTATCTGAAGATATCTTTTGTATTGTTCTAGCTCTGTCCATTGTATCACAATTTCAATCATGAACTCTTCGCCGTACATATCTTCCAATGAAGGAATCACCTACACCAACACACAAACTTAATAATATCATGTTTTTAATAAAGAATCTATATGATTTCATTTTTATTCTAGTTAAAAAAAAACCTATGAATTAAGTCACGGAGCTTACATAGTTTGAAATCCTTTGTGTCAAAATGCTCTCATATTTATCATAAAACTCACGAATTACATAATGCCAAAAACCATGTATGTCTTTCGTACAAAAAACGTTGTAAACAGCTCTGTATAACATGGAAATGGGTAATATGTTAAAATATAATTAACGCAATCTATTATTAATATATGTTTAAACTTTGAAAATCAAAAGAGAATATTATATTTACATATATATATATACTTACGTGTATGCATTTATTCTGTCCTCCATATTCCATTCGTCTCTAACATCTTCATCAAGTTTCATATGTATTTTACGAATCGATGCATTCACAACCACCATTGTATCTCTTATAATTTTCTTAACCACTTCTTCACGATTGTTTCTTCTAGTCTCTTCGTCATCAGCAGTAGTAATTATCAACAACTTGGCCATACTTCTTGATTTTGATGACTTGAGTACTTCTTGCTAATCACCAAATATATATATATGAAAACAAAATCAGGGAAATTTTTTATGGTTGTGTACTCTTGAAAGGATGTGTACTTCTGAAGTGTTGTATTGTTTAATTTTTTTAACATTAATTATTTGATTGTGTTTTTTGGGAATAGAAGCAATTGTTCAGTTGGGATGACTTATCTAAATTTAACATTTTTTTTAACATATTCGGTTAAATTCATAACAAATTTTGTTAAAATATACCAAAATCCATTAAATACTAAACTCTGTTAGATAACCACTTATATAATAACTAAGATACTCTAAATAACTATAATATACAACATCAAAACAAAATTCGTAGAAAATATTATATACTGCTACTTGCTTGGTGGAGTTATACTACTGTATCTTTTTTTCTACATGCACGTGCATAGACTAAGTTGTATAAGCTTAGAAAAGTCTGTTGAGCAAAGAAGAAAACGACAACCTTTGACCAATCTCTGTCTTAGGAAACGTGATGTGAATTTCCTCTTACATTTGAATGATTGTAACAAATAGGCAATCCCTTTATCTTTAAGGATATGTATGTAGTAATAGTATGACTCTACTAAGACCCCAAAAGGGTTATGGTGTTTGCAACACGAAAAACTTTGATAAAACGACAGTAGTCAGTATAAATAAACGACAAAATTGCAGGAAACGATAACAGTTGAAAGAAACAACAAAAGTTGAGAAAAACGACAAAAATAATATGATTATACCTCGTAATTAACAATTTTTGCCAAAAAAAAAAAACAAAATTATAGTTATGTTAATACTATTTTGTATCATGTATTGTACAAAAGATTAGACTCTCTATTTTATTAAAATAACAACTATAATCCAATATTTTGTAAAATAGAATAAAATAATATCAAAAACTTGATTTTGGTCAAACTTCTTTTGAATATGACCAAAATATCCTCATGTTTTTTTGGCAGAGGAGATCAGCACGACAGCTTTATCTAGTTCGATTGGGGCAGCTGTTGAGGCTCTTAGGCCCGGTCGATGCAACTTTTGGCCAGTGATAGGAATAAGTGGAGAGCTTTTTCAGGTAGCAGAGGCATGGGCGAGCCCTGTTCGACCACGTCTCTTCAACTTCTCCTTCTTTTTTTTTGAACAGATCTGAGCCAACGAGTGAGGCTATATCTGACGTTGGGTGAGGCTGGACACTCGTCAGTCTTTTGAGCGAGTTCTTCGACTTGCTAAAGATGAGCACATCTCTTACAAGGTTTCTTCAGTATAGAGAGAGGATAATAAATACAAAGATAAAGTGAGAGCTAATTTCAGTTCTCTATTTCTTTTCAATTTTTTATTTTTGTTGATACCTGATTTTGGATATGATTTTAAATTGTATATGAATATAAGTTTTTGTTCACCCAATCAGCCTTGAGATCTATTGTAATAGTCTCTGGTTTTAAAGTTTTTGATAAAAATTGTTGTAGTGATACTTGAATCTGGATTTGAATGATGAACTTGAACATGTTAATGAGTTTGTTCTTGAGTTTAGATTAAAAAATCTTGGTTATGTGTGAAAAATTTAGATTTTGATGTTGTAATGTTATTAATAATTTAATTTTTGGTTATAATGTTTAGGTTTTTTAATATAAATTTGATTTTTTGTTTATTGAAATTATTTGAATGAATTTAAATATGTTTTCAATAATTATTTTTATTATTAAAATATATTTTCTTATTTTTATTGTTTTTAATTAATTGATTTATTAAAGTAGGGGTATTTTGGTCATATTTAAAAAGTGTAATTAAAATTAGGTTAAGATATTATTTTGTTCCATTTTGCAAAGCATAGGATCCGAATTTTCATTTAACAAAATAAAGAGTCCGATCGGTAACTTTTACATAACACAGAGTTCAAAATGATATTTACTCTTTATTATTCATTTTTTTTTCGTATATGTGTTTGGTTGTTTTGGTATATATTTAATGGGTCATTTGGCAAAATGACTTATTTTTTAAAGTCATTTTGCACTCTAGCTTAGTTTTAATAATTCTTTGAAAAATAACCTCTCATAATTTAGACAGCTAGTAAAAAATTTAGACAGGTGGTTGAAAAATTCAGACAGCCGGTTGAAAATTTTAGACAGTTAGTCGAAAAATTTAGACAACTAGTCGAATTTTAGATGTATGTCATTTTGCAAAAAAATATCAAAAATAGGTCAAAGTACAAAATCACTTAAAAAAAATTTGGCAATTTTCACCAATTTCTCATATTTAATATATTTTTAGTATAAGTTCCATATAGGTTGGTTTCCATTTTGAATTTAAAATAAAAAATTATATTTTAATTTGACGAAAAAAATCTAATATTGTAAAAAGAATTCTTTTTTCCCATTTAATATTTTCAAATTATAATTTACAAAATACACAAAAACATCATGCTTTGATTGTTTTTTCCCTACAACAAAGATTTAATGTTTTTAAATTATAATTTATCAAACACACAAGAAATTTAATGCTTCAATGATTTTTTTCTTACAACACAGTTAAAACTAATTGTTGAATAAATTATAGCTTTACTAAACTAGCATGTTGTGTGGTCTAAAGATTTGCAGTGTACTAGTTAACTATAACGTGACCTTATTAGCACGTGACGTGATGAATAGCTTATGAAGTGAATTCATACACTCTCTTATTCTAATAACTATAAATCGATGAGCATCGGTGACAAAGCCATAATTGATATATAGAGGGTCTAACAACAAATTTTTTTAATAAAGATTATCCTAACACATATGTAATATAGGGAAATTCTCAGGTACATCCCGAGTTTTGGGTGTATCGGTACACCTTCTCTCAATTTTTGTATAATTTTTTTATGACCTTGTATATTATAATTATTTAAAATATTATATAAATTTTTAAATTTTTTTAAATAATTTAAGACATTGAAATCAATATTTAAATAATTTATTACAATTTTACTTTTTTTTTTTTTTTATACGCGTGTTTGGCACAACTTTCCAAAAACACTTTTATGTAGTATTTAGTTACAAAAGCTCTTGTAAGAACTATTTGGACTTAAAAATGATAATTGCTTATTACTGTTTAAGTCATTTTTAGAGAAGCTAACGGGAGATGTTTCTTGAAAAAGTACTTCTACAAAAGCTAAAAGTTAAAAGCCAAGTCTTGCCTATATAGTAGTGTGTTTTTTGTACTTATCACATTTATAATATTAATTAATTCAAATTTCATTAATTCTTTTCTTGCACATAATTTTTCATTAAAATTCGTTTACTTCTTGCTTTTGACGCACAACACCTTAAATTTAGTAAGTATTAATAGCTTTATTAACATGAAGAATTAAGTATATCTTCTTAAATGATTCAATATAACATTTGAGTGTTTAATATAAGAGTGGCTACTTATCATCTTAATGTGTCTAACATCACTTGAAATATCTATAATACTTATTAAATTAAAATACGTGAGTCCCACCGATATTGAATTGCACCAACTATAAAATGTCACTTTTTTGTGATGTTGGACACCACTTGTACTCTTAGCAATAATTTTAATAAGTAATGATTTGTGCACCAAAAATATGTCATTGCTTTTTAAAATAGTGAGTTTCAATTTTGATAAATGATATTAGTTAGACTAAACTGCCACCTCAATGTAAGTAATATTTGGATTACTCAATTTTAATAGTGTTGTTATTTGGCACCTTAAGGTGCCCAATACCACAAGAGGTGACACCCTATATAATTGATTAGCGATACTCCATAATAATTATTAAATTAAAATATGTAGGACTCGATATTAGCCACCTCGTGGTATTGGGTGCCAGTAGTGTGATAGAAGACCTACAGGTCATGAACTTCTTTTCCCGGAGAAGAAGCAATGACGATATTTGAGGAATAAGCATCAGCTAACTCTATACCAGCAGTCGCATCAATACAAAGAAATCAAGCGTTATCTGGAATGATTGAGCGTAAAGCGTCCGTAGATGGATTTTAAAGTGCGCCGTCAAATCCCAAGGCTCAACCCTAGACAGGTCGTGGAAACTAGCAAGTTGGAGCGACCAATCAGACGGGATTACGACATATATATGCCGTGACACTGCATATATACCTCCAACCCAACTTCAATTAATACCCCATTTAAGTGTGTGTGAGCAGTGCCACGATATATATGTTGTGCACTGTTCACACGACAAAAACTTTTATATATATATCATATATATTTTAAAATATATATTTATATCCTATATATATAAACATATGGGTATTATTTGGGTTTATATTTTATGTTGAGTTTTTTAAATTATAAATACACATGTAATTTAATTTTCTAAATAAAATTTCAAATACTTCATAATTAGTTTTTTATATAATTTATTTTAATTTGTGTATGAAAATTCTTACTCTATACTGTAAGAAAATAAAATTAACATTGAAATTGATTAAAGGTACAAACAATAATTAAAATATAACAAACTTACATTCTAATATTAAAAAATAATATTATAATAAAAAATATATTTTTTGGTGTTGTGGTTGGAATGGAAAAAAAATATAATCTTAAAATTCCTTAATTTTAGTAATGATGCAACTCCAAATACGATGTTATGGGTAGGGGATTACCTTTTGTCAATTCATATTTTAATATAAAAAAAAATATGTTGTTCCTAATTTCCTATCTCTTCCATGTCCCACCAATTATTTTAAGATACATCATTTATTTATAGTGTTAATATAGTTAAAAAAAAAATTGTAAATAAATAAATGATATGTCTTAAAATAATTAATGAGACATGGATCGACAAGAAATTAGGGACATCAATTTTTTTTTCTTTTAATATACCTACTTGGTTGGTGGAGTTTTTGCATACTACCTAGTAGAACATATAGGAGCTTAACTAATTAAACATGTCCCACTGCACCACATGCATGCATGTGCATAGACCAAGTCTAAAGTACATTGGATGAGTAGAAAACGACATCACCCTGACTGACTCTGACTTTGGAAACGTGAGGAGTTTGTCTCTTTTCTTTATATTTGCTTTTGGGGCCAATTTTTTTTTTGCCGAGTATCTCAGAATTTTATAGGAGTTTGTTTCTTTTTTATATTTGCTTTTGATTTGTAATTATTGGTTGTATGAATCAGTTGGAAAGTTGTTGGTGATGTGAGTATAAAAAATATGGGAAAAAAAGTAATTCATTGTCCAAAAATATGTATCTTGATCGTAAACTTAATATAAATTTGAGAAATATTTATAATTTTGGTAACGTAAACATTGTGCTTCCGCTAAGTGATTTATATATTATGTTGAGTAAGACGTAACAATAACCACGTATATAAAACTTATATATATTTTGTAGTTGTTTTATAAGATTTTTTAAAGTTTTTTCCATGGAGATGTTCATTTATTCCCCAACAATCCTAACTCTCTCCTCATCAATCATAAATATATATGCATATATATATATATCATTTTCAACAACATATGCGAAAAATTTAAACAACATTCATAAAAACAAATTATAAAAATACACACAAAACCTTATTTTGAACTAACGCAAGGCCACCAGCACGTGCGAAGAGCTCTGTTAGCCACTGTTAGCGAAGAACTCGACCCACCGTAATGGAGAAGTTGAGCTACTGTTTCTAGCCTTGTGCCTATGCTCTACGCCTTGTCGCCGCCAACCCAGGAGAATGAAAGAGATAGACATATTTTACAACCAGTAGAAATGACTAATTCATGGAGAATATCCAAAAGCAGAATCAACATATATCTAATGCCCAATCAAAAATACATAAACAAATAATAGATATAATAAGAAAGGGAGATTCAGAGTTAGAGTCGACTTGACAGTTGGGTGGAGTATAAAATCGATTGGGTCCACTAAGTTAGAGTTGCATTCTTGAGGTTACAGCAGCCATGCTGACAATGATTGAGATGGGAAGACAAAGATAGTCTTTTAAAGTGAGAAGGAAAGACATGCATGGATGATGGAAGGGAGGGAGGAAGAGAGACAAATGATTGCTTTTTTTTTTTTAAGCAATTGATTGATAAAGAGTAATAGACCCCACCAAAAAAAAAATCTAACCAGTTACAGGTTTTTAAGGGTAGTGTGGTATTTTAACAAAATTTTTCAAAATAAATTAATCTGATTGCTGACAATCTTTATAGCTAAATCTATTGGTTAAAAATCTAGGACGGATTTAGTTCCTCAAAAGCAAATGAGGGACTAAAAAATTACCCATAATAATAACAATAAAAGAAATTGTTGAAAATTTGATTTTTTTTTTAAGAAAATAGGGTGAAATTGAAATATTTTTTTTAAGTGGTTATGTACTCTCGACTAGTTTTAATAGTTTTTTGCAAAATGATTTTTGTCTAAAATTCGACCGGTTATTTAAAATTTTCGACTAACCGTTTAAATTATGAGAGATCATTTTGCATAAAATTATTAAAACTAAACTAGAGTGCAAAATGACTTTAAAAAATAGACTATTTTGCCAAATGACTATTTTTTAATTGATTTTGGTCTACTTTTAATAATTTTTTGTAAAATAATTTCAGTCTAAAATTTAATTAGCTGTCTAAATATTTTGGCTAAATTTTGAGAGATCATTTTATTAAAAAAAAAAAAAAAAATTCAAACTAGCCCCGAATATAAAATAACTTAAAAAAAAATAAAACATTTTGACAAGACACACTAATAATAATATAAAGCAAGTGTACAAAATCAATTAAAAAAAATAGATTCCATCTTTAAAAAAATTTCTCATCTATTATTGAACTTATTATATGTACAACTAGAAATATTATAATATATAATTTAAAAGACAAGTTGGGTAAAGTTTATGCATACACAATGCATAATAACCTTCCATAGCAGTAGTAAAGTTAAGGTTGAATGGCAAAACGACATCGTCTTTCCTAAGAAATATAACCCCACGCGCCGCCGCCGCCTCTGAACAATGGATCGGCCGCGCTTCATGGTGATGACATACCCAGCTCAGGGCCAGATAAACCCATCTCTGCAATTCGCCAAGCGTCTCGCCACCGTCGGCGCCGACGTCACCTTCGTCCTACCTCTCTCCGCCTACAGCCGCATGTCAAAGTGTTCGGAACCGGTTACACAGAACGGGTCGGCCATGAGTTTTGCACCGTTTTCCATAGATGGATATGACGACGGGTTCAAGCGCGGAGGCGACATGAATCACTACAGGTCGGAGATGAGGCGTTGCGGGTCTCAAACCATAACCGATCTCGTCGTTTCGGGGCAAAACGACGGCCGACCGTACTGTTGCTTTGTCTACACACTCCTCCTCACGTGGGCAGGGAGCGCCGCCGCCGAGCTCGGAATCCCATCTGTTCTGTTGTGGATTCAACCGGCCACGGTTTTCGATGTGTACTATTTTTTCTTCAATGGTTATGCGGATATTATAAAGGAGACCATGAGCAAACGACAATCTCCTACGAAAACGACACTTCCGGGGTTGTCGTTGGAGTTCGGACGACGTGAGTTACCGTCGTTTATGGACGTTGAAGACGCTTATTCCTTCTTTCTACCACAGTTTGAAGAACAGTTCGAGATGGTTTCGAAGCAAAATCACCAGAGATCAGTACTCGTCAACACTTTCGATGAGTTAGAAGCTGAAGCTTTGAGAGCGGTTAGTGATCTGAATTTGATCGGAATCGGGCCTCTAATTCCGTCAGCTTTTTCCGACGAGAACGATCCTTCCGATAAGTCGTTCGGCGGAGATATTTTCCGCGGGTCCGAAGACAACAAAGGGACTAGTATTTTCCAGTGGCTGAACTCGAAGCCCAAAACGACAGTGGTTTACGTGTCGTTTGGGAGTATTCTAGATTTGTCGAAACAACAAATGGAGGAAATCGCTAAAGGGTTATTATCTTTTGGCCGAACTTTCTTGTGGGTCATAAGGGAGAAGAGTGAGAAAGTGGAAAACCACAAAGATTGTGATGACGATAACGATGAGTTGGTGAGTTGCAGAGAAGAGTTGGAAAAGCTTGGAATGATAGTGCCATGGTGTTCTCAAATGGAGGTTTTGAGTAACGAGTCAATCGGGTGTTTTGTGACTCACTGTGGCTGGAACTCGACGTTGGAGAGCTTGGCTTCCGGTGTTCCAATGGTGGCTTTTCCGAGATGGTCCGATCAAGGGACTAATGCAAAGCTCATAGAAGAAGAGTGGAAAATTGGGGTGAGAGTGAAGCCCAACGAGGATGAAATCGTCGACAGTGAAGAGATTAGGAGGTGTTTGGAGCTGGTTATGGGGAAGGAAAATGAAGAAATGAGAAGGAATGGAAAGAAATGGAAGGAGTTGGCTAAAGGAGCTGTGAAAGAAGGTGGTTCTTCTGATAAAAATCTCAAGTCTTTTGTTGCAGAAATGAATAATTATATATAGTAACTTATTATTTAAAAGCAATTTATCTTAATTTAAAAGCACAATATTTGTGGTCATTATTCCTCTCTAAATTATATCACTTGTAACGATTTAATCGATTCTCCAATTTTCAGATTTATAATTGTTTATTATTAAGTAATTTATTTAAACTTAAAACAAAATATGCTCTTTTTGTTTTTTCTGAGTTATTATGTGAAAACTGTTGAGAAATAAAAATTTTAGAATTGATATTTGTGTTACTGACGGATGAGGTGTCAAGAATATTCCAAATTCTGTTAGCATAGTTTTCTGTGCTAAATATCCTTGTGGTCCCCCATGAATTACAATGTAATGATTATGAATATTGTTAGGATTTTATACCTTTTTCTATGAATCTGTAATGGCTTACTGCCAGCTGTAATGGCCTTAACGGCTCTTTGAATGTAATTACCATACTCTATAAATTGAATGACTCAGTCTCATTAATAGCAGAGCTGAGATTTTATCAATACATCCCTTCATATTCATTTTTCTTCTCTTGGTATCAGAGCAAGAAAGGTACACGCCCAATGGCCTCCCCGCCGAATCCAAAGGATGGAGCCTCTGCTCAAGAAGCAAGCTCAACTGCAGAAAACCCTGCTGCTCAAATCCCTTCACTCACCCAAAATGAAGCCTCTGCATCTCAGCTCCCAAATGATTATCCTCAACACTTTAGCACCCTCAACCAGCCCTTTTCTGTCAAGTTGGACCGTTACAACTACACCCTGTGGAAAACCATGGTATCCACCATTGTAAGAGGTCATAGACTAGAAGGTTATCTTACTGGTGCTAAAGTCTGTCCACTTGAATTTTTGCCTGCAGGTCCCGATGGAGTTGTTTAGGTTAATCCTGACTTTGAACACTGGCTGATCAATGATCAGCTTCTCATGGGCTGGTTGTACAGCTCCATGACAGAAGCTATTGCAACAGAGGTGATGGGTTTAGCCACAGCAGCAGGGTTGTGGCAAGCTCTGGAGAATCTCTATGGAGCTTATTCCCGAGCAAGAATGGATGATCTGCGCACCTACATTCAAACCACAAGGAAGGGAAACTTGTCTATGACAGAATATTTGAGACAGAAAAAGAACTGGGCAGATACTTTGGCTCTGGCTGGAGACCCTTATCCTGAAGCTCACCTGGTGGCCAATGTCTTATCAGGTCTTGATGCTGAATATATTTCAATTGTTGTCCAGATTGAAGCCCGATCTAAAACCACCTGGCAGGAGTTGCAAGACATTTTGCTGAGTTTTGATAGCAAGATTGAAAGATTGCAGACATTAACCTGCAACAACTCCTCAAGCAAACATGGCTGCTAAAAACACGAATCCTGGGCGAGGACGCAGTACTTACACCAACACTGGAAGTGGCCATCGTTTTACTGGCCACAGAGGAGGCCCAAATGGAGGTAGATCTCATGGAAGGGGTCGTATTGGTGGTGGCTCGAGACCTACTTGCCAAATCTGTGGCAAGTATGGTCACTCAGCTGCTGTCTATTACAGTAAGTATGATAAAAGTCACATGGGAGGAGATTCTAGTGGAACTCAGCAACAACAGTTCAAAACCAACCCCAATGCCTTCATAGCTGGACCTGAAGTGGTTGATAGTGATCTCTGGTTTGCTGATAGTGGGGCAAGTAATCACATCACTGCTGATGCCTCAGTCATGAATCAAAAACAGGAGTACGGTGGTAAGGAGACAGTTACTGTGGGTAATGGTAATAAACTTGCTATCTCTCACATTGGTACAGGCTATTTAAAAACTAATTGTGGGAAATTTTTGTGTTTAAAAGAAATATTACATGTGCCTAAAATAGCCAAAAATCTCATAAGCATTTCTAAACTTGCTGCTGATAAGGATTTGCTCATTGAGTTTTATGCTAATTGTTGTGTGATTAAGGACAAGGCAACAAGGAAGGCTCTGCTCCAAGGGGTGCTTAAGGAAGGACTATACCAGATCTCATCTCCATCAAAACCAGGAACTTCTCACCCAAGTCACTTAACCGAAAATAAACACACTCCCTTCTCTGGTGTTGCAGAAGTTTCTAGTGTCAATGTAACTCAGCCTAAAACTGAAAAGTCTTTAAATTCCAAAATAGATGTGTGGCATAGGAGATTAGGCCACCCCTCATCTAAAGTTCTAAGTCATGTTCTTGAGTCAACTAATGTAAGAGTCTCTCAAAATGAAATGAAATCGTTTTGTGATGCTTGCCAATATGGAAAATCTCATGCTCTTCCTTTCAAAAACTCTCATAATCGTGCAAAAAATATATTGGATCTGGTTCACACTGCCTTATGGGGACCAACACCAATTGCATCTAACACAAATTATCGATATTACATTCATTTTGTTGACGATTTCAGCAGGTTCACATGGCTTTACCCACTGAAATTTAAGCATGAGGCACTTGATGCTTTTCTTCAATTCAAAGCCATGTTTGAAACAAAGTTTGAAAGGAAGATTAAATGTCTAAGAACAGATTGGGGAGGGGAGTTTAGAGCTTTTACTGATCTTGTTACAACACATGGTATTGAATTTCAACAACCTTGTCCCCATACCTCAGCTCAAAATGGCAGAGCTGAACACAAACATTGACATATTGTCGAAATGGGACTCACTTTACTTGCCCAAGCTCACATGCCACTGAAATACTGGTGTGATGCTTTCACTATTGCTGTCTTTTTAATTAACCGATTACCAACACCAGTTTTGGCTCACAAATCACCCTATGAGATGATCCATTCCTGTAAACCTGACTATAATTTTTTAAAAACCTTTGGAACAGCCTGTTTTCCCAGCCTTCGACCATACCAAAGCCACAAAATTCCAATTCCACTCGATCAAATGTGTTAATCTTGGGTTCAATGAGTCTTACAAGGGTTATAAATGTTTGAGTCCCACTGGTCGTATATATATATCTCGCAATGTTGTCTTTAATGAACATGATTTCCCTTTTCAACATGGATTTCTTAACAATTTTCAAACTCCTGAACCTGTCATTATTCACAGTTCCACTTGGTCCTCTCTTCCTTCTCCAATTTTTTCCCAACCTGCAGGTTCTTCTCACACAACTTCCCTTGGAGCATCTGATGCCTCTCCTGCCTCATCACCACAACAGGTATCTCCAGCTTCTTCTTTTTCTCCTGGTACTGGTTCAGTTTCAGCAGGGGGTGAAAGTACCCATTCCACTTCACTCGCGCTTGCTACCTCACCCTTTTTTTTTTTATGTTGATGAGTCTGTAACAGATGCTGATCATGAGTGTCATGATACCGTTGAACCTGAACCACACCAGACACATCAAACAGCCACATTGCAGTCCATCCATCCTATGGTTACTAGAGCAAAAGCTGGTATATTCAAACCTCGAACATTCATCAGTCAAACTAAGCTTCCACAGTACCAAAAACTATCCAAGAAGCCTTGGCTCATGCTGGTTGGAAAGAAGCAATGGATGAAGAATATTATGCTCTTAAACGAAACAAGACATGGATACATGTACCACCATCTAACAGTTTCAATTTGGTAGGCAATAAATGGGTCTACAGAATTAAACAAAATGCTGATGGATCTTTCCAAAGACTCAAAGCCAGACTTGTTGCCAAGGATTTTCATCAAAGGCCAGGGGTTGACTTTGGTGAAACCTTCAGTCCAGTGATCAAACCATCCACTGTGAGAATCACTCTCACCATAGCTGCATCAAGAAATTGGATCATAAAGCAGCTGGATATAAATAATGTCTTTTTGAATGGAGTGTTAGAAGATGATGTCTACATGACACAACCGCAGGGTTATGAAGAAAAAGGGAAAGAAAGCTTTGTGTGTAAATTAAACAAATCTCTGTATGGATTGAAGCAAGCTCCTAGAGCCTGGTTTGATCAACTAAAAGACACACTTCTGACATGGAATTTCAAGCATTCAAAGGCAGACACTTCCTTGTTCTATCTAAAAACATCCACTAACATTATTCTTATTTTGATTTATGTTGATGACATTATTGTCACAGGGAACAATGTCAGGAGAGTTGAAAGCTTTATTATAAATCTGAACAAGAAGTTCTCAATGAAGGATCTAGGACCACTTCACTTCTTTCTTGGAATAGAAGTGTACAGAGATGATATGGGGCTGTATTTAACTCAAAGAAGGTATATTGAAGTTTTGCTAAAGAAAGCTAATATGTCTAATGCAAAACCATGTCCAACACCTATCAAAGTAGGCAAGCCAATGTCCCTAAATGAAGGTGCACCTATGCATAATCCTTCGGCCTATCGCAGCATCATAGGAGCTCTACAATACCTCTGTCACATAAGGCCGGATATAGCCTATGACTGGAGTGGAGCTAAAAGAGTCCTAAAATATCTCAAGGGAACTGTTGATATGGGACTCATATTAGCAGCAATGACAAACTCAACATCACAGGATTTTCTGACGCTGATTGGGCAACATGTCCTGATGACAGACATTCTGTGGCAGGGAATTGTGTTTACTTGGGGGAAACTCTAGTGTCATGGTCTTCAAAGAAGCAACAAGTGGTATCAAGATCGAGCACCGAGTCACAATATCGAGCCCTGGCTCATGTAGCAGTAGAAATTTCCTGGATAGAGTCATTACTGAACGAATTGGAATTTCCTTTAATCTTGCCATCTGTTACGTGGTGCGACAACCTCAGTGCTAGTGCACTAGCTTCAAACCCCGTGTTTCATGCACGTACAAAACACATAGAAATTGATATACACTATGTGAGGGACAAGGTGCTGCAAAAACAACTTGAAGTGAGGTATATACCATCACACGATCAGCTGGCAGATTTTCTTACCAAAGGGCTATCTAATTCCAGATTTCAATTTCTTATTAGCAAACTTGGAGTGAGAAGATCACCCCTGAGTTTGAGAGGGGCTGTTGAGAAATAAGAATTTCAGAATTGATATTTGTGTTACTGACTGATGAGGTGTCAAGAATATTCCAAATTCTATTAGCATAGTTTTCTGTGCTAAATATCCTTGTGGTCCCCCATGAATTACAATGTAATGATTATGAATATTGTTAGGATTTTATTCCTTTTTCTATGAATCTGTAATGGCTCACTGCCAGCTGTAATGGCCTTACAGCTCTTTGAATGTAATTACCATACTCTATAAATTGAATGACTCAGTCTCATTAATAGCAGAGCTGAGATTTTTCTCATTAATAACATTGACTTTACTTATTAGTCGTTTACAAGAAAAACTTAATTACTAAAAAGTATAAGGACTAAATTGTGAAAGTTAAAACTTAAGTAAGGTATTATATTTGCACTTCAAAAATATATATATAAACACCTCATTAATTAATAAAAAATTAATTTTAATACTTTTTCTCAATATTTTTTTAACATACTTTATATATATATTTTTAATTTCAATAATTTTATTTTATCTTGTTTTCATAATTTTTTAGAAAACAAAAATTTTCTTTAACAAGTTTTTTATTTTTATTTTAATATTTAAAATATATATTATTTATATGTATTTTTAAGAGTATGAAAAAGAAAAAAAATAGAAAAATGTGAGCATAAGTAAATAAAAATATATATTATATATTAATTTTTAATCAAAATATAGTATTTTTATCAAATTTTGGGAAGCAAGTATAATATCCTAAAGAGAAATGATTTAGTCCAAAGACAAAATTACCATCAAATCATGCTAAAAAATGAGATTTACTTGGAAATAGAAATTCTAAAGCCATTAAAAATAAATTTACCAAATATGGCTTGCACTTGACATTCTCATTCACCCTATTATATTGTATTGAATTACATTATATTATATAATATATTTTAATAAGGGAATTCTCCTATAAGGGCTTCATTTTAAGCCCTACTGGTAGGACTCTCAGTGTTCTCAATCCGTGAACAGTTTTCAGCGCGATTTTTTTTATGACCGTGTATATTTTAGCTATTTAGAGCATCTTGCAAATTTTCAGAAAATTCTGAATAGTTTACACTACCGAAAACTAGGTTTAAACATGTTGTTGCATGCGTGACTAATTTTTTTTATGCGCGTGGAAAACAACATGTTTGAATCTAGTTTTCGATACTGTAAACTATTCAGAATTTTCTGAAAATTTGCAAATGCTTTAAATAGCTACAATATACATGGACATAAAAAAAAGTCGCGCCGAAAACTATTCACGGGTCGAGAAACACTGAGAGCCCTACCGGTAGGGCTTAAAGTGAAGCCACTATAGAAGAATTGTCCTATTTTTATATAATATTATATTTGGTATTGATTTTTATTAAAATATTATATATTTATATATAAATACAAGTCAAATAATTAATGAGGCATTTGAGTGACTATCATTGTCTTTTTCAGTTGGATTGACTCAAATATTAAATCACAAGAATACACATGAATAAATCACAAGTAAGAATTCTGATAGTTGTCTTTGGTTGCCTTTATTTGTTATACCAACAACATAATATGAAGTGGAGAAAGAGAATAGTTCAAACATGATTCTAGTTTTTTATCATTGGGGAGACAGAGAATGTTTTTTATCATGCAGGGAAAAAATGATTCTAGTTTCAAACTGGAAGAGAAACTAAGTTTAACCTAATCTTTATATTAAGTGAAGTTTACCATCTAATATATACATATTTTCTTTACCAAAAACCAGAGTAACCACTATCCAGGCAAGAGGAATCAATAAAATACATGTACTCATTAATTAATGACCTCTTTTATAGTGTTCAATATAAATACATATATAACCTATACAATACAATGAATACATTTAGTTTAAAGATAAAAGAAATGGGTGATGAATATTAACCACCAGAATAAGAAAAAGACAGAAGAATCTAAAAAGTTGTAGCAGCAACAAATCCACATTCAATTTAACCAAGAATGAATGTCACTTGTACTCAAATAGCCACTCTTGTTCACTTTTGGTCCTGAAAGAAACTGGAGATTTCTTCTTGATCATGCTCATGCTCCTCTGGGATACAAGATGGCTAATAAAGTGGGAAAATGGTGCAAAAGGCTAGTTTGACAATGCCTCCAAGTAGGAAGGATCCAAAAGAAGAAGAAAAACAAAGGATGTGATTTGATGTGCATAGAAAACTAGTCTCAAAACTAAGAGGGGATTATCTAAAAATCTCCGAAGCGATAGGACAAGCCATGGTGATCAATGGGGAAGACGCATTGCCCTCGAGCTTGGTTAATAATGCACCTGAAGTGTAACGACCAAAATTCGCTAATAAGGCTTAAGGGCCTTGATTAGTGTGCCTGGAGGGCGTAATGGGAATTATGTGTGAATTTAATGATTAAGATGCATGATTATGATTTGAAGCATGTTATATGACTATTTGAATATTTGAGATGCATGACTATGTGTATTAGTATGCATGTAGGCCCTGATTAGGTTAGAAGGGCATAATCGTAATTTTGGCCATTACGGGCATAACTGCTTTGATATATGTGATAATTGTCGAGACCACATTATTATGTGGATATATCTGTGATCTGTGACTCGAGATGATCCTAGTGAGAAAAGTAGCGAAAAAGTCATGGTGGGGATTTATACCCGGCTCGGGGTGAGCTTAGGGGTATAAATGGGAATTTAGTGAATATACTGGAGTCTATTTTGACATTGAGGAATATTATTGGTGATTAGTGAGGTATCGAGAGTTAAGCGGGAAATATTAGAGACACTCGAGGAGTTAGCGGGAATTGGGTAAAATGACTAGAATGCCCTTAAGTGGATTAAAGGGTTAGGAATAAAGGGGAGGACATTAAGGTCATTTGGCTTTCTAAATATGGGAATTACTGAGACTTTATGTTAGTGGGATTTGTAGAGAGGTGTAGAAGTTAGAAAAGAAGGAAAA